>NC_046316.1:31830471-34230471 GCF_009819535.1 Lacerta agilis
TTGAAATTGCTATTGCTGCCTTAAAGATTCCCAGTTAATCACATGAAGTACTTGCTATTTGGGTTTCTGTCTAGTGTTAATGCCTAGGTTGTGATTTTTTTTATAGCATACATGAATTGTAAACATCATATCAACTACTATAATATTCTGCATTCACATTTCTTGTTCATAACAGTGCTGTGCACAGATCACCACACAAAGAACTGCAGATGCAGGGAGCAACCTATTCCTTCTTTTCCAAGCAAATATGGACTGATATCTTTTCTTTTTTTCTAGGTGAAGCTATTTTTCACAAAAACAGTAGAAGAGCCATCAAATCCAGAGGCTAGCAGCTCAACTTCAGTAACACCGGATGTTAGTGATAATGAACCTGATCATTATAGGTATTCTGACACCACTGACTCTGATCCAGAGAATGAACCTTTTGACGAAGATCAGCATACACAAATTACAAAAGTCTGAATTTTTTTTTTTTATTTGGGAAAAAATACCACAAAGAAGAAAACTTGAATAAACTGAATTATGGACCTTTTGAAATGGCAATAGGACATTGTGTCACAATTATCAGTTGTAGGAACAGTTCTTTTCCTGACCAATCTCATTTTGCCCTATGAAGTCTCTGGGCTTGACACTTCTTGTCCAGTTGAAAAAAAAGGTTACGTAGCTATGTTATGTATATACCTTTTCGTGTCAAGAGAACATTTAAACTTCAAGGAAAACACAAAGATGGCACTTTCCCATTTGATTCCAGTTTTAAAAAGTGGAGACAGATCTGATGTGTATACGTAGGGAATTTTCCTTTTGTGTTCTGTCACCAATTGAAGTGGCTGTAAAGCTCTTTCTAATACACAGGTTCACATCCTGCCCCTTTCTTTGCACTTATGTGGCAACAGAGTCTGCAGTTGGCTTGGAGAAGTAACGGGTTTTACTACATTCAAATGCATGTAATATGGGTAGGAGAGTGGAAAGAGAAGCTCAGAAAGGATTGTTTTGTGCTGGACCCTGGACTGTGTACCATTTCCAGCTTACTTACATGCACCTCTTTAGCATGCTACAGTAATAAATCCTGGACATTTGAGGAATCGCCGCTGTCACTGCTTGTTTGTGCATTTTATTTTTTTTAAAAGCATAATGGTGCTAGAAAAGGCAGCTAGAGGGAGTGGTTCTGTATTAGGGGTACAGGAATGAACCTTCTACAGCATCTTAAAAGATCTACAAATGAAGGGATATGAAAATTTGGTTACATGTGAGACACCGTAACAATGACTTAACCATACAAATGTGGAGGCTGTCTACCAGAAATGGGCTTACACAGTTGTTTGTGTGTTACAGTTGCCATGCCCCCAGCTGTGGATGATAAATGTTGAAGTAATATTTTTTCTAAAAAAAGAAAATAAAAAAATCCTTGTCTTTCAAACATTTGGAACTGCTATTTCGAATTTCATGGTGTAAAATCCCATTGGTTTATTGGAGTTAAACTTGTTCATTATTGTCCCATTTGAGTAAAAGAATTTGGAATAATCCATTTTTCCTAGTCCATTAGCATTGATAACAAGGGTATATATGGTAACTAGTCAAGGCAGAACTCAGGCTGAATACCGAACAAAGAGGCAGCATGCTGCTTCAACATTCACTGGTAAATTTGCTCCCTTTTCTAATCTGTGTAGTTGCGTGCCTATAACTTCATATTATTTTTAGTGGAACTTGCATGTAACTGCACAGGATCATAGCTTTCATCTATTACGTAAACTTTTTTCAAAGCTAATGTTCAGATTTCCTCAGATTCGATCCAGTTCTACAATACCATAGATGGACCTTATTGGCGAGAGGTGACTACCGTGTCACCGTTGACTTTCTCCTGCAACTTATGTTGAGCCTGATTTATGTTAAGTCAATTTGAAAGCCACATTAGCCAACTAAAAAGTTTGTGCTTTAAAATGTTTGGATGTTGACAGTGTTCGGTGTCTTGTACAGTTCTACTGTGTAACATGGGAGGGTCAGATTGGAAATATTTCAATGGCCTTTTGCACTGTTCTTCCTTTGGAATGTGAAGGTCTGAATGAGGGTTTGGATTTTGAATGTGTCAGTGGTTCTGAGAAGCCTTGCTTACGTTTTTATGGTATAGTCATTGGAAAAGGAAAATGGTATTATATATATTATATATATATAATATATATTATGCATACTCTCCTACTTTATTTCAGCTACCATCCCCATAGAACATGGCAAGAATTACTATGACTGAAAGGTTTGAGTCCTAATTAAAACTTTATTATGACAGTATTCATCATTTAGCTTGAAAATGCATTCTTGTAGGTAATTTCTTGAGTTTCTGGACTGTGTGCTTAAATTCTTGGATGTGCAGCAGCTTACATGTCTGAAATTACTTGAAGGCATCACTTTGACAGGAGCTTACTCTTAGGCCCTGTGCCATCCCTCATCATCTGTAGCCCCATTAAAATAGTTTGTCACAGTAGTTAAAGGGCAGTTGTATAAAATAGCACCAAGGTTATATGCTGTGGCACAAATTGTAAACTGAAGGGATGTTTACATGCAGCATCAATTGTTTTCAGCTTTAAGGAAAAAGAGTTTGGGGTGCCAGTGTGCAGTTCCATGTTTAAAATTCTAGCAAACGTGCAATATGTTAACGATGCCTGTGGTTGCCACAAAGTGCCTCGTTTACCTTTTTAAAATACTGTTAAAATGTGTCATGCATGCAGATGGAAGGGGTGGAACTGTGCACTAAAAGGAGGCTTTAACTGCAATGTTTGGTAGAGCTGCCTCTTTACTCCGCCAGTTCAAAATTCTCAGTCTGTTTTCATATAGAAATTATATATATATACATATATATACACTAAGAAAAAAGTCTGTTAAGCAGCCTTATTCTGATTCAGCCTCTTCAGATACTATTGTGCTGTGCAACAGTGGCTCTGTGTGTAATGCTATGCACCGAGGATACACAAAACAAGAAAATGACATGTACAGGATAATGTCTCATACAAATCAGATGTCCGTTTGTTATTGTGTTTAACAGCCCTTTATCGTAGTGTTAAAACTCCACTTAAAACTGATTAAAGTCTCATTCTTGTCACTGTGTTGGGTGTATTATTATATGGAAGCACATGGAATAAAATCACTTACATTTCAGTAAAATAATGAAAAGCACATGTGATTAAATGCCTGGGGATTGCTTAATGGAGACGAACATGTTCAAAAGTATACCCAAATTTCATTGGGGGAAAAATTGGTGAGGTTTTGACAGTTTGTGATTAGACTAGTGTAGGAATATGAATATGACTACATAATTTGGTTTTATAGTTTTCAATCTTTTGTAATAACTTCAGTATGGTGAACTTCTTTTTTCTGGTGAATGAAAGAGGGCATAGCTTAGTGGGGTAAAGCTCAAGCATTACATAATAAAGTTCTAGGTTAATACACAGCATATCCTCAATGGCTGCTTTTCGTACTGTAGTTGCAAGGATGAGAAAAACCTGTTTGAGACCTTACAGCTAAGAAAGACAGTGCTCTGCCAAATAGGCCATTGGTCTAAAATGGTTATGTGGCATCTCCTTTATATCTGTGCAGATCTAGAGCAATTAAACTATTCCTGTTCATTCTAATATACATCTAGCACAGGACAATTTGCACACCTAGCTATTTTCATGGTAAACTGTCAGCATGAATACGTATATGAAACTTGGACTTCTGGGATGGGTTAATTTTGTAGCTTTAAAAATATTACCGCCAACAAGTACTTATATCAACCTGTTCCTATGTAAGAAATCAAATGCTTTGATGCATTGTTTCAAAGGTGACTGCTACTGAACAATCAGTTTTTTCCCATTGGTCCAGAAGGGTTTTTGATGCTGGTTTCTTTGTATTTAATGTGCTCAAAAGATAGCCTATTCAAGCCTTAAAGTGGACACTATATATTGCTTTACCATTTTTTATAAAGCATGAAGAAAGGAAACTATATGCTTTTGTTAAATTAGGCAAGATTGTCTAATTTCTAGTGTTGCCATGTTAGTATTCATTTAATACCTTAAGTTGTGAAAAGCTGTATGGGGCAAAGATTGTTCCTAATTGTCCTAGACCTTTGTACAATACTTGCAGAATAATACGAATGTATGTCTAAAACCACAGAATAGTGTTAATGGAGGCTCAGAGCAGCCTTGTACTGTAACCATTCCATGTTTACGTGAAATGAAAACTGAAAAGTTGAGCCTTATAATACACTAACATTTCAGATTTTCTCCATTTTGTGATGCACAGTCCCAAAATCATGCTGGAGTGTTTGCTTATCTGTTGGTTTAAAAATCCCTAACTTTTCAGTTCTTTCCTTGATAGTAACACTTGAAGAAGAGAGAAAAAATCCATGTTTTGATTCATTATATATTACCTGATTTCCCCTTTCATCATATGGAAACATACATTCTAAATTGAATGAGGACACAACTGTCCTTTTCAGACACTCCGCAAGTTCCACCTTTAAAGTCACACCCCTCCTGCTTCCACTGCCACTGTGATGAATGTAATTCCCAGATTATGGTCTGAAAGCACATGAGCCTACCTTCCGCTAAAGCAAAGCAGGATGGGTGACTGCCTAGAAGCTACATTTGGTTTGAATTTCATGACAGAAGAAGCAGGGTATAAATGTAAGAAAAATTAACAACTGCAGAATGATCTATCAGGGTTCTAAACTACGTATGTAAGGAACCTCCATCAGAGAAGATCCCCTGCTGCAGAAAGTGCTTAGCACAGTGATGGGAGCAGGAGGAGGAACACAATTCTGGGGGTCTGGGCTAAAAACTTAGCCATTTCCACCATGGTTTTCTTCTGCATGCACATAATGTGTCAAGAGGGCTACATTGATGACACATTTATCTGAAGTACATTTTGAGAAAACAATTGTCGCAACAGTAAACAAACAACTTGCCCCGATAAAATTACGGACTTGTCATGCTATGAATACTACCTTTCATCAGAAATAACCTCAAAGCGGATTATGTCAAAACAAAACATGTAACATTTACAGAAACCATAAAAATACAATTATTTTTACATGCCATTCTAATTGGGCTTTTATTTCTAAAAGAGCAGGTCACTTGGAATTCTTCAGTGTGGATACTGCAGTATTGATGTGTTTGTGCAAAGTATAATGTGAGCAGCTTTTAGAGTGCTGAGGAATAATCTGGGTGCTTCTCTTTGCCCTTGGCTAGGTTTTCCACACTACTGTGCAGGCACTGAGGCATGGGACACAGGCCTTTCTGCTACGTTCTCCAATCTGGGAGGTTTCTCCTCCCCATGCTTTAAATTTTGTTATTTGTATTTTTCCTCATCTTCCATCTTACGACTTGGCACCTGGCATTTATTATGGTGGTGATTTATCAGAAGAAGCCTACTTCCTGCATTGCAACCATTGCTTGATCACCTTTCTAAACGTGCTAGAAGCAATGACTGTATAAGGGATATTTCTATAATCGCAGTAACTGGGTTGGCCATACAATTGGTGGTGCATTAGATGCACACATTTGGGATGGCTTAAGTCTATAGCAACACTCTGGAGACAGTGTAAGGAATGCTGCACAGAAACAAAGTCCTCTTGTGCTTTACTTGCTACGAAAGATTCAAAGTGCCTCCTAAATTTTACCTTTGCCATTCTGGGGCAGGAGGTACAGTGGTACCTTGGTTTATGAACTTAATCCATTCCGGAATTCTGTTCTTAAACCAAAGCGTTCTTAAACCAAGGCATGCTTTCTTATAGCAGCGGGGGACTCAATTTACAAATGGAACACACTCAACAGGAAGTGGAACATGTTCTGCTTCCAAGGCAAAGTTCACAAACCAAAACACCTACTTCTGGGTTTGCAGCATTCTTAATCCAAGTTGTTCATAAACTAAGCTGTTCTTAAACCAAGGTACCACTGTAGTGGAAAATGCCTTGAACATTCTGAGTTTTGTTACAGACAATGCAGCCAGATTTCTGATAGTTGATCTTAACTGCAGCTAAGAATTTATATTTTTCTCCGTCTGTGGTTATGCTGGTCTGAAATATTTGCTTTATCTAAAAAAAGAGGAAGTGTGGCCAAAAACAAGAGATCTATTCATCTTGTCTTCCTCTTAATTTCTGCCATATTCAAGGTGCTTTCATAAAATTCTTTCGTACAGAACTGGCATACAACTACTTGCATTTATAGGCATTTTAATGTTTTGTATCAATATACATTAATAAATCAAGCATTGTTGTCACAATGCTTAAAGTATAAAATACCAGTATGCAAAATATATGAAATCAACTGGTAGTTAGCCCAGTATAAGAAACCAAAACAACACAACAGCCTCCAAGATTTATTAATGGATAGCCCAGAAACCAGAAATTTGTTGGTTTCTGGGCTATACACAAAGCCCAGGTCCGGGGTGTTTCAGAGGGGAGGGATCATGGCAGACTGAAGGTCTCTCATCGGCTCCTTACTGATGGACACAGCAGTGTAGCCTTTGATGTTTGTCAATTTTCACTTCGGAAAAGAAGTTGAAACGAAGGAATGGAATTGTTGCTTTAAAAAGTTTGCTCTTTGTGGAATAGGGAGATTGCAAGAGGGCAGTTTTCCTGCCTTGTGGGTTGAATGACAGGAGGCCAAGGACTGTCATCTTGCCCAAACCATGCTGCAGTCCTATTATGGACACTGACCGGAAACACCTCCTTTTCTTAATTATCTCCGGAACAAGATAATTTACAACTCAGAAGCGCTTCTGTGTCTGCCAGCAAAAATCGGTAGGTTAACTGCTTTCTGAAATAAAGGAGAAGGAAAAAGCTAATGATGAAAAGCTGGATTTATGGCGTGGAATGAGAACGTTTTAACCTGGTGGGGAATCTATGCAGCTTTAAGTGGATTATTTTTTATTACTACTTTGGCGAATGTGTGTTTAGGAAATTGAAAGTTACTTTGCCAGCTGACACTATTCCTAGGAATGGAATGTACTTATCTTGTGCTGTTTTCAAAACAAGGCAGGTGCAAGCTGTGAAATTGTTGTAGTGATGGAACAGAACTAATATACCGTACTTTTCAGTGTATAAGACTAGGCTTTTTTATTTTAAAATAAGGTTAAAAATCTGGGGACGTCATACACAGATGCCCATTTTCTAAATTTGGGGTCCCCCAAAGTAGGTGGCGTCTTATACATGGGGGTGTCTTATACACAGAAAAATACAGTGTGTGTGTGTGTGTGTGTGTGTGTATAATATAATGCAGGGAAAGCAATATTCAGAATATCACAAGAATGAAAGGGGGGGAAAGAGGCAGAAGGAAAAATGGTGGAAGAAAGGAGATCTTCTGGGTCCCCGCTTACTGTGGATATTCTTAAGCAGATGCCGACAGAGCAAACAAAGTGTCTTAATGCAAAATGGAGGTTTTAGAGGGGGGAAATAGATAAAATTTTGACAAGATTAGAAGGAACCGTCAATGAAATGAGCAATGAAACTAAACTGGAGATGAATGAAATGAAAAAAGGGATCAGAAATGTTATAGATGCTCTAGATGATAAAGAACAGGCAGGACTGAGGGATGAAACTTTGGCAAAAACTAGAACGAGCAACTGATCAGGTGGAAGAACGCACTATACAAATGTGTGGAGAAATGAAGAAACTAAATGATAAAGCTGATATTCTGGAAAAGAAAAACGAAGTTAAAAATGGAGAGATATTTGGATAATCTGACATCTATGGATTTGAGGGAGGAAGAGTTTTACCAACTACTTGGGAGTGATCCCAGGGGATAAAGCTATTAAATCCCTGGCATTCTTTTTGGAAAAAGAATGGAAGAAATGCATATGGAAACTGAAAAGAGAAGGCTGGAAAAAACATGGTAAATGTAATAGGAAGTGGAAATTGATGATACAGAACTGAGTGTGGACCAATGGATATGGAATATTGTCTCGATTTGTTCACAGCAGAGAGACTTATTAGCACAGAGCGGGAAAGATTTATCATTTAACATAAGAGGCATGGTTGCTGAAATTGTTGGAGGCAAAGTTGACATGTTTAATTAGAAACTATTACAGGCACATACCAATATTAATTGGGGACCCTTTTGTGTGAAAATGAAGATGAACACACAATATTTGGGTTTGAAGATTGGGAAAACACTTTTTTATGAAAAGTGCAATAGTTGGATGTTGTCATGGAGCAAATGTTTTGAATAATTCTTTTAATGTAACTGACAGATGGAGAATCAGAAGTCCCCTTTCTCCTTTTCTCTCCCCCCCCTTTTATCTTGCTGTATCAAAAAAAGAGGCTTTTATAAAAATTAGCCAAGTAATAATAATAAGCCCAGGTCCAGATCAGTTTGGGGATGGGGCTAATGTTTCATTAGGGATTGGGAGACGATGACACTGCAGCTTGTTTTCCCACCACCTGATGAACTGTAGAGAACATAATGGTGCAATCCTGCTGGATGCTGGTGTGCTAGCATGTTCACTGCAGGAACACATCAGCAAAGCAGTCCACTGTAGCCAACAGTCTTGCATAATTGGTGGATCTCCCCTGCACTGCTGCTGCATGAGCTTGGCTGTTATGCTAGGTCTGCTTTCCCTCCCCTCTCTGCAACTAAGGTAGTTTCTTTTGTCAAGCACTATTTTAGCAATTGCTGCAGTCCTTCCTCTGTCTTGAGTAAACTTCATAATTCACTGACTTTGAGAATGTTCCATCAGACCTAATGAGAGATGTTGAGTTAGATAAGATATAGTGAGTGAGTTCTAATGCAATTGTTTTACATATAGCATTATTTTGCTATAGAATCCCTTCTGTTTAATCTTAAAAAATCCTTTCTTTAGGTAGGAGTCTAACCTTTATGCAGTGAAATCCCACACATACCTCAGCATCTGCCAGCCAGGCAAGCAAGGAGCATTGCCACAGTCCAAGGACTTGAAGGTACAGAGTAGGACCATGAGGGGTAAAACCCAGGGATAGAGGGCATGGCCTGGAAAGAGTCTAGAGCAGGCATAGGCAACCTTCGGCTCTCCAGATGTTTTGGCCTACAACTCCCATGATCCCTAGCTAACAGGACCAGTGGTCAGGGATGATGGGAATTGTAGTCTGAAACATCTGGAGAGCCGAAGGTTGCTGACCCCTGGTCTAGAGGGACATACGTCTGGGCCTGAAGTTCCCCACCACTCTGGTAAATGATCAACCTGAGTTGCTGTGCCCTCAGTTGATGCATTCAGTTGCATATGGAGGAGAGCACTCTCACCATCTTGCCTCTTAAGGATTATATAAGCTGCTTTTCTTTTATATCCCATTCCGCTCTTCTCAGACCAGAGGAAAAGGAAAACTTAGGCATCCTACCATCAGCTTTAGCAGAAAGCATGTTGGATGCTTTTCTTGTCTTTGTAGTTTTGTTTTATTCATATACTGTTCCTTTACTCCTGATATTTATTGTTGTTGGATTGGATAGTTTCTACAATCAGCTTTCGTTATTCATTTTAGAGGTTCACCATATTTGACAGATATTTGGGCGTATCTCTTGAGTGAAAGAACTGTCCACTCCAAGGTCCATAAATTCAGTCTGATTAAGTTTACATACTTTCGCTCGCCCAGCTCTTGAATTCGACCCCAGCATTAGAAGGGTTGAACAAAGCTGCATGAAATTGACTGAAATTCGTCTCATAAGTTGCAAAATATTTAATGTGGGGGCGGGGGAAGAATAGTGGAAAAAGAGACTAATGAGCTATGCAAAATGAAAGTGACACATACAGAAGTGAGAAGAACTCATTTTACTGTCTTCAGAATCTTTCCTAGCTATAGCCTTCACCTTCGTAAAAGTGATTTCTGAAACCACAAAGTTGGGCTGCTGCAGCAGACATACAAACCTATGTAGACACATTTATTGCTATCAGTTGCAGACTAAGGCTATGTATACCTTGCTACTTACACAGGTTTCAGCATGCTTCTGCCACTGGTGTTTGATGCAAAAAACACATGATGTACTTAGTCACAGTCCAAACGTCATAGAACTGTAGAACTGGAAAGGACCCTGAGGCTCATCGACTCCCAACCCCATGCATTGCAGGAATCTCAACTGAAGCATCCATGGCAGATGGCCATCCAACCTCTGCTTTAAAGCTTCCAATGAAGGAGAGTCTACCACCTTCTGAGGGAGTCTGTTCCACTGTCAAACAGCTGCTCTTGTCAGAAAGTTCTTCCTGGTGCTTAGTCAGAGTCTACTTTCTTGTAACTTGAAGCCATTGGATTGAGTCCTACCCTCCAAAGCAGGAGAAAACAAGTTTGCTCCATCTTCCATGTGACAGCCCTTTAGACATTTGAAGATGGCTATCAAATCTCCTTTCAGCCTCCTCTTATCCAGGCTAAACATACCAAACTTCCTCAACCATTCCTCATAAGGCTTGGTTTCCAGACACTTGATCATCTTGGGCACACGTTCTAGCTTGTCAATATCTTTAAACTGTGGTGCCCAGAATTACACACACTCTTCCAGGTGATGTCTCACTAAGTCAGAATAGAACAGTACTATTACTTCCCTTAGGACGTGGGTGGTGCTGTGGGTTAAACCACTGAGCCTAGGGCTTGCCGATCAGAAGGTCAGCAGTTCAAATCCCCGTGACAGTGTGAGCTCCCGTTGCTCGGTCCCTGCTCCTGCCAACCTAGCAGTTTGAAAGCACGTCAAAGTGCAAGTAGATAATAGGTACCGCTCCAGCAGGAAGGTAAACGGTGCTGCTCTGTGTGCTGCTCTGGTTTGCCAGAAGCAGCTTAGTCATGCTGGCCACATGACCCGAAAGCTGTACGCCGGCTCCCTCGGCCAGTAAAGCGAGATGATCCCTGCAACCCCAGAGTCGTCTGCGACTAGACCTAACGGTCAGGGGTCCCTTGACCTTTATTACTTCCCTTGACTGGGACACTATACTTCTGTTGATGCAGTCAAGAATAGCATTAGGGTTGTTTTTGTGTGTTTTTGCTGCTGTATCATGTTGTGGACTCATGTTAAGCTTGTGATCTACTAAGACCCCTAGATTTTTTACACATGTACTACTGGCAAGTCAGGCTTCCCCCATCTTATATTTGTGCAGCTGGTTCTTCCTGTATAAATATAGAACCTTACATTTGTCCCTATTGAAATTCATTTTATTAATTGGGGGTCACTTCTCCAACCTGTTAAGGTCATATTGAATCCTGATTCCACATTCTGTGGAATTGGCTACCCCTCCTGTTTCTGGTCATCAAGCAATTGGATGAGCATTCCCTCAATTCCTTCATTCAAGTTGCTTATAAAGGTGCTGAACAACAGGCCCAGGACAGAACCCTACAGCACCTCACTTGTCACTTTCCCCCAGGATGATGACGAACTATTTGTGAACACTCGTCGGCCAATGAACCAGCTACAAAACCACCTAACAGTCCAGCCCACATTTTGCCAGCTTCTCCACAAAAATACCATGCGGGGACTTTGTCAAAAAGCCTTACTGAAATCAAGATACACTATGTCCACAGCATTCCCCTGAATTGGAGTTCAGTGAGGGAAATAAATCAGGGAATGGGCATTGGGTGAAGGCCTCCCCACCCATGCTCTGGTGTGAACATCAGCATAAAAAAGCAACTTGAAATGCAACGGGTGCCCTTGCTGCAGTTCAAGCTGCTAATGAGTACATAGCCAAACTGTCCGAAGAATCTCTTTCAAACAGAAGCTGTGGAGAAAACAATATAATGCATTGTGGAACAATAATTTCCAATCCTCTGACTGCAAATGCACAAATGCCAGCTTACAGGTATTTTAGCATATCTCCCCTGTGGGCATAGTTTGGAGTTTCAAAGCTGTAAATGCTTTCCCCACCGCATAAGCAGATAATTCAGAAAAGTAATCTGAAAGACCATAATCGTATTTCTGAGAATAATAAAATGATGAAAATTGCATCGCTTGAAGATCACATCTAGTTAGCAAGAGATCCTACTCTTTAACCTTATTTTTTAAATCACTGCTTTTGCTATAGGAGTTGCAACCTTAAGGAGGTTGGGAAACGGTCCATGCTGAGTTAAAAGGGTTTGACATTTATTAACCCAGCTTTGTGCACATCTATTAGCAATTTGCTCCAAATAGCATTTTTGGGGGGCAACTTTGTACCTTGCATGTGCTGTAATTTCCAACCAGTACTAAAACAAGGCAGTATAACTGGGCAATATAGAAGAAACCTCAAATCCCATCATGGCACATGGTAGGTTCAAAAGCATCCTCAAATAAATTTTGAATACAGGTAGTTTCTTGCTTGGCAACATAGTCCAGCCCCAAAAAGAGTGACACTAGCGTTTTTTATGAGTGGCTAAACATGCTTTGAAAAAAGGGACGCGGGTGGTGCTGTGGTCTACACCACTGAGCCTAGGGCTTGCCAATTGGAAGATCGGCGGTTTGAATCTCCGCGACAGGGTGAGCTCCTGTTGCTCGGTCCCAGCTCCTGCCCACCTAGCAGTTCGAAAGCACATCAAAGTGCAAGTAGATAAATAGGGACCACTCTGGCGGGAAGGTAAATGGCATTTCCGTGGGCTGCTCTGGTTCACCAGAAGCGGCTTAGTCATGCTGGCCACATGACCTGGAAGCTGTCTGCGGGCAAATGCCAGCTCCCTTGGCCTATAGAGCTAGATGAGCGCCGCAACCCCAGAGTCGTTCACAACTGGACCTAACGGTCAGGGGTATCTTTACCTTTACCTAAACATGCTTTGGAAACTGCAAAGTGCTTTTATTTTACACTTCTCAAATGATTACATTGTTTCACAAGCTCTTATTATCAGTTAGGAACATGCAAAAGAAGTGTTAAACTTCTGTTTGTGGAGAGACTTTTATTTTAAAATATTTGAGTAGCTTTTTAACAGCATCTAAAATGATTCACCAGCCACAAAGTAAATCACAAATCCGTAAGAGGTATAGGAAGCTAGGAAGCTATTCCAGAGTTGGGGTGCCATCACTGAAAAGGCCCCTTCCCCACTTAACCTTCGAAAGAGGAATGTGCTGCTCTTCAGACTGTATCACTTCAAGAAGGTTGAGGCTGCATTTCCCCCCATGTTGACAGGAGGGAGAATTTTCTGAAAAGCACGTGTTGATAGCTGATTTGGTTTTTGAGACAGGCCCAGTCCCTAACAGTGGGCAGAGTAAAGTGCCATAAACAGGGGTGAGTGGGGGTGCCAAAAGCTATATGTACCCCATGGCCTTCCCTGTGCCCTGTAAGGTAGTGTCTCCCTCAGGTATAGTGGATGGTGTCGCTTCCACACCACTAATGGAAAATTCAGCTGCCGGTCCAGGTGTGGAATGGGGAAGGTGACATCTGTCCCTTTGCCTTGGGTGGCAGAATGTATTTCTCTGAGGCCAAGTGTGTTGTCTAAGAGACCTTTCAATACCACATATACATTTTCTTTTGGGTTACTTCTCACAAAGAGGAAAGGCACTAATCCTTTGAGAATATTGATGTATTTTAGGATTCAGGCAGGGTTTACGCTCGAGTTACAAGGATTTTTTCTAATAATAATAATAATAATATAATAATATAATAATAAAGCCAAGAAAAATGGCAATGGCGGTGACCCTGACCTAACCCGCTCCAGTATCCCAGCTCACTCACTGAATACACTTTGTGGAATGCATCTGTTCCCAAGATCTTCCTTGTCCTTGTCCCTATTTTTGTTGTTGCTCAGAATAGATAATGTTCTGTTTCCTCAGTACTGTGAACTTGCTTGTCTGGCAAGAGGATTCAAGTATGGCAAGCTTTCCATAGTTTTAAATTAGTTGTTGTTTGTTTTGTTTTGTTTTTAAGTTGAAAGTGGTTATTTGAGATGGGCCTAGCGAATGTATGCAGGCAATTTCGGACAAGATATTAGAGTTACGACCTGTAAATTAGATTTAAGGGTGTGGGAGGGGGAAAGAGCAAAAATTGACTGGAATGAATGCTAGCAGGCAGGTTTTTATTGGAGGCAGATTGGGGTATGTGGGAAAATGCCTTTTTGACCAGGAAAGATGAAAACAAATGAATAAACAAAACAAATGCCTCAAAACCAAATAGTACACAGTAGATCAAAGGCACAGTCATTTAGGAATGCAAGTGAGTCCTTACCCAGCCTTTAATGGAGAGAGAAGTGCTGGCTTGACATTGGTCAACGTGGATTTTCCCCCATCTCCTTTGATGTTGTGCTTAGAGTGGGTTCAGCACTGCTAAGCCTTTCTAAAACCATTCTTTATTGACAAATATCCCCTTACTAGCCAACATATTTAAAGATTTCATTGATATGTACCAAGGCAAATGTGCCTACATACACATACAGAGAAATCACAAATGCTTGGAAATTAGATCAGAAAGATTAAAATATTTAAAGCCAAGTAAATAAGGGAAAGTAAAGTATACAAGAAGACATCATGATTTTGCTTCATCTATAAATGTACTAAATTTCTCTATTTACATGCAAGTAACGTGGTCTGATAAATTATGCTGCCATTATTTGCAAGGCTGTGGTAGTGTGGTAAAAAGTAAAGAGTTTTGTTCTGTTGTCATGGAATCTAGAAGAGCTGACCAGCCATTTGTCATGGCAGAAGTTTTTTTTGAAACATACCATTTCCCCATCCCTGCCCAAGTAGGAGAGAAAAATAAAGGCAACTCTGCTTTAAAGGAATGGAGTTTTCTCTGTTTTTGCCATACTCTAATATGTACCGTTCTTTGTCTAATATTCTAATTAACTAGACCCATGTTTTTATTACTACATTTTGAGTCTTCCCTTGGGTAACGACTTATGTTGAGTTCAGGCCTTGTGGGCTGCAGTAAAATGAGTTGTTAGGATTGCATAATAATACTTTGCACACTGTGTGTTCAGATCAGTTGGGTGTTGAGGAGGGAAGAATGGAAGGGAATGTGGTGGAGTGAGGGAGAGGGAATAAGGTGATGGAGATAAAGGGAATGGCCTCCTCCCTTTGGGCTTTGGCCCCACCTACTTTTGGGTTAGGCCCAACTCACACCGGCACACAGCCTCAAACAGATTACCCTCAGAGAGTGTGGGCCAGATGAGGGAAAAAAAGAAAGCAAGCTGAAAGAGAGTTTGCAAGAAGCAAAGCGAAGAAGCCATAAATGTGAGCAAAAGCAATTTTGTGGACTGAGATGCGTGCATATAAATAAATTCTGGGGTGGTGCTTGTTCACACCTCTGTTCAAGCCCAGCTATGGCCCTGTGCGTTCCATTGAACTTCCCTAAGACTTCATGCATTTTGGAACCAACCCATAGACCTTCTGGGCAAACCTGGGATTTATAACAGTCATGTGGGGAAAACCATGACCTCAATCCACAGGACAAATTTCCACACGTTGGAAGTATATTGTTTGAAATTAAATCCCATGGAAATGAATAAGATCTCTCAAATAACTTCTTTAGGATGGGAGTGTAAAGAGTGCCATAGCAATGGCTAGTAATGTGTAGACTTGTGCTGGAGCAGAGATAGGGAACGTGTGGCCCTCCAAAGAGTGTTACACTCCATCTCCAGTCAGGTCCAGCTGCCATGACCATGTGATGGTTAGGGATAATGAGAGCTGCAGTCTAACAATAACAGGAGGGCTACATGTTCCTCATATCTGCATTAGATGGATGATGAATGCACAGGAGGTCCTTCTTCTAGGCACACCAACCAAGTTGGCATTGTTGTGCTTGCACTAGAACTTTTTGCAATATGTCCACTGCCGAGCCTTCCATCCTTTTCTAGTCTTCCTATCTGATCATGCTTCACATCAAAGGACCCCTTGTACAAAGTACTACTTTTTTAAAAAAAACAAAACAAAACAAAAGAGGCTTCTCTGTTTTCCCCAAGCAGTTCTTGGCTCTTAGCCTGCCTAACTTTTGCAATGAGTTTAAGCAACATCTGCTCTGCCCATTAAAGTGATTTTTCCTTGCACTGGCCTCGAGCCTATGTCTTTGCTGCAACTCATTAACAGCAATTTCCTTCCCAAACCTAAGAGTTCACTGAACTCCAAATTGGATTGTAGTCCCACACATCTATATCATGAAATGCATGAGATTTCTGTATAACCAATCCCGGCTCCATGTTTCTATGTGCCTTGGCCAGCGGAGTATTAGGGGGCCCACATGACATGCCTGGCAATTGGCAAAGGCACTGGTGCTTCAGAAGTGGTAGCAGGCAATTATGCAGCATGGACCTCTTCTCCTGTGGCACAGCTGGCATTAATTACTAGCGAAGGGTCTGCCAGTCAGTGGGCTACATTTATGTTCTTCCATTTTAAAAAAAGGGTCATGTTTCTGGTGCCATTTGAAAAGGCCAGTGGGGTAACAGAGTCATCTAAGTGTGACTGATCAGAGTGATGAATCAGCAGAGAGATTTCAAAGTCCCTCTTGTTGCCATTGGCTTAGCTGCTCTGATGTCACAGATGTACAGTAAGCTAGGCTGGAACCAAGAGGCTTGCTCTCTGGAGGGTGTTTTTGATAGGGACAGATGTTTCCGTGATTCTCGAAGTTAGTGTGTACTGCATGCCAGTTCCAGATTTAGGGCTAGTTTCCACGTGTGCATGCTTGGTGTCCTAATTTCTCTGACACCTCTGAGCCTATACTGGCTTAGGAGCTGTGTGTTAACATAGCAGGAGTGGACAGAAGACTGGCTACTACCAAGTATAGTGCTGCCTGACACTTTAAAATATGAAACTAGAACAACAAGTGCCCGGCCTGTGTCCTGAACTCATGGGATCATGGCAGGACCCCCTAATTTAGAACCAGCCTTCAAGCTGTGGCTACCACACCACGGAATTTCCTGGTTTTGCTCATGCTGTCATCATGTGCTGCTCACCTCCTATATTCTGGTATCTTAGGTTGATGGTACAGTCATAAAGGTGCAACTGGAATTTGGCAGCTACTGTAGGAGCAGATGAGTTTCTCTTAATAGTTTGCATGTGTGAGGCAGAACTCTACCCCAGAAGCTCATTTGCCTCTCAGTATTTCCCCCACCAACTGAATATCTGGCTCTGAAGCACAGTTTTTAACTCAAAGCATTCTATGTTAACTTCTCTTATGTCTGGGGCAATTTTTCAGCATTGTGTCTCAATTCCTCGATCCTGGCGACAGCTCGTCCCGTGCTGACCACTTAAAAGTTCACTGAGAGGCAGCTGGTATTGTAAGAGGAGCCAGTCATCAGCTGGAGGCTCCAGGCACAAAGTGGGTCAGATTTTACAAATTCCCCGCTATCCTCCTTATCAGTTTCATCAGTTTTACAGCTAACCACATGTGGTTGCAGTTACTTTGCAAGAAGCAATTGCAGGATGAATGGTCACATGAAGCTGCCTTATACTGAGTCAGAGTGTGCAGTATTAAGCTCAGCCACCATCTACTCTGATGGGGAGGGGGGGGGGGAAGGCACTGCTAAGTTCTCCGGCCCTGCAGTATGGGGGCCTTTTAAGCACAGATGCTGGATATGTAGACCAGATCCAGGCACTTTTGGAAAGAACCTGATTTTCTGGATCTATTTCAATCAGGGTTTATGCCCAGTTTTGGCACAGAAACTCCTTTGGTCGCCCTGTATGATGTCCTCTGTTGAGTAGAGAGAGAGAGACAAGGGAAACATGTCCCTGTTAATTCTTCTTGACCCTGTTAATTCTTCTCAATACCATTGACCATGATATCCTTCTGGAGCAACTCTCCAAACTAGGGGTAGGTGGCACCGCTTTGCAGTGGTTCCAGTCCTACTTGGATGGTCATTCCCAGGGGGTGTTGCTTGGGGAATGCTTTTCAGCCCCCATGGAACCTTCAATGTGGGGTTCTGCAGGGCTCAATCCTATCCCCAACATTGTTTAATATCTCCATGAAACCGCTGGGTGGGGGTTATCCGGAGGTTGGAAGTAGGTTGTCAGCAGTTTGCCGATGACACTCAGCTCTATTTCTCCTTTACATCGGCAGGTGAGGCAGTGGAAGTGCTGGACCAGTGTCTTGCCTCGGTAACAAACTGAAACTCAATCCAGATAAGACTGAGGCACTCTTAGTGGGTGGTTCCCTAGACAAGGTGGGTGGGAGGTTGCATACTCTTGATGGGGTTACACTTCCTCTGAAGGAGCAGGTTGTAGCTTGGGGGTACTCCTGGATTCTTTGTTGTCGCTTGAGGCTCAGGTAACCTCAGTGCCCCGTAGTGCCTTCCATCAGCTTCGGCTGATGGCCCAGCTACGCCCCTATCTGGTCAGGGGATAGCCTAACTACTGTTGTCTATGCTCTGGTAACCTCAAGGTTAGATTACTGCAATGCGTATACATAGGGCTGTCTCTGAAGACTATTCAGAATCTTCAGCTAGTGCAGAATTCAGTGACCAGGTTGCTCACTGGGGCAAGGACAGTTTGAGCATATTACACCGATTCTGGTCTGACTGCACTGGCTACCAATTAGTTTTCTGGGCCCAATTCAAAGTGCTGGTTTTGACCTATAAAGCCTTAAACAGTTCAGGACCACAATACCTCAAGGACCACCACTTTCCATATGAACTACCTGGCCCTGAGATCATCTTCTGAGGCCCTCCTTCATATGCCTCCTCCTCCGAGAGGGTGGCAACACGAGAATGGGCCTCTTCTGCAGTGGCATGCTCTCCCCAGGGAAGTTCGTCTACCACCTTCATTATACACCTTTAGGTGCCAGGCAAAGACATTCCTTTTTAACCAGGTCTTTGGTTGATTTGATTGACATCCTATGCCCTTTTAAAATGTGGGGTTTTTTTGGGGGGGGGTATTGGGTTGTTTTTATTTTGATTATGTATTTTGTGGTTTTTTATTTTTGATTTTATTCTTTGAACTGACCTGAGACCTCTGGGTATAGGGTGGTATATAAATTCAAATGATAATAACAATAACAATAACAATAATAACAATAATAGTAATATTAGTAATATATAATATAGACCCTGAGCTTTCTGCATACAAAGCATGTGCTTTTCTAATAGTATTTGGGCCACCTCTGTTTAGCAAACAGTGAAAAGTGAATAAAGAGCTGCAGCCGACAAGCCCCAGGTGATGAATCTGGCTTAGTAAGAGTTAATCCACCTCCAACTTACCTGACAGGGCGTCTTTTAGGGGCGGGACGGTTCCCGGTTTTAAAAAGGAGGGAAAGCCGTTTTTGGCAGTTGGGAAGGGAAGAGAGTGGGGAGCGTAGAGTGGAAAGAAAAAAGAGAAAGGTGTGGGGCCAGGATAGTGGGTGTTTTGGTTAGGATTAGGGTAACTTTAAGTAAAAGTTCGATGGAATTGATGTATAAATGCAACTAAGATTGTAACCTTATGAATCTTAAAAACTATGTTTGAAAAAAAAAAATCATCCTTGTTGTGCCAAGAAAATCGTCTTAGTTGTTCTAGCAGTGTATCAAAAACTCAAAGAGGTGAAGACTCAAGAGAGGGTAAAACTTGCCTAAGGAAGAAGAGGATAGTTTGTGTCCTAGAGTCACACCGAAGGGTCAAGGGGGGTGAAAACCTAGAGTGACACAAATTTGCCAGGGTGATGAGGCAAACTGATACAGTGGGGATCCGTGCTGAGAGAGGCCCTTTACTGTAGGTAAGAGGTTGTTCATTCAAATAGCCTTGATGGGTTATGATAATAGGCTGCTAAAGCTGGAATTAGGCTCTCATTTCTAAGAAGTCCAGAAATATAGAGCTGTTTAAAATAAGGGACGGAAGGATTTGAGTGTGAATTGCTTCACCCCTGGACTTCCTTTGTCTTTCAAATTTATTAAAATTTTAAATTTGTTTCAAATTTATTGAAAGCGTCGGGGATTCGTCGCAGGCTCTATGAGCCTTCAACCCATTTAAAGAAGTGTTAATAAATTAATCAGAAGAGGTTTAGTTGAATTAATCCATGGGTAGGCAAACTAAGGCCCGGGGGCCGGATCCGGCCCAATCGTCTTCTAATCCAGCCCGCAGACGGTCCAGGAATCAGCGTGTTTTTACATGAGTAAAATGTGTGCTTTTATTTAAAATGCATTTCTGGGTTATTTGTGGGGCATAGGAATTTGTTCATTCCCCCCCCCCCTTCAAAATATGGTCCGGCCCCCCACAAGGTCCTGAGGGACAGTGGACCGGACCCCTGCTGAAAAGGTTTGCTGACCCCTGGATTAATTTATTGATTTAAATTTTGCATACTGTATAAGTATTTCTGATGCATACTTCTTACTTAGTTTGTAGCACCAGGTTTATCTCAAAAAAGGCATTCTTCTGGTCTGCGAGAGATGTGTGCATAAGCCCTTTCAATATGGTGTCACATTCTTGACTTTGTACCTTTCAGGATTCAAAAAGGAGGCAAACCAACTGTAAAACCTTCTTAACTATTTACATTATTAATAAGGAGTCATTAATGAAGGTTAAAAATAAACAGGACTGCTGCAGGGGGTTAGACTAGATGACCTTTGGGATCCCTTCTAACTCTAAGATTCTATGAAGTTTGATCACACAACTAAGAGGCTGCAAGTAAAATCACACAGCAATACTATTTAGGCACAACCCTCTTAAAATGATAGTGTCTTCAGAGGCTATTAATTAAAAAAAACAAACAAAACCAATTAATGAGGACACCTTTTTTGTTAATTAAATGTTTTGGATCAACTAGATCTCAACATTTAATTGATAAAGCTACGGGTCACCACCGTTTTTGAACAAGTGAATATATCTGGAATTTGAGAAAGTGCTGTGGGTGCTAGTCACAAAATGTCTGCCATGGGGTTGAGCCACAACATAAAATGTCTGCCATGGGGGATGCCATAACCCCAAAAGTCTGTTATGGGGGACAGCAGAATAACACAAAATGGCTACCACATTTCAAAAGAAAAGAAAAAAGAGCAGAGACACAAAAAGGTGTGAGTATGCACACACATCCATGTAAAAAAGGCATCTATATCGCTCATCCCTATGCTCACTTGCAGAAAGAAGTAATTTGCAACTCTCCTTTGTTCAGAACAACAGGGAGAGTACCTGTCAAGTCCTGCCATCCAGTGAAATGTGGACATGCTTAAGGGGCACGTTTAATGAAAGAAAGGCCATGCCGGAACAAACAGGAGGTGAGTAGGAGGAGCAAACAGCCTCTCCTGCATTGTGGATTATTGAGGTGATAGTTACTGAGATCAGTGCTAGGTTTCTAGGAAAAGAGGTGCCGGAAATCACCACGAACTCCTCCTTGATGTCACGAACTGGCAGGGACAATGGGGAGGAGGAAGAGAATCCCAACTATGGGTGTAGCCAGGACTGGGACATGCCAGAGCAAGCTGGGGATGGGGAAGGAGAGGTTGGTGTAGGACAGGCATAGGCAAACTTGGCCCTCCAGATTTTTTGGAACTACAACTCCCATCATCCCTAGCTAACAGGACCAGTGGTCAAGAGCCGGAGGGGCTCTGAGGCATAGGGAGCAGCCGACAGGGCACTCCAGGAGATTGAGGCAGGCAAGGACCCACAGCCCAACTCCCTAGCTGGCCAGGTGGGTCTCACTAGCTTTGGCAGCAGGTGAGAGATTCCTCAGTTGGAGTAGGCTTGGAACAGGTGAGGGTCACCTGCCTCGTCAAGCCCAGATGCTGCAACCAGCAGGCAAAGTGCAAAAGGGAAGCAGAGCTGAGGTGCTGTGTCTGCTCAATGGCCCATGTTGAAGGACTTCAGCTTGGATGTGCCAGGATCTCTGCGGGACTTTGGACACGTGGATTTAAACCTGGACTGGACCTACTGACTTGCTGCCAGGTAGGCCAGAGGTTCTGGACACTTGTTCTCTTAGGATGGCAATGGTGCCCACCTGAGAGGTGCTGGAAGTGGAAAAATAAGCCCTTTTGTGGGTACTGGCACCCAGGAGGTACTGGCACCCAAGGGCATCACATTAGTGGCACTTGGACCAAAGAATGTGGCCCAAGGCTTTGCCGTTTCATACTGAAGATGAAGGACGGGCAGTTTGGATGTTCTTACAAAACTAGCATGATGGGGGAAGTTTCTAATGTAACCCTTTCCAGGCCATTGGGCAGAGTGAGACAGTTGCCTCAGGCAGCAGGTGCTGAGGAGTGTGGAGCAGGAGTGAGGACTTGTGGGATAGAGCTGTCTGTACCCCTTAATTCAGCCTGCTTCCCTCAAATGCAATGGAGGAGGACAGTCTTCCAACACCAGATACAGGTGCCAGGCTGGTCTGCTTCTATGTTGTTAGATGTTGGAGTCCGCAAGAAACACAAGGTGCACAGAAGTCCATGCTTTTTATCTTCTCTCCCCCTCTGTTCTATAAAATCTTTCATATGTTATTTTGTTCTGTCCACGCTTTGCTTGTGGACAGGGATGTTTTCAAGCCTATTATGTGTTAATGTTTGCGAACCTTCCAGTGCTTTAAGCTTTGGCATGGGTCTGATACAGGAATAAAACTTTGTTAAAGTGACAGTGTGTATCTTAAACCTTTTGCCCCAAGTTTCTAAAGGGTCGTGTGTTTGCTCAACCATCTGCTGTTGGGATTCTTACTTTGCAGTTTGTTTGTGGGGGGTGAGAGGTTTGGGGAATTCATAATTATGAATGAGCTGGCAAGTCACCATTTTGGAAGGACAGATAAATGTTCTGAAGGCTCCTGCCATATTAACTGGAGAGGGTGGGGGGGAATGGGAAGGAATAGACAATTCAGTAGGGCACAATAATCTGGACTCTTGGTAAGCTTGTGGAAGCCCCATGGGTAGGGCTGAAGCCACCCCAGCAGCCAGCTGTGGAGCCAAACAACAAGCATGGGAAGATGCCAAACAGATGCTGCTTCAGAAAAATGCATGCCAGAATCTGACATCTGTTTGTGGTCTTGGTGGCTTGCTCTTGCGCTAGAGCAGACCCGGTGAGGAAAAAATTGAGGGCAGAATGTTCCTCCCGAAAGCTTATAAGGCATATAAGACAACTGTCTTGAGTTGTGCCACTGGGTTTTAGGGGCATACTGCTGTGGGATTCAATGCCAGTTTTTGCTGGGAGCTGCTAGAGCGGCTAGAGAAACGCACAAGTTCTCGCTGCCCTTTCTCCCCTCTCTCTTTCTGGATGCGGTGTGTTGTTTTTAGCTTTTGCAAAAAGAAGAACAGGGAGGGAGGGGAAGATACGCATGATATAAATTAGGTAGGCTTTAAAGAGTGACTGGGGACTACATACAACTTTGCAAATACTGTGCTATCCGTATCTTGGCCTAGCTGAGGAATAATCTTGCCAGCACACCTCGGCTGTGTGTTAAGGTCTCGGAGTCCTTTGCTGAACTTTCAAATGCTATCTTAAGCAATGAGTGTAAAAGAAATAAGAACAATGGGATTTTCACCATATTTATCTAAGACGGCTGTGAATGTGATGCCAAAGCAACAAATATTTACCTGGTTGCCCTCTGTATGGAGGTGGCAGTGGACTGCTCTTCTACGCTGGCCACGCAAGGTCACTTCTGCCATTAAGACTATAAGGCACAGAGTGATTTACACACTCATTCACCATCTGTAAAGGATTAGAATTGCACAAGCTGGATCTTCAAATGTGCATTTATGTTTTATGTGTGTGTGTTTTATTATGTTTTTATTATCTTTGCTTGTCTGTCAAAATCTGTTTGCTCATTTGTTTTTTCCCCCTCCCCTCCCCCCTTTTTGGCTATAACTTGAACATGGTTGACTAATAAACTTTGGAATTGAGATCTTCAAATGCACAGCTGTGCACATGGAGTCCTCACCTCCTCACATTTACTCTTAAAAAAAATAGAATGTACTAAAGAAAACTTACAAGTAGGAAAATTCCCAGGAAATAGAAAATGTAGGCTGTAAGACAGTATCTCCAATATTAAACAGATTTAGAGAAAAACACTTATTTGCATATGTGCATCCAATTTATACTTCACCTTTATAAAATGAATGGCATCCTGCAAAAAGTCTGTTTGCTTCTTACCATCTCTTAATAGCACAATCCTATATGTGCTATACGTGGCGCTGTGGTCTAAACCACAGAGCCTAGGGCTTGCCGATCAGAAGGTCGGCAGTTTGAATCCCCACGACGAGGTGAGCTCCCATTGTTTGGTCCCTGCTCCTGCCAACTTAGTTTGAAAGCACCCCAAAAAGTGCAAGTAGATAAATAGGTACCACTCCGGTGGGAAGGTAAACGGTGTTTCCGTGTGCTGCTCTGGTTTGCCAGAAGCGGCTTAGTCATGCTGGCCACATGACCCAGAAGCTGCGCGCCAGCTCCCTTAACCAGTATCGCGAGATGAGCACCACAACCCCAGAGTCGTCCGTGACTGGACCTAATGGTCAGGGGTCCCTTTACCTTTACCTATATGTGTCTACGCAGAAGTAAGTCTTACTGAGTTCAGTAGGACTTACTCCCAGGTAAGAAGGTATAGCATTGCCGCATAAATGTGTATATTTTATTACTTTTTCTTTTTTTTTGGCAATACACCGTGTTATGGCTGAGCAATGTTTCAACCAAGGAAGTTATTACATGTATTTCATTTCATTTTAAATACTCCTTAACCACCCCTTCATCAAAATATTCCAGAGCACAATATTTAAAAAGCTTCAAATAAATTTAATCCACACAATCAGGATTTGGCTTTTTACTAGCTATGGTGACCTTTGCGACAAATTCCAGACCAATTTAGGATGCTTGGAATACACAGATCCATGTGTATAGTCCCAAGGAAAAAATAAAGGTTCTAGGACAGATAAATGGAACCTGTGGCTATCCAGCTGTTGTTGAACTACAAATCCCATCAACCAATAGTTAGGGATTATGAGAATTGCAACCCAACTATATCCGGGGGGGGGGGGGGTCAGAGGTTCCCAAACCTCTCCTGCTAGAAGCATTGCATATCCTACCATTTGACTAACAAGGAATAAAACCTTTCCCCCATCTGGGTCATGTACACTAATGTGGGAAGACTGTGTTTGATCCACTGTCACTTACATTATTACTCTGATATTCATACATGGTGCTGGTTTTGGCCTCTTTTGTGAAAATGCACTGCCAAATACTTTTAGGGATTAATATCTCTAATATTTCCACTCCCATCACCCCCCCCCTTGCCACCATTTGACTGTGAAATAGTTGTTATTACGGAGATGAATACTCTGCTTCTGTATTTAAATGATCCCCAAGGCAGTTTACAGCAGATTATGCCATTCAATATGAAGCTATTAACTTGTCTTGATGGAGGACAGTTAAGGGAGATGGTGAAGGAACATGACATTAAAACTCCCCACCAAACTTCGGCTGTTCCTGGCCTTATGGAGTTTTCTACAAGTCCAGGGCAAATGTCCGCAAACACACCCCACCACAAAGCAACTCGATGAATTAATCCCAAAGCACTGATATGATGACAAGATATTTATATATTTTAGTGCACAGTCCCTTTCCTGTTTCTGTGTAAAATTCCAATTGTTTCAAAGCTGTCGGTGTCTCTTAAACACTTCACATGTAATATTATGCAAGTGTTGCCTATAAAATGTCAGCTCTTCAGCAGGGTTGGATTAATCACATTGCTGAATAAACTATAGCTGAGGGCCCAAGTCTTCAGGAAGAGGCACATAAATTTATATCCCTGGGAATTTAGCATTTCACTTTGAGGCTTAAAAGGAAAAAGAAAGAGAAAACCCTCTTCACAATCTTAAAAACTACAAGCCCGATACTTTTAAAAGAAGGCTAATATCCCCAGGATGCTGAAAGTGATGTCCAGTGCTGGTTAGTGCACTTGTGAGGTGCAGGTGCAGAATTACACACCCCACGACCGCCTCAAGTGAGGATTGTTGTGGACAGCCCAATTTCCCTTCTCACTCCTCATAATATGAACAACTGCCTGCCACAGCATACCCCACACCTTGCTTGTAACAATCATGCTGGTAGTTGCAATCCTCTCTTTGAATATTTAAACGGTAAAGGTAAAGGGACCCCTGACCATTAGGTCCAGTCGCGGATGACTCTGGGGTTGTGGCGCTCATCTTGCTTTACTGGCCGAGGGAGCCGGCGTACACATGGTCAGGTGGCCAGCATGACTAAGCCGCTTCTGGCGAACCAGAGCAGTGCATGGAAACGCCGTTTACCTTCCCACCAGAGCGGTAACTATTTATCTACTTGCACTTTGACATGCTTTCAAACTGCTATGTTGGCAGGAGCAACAGGAGCTCATCCTGTCACGGGGATTCAAACCACCAACCTTCTGATCGGCAAGCCCTAGGCTCTGTGGTTTAGACCACAGCGCCACCCTATTTATCTTCCCACAATTCAAACTGTGCTCCAGCATTGTTTCTCTAGTGTCCTCAAAGGTGCACAGATCAGTACTTTCATTTGTGTGGACAGGCGGAGTCCCCCAAACCCTAGGCGACCCCCGAGTGGAATAATGACACAAGACAACGTGCTATGGGATCAAAATTGGCCACAACTTTATTAAGATTCAGATGTAGGGAGACCTTGGCTCAGGCATTGGGTGTTTATCCTTTCCAGCCCCAAGCCGGGGATCTGGCAAATGTCAGGGTTATTCAGAATGTGTGGGGATTGGGCTGGCTCTGGAGAACATATGTTCAAGCAGAGATCCCGCCCCCCCCCCCGTTTTGCCGCCACTGTTGGGGGAGAGCAATGACAACCTCTTGGCGTATGGCTAATGCCTCCCCCCAATACCCCTTTAATGGGGAACCCTGTTATCGCCACCACACTGGGGGCGTGGAGTCACCACCCCACGCCCCCCCCCATTTAGGAAGATGACTAAAGGATTCTGCCCAAGGCCTGGAACTGCCAAAGTTGTGACGAATTGCTACGGGAAAGGCGAAACCTGCCAATGCAGGGAAATTCCTTTCCGGCCCTTCAACAGTGGCCTTGGCATAGCAGCGCCTGCATTCCTGTGGAAAAAAGGTTAATCCGCAAAGTAAGCATTAATTGAGGGAGTGGATGGTGGAAGAAGCTCTGGAGCCAACTGCTGCTTCTCAGGTAAGCTACACCCTCTATTGTGTGGGCTGGGTAGTCCCTCCCCCTACCTGGCAAATCCCTTGGCAACGCCTCCCCCAAGTGGGATTGGAAGGTTAACTGGGTAGGCGGAGACCCCAAGTATCCCTTTTGGGGGGGCGCAGCCTGCCGAACTACCAGGTGTCACCCAGGAATTCAGGGGGCTGCGTGTGACCACGCAAACGTCTCCCCCATTTGATGTGGGGAGCGGTCATTGCGGCATGACTAGGCAGTGCCCCGTTGGGAGCATCTGTTCTCCCCCCCCCAAATAAAAATAGTCAGAGGTAGGGATTTGGACTGGGGTGATGGCATAAGGGAAAGGAGAGTCTAACATTTATTCCCCGCAGTCCAAACCTACCCCAGATATTGCTATTAGCTGTGGAGGTGGGATGTATGAGCTGCAAAGCTGAAGGACAGCTGCATCTCCCATTTTTCACATTGAAGGAGGAGCCAATCATTACAGACACACACACACACACACACACACACACACTATAATGTCCCACCCTCCTTCTCATTTGTACATCACCCTGAGAACCCTAGTTATGGAGCAACTCAGAAATGCCACAAATAAATAAGGAAGCTGCAGAGTGTATTGCATGAGACTGATGAAAAAAGTATAAGGTTGGGTAGTATCATCACACAATGGGAAAATCTCCCACAATTATGCCACAGCAGAAACTTGGATTGGGCTTGGGCCTTCCACTATAGCTTATTCAGCATTGTGGTTAATCCAACCCCTTTGAGGAGTAGACATTATGAAACACATCTTGCGTTTTCCTTAGCTGTGGGTTGCCAAGGCTCTAGTCGCTACAAGCCCTAATCGCTTGGAACGGTCTACTTAATTATAATCAAGATCAAATGTAGCCCCTTCAAAATTACGTTTACTTACAGATTCAGTCATTTGGCAAGCATTTATTTGGTGTTAGATGAGCAGCGCGTGCGAGTTAAACATGTTATTTGGGATAATAGATGCTGCATGGATGCAATAGACTAGGATTGTGTTTCTGCTGCAGCTATGTGCTTAGGCACATAGTGTCTAAATTTACACTTGCAGAACTAGAGCCCAAATAAGCAATAAAATAAAAAAAATTGTTGTGGAAAGGAAACGGACATACATGCGTAGAAAATTCGAATGAAATCTGTGCTGTAATGGAGATGAATAGGCAATTTCAAACAGATGCAGAAGGATAGCAGAGGGTGGTTTTGTCTGTCATTGGCAACCGACTCATTCTGGATGACTCCTGCAACTTTAGGATGACTGAATACCTTGTTTTGAAATGCCGATCCTAAAGCAGTGGCCATACACCTACGTATGCCCATGTTACACTAGAGGCAATTTCAATTTGTTCCTATGACAGTCTCACATCTAGCGAATTACTGTAAGCCAGAAGTGTGTTCCAACAGCCACAATAGCCTTGGGTTGCAGTATTAAAGTAATTGAGTTGTGCCTTTTTCGACTAACTATTAATACAGCATCAGCTTTCATAGGTTATACTTTACCGCTTCAGATGGAAAAGTTGAATAGCTGGCAGCAAACAGTACAGGGCAATTAATGGGATGTTAACTCTGAAGAATCCTATTTTTAAAAGGACATATAATGGTTCACCAAGGCTGCAATCCCTTACACACTTACTTGGCACTTTCTCAGTAGGACTTACTTCCGAGTGGACAGTCTGAGTTGGATGGTGCTGCGAATCTTTTTTTTTAATGGGAGGAAAAAATGCAGTCCCATTTCAAGACTGGCTTACACAGTCAAAAGTGGTTTCTGAACTACTGTACTTCTAGAGGTACATGCTGAAAGTGGAAGGAAAAAGAATAGGACACATGAAGAAAAAGACACAGAGATGAAGAGCAGGAGAAATAGGCAGAAAAGGGCAGAAAAGTGTCACAAAAGCCTATTGGTGTGAGGGGATGTGATTTTTTTTAATTTTTATTTTTAGAAGTTTTAAATACGTTGCTATTTACGGTACTTTCTAATAGTCTTTTTCTCCTCCTGACTTTGAAAATGATGGAGAATCAGGGCAAATGTCCTGTTCTCAGGGAGCACTTTAAACATACGCCAAGGAAGCCTGAGTATTACAGAGAACTTTGGTAAACAGTGTAGGGCACACTCTGCAATTACACATGGCACAAGCCAGAAAGCGATACTATTGCCACGAACTGAGAGTTCACTCTAAAAGGCACAACACATTCTCTCATGACTGTGCATCCCTGAGGAGGACAAGTAATGACGGGCACTGGTCAAGCTGACGCTCAGGGTAGCTTTTTGTTGCTCTTGATCTCCTCCTCAGGGGAACCTGAATAAGGTTCAGTGGCGCCCCAATGTTCCCTGAACTACTGCTGTGCGCATGACTTGCCCTTCAAGCTCGTGTTTTGGACGGCTTGAAGCCTACAGTTATTGTTGGCCATGATCCCTCAAAAGACTGTCTACACTGTGTGTCTTTCAAATAGTAGACCGGATCTGCTTGTGAATGATACTTCCCTTGTGTTTGTTGACATTTGTGCCAGATTTAGGTTGCGGTATCATACTATGTTCTTCTCAAATCCCCTCCTGCCTATATAGGTCAGCCAAATTATTATTCCATCCAAGGCAAGATCTGTTTTAGTTTTAAAGCTGCTTCTGCAGGTCATGGAAAGTTTGCAAAAAGATAAAAATAAGAATGATTTAAAATGTATTTTGATTTCCTTGGTGTTTTCGTAGCACCTATTTTATTATGGCACTTCTCTTCCGTGTGCAGCTTTATATTATGGAATGGTATTGAAAACTTTAAAATCGCTAGGCCACTTATTATGCTGTCGAGCAAATATGAATTTTCTGATTTGGTTTTTTCCATTTGGAAATATACATACGCATATCATTTATCCTCATTTTTATCAGAGCAACTGATAAAGGTGAAAGCCAAAATGTTTTGCTATAAGATTTTAAAATTTCTGTTTGGTTAGTCACTGCAACAAATACATGGTTTTAGTGATCAGCTGCATGCTACCAAGATGCAGAACAAACTTGTCTGATGCTTTCATCACTATCTATCTAAGAAAAGGGGGGGGGAGGTGACAGCATGGGTTGTAGTCTGCCTAGTGAAAGGACAGGAGGCAAGCTAGCCAGCTAACCCAGGGATATCCAATGCAGTGGTGCCCTACAGATGTTTCCACTGGTCCCAGCCAGCATAGGCCATAATCAGAGATTATGGGAGTTGTGGTCCACCACATCTGAAGAGCACCATGTTGGCTACTAGTAAGCTAACCTAGCACCTCCTATTATTCTCACTGGATGTCATCAACTGGATGTTGCTAGTTCTTGCATGCCTCCACTAAAGTTATGATGGGCAATAGGTTTCTGTCTGCTAGCCTTCACTGGCAGGGAGGCACACCACCAGTGAATAACTTCCTTTGCAGCAGAGACCCAAATGAGTGGCAAGCTTCCACTGGTGGTTCTCCCACTGGCAAGAGTCCAGACAGTATAGTCATCTGTAGCTCCACCGATTCTCCAAAGGGTTTGATCCTTGGGTCCCTTGGCTATGCTAGCCTGGAGCTGGCACAGCAGATTTATTTTTTAAAACAAAAAACAAAACAAAACACTGCCACCCCACTTTCCTCCCTGGCTGACAGATGCAGTGCTGGTTCTGCCATTTGGTCCCCCCCAGGCCCCCGGTTTGGATTGCTATGCTGCTGACCTAGCCAACTCACAGTATTAGTGTGCTAAGACCAAGCATAGGCAAACTCGGTCCTCCAGATGTTTTGGAACTACAACTCCCATTATCCCTAGCTGACAGGACCAGTGGTCAGGGATGATGGGAGTTGTAGTAGCAAAACATCTGGAGGGCCGAGTTTGCCTATGCCTGGCTAAGACAATTAAAGCCAAGCTTTTATTAAAGATTTTGAAAAGCAGCAATTAAACTGATTACTATTAAAGTTGCTGTTAAGATATTTCTGGGTGGGGAATTCAATAGCAGTTCCAGCAATTAACCATAAGCACAGTTGGGATATGGAAAAATGCATCCACTGAAACCTGGGATAGTGTTTTCATATTTAAGCCAAGGTTTAGCAATGTCAGCCCATCCCACTCCACTGATATAGTGCAGCTTTCAGCTTCTTTTCGTTCCTGGACTCCAGTTTTTCTGTAGCACTCACCATTTTGACATCTTCTGATTTCTATTTCATTTTCTCTCTTGAATTCCCCAGCAACAGAGTGGAGAACTGGGCCAAAAGTAACAAAATGATTTCAGTAGGGACAAATGTAAGGTTCTGTACTCAAGCAGGACTAACCAGTTGCACAAATATAAGATGGGGGATACCTGGGTTTGCCAACAGTCCATGTGAAAATGATACATATTGGTAAAATTATATATGGCTTTATTACAAGCTGTCCACATGCACACTGTAGCAAGTAAATCATAGCCTGGCTGAGAGGACAAGCTGACTTCTGTTATGTCCAGGTTCTTTGTTCTGCCACGAGACAGAAGCACCACGAAGAACCTGCTGCTGACTGTTTTCCTCCAGAGATTCTTTTCTCCAGTTGCTCATCTTTTACTTGACCTTTATTCTTTCTCTATTTTCCCTCCTTTTGAGTGTTTTAGTTGATCCTGTCCCTTCTCTTCTGTACATCTCTGATGCCATCTGTTGCTGCAATTTCTATAACTCATTTTTTGGGGATGGGTGGCAAATTAAATGGATATAAAACTTTTATAAGTGTGTAGTTTAGATATGAGGTCTGAGATGTTCAGCCAGTGTAATGCTGTCTGATCATCACAGCCACATGTACAACTGCCTTCTCTCTCTTATCTCTTGTATTAAGATCCCACACACCTTGGCATCAAATCCTGATGCTATTCAGTTGAACTTGCTTCCAAATTAGAAAACCCTAAGACTGCGGACTTAATTGACAAACATTGATCTGATCTGTATCATAAACTTTAGCCAAACTAATTATTCTTGAGTTGGGAATTTAAAGCCAAATAGAAATAGGTACCATCAGAGGGACCATAAAGCAACCTTAATCAATTGAAGTAATAGTATAATCTGCGTTATGGATGTTTTGAGTTTTGCCCTTGACTCCCTTTTTATTTTCCTTCTAATGTCCTAAAGCTTCCTAACCAGTAGTAGCTATAATCACATTTTCTACTGCTTACACCAGGGTTCCTACTGCTGCAGCTGCCATTGGCCTCAGTCCCACCCAAAGAATGAAGGCAATGCTCTTGAATCCTCTAGCTGCCTGATGTGAGAAAAGCCCTGGTGGATCAGAACAAAGGTCTCTCTAGATACATGCTCTCTCTGTTCTTGAAATGGTCAGCCCAGATGCCTACTGGAAACCAACAAGCGGTATATGAACACACTAATAACATAAGAAGAGCCAATGGCCCATCTACTCCAGCATTCTGTTCTCACAGTGGTCAACCAGATGCCGGTGGGAAACCCATGAGCAGAATCTGAACACAAGAGACCTCTCTCCTTCTGTGGTCTCCAGCAACTGCTATTTGCAAATATTACTGTCTCCACCTGTGAGGGCAGAGCGTAGCCCTTGTTGCCAGTAGTCCCTAATAGCCTTCTCCTCCCTGAATTTGTCCAATTCTCTTTTAAAACCATCTACGTTAGTGGCCACCACTGCCTCCCATGGGAGCGAGTAATACTTCCCCTGAGCAACTGGCATTCAGAGTCATACTGCCACTGATTCTTATCATGACTAGTAGCCACTGACACCTTTGTCCTCCATTTAATTTGTCTAATCCAGGCATGGGCAAACTCGGCCCTCCAGATGTTTTGGCCTACAACTCCCATCATCCTTAGCTAACAGGACCAGTGGTCAGGGATGATGAGAGTCGTAGTCCCAAAACATCTTCACAATACTTTGGTCCTAGTACAGCTAAGGCTGTAGTTCAAAATTAATATGTAGTAGTTGCATTGCTTCCAGAAGCTTTAGAAGCATACAACATGTTCTGTCATTGTAAGGACAAAAATTCTATAGATTATAGGAGTTGCATCTGTTAGGCTAATGACTTGAAACTTGGCAAACATGATCCACCTGTTAAAATCTACAAAAGTGCCACTTTTCAAACCCAATTCAGCAAATCAAGTGCTGAAAATTACCCCCCCCAAGTTTTTAAGAAAGTGTATTCTGGATTTCTCTTCAGTTTTGGTGAAAACTAATGTGCTTTATTCAGGCTTGAACCAACATGAGATTGTTTTAACTCCGATCTTAAGCTAGGAGGTTCTTTTTAAAAAAATCAACAAATAGAATATTCACACTTAATTTTTTTATATAAAAAAAGATTGCTATTTGGGTGTGTAGTGAGTTGCCCTCTTCCTGGAAAAGTTTTAAATCCAAAGGCTTATAGGTAAGAGTTTTTTTTTTTACCTGATGCATTTGCCCCACAGTCCCACTCTGATCTTTCTCCACCACTCTGTTGGTCCTCTCTGTTGCAGTTCAGATATGCCCAAACAAAGATCTAGTTTGTGGTGGCGGCTGGGGTGGGGTGGGGCTGGATTCAGAAATAGCAATTCAGTTCTTTGATTTTAAAAACACTAAGGAAGTGCTGATTCTAAAACCCCCAAAATATGATATGCTCTAGCTTGTTTAAAACCTGCCAGGATGCTCAAGGGAGAACCACATACACAATACAGAGCATGCCCACACCAATTAACTGCTTATCCAAGGTACATCTGCATATACACTAAGGGCCCAGGCCCAGATTAGAATCTCTCACAGCTGCTTATGCAGAAGACAGGTCCGGTCTATTCTTTTCCCATTTGACAGTACATAATTTCTTGCGAGATTCCATCCAGCCGAGAACATTAGTGACTCCTTAGGCTATTTGAAAACCAATGTTTTGCATCAATGTTCAGATTGAGTTTGATGTTATCGTTCCCACTGGATAGCTATGTACAACTCTTCATTTTAAAAACAGCTTGTCGTGATCAAATGCATGCACAGGAAGGAGATGAAGAAACTGCAGAGTCTCCTCCCCTTCAAACAAAAATTAGCAGAAATGAAATATTAGTGCTTTAAAAGAAACTGCAGAATCTCCTCTCCTCCTCCAAACAACAAAAAAAGAGTAGAAATGAAATATTAGTGCTTTTAAAGCTCTTAAATCTGTTCTTTCTCTCTCTTTCTCAATAAACTTCAACTTGGTTGCACTGCATTACAATACGTACGTTAAGAGACTGAAACAAACTGCATGTTGTGTCTCAAATATATTAGAACAGGCCAACACCACCTTGTCACTAGAAAAGGCGTGGGGAGCCACTGGCCCTCTAGATGTGTTGGATTCCAACACCCATCATCCCCAGCCAGCAAGCCAGTGGACAGGATGATGGGAATTGCAGTCCAACACCACATGGAAGGCTTCCCATCGCTGCCCCCCCAAATGAAAATCTAAATATCTTTTTCAATTCGTTATAGATATTTTCCCAGAATCCCACTATCTCTTTGCACTCCCACCACATATGTAGAAAGGTTCCTGCCCCGTTGTTGCATCTCCAGCAGACATCACTACAGTTTTTATACATTTTTGCTAGTCTGACTGGGGTCAGGTACGATCTGTATTGCATTTTCATTACATTCTCTTAAATTATAGCATGCCGTAAATTTGATATCTCTTTTCCACAGCCGTTCCCATTGGCTCATCATAATATTTCCTCCCAAATCCTGGGCCCACTTTACCATCACTGTCTTCACTTGCTCCTCCTTTACCTCCCATTCTAGGAGCAAATCATATAATTTGGAAATATGTTTACTTTTAGATTGGATTAAGTACTCATCCAGTCTCAAAATTTCTTTCTCAAATCCTTTTTGTTTATCTTTTGCCAATCTCTGATTAATTTGAAAATATTGCAGCCAATCGGTCAAATATTTTTTAACTTCCTTATATTCTTTTAATTTAAGTTTGTTATTTTCCTCTTCCAATAATACCCTTATATGTTGCCTAGTTAATATTCATATTCTTTCTCGTTACGGTCATGATTTCTAAGGGTGAGGTCCACCAAGGTGTTTTGGGTTCTAGGATCCCTTTATATTTCATCTATATTTTATACAGTGATTTCCTTATAATATGGTCCATAAAACCCTTGTGGACTCTCACCTTTTCATCTAAAAGCTCACATTCAGCATACTTTGATTTAAGAGCCAAAGCTGGAAACCCCCAATTTCAATGAGGAAAGATGCGTCTCTCTCTCTCCCCCTTTGAAGCCAGTAGGAGCTAAATATGCTTATTTAACTTTATAATTAAAACACTGAACTTTGGGTTGTTCTAATAAATATATCATTTTACTATACCTTTTGTTGATCTGTATGAAAACTGAGACTTCTGGTGAACTGGAAATTTTCTTGAATGATAAAAGCACTTTAAAAACAACAACGAGTTAAGCAAAATAATTGATTTCAGTAGGATTATGCTGGATTAAACTGAAGCATCTCAGCTGAGTGTTTAGTTGGCTGGGCTGTGTCACACTTCAGTGTTAGGTTATCTTGACCTCTTCATTTTTGAATCTTAACTCTTTGGGCTTGATTATATATAAAAATAGCTAAATAGTGACTGGCGCCACAGTCCTGTGCAACTTCAATAGCAGATAGGCTTACAACCATCTGCTCGCAAGCTTGCAACGATGTCGTAATAACAAGGAAAGTTTCCAGAGCAGAGAAATCTTATTTCAGTTGCAAATATTTTTTTTAAAACTGGAATTTAATGTGTGTTTGCATCTATTCATATTGCGGCTATTTACATGTATTAAATTGTTAGTACTACTACTGGAGGCGGTTGGAGGATGGATGGCAGTTAACAGATTGAGGTGGAATCCTGACAAGAAAGAAGTACTGTTTTGGGGCGACAGGGGGCAGGTGGGTGTGGGGGACTCCCTGGTCCTGAATGGGGTAACTGTGCCCCTGAAGGACCAGGTGTAAAGCTGAATCCACACAAGCTGAATGTATGTTAAGCTGCAAGTTACCTACACTCCCAGAGTTTTGGTTCTTCCTGTGGAGGCAAGGCTTTAGAGGCTCCATACAGGAATCCTAACTGATTGAAAAGCAATATATAATTGTAGAAATGGCTCAAAATAATTGAGTCTAACCTCCTGTTGCAATGTAAGGATATTTTGGACTTCAACAAGTCCAAAATGCTGCAGTGGGAATTGTTGCAGCGAATGGAATGGAGTATTAGACAGTCCATCTACCCCAACATCCTAGATTCCACCCCCTTTACTCCCTTCAACGATCTGCTGAGAAACGGGCCACTTAATTTGACTTCTTAGCAAACCATAGCTCATGAGAAAGTCAGTTTAAGGAGGGTTCTTAAGGAGGGAACAGAGCCTTTCAACACACTTGCAGGTAACATGTACTTAGTCCCTGAGTTAATATGGCCTCCATATGAGCCTACCTGCTTACTCAGCTCCTCACTTAGCTTTATGCTCCCCTTCCTCTCATGTGATGTAAGGCAGGTGATCACACAGGCTAGGTAGGGACTTTTTGGTGATTGCTCCCACACAGGCACAAGACCAAAGATGTTTCACTTAGGTATGTAGCATGAAGCTTCATAACTATCTGTTATTTAATAAGTGCCATTGTAATGGAGACACCCATTGGCACCAATGGGGAACCCCACTGGCAAGGCTTCTAGTCACATGGTGTGTGTGAGAAATCTCCAGTTCCCTTGAAATAAGGCTTCACCCCTATATGCTGCCTTTCCAGTAAGAGTCACCCTCCATGCTAGCAATTAAGTAACAGCACAAAACCCAGATATGTACTTACATGCTGCATATCTAAGAAATGTCTAGTTTGTCCCTGAAACTCCCTTTTCCTGGAAAGGTTGTCTGGCTCTGTGACTCACCACTTAGTTCTTGGGTCTTAATGTGTCATGAAGGTAATTCTGCCCCGCTGCCTCCTGGGCAGACTGAGTTATGATGAACTGTAAATACCCCAATGCTGCTTGATTTAATTTATCTGCTTATTTGAAGTACACACGCACCACTTTTCAGGTGCACAGCTTCCAAAACAGTCTAAAAACTGTGAAATGGTGTTGTCTCAAAGTACAACTAAACGTAATTGCAACAGAAGACCATTTAAAAAGCCAGATAAACCTATCCATCATAATAAACATTCTGGGCAAATGAAGAAGGGTTTCAACTTATTGCTGAAAAAAATCACTGCATTACCCTGCAATATCTCTCCAATGAAAATAGGGATGTCTTAAGGAAAAGTGGGGCATTCCAGGATCAAATCAGAAACCAGGATGGCTTCTGTAAATCCGAGACTGTCCCTGGAAAATAGGGACACTTGGAGGTTCTGTAACCAAGGAGGTTCCAGTCGAACTTAGTTGGGGTGTAAGTTCCAAAGGTGGGGCCCCACACCAGAAAAGGCCTGACTTTGTATCTAACTATCAGGATTTGGGCTGTATTTAGTATTACATTGTTGATATGTTCTAGTGGTGGTGTTTCTCTCTATATATACACTAACCTTGAATATGTGTGTCTGTAAGCTTATATCCAGTTAACTGGAAATAAGCTCTATCAATATCAGTAGGACATACTTCTGAGTAGACATGTGTAGGATTTCACTGTGACTAAAGCTAGGGTGTAAAATCATAAACAAAAAGCAATGCAGGGTGGGGAATGGACGGGGGACAGGATAAGTAGCCTGCCTAGTTTCATTTCAAAGGGAGGTACAATCATCATGCCAGGGAGGAAAGCTATTTGCAGAACACTTTTTACTTGACTGAAGCGAAGACATAGGATAAACATGAAGGCCAACAAGTAGGTGTACTAATCAAAGTGGAAAAGGGATCGGGATGAGAAATGGTAGGGGCTTACACTTCAATTCTCTGAGTAGTAAATGCTCCAGGGGTCCAGTGGGTGCTCGGGGTTTTGTTTCCCTTCGAAATAAGGTTGTGGAAGGTTTTTTGGCATTTTGTGATACAGGATTGATTAACACACAAAAATAGGCAGAGGTTTCACAACATTAACCCCACAACATGTACTGCTGCTCCATCAGATTTCTAGGGCAAATGCTAGCCCTGCCACATTTCTTACAGAGAGCAGCTCAGCCATCTCTGTCCTTTCCTCTGCCTCAACTCAGTCTGCCCCCCAAAAACAACTGCAAGTTGCTTGTTTTGATCTTTCTCACAGGTATATCTCCTCTCCCTAGGACAGTGGGAAGGAGTTTTCTCCTTGTACCACCTATTATGTATTCAGCCATCTTGGCTCCGATTGAGAAGGTCACTGCCTATCTATAGTTTTTGCCAGGCCTTAAGAGGTATTGTCTTAGAGACACCCACACTGAAATCAGAGTTGGAAGAGATCCCAAAGTATCGCATAGAACAATCTTTTATGAACAGATATATACAACAAAAGGTGAATTTTTGACATGCTCTGAAGCAAGAGGACTTGGCAATGATCTGGTTGTTGGATGAAAGGAAGGAGAAGGAACTGAAGACTCTGAGAAAGATGAAATCTCTAATGGTGTGAGGAAGCATATTTACAGACCTGAGATGAAGGCTGCAATCTGATGCACACCTACTTGGGTATAAACCCTACTGAAATCCCCTAAACAGGAGCCAAAGATCTCCTAAGCTCATGGGTGCCAGATCTTCCTCATAATTCCCGGATTTAATAAAAGTTAGAAGTAATCAAGGTTTGATTAAACTGCACCAAGCACTGAAATCCTTGGGCTCTGTTTATGCTAACGAACAGGCCAGCTTGGTAGAGCTCGCTGAGCATGGATTGTTGGTCAGTCATTAACCCATCAGTGAAAGCCATCGACAAAGCAAGAGACTCTCGGACACAGAGCGGGGAGACCCTGTCCCTAGACCAGGGTAATTAGCAAAAGATAATACCAGAGTTGGGAGAGGGAAGTTTCCAGAACTGCAGTGGGTGATAAAGTAAACAAACAGGAAAAAAGAGCCCCTTTTGCAAGCTGGAGGCGGGGGGGGGGGCAGAGCACAAGGCAATCAGTCAGTTTTATGCTTCAGGGAGGGTCAGACATGATGTTTGGGGCCTCTTGCAATCTGAGGCTGCCACAACAGGAGGAACAGGACCCTCTTGGGATGTGAATGCTCCGCACTCTCTCTATCTTGTTGTATATATGTGTAAATAAACCATATATCATAAAGAGACCACAGTCTCTGCTGGACCCCTGGAATCTCGCACTGCTGTGGAGATAGGGGTGGCGTGTAACAATACAATTAATGCTGCTTTGTAGTGCAGCTACAAAGGAGCGATTTGGGTTCAGAGGCAAAGTTCAAAGCCCCACATAGCCCCACACATCAAAGCTTGTGTGGGAACCCGATCATTCATTACTTATGTTCAGATCCCAAAACTATTCATTCTGGAATAGCCCCATTGAGATCCAGCCTGTTTGCTTTCTCCTGCCCCCTACAATCCCTGCTTCTTTTGTTGAAAATATCTCTCACAAATGAAGCATTTGACTTCATTATGTCAAACTCGCTTTAATTTGGCCAGGGTGTAGGAGGCTATGATGGTGGTTTTGGAAGGGCCAGGGGCGTTTTCCTTGCCATCTGTTATTTTTAATCCACTTGTTTATTATTGTCAGGCTCATCTTTCTCCCCCCTCTCCTTCTTTTCACCACCACTTTTCTTTCTTATTTTTCTGTTCCCTCATGTATAAACTTTTTAATAAAAAAAAACCATCCACACCATTAAAATGCGTTAACCTCTCACATTCTGAACTGAACACAAGCATCTGAAAGATTCACATCTTGTATCCAAAGCCACGCCTCCCCTCCCCCCTCCCACTTTTCTCCAAAGCCCCATTGCTAAACCTATCCTTGGAAAATCCAGAAAAGTTAGAGGTCCCGTCAGAGCAAACTGCCTCTCGTGAGTTTGCAGAGCACTGTTCACATGCAGTTGTAGAAAAGTTTAGTCATGTGACTGTGCAAAAGGAATTTACACTTTAACCTTCAGATTTCTAGCTGGCATGTTTCGCCCTGACTTGTAAGGCACAAGAGCGCTTTTGTTTACCATGAAATTTCATGGATCTGCCTTAGCCGAAAGAAGGATATCCCTATGTTTGGGAGGCTGAAGGAAAGGCCAAATTCTGTGTATAAAAGTCTATTCCAGTTGGGCTGTTGGGGGCTTTAGAAGCCATTCTCATGACTCCAGAGGGCCATGCATTTAAATGCGTGGGGGGGGGAGAATCTCCTGTGGGTATTTCAGCTTTATTTATTTCTATTATTATTATTGTTGCATTTATATCTCAACTTCCCACAAAGTCGTGCATATGATTCTCTCCCCCCACCCTCATCCTCACAACCACCCTGTCAGGCAACTGGCTCAAAGCCACCCAGCAAGCTTCATGCCCTAGGCTGATACTCTAACCACTGCACCACACTGGCTCTCTGTTTTGATCTCTGTTATACATTTGAACTGGCATGCAGCCTTTTACCTCAATGTGCATTGCTTCTCTTTCCTATGCTGCTGTGCCCGGGCAACAGAAGATATTCTGGACCACATGGGAAGAGTGCATCCTTATGCCGAAGCCACCTTTCAGTAACTCGGGTGGGTTACCACTGGCTTCTGAAACTAGCAGCTTCGGATGTTACTTCATGCACAGGAAGGTGCAGTACATACCCTCCAACATTTCTCCGATAAAAAATAGGGACGTCCTAAGGAAAAATGGGATATTCTGGGATCAAATAAAAAACGAGGATGGCTTCTGTAAATCTGGGAATGTCCCTGGAAAATAGGGGGAACTTGGAGGGTCTTGGCAGTGATGCTGCAACTCATATACACATGAAGTAACATAATTGAATCCGCAGTCACGATTCCCTTAGTAGATAATCATGTTGCACCCGCAGTTCTGTAGTAATTACTAGTTTCACATATTTGTGTTATGCAATTAAAGTACTCTGTTTTGAACCAGTCATTCCTGATAATTGATCATGCTGTCTAGGGCTGATGGAAGTTGTAGTCCAACAACACCTGAGGACCTATGGTTAGAAAAAGCTGTTCTGGGCTATGCATAGATGAGTCCAACCAGATCTTATAGAGAATTCTGTAAGGAAAAACACCAGTCTGCATGTCGCTGTGAGTAAGGACAGTACTCTAAAATAAACCTCTTCAGACAACAACCATAGCTTCAGTCCTGGTTCTTATCTCTAAACAGCACAGCAGCTGGTCCTCTCTTTCAATTTCAGGTACGATGCTGGGGGTTCATCTCTCAGATTACACATTGTGTCCTTGACACCACCATCCATTTGGGTGACACTAGCAACCTTCGGGCTTATTGTCCAGTTGGCTTTCCTCTCACCAGTTTGGATCTTGGTTTACTGAGGGGCCTTTGTAACGATAGAAGTGTATCTGTCGACGTTTGACATTCCAGAGAGGAAAATTCCCATGACCTTGAGGTTGCTGCCATATATCAAACTCACCCCTCCCTGATCCATAACAGGATTATTGTAAGACTCACTAGAGTAATGTATATAAAACACTTCTACTATGTAAGTGCTATGTATTATTAGTATCTGTTGCCTCTGCACTTGTAAACTAAGCCATGAGCTCAATAAACAAGCTCTTCGGGCTGGAACCGTCCTTGTACTTTTCCTTTGCCACCACATTTTCTGTCATTCTGATGAGTGATCTCTCTGTACTTAGTCAAATCCATCATTCTTGCATTTTCTTTTTCATGCAGTGTAACACCGAGTTCTACACATCACATTTTGTGTGTGTATCGGTTTCATTATGGACTCTCTCCGCACTCTTTAGATTTCCTTTGCTTTTCAAACTGCACTCATCGTGAGCCAGTACTTGCCAATCCCTGCCAAGACTTTTGATGGTTTCGACTGTGACTAATGTATCTTCCTGATGTTCCATGTAGTATCTTCCTCAAAGCATTTGCAACCTGCTTCTGATAGGTTATCAGTCTGCTGCATAGATAACCACTTGTAACATGGACATTTCATCTACCTTCCTGACTCCTCTCATCATAATACTTGTGCGTGAGTGTGTCTACCCATCTTTCTATCGCAGCAACTCCAGAAATTCTGGATGGGGAAGGTTGCAGATAAGGAGAGTGAAAGGTTAGCAAATTTGGGGAGTAAGGATTTGCTATGCACATTAAATATACATATGCTGTGACTCGCACCTGGGAGGGCAAATTGGGTAATTGGAAATATTTGGGGGGGGGTGGAGGGCCCACTAACCCCTTGTTACTTCTTGGTGTTTCCCCACTGATCTAAGTGCTGTTGAAGCCAATAATTACCTGCAGGATGTCTGCAGGATTGCCACCGCTCATAGAAATGTACATGCTCAGACCAACACAGACCTTACTGTACCTGTGGCCCACCTTCCAAGGCCACTTACAATAACACAGGCAGGCAATAGTGAGATCTCCCTTTCAGCTGCTGCTTTCAATGGGGAGCTCCATTTTGACCTTTTCACTTCTTGCACTTTTCACATTAGGCAGGCACCTTCACAATACTGTTATAGATGCTTGTGTAAAACCTCTAGGTTTCAGCAGGCCTATCCAGACACATTTGGTTCCATCTGCTTTTACAATTGTTGTAATGTTTTATTGTTTGGAAATATTTTAAAGATGCTTTCAAATTCTTCCTAAATATGTGCTTACTGCCCTACACTCCTTTGGGAGGAAGGGCAAATACATTCAATATTCAATACAGTCGTGAGGGGACTTGCATACAAATTATTTTTCTATACAGGAGTAAGAAAACATGAATAAGAAATCCATAATTGGGCATCACCTACCTTCTTGGGGACTACCCATCTCAGGGAATATATTTTTCATGTCATAATCTTTTCTTTTTGAAATATACTCGGAGTCAAGTGTGAATTTCATGCTCTTTATTCAGCTCATAGTAGTGAGGAATGCAGTTTCCCCAAAACGTCTGCTTTATATACACTATTTACACAATGGGCCCCACGTGATTGTCTAATTCCGGGATACTCCTGTATGCCAATCGGGTTGTGGATTCACTTCCACCTGGAGCTGGATTGGGTGGCTCCTGCGGACCAATCAAACTGCTGCATTCTGGATCCTATTCTTCTAGGACCAATCAGACTGCTGCATTTTGGATCCTATTCAACTCAGTACATAACACTTTTCTTTTTGGGGAAAAAAATCCAATTGTTTTGAAAAAATATCCGATTGTTTGCTGTTTGCGTGCTGAGATCCCCACTTTCCAGTAGACCTTGCACTAATAAAATACTATGTACTGAATGCAGTTGCCTCACATTCTTTCCATTCTTTCTTTTTCTTTCTTTTTGGGAGTGAGTCAGAGTGCAAAGATTCTTGGACAAGCTGAAAAGAAAGAGATCTGTCTAATTTCCATGGGCACACAGAGTACCCGCATCTGGACAAAGTTAGCAGCAGGCAGAAACTGCATGCAGCATTTAAATATCAGCACATGAAGTCTCCATTTCTTGACCATATGAGGCCTTTGGGTACTTGTGTCAGACCATTTTTTTTTTAAAAAAAGCTCAACTTATTATTAAAAGAGGCTTCTTGGCCACTAAAAGTCTAGTCACCCTCAGAGAGATTGATAAAAGAAAAAGAAGCAAAGGGTGGAATCCATTCACCCGGCAATTACAGTAGCTGGAGTTTTTGTTGTCATTAAACTGTCTTGGGCAATGAAGATTTGTCCAGTATATTCCATGTCAGGTCTCCAGAAATCAAGGAATTATTTCTCCCACTTTCGAGAGAGACACTTTGGATCTGAGTGATTTATACAATTATGTTGTTTTTGGAAGTCCCTTGTGGGACCGTTACAAAGGGAAATGTATCGTGGAAGATCTTCAAGTTCTTCCTTGACAGGTCTTAGACTTCACTTTATGCAGCTAGATCAATAACATCCACCATTAAGAACCCGAACTGTGAGAAAGTGCCAGGTCCAGATGGATCCCCTGCAGAGAGGGATGAAAGATGTGGTTAAATTATTATTCTGTGCTGCTCCTCAACATATGTTGAAGCCCTGCCGTGTAAGCTCTTGCCACCTACACTCTATGAAGTCTACATGCCAATGAATAACACTGAAGAAGACTTCCAAGCCCTGATTCTTACAAATCAAGGTCCCTCTAGAAAAAGAAGCTAATGAAAAGAAAGGCCATCTTATCTCTGGATGTTTCAAAACGGAGCAAGGGATCTTTAGGAATGGCCAAATTTGTGTTTCTATCACCCCTCCTGCCATTTTTAAACTGAGTGCACCATATGGAGATACACTGGGTGCCAAAGAGCTTGAGGAATACGCAGGATGTCGTTGTTTCTGGTGGGGGAGAATGCTAAGGTATGCAGCAAAAGCATTGCCAAAATGCCATTTTTCCCTACCACACAAAGACACCATTTGATTCCCTGGCAGCAAGTCCAGCAGTACCTTTCAGCAACTGGGTGCTTCAGAAGGAGGAGGAAACTCAGGGAAGCAGAGAAATGTGCAGGAGGGAGGGAGCTGAAGCAGGGTTTGTATGAATGGGGAGGATGGAGCTCTGAACCCAATTTCCCACCCAACAGAATACTTCTTGCAGCGAGGAGAACTACATTGGTACCTCGGGTTACGAACTTAATTCATTCTGGAGGTCTGTTCTTAACCTGAAACTGTTCTTAACCTGAGGTACCACTTTAGCTAATGGGGCCTCCTGCTGCCACTGCGCGATTTCTGATCTCATCCTGGGGCAAAGTTCTTAACCCGGGGTACTATTTCTGGGTTAGCGGAGTCTGTAACCCAAAGTGTTTGTAACCTGAGGTGTTTGTAACCCGAGGTACCACTGTATCTCCTAGCAGTTGAAAGGTAAGGGGAATTGTCTGTGGCAGCCAATCCACTCTTCCAAGCCAACCCCCCCCCCCAATAAGAGACTTCTCAGAGCCCCTACAACTAGGAACTTCTGGTTTGAGTAGAGAAGGTATAGGACCAACCCAGATTGGTTTTTCTTTTCTTTTCCCGGGAGTGCAGCAGCATTGGCACAATCGTAGCACATTAGTGGTGAATTTATACTGGACTAGCCACACCTCATTCCACTTTATGAGTTGTCCTGTTACGTTTTCCCAATGTTACTGCTTTATTGACATCTGGAGGGGCACTCTTGCACCAAAACAGGGATATCTATGGTGTAGAAAGCTACAGGATTTCAGCAGAAGGTTATAGGACATGCACCGACTGGAAATGAAGCAGCATCTCTGATACTTTCGCGTACACGCAGTTTTGAAAGTGGGATCCCGTATAACTGACCTGATTCTATGAAAGCACAAATAATAATGAATGCACCATACCGATGACATCTGGGGCATGGCGGAGGGCTGTATTGGTTTATTCTCGGAGCTGGTAGCACTGAGCCATGAGCCTGGCTAAGAGGGTGGAGTGGAAGGTTGGAAGGATGGGGAATGCCCAGCACCTCTTTGCAAACTAGTAAAATTTTGGCAGCTGCTTTATGCTTGCTGCCATCATTGCCAAGAAGCATATTCCAGTTCCCCCACCCACCCACCCACCCACCCACCCAAGTAGTCACATGGGGATTTAGCCAATGGTTTTTATTAATTGGCGCCAACTTTGCACCAGCAGAAATAAACTCAGGAAAAGCATTTGTATACATACACCGGGTCTTTTTTTTAAAGTGAAAACAGAGTCAAAGTACGATTTGAGTAAACTCTCAAAGTGAAAGCCCATAGTCCTTGCTCCCATTAACTTCCATTTATGCAGCCGATTATCCTGTTTATAATAATGTATAAATAAAAAAACCTCTTTGATTGCATTTCACTTTTCAAGCAGTATGTTAGGCAGGGATAGGCTTGAAAAGATGCTAGTCCAGGTGGTTGAAAAGTTTTGTTTTGTTTTGTTGCTTTAGTGGTTAACACACACACACACCCCAGCTCTTCACCAATGGATTAATAACTCCCGAGACCTGCTTTGCAGAAGAAAACTTCCTTAACCATCATTATTAGGATGTTAACATTTTGGATCAGCTTATGCAATACATTTTTAACAGGGTTGGAGAGGAAGTTTATGTTAGATGTTTATAGCGGAGGCATACTATTAAGGACACCCAGTCATTAATGTTATTACTTAGGCACTGACATAGGGGTTCAGTGCCTTGATCGGTTTTCTAGCCTGATAGAAGATGACAAAATGGCTGCCACCCTTCACCGAATCCATGGCAATCCAGGATCCTGGGAAGGACTTTACAGCCTGCAGTCTCCATCTTGGAACTGAGTCTACAAGTTGACTTTGTGGCTACAACATTATGTTTCTTACCTTGAACTCCCCACCCCCCAATTTAATTAAATAAGACTAATAAAGAGCTGGTTCTCTTCTGGAAAACCCACTGGAACTCCCAGTCATCTTATAGATAGCTTCTTGAGCAAGTCCTCCACTTCAGAGCAGGACTGCAGAGCTGCTCCTTACCATTTGGGACACTTCACCACAAGCACTCATGTAGGAGGCAAGGCAGAGAGTCCTCAAATGCATCCAGTTTTGTGAGATCCTAATCCGCTTCTCTGACTTTATCAGAACATTTTCTTGAGAGATACTTAACCTTTCTAAGAAACAGATCATAAAACGTCTGGTAAGTCTTGCTCAACTCTGCCTCTTTAAAATAGCCGTGGTACAAATCATAGCCTGTAAAGAACACAGGAGATAAGAAGTGAACTGCAGAGGCTTCCAAGAAACTCAGCTGGTGAGATGTGAAAACACGATGGGAGAATAGCTAAAGCAAGGGAATGAAAGATGTATTTCTTCAGAACAACCTTATTTTACCCTTTCGACCGTGCATTTAGTGCATGTCATGTTGGGACAGTGTCCGTTACCATTTGTGGAGCAGATTTGAGGTAGGATTAGCAGTACCCAGGAAGTGATTTGTAGAGCAGACTAATGAACATACAAGGAAAGAAGGCAGCCAAAGGAAGAAGGGGAAGCAGAGGGGAGAAAGAAACATTGTGCCTCGCTGGTGTGATGTTCAGTATTGTTGCAGACCAGACCCAGGACATTAACAGACAGCATCAAAATTGATTAGAATGCTGGGCTTAGGAGCCAATCAGGGCCTAGGTAAGCCCATAAAGGAATGGGGCACCTAAAGAAAAGGCTGCAGTGCACCAGAATTTATCCAATAGCCATTGGGCAGAGCAATGCAACCTCTACTTTTTATGCTGGGCTGTGGGAGGTAGGGTAGGGTAGTGGGGTCTCTTCACCCAACTGTGCTGGGCTCCATTGGCCTCCAGCTGGCTGCCAGCTATGATGTGATGCACTGGGCAGAAATGTTTGCAGCAGATCTTGACTGGTGGCATCCAGTAGAAAGCCCCCCCCCCAGGCTTTCTGGGGCCACGGAGGAGAAATGATTGAGCTGCCCTAGTTCTCACTGGATCCCAAATTTGCCCCACTGCCATCTATTTGGGCCTGATCACTGCACCAGCTCCAGTCTGACACAAAGAGCTGCCTGTTCCCAACTTCTGTTCCAGTTGCCATGTGTGACAAGCTGGTGGCCTTGCCGCTTTGTAAAATCTCACCAAGCCGGTATGATAAATTAGGTTTGCTCCCTCAAGCTTTACTACCGTGAACCTACTTTCTCTATATAAGCTTGCACGTGTCATTTTATTCTTCAGATATGTTGTCTTCCACTGGGGGGGGGGGGAGGGAAGTGTCTTAAGCTGTCTCAATGGGAGCGCAGGGACTGGTGGAGGCTAGAGCATTGTGTGCAACACATAGCCTGGCTGTGGTATCTAAGTAAGCCTGCTGCTCTCTGATGCTGTGGAAGATGCTGCTCTGGTAGCAGTGGTGAAGTAAAATTTGCTTGCCTGTCTAGTTGGCTTCTGTATGTGGAAATGGGAGGGGGCATCATGTTTGCTCTTCTGCTCCTTCACATGGCAAAATGCTTTCAGATGGCCATGGAGACCGAAGGTGCCGTGAGCTATTGAAAGGAAAAACGGGGTGTAAGTGTGAGAAACAAATAAATGAAGTTGATTTTACACATTATTCATCATTTCATTTATGCATCTCTTCCTATGAGGAACCTCAATGCAATTTTCAAACAAATTTAACGCATATAGAAAAACACTTAAAACAATTACGCACACACACATAGAAAACAAATCCAGCAGATATCCTGCCTGGGACACAAAAATAAAATAAAATAAAATCTCCTTTTAGAAAACTTGTTGGAAGAGGTAAGTCTTCAACAGATGCCAGAAAAAAAATGCAATAGACATGGAGCTTGTCTGATATGTAATAGGGAAGAGTTCAAAGGGTTTAGGTAATGCCACACTCAAGACCCAATTCTGACATTGTGTGGGACGGACCTCTCGAGAAGGTGGAATCTGCAGGGCACAGAGATTTGTTTCGTATTGAAGGGATAAGATAATACCATGTGGAACAAGTATAAGTTCAGCTCCTGAGCCACAGTGTGAGTGGAAGTCCTTAAAAAACAGTAATAATTCCACAAACACCCAGTAGAACAAGAGTTGAGAACCTCAGTTACGCCCAGAGAAAGAATCTTCTGGTTCCTGCCTGGGCACAACTAACAACCACACTAACAAACAGGCTTGAAACTTAAACTGAGCTAAAGCAATTGCTTTGCCCTAAGGGGCCGTGTCAAAATTCCAAACAGTACAGTTAAGGAATACCCCCCAAATTCCAAATGCCAACAACAGATATCCCTCACGTTATGACGCAAGCAATCCCTGAATGGTCTTTTCCATGTGGTGTTGTTTATCAGAGATGAATAATTTCCTACAGGCTGCAGCCATTTGGCACAAGGTGCTCTCACTGACATGGGCTACTCTGAAAATCTGTGTCCAAAACAAGTTTATGAGTAAAATGCTCAAGCTGCTGCCAGATCCTTTGTAGCATCAGCTGTTTGAAATATTGGGAAGGTGATGATGGCTTGCTTTGTACGGTCCTATCCATACTGTGGAATAGGAATGCTGTATTGTAAGCAAACACTCCGTTATTACTTAATGGTGCCTACAGGTTAAATTATTTTAGTTGATTAATTACCTGCCTTTTATTTCAGAGAACTGTTTCAAATCACATTTAAATAAATCTCTGTACTATACAAATCTCAATATAGGTGATTTTTATGCAGAGTGAAGAAAGTATGAGATCCCAAGCCTCATTTATTAGAGGGAAAGGCAATCTTTAGTATTTTATTTTTCATCCCCTCTCATAATAAAACACTGGAGATAAATTAGCCCCTGATTTTAATAATAATAAAGTGCTCTTGGCTCCAGAGTTTAAAATTTGACCTCACCAAATAAACCAATAACAGCACAATCCTTTGCATGTTTATTTAGAAATAAGTTCCAGTTTATTCAGTGTGGTTGACTCCTAGCTTTATTTAATTAATCTACCAATTCCAATTGATTAATATTTGGGATTTCAAGCCTTCTTTATTAACTGGGATGTAGAAGAACAGTTTCTTTTACAAAGGAGATATACATAGGAGGCAGATAGGAACCATCTCTACTGTTAGAGAGCTTTGTTTTCCAACAAGCGTTTCAAACGGATTTCCCCTACCCCCCAGACAGTATTTGTATTGGATTTGAAATTGTTGGTGTTTTTATTGTTAATTGTTTCAATATGTTTTCATAGGAAACAATCTCTCTCTCTCTCTCTCTCTCTCTCTCTCTCTCTCTCTCTCTCTGTGTGTGTGCGCGCGCACATGTGCACACACACTGAAATAGAGCAAATATCACAGGCTCAATAAAATATTTCACCAGATCTTTAACATTTTCATGAGAGGCCCTTCTCTACTTCCAGATATGGGGAAACATTTGTAATGTTATGAAACAAAAAGGGCCTCCTCTGTGGTGGCACCCCACTGTTTCTGCACTCCTTTCCCCTCTGTCGGCACTCGTTCTTTTTCCAGGTTGAGATACATTTATCTGCTCAGGTCTTTGAGGACTGTTAACCTATGGAAACTGGTGCCATTGTGTAGTGTTGTGGAAAGGTTAGAGATTGTTTAATAAATGTATCAATGATGCTGTGACAACCAGACCCTGGGTGAGCTTCCTGGTGACCCAGAAACCAATCAGGGTTGGGTGTAGTGTCATCCAATCAGAGGGGAGTTAAAAGTTAGAACCTGATAGTTCTACTATCAGGTAGGGCTTATGTGTGGTGTAGTGGTTAAGAGTGGTAGACTTGTAATCTGGGGAACTAGGTTCGCGTCTCCACTCCTCCACATGCAGCTGCTGGGTGACCTTGGGCTAGTCACACTTCTCTGAAGTCTCTCAGCCCCACTCACCTCACAGAGTGTTTGTTGTGGGGGAGGAAGGGAAAGGAGAATGTTAGCCACTTTGAGACTCCTTAGGGTAGTGATAAAGTGGGATATCAAATCCAAATTCTTCTTCTTCTTCTTCTTCTTCTTCTTCTTCTTCTTCTTCTTCTTCTTCTTCTTCTTCTTCTTCTTCTTCTTCTGTGAGTGTTTTCCAAGTTAGGGCTGATGGGGATCAGTTTTGAACCTGGTTATGGCTGTTAGTGCTTTGCTAGACTGGGCAACACATATTGTTTCTCTGAGGGGAAAGTAAAGATCCTGGGGGTGTTCTAATCGTGGTGTAAGACCAATAGCCATATTATTAGGATTTTGTCTATTTAGAGACAGGTTTCAAGTGTGAATTTTAAGAAAGTTAATAGCTATCTGTGTAAAGAGTGTTTGCTTGAAATGAAGTATTGTGCCCTTTCAATGTAACCATTAAGCTATAACCCTCTTTGAGTGTAAATAAGTGAAGTTCTAGTTTAGTGCCAAAAGTGCCAAAACATAGCCTCTGAGTCAAGGATAAGTGGTCACAAGTTTCCGTTTCACACAATTGCCATACCTTGCTGCTGATTATCAAGAAATGCTACCACATACAGTTAATAATAGACTTCTCAAGTGTTCTGACAGGGAGAGTCCAAGTTTTTGAAACCACACAAAAATCTATTACCTCACTCCCATCTTTATGGAGGGAGGTTGCCACAGATGCCACAGAAGCTCCTGTCTGTTGTAACTGAATTTTTTGTTTTATGTTGTGATTTCATGCTGTTAAGCCCATCCTGGGATTGACAATAATGAAGGGTAGGCTAGTAATTTATTAAATAACAAACAAACAAACAAACAAACAAACAAACACATAGCAGCCATGTTAGAGCTATAGAGCAAAAGCAAGAAGTCTTAATAATAGGAATGCAATATAACCACATGAATACACACTGGCAAGAGAAATGTAGTTATAAAATGCCATTAAACAGGAGGCATGAAAGAAAGTCAAATGCAAATTAATTCCAGGCAGTCAAAACATTATTATATAACTTCATCCCAATAAGGTTTTGAGAATCCAAATGTGGAATGCATTATATCAAGAAAGGAAATACTCCAAATATAACTCCAAGAGCACTATCTAGCCAAAATTAGGCATTTTTGAAGTCCCATTGACTTTGGAGGGAGAGTTAAGCATTGAACACAGTTGACATTTGATTGGCTTGTGGGGCAGATATGCCAGGATCACCCTTAGCATCACACACAGAAACACATTCCCATATCAGACACTTAAAACAACAAGAAGAAATCCAGCAGGTGTCAAATACTAGCAAGTCATAGCTGAACATAATCCATAAAACTTTCAGATTGCTGATGACTTCCAACTCACTCAAAATTAGTCAATTTTATCACCTCTACAATTTGCCAAATTCTTTTAAAGCAATCATAAAATTATGGTATCATTTTACTTCTCTCCAGTTAGCTGAACTTGCCATTCTGGTTGCACAACATAGTTCAGATCATGTCATTCCAGGACAGTAACCTGTTTGAGTAGAAACCAACCAAAATTCTGTTTTTCATATGTATGTATTCTTGTTGATGTCTTCCCACCCCTAATTGCCCATTTATAAAATTATATTTCATGCTAAATTGAAGTTTTCCACTTCTGACAGAAGCTCTTTCAAATACTTTTCAGGATGACACAAAAATTGCAGGTGACCCTGTGGTCCATTTAGGGAAAAAATAGGAATCTAAATGTGACGGAGGGTAATACCTTGATTATGACTATTCAAATATCTCATATTAGCGAGCAAGCTTTTGGTATGTTTTCACCCAGCATGATCTAATTCAGTTTGCATAACTCCTCTTGCATCCTAGCTTGAGATTGTTACAATTGTCCAAGAGGTTGATTCTGAAAAAGCTAGAAAGACAAAACAGGCTGAGATATGGATCATTGGTCTCATGGGGGAGGAATTTGTTCACATTTAAATGCAAACGTACCTATCGTGCACTTCCTGAAACTGTATGTGAACCAAAACATAGCTAGTCTCTGAAATCCACATTTCCCCCAATTTTGCACCAAAAATAAAAAATGTGTACAAAAAGTATGTTACAGAAAGGTCTGTCCAAATATGCCCATGTTGGTGAAAACAGCATGCAAAAATACATTTCACTGGGGAAATTGCTTAAAAATGTGTATATTAGAAGAAACGTATACAAAAAAAACTTACACATTTTAATGCAAACTTTAAGAAAAGTTTTCAAACCGCCAAGGGCAAGCTGAACTTAAGGATGAGAAAGTTAGAAATGGAGAGGAACCAAAACTGACAAATTTTTGTCAGGTCTTAGCCCTTGTAGTCAATAAGATACTGACTTATATGAAACGGGAGAAACTAGCTATATTTGAAGATACTTGGCAGGGCTTTCTTGACCTCTTCAGGAATTAAGAGGGCGTGTTGGTCTTCTGCTTACACTGAGCCGCTAACAGAGAATATCAGACATTCCCCTCTCACTTTTTTGGTGCTGTTGTTATTATTTTATCATAATTATATTTCTCTCTTCCCTCTTGCTTCTCTTTCCCTATTTGTTTGCTAATTTAGTCAGTTGTGCCCTTTGAGGCTTGAGCATTCTAGGGATAGGACTTTCAGAGGGTGGAAGAATACTTAAAGGGATAGCCAACATGGTGTCCTCCAGACATTTTGAACTACAACTTCCATCAACCTCTACTATTGGCCATGCTGGCTGAGGCTGATGGGAGTTGTAGTCCAAACATTAGCTCTTCTCTAAAGAAGGGAAGGGTGCACTTGGGGTGGGAAGTGTTGAAAATTCAATGTGGACCAAACACCTTTGGAATAGAAGTTATTTTATTGTACTGCTACATTTCAGATAATAAAAAGGCCATAGCTGATGGGAAGCTTCATGTGGAAAGATGTGGTCCTTAGATTTCCTGGCCCCAAGTTGTTTAACATCCAGCCTGAAGAAGCATTATGGGGGACTTCAAAACTTGCTCAGTACTTTAAGACATTTATTTGGCCCTGATAAATGTAATTTATTTATTAAGGGTACCTTTGGATATGGGCGTCATATGTTAACAAGTTTCTGCTAGTCCCAGGGAAATTATGCTTGGACAGTGATGTTCAGTCAGATTGCGTGACACTTGAAATCCATACAGAAGCCAGGAGCTCTACTACTATCGTATTTGAAGTAGGTTGAATTATACCTCTCCACTAATTATCAACCGAAGCATCTTTACTTACATATTTTGCACACTTGGTCTGATTTCAACAAATCTTCCTTTTTAACATTTGTTTCTTGGAGGAAAATAAAAGTGGGTTTCCCCATGTTTGGTAAATAGGCCACATTTTAGTTAGCCCAATTATGTTAATCTCTCACGGGAAGCAATTCGTTTGAAGCTGTGGTTTGAAACTTGTAAGATTGCATTAGATAATATCAAATGCCCTTTAAAAAGCATGTGCCCTGCTTTGACTTGTAATCCTGAAGATGAGCAAGCAAACTCAACAGTGTGGGCATGAAATGCAAATAATAGAGTTGCTGCTTGCCTGCCAAAGGAGCTGGCTGGGAGTATGGTGCCTGCCAATCTGTGGTTCACAAACAACATGTAGCTTATGGTCCTTCTGATGCAACTTCCACTCCCTTGACTTTTGAATTTGAGCTGGTGCTCTTTGGAAATTGGTGCCAGTCTCATGGAAAAAGGACTAGTGGTTTTCTGAGTCTGCAAAGAGGCAAACTGGAAGAGGGCAATAGTTATTGTTTGTATTCAGATAGGAATGTGTGTTTGCTTTCTCGGTCCTAGGCAGTGCTCGGAAAGTTCATTTTAAAAAGGAAGTAGTTCCATTTCCAGTTCACCTCCTTCAAAAAGGAATTAGTTCCACTTTAATTCACCCCCTCCAAAAGGGAACTAGTTAAATTCACAGTCTTAGTGCTTGGCGATCTTTGTCAGCCGTCAGAATTTTACAAATTGCCCTGCTAAAGTATAAAAAATACAGGAAGAAGAAGACACCAACACACACAGTATTAGGTGAATAATTGCTTTATTTCACCCTCCCAACAACGAGGACCTTTAAGCTTAAACAGCAGCATCATTTCAGAGAGGTATATATATATATAGCAAATGCAAGGACCACAATCATGGTGTACCAAAACACCAAAACCTGAGGAAGATTGTGTATAAAGCTATAATCCTTCCTTCCTTCCTAGAAAAGAAACACACCACCTTGATGGTGATGAGTGGAGTGAGCAGGGATGGGAATGAAATTTGATTCAGTTCACATTTAAAGCTGAATTTATCTAATTTGCACTTTTTTGGGGGGGGAGGGGGAAGAGACCTGAAAAATAGCTGTCCATTGAAATTTGCACTTTTCTGAATTTTTCCTAACCAACAAATGTTATAAAAATTGCATATATTAGGTAGAACGGTGCATAAAAATGAATATATTAGATATTAGTGAAAATAACATACAAAAATGCATCGTATTTGGAGAAATTGCTTGCCAAGGTGTACATTAGTCAAAACAACACAAAAAGAGGTCCTTATCAGGAGAAAATAGCAGTGAAATGCTGAAGAGTTTGATGAGGATTTTTTTTTAAAAAAAAAGAGACTGCCAATTTCTGCACCAGTTTGAGGAATCAAATTTAAGATTTAAATAAATAAATAAATAAGAAAATGAGGGAACCAAAACTAACAGATCCTTCCATCCCTAGGAGTGGTACTAACGGATTCATAGGCAGGGCCCCACAGTGTTTTAGGGGTATGTTGTAAGAGGTATTGGTGGTGGCCAAATTTTCTTCCAGACTCCAGATACAGGGCACTAGTTATTTATTTGTGGTTTTTAAATCCCACCCTTTTTCTCCAAGGAGCTCAGGGTGGTATATGTGGCTATCCCTTTCCATATTTAATCAGTGACTGGGCCAAGATCACCTTCTGAGCTTCATGGCCTTGTGAGGATTTTAACCCTGGTCTCCCAGGTCCTAGTCTGACACTCCAACCACTACACCATGCTGGATCTCTTCCTGCAACGGGTGGGCGGTTTGTGACCTATCTATGCAAGTAGCATCGCCATTTGCTGCTGCTTGAACTCACTGGTGCACTGCCACTCTCTGCTTGGCTACAATTCCCATGCGTTAAACAATAACAACAATAAAAATTACCACCCACATGGCATACAGGCACAGGCTTGCTGACTTTGCCACCTACTGCTGATCACTTGCCTCACCACCACATGTATCCTCCCTGCTTCTTCGGTGAGCTTCAAGTTGCTGCAGGCAGCCGATGCGCCTGGAAGATGCAGAGGCAAGAGGATGCGCCTCCTTCAGGCATGGTGCTTATCTCAACCAATATCACATTTGGCTTTATATCCACTTCATTCCAAGTACTGGAGAACATTCCACAAACAGGGAGCCACTGCTGAAAAGGCCCATTTCCCCCAAAGCTACCCTCTGCACTTCATTTGGAGGGACCACTCAGAGAAAGGCCTCCAAAGATTACCTAAGGGCGTGGTTAGAGATACATATGAGAAGAGGTGTTCCTTTAGATAGGAATGGCTAACGTATGGCACTCCAGATGTTGTTGAACTCCCATCTTCCCTGAGTGTTGACTATGCTAACTGGGGCTGATGGGTGTTAGAAGAATAAGAGGGCGTAACTGCCACTGTGGCAGGTTGCATCTCCAGTGACAATGATGGATCCATGAGCTGAAGACCCCCAGACCATGAACATGATCCTTTAAGATGGGTGAACTAGATCCAGCTGGCAGGTTGGATCTTTTTCTTGCCCTGCCCTAAATAGGTGAGGTTTGACAGATAGGTGGAGTCATCCACCTGTCAGTCACTGGTGTCACAATGACACGAGGTGACCTGTTTTTGGACATGTGGCCACTCAGCTGAAGCTGGTGGCAGAAGCAACTACCCCATCTGGGTGGAGGAGCCCCTCCTAACAGTGCCTTTGTCTTATGTGGATTGAGCTTCAATTTGCACTTCATGGTATCTGTGTACAAGATCAAAATTAAACAACCCCCCCCCCAAATCTAAAGAACTATTTAAACAATTTCTAGAGATTTACAGTGATATGTTATGAATGGTTGGATCACACCTTTGTCTAGTTCCGTGATCTCAACCAGGCACTGGTCTAGCACTTTCTTCCACTTCACCAGAGCCAGGTGAATAAGAGAAATAGAATTGCTTCCATGCCATCTGCATGCTGATGGCAAAGCACTTCAGACCCCTGGAGAACCTCGCTCAGAAATTTCCAGTAGATATTGCACAGCACAGGGTAGAGTGTGCAACCCTACAGAATCCCAAAGCACAAATCCCACCTCCTCCTGACTCTTCACAAAAAAGAATAACAACTCCACATTATAAAGAGCTCTGTTATTCCTATTTTTAAATTCATTTAATAACAAAGGCTTCTGTTAAACCTGAAAGACGTTCTCCTCTGCTTTGCATAAGCCCCCCAAATGACCCAGACCTTGCTTTCAAGTTGCCAGCATCACACTGAATTTTGAAACCAATTCCACCCAGTTCTGCAAGAGCCGCCCCCCTCCCTTCTGTGAGTGTGAAGTCAAAAGTGGCTTGGAAACATTCATGGGAAAGTCTATTGACTCTATATTTCAGAATAATGAATCCTTGGAGGCAACACCAAAAAAGAAGAAAGGAAAAAAATCCCCAGCAGACTTCATGTCCTTGGCTACATGACTGCAAGCAAGCTGTAATAAAGCTAAACAAACAAACAATACTGCATGGGATGATCCAAAGGCAGCGGTCTTGACTGAATGGCAGATTAGTAGTTGGCTTTTGGAACTCCTATTTGCGTTCTTATTGGATTAATTGCATTAGTGCTTCTTGAAATTCTTGCCTACCCAACCAATTACCCAGTTCGACAACTTTGCTCCTAAGGCTGGAACTAGATATTATGAGAGGCTTGTGGTGGTGATGCCAAAAGCAGCAACCCTGTATCTCCTCCCTCTCTCCCACCATAAATAAACCTAATAAAAAAGATATATGCATGACTCAATGTCATTGCACTGAGATTCTTTGTTCCTGCAAGTGGCAGAGAATGGAGTGCTCACCAAGTATCCTTTCAGCTGCCTTCTGGACCAGCTAAAGCTTCCAAGGATTTTCTAAAAGCAGCCTAATGTAGAGTGTGTGGCAACCAAGGCGTGACCAAAGCTGACCTCAGGAATGGGTGCGGCAGGCTCACTAGCTTTAGGCACCCCTGACCCACAGCCACCAGTGGTCATGCAGCTGTAAATCCGAACCCAGTAGCAACACCCCCCCCCCAATGGTGAAGCTGCTTCTTCATGGGGAGTTCTATGCCATTCAGAGCAGGTTACATTCCTACTCCAGAGTCCAAATGCTTTCTGACCAATGATACTTCCGTCTTGTCCTGAAGGATTAAGTTAGCCCATATCCAATCCATTACTGATTCCTAAGTTCAATGCAGCTTCCTTGATATTGTTTATAGTTTGCTTGTTTTGGCAATTGGTATATTGCTTAGCCACAGGAGACCAAACACAATAAAAACAAAAACAAGAGAAAACTATAAAATCTGAATTCTATTAAAAGGCCTGCTAGATTATTATTTTTTAATGTCTTCAGTAAGTATCAGAAGTTCAGTTGAGAGGGGCCCTGTCTGACCTCAACTGGAAGGAAATTCCACAATTATAAGATGAAAAGGAGAGAGATGTCCCTAATATGCAGATGGAACACAGCACACCCCAAATCCCTGGATGATCTCTCCCAGCAATTCCATGCAGATATTAAATAACATGGGAATGAGATTGAGCCCTGTGGGACACAAGAAGCCAATGGCTTTAGGCACTTGGGCCGGCCAGCCCATGAGGCAAGCTGAGGCAACCACCTTGGGCAGTAAGAACCAGAGGGGTAACAGATCCAGCCTCCAAGGAATGCATCACCAGCAACAGCTGTGGCACACTCCCTGGACAAAAGATTTGCTGCCTCCTTGGCAGCCCCCCCCCCCCGAGTGCTGCCCCCACAATGACCTTTCAGCAAATAGGTGATGCTGCTGGTCTCCTCCCATCCCTAGGAAGGAAATGGCACGGGATGCCTTCTGGGGTTTCCTGGGCTCTGTAATTTAGGGCACCCCCATATTGGCTTTTGATTCCAGTTTCAACTGCCAGGTAATATTGAATTAAACCTTGATGTAGATCTTTGCTCATCTGTTCTTCCCTGGCCCGGGAGGGCTCCATTTTGTGTTTCGCCTCAGGTGTCAAAATGTCTTGGGCTGGCTCTGCTAGGCAGTGAGCAGGAAACCCACCCAACACTATATCCTGGAACTGACCCTCAAGAGAGGCCTGAAACCGTCAGAAAGCAGCTCCTTCTAACCCCATCCCTGTAAGGTGGTCTGGAAAGGTATCACAGTTGTTATGTATTGAAGTTCTCACCCTAGGCCACTAGGGGTGTGTGTATATAGTTCATTCTGCTGCAGTTTTCACTCAGGTCCACATATGCAAAAGAAGGATTGTAAAGTGACGTTCAGGGATTGGTTAACTGCGAAAAGTTGTTACTGTTGCTTTGTAGCTGAGTTCTATATAAGCAGGCTGCTGGGGCCTTCAGCTCACTTCTGTTCCAGGCTGAGAATAAACAAGAGCTGCTTGGAAATCACTGTGTCGTCTGCTGTGTCCACCCACAACCTAACAACAGTCAATGTTTTCTCTAATGCCCTTTACCCAACCAGGTGGGATCCCATGCAGCTTCAGTAGTGTGTGTTTTCTTGATCGCAGGTCAGAAACTCATTGGAGCAAAACCATAGTGACACTTACGCTACTTAATGGTGATGCTGTGAAGCTAAGCAAGAACCAGGAGTTATTTTGTTGTCAGACGAAGGACTCTGTGCGCATCCGTGTAGTCAGAACAGAATGTAAACTTCCAGCACCGCCACATGTTATGTATCATTTTAGGCAGTAATAGTATCTGAAATGAACGAGCATGATAACACACACACACACACACACACACACGGCTAGCCTTGGGAATGGTGATCTGTTCCATATGGTCACCACATATGAAAAGCTAAAAATAATACGGAAAACCTCACTGCTGACTCATCTGAATTATGCTCCATGAAGGATGGGAATCAGACAGAAGAGATAGCCTTGCTTGTGTAGCTCAGGGGGCAAAATGGGTGAAATGTTTGTTGTAAGCAGGTCCCTCCAACGAGGCCTAGTGAGTTGCCTCCTGACCCTCCTGGCCAGCTGCAGGCAGACTCTTTAAGCTCCTGGCCGTGGATTTTCCCCAGCATTCTGAGTTACTTATGGTAGCCAACTGGGAGAATGGCTATGTAGGGAAAGTGACAAATCATGTTTGCTTTCTTTTCCAGCTAGCCTTTTAATTTGGGGGTGATTGTTTGCACAGCTTTAGTCTCCTGAGATCTCTGGGAAGAGGAAGTAAAGCTAAGAGATCATCTGCAATAATAGGACGGGGTAAGGGAGAAACAAAGAGATAATATTTTTCAGTGATAGTACAGCAAAAAGAAATTTCTGACCTTTGAACAAATTTCAGAAGCTGGGGGTGCTGGATTTCTGCCAGTATTACCCGTGTTCCATAAACAGCTTCATCCAGATATTTACTTTTTAAATCAAAGCTAATTCAAAGAGATCAAATCCCACTTCCCTTTATGCCTCCTTCCAAAAGGGCTCTCATTAGGCTACAATATAATTTTCTGCTATTTGATTTTTTAAAGATCTGATTTTTTTTAGGTGTCTCTTTTTGAAAGAAAACTAAGACAGCCCATTCTTGCCAAGGCATTGCACTCATTTTGCACAGGTGACAATAAATATTTAAGGTGACACAAATACAGCTTTATTTTTGGGGAGGAGGGGAGAATCAATGCTGGTTTATTCTTCTCAGGAGACAGCTGAATGACAAAGCACACCTTCCTTTCTCCTTAGTAACAAAATATCACATTGGTGAAATGACATGAACAAGTTGTGGGGTAAAGCAAAATGGTATTATCATATCCCTATTCTGATGCCTGTTTCTTTGAAGAATTATGATGTCTTCCTGTAGAACTCTGACCTTTTCCATTTGCAGACTGGCTAACATGGCTGTCCCTCTCCCACAAGGCTGACACAGCTTGCAATGCACCCAGAATAGAACAATCATAACATTCTACTTGTTTTCTGTTAAGGACCATATCAGCTGTGGCTTTAGGTGGCTTGTGGAACCCAGGGCCTTGGTTTAATAGATTGTGGTGGGATGATGCCTTCTATTTTTGTTTGTTGTCCTTGTTCATATCAAGGAAATATGACCAAGTATATACATGTGGAAACAATCACTTTCCAGCTATCAGCTTGACCTTCCAAAACACACCTCTTCCTGCTTTCTCTCTTTCTGAGAGGCCTTGTAAGAAAAGATATTTTAGTCCCAGAGGTGGGAGCAAGAAATGTTTGCTGTAAGTGGCTTCTGGACTAGATATAGGCTTGAAGTTGATCCAAAAGAAGGATCCCTAAATAGTAAAAAGAAGTGTTTCTACTTCTCTTTTAAATCAGAACCAGTGAAGGCGGTGAAGGTCCTGTGTGAGTGTCTGGAGGCGGTTGGAGGATGGATGGCTGCTAACAGATTGAGGTTGAATCCTGACAAGACAGAAGTACTGTTCTTGGGGGACAGGGGGTGGGCTGGTATGGAGGACTCCCTGGTCCTGAATGGGGTAACTGTGCCCCTGAAGGACCAGGTGCGCAGCCTGGGAGTCATTTTGGACTCATAGCTGTCCATGGAGGCGCAGGTTAATTCTGTGTCCAGGGCAGCTGTCTACCAGCTCCATCTGGTATGCAGGTTGAGACCCTACCTGCCTGCAGACTGTCTTGCTAGAGTGGTGCATGCTGTAGTTATCTCCCGCTTGGACTACTGCAATGCACTCTACATGGGGCTACCTTTGAAGGTGACTTGGAAACTGCAATTAATCCAGAATGCGGCAGCTAGACTGGTGACAGGGAGTGGCCGCCGAAACCATATAACACTGGTCCTGAAAGATCTTCATTGGCTCCCAGTACGTTTCCGAGCACAATTCAAAGTGTTGGTGTTGACCTTTAAAGCTCTAAATGGCCTCAGTCCTGTATACCTGAAGGAGCATCTCCACCCCCATCGTCCAGCCTGGACACTAAGATCCAGCACTGGGGGTCTTCTGGTAGTTCCCTTGCTGCAATAAGTTAGGTTACAGGGAACCAGGCAGAAGGCCTTCTAGGTAGTGGCGTCTGCCCTGTGGAACGCCCTCCCAGCAGATGTCAAGGCAATAAGCAGCTATTTTACTTTTAAAAGACAACTGAAGATGGTCCAGTTTAGGGAAGTTTTTAATGCTGTATTGTTCTTAATATTCGGTTGAAAGCCGCCCAGACTGGCTGGGGAAAGTCGAAGGCACCATCTTGGAATGGAAGAAAACTTTGCAAGTCGAAAAAACTGCATTGAAAACCTCGTAAGTCGAGGTATCGTGCCGCTGCTTCCCCTTTGTAACTCAAAAATTTCGGAAGCGGCGGCCATTTTTTCACTTCCAGAACTGATTCGGAAGTCGAAAATGTTGGAAGTCAAGTCGCTCATAAGTCGAGGTACCACTGTATGTATGTATGTATGTATATGTGTGTGTGTGTGTGTGTGTGTGTATATATATATATATATATATATATATATATATATATATATGAAGCCTGATTGCCAAAGAATTGATGCTTTCGAATTATGGTGCTGGAGGAGACTCTTGAGAGTCCCATGGACTGCAAAAAGATCAAACTTATCAATCCTTAAAGAAATCAGCCCTGAGTGCTCACTGGAAGGACAGATCCTGAAGTTGAGACTCCAGTACTTTGGCCACCTCATGAGAAGAGAAGACTCCCTAGAAAAGACCCTGATGTTGGGAAAGATGGAGGGCACAAGGAGAAGGGGACGAGATGGTTGGACAGTGTTCTCGAAGCGACTAGCATGAGTTTGGCCAAACTGCGGGAGGCAGTGAAAGATAGGTGTGCCTGGCGTGCTCTGGTCCATGGGGTCACGAAGAGTCGGACACGACTGAATGACTGAACAACAACAACAATGTATGTATGTATGTATGTATGTATGTATGTATGTATGTATAGATATAAATGCATTATGCTGTGATGCTAGGACATTTCTGATCTTCAGCCCTATATTCTGCAGTGGTATATACTGGTTTCAGTGTTGGCCCACCTGAGATCTTGTAGGAGCTTTTGTCTTGTAGGAACATTTCTGATCTTGTAGGAAGATCTGTGATAAAGGCGTGTGTGTGCACGTGCCAACAGTCATTTGACTCATAGCTGTATGCGAAAATATTTGAGAAAACGCTGACCCCTGTGTTAACTCCAGCCACGCCTGCAGCTCATGACAAGCTTGTCATGTGCACATTCCGCCACATGTGGGATTCCGTTTTAGTCATACCATCGCAAACCACCCTAAATGTGGGTTACTGGTAGCATGACCATAGCTGAATCCTGAATACAGTTACAGGTTAGAAGTGGTTGCAATCATGCGGCAATTTTTATGAAAATGGGTCACCCACAGCACGCTCATAAAAGAATCCCATGGACTTGGGAAGCTGCCTTCTACAGCAAGAGCCACTAGCCGTTGTTTGTTTTAAACCAAGTTTGCACTAAGCCAAAATTCTTTGAAATGGAAAGTCCTCTGCAGGAGTATGAGGCTTGATGTTTTTCCAAGACAGCTTCCTATGTTCCTGTCTTCCTCAGGCTGAAGACTGGGGGTGCAGCGATGCGGGGCACACACGTGACATCACATGTGCACCATGAACTGTGTGCCTGAGACGTCACATCGTGTGGCCTCGTCAGGGGAGGTGTGTTGTTGGGAGGAGGCCTTGCAGCCATTGAAGCTGTGTCGCACTAAGCTCAGTGGTTCAGCTTTCTCCACCCACTCAATATTGTGGGGGCTGACGACACCTCTGCACCCTAGAGTTGGCACATCTGTTGTGTATTTTGTATTTTTATGTTGTGAACTGCCCTGGGACCTTCAGATGAAGGGCAGTATACAAGTTGTCTGTCTATTCATCTATTGTAGCCAGCTATGATGACTTCTTTTTAGCTTAGACCCGTGGATTCCCTGCTTTTTCCTTGTTGTAGCTGAGAAGAGATACAAGTGCAACATGCTAGTCATGTGACTAGTCAGAGCATACCTAAAACTATTAAAAAACATTACTGAGGAGGCAGTAAGGGAGGCAAGAGAAGCTTATGCTCTTAATAAGTTTGATTTTTTTTTTAAATGAACCATTTCTGGGAGGTAAAATGAATCGATCCTCTATTAGCTGATTTAAAAGCTAGTTGTGGGGTTGAGGACGAATGTGGACAAATTGATCTGGTTGCTGAAGAAATACATGACTTCCGTTTATATGTAAAATCCATGAGTTCTCCCTCTGCCTAAGTTTACTTCTAGTAAAGAGGAGGATGCATGGGTTCTTGATGGTGCCTGCATGCATGACTTCTCATAGGTGGAGAGGCACACCCCACTACCCCTTTGCACACTGGCCTCCAAGTGCAAATAAAAGGGCAAGGGTGATTCACTTTTTCACTACTCTCTGGTGATGTCTAGAAACAAGTAATAAACAAATAACAAAGGACAGATGATGGCACCACCACCTACTCATCACCACACTTGCTTTTTCGTGTCATGCTTTGATGGCACTTAGCACATTAATAAATCATAGCCATCTGTAAAACTGTTCTTGGGAAAGGAGGTTGCAGTTTTGTTCTAAGGTTTCTCTCTTGGGTTGGCAGGGCTGCAACTTCCTTTCTTCTTCCTGTTGCAGCACACAACTCACCTGAGAAATATGCCTTTTGGTTTTGGTTTTAAAAGTACTGTTCGTTCTCCGGCCTAGGATAGCAGCAGAAGCCACCGTGAGAAGCCTGCTTTTCAGGTGTAGCAAAAGTAGAAATTTCCGAGGGGAAAGTGCCTTGTGTTCTTCCTTTAGAATATAAAATGGGTTACACCTCATAGCTGCAGGGTTGACTGCAATAAGCAAGTCCATTCTCTAGGCCGGTGGTTTTTCCAGCTCTTTGTTAAGCAAGTCCTGCAATGCATTGTGATACCCTGCAGAACCCCAGCCCTCTCTCCCTGTCCCAGTCCCACCCCACAAGGTGAAAACGGATAACAAGTAATCTGATTAACAATTGGATCAAAGGAACATAGGAATTGGCCTATCTTGAGATAGGCCATTGGTGCACCAACCTCAGTATTGTCTACAGGGACTGGCAGTGGTTCTCCAGGGTTGCAAGCAAGGGTCTCTCCCAGCCAGCCCGACATGGAGATGCCAGAGATTGAACGTGCAAAGCAGATGCTCAGTCACTGAGCCACGTGGCAGTTCCCCAGAGCAACTTGCATAATGCAAAGACAACATTGATAATTATATTTTGGGTATGCATCCAATATCATGAACCAAACATAAACTCAAGGCATAGTGGGCACTAACATTTTGGCCACTCCTGGGGGATGCTAATGGAGTCCAGAAGCATAGCTGGAAAACATTGCTCTAGGCATAGAGAATACCTTGCTGGAAAAGTTGCCACATATACCAGTGTGGCTGGCAAGTCTTTGTGACTCCCCCTTTCAAATCCCCATTGCCAGGCCATTACAGTATATAAACCATTAGACTAATGTATGCTGCCGTCATTGCAGTTCATGGAAAGTGAGAAAGGGCTCTTTATTGTATAGTTTTACTCAAGAAGGCTGCTGGATTGCTGGCATTTAAATTTGAGGAAAGAGAGGGATAGGGATAGGGAACAATGGAGCTTTTTACAGAGTCAAGATTTATATGAATACAAGTAGACATTTAAGAAGTGCTCCAGATACGAGGCCTGGCTCGCTACCTCCTCCAACTGCATTTCTAGGCTGTTATCACACACATGTCACTTACGAGCCTTGCGGACAATAGAAATTAACCTAAAAATAAACCTCCAATTTGGCAGGGTTAAGGTTGCTCTCTGCATTATCTTTCAGAACTGAGATGGATGATAAGCAAAATAAACCCAAGTTAAGTAAGGGGGAATGATTTGCATGCTCATCCTTGCCATGGGTTCTTGTAAGTTTAATGCATGCTGTTTGGCCTCCGAGCGCAGTGTCGCTTGGGGTCTGCAACAGAGCCCCCATTGAGGCATCATAACAATTTAAGATGTGTTGAGATGGCGGCAGCTTGAGCTTGCTGCTTGGCGGTGCCAAATCAATAATTAGGCTAGGTATGCTCTGGTGTGGTGCAGTGATGGTTCAGTCCCCAATAAGGTGAAGGGGGAGAGATGGAGGAAGAATGGTGGAGGTTGCCTACCCTTCTGGAGCTTCCAGAGGAGAGGACGACAGTCTTGAATTAAAGCAGTGGTTTGAGGAAGGTCACAGCTCAGAGAGCTGGGAGGTGTTGGAAGGGGGGGGGGAGAAAGAGACAGAGCAGCCAGCTGACACATTATCACTGGAGAGAATTTCTGACCCCCCTTCTCCCAGAACTCGGTGTTGATTGAGGGTGTAAGAGCAAAGGACTCAGAGACAATTAGCCCCTGACGGACACCGTAAATGGAAGTGCTGTTGGTAGGAAGGGAGGCAGGAGGAGCTTAGTTGGAGCAACGACATCAAGGGAGGCAGACTGCGCTCTTTGTCTCCTGCTGTGATGATTGAATAAACTCATTAGTAAGAACTCTTTGTATTTATCTACTCCTTGCGGCCACCGGGGGAGGGAGAGAATTCCCCGGAGTCTTACATTGTACAGGAGGAACACGTGTTTTAGGGGGTAAAGCAACAAGACAACCATCAAGGTATTGGCACTGTTTGCAATGCAGTTAAGTCAGTGCAAGGCTAGCTTTTGATAGCAAAGGCTGAGCCAATCTCCTTCACTTGATAAATAATAGAAAATATGCTTTGTTTTCCTACTCATCACCAAATAAGTTCACCCTCTTACCAGCCTCCTAATGAAACCCTTTATCCTGGAACCTGTCATTTAAATGGCAGATGTGTTTTATTTCGGTACTCTTCAACTTCCTAGAATGCACAGTGCAAGTTCTCTCTGTCCCCTCTTCTTTATTCTGTTGGTCTATTCTTGTTCCGTCCACCTTCCTCCCCACCGCATCTCCCACTCACTTCAGAGGATGGGAGCTGGCACTCCAATGGCAGCCACAGTTTAAATCTGTGGTGCTAGATCTTCCACCTAGCGGCATCTGACAAATTGCAGAGACGCCTGCGACACGGGAGCAATTATCACTCAAAAATACCCGTCTCTGCAGCGTCCACCCCTCTAGGCAAGTCTAGGCAAGACTGTTAATCAGCGAAGTTTTGGTAAATGTTAATTTGGCATTTTTCTCCTAATTGCAATGTTGTACCGAGAAATAATGCAACATCTGAAGCCTCCGTGGCGCTTGAGGAGCGCCCATCAACCCAACACCACTTTTCACTCGGTTTTATTACAACAGCTTGAGTCACCATCTGTCATCATGGCTGTTGGAAGTGTATATGTTGCTGTACTAACACAACCTGCTTATATACACAAATGGAGACCTGTGAAAATCTTTCTACCATTTGTGTGTTTTGCCCCCCCTCTCTCTGTAGTTTACATTCTACCCCCTCCCCCCCAGTATGAATTACAAAGAGCACTCTTGATTTTCAAAATCGCTTCTCGGCTTTTCAGCAAAGGCTCCTTTTCTTTGAAAATAAAGACAATATCCTTTTGGTTTTTTAAAATTGCTTTTCAATTTTTTTTAATAAACAAGTAAATACATACATAAAGGTAAACATGTTCCTATAAGAATCTACATACGTGATTCACTTCTAAAAAATCCCTTACCAAACTGTAAGAAGTATCAACAATTGCTAATCAGTTTGATTTCTTTTCCATTTTTTAAGATTTTCTCTGGCTTCTACCTTTGGGCTGAACAGGGCAGCTGGAGGAGAGGGAAGTTGAAGGACAGAGCTGTGTGTATGCCAGGCAACCTGTTATGTGCCCCCAAAGCTCACCTGTTGCCCTCAGGTGCTGTGTAGCCAGCCACTGTTGAAGTCTGATTCAAGTACCAGCCTGGCTGGCTCCTGCATGTAGAATTGGGGGTGGGTGACATCTTATCAGCAAATGTCTTTGGCGCAGCTCTGTCAACTGCTGCTGCAGCCCTTCTGTTCAATCTGGAACCACTCATATGATGGTGAACAGCAACTCTGGAGTGCCTTTTCTGACATGGGTCTATTGAGCCAACATGAAAGATACCTGATACCGCTGCACATCTTCTGATCGTTGGCTTGAGCAGAGGGGCAATCAGGGAAGTAGGCGTGTTCCCTGCACCCAATTCTATGACGATTGACAGCACAGAGATGGAAGGATCTGTCAATTTCAGTTCCATGCCAAGGTCCCGTGACCCGCAGTTCCCTAGTGGTTAATAAACACATGGACCTGAGTATTTAGGTTTATGGGTTCAAATAGGCCACAACTTAATTGGTTACAGATGTGAGCGGTTTGGCTTAGGCATTGGGTGTGAAGCCAGGCTATATCTCGACTCCCACCCGCCTTCAGGGAGTCCAACTAAGGGTAAGCCAACAATAAGGGGAGACCTATGACTTATATCAAATAGGGGCACCCCGAGGGGTCCCCATTGGGGTCGTGGCAACCACAAACTGAGTGCAGCTCAGCACTGTCTACGCCGAATGGCAGCGGCCACAAACTGAGTGTAGCTCAATATATATACACTGAGGGGCAGGACACCCCAAAAGTTGTTTTTCAACCTCAAAGTTGTTTTTTTTTTTTTTTAACAAAAATGCCAAAATAAAGTGATATTTTGATTGACTTGCTTAAGATCCACGACAAAGCACTGCCTTTCGGAAATCTCCCCTGGACGTCAACGCTGCCTTTGAAAGCCCTAGGTAAGGCTGGCCTTTGTAATCTTAGCAGATAGTTTTTCTCTCTACCAGGATTGGAACCCATCAAATATGAACCTAGCCTTTAAACTTTTGACAAATCAGTTTTTTTTAAAAAAATCATAAATCACATCCAATCAGTCCTGGGAGATGTTTCTTTAAACCATTTCTTTAAAAGAGATACACAAAGAGGAGGCATGTCTGTGCTCTTTTCAGTAAGCGAAAATATGAGTTGAACTCTTATCACTTGAGCCTTTAGTCTCTGTCCCAATCATTTCATCGAAACCAAATTAAAGGCAAGAGCATTGGCAGGGGGCCAGAAGGACAGAATTTGCAAGAAAGTGAAAAGCTATTCCTGAAAGATTAGGCGACTATCAATCATTTCCTGCAACAATTTCCCCGAGACACTTAATGTTAATTCATACACTAAGCAGCAACATCAAGCAACAGAGCCTCGAGGAAAGTCTTTGCACGATGTCATTTGCACATCTGCAATAAGCAACTGATCCCCCCCCCCTCGCTTCATAGTCATTTTCTCTTTCTTTCGTTCCAAAGGGTAATGCTGGATAATGGTCAACTGTTCACCTTTTGCAAAATGAGAGCCTAGGCTCCCATTTGTCAAATGAAAAGAATAAAACTTGTGGATGCATTTTAATGAGGTGTATAAATAGCAACTAACAATCTATTATGCCTGTAAGGCTGAAGTACATTGATACACACACACACACACACACACAAGCATGGATGAACTCCGAGTCTTCTGCTAGTAATGGCCAATTGGGAATAAGAGTTATTTCTCTATAACAGATGTGGAGATTAAAGTTCACTGGAAGAGCATTCTCACAGCGAGCTCAGCATGTATTATTCTGTAAGAAGACCAAGACTAGTCCTTCAAGAGACTGTGGAACAACTAATTTCATTATTCAGAGGAAATGAGAGGGAGGGGGAACAGAGGAAGGGGGGGATTAACTCTTTCATATTCATTTATTTTTTTTGTTCTCTCTGTTTCCCTCCTTTTTGAGATTTGCTGTACATGTTTCTCATTAGAGGCAAGAAAGACTGGTGCTCATATGGACACAACACACATGTCGGGGTCTGCTCATCAACTTTTGTCATCAGCATAAAAATTCATTTCAAACAGATGTTCTTTCTAAAATTACCAGTTTTACTGGGCACAAAGCTTGGCTTCCCGGGGATTGAATCTTGTGGGCCGATAATAAATCAAGCCATGCCACTTGGGTTGCGGTCTGTAAACAATTACCGCCAATCCCATCCCGCCATTTCTCCCAACCTTTTGAGCAATAGAATAGACAGCAGTCACGGGGGCTGCAAGACCCTTTCTTTTTGCTAACGGGTGATGAGGGAAATGATGCAGATTTGAAAAAAAAGGGGGGAATATAAAGATTTTAAGTAAGCTGTTTGCCACAAAGGGCCAAACCAGAGGTGAAGGTTTGTCATAAAGCTTGCCTTTGTGCAGCTTTCTTCAAAACAAGAAATAGTGCAATTTTCTACCCCCCCCCCATTGGGACCATGGAAAGAGTCAATGGTTAATGGTTCTGATCCAATTCTGACCCCGCTCCCCGGCTATTTTAAAAATCAGCTGTGTGAGGGCAAACATTTTGGTCTTAAGTTTAATTCTGTACTTGGCCAGGGAACTCTGAAGCATCAGTTTAAAAGTGGGTCTATGTTAAAGCCAGCTCTTAAAACACCAACGACATGGTTATCTTTTCTATGCAGCTGCTTCCCATATCACGTGGGCAACATGAGGAATGAGCAAACCGCATAGAAGTTGGCACAGCTACCCATGCCAATTGCCATGGCTTTTTGAGGAGGGGTGGCACTGGTGCAGGAAGTAAAACCACTCTTATGTATTAACCCAAATGTGCATATCTAATCTTTCAGTTGCAGATACCCACCCAAGGTGGGCCACAACGCAACGTTTAGGAATATCTTGCAACACCTTGATATTCAACTACAAAAAAGAAGAAACCACACACACACACACACACACACACACACACACATCATCATCAGAAAATCTCAGTGATAAAAAAACAGATAGCACTATTCTGGAGAGCCTGGGCATTCCATTGGGGAAATCCCTCTCCCATGTCCCTGCCAACTGAGTGCTTTTTGGATCACAATGGGATCTGGAGGCCTCCTTGGATGGCCTGAGTGGATGGCCCTTTAAGTAACCTGGCCCCAAGCCATTTAGAATAATAGCCAGTATTTTGAACTGAACCTGAACATGGACTGGAAGCCAGTATACTTTGACCAACAAATTACCGGTACATGCTCTAACTCCCCCTGCCCAGCTCTGGTCAACTGAAAATTTTCAAACACTTTTCAAAGCCAGTTCAAGAAGAAGAAGAAGAAGAAGAAGAAGAAGAAGAAGAAGAAGAAGAAGAAGATGACAGGCATCCAATTATGATGTGACTAAGGCATGTGTTGTTGTAATGACCAAGGTTGTCTTCCATATGGCTTTAGAGCATGGGTCACAGCAATATGGAAATGTCAAGCAAACTACATAAGTGCCTCTTATTTTGAGAATTTAACAATATCTTTGGAGATGGATCATAGAGTGATAATACTTGAATAGTCTAGCATAGGATTCAGTTCCATTTGCTGGCTTCCAAATGAGCGTATAGCAATACAAACAGCAGTTTTACCTATTCTTTTCAATGTCAGGGAAAGCTCCATATGTGACGAGTCCTGAATCATGGCCTTTCTGTTCTAGAGGGACATCAACTAGTATCTCTTTAATATTTCTGGTTTACACTTGCATTTGGTTTTCCGGCACTTGATGACCAATAGCTGAAGGTGTGTTGGCAACCTAAGGCCCATGGGCCACAAGCAGCCCATGGGGGTCATTTAACCAGCCCACAAGCCGCCCCTGAACCAAGCCGCCTGCTCGGCGAGTCCCTGAGCGCTGTGCTAAACTGGCACAGCGTGGCGTAGGGACTCGCTTCCACAGCGCGGGAAATCGTGCCTGCACATGAGCAGATGCCGGAAATTGTGGGCGTGTGTGTGATCCGGTCCACAGAGTGATCTTCGCTGGAGTGAACCAGTCCAGGCGAGGTAAACCTTGCCGACCCCTGGTCTGAACTGACTTAGTTGGAAAGTGATAGAAACATTTTATGGTTATAGTATTTTGACTTACTTGAACATGCATGGCGTCACTTGGTGCATCTGTTATCAAGTGAGGAACATACATGCATGAATCTGCCCTAGGAGATAAACCCCAAGAGGAGAACTCAGCCCTGTTGACCAACATCACTGCCAGTCAAACTCAGGGTTCAAGCAATTTCCCGCTTGCTAGCTTTCTAAAATGATTTTGTTCATATTTGTTTTGAAATTAAAAGCTTATATATATATATATATATATATATATATATATATATATATAATCTCAAAATGCACCAGTTTAATCCAAAATGAAAGGAATAATGGATGAATTGATGGTACTGCTCCATATCAGAAAACCAGAAAACCACCTTGCTATCAATAGTGCCACATAACATCAGCAGGTGACTAATGTATTGACATTACTAGTGATGGTTCATTGTCTGAATGCAGATCCAACTAGTTTTTTTTCTAGTTGAAGCACAGCCTGAAAGGAAGCCACCATTATCCTTTGCAGTAAAAAAGTCCCAGGGGTGCCCAATACAAACATACATCATCTACAGATGTTCAAAAAAACTTCTGCCCGTCCTTCCCCCTCTCTTGCTCTCTAGGTCTTTGCACATGAGATAAGTGTAGGAATTATCTGGATGCAAAATGCATACATTGCAGTTAGATGTACTATTAATCTCTTGCTGGTGGATGGAGGGGAGGAGTCCTCATCCCCTCCTTTCATCAGTGGAGTCTACTAGATTTGCTTTGATTTGCTGTACGGAGCACATTTTCTCAAATGCATGAAATAATTAGAGGGGAAAGGTGTTGCTATGGCAGCTGTATGCTTTTCTGCTGGGAGAGAACCCATGAGAAATTCTAACTGAGTCAGCAGCAAGAATTCTCCCCTCCTGGGGCTTCTGAAGCTGCAGACGGCCTCCTACTTCCTGTTTTGTGCTTGTTGAGAACGTGCCACTTGTGGCTGTTTCTGAAATGACCCAGTGTTTCCCAGCCTTCCAGGTTTCTGACTTCCAATTACATTCCTTTTATTTCCCTTTTGCCGCTGCTGCAATTGTAATCGCTGCTGCTGAAACTGTGGCGAGGGGTCCCAACTTTGGCAACAAAAGGTGTTTCAAAATCACATGCAGAACGGTGTGCAGCTCAGCAATAGGAATAGAAACGGGAGTAAATTCCAAAATGGTAACTTTGTTATTCTGTCATATTAGAAAGAACAATGAGGCCTGATCTCTACTATGCATTCAAAGCAGAATCATACCATGTTAAGCAGTCATAGGGGGATTGCTAAACTGCCGTGGGCATTTTAGCTCTGTGAGGGAAACAGGGGTCTCCTAACAACTCTCAGCACCCTTAACAAACCACGGTCCCTAGGGTTCTTTGGGGGAAGCCATGCCTGTTTAAAGAGGTATGGTATTGCTTTGAAGGCATAGTGCAGATGGATGTGGCCCAAGTCTTGCAATGCCTTAAGGATTTAACACATCAATTGTGCCATGAGCTTCCTGAGACAAGGTCCTACTGCAGGGATGGGGAACCTGCGGCCCTCCAGATATTGTTGGACTACAACTCCCATCCTACTGACAACTGGCTCTGCTAGCTGAGGTTGATGGAAGTTGGAGTCAAACCTGGAGGGCCCCAAGTTCCCCACACTTGCAGATGCATCGAGCATGAAAAAGAGGGGAGGGTCCCTGTGCCTCGAAAAGTTGTGCAGCATGTCATGAGATCCCCTCCCCTTGTAAACTGCTTTGAGGTTTTAATACAATCAGGTGGTATGTAAATTTTGTTAAATAAATAAAAACAATATAATAAATAAGCATGCAAGTGACACTTGTCAAAATGCCCTCCGCTACTTTGCATCCTCCTAGGCACCGGGAGAAATGGGAGGTGAGCAGGTATACTGCTTTAGTTTCAAACTGAGGACACCTTCAAAACAACATTTTAACTTTCACTGTACAGTGAAAGTTATAATATTCTTCAATGCCTAACCATGACTAGGCAATTTGGGAATGGACTTTGGAGTTCCTCCCTTCCTCCCACCCTCTAGATCATCAACTTCCCTATTGGCTCTAACTATTGCTAACTATCATGTCTGTAGCAGTATTAACCATGGTTAGCACACACAAACAATGGTCACCACTTAATTCAGGATGTGAAACTTTGGCTTGTTTCAGATCCTGCTTTGAGAAGGATCCTGATCTAGCTTAGGAACATAGCTTATGCTGAGTCAGACCCTTGGTTTATCCCCCCCCCCATTTTATTTACACTGAGTGGCAGGGGCTCTCTGGGATTTCAGGTAGGGGTCTCTCCTAACCCCATTCTATTCACCTTAACCTAGAGAAGTGAGGGTCTGAACGTTTGCAAATGCAAAGCATGTTAAAGATACAGCCCTCTCCTTAAACACAGCACAGAATTAGCTACAACGAATGTCATTGTAGATATAATAGTTATAGTGTATGGTTTATTGTGGTGTTAATGGTTAAACCTTGTTGGGGCAATTCATGTTCCAGAAGTGCAGGAGGCTGGGTGTAATCTTCCTTAATTATGTTTATATAATTAGAAATGTCACATCATCTACACCGAGTATCGCAGCATAGAAACACTGAAAGTGCATTCGCAGTGGAGGCCAGTAAATATGTTTGTTTTATACCCAGCAACTTCCTCCCAATTTAAGGACGTGGTATTCTCATTCCAGCTCCTGCTCTGTTAATTTTGTTGGACTTAAGTTTCGTCACAACTGGACTTACCTCCAAGTGTGTGGCATCAACAGCAGCTTCTCTTACCAGGCCATATTGCCATTTCAAATCAGTGTGTGAGAGAGAACTGATTCGAAACTGCAAGTGGGGTGGGGAGATTTAACACCCCTTCTGCTGCTATTTGAATTTTAGAAACGCACAACAGATCGGTGAGATGCAATGACACGTTTCACTACAGCCTTGTTTAGCCTTGAACACCACCCGCAGAGATGGCCCCTCAGCCCTTGCTAAATTCAGAATGCAGCCCCGATCAAAACGAGTTCCTGAGCAGCGGCTTCACCACCTGAGCATACACTTGAAATTTGTGTGCAATGTGTGTATGTATGTGGACAGCAACAAAGAGAAAAACAACAGGGCTTTCTTATCTTGCGACCCTGCCAAGGGGGGTGGCGGGTTCATTAGGGCTGATCCTCAGCTCCCATAAAGCTGTGCATTATTCGTCCTCTCCCACCCAGGGAAGGAGGCAGCCCAGCCTGTGAGCCAAAGCAGTGGGAGTCGAAGAGATACGTGGAATATGTCAGCTGCACAGCGACGTGGTGGGAATTTACAGAACACTCATGCTCGGCTAACAAAAATAACAGACAGCTTCTTCCCAGACGTTATGAAAACAACAAGAATAGCAATAATTGAGAGCCCTAGGAGTGAGGAATGACATCACTCGGCTGCAGTTGGAGAAATGCACGCAGGAGCAGGTTGTACTGCCGGGATATCTGCTCCACAGCTGTAATTTTAGGAGCAGCTTCAAATCTGGGTTATGTGACTGTTTACTGATACCCAAAGCCTGTGTTTTCTCTTATTAAGAATCAGCACTGCTGGCTCGCACTGCTAGCCTGGGGTGGGGGGTGGGGAGAGAGAGAGAGAGAGAGAGAGAGAGAGACAGGGAACCAATGACTGCCCCCCCCCCCATCTCACTTATTTGATTAGGGTTTCCTGCAGCCTCGGCGACTATTCGACTCATTGTGGGGCAAGCACTCGTATTTTTCTTTTCCTTAAATGACTTGAAAAGGTTGGCTCCGCTGTGGTTAACCCATCCGAGGCCTCTTCCTGTAAACTCAGAGGACAGCAAGATTCAACATGTGCTGGCCGTTTGAAGAACAGATTTGTGCTGAAAATGATACAGCCGTTTGGAAGGCTAGGAAGGGTGTGTCTCCACCCCCCCTTTAAAAAGGCGAGCATCTGAAAACAGTGCAGCATTTGATTGTTTCAGATTGACACATAGGGACAAAAAAAATAAAAAAATTAGCGAAATTGGAGGCAATGTGGGTTAAAGGAAATAAACTGGCTGAGTTCAATAGACGGCATTATCTCAGTGCTGTAAAGCTGGCTTTTACTGGATCAGGTGAATGGTCTATGTGCCTATGGTAACTTTCCAGATTTCAGTAGTAAGGGATATGCGAGGCCAGCCCTACCATTAGGCATGCTGGGTGTGCAGAAGTTAGCCCAGGCTGCCCACTCTAGCAGGCGCGTGACGATCTGCTCATGTGACAAATGCTGGCTGCATTTCTGCATTTGTCTTTGAGTGCAGGGCCTACATGAGAAATATTGCAGCCTGAGATGAAAGACAAGATGGTGCCTCTTCTTGTAAGTAAGTTGACCAGCCTAGAAGCTGAACCTCACATGGACTCTGGTGGTATCCTGCTCTGCAACAGAGGGCAGCAGCTAATTTTTTTTGGGGGGGGGGGGTCACCACGCCACACACATCTCCCAGCAATTGCTGCCTGAGGTGCCTGCCTCACTCTGCCTCATGGTAGGGCCAGTCCTGCTTGAGTGGATAGTGAACAGGTATTGGGCAGAGCAGTGAGCGAGCCGCAGCAAGGCACTGGAGGACGGAGCTGCATATGCCACATGATCTGTCCTGCACTCCCAAATACAGCCCACTGCCCTCAGGTGTAGTGGAGGACACGGCAGGTGCAACGGAAAGCGGATGTTCTTGAGCTTCACCTCAGGCAGCCAAGTGGCATGGATTTTGAGCAAGGTATAAAAGGCCTCTTTTATCTATCCAAGATTTGGACTGCACACTCACTGGGGAGGAGAAGCGCCACTGGTCACAGTGAAACTTTTTGTTGTTGTTGTTCAGTTGTTCAGTCGTGTCCGACTCTTCGTGACCCCCATGGCCCAGAGCACACCAGGCACGCCTCTCTTTCACTGCCTCCCGTAGTTTGGCCAAACTCATGCTAGTCGCTTCAAGAACACTGTCCAACCATCTCATCCTCTGTCGTCCCCTTCTCCTTGTGCCCTCCATCTTTCCCAACATCAGAGTCTTTTCTAGGGAGTCTTCTCATGAGGTGGCCAACGTACTGGAGTGAGATGGATAAGTTTGATCTTTTTGCAGTCCATGGGACTCTCAAGAGTCTCCTCCAGCACCATATTTTAGTTTAGACTAAATGTGATCCACCTGGAGGAGGAACCGGCAAGCCATTCCAGTATTCCTGCCAAGAAAACTCCATGGACAAAGACAACAGTGAAACTTACCTTGGAGTAAACATGCAGAGCACCGCGGTACAAATCGCAAAGCAAAACACCCCAAACGAAACAACCACTAGCTTGCACGTTGAAAGCACTTGCCTGGGCTTTTTTTTATTTTACACCCCATAATAGCTATAGCAGGGGGAGCCAATATGGTGCCCTCCAGATGTTGCTGGACTCCCACCCCCATCAGCCCCAGCCCGTGGTCAGGAATGATGGGAGTTGGAGTTCAGTAACTTATGGAGGACACAGAATTACAGAATCTGCTTTGTGTGTCAGAAAGTCCCAGGTTCCAACCTCAGCATCTCTGGGCAGCTGTGGGAATGTCCCCCATCTGAAACTGTGGAAAGCTGTTGCCGGTCAAACGTAGGAAGCCCTGAGCTGCATGGACCAATGGCCTGACTTGGTACAAAGCAGATGCCTATGAAAGCTGGCCTAGAAGGATTAGTTCTTTTACGGTTCTGCAACTGGTTAAACAACAGGAAGCAAAGACAAGGAATAAACGGGCTGTTCTTACAGTGCAGGAGGTGGGTGAGCAAGCAGCAGGCTCACCCAAGGGCACTGGGACCAGTGCTTTCCAATTCTGTCATAGACAGCCTCAGTCCCTACACACAATTGCACATTCAAAGGAGTCCCTGAGAGCTAAATGTTTCAAAGCTGCAGTTTCTCCATGCCCATGCATGCAGGGTTGTCTCTGATTCTGCAGAGCTGTACTCCCTCCCCTGGGATAGCCAGAGCCGTGCACGACTGAAGGACATAGCATCATTATTTTTTGCTGAATTGTATTTCTTTGTACTTTTGCAGACTGTCTCTAACTTCCCTCTGCTCTTTTTAAAATTTCTTGTCCCCTCTGAATTTCTGCTTTTTGACGTTGCCAATGACAATATGCATCACCACATCCTCTGACTGCAGCATACAGTGACACCAACCCTGCCTTCAAAAGTTTGGTTATTGTGCGCGCATAGTGACTCCACATACACCCTCTGCCATTTAACCCATTATTTCACCATATGCCATTGGCAAATAAAGCCACTCCCTATGCAGTAGAAGGGTCTGATTCGCTTGCCTTCATCTCACAGACACTTAACCTTCCTTCCCCATCACATCTCTCCATTCTCACTTTTTCAGGGTTGTAGGTTTGCCGGAATTTTACAGGCACACCCAATTTTCATCTTCCTGGCCAGTTTCCAGAATAAGAAAGCAAAATTTTTGCTGAGCTGTTTTTGCTGTTGGTGTGCTGTCATAACTATAAGCACGCACCGTGTAGGAATGCTGCCTCAGATTGCAATGTGAATTCTGTATGCTGTGCAATGTAAAATCTCTAGAAATATCTGGACAAAGGATTCTGTGCATGCTCAGGAGTTATCAAAGATGCCAATATTTTTGCTCCCCTTTCTTTCTGCCCTCCTGGCCAAGTTGCAGCAGCAGCAGCAGCAGCAGCAGTACTAACCACATGAAGCTTTTCCATACTTCAGTAAGGACCAGTGTGCCGAACTTTTTCAGAACAGGTAGGCAGGCATTTTCCTGCTCAGTGAATATTCCTTCCCATCCTATGGTAGCGAATATGTGAACAGTACTGTTAGCAAGTCGATAGTTAATATGTGGAAGAGGAGCTGTCTATCTCCTAGAGTAGCATGTAAAGAAGCTGTTTTTGTTGTTGTTGTAGTTGTTAAGATGGCTGTTAAGATGGTAGTTAGTGGTTCTTGGCCTTGCTCATTTCCCGTGCAAAAATAAGTAGTGCAAGGTTTTTTTTGTTTTTTTGCCCCTCTTGCAATTCACATGTCCTGGCACACGGTTGTGTTGAAAGTAGAGATGGGCAAATCTGTCAATTTCAGTGTCTCTCAGTTCCTCATTTTTCTAACCTGAAATTCAGTTCTCCCCATTTCCAACAGCAGTCTATGGCTCCCCCACCCCCCGTAGTCCTCATGAAAACGCACCGGCATTTCTGTGTGAATTTCTTGTTACAAGTTTTTCCATGCACTTTAGCCTAGTTTACATGTTTTAGCAAAACAATTTCCCCTGATATAATGCATTTCCCCCCATATCCTTTTCACTAATATATGCATTTCTGTACACATTACTTGGCTGTATAAGTGCATTGCAAAATTTAGAAAAGTGCCAATTTTGAAGGACAGTTGCGATTCAGTTCAAGTACTGTTTTGAAAAATGCAAATTGTGTGTGTGTGTGCCTTTAATTGTGAACTGACTCAAATGTTTTCCCCCATCCCTGGTTGAAAGGGAATATGACACAGTGTGTGGGTGCTATGCTTGATTCTGGACGTGTGCTTCCGACATGCAAATTGTTCTGTTCTGCCTTGCTTTTTCAGATGGGAATCCCATGCACATTTGCTTGGGAGGAACTCTGATTTAACTCCCTTAGTTGAAGACACAGGCTTAGGAACTAGGCTGGAAGTACTCATGTGCAAAGGTGTCATTCTCGTAAGAGGGCTTTCTGGTGGATCGTGTCCTCTGCCAATTAGTTTTATGGGTCATTTTTCACTTCAAGCTCCAAAGTGACATGGACTGGATGGATCTGAGCAGTTTTAATTTATGAGAATAAGTTCTCCATTTACCATCATACTTAGAATCTAAGCAGATTTAGAGCCAGTCATTGTAAGCACACTTATTGCGGTCCAAACAAGATGTGACACTGTTCGAACAATTGGAGCCGGCCCTACCACTAGCTGCCTCAGGCAACAGATTGTGGGTGTCACGAAAGGGCAGCAAATTGTTAATTGTTTATTATTTTTATATCCCCCACTCCCTGGGGGATTTTCTGCCTCAAGTGTCCAAATAACCCAACCAGCCATAACTTGGCCACAATCAGCAAATTGACCCTGCAATTACGGTAGCAGTATAATGAAAGCATTTTTTTTTTAAAAAAAGAAGTAAATAATAGGGGTCCCTAGTCCAGATGGAGACTCTGGTGGGAAGGTTTAAAGGGACTTCAGCCATTTGACCGTAATCCACTGTGGTCCTGATCAACATATGGGACCTCGTGCCTCATTTTTAATTTTATTTTTAGGTAGCTGTGTTGGTCTGCCAGTCAAAACAAAATAAAATAAAAAATTCCTTTCAGCAGTAGCACCTTTCTTGTTAGTTCTTGGTATGAGCTTTCGTGTGCATGCACACTTCTGAAGAAGTGTGCATGCACACGAAAGCTCATACCAAGAACTAACTTAGTTGGTCTCTAAGGTGCTACTGGAAGGAATTTTTTAGTTTATTTTTAATGTAATTGCTAATTGTGTGAATGGTGTCACATCTAGTTTGATCCTTAGAAGCAAGTGGACATGGAAATATGTCAAAGATCTGGATGTTAGTTACATTATGACAAATTCAGCTTCATGCTATTATGACTGTGCCATAAGCTCAGGTGTTTTAGCTTGCCAGGTGGAATGATCTCCCCTCTCTCCCCCCCACCCATGCCACTCTCGGGGTCCTCCTTCCCACAAACTTGTTTTGTTTTGGGTTGCAGATTGGGTTGTGCAGCTTTGTTCTGGGGCTAGCCCTACAAGGCAGAGGACTCCAGCAGAAGCTGACCTATATATTCTGTAAGGCATGTTAAGAGAGCTAAGCATTGGATTGCACTGCATTAAGTTGGTTAAGCTGGAAATGGAGGAGTATAGCCGGCTTTGTACAGACGGCTTGACTCTATCCTGGATGAGCAGTGCTTTGCATCAGCGGGTCACATAACAGCATAAAGTAATGCTAGGAGAAAAGCTCTAAGATACTCATATCTAATATCACTTTTTTATATGCAATTTTGCCTAATGTACTTTTTTTTTTTGCAAAGCAATTTCCCCTGGTGTAATGGATCACCCAGTGGAGTGAAGCTACAGCGAAACCCTCCTGGCAGTGGCATCTCTGTTGTTTACTGGGAGTGGGTAGTGAGGTTGGTGTTGTGTGGGTGCACCAGCAGAGCCAATCCAGTACTCCTGCTGGTGCATCTGTGCAGCCCCAGCCTTGCCATCACCTCATATAAGCAGCAGTGGGACCTCTGCCCCATTGAGGGAGCTGCCCCTGGTCCTGGAAGAGGGTTGTGCCCTAGGGGGAGTTTTGAAGGCCTGATAAGAGATGACTGAGGGGGGCTGTATTTGGATTCTGGGCCTGAAATTTCCCACCTATACAGTATCATAAAATCATAACATACACCTGTACATTTATTTAAAAAAACAACAACCCAGTATCTTATTTTTTCACGGGCACCAAATTCTTAAATTATGAATCCTTATTATTTTAATTCATTACTACTTACATTACCCTCATTTATTTATTTACAGCAGCATTTATTTACACAAGCATTTTGTGTAGTTTACATGGCAAGATCTTGCAAGAACGGAGTAATCACGTATCTAAGTCTTGTTTGTTCGGATGCTCTCGTGCGATGCTGTTGCTTAAATCCTACTCAATTTGCAACACCATTTTCCTCTTTATTTAATCAGCTTACTGTATTTTTGCTATCAAACCTTCCGTTGTCGTTAACTAAGCTGCAGATTGTGTACTTGGTTGCATCCTTTGTCGCGCACATATAACTCAACTGAGAAGCTATAGGTCTGCTAATCAGACAAAGATTTGATGTGTGTTTGTTGTAATGGTGTTATCAGGGAGTATGCAGCCATGTTCAGAAAAGATAAAAAGATGAGGAAGGAAGGCCATCTCGGTGCAGGAGCAGGTGATGCAAGAGGTACCATCCAGTCCTACCAGAACTATGTTCTAAAAAAGATCTCTGAAGCTTAGCTGTGGTTTACCACAATGTTCTACTGATCAGCTGAGTGGTCAGATGCATAAGGTGACTGAAAGCAAGTTCATTTTCCCACAGTAAGAGAAATGCAGACATGTGCACATATGGGCGTGCACACGCACAAAACCTCTGTGCATGCATGCAGAGGTAATTTGTACATTACAGATGCTGGCTGCAGCAAGGCTTAAGACACGCCCCCCAACCCTTGTGACTTAGGCTTAAGCAGAACATTCACAATACAAACAAACTTCTGTCTTTTAATTGAATCAGCCTAACCCATTCTTCCTTTAAAATTTTCGCTTATAAACATAAGCAGCCTTTTGAGTGCATTATGGATGTACGTGCTCCCACAGTTCAAGAAAGCATGAGAGTCAAGCACGATCTCTTTCTCTAGAAAAGAATGGAGGCCAGAAATGAACAAAGACTCTTCCATCTCCAGGTCTAAGGACAATGGAACATTGTCGTCTCTCAAGACTTGAGGAAGCCAGATCCTTATATAATCATAGGAATCAAAGAAGCTCTGTTGATCTCCTGTTAGTGGTTCCTTGCCCTCGGGGTTGGTTGATGTGTACCTAAAATGAAGCCTTCCCAGTAGTGGCACCAAAACTCGAGAGTTCTCTTTTTCTGGGCATGTGGCAGAATGCATTCCTGTACAGTTGTAGACACTGATTTAAATACTTGCATTGCCCTAGTCTTTTGTTACTTAGCATTCTCCTTATCCTTCGTATGTTAAGGTTGCTTTTTGTGTGTGCAAGTATATGCTCTGCTGCTTATATGGCTGGCTGTGTTCTTGCATTAGGATGTTTATTATTATTATTGGTATGATTTTATTGATTTATTGTACACCACTTTTTAATCTATTAGTTGGACTTATGCCCCACCTTTCTTTCAATATTGGAGCCTAAGGCACCATACAAAAAAGGAAACACATGTGTCTATAGTTATCTGTGTATGTCTGTGTGTGCACACACACACAAATAAAGCCACAATTAAAATGTCATAAGCTACAGAGATACTTTGTGCACTGCTTGTAAAACAACAATAACCTTATAAACCAGTAAATAAATCTAAAATGGCAAATTAATATGCCATGTGAGGACTACACGCTATTTCTCTGGTGTATGCTGTGAATCACTGACAAGAACAGGAGGATGTTTAAAACGTGTGGGATGCACGTAGCGTGCAAAGGGTTAAGATATCGCCTGTGATTGCAGATATGGCTTTTAGCACTAATCCTCCCAGACTGAGGGCTGGGTGGGGGTGGTTGGATGGGTCGTTTTAATGCAGTTCAATTTTCTTTTATGATTATATGCACTCTCGTCGTTCCACTTGTAATTTAATGATAACCCGGAATGGCTTATCAAACGGGACGGTTATCTCCTCTCCCCCAATAAGATGTTTGTAGATGGCGAACACAGCAGGGAGCTCAAAATATAATGTCGGGAATATTAAATTTTTCTTGCAGGCTTTACTCTGGCATGAGATGGATAGCACCAGCCTTACTCAGCAGACAACATTTTTTTCAGAGCCCTTGCCTATTTTTTTTTTTTTGACATAGTGGCTGCAAGCCTGCTTGTTCTTATATAGGTCCTGCTACCCAAATCTCACTTACCATCCAAACTTGAGGAATTAGGACCAAAACCTCACTATACACACTGCAGATTCAGATATCCATATCCAAACAACTGGACCTGTGTGCAGTACTGTACACAAATAAGCAGCCTTAAACAAACCTTACTTTTTGTGTTTCGTTCGTCCGCGATAGCCGTTTTGCCAGAAACCATGGTGAGAAAGAGGTAGGAGGTAGGAAGGGGGAGGGACTGGTCATATTAGAGAGAATTTTTCATTTCCACATTTGCCTTTTGCAGTGTTTCACAGGGTTTTCCTGTCCCCACCCCCTTTTTGGAGTCAAAATTCTGTGCATTAGAAATTTTCCCATAGAGATCAATGGAAATTTTTGCCTCGTCATGCAAATGCTTGCCTAACAATATCCTGTGAATGCATTGTGTTCAATAGTGAGACCTTCATGTATACCATTTCAGAAAGACTCACACATATTGTCAAGGAGCCAAGACATCAAATTTGACCATTAATACCTTTGGTACCACCTAGGTGAGCGTGTTTGTGCGAGTCATACTGAAACAGTGCGTTCATAGGCATACAGGATTGCAACGGCTGCATCAGGAAAATAGGAGGGATAGGAAACGGGTGATAGCAGATCATAACACTTGACTTCTCTGTGTTGTCAACCATTCTTCTGAGCTTGCCTGTGGCTAGATCTCTGAAGCTGCACTGCAGGGCACCCCTATCGATTTCTAACAACAGCAAAGAATTATGCATTTCTAGCACCAATTTTCAATCTCTAGTGGCCCAGACTAAAATTATAATAACCACACAGGGAGATAAATGCTTATCAGCCAACCTCACTGGCTCAGGGACTATATAACTATTCCAAAACTGTCACTGGGCAGTGTGATGTAGGGCTGATTTATCAACCAGTTTAATACCAGCTACTTTCCCAAATAGTATACTGGTAACCATTCTGGATACAGATTGATTTGACCGAAAGTGCAACTCATAACAAACAGCTATTATCCAACTAATACAATGCCTGGGGTAGTGGCCAAAGGTGACATCATCAATGTCTCTGGATTTTAGCAAAGCAGCTTACCAACTGCACATCAGAACCAGGATTAGAAAGGGGGGTGGGGAGCAAATCATACACTCCCGATTTCTCATGAATGTCTGCTCGCCAGCTCAAGAATAAACAGGCTCAGGAAGAAGATCCCTTATTCTCTCTCAAACAGATCATCTGATCCGCCAGACACAATCACTGTTGTCTAGCCCACTCATAACTGCGCCTTAATGACAGGCATTTGAGCCTTACTCTTCATTATTTCACTTCTGGTTTGTGAGGTTAAATCCAGTGGGTGGAAGGGAAGCATGTAGTTCTACGATACGACGAGCAAAACCTAACGCCACAGAGCTGTGCTGCATCAGCCCCCTAGTTCTGCATTTTTTCAAACAGGAACTTGCCAGTTTGTAACCATTTGCAATTTTAGGAACAACTGTTACGAAATCTGTGTGCTTCTGCTAACCGAGGTTCGGCTAATGTCTAAGAAAGGTATAGCGATCAAAGGTAGTATTGTCCCTGAAATTTCACCTAAAGCAGAAAAAAAAATGGGGTGGCCCTCCTTAGGTGAAACACTGGAATAATTTAAAGGGAAAACAACATGATTTCAGTAAGAGTAGTGAAATTGCTCAATGTGTCAATTCCATCCTCACATCCTTGACCACCACCACAGATATGTTTTAATTAGCTTCCACCTGACCAGGTATAGACCATTCTCAGGCTGGGAATGGTAACTTTGTGAGGCATAAACTACAGTGCCTGGAATTCTTTGGGGAAAATAATGCATTTCGAATGTGCTTTACAGGCAGTGCTCAAGGGTACACAGTACTGGTACCTCCTTTTTTGTTGTTTAAAAGTGTGGCACTTACTGTAACAACTTCTTGGTGAGTAGCAGCACCTCTTTTTCTAGAAAAAAAGCACTGTTTACAGGTATAGCGTGTACACAGCCTAAGTGCGGGGTGGGAGCCTAGGTTGAAGTTTAGTGGCTTGCTTACACAATGTACATTACTTAATTTTTCTTTGCTTGAGGACTAGCAGCTGAGTGTGTGACTTGACTCCTTTGAAAAACATTGCTTTTGAGTCTATGCAAGGTGTTAAGGAGATTCTGTACGTGGTGTATAGTATTCCTGTGATGATGATGCAATATATTTAACTGAGGGTATACGTATATGTGAACCAGTGCTAAGGTTTAGCCTATCGATATACCTGCCTCATGAGAGTTTTCTTCTACACACTTCACAACTAACAAAACTCTTTCTCTGTTTCAACAACCATGGGTATTAAACGGCGCAATTATGAGTTCAGCCACGGGCCTATTTGCATGGCATTTAAATGTGGCGAGTCGTAGGAGTGACTTGTAACTCATACCAGCTCCCTTATGTGTACATAGGGAAATTTCAGATGTAGCATTCAAACAACCAACCAAACAAACAAACAACCCTGACCAAGTGAAGTGGCCTGGACCCATCTGTCGCGGTCACTCTCTCAGACCTGAGCAGCACCCCCGGACGTTTAACGGTCTATTGGTAACTGCCCCAACGACATATGGTATAACCGCTGCCACCAGCCAGTATTCACTCTGGCAATGAATAACTCACTTCAGATTCAGTTTGTGGTAACAATAAAACATAAGTTTCTTTATTGTTTGTACAAAGCGTAATGGTTTCAAATGACTTGGTGAAATGTTTACTATAACTGTATGGTTATTCAGATAAGTATATTTCAACTCTCAACCTTATTATTCCAATAACTATCCCTAATGCCTCCTGTTTATTATTCACTCTGCTCTAGCTCTGATCATTGGCTCTATCTCCCCCCTTAATCCTTCCCTAACTCAACTCAACTCAACTGACTAACTTCTAACCTCTAACTGCCTTTTCTATCCTCTCTAACTGCCATCCTTCCACACTCTATTTTCCTGGAGAGCTCCCATTGGTCAAGCTCCTCCCTGCCAAATTAACCCTTGGAGAACCTTTAGGGGTGAACGCCACACCATCTCCTGTGAAAAATGTCTTGTACAGCTATGGCATTAACTGAGCAAGGCTGAGTCCATATAAAAGTTCTATGTGCAGTGGGAAATAATACATAAGGCTATATATATGCATCCTATCATGGACACAAGTATAACTTACATGCCAGACAGACCATGTGTGACCAGCCCTTAGATTGTTCCATTTATGCTTTGTTCATTTTCCATTGCTTCAGTTCTTGGTTCATTACGTCAGATATTATATATCTGTGAAACTCGAAAAATTAGAATATAATGGAAAGGTTCATTTCTTTCAGTAATTCAACTTAAAAGGTGAAACTAATATATGAGATAGAGTCATGACATCCAAAGCGAGATATGTCAAGCCTTTATTTGTTATAATTGTGATGATTATGGCGTACAGCTGATGAGAACCCCAAATTAACAATCTCAACTTGGGGGTTTTCACCAGCTGTACGCCATAATCATCACAATTATAACAAATAAAGGCTTGACATATCTCGCTTTGCATGTCATGAGTCTATCTCATATATTAAACTCCAGTAGCTAATGAAAACAATTGCTTACATAAATGGACTTTTCCACGATATTCTAATTTTTTGAGTTTCACCTGTATATAATACCCAACTTGCCTGCAAAACACTATAGTCTTTTGCAGGCAATTTGAAATAATTTATTAGTTTAAATGGAGAGGACATACCAGGAAGTTGTGCCTAGTAAGGAGAGGTAAGGCTGTGAGCAGCAGAAGACTGTGTGGATGAGCACTGCTTTTAAACACATAATTAAACCACATTCGTAGATAGAGACTGTGAGCTTGATGGAACCCTAAGCTTGATTTTTTTAAGCTTCTTTTTATACTAGAAACCCACTTAAAACATTTATATTATTATTACTACATTTATATTCTACCTTTGATACAAGCTCAAGGTGGCTTTACATACTTCTTCTCTCCCTCTCCATTTTGTTCTCACAACCACCCTGTGAAGTTAGGTGAGGTTGAGAGAGAGTGGCTGGTCCAAGGTCACATTATGGCTGAGTGGGGCGTTGAACCCCAGCAGTCTAGAGCCACGACACACCAGTGGCTCTATTCAGTGATGCTGGTGGTGTAAAATACCACATGCAACACATCTGAGATGTTGTGAAATGTCTCAAGTTTCAAGGCTGGAGTAGAATTCACAGGCCTCCTTCAGACACCACATATGTAGACTAGACACACATGACTTGCACCCTTGACCTGGATGAAGCTAGTAAGTCACTGTGTACACATTGTGTGCTTCAAGGGCCTCTTCTTGCTTGCCTTTTTTTAAAAGAAAAAGAAAAGCAGCAAAGGAAGATCTCTCTTCAACAAGACTTTAGGGAACAAGATTTTCAGTGGCTAAATCTATTGTGAGGCCTATGTTGGTTTTCATCTCCCCTCACAAAGCCGTGTTTAGGACCTAAAAACCAACTATCTTTCATCTTTTTTCGTCTTCTATTTTTACCCTCTCTGACATTTCTCATTTTTCCCAGTTGGTTTCTCTGAACATTTTTGAAAGTTGGGCAGATTTATGATGACAAGTTGATGCAGCTCTGATGCACAACTGATAAACACCCCTCTATAATAGTGAATATGAGCTTTTGCATCCCTCCAAAGTACAATGCGAATGGCCTTAGCAGAAAAGAAGCCTACAGTGCATACATTACAGCTTTCCTTGTTCATCTGCAGAATAACAAACACCCGCAGCTTAAGTTTGACTTAGTTTATTCCCCCCCCCCAAATAGCTAGATGAAACTCATAGGTCACAGTGTAGAGATGGTAAATCCATTTATATTTTCAACAATTAAAGAGTAAATAAATAATATGAAAGTTAACAAATAATAGGAGCAGAGGTGATTTTAGACACTACATTTCATTGTCTTACCTGGGTGGCTTTTTAGATGGTTCTGAGTATTATTTCACTTACTTTAAAATGTATTAAGCCAGACTTGCTGTTTTTCGGAACCTCTAGCTCATTTGGCTGAGTGGGGCCCTGGACGTCTGCTCTGAAGTCATGACTGATGACACCAGTGAATTTGATCTTCCACAAATATCTTGGATGCAAATCTATGCTAGGATGTTAGTTAAGACCACAAGTTCCTGGATCTGTGGGAATTCTATTCCTCTGCTTTGATCTTAAATGTGTACCACACCAAGAACTATATTTTTTCCTTCTACCACCCTGATTTTTTTGGGGGTAATCTCTTTTTTAACCCTCCCAAACCCAAATTCTTTGAAGTTTCATAGCTCAAATATATTAGATTACATACAAACAGAACTAAACATACAAACCATAACCTAAATACATGCAAATAAAACAAAGCAAAACACAAAATTGCAAAACCAAATAAAGTATCTTTCCTTAAAAAATAACAATATGTGCCTTATCTGTAGAAGTATATCCTACCAACCTATAATCTGAAACTACACAGCCTTCATCAGGCCAGAGAGCAACTTGCAACCTTTAAGGAATATATCCTTAATATTTGAATAGGTGCTTAAATATCAGTAGAAGATTCTGGAAATTTTATGAGACACAGATGAATCATGGTCTTCTTCAATGCAGATTTTTATATACATCAAATCCAGCTTCAGACCTTTTGTCTTTTTCTCTGAACATTATGTCACATTCTAGTGTGACCAAGGAACAGAAACTAGGACAGGGCTATTTAAATGGGAGCAGGCTTCCTTAAGAACTAAGAGTATAAGGAGAACTCTGCTGGATCACAAAAAAGCTCCAGCATAAAATTTTTATGTCAACAACATAAAATCAAACAAAACAATATCCAGTGTCCATATATTAACATGACAGTTATAAAACCCCATAACTTAATGATACCCATTCCCTTACAAAGGCTTGGACAAAAAAAAAAAGTCTTCAAATTTCTGTTGAACGTGGACAGGGAAGAGGACAGTCTTCCTTCCCGTGGAAAGGAATTCCAGAGGTGGGGATGCTCCCAAAGTGAAAGGCCTCTGCTGCATTCCTGTCCTCCTTGCCACCCACAGGGGTGGCACTGAGAGAAGTCCACCTTCTCTAAATCTGGGCATATGGAGGAAGGCGCTCCTTGGATTAGGAGGAAGGGGCTCCTTGGCTACCAAGGAGTGTGGTGGAGTCTCCTTCTTTGGAGGTCTTTAAGCGGAGGCTTGACAGCCATCTGTCAGGAATGCTTTGATGGTGTTTCCTGCTTGGCAGGGGGTTGGACTGGATGGCCCTTGTGGCCTCTTCCAACTCTATGATTCTATGATTCTAAGTATTTAGGGCTTTGTACACTAGTACCAGTGCCTGAAAGGGGGCCTGATAGGTCAGTGGCAGCCAACTCAGACCTCTCAGACTTTGAGTGATGTGCTCTTCTCTAACAGCTCCGCTCCACATGTAATATCTCCATGTAAATGCAGATGAGTAGATTAATTTTCCTTTCACTGTGCGGATCCAACCCCCGCCCCCAAATTCTCTGATCAAAATGTCAGTGCTGGTCTCAACAACACATTTATTTTTCAAAGGATTCTAACAATGTTAAAATAGCTTCTCTACACCCCCCTTCTTTTTTGGCAAGGTAATATCCTGCTTGCAGAAAACATTCAAGGTGGAAAAAAAATTACTGCTCACTTGTGATCATTTGTCATCCTCAGCTCCTGAACAGGACATGTGGGCTGACAGTTTGTTAATTAAGCTTTTCCAATACAGCATCGTAAAGTTTTATTTCGGCAAAGGCTGTGCTTACTAGCCAACATGCATTGTATCACGCAGCTACTAACCCCATTTCCCAGCTGAACACACATATGCTTAAAAATAAAAATAAAAATCATTAGCTTCTGTCAATTTCCTAAAGATTGTTTTTTTATTTTAGGAAATGGGCTGACGTGATGGGTTCTCCATAAAAGACAAATACACACTCATAAGTGTTTATGGGAAAGGCCATATAAGTGCTTAATGGGGCCAAACTCAAATGGTCTCCAAATTCTGAATTTCTGTTCACTAGTGATAAATTTGGGGGACAATTTCTTCAAGGTTTGTTGCCAAGATTGTGTGTTTGTGTGTTATGCGTCTCAGTCACAGTGGGAATCCTTCACCTCCCTTTTGAACACAGTGTGTGGAAGAGGGAGTTATCATGGCTGCCATTTTTTCCTTACAACGCTCTGGATGCAAGGAACTGCGTTCTTCCTACCCTACCTACCAGTCAGATTACTGAGGAGAATCAGGCACATTGCCTGAAGTTTTATTGAGGTTGCTGTTGTAGCCACTTGTGCTGCTGAACAGCCTAGCTGCTTTTCAACTTCACGTTTTCAACACCATCAGCAACAAAACTAATTGTCCCCCCCCCACCATGCAGGCAGATACCATATTTCAAATAACCTGCTGTCTTTTCAGCATTTCCCTCTATTTCCATCGTGATCTTAGGGACAACCTCCAAGTCGCTGTTTAAGAATCACAGTCCTGGAACACACAGACTCATCTAGCAAACAACTGAGCTATTGCAATTGTCTCCCGGTTTTGTTTTTGTCTGCTCCACTGAAAGTTGCAGCAGCCCAGATGCAAGCGAGTATATGTTAGCAGACACTTCAAGATAATAATTTGAGTAAAATGTGATTGCTGGAAGAAACATAAATCGGCTTAAGTTTTTTTCAAATCCTCTTAATTCTTTCCTTATTGTGCACGGTCAGATTGTTTGTTGGCCAGACAACATACAGGATAAGAAAAAGCAAGGCATTTTCATTCACTATCAAAGAGGAAATGGGGTAACAGTGCCCTCCTCTACACGTCTATGATTAAGTAAGTCCCACTAAGTTTAATGGACTCACTCCCAGGTAAATGGGTATAGAATTGCCACCTGAATAGCTCTGCCATTCTGGTAGATTCCTTAGATACTGTGCACACAAAGCCACTGCCTGTATACGACACGACAAAGAACTGTGGTAAATAAGTCAGGGTAATGGCTTTTTTTAAAAAAATCACAAACTGTTTATTGTTTTAGGACACATTATTATTATCTCGTTCAGTGATTCTCAAACTATATTCCAGAGAGCAATATGTTGAGGGAAATAACTGGTATGTTTGCAATGAAAACGCAAGCCACCAAATATTCTGATATATGCTCTTCAGTGAAACCACGCAATTCCACAATTCCCTCAGAAAGCCTTTGTTTGGCAATAGTGATTTTAGGTGGCCATTTTAAAAGGTGGAATAATCACCACGAGGTGACATTCCTTCGCATTCACATGGTAAAATGGTTCTGGGAAAAAGTGCAAGGCCACGAGGTACTATGAGAGACTTTGGGTGCTACCTTGCTGCACAGGAAAAGGTTTCATCAGTTCCCCTGCACTTCCTGTTCTGTCACCACACCACCTTCCCATTTTGCATCTCCTTGACATCACTGCGTAGAGAACTGGTTCATGTCATTTCTGTGCAACAGAGAAACATCCAAATCATGTTTTGAAATAGAAGCTGTGTTGTGATATTGGCTTTCCCAGGATTTGGCAACTTGAACATTTTGCAAGACCGTTTTAGCGTGTGAACATGGTCAGGAAAGCCACACCACCATGGCTTGTATATCCCAACTTTGTTCCATTGTGGAACTCAATATAGTGTCCACTGGTTTTCCAGGTGGCCTCCCATCTAGGCCCTCACTGCATCCAGCATGGTGGTTGCATCATGTGACTTCATATGATGCTAAAACTGGTGAATACAGATGACCGATCCCAGTCAGAATCACACAACTACCCATTTAACTCACTGGCTTGCTGTTCTTTGGTGGTTGGTCCCTATAATAATTAAGGAGGTAGTCTAAGTTTTCCTCCCCCTTACCCATCTAAAATTGGTGGAAATGTTTTGCCGAGAGCTGGGGAATTTGGGTGAAGACAGAAGGTATACAACCATATTTATGTGTGTCTGACACTCTGTGAAGCCAGAAAAGTTATCACAGTGAGTGTCTTCAAGGCAGAGCAAATAAATAAGCAACATTTCCAACTATTGCAATAAGTCTGTGAAACGTCTGAAGACTTCTCATGATTTATTTCCTTAAAATAGAGGGCAAGTAGGTAAAGTATATCAAGCTTTAGTATATTGTATAATTCGTCATAGAAATAAGATGGCATGGGGGTGGGACAGGAAACAAGCAAGCAAATGATGAAAAATCCTACAAACTGGACTTCAAAGCCTGCACAATACTCATTGCTGAATCTATGCACCCATCAAAGTTGGAATGAATAAATCCATCACCTCCACAGACAAGAAACGGTTTTGTATGGAGAGTTATTTGTCCTGGACTGCCAGGGAAAGCTTTGGTAACCTGGAAAAAAACAAACATGGAGGGGATTAGAAAAATAAGCAGCTATTCATTATATTGCATGACATATGAGTAACTCATATCTCAAGGAAAGACGTGCGTTAATTGGAAGAAACAGTCCCTTCGTTTTAATAATAATTGACACCTATCACAACAAACATGTTTAGTGCTCTTTCATTCTATGGTAAAATGCTTTATGACACGAGGAGGGAAAAGGAACTGAAACCTCTATAAAATTCATGAAGGCCATCTGCCTAAAATACATTTGCACTACTGATGTTGCCGAGTTTTGAAACATCGGCAATATGAATCTTAGCAGCACGCAATACTTGTCTCATAGAAAATACAAAGTACCGAAGCCTGCTTTTTCTGGTTCCAAAGCCATTTCCACTCATTCGTACATTTACCTTCCTCGCTGGATCTCATGGGGGAATCGAAGGAGGTCTTTCATTCTCCTCTCTTTGCACATGGCATGCTGCCGCACATGTGAGCCAACTGCACTGGGAAAAGTATTTCCCCCAGTATGGCACCTGCCAAGCCAAGTTGGTTTGGTGTGCCTCACCTGCACCCGGCAACATGGATGCCCACTTGAATAAAACTTTTTTGGGGGGCAGGTAAGTCCCACCCTGCATATTCGATCAAATGACATGGCATACCATTTGAATGGGAATTCCCTTCAACCTATGGGGGGGGGAGTGGCCCCTTCAAATATTTTATGGGGTGGGGACGAAGGGACCTCAGCCCGTAGGAGTTGGCTTCTATGCCCACCAATTTCAGCATAGTCTGAAGCTGCATGATAGAACACCCATGATTGCTAGAGTTAAGCAGGTCTGGGTGCAAAGAGGTCCTGGATGGGAGTCCGCCTGGGAAATCAATGGACGCTGCCTTGGGTTCCAGGATGGAACAAAGGTGGGATATAAATGTAAATAAATGGATGCATGACTAGATGGATAAATAAATAAATAGATTTAAACTTGGAAAGATTGAATCCCCATGCCTTATATAGGCTACGACTCCAATTAAGAGATTTCTTATGACAGCTAGCACTACAACACCATCATCGTTTAATATAGCTACCCATCAATAAATACCCCTTGTTTGACTTGTAACAAAACAATGTTAAAAAGACAAGATATAGCAATTAAAAGCAACCAGAAGAGTAAGAAGAAGCAAAAAAACCTCCTTACAACTTAGAGTGAATGAATCAAGTTAAGAGCCAGGATTTTAAGTACAATTTGCAAGTCTGAGTAAATAAAAAGGTTTTCAGCTGCCTCCAAAAAGATGATAAAGAAGGCATTCAGGTAGGCCTCTCTGGAAAGAGCATGCCTAAGCCTCTGCCCATAAGCCATGTTATCAGTGTGCAGGTTTGCATTATGGCTGTGAAAGCCCCTAATCTGATTCAGGGCCTCATTTGGCCCTTTGGAGTGGCCCTAATCTGATCCTGACCTGGATCCAGGGCCCAAAATGGATTGGGGCCTTGCACAGTTTTTCATTAGGGCTTAAAACCACAATTGAACATTTGGTGGGTGGGTGGGTGAGGGAGGAGGCGGCAGTGTGCATGCGTTTCCTTCTACTCCTTTCTCACCTCACCTCCTGACCCACCCTTTAGACAGGCCCAGATTGATCTGGGAGACCTGGGGCTGCCTCAACCCACTCTGGCCAAATCCTGGGTCAACCAGAATCAGTTCAGGATTTGGGATTTGTCTGGAGCAATGGTTTGCATATATTCAGCATTATTAAAATAAAATAAAAAACACCTCTCAATTTGAAGAAAGCACAGAAGCAGTGGTCCAAATCCAATACATAAAAACACAATGTATGTTGAACCTATGATACTGCTAATGGTCAAGGAGTTCTCTAAACAGTGAGAAATGGCATTACATTTCTCTGGGCAAAGTAAACACTGCATGCGTGGTCCCCTCCACCCCTTGACTTTGTTAGGAGAGGAGTGGAATAGATTCCTTTTAGCATCAATAGACCCGTTTACAGAAAGAGAGTACAATATAAATAAAAAGGAACATAGACTGTGATTACTGCTGATGCAAATGGAAATAGCTGTTTATATGTTTACAGATATGGAATTTGCCTGGGCTTTATAAAAGGGACACATCCACAGATTAATGTCAACAGGGCAAAACAGCAACGACTGCTTATCAAAACCACTGACTCAGATGAAAGAAGTGATACGGAAATACTTTATCTTGAATTAAAGCTATGCCTGCCATATGGCTATAAAGATGAGCCACAGCTGAGTCAGCAAGCTAATGCCAGCCACATCTTCCTTCCTCTCGGCCTTGGTTTCTGTCCTGCTGCACTCTTAGCCTTCTCCTGCTTCCCACCTTTTCCTGCTCATCTTGCCTCACCTGCCCTGTTCATCCCCATCCCTTCTCCATTTGGTTGTCACTTCTACCATATGCCTTTCCCTAGGCTACCTACTGCCTCCCTCTTTTGACCACCATGTTTACTTTCTTGCCTACTCACCTGATCTTTCTGCATTTGCCCCCTTCTTCCACAGCTCAGTGGTAAAGCATCTGCTTTATATAGAAGGTCCTAGGTTTAATCCCCAGCCTGACACCATGGAGAGCTCCTGCCAGGCAGTGTGGACAGCACTGAGCCAGATGGAGGAAGGGTCTGCCTCAGTACAAGGTACCTTCCTATGCTGCCTTGTTTCCATATATATAACTTATAGGGAAGTTCACCCAGCCTTGAGATGGCTGAATCCTTCTAACAACAAGCAGAAATCTTTTTCATTTTTATTTTTTATTGTTCGCCCCCGCAAACCTGTAAAGTCTGCTTTTAGAAATCCTGCATTGTCATGTAGCAGTCCATATTACTAGACAATGTCTGTGCACTGGGCTGCTTGCTTCTGTAGGTTTGCATTCCTTCTTTGACAATTATTGTAAAAAAAAAAAAGGCATTGGTAATGCTTACAAATATGCCTAGTTAATGTTAGACTTAATCAGTGCTAATTTTTCTTTAATAGAAAAAGTGGTGCCGGAACTCACCGTGAACACCTCCCTCGTTCTCTTAGAATGGCAATGGCACCCACCTGAGAGGTGCTGAAACTCACGTCAAGCGAGTTCCGACTGAACAAAAGCACTGGACTTAATAGTCTAATAGCAGCCCCCACCCCCAATGGTAATGTGTATTATTCTACATCCTTCTCAAAATGTAGTTAGCTGCTCCTACTGCATTTGGTGGCCCACTTCCACATTCTGCCGAGGGGGCCATTTGACTTTTGCCGCTCCGGCGGCATCAACAATTTTTAACCTTTAACCCTTTTCAACTCTGAACTGAATTTAGCTTGCGGATAAAAGGCATATTTTATTTATTTCATGTGTTAAAATTCGTACCCAGTGCTCAAGACGGCTAACAGCCTCAATGTAAATACAATGAGAAAGCATCAATAAAACACATTGTAAAAAAGAACTAAAGTAAGGCAGGCAAAACATTACTAACAACTCTTAAAGCAAGCCCAACATTAAGTCTCAAACCTCAGCACTCTTGTTTCGTATTCAAATTAACAACTAAAGACATTCACAGGAACATAATGCTCAGCCTGACTGATGGAGACGTTGCTCCTTAATCAGTTTTATTTTACTCATTTATTGCTTTATCTTATACATGTTTATCACCAAGCGTTGCAACACCAACTTTTGCAAAACTTTTATTTGGAAGGCAGTTGTTAACCAAGAGCACCAGCCTTTGTATCATACAAATTGACACGATGTGTGAACTGAAATGTCCCAACTGGCTTTCGCTGAAGTCTGCTGAAAATCTCAAGCAGGGTGGATGGAGGTTAAAGGAATGAATACCGTGGGTGATGCTAATGGCTGCATGTGATGACAAAGCAATCAACATGGGCGAAAAAGGTCCAATTTTATACTCTTCCTGGTTAAGTTTTTCACTGCGATGGATGCCAATGTTTATGAATGTTGCTGTCAAATATTTATTGAATCAGAGATACGCTTGTAATATTGACTGAAATGTACATCTTCTGGCAAGACTAAGAGAAGGGATTGTGCATCACGTTAACTGAGATCAATGAATAATTTAGAGTGGCCTGCATTTTCATTTTCCTTTATGCATGTAATATAAAGCCAATACCCATCCGCACCATAGACAGAGCCATGTAAAGCCAGGGCTTTACATTACATGCACTTCATGCCAAGTAGCATGCTTGGCTATTGACACCAATTGCAATATCCACTGTTGTGTGTGTGTGTGTGTGTGTGTGTGTGTGTGCATGTGCTGAGTGTTGATGGAGTTAGGGAACAGACAGAACCCAGGCCCTTTTCTTTTCTCTGGAGAAAAGTGGGGTGTTAGGGCTCACCGTGATATTTGACCGAGGGAACTTCCAAGCTGTCAACAATCTATGGGAGAGGCTGAAGTGCATACTGGGAAATTCAGCCTTGCATAGCTGAAGTGGGTTAAAGCACTCCGCCATCCTAGCACAACAAATACACTTTTTAAAAAATAAACAGGCTTTTTGCAGTTAGGAAGGTGATGGGGAAATGCATTGAAAAGCATGGAATGAATGAATGAATGATTAACCAGAAGTATAAATACCTTCAAAGCATATCAGAATGCTCATTGTTGTATCCAGGCAGAGACTGGGTACAATCCAACCTCCTTCTAAACTTAGTGCAAGCAAATCAGGATGCTCAACAGATTGTCTGGAGAAGCCATCAAACTGAAAATACAGTGAGAGAAGGCTGAGCTTCTCTTACCCTGCTGTTTCATGAGCATAGCTTAAAAACCATCTAAGTATACAGTGCCTTGAACTTTCTAAATTTAACACTGGACAAAAGTATCTAAAAACAAAATCCAATTTAATTTTTTTTTCCTTTTCATTTTGGGGGCGGCGGGGGGGGGGAGAAGCAGCCCCTTGGAAATTCCCAATTGACCCATTACAGAGAACGAATAGCTGAGCCTGCAGGATGAAAAAAAGAAAGGGAAAGAAATTATTTAGTACAAGGAGGAGAAGGGGAAGATAGGGTGTGAAAACAAAGTGCAGCAGGGGCCAACAGGAGAGTGATGTGACCAAATTAAGCCATGGCATAAGGAGAGCCCAGTAGGCCCATCTAATCCAACATCCTGTTATCAGGGGCCAGACACATTCCTATGGGAAAGAGAACTTTTGGACCTCTCTTTGTCTTTCTCTCCTCACTTCCTGTGTCAGCCTTTCCAGCACAGTCAATGGATATTCCCCCTATACATTCTACCACTGTGGTTAAGGATCTGCAGCCAAGAACCAACTGTGCAGTAAACCCAGCAAAGTTTCTCTTCCCCCTGTGTATCAGCTCCCTTTAACATTTAGCATGCCCAGTGGCCTTTTTTGTTTAAAAGGCGGTTGGGTGGGGGGGGTGGGGGGGAGGGAGGAAAGAACTGTCTCCAGCCATTGCAAGCCAGCTGTTGTATGTGGGCCACTGAGCTTTCTTTAATAATGGAAGGGATGTGCTTTTAGGAAGCAGTTCGAGACTTGACAGCTCGTGGTGGCCTGTTTGGCCTGCCTGATTCCACCTTTCACAAACGAGCCCGTATAAAAAAGCAGGACTCTCTGGAGAGCACAGAGTACAGTAGATGAGTCATGCAGAGCATTACCGTGACATCTGCTGCCACGGCTATCGTTATGGATCCGTAAGCCTGCCTGTTCAGGCTGACGGTGTATGTGTGTGGGAGGAGTTAATGGGATAGAGAGAATTTCTCTTTCCCGAACTCTGTAACGCAGTGCCAGACTGCAGTGTCCAAAGCTGCAGCTGCTCAAGGGGCACGGCATCTATGGCAGTGCCTAGGAGCAATCTGTCTGCAGAGAACATACGTGCAGGAGGAACCCAAGTGCACACTTCTGGGACCAGCTTTCGCCGCTCCACATTGTCACGGAAAGGAGGGCAGGGGCAGGGCATGCCCTAGTGAAATGGCAGTTGTATGTAGGAATGAATACAAGGGGAAGGAAGGAAAGGAAAAGAATGACCAAACTTAGTGGGGCCTTGTAGGCATCTAGTGCAACCCCTTCCTCAGTACAAGAAACCCATAGCTAGATGATTTGACTAGACTTTGCTTAAAGACCTCCATCTCTCCCTTAGATAACTGGTTTGACTATAGGCTTGTTCTTACTTAGACATTTCTCCAGCTGAAATCCACCCTCCTATATTGATTTAAGCCCAATAGTTTTAGTCCTATCCTCTGGGGCAGCAGAGAACAAATCTTTGCTGTCTTCTGTGTGAGAATCATTGGGTATCTGAGTGCTGTTGCGATCTGCCTCAGAATTCACCAGACCCAAGTTGCCCATTTCTTTCAAGTTTTCCTCATAGGCCTTATTTTCCAGATTCTCAATCATCTTTGTTGACTTTTTCCTGAACCTGTACTGGTTTGTCTATATCCTTCTTAAAGTGTGAAGGCAGAACTGTGCACAGTGCTTCCAGATGAGCTCTGAACTGTGCAGAATAAAGTGGTGCCTTTACTTCTTACATATTGGAAACCATGGCTCTATTAGGCTAAAACTGCATTAGCCTGTATTGATGCTACATCACACAGCTGACTCATGTTCATGTTGTGCAGGACTGTGATCCAGACATCACAGCCAGGTATTCCCCCCCCCCCAATCCTATACTTGTACAATTGATTTCCTTCCCTCTAACTGAAGAACTCTGCAATTTTCTCTGTTGAATTCAGTTTCTTTTTGTTTCAGACCAGTTTTCTATTCCTTTTCATTTTGCCGGAAATATTGATCAACAATGGGAAAACATCCAGAAATTTCAAACGCTATGAAAATTGTATTACCGGTATATTTATAAGGACACCTAATGTCAATTATTCCTTCCATTATTATGTGGCTTACATTATTAAGATTCGCTTGTAATTATCACTCTTTTTAGAGAAGCTAATCACTGCCGTGCTTTACTCACATCCTGTACTTAAGATTTATTTATTGTCATTGTCCGTATATACACAGTATACACAACAACGAAAATCAAACACCCAAAGACCGGATTTACCATACACATTTGCACATATCTCCAACACTCTCATCCTTATTAAAACATAATCTATTAAAACATAACATAATCCAGAGTATAACATAACCTATTAAAAGCATAGCATAACCTAAGAGCCTGTCTCATTCCCTACTACTCACTGCTTACTATTACTTACTACTGACCCTGAGATCATTATTAAGTGCTTCTGAAGAGTTCCTGTGAACAATTAGTACTAAATGTCGCCACGAAACTGCGGGATGCACCACAGAGAATATACAGCCGTACCTTGGAAGTCGAACAGAATCTGTTCCGGAAGTCTGTTTGGCTTCCAAAACATTCAAAAACCAAATCACTGCTTCTAATTGGCTGCAGGACGTTCGGTTTCCAAAAGAATGTTCGCAAAATCACTTCCGGGTTTGCGGAGTTTGGGAGCCAAAATGTCTGAGTTCCAGGGCATTAAGGATCCAAGGTATGACTGTATGTCAATTCTGATGAACTCTACTGGTTCCCTGTTCACTTTCTGGGCCCAATTTAAAGTGCCCAATTCATTAGTCTTTGACTGCCATTCAGGGTAGTTAAAGGACCATCTTCTCCACTATAAACCTACCTATTCTTCAAGATATTCATTGGAGGCCTTCTTTCACTTCAAGTATGGGAGAGAATTGCCCTGGGCAGTCCCTTTCAAGGCTTTGGAACTCCGAGACAAACAGTGTGTTTGCAAAGCGCCTTTTGCTTTCTGTCTATGGTACTGAGCTTTTTAGGAGGAAGGTTCTGCTGCTTTTTTGATTGTTGTTGTTGCTGTTTCAAATAACTGTATTTGGTTTTGATGCTGTGTAGCTGCCTTAGAGTGTCAGTGTTGTGAAATGTGAAAGGGAAAAAGATAAAGAGTTTTTAAAACTAGATGAAAAAGAATAGAGTGGCAACTGAAATGACAACAACTGGAGCAAAATCTTCTGAACAACCAAACCCCATTTTAATACACAGTAGAAATGAACATTATTAATGTTTTTGGTGGTGGTGGTGGTGGGGGAATGGGACATAGATCAACGCTTGCTTCAGAGTAAAGGTTCTTTTAGGTAGATCAAAAGATGTACATCCCTCTGGCAGTGAGACCAAATGATATAGAAGTGAAAGACAGCAAAACAAATGAGAAGGTTTTTTTTTTAAAAAAATAACAAACAGCAGCTTAAGAAAAAGAATGCAACCCCCCCCCCTTCAAATCTTCCCAGTAAAGTTTCCCACTTGACTCTTCCCTGGAATCTGTTGTTGTTCAGTTTGGGTTTGCCTCTTCCGGATCAAAGATTTGTTTAGAAGTGCAACTGAACTACAAATGTCAAGTTTACTGCTCTACTTCCCTTGTGTTATTGTATGTCACTAGGTACAAGGCAGCACAAAGCATCAACCTTAGTAAGAAAACGATGGTACCGAGCAACAACAGCTCCGATCATTCGTAACAAAAATCATTGTCTACAAAATAATAAATCATGTGCTTCAGGTGTTTAATTGGGACTTGTAAAATCCAGCCCCACTGCTGTTAAGAATTTAACTGGCGCTCTAAGCCAGCTAAAACTAGGGAGACTAGCTCACTTGTTCCTGGACTGTAATGGGGAGGAGAATGGACAAAGCAAAAGAGGGCCACCTGAAAGGGAGCAGGGTGCAACAGGAGTGAACAACAGGTGTGCAGAAGCAACTGGGCAAGACACAAGCCTCTGGACCTACAATTCAAACAATAGGCAGAAGAGAACCCTATCCTATGGAGGGAAAGAGAGTTAAAAGAGGTCTTCTGTCCTTTGGCTACATTGGATCTTCTAGTGACTAGTCAGTGTGCACACAGAATAATAGCATTGTGGAGTTGGACAGGATGCCGAGGGTAATCTAGTCCACCCCCCCCCCCCGTAATCCAGGAATCACGCAAGTATGCACACATATGCGCACATACAGGGAAGAAATGCAGCATGCCTATTTAGGATTATTATTAGCTGACAGTGCTGTACTTCGAAATTCAAAATCCCCTTCCATAGGGTCATTTTGGCTGTATGATACCTATGGCAGAGATGCCCTTCTGATTCAGCAGGAGAGACCAAGTCAACGTGCCTTTTGACCCTTTGTGCTTGGGAATGGGAGGTGGGTCTGCTTTTAGGAATGTGGGCTCCTTTAAGATATAATTTCAATGATATAGCAAATGCGCCGCTTATAAAACAAGTATGAAATGACCATATTGCTCAGGCTATGCTCCCCCCCCCCCGAGTCCTACCACAATGCAACATGATGGCCGAAAAGACTTTCTGGCTCAGGAATCCTTGATTGCTGATGCTAATGTTGTCTTATCATAATTAAACCATGGGATAGAGCACGGCAGCTGTGCTGCTAAGTAGTATCAATAGAAGTTTGGGAGGACTAATCCCACATCTTCCATGGATAATTGTAATGTCTGCATTTTAATCCTGGGATTGTATTTGGCCCATATGAAGGGCATAATGGCTGTACTGAATTAACAAAAAGAATAAATCCCGCTTGAAAGCCTCGGGGGGTTGGGGGGACCACGTCCACCCTTCATTTTCTCCTTTTGCTGCTGTGTCAATAGTTGATTGGAATGTTAAAAGCAAAAATGGCTGTAAGGTAATTAGTGAGCACCACTGCATAGTCAGTAGTCAGTTTTTGTAGGAAGCTTCCTTTCTGAGAATGCATTCTTCAATTACATTCACTTAATGCCATCTACGGGGACAGATCTATGGCTAACAAATAAGCTTCTTATGAATCAGCAACATCTAATATATAAGCATGTGTGAATTAATGGGGCAGGCAAAGACCTCTTTGTCGTTGTCATCATCACCATCACCAATCACCATCACCATTGTTATTTATTAAATTTCTACACCACCTTTTACCAGAAGATCACAGGGTGGTTGACAATATAAAAACAGATGAAATACGTCCAAAAACCAAGCCACATCGGAAATTCGGCTTCTGAAAAATGTTCAAAAACCGGAACACTTACTTCTTGGTTTTTGGCGTTTGGGAGCAGATTTGTTCATCATCTAAACCGCTTGAGAACCAAGGTCCCCCCCCCCCCCCTTGTCACAGATAGTTTAATTATCTTAAGGCCTGGGAGAAGAGGTATGTTTTTGCCAGGCACCTAAAGATATGCAAGATTGCCCGGGGAGAGAATTCCACAAATGGGGAGTCACTGCAGAAAAGGCCCATTCTCATGTTGTGGTTCTTGAGGTACTGCAGTCCTGAGCTGTTTACAGTTGTATAGGTCAAAACCAGCACTCTGAAATGGGTCTATAAACTAAATGGCAGCCTGTGCAGTTGGGCCGAGATTGGCATTATATGCTCAAACTGTCTTGTCTCAGAGAGCAACCTGGCCGCTAAATTCTGCACCAGCTAAAGTTTCGGAACTGTCATCAGAGGCTGCTCCACGTATAACACATTGCTTTAATCTAACCTAGAAGTTACCAGAGCATACACAACAGTACCTGTAGTTAAGACTGCCCCTGTCCTGATATGGGTGCAGCTGGGCCACCAGCCAAACTAATGGAAGGAACTCCACAGCACTGGGGCCACGTGAACCTCAAGTGACAGCAAAGTACCCCTGAGCTATGTAACCGCTCCTTCAGAAGTGAAACCCCATCAAGAGCAGACAACCAGCCATTCAGCCTAGGGAACCACTCACTAACAATGCCTCATTCTTATATGGATTGAGCTTCAGTTTACTGGCTCTCGTCCAGTCCATTACCAAAGCAAGAAAATGGTCCAGCACATACACTGCCTCACCTGCAAATGTAAAGGAGAAGTGGAGCTATGTGCCATCAGCATATTGCTGACAACGTTCTCCAAACACTAGGTGATTTATGACTTCACGTGCAGAGGACGTTATCTGGCATGTGGGTCATTATGTGCATTATAAGGTTTGCATAAATGTTAAATGCAAGGATCCATTTCATGCCCCATTTACTTTGGCCCTGAGCTATATGCCTAGCCCTAAAGTACCATGCCACACAATCCTAAGCTTGGTTCTTGGCTAACCTGTAGTGGACACAGAAGTGGTGGCTAGAGAATATATAGGTCCAAGAAAAGATCTGTTCAAAGCACCCTTATTATTTTTGATGTGGCCAGTTGGTGTAACCTTGCTATATTTATAGTACTGAAAAGTTGTTGTCTTTTGCACGCTCTTACGTTCCTTATATGTTGCTGTTTTATTATTGCTGTTGGTATGAAATTATTCTTACAATGTGTTGATTACGTGATGTATTGTTGTTCTTGTTGTTGTGGACAACACAACATCTTTTTTTGTGGAAAGGCGGTGTACAAATAAAGTGATGACGCTGATGATGTTTGTTAGGGAAGCTAACTCCTAGGGTAAGGGTGCATAGGATTGAAACTTTAGATGCCTACCTATAAGATGAATGTGGCAAACAGATAATTGCAAACATGCTTACGAGACACACACTTGTCAAGCTCTGGCTGCCTCAGTGGCGGCCTCTGTTTTTGCTCCATGGCAACCCTAAGATCCATGAATCGTGTTCAGAGTTGTGCATCTCTCTTCTTCTCTCTGGGCTCCAGGAATTAAATACCATGTCCCTAATTTCAAACCAGCTATTACAGTGCAGGCCATTGTGGGCATTACAGTAGCACGAGTGATGAATTATAATAACCACAATAAACCTAATTAACAACCTGGTGTTTTTATCTTTGTAATTAAATCTAGCTGCCATAATGATAACCACTCTGGAAATCCTGCTGCTGCTGCTATTATATTATGATCAAAACAGATTACCTTATGGTAGTATTTTTAACCTCTGGTCCTCAGATGGCCTCTTGCTGGTTCAGAGGCTGCTTCCTGCCACTCTGGAGCAAGAGTGGCATTTGAGCCTCCTGCTGCTGAGGCAGAAGCTCAATTTGCCCCTTCCTTTGACAGAAAGGGAGTCCCAGAGCCAGATCACTTTGTAGCTGGATGAAAGTGGGGAGATGAGCGAGTGATAAAACTCAAGTTTCAGGGCAGGCTATGCTCACCTCCTAAGAGGCTGTTGCACATGTATTGTGGCAGTCACATTTAAGAACAAGGGACAAACCAATGCTACAAGATGAGTATGAATCATGTGCATTGGCAAAAAAACGTGCCTTAAAATCTACTTTTCTTCTTTTAATTTCAAGAAGAAGAAGAAGAAGAGTTTGGATTTGCTATCCCGCTTTATCACTACCCTAAGGAGTTTCAAAGCAGCTGACGTTCTCCTTTCCTTTCCTCCCCCACAACAAACACTCTGTGAGGTGAGTGGGGCTGAGAGACCTCAAAGAAGTGTGACTAGCCCAAGGTCACCCAGCAGCTGCATATGGAGGAGTGGAGACGCGAACCCGGTTCACCAGATTACGTGACTACCGCTCTTAACCACTACACCACACTGGCTCCCAGGCTCCAGAGCCATGGCAGAAATGGAAAGGTGACTAACTGGCTAAGTTTATATGGCCCTTTTCTGCCAATGCATACAAGACAATTTACGATTTAAAATAATGGCTTATAAGGCACAGTACAAAATGAAAACAAAGCAGAGAAATAGGAAACCAAGCAAATGGAGTTATCAAAGATAATCGCTGTTTCCATTTTTCATGTTCATCATAGTTTTGATTTTTAAAGCTGAGCAGCCTGAGGCCAGGGTGTCTAAAGGACCACCACTTTCAACATGAACTTATATTCAGAGTCATTTTAGTCTTCTGGGGGCAGGGAGGTGCTTGCAAGCAAGGGGGTCCTTTTACTGGTGGTGCTAAATTATGGAATCCTGTCCCTAGATATGCTTTCTGGGATCTTTCCTTAGTTATATTTTGGGTGCCAGGGAAAGATTATACAGTACTGTTCTTTCATGCTTTTAATGTATCTAAGATCCTCTCATTGTCTTTTTTTGTTTGTTTGGTTAAAGCTGCTGTTTAATTTGCTGGCCTTGATGTTTTTATCTTGCAGTTTGATTGTTGTTTACTTTGCTGTTTGGTATTGTTTATTCTTCTACTGGTTACTTGAGGGTATTGTCTTTAAAAAATGGACTTTTATAAAACAAACAAACAAACAAACAAGTTTCTTCAGGGGCAGTGTGATGAGCATAACAGGTATATATCCATGTCTGGTCCTGCCCTGTAACATCTTGTGAAATTCATTGCGCGATGTGATGATATCTATCTATCTATCTGGTAACTATCAGCATCTTCTGGTAATTATCTGCACACACATTACAGTTGCTATATCAATATATCAATCTCTCTCTCTCTCTCTCTCTCTCTATATATATATATATATATTCATTCTCCTTCTACAAATGTTGTTATGGCTCCATTAGTTTATGTGAAGGCATAGAAGAAGAGAAGAAGCTATGCCAGAAGAGAGACATATATGAAGAAACAGCCATTTCAGCCACCAGAGCAAGGTGTATCATATTTGACAGCCAGCTATATACTATTTCCCTTTATCATCTTTTATCCAGAGATAGGAAAATAGCTAACCATGATTACATCAGAGGCACCATTTTTTTGTTCCCAGCATCTGGCTAGCTGGAGGCCCAACCTGGGATGGGGGGCATCTATCTCCAGAAGGGACTCACACAGAGAACCAAGATAGCAACAGTTTCTCTGCTCCATTTCACACATTTGATAAGTAACTGTCCTGCAACGCTCAGTTGTCCTGTAGCAAGAACAAAGAACTAACAGGGTCAGAAAAGATAAAGCAGAATAAAGAATAGACTTCAGGCCCTCTGTGCGACCCCAGGTTTTCACGCCACAGTGGTGCATGGATATAGGGTCTCTCTCTGTGATACGGTTGACCACCATGATTGCTGCTGCTGCCATTGCAGGGTGCTTTTCTAAAGAAGGTGGGTATGAACCTACCTTAGAATGGGTCAACCTCATGGAATGCTTACACCCAATTCTGCACATTTTCCATAGTTGGCGGCAGGCATAATACTTAACTGGAGATGCCAATAATTCAACTAAACCCACACATACAGAACTCAAAGTGCTGTAAATGGTATTGGTAGGTGGTCTCCCCTTTGTCTGGATCTAGACCCGCTTAGCTTCAATGAGATGAGTGCATCATGTGCCCTCATAACAAAGCCCTGGCTCTTTGTGCTATACCACAAAGCTTCAGCAAGGGACCACATCCTGATACAACAGTGATATGTAGGCGGCTTGCATTCAGATGTCTCACAAAATGCTGAACAAACTACAGCGAGTCAGTGTTCAGAAGCCAGTGCAACACTTGAATAAAAATCATGTGCGCCTCTCACATTCCCGAACAAGCTATCCTTGGATGGTATCTGACTTGGGCATTTTGCTATCATCCATTATTAGAGATTACCTGAGAATACCTCCACCTATGGCACTTGATGCTGGCTGGTTTAGGCAAACTAGGTACAACATCTTTCAGCTGGTCTAGGATCAACTGCTGAACCTTTTCCTTGTCTGACTCCAAGTGGCTAGTTCCAAAGGGAACGCTGGTGTGAACAACAACAGATGGCGCGACATCAGGTGATTCTGCAAGAGACACAAAGAAATACATATATATATACATATATATTTACAGATGGCCTCCAAATAAATATGTTCAAGATTCAGCACTGTTTTGTAACTTAAACGCAGCTTCAATTGGAATCCAAAAGCAACTAATGGCATAGTAGCTCCCTGAGAGTTAATATGGATAGCGCAAAGTAAGCATTATACCGGTAATCTGTTTTCTCTCTGAACAACATTTAATTCAGGGGTGGGTAACCTTTTTCAGCCTGAAGACTGCATTCCCTTCTGAGGGCCACACGCCAGAGGTAATAAATGTATTTTTTACTTTTGTACAATGGGCTAGTATCCTCACATATTCACAAGCCCCTCTCTGTCATCTATCTGCACAAGCAGGAGGCATTATTGGAGTTCAAGGACACAATATAAGCGGGCAAAAACACTAAAGTTGTGGCTTGGGGACAGGGGGTGTAGCTTAGAGAGAGAGTCCTGAGGACCATATAGAGAGGAATGTACCACCTAGTAACTAAAGTATATAAAAGGTAAAAGGTAAATGACCCCTGGATGGTTAAGTCCAGTCAAAGGCGACTATGGGGTTGCAGTGCTCATCTCGCTTTCAGGCCGAGGGAGCCAGCATTTGTCCACAGACAGCTTTCCGGGTCACGTGGCCAGCATGACTAAACCGCTTCTGGCACAACGGAACATCGTGACTTAAGCCAGAGTGCACAGAAACACCGTTTCCCTTCCCACTGCAGCGGTACCTATTTATCTAATTGCACTGGCATGCTTTCAAACTGCTAGGTTGGCAGGAGCTGGGACAGAGCAACGGGAGCTCACCCTGTCGTGGGGCTACGAACTGCTGACCTTCTGATTGGCAAGCCCAAGAGGTTCAGTGGTTTAGACCACAGTGCCACCCACACTAGGCACACAGTGTGCCAAGGATGCAGAACCTGTGGTCCTCCAGATGTTGCTGAACTCCATTTCCCATCAACCCCACCTAATACGGTCAGTGGTTAGTGATGACGGAAGTTGTAGTTCAGCAATATGCAATATGTTGTAGTAGGTAAAGGGTTAGACTAGGACCAGTGCATTCCAGGTTTAAATTCCTACTCAACCACAAAGCTCATTGGGAAACACTTGTACTGGTCGTATTGTCTTCACTTAACCTATTTTCCAGAGTTGGCGTGAGGCTAAAACAATTAGCGGACAGCCATGTGCACCACACTGAGTTGCTTGGAGAAATAATTGTAGTAAGACAATAAATCAAAGTATGCTGCCACCAGTGAGACAGTGGTAGATCCTGCTGCCTGGTTCTGTCAGCTGCTTCCTCCCTTCCCTCACTATTCAGACCAACCATGTCTCTACTAACCACATCGGTTGAATGCATTAGCTCCAGGGTGAATTAGGGATGCTTTACAGTGGAAAAGGCAGTGAGAGATTTTACTTTCTTGGGCTCCATGTTCACTGCAGATGGTGACAGCAGTCACAAAATTAAAAGACGCCTGCTTCTTGGGAGGAAAGCAACAACAAACCTAGACAGCATCTTAAAAAGCAGAGCCATCACCTTGCTGACAAAGGTCCGTATAGTTAAAGCTATGGTTTTCCCAGTAGTAATGTACGGAAGTGAGAGCTGGACCATAAAGAAGACTGATCGCCGAAGAATTGATGCTTTTGAATTATGGTGCTGGAGGAGACTCTTGAGAGTCCCATGGAATGCAAAAAGATCAAACTTATCCACCCTGAAAGAAATCAGCGCTGAGTGCTCACTGGAAGGACAGATCCTGAAGTTGAGGCTCCAGTACTTTGCCACCTCATTATTATTATTTTTATTATTTGTACCCCGCCCATCTGGCTAGGTCCCTCAAGCCACTCTGGGCGGCTTCCAACAAATATTAAAATACATTAAAATGTCACAGATTAAAAACTTCCCTAAACAGGTATTCAGGTAATTTCTGAATGTCAAGTAGTTGCTTATCTCTTTGACCTCTGATGGGAGGGCGTTCCACAGGACGGGTGCCACTACCGAGAAGGCCCTGTGCTTTGCTTTTCCTTGTAGCTTTGCTTCTCGCAGTGAGGGAACCGCCAGAAGGCCCTCGGCGATCTCTGTGTCTGAGCTAAACGATGGGGGTGGAGACGCTCCTTCAGGTATACAGGACTGAGGCCGTTTAGGGCTTTAAAGGTCAGCACCAACACTTTGAATTGTGCTGGGAAACGTACTGGGAGCCAATGTAGATCTCTCAGGACCGGTGTTATGTGGTCCCGGCGGCCACTCCTAGTCACCAGTCTAGCTGCCGCATTCTGGATTAATTGCAGTTTCCGGGTCACCTTCAAAGGTAGCCCCACATAGAGCGCATTGCAGTAGTCCAAGCGGGAGATAACCAGAGCATGCACCACTCTGGCGAGACAGTCTGCGGGCAGGTAGGGTCTCAGCCTGCGTACCAGATGGAGCTGGTAGACAGCCGCCCTGGATACAGAATTAACCTGCGCCTCCATGGACAGCTGTGAGACCAAAATGACCCCCAGGCTGCACACCTGGTCCTTCAGGGGCACAGTTATCCCATTCAGGACCAGGGAGTCCTCCACACCTGCCCGCCTCCTGTCCCCCCAAAACAGTACTTCTGTCTTGTCAGGGTTCAACCTCAATATGTTAACCGCCATCCATCCTCCAACCGCCTCCAGGCACTCACACAGGACCTTCACCGCCTTCACTGGTTCTGATTTGAAAGAGAGGTAGAGCTGGGTATCATCCGCATACTGATTAACCCCCCAGCCCAAACCCCCTGATGATCTCTCCCAGCGGCTTCATATAGATATTAAAAAGCATGGGGGAGAGGACGGAACCCTGAGGCACCCCACAAGTGAGAGCCCAGGGGTCTGAACACTCATCCCCCACCACCACTTTCTGATCATGGCCCAGGAGGAAGGAGCGGAACCACTGTATAACAGTGCCCCCAGCTCCCAACCCCACTAGCCAGTCCAGAAGGATGTTATGGTCAATGGTGTCAAAGGCCGCTGAGAGATCCAGCAGAACTAGGAAACAGCTCTCACCTTTGTCCCTAGCCCTCCGGAGATCATCGACCATCGACCACCTCATGAGAAGAGAAGACTCTATAGAAAAGACCCTGATGTTGGGAAAGATGGAGGGCACAAGGAGAAGGGGACGACAGAGGATGAGATGGTTGGACAGTGTTCTCGAAGTGACTAGCACGAGTTTGGCCAAACTGTGGGAGGCAGTGAAAGACAGGCGTGCCTGGTGTGCTCTGGTCCATGGGGTCACGAAGAGTCGGACACGACTGAACGACTGAACAACAACAACAGTGGAAAATTTAACGCCATGAATCTAACTGCAAGGTGGCAACCCTGAGATACTTCCAGGGGTAGAGACAGCTCTTACTAGACCTCCTTCAAGTCTCTGTCTAGCTTCAGATATTCTTTCTTTCTTACATCTTTTGCAGGTCACACCTAAAATCCTTCCAAGCCACCTGAGGCTGCTTTGGGCCTAACTTTGTGCAATGTGTAAATGATTTATCTGCCAGCACAAGCTCTTCTCAGCTCATCCCCAAAGGGGTGCTGTGAGAGTTGTGTTGCCCAGGAGCAATGAACCACAGAGGAGATGGGAAGCTTCCTAGTAAAAGTAAAGAAAGAGACGGACGCTGTGCTCACTCAGCAATAAGGAACGGCAACTGAGAAGCTGTTTTTGTTGGGATGGCAGCAGAGAACTGTGTGTGACTGAGGCTGAAACCCAAACTGCGATGGATTTAACGCTGAGGTTTCTGGAGCGAGATCGTTCTTAAAATTAAGGGTTATTCTTAGAAGATGACATTCAAAAACACACAGAGCGAAATCAGATTCTGAAGGTGACGGGCTATGTTTTTATGGGGGGGGGGGAATCACAGTTAAGTTCCATGAAAACGGTGGTGTGGTGAAATGCAGAAACTGACCAAAACTAAAAGTGATACAATAGGAATGCATCTTCCTGTATTTTGCGTATTTGCTGCTCTTTCTACAGTTTGCTCAGCATGTGCCTCATCTGATTTCAGGCACAGAACTCATTTATCACTCAGAAATGTCAAACATGCTTGTGTTTGGAGCCAAAATGTAAACAGGGCTCAAGCACTTGGTACAGCCCCAGTTCTGTTGCGTATGACCACCAGGATAGTCTCGAAACAAACCTAAAAAACTTGTTACCGCTCAAAGTCTTGGGGAGGATTATTTATTGGGAACCAGAAGCTTGCTATGGTGAAGTATCACTACCCACTCCGAAAAGATGGCCGATACCACATGGAAAATAAACAAATAGAAGCAGCGAGTCTAACTCAGACAAACAAGATATCACAACAGTGAAGAAAGAGAGGGAGAGAAAGAAAGAAAGAAAGAAAGAAAGAAAGAAAGAAAGAAAGAAAGAAAGAAAGAAAGAGAGGCCAATAAGAAAGTACCATATTGTGCGATTTTAGCTATAGGAAAGATCTTGGTGCCAATGTCCCTCAGGCTTATTGCCAACTAAGGAATGAATCAGTAACATTCTAGAAACTGGACTAACACAACTAAATTTGGTTAGATGCTTCCAAAACAAGTTAGGCAGCAATCATAACCCTACCTACCTAGGAGTAAGCCCCACTTAGCTCAATAGGACTTACTACTCAGTTAGGATTGCCAACTACATGCAAAGGCATTTGGGTCATATTGATGCTCCTGTTCCTCCTCCTCTCCCACTGCGTCTTTTTTCATGACTCTCCTGTATATGTTTATAGGCATACATTCCTTGCCTTGTCTCCTGTTAATTTGATTCTTTCCCTTTTCTTGACTGAATTATCTGGAGCGATTTCTTCTTCTTTCCCACGGTGTACCTGCACTCCGATGGAGGAATGTTATGATTTGAGGAGTATCAGTTGATTGGTTTCTGCTGTAACTATTGATTGTTATTGTATGCTAATGTTTTATCATTGTAGATGGCTAGAGAACACTGCTATAGGGAGACAGATAAATATTGCAAAATAATAATAAAAAGTCTGCTCTTCCTTTCTTCCTTTCCCTTCAGCAGTTACCATATTCACCCCATGGGATGTGAGCAGTAGATCTCTTTGATATTTTCTAGCCCTGCCGTATCCATGCTAGGCTGTTTCCCCACACCCCTCTTCTTGGTATAGTTAAAATGTAAGAGAATAAGGCATTATTTTTTCCCCTTTTGCTTTTAAAAAGAGTCCTTTCATCCCTTCTTCAGAAGGCAGAAAATAACCTAAGGAGAAAAACTGCAGTTGATCCCCCAATTTCTGATGCAAATTATTCAGAGTGTTGGAGATTTTGCAGAAGTCTTTTCCCTGTTACTATCAAACAAACAGCCCTTTCACTGCATTTATAGTCGTCTTTCTGCCAGGGGACCATCATACTACTTGCATTCTGCATAGAGGAAAGTTCTTGGGATAATGAAACCTCATGAAGATTTTGCACTGGACTGTTCTAAGTATTTTTGCTCATACCCCTGCCACCTGCTTCCCTCCCAGCCCATAGTGTCCTTATCTGTTTGCCTTTCCATCTAGTCAACTCCTTAAACTGCTCGAGACAGGTTTCTCAGTTTGCACCTTGACTTGCAGGTGATTATTCCATATCTTCCTGTGGATCTGTTCCAAGAGCTCCATTGCAATTCTGATCCCAGTCCTACTAGAGCTCACCTTTCAAATAATTGGCACCCTACAGGACCGATGCTGGTGGTAAGGCAAACAGAAATAAGCGAGTCAGAATTTGCTCAGAAAATAACACCAGAACATGCTGAGTGGAAATATGTATCATTCATATATATATATATATATATATATATATATATATATATATATATATATATACACACACACACACACACACACACACACACACACATACACACACACACATATATATATTTGTGCCCTCACTCCATTAACAATGACACAGGGAAAAGTCAACTTTGTTGACTTCCATCACTTAAAAAGGACTTTTCCAATCTGGCTGTCGCAATAAAGCTGGGGAGGTGGAACCTGTAGCCCCTGGATGCTACTCTGTCCTCAAAGCTGCTGCCATCACGAATATGGGTAACCGGGTTTTAGGTTGTCCCTAAAACAACCACCTATTAGCTTGCATTGACTGCTCCTTGCATAGCCAACACGGGCACGAAGACTGCAAGCCCTTTGTGGCAGTTTACAAATACTGTCACTTGATGCCAACGCTAACCAGACATCTCTCTGGTTGGAAGTCCAGGGTGTATTTAGTAGGGTTGCAGCATTTGGTTAATTAATTGTTTCAGTTTTGACTGGCTAGAAACTTGCTACCCAATGAATTGGGAGGCTGATATTTTAAAATAACTTACAAAAAAACTGTCAGTATTACTTGAGAAATTCCCTCTTGAGCAAAAGAAATGGTTTTTTTCTACGTGGCGTTTGCTGTGACAAGTGCTTGCATTGTCTAAAAACAAAAAAGGTTTTCTATTCTATTATTTGTTTTATTCACATGAAAAACCATGCAGCTTTGATCAACCAACTAACCAATCAGCTAAAACTCATACAGTTATCAGCTAGGGTTTTTCATTTTTATTGTTTTGTATTTAGGAGCTATGTGCTGAAACAAAAACAAACAAACAAACAAAAAAAAAAAAACCCAAAGAGACAGGCCAAATAAATTTGAGGAAATATACAAGGCAAACAAAAACAAGTTGGTTTCCCAAAAGTTCTGATTCTAGCATTTTTGTAGCTACACTGACTGTTTTCAAACCATCCCATTAAAAATTGTTTCTATGAATTGCCCCACAACTGATGTTATGTAATGGGGGCTGTGAATCTTAAGTTAGGAAAAAAAATATTAACACCTTTGATGTCATACAAAATATCTATTTAAAAATATTAATTGCTTTCCATTTCCATTTTATCAGCTGAAACACAGAAGGATTATAGCACAACAGTGAAATCATTTAATCTAATCTCAGTTGAAGAGTTTTTTTGTTCTGTGCTAATTCGCATTTGAAGGTGAACCCACCTAATTTACACCTTCTGAAACAATACATGAACCAAACAAAACATACCCATTCCTTTAAAATTCACACTTCTCCATATTTTTCAGTGCAGTTTTTTGCCCCAGCGATGTGTACATAACAATGAACATATTATTGAAAATGATTTAAAAATAGATTACAGTCATACCATGGTTGTCAAACTCCCTCGAACTCGGGACATTTTGGCTCCCGAACGATTGAAACCCGGAAATGACTCTTCCAGTTTTTGAATGTTCTTTTGGAAGCCAAATATCCAATGGGGCTTTTGCGGCTTCCGATTGGCTGCAGGAGCTTTCCGCAGCCAATCAGAAGCTGCAATTTGGCAGTCGAACACTTTGGAAGTTGAACGGACTTCCGGAATGGATTCCGTTTGATTTCCAAGGTACAACTGTATATTAGGGAATTTATATTATTGATTTATATTATATCTGCTTTGCAAATATGGCAGCACTGAATAAAAATGTGTATATTCTGAGAAACTTACATTAAATGCTAAATTTTCATGAACACCTTTTTAAAAAATTTGCAAACTGATCTGGAAATGTAGAGAACCGAAGGCTGGAAAAATGGAGAACTGGGATTAACTGAAAGTGATAACGTAGCTAACAAGTAGCTATGTTATTGCTACTTGTTTCTGATAAAAGAAGGACTTTGGGACAAAGAGATATGGATATTGCATGCTTTCCCACATATTTTCAAGAAACAATTTTGCCTATGGGAAAATGGATTTAAAAAAAATAAAAGAATTACAGAAAATTAAGGAGTTTAAGATAACTACTGCCAGAAAGGGGTCTGGGAGTATCAGAATAAACAAAAGTTGATGTTTAAGAGACATTAAATGTTTAAGAAGTTATAGTGATTTAACTTTTTAATCTTAATGATTAAAAGTGCTCATGACATCGATGCAGTTTGAAGGAAAGAAGTTTCAGTGAAAATGGTTCTACAGTATTCTTAGCTAAACTACAAACCTGAGCTCAGTAATGTCTAAGCTATGTTAGCAGATTGTAAATCATGAAGAATTAAAGGTTTTGCTTGAGTAAATGTCTCTCTCAATACACTTCACAACGTGAGAACTCTTCCTGTGAAGATTGGAGAAGCTAGAAATTATACATAGTCTATGAAAGTGGAAAACAACATAGCAATTCCGGAAGGTTTTAGAAAGTGGTGAGGTCTGAAAGCAACGGTTTAAAGTCAAGCAGGCAGGGATGCCTGGTCTGTTCAACCAAGAAAGTTCTTTTTGCAAAATCCGCTACTGTGTTTGCCAGCTACCTTTTCATTTACATTACAGTATTTCTTATACATGTGAAATATGGAAGGAATAAGCCACTGAAAGCCAACGTGGAACTTTCCAGGTGCTGTGGGACTCTTATTCCCATCAGCCCACGTTAACGGTCAGGGATGATGCAGCTTCTGAAGGACACCACATACAATACGTGGTCTCTGCTCTTCTTAATCATTTTTTAGACAACCCCACAGAAAGCCACAGAATTAGAATAATTCTGCCGCCGTTGTTTTAAAATGCTGTTTTGACAAGTTATCAAGCAAGTTCTCACAGAAACTGACATTTCTTGTAATAAAAAAGAAAGCTCTAAAATCTTTGATTTTTCTTTTTTCTTTAATTAAAAAACACAAACAAACTGTATTTGCCCAAGTATAATCGCATTCTGTGCAAATTGAATCGGTGATTGTTACCCAGTTCTGAACTTAAAAAATGAAGTTGAAGCCAAAAGTCCCTACCACAATCAACACTTTTGTTCACAGTCTCCACAGGGATGCAGAGAACAGAATGTGCTGAGAAACTAAACCACATTTGCTTTTAGAAGTGGTAGTTCCTCCTGTTTGTGAATGAAGTGGTATTTCTAGGGCAAACTGTGGAAGCACGTGCTAGTTTCCATATGCATCTCTGCCCCATGGTTCATAGTGTTTTATTTTATTGATGTGTAAGAGAGAGAAAAAGGAGAACAGTCTGACTAAAAAAAAAAAAAAAACCCTTTTAAAAGAACCACAGGTATTTGTTTCAGGTCTGGTTGAGATGTTCAGTCCTCATGCCAACACATACGATGACCTAGAATCAGAGCTTGGTCACTTTGTGAAAGGTCGATATAAAAATGTTGGGTGTAAACATGTAAATAAATCAATAATCTCCATTTAAAGCCACCTGAACTCACATGAGAGTCGGGAGGTTGCATGTAATATATGTGCAATGTGTCTAACCCTTCTCCCTCCCAAAACACCTCCACCCCATAAGTTAAGTGACCCTGGACAATTAGGTTTCTCAAGTCTCATCCTTATTCTCACCATATGAATGCTAGTGCCCAAGGGCAAAATGACCAAACCACATCCTCGGGCTTCCTTAAAAAAGATATTTCACTTAGCCACTTGATTTTATGGTACAGTACACGTTTTATGGTATGGTGTACATAGCATGTGTTCAGTACTTTTAAGTGGTAAGAGACAACACTCTGTCTTTTAGCGTAGATAGAATATGCTGTGCCATGCATGTTTTGCCCTGAAATATTGCTAAAACAATGGCAATTAGTCTGCCTACTGAAGCGGGGTTTGTGCTCACTATTTTAAAAATGTAGCATTTGTCTCCTGATCTAACGATCCGTTCCAGGTGCGCAAATTCTGATGCATGCCCTGAGTTCATTCCTTGCAACGGTTTTGCCATTCGTGTCCTGTTTAATGGGAAGTTAAGACCTGCTTGTTCAGGAAGGCTGCTGGCTTGCTTTTTTTTTTAGTTTTAATTAATACTGCTTATTTTATTTTATTTATCTTGTTTTATTTTACAGGATCAATATATGGCTCAATCAGCAACATCTGTAAGTGGTTTACATAAAGTGCACATTAAAATTACCCATAAAATCAGATGCTAAAGAAAGTTAGTCTGAACATTTTCAAAATAAACCCAGCTGCTGTTGTTTCTTTTCTTTCTTTTTTTTTTTTTTTTTAAAAAAAACTAAACTAAACTAAATGACATGTTAAAATACATGTCAAATGTGTAAGTCTAGGTAAGCATGCATAACAAAAACATTTTTAGCAGGCATCAAAAGCAGTACAGTGAAGGAGCTGCCTAATCTCAATGAGCAGGGAGTTCCACGGTGTAGGTGCTGCCATGGTGAAGGAATGATTCCTTGCAAGTGCTGAATAAATATTATGTGGCACTTTGTATTTTTATAAGCTATTAACCACTTCAGAGTCCACTGTGCCGAGACTGCACGATTAGAATTTTTGAAATAAATAAGAAAGCATTTATATAAGCATTCATATAAGTGGTTAGCCTCCAGCGCAATTTATTTTAATTATGTAGAGAGAATGCAGGGGGGGAAATGCCATTTCTCACTACTTCCCTTTCCTTTCCCCTAAAGAACAAAGCAGAGATCTCCAACCCAGTGCCCATGGGCACTATGGTATCTAAAAGGGGTTCGAAATGTGCCATTGGGCAAGTTCCCTAGACCCCGAGTGTTCATTTAAAAAATAAATAAAATCTCTAGCTCTCCTATAAAGAAAGTTGCAGGGCAAATATGTGGGAAACTTTTATGCAATTTTCTGTGAAATGAGAATGGTAGTGTGGCTACCTTGTATGTTTTTCCTAGTGCTTAGGAATGATCTCTCTCTCTCTCTCTCTCTGTGTGTGTGTGTGTGTGAGAGAGAGAGAGAGAGAGAGAGAGATCTCCATAATCAGGACCAGTAGGACATAGCTAACTTCCCATGGAAAGCATAAGGATGTCAGACGTGCTTGCCTCTCTAATTCTGAATTATGCCATGCTCCCTGTGGCAGCCATTTTGTGATATGCCATGCCTTGTCCATGGTAGCCATTTTGTGGCTGGCACTTCCAGCCCTCTTTCAGAATTTGAAATGCTCCCCAAAGGGCTGGGAACCCCTGAATTAAAAGTCCGAATGGCAATGTGTAAGGGAAAATGACACACACAAATAGAGATCTAATGACAAGCAGGGTGAGAAGAAAAAACCCTGAAAAGTAGGTAATCAGTTATTTGAGCGTACTGGGTGCCTCTAAAATATCTATCGAGAAAAATCATTTTGGATTTAATAAGATGTATCTAGCTATGAATAATGAATAAAAATAAATTCCTTCGAATCTAAAAATAAACTTGGAATTTCCTCTGAAATGTCAGTACTGACGTTAATGTACTACTTTGCAAACGGATGGGCTGTTCTTGGTTTTTCTATTAAAAATTCACATGGCTTGTCGAGTTTCTTCTATTCCTCCTGGAATCGCCTTAATGTATAGAGCACATATCAGAGGGAGTCCTGCAAAAAAACCCACGCTGGATAACCTATTCCGTCTTTCGTTATCTTCGTGAATAATTTCTTAGTGGCCTTGAAAGGAGCTAAGAAAGGGGCTATAAAGCAAACCGATAAAGCGAAGAGGAGTCAAATGTATTGGTGGAGTGACCTGCTGAGGGAGGCAAAGTAAACAAAGGCCTTTTTACATCGGGAGGAGGAGAAGAAACCGTATATGCGGAGGCTAGAGCAAGCTTGAAAAAGCTGAAAACCTTTTCCTGCAAATTTCCTAACTGCAAAGCAAGCCACAAGAGAGGCAGTATACAGCATGTCTAGTGGTTAAGGATGGTGATCACTGTAGTCCAATCACTTCTGGAGGGCCACAGTTCCCCCATCCCTGATCTACTGAGTCCCACCAGGCAAGAGTGAGCCTTGCAAGGAACACTGTTTTCTGCTCTGTCTGATGCATATTGGCATGACACAACTGGCACCATGTCAAGAAGCCTACACAAAGCTTGTAGGCAGGACAAAGAAGAATGACACCTTCTGTCTGCACCCTATGGCTTGCTTCTTCTTTCGGCAAAGCCCACTCTTTGTGGGTTTCATGCACCAAACATGTTATGCACTGCAGACTGAGAACAATGTGTATGAGTTCAGTTTTAAGCACTTATTTATACCCTCGTACTTATCTTCCTTCCAATGGGAGCACAGGGCAGCTAACATGCCTGTGCATGTGAATCATCTATAATATCTATGCAATGACTGTGAGCATTATAGTATGTGTATTTAGCATTTGGGGAATACATATATCCCTGGCTAGATAGTCTTCATCATAAGCATCCTGGCTTGCAATAATGCTCATTAAACATGGCAAACAAAGTATGTCCTTAAGGACAAAAATCCCCTTCACTCTTACTGTTCTTATTCAGCTATTTCATCACTAATTTTTTTTTTAGTTAAAGAAAACCCAGAGAATATGGAACCATCTCATAAAACCCCTGAGATTCAATAGAGCCCTTGCCATCACAACTATTTCTGTTTTGCTGCTAATAAGCACATTGTCCTACTACTACTTTTCTTGGAACGGAGTTGCAATTTGCAAAATTCAACCGAGTTAACAAGGGGCAACAGAGTACAAAAGAGAAGGAGGACCATATGTCATAATGAGGTCTTGTGGGAAGGAATTCATCTGCAACTGCTGGTCTTCAGCATTTTTTTAAAAAAATATATAAAAAGCTTATAACAGTTATATAGTTCACTCCCTCTGAGAAAGCTGGTTATCTTAGACAAATTACTGCCAACAAATATTTCTCTCCCCCCCCCCTCCACCAACCTCACCCCCAACTCTCAATTTATAAATCTGTGTCATGAAGGATGATACACTGTGGCTTTCTCTTAATCCACCAGAAGCAGCTGGTTGAATCAGGCTTACATGTATACAGGCACAATGGCATGATATTTCAATCAACAGAGGCTGACATTTTATTCCCCCTTCCCTTCTCGTTTTGTTTATTATTAATTAAACACAACAGAAACAATAATGGAGCTGGCAATTCATTGGGCAATACAAGTTTCATAACAGGCACCTGCCCATTCCATTACCGTAGCTATTAGCCCCAAATATTTCTCCTCAATGTTCCAGAAGTGGCTAGCTACTTCTGTTGTGCGTTTTCTCAGTTAGCAGAAGAGAAATATCCATTTGCAGGTGTGGTCTGAATTGACACTGCACCTGCAAGAATGTTGTCAGGTGGGTGAGGCTGTCCACCTGCCAATGTTGGCCACAGGAGGTGGGCCCCTGCAGGGTTATGGTTGATCTGGGCAAGCACAGCTGCCACAATCGCAGGACCACAAGATGGCAATGGATGAGAAAAAGAAGAGAAGATGGGGGAAAGAAGCAGCTAGCCAAGCCAGATTCCTTGACAAACCATGGGGAGAATTCAGGTGAAAAGTTAATGTCTTTCCCCTCTGCTAAAAAAAAAAAAAAGATGTCCTTAAATATCAATTCTTAACCTATACTTTAATATAGCTATTATATTTTCATGTTTCAGATGTTTTAAATGTGAGAATCCTCACAACACACATGATTTTGTACTAAATGCAGAATATAATAGATGGAAGGTTAAAATTCCTCTCCCACATCACAAACATAAACCGTAAGCCAACTGGGAGAGCAGACCAAGATTTGGGGAGCAGTCCAAGAGATGCTGATTGAAGTGAAAACTGGGAAGATACCCTGGGAATTTTATGGAAGGGTACGATATGCATCTCTAAAATAAATAAAACAAAGACAGTATGACTGTTGTTGACAATGAGTACAGATAAAAGTAGTTATTAATAACTGTATTTTTTCTGGTTATAAATTGAGGTGTGGGGGGTGTTACTGGCTTGTTTTGGTTTTGTACTTTTTAATAATATATTTAGTGCTTGTATTTTTATGCTGTTAACTACAGACGAAGGGTGGGATAAAAATTTATAAATACTACCACTATTTTTTTAAAAAAGTATGTCATATATGGTTCTTATACTGTTGGAAGTCAGGGCTTATCTAATAATAATAATAATAATAATAATAATAATAATATCCCGCACAAACAAACTAAATCTGTGCAATTTTTCTTTAGTGATCTGAGGAGAGAAATGAAGTCTGGGAAATATATAAAGTCATCTATATCTAGATCTATACATACATAGACATAGATGGCTATGTATATATAACCGTCTTTGAATGAAGACCAACTTAGAAAGCCATCTAGGAAACAGCAGGCTGCAACTGATAGCACATCACTCTAGCACTTCTCATGCTTCATTGCCCTGTGTTCAATATTGGATTTAGGTCAAGGTCCAGATCTTGACCTTCTATGCCCTTGGTGGGCTGCGCCCCCCCCCCCCTGGCCTCCTGATATGACCTACATGACAGCTGCATTCATTAGGGATGCTGCAGTTACAGGGACAAGGGTGAAACGGGTAGGAGCAGAGGGCAGCCTTTCCTGGCAGATGGCCCACAGCGGTGCCCTTAAAGAGCAGAGGCTCGAATGTCTGCAGATTCTACCCAATTGGTGCAAATTGCCACTGCACTTGCACCTCTGCAACAGCAGCTCTACAGAAAGGAGCTCGGCACAGTTCCCCCTGAAAGAATACATTCTTAAGACACAACATGTGGACTGTGTGCGTTCCTGCCTTGGAAAAAGGCAAGTCTTGGTTCATTTCGAGAAGACACCTTTGAAAATATTCACTCTAGAGGGACTTCTAAGGAAGGGTATGTGTGTGTGCTGGAAATAGGACTTCACTTTCAGGGGCCCACGCCACTATCCTTCGAGACAGATAGATGCCGACAACCATTTGGACATCATCAGAACTGTGGCAAAATGCAGAATTCTGTAGACTTTAGAGCCAAAATACACATTAAATGTGTGGTTTGTTAACCGCGTCTTGGAAACTGCAATGTAGGAGCAGCTGAAGTTGGGGGGAAGCACATCCTAACTGCGACAGGAGAAACAAGGTGGAGGGTGGGTGGGTGTTAAAACCTTTCTTCCCATGCCACAGTCCTGATGAAAATATCTCTTCCTCCAAAGAAGACATTTGCCTCAGAAGGGGGGTGGGGATAAAAGTGGCACCCAATGTCTTTTCCACAGCCATTTTCAACAACGTATCCCGAAACACTGACAAAAGCAGCACTTCGCAAAAAATGTTTTTTTTAAAAAATAAACAAAAAACTTCTCGAATAATATATGGAATTACGGAAACGTCACGGTCCTTCCATGCTAACCCCCCTCCCCCAGTCACTGACAGAGGACTGGGCTCAATAGCCATGCCTACACAATTCATTTCTGGAGCCAAGCATGCTCAGCGGGGAGGAATGACGAAGGGTGGTAAAATTCTGGATGGACGGTAGTATAAACTGTGCAAAAATCAAAGCTTTAAACAGCAGAACCAGGGCATTTCTTGGAATAGCCGGATTTTGATGTTTTCCTTTGTTCTTCCTCTTTCTCTTTTTAACCCATCTCTGACACTGCTTTCATAAAATGCTATAATATAAACCATGTGTTGGGTGATGATGATGATGATGATGATTTTAAAAAATCCTTCTTAATTTCATTGTGCATTTTATTACAGGCCAAATGGGACATTACTTCCCCCCCTCCTTTTTTTTTTGGTTAATCCCCTACGGCATGGAGTTAAATACTTGCTCTGTTCAGAATAGCAACACTCAATTAAGTCGCTTCTCCCCGCCCCCCCCCCCCCTTCATGATCTACACCCTCCTTTGTTACTGTGCTTAAAGGGAATAATGGGAACACTGACCTATATTGCGCTTCTTATTATCAATGGAGATGAAGCGTATGCAGGGATTATCGGAGATGTACCGTGCTGCCCAAGGGACATCAATCTGTGTGCCGGCTTCATAAAAAAGGCCCAGAGCGTAACGAGAGGAGTAGCTCACAGATTCCAGTTGCTGCCTTTGACTTTTGTTAATTACTGCAAGGGGGGGGGGGAAGACAAATAAAGGAATTAGACAATTACTTTTCTCTCAGAGCATTAAACCTGCAAATAATGCTATACAGTAGTTAAGCAGCTTAGACTTTTCCTAAAACAGCACTCATATGTGGCTAGAAATAAAAGGGGAGGGGGAGTGCGGGCGGCAGAAGCCATGCGCCACTGCATAGTTTCAAATGACAGGACATGCAATGTAGCCTGGGCCTTTGTTACTGTCACACAGACGGCCATAAGACGATCTTAAGGATACTTAAGAAGCCACGTTTTATGAAACATGGGATATATCCTTGTGTGTAAAGTGGAAAGGGAAGGGGACAGGTAGATGCGAGTGGAGGTGAAACAGAGCAATGGGTGGGGAGGCGATATAAGCCACTTGCACAACCCCACCCCCCTGAAAAAAGGGGCGGGGGGGGGGAGAGAGAGAGCTTTGCCACAACAGAATCTTGATAACACATTATGGCTAAGAGGAAAGTCCAAGATAAAATCGCATCATCCACAAAATATATGTAATCGGATTACTAGCTAATGGCTATAACGAGAAGGAGAAGGAGAAGGAGAAGAATAAGAATAAGAATTACATCTCACAAAGGGTATCGTATCACATATTAATACATTTAATTTGGGACAGTTCATAACTTACAGTAAGTTCTAAAAGCCCACTCAAGGACAGAGACGTGGTACTCCATTCAGAAACCCGTTCCAAAAATGTTATTAGGCAAATAGGAATCCATTTCCTCCCAAGGAATAAAACTCAAAGGATGTCCCAAGAGGTGGTGTCCCTGAGTGTACTTTCAAATCTTTGTTATTATTGCTATTACATTTCTACCCCACCTTTCCTTCAAGGACCTCATGGTGGCATATGTGGTTCTCTATTTTATCCTCACAACAATCCTGTGGGGTAGGTTAGGATGCGTGATAGTGGCTGGCCCAAGGTTGCCCAACGGCTGAGTGGGCTTTCGAACCTGGGTTTTCCTAGTCTTGCTCTGACCCTCTGACCACTACAACACCGTGTGTTAACCATGAGGAGCCTACATCATTATTCATGCCCAAAGAACTGCTATCAGATTTGCTGATGAAGTACCCATTCCCAAATCCCCTGCTCCAGATGTCCTTGAAAATTCTTCTGCTTTGGTGTCAGAGATGACCTCAGGCAACTCACAATGTTGTAAAGTTCATGCCACGCATACATATATCCCCAATAATGCCAGAAAATAACTGCTCATCCTATCCGAGCTAGGCCATCTGAGCTGTTGAGGAGGTTTCCTCATTCAATATACCATCAGGTGATGGAGATCCCCTTAGGCATAGAGCCCTGAGCGCCCAGAATGGTCTGTGGTGGCGATCTATCCAGGACTTCGCTATTCATCTCAGCACCAAACTAGATACGTTTTGTCATGTAGTTTGCTCTTTAACAGGTGGAACTGGATCATGGACCATGGCATGGTCAGAACGGTCCCATTTGGAATTGTACACCTATCCACCGTGGGATGTATATAGGAAAACTATGGAGCAAACATTTTGTTTGGCCCCCAGCGATGAGGTCAATTTTGGTGTGCAAATAAATATCAAATATGTGAATGGAGTTCCCCTGGTAGTGAATAGGAAAGGGTACTGTATATGCACCAGGGGCAGCTGTGGTGGTCTGGGCTGGTGACCTTGTCCTCTTACTATAACGCAGACATAAATTCAAGAATGTGAGTCTTATTTTAGTCTCTTCCTCCTTAAAAGTAGTCAAGGAGAATACTTTCGAGCTTCCATAATAAATAACAATACATACGTAATATTGCACTCAGTAGAATTGCCCGCATAGGTAGATTTCCTTTGCATGCAAAAAATTACTAAAAAGTCATGCAACCACACGTGTGCATCTGCGTGTTTGGAATTTAGAACAAGGACTCCAGAAAATATCAATCTTAAGCACCAAATAATCTTTTCATTACTAATCAGCAACATTCTTGACAACGCAGACTCAGTTCTTGGTGACCTCTAGATCTGGGAGTTCATGAGTACAAAATTATATATGTCTATGCTGCTGTGAGTATAGATAAGATTGTGAGTCGTGGACAAGAACCAGTACATTCACGATTAGAGATTAAAAGCGCTGTTTCATTTCAACATGGCTCCAGAGTAATTTCCCTGGACTAAACACACATGGAGACATTCATTCATTTATTTATTCCACTTTCACGCCTGCTAAGGACCCTCAAAGCAGTTGGTGGTACCATAAAACTAAAAAAAAAAACCCCACAGAAACATGCTTATATATATATTTGCAGATTTCTTGACAAATAAACAATTTCAGATAAGAACAGATGAGACTAACCACTAACCTAGTAAGAAACCATTAACTGGTTACTACCTCGCTAAAGCCTGGTAGAAAGCAAAAGTCTACATTTCTAGCAATTTCAACAGAGCCACCCATCCACACATTGAGTGAGAGGAAATTCCACAAAATCAGAATGGTATTTCCTGATAACAGATATTCTTGTCCAGGTTAAGTACAGAGGGGCTTTAGGCTAAGTGGTGGGGTACCTGCTTTGCATGCAGAAGGTCTCAGGTTCAATCTCTAGCTAGGGTTGGGAGATACCCTGTTTGAAACCACGGAGAGGCACCGCTAATCAGCGTAGACAGTCCTGAGCTGGATACAGCAATGATCTGACTCAGTATAAGGCAATTTCCCATTGTTCCTAATCGTGGCACCCAAAGTTTTATAAGTCCATTATTCTCTTAAGGTCCTCTGAAATATGGCCAGTATTCTGAAGAATGCTATTCATTGGGCAGGCAACATTTTCACATGTCTTCTGTGAAAAGGAAAATTGCAGTGCTCTGGCCTGAAAAAGAATGCCATGGTATGTGATATTATATTTTTTAAGTCATTAGGAAAAAAGGAAGGAGCATCGGAGGGGGGGGGGATCCACCAGAAAGATGTGTATGGCAAAGACAAATACAGTGGTACCTCAGAAGTCAAATGGAATCTGTTCCGGAAGTCCGTTCGACTTCCAAAATGTTCGGTAACCAAGGCGCGGCTTCTGATTGGCTGCAGGAAGCTCCTGCAGCCAATCGGAAGCCGTGGAAGCCACACTGGACATTCAGCTTTCAAAGAACGTTCGCAAACCAGAACATTCATTTGTAGCTTTGCGGAGTTCGGGAGCCAAAACGGACGAGAGCAAGGTGTTCGACAACCAAGGTACGACTGTATGTTTCTCACTGGCTAAATGAAGGCGATGCTTCCTTGAAACTGCGGAAATCACCAGTGCCATCTGCAGGTAGTCACAGCTGTCACTGCTCTGCGTCACCCAGCAGTGGTTCTGAAGCAAACTCCAGAGCCGCAAGCCCCACAGGGCAATAGGAAGGGCTGCTAATCCATAGCTGTCATGCACTTCAACTGTATTCACAGCCTCCGCCCTGACTACTTGACTCACCCTTTCATCGGTGCCTCATTCACCCCACGGGCACTGAAGTTTAATGACTCTTTAAAAACACTTTATATACACCTATGAAGTGGGAGGTGACACAACCCAGTCTGCCTTCCCTACCCCCATTTCATTCAGCTGAATGCAAGAAATCTGCAGCTAAAGCATCCCCAACAGTTATTAATTTTATTATAGAGGTGAGGAAACGCCCCCCCCCCCAGCCTGAGGGCAGTATTCCCTCATGAGAAACCTTCCAGGAGCTACATGGCAATGATGGGCAGTGCCTGTTGTGAAAGCTGGTGAAGCAACAGGCTGTGATGTATATTTGCACAGCAGGATGTATTCAAGCTATGCAAACGTCACAAGGTTTCCATGCAGACACCTGTCTATCCTCCATCCATTACAGCAGTTCAATGACATATTTTAGCCAGGCAAAAGCAATAAGAGAGGGTTTAGGTATGTGGCTTTGTGTGTGCATTTTTTTTGGGGGGGGGGAGGGAATAGGAGAACAGCTAGGAGAAGCCAGGAGGCCTGAGGTCCTGGGCCCTATGTTTTATTATAATGCAGGGGTGGTGAACTGATTTTAGCCCAAGAGCTACAACCAAAGGAGCAATCATTCAGGGGTGGGCGGAACCAAATGCCAAGGGTGGCCAGGGCCAGAGGCAAAAGTGAGTGGGGCGACAGAGCCGTCTCATCCATAGAAGCCGGTGGCGCGGTGCGCCAGGGCGCTGGGCGCCCCAGGGGTGCCCCCGCGAGCCCGCCGGCATACCGGGCTCCTCCTCCCCAACCCGCCCCCGCCCCCACGGGCAGGCGGGCACTCGCGCGCCGGCGGGCGGGCTGTAAGCCGCCCGCCCTCGCCTCCCAGAGCCCCAGCTGGAGCGCTGGAGCGGCGCGGGGCTTTGCGCGACCTTCCAGCACTCCAGCTGGGGCTCTGGGAGGCGAGGGCGGCCGGCTCGCGCTCCCGCGCGCAGCCGGCCGCCCGCCCGATGCAGCGCGAGCTGCCCAGCAGCGCCGCGCCGTCCAGCTGCGCGCGGAGCGCGAGCTGCGCGGGAGCGCGAGCCGGCCGCCCTCGCCTCCCATCCCGGAAGCGCTGGAAGGGCGCGCAGAGCCCCGCGCCGCTCCAGCGCCACGCCCCTCACCCCCCGCTCGCCCACCCCCCTCCCAAGGGGCGGCAAGCGCGGGAGGGAGGCGGCGGGGAGGCGGCATGGCGGGGGCGCCGGAGGGATAGCCGCGCCAGGGCGGCAGATCCCCTTAAGACGGCTCTGTGGGGCGACAAACGTAAATGTTAGCTTTATACCATATGTTAGCTGGTTTCTACACATACCTCTATCTATCCTCCATCCAGGCCATTATCAGAGCTTCAGGACACATTTCAACATGATAAGAGGGGCTAAAGCAGGGTAGATGAGGAACATGGCCTGGGCAGAGGTTGTGTGGCATGAGGAGAGTCCAGAAGGTCAGATAGGAAGGGCTGGAGGACTGCATCTGGCCCCCAGGTTCCCCACCCAATTATATGAAGATTTTTGCCTCACTTTTCTAATACAGGCAGCAACCGTTTTAGGAGTATCGTGCCGAACCTGGAAGTGACCCAAAAACATCACAAAAATGTCACCAAAAAGGCGACGGAACTGTGTAGGCTGACATGGGCCCCACCAATACGCATGGGAGTCCGGAATTGGTTGTTGCCTGTATATACGAGCTATTCAAGGCGACCTGCGATAATTAAAATCACAATAAGAAAATACAGCAATGAGCGTTCCCCACATCAAAACGGGGTGCGCATGTTGCGGGGTTGCGAGGGGTCCCTTTGAATCACGGAGGCAGCTCCTGGCAGTTGGATTGGCTTCACCTTCCCAGGTTGGGATACCTGTGGACTCCACCTATGCTAGCAGCCGCCCAATCCCGGCTGGGAGGTGTTGCCAAAGGGGGATTGGCCAGGTAGAGGGAGGGATTATGCACTACACACAATAGATTTTGAGTCATACCTGGGAAGCAGCCGTTGGAATCAGAGCTTCCCCACCCCCCACTCCCTAAACTGATGCTTACTTTGCAGGTTTAACCACCTTTTTTCCACAGCCACACAGGCACGCAGGCGCTGCTATGACAAGGTCGCTGTTGAAGGGCCGGAAAGGAATTTTCCTGCATTGGCAGGTTTCGCCTTTCCCGTAGCAATTCGTCACAACTTTGGCGGTTGCAGGCCTTGGGCGGAATCCTTTAGTCATTTACAGGATTGGGGGGGCGTGGGGCGGTGACCCCAGCCCCCATGGTGGCGGCGATAACAGGGTTCCCGTTAAAGGGGTCTCAGGGGGAGGCATTGACCAAACGCCCAGGGTCGTCAATGCCCTCCCCTTCCAGCGGCAGCGAACATAGGGGGGTGGGCTATCTGCTTGAACATATGTTCTCCAGACTAGCCCACTTCCCAATCATGCTGGATAACCCTGAAGGTACCCAGAACCCTGGCTGGGGGGCTGGGAAGGATAAACGCCCAATGCCTGAGCCAAGGTCTTCCTACATCTGAAATATTAATAAAGTTGTGGCCAATTTAATCCCATAGAACGTTGTCATGAGTAGTTATTTCCCTCAGGGGCTGCCCCGGGGTGCGGGGGGACTTCGCCTGACCGCGCAACAAGAAGAAATATATATAACAGACACAGGCATGGCAGATAAAATAAAACAGTCTTTAATAAAAACACCTCAATGTGGAAAATTAAACGATTGATAAAATAAAAGGATGTCTTCACAAGTCAGCAGAAGGCCATCGGAGGACGCTCCCCAAACCTCATAGAATGAAGCATTCTACCATCCTAGTTGTTGTGGCTGTTGTCCTACTCCTCATCACAACTGACCATTCTTCCAAAGTGGGACATAGACAAGCACTCTGTGGTGGCTGCCCACTCCTGCTTAGAGACATCCCGTGAAGTTACAACCTGGTGCCACCATAAATAACTGGTTCCATAGTAAAATCACTCTTACCATCAATAGTCCACCCCCCCCCCAAAAAAAAACTTCAATGCAAATCTACCCTCCTGGGCACAGTACTCTAGATGAGGTGTGACGACTGCAGGATAAAATGGGACTATCACTTATGGCTACTTGGAAACCATGTCTCTATTAATGCAGCCTAAAACTGCATTTTCCTTTATTGCAGCCATGTTACACTACTGACTTATGATCAACTCATGATTGCCTACAATCCTGAAGTCTTCTCACTACAGCTAAGCCATGCATTTAATTTTACCCCTCCCCCAGCCTATACCTGCGTATCTGATTTCCCTCACCAAGCGCAGCACTTTGAAATATGAAACACACCAAAGTAGCCCAACTACATTCAATTCTACAAGTAAGGGATGACTAACCTTTTCAGGCCTACGGGCACACTTTAACCCTCTAGCCACTTATTTCCCCCTCCTCTGGATCAACCCCACTGAGAGACAGAGAGAGATAAGGTAGCATGCACACAAACACACTTCACTTTTCCAAGAGATCTATGTCAAAGTCGGATCTTGTGGAGTTAATCTGACCTTTGAAAAACACTTAAGATATGAAAGAGGAAGTGGGAAAGAATGTGGCACATCCAGCTTCAGCTCCATGTATTTTTCAACAGAGAAAAAATGTAACCACCCTCACCACTTCATGAGCAGTGAGTTGTGTGTGTGTGTGTGTCTCAGGAGACTTGTGGGTGCTAGGGAAATACCTCATGGGTGCCATGTTTGTGACCCCTTCTACAAGTTGTGTTAAGAAGTCCTGCTTCCTTATTTGTGGCTCTTGTGAACTATTGAGTGACAGTATTCAATAATAATAATAATAATAATAATAATAATAATAATAATATTTTTTATTCATACCCCATCCTCCCCGGCCAAGACCGGGCTCAGGGCGGCTAACACTGAATATAAATACAGTAAAAACATTAAAAACAAACAAACAATTAAAATATATGTTAGCATACAGTTTAAAATGCAGCTTAAAATGCAGCCTCGTTTTAGAGGTAGCCTATAGACCACCTGGTCTATAGGAACCAGAGACCAAATTGCAAACATGCGCTGGATTATGGAGAAAGCTAGAGAGTTCCAGAAAAACATCTACTTCTGCTTCATTGACTACGCCAAAGCATTTGACTGTGTCGACCACAGCAAACTATGGCAAGTTCTTAAAGAAATGGGAGTGCCGGATCACCTCATTTGTCTCCTGAGAAATCTCTATGTGGGACAAGAAGCTACAGTTAGAACTGGATATGGAACAACTGATTGGTTCAAAATTGGGAAAGGAGTACGACAAGGCTGTATATTGTCTCCCTGCTTATTTAACTTATATGCAGAATTCATCATGCGAAAGGCTGGACTGGATGAATCCCAAACAGGAATTAAGATTGCCGGAAAAAATATCAACAACCTCAGATACGCTGATGATACTACCTTGATGGCAGAAAGTGAGGAGGAATTAAAGAACCTTTTAATGAGGGTGAAAGAGGAGAGCGCAAAATATGGTCTGAAGCTCAACATCAAAAAAACTAAGATCATGGCCACTGGTCCCATCACCTCCTGGCAAATAGAAGGGGAAGAAATGGAGGCAGTGAGAGATTTCACTTTCTTGGGTTCCATGATCACTGCAGATGGTGACAGCAGTCAAGAAATTAGAAGACGCCTGCTTCTTGGGAGAAAAGCAATGACAAACCTAGACAGCATCTTAAAAAGCAAAGACATCACCTTGCCGACAAAGGTCCGTATAGTTAAAGCTATGGTTTTCCCAGTAGTAATGTACGGAAGTGAGAGCTGGACCATCAAGGAGGCCGATCGCCGAAGAATTGATGCTTTTGAATTATGGTGCTGGAGGAGACTCTTGAGAGTCCCATGGACTGCAAGAAGATCAAACCTATCCATTCTCAAAGAAATCAGCCCTGAATGCTCACTAGAAGGACAGATCCTGAAGTTGAGGCTCCAGTACTTTGGCCACCTCATGAGAAGAGAAGACTCCCTAGAAAAGACCCTGATGCTGGGAAAGATGGAGGGCACAAGGAGAAGGGGACGACAGAGGATGAGATGGTTGGACAGTGTTCTCGAAGCGACTGGCATGAGTTTGGCCAAACTGCGGGAGGCAGTGGAGGATAGGCGTGCCTGGCGTGCTCTGGTCCATGGGGTCACGAAGAGTCGGACACGACTGAACGACTGAACAACAACAATAGACCACCTGTGCCAGACATTTCAGGTGAAGGCTAAGCTGAAATTAATACCATTTTACATTCATATGGGATAGCTGATCATCTGTGAACAGGCACAATCTGGATCTTATAGAGTTCCCCCGTGTGCTCAGACTTCTGAATGAAGCACCCTCCCTGTGGCGCCCTTCAATTTTTGTTAGCCATCTCAGTAATTACCATGATTGAATAGTCACTGGAAACATGGCTTAAATCTCAAGGTGAAACACCAGTTAAATGGTTAATGTGACAAAAAGGATACAAAGCAGAAGCTTCTCTAAGAGAGTCTGTGCCAAACTAACCAATCCTCTACTAGGTTAATCTTTTAAAGTAAGTTTATATGATTGTTCAAATTATCAATGCACTTGCACCAACTTTCTCCTTTAATTGGAACAGATGGATATATATACACAAAATATGCAATATCTTCCCCATGGATCTACATTACTGGGATGTTTCATTATTAAGAAGCCATTTGGGAGGTGAAAGTGTACATGCATGGTCATGTTTGAGGACCTATTAGCATCTAGTCTGAGCAAATAAAAGCCTTTGTGAACTGCACGTCAAAGTAACATTCAAGTTTCGAATGAAAGACAAAAAATGTTCACGTTAAGTGTTGTCTTTCACCCATTGCCTAGATCAGATTAACAGAAATATTGCATAACAATGCACAGTTATATGCCTGGCATTGTGAAGATTTCTTCACAAGATTTTTTCACAAGATTTCACAAGATTCATTGTGAAGAGAGCCAGTGTGGTGTAGTGGTTAAGAGCGGTAGACTCGTTATCTGGGGAACCGGGTTCGCGTCTCCACTCCTCCACATGCAGCTGCTGGGTGACCTTGGGCTAGTCACACTTCTCTGAAGTCTCTCAGCCCCACTCACCTCACAGAGTGTTTGTTGTGGGGAAGGAAGGGAAAGGAGAATGTTAGCCGCTTTGAGACTCCTTCGGGTAGTGAAAAGCGGGATATCAAATCCAAACTCTTCTTCTTCTACTACTACTAAGGACAATGAGGCGAGTCAAGTTCAATCAAGGTGAGAGTTTCAGTTTTGGGAATTCTGCATGTGTTGGTTTGAATTTGAACAGGGTAGATGATTTGACATTGTTTCTAAAATAATATATATATGTCCTTCCTTCCCAAAGCAGGTATGATTTTATAACAACTCTAGAGTATGGGTGTTGGGGGAAGAGTTGCGCTCTTGCTTTTAGACTGCACTCATACAGTTTACAAGATGCTGGAGCTCTCTGAGAGCTTTAAGAAGTCAAGCTAATTAAGTCATGGATAGAAGGTTTGCAACAGACCACCACAACTGGAGCATAAACGGAAGCCTTGGTCATAACTGTCCCACTGGCAATTTAATTACAAAGAAACAGAGATGGTTATTTCCCCCTGAAACAAACTAAAAACAAAACTGTATTATCATTCAGATGTAGCAACACCTCTCCCATTATGACTTAAAAAGAAAAACAGCTATCCTGATGCTACAACATTCAAACAAAGATGCTAGTGCTCCATCCTAATTCGGACAAGTGATAAATTAAGGACTTCAATGTGCAGAAGCCAGAAGACACTCCCATGTACCATGAGAGCTGGGAGATAACCACGTTGAACACTTATAAATTAAGAAATGAGAACCAACAAACTCTCTATAGAGAGTGAAGGAATTGACCTGAATACCCAATATTGACTTGGAAGTGGTAGAGCAGTGGGACAATGCCTAGCAAGAGTCATGTGCTGGGTATGCCTCACCTTGCTAAGGCTCCCAGTTGCAGGGGCAAGGGCTGTAGCTCAGTGTTAAGAGTACATATTGTGCATGGAAAAGTCCCTAAGTTCAATAAATGGTATCTCCAAGTAGGGTTGGGAAAGAGTCCTGTCTAAAACCCTGGAGAATTGTTGGGTAGCCAACACTGTGCCTTCCAGAGTAACTGGACTGTAAATGCCATCATCCCTATCCATTGGCCATGCTAGAGCTGATAGGAGCTGGAGTTCAATAGCAATTAGAGGGCCACAGGTTTGCCCACTTTTGCTGTAGACAATACTGAGTGAGATGGACCAACAGACTGATGTGCTGTAAGGCAGCATCTTGTATTCCTTAGAAGAGTGGTGGTACCCAAGATGAAGCTGAATGGGGGAACGAGCTAGGAAGGAGAAAAAAGAGACCCATGTCCTTGATCTGGAGGGAAAACCCATCATAAGCAGTAGTATGTGTGGGAATTAAAGATCATTTATAAGCAAGGAAAGGGAGATTGTAGGAAGTGGGATCAGTTGAATGAGACATATTAAATGGCAAGGAGAAAGGAAACCAGGGATAAAGGAGCTCTTGTCGGTAAGAGAAGAGGCTCCTTGTATGAATCTTCTTTATACTAGGTCAGGTCATTTTGCAATGTACTCTCTATTGATTCATCTATTTGGAAAAAAATCATAGACAGCTAAAAATTAGTGGTGTGCAATAATAAAAACACAACAAATAAGGCAGATTAAAAGCAGTTTCCCAAAAGAAATCTGATATCTGACATTGAGTCAACAGAACCTTCTGGGCAGGCCTATAGAAACAGTTTCTAGCATCTGATGAAATGTGTATGATGTTGGTACTTGTCTAACTTCAGTGGACAGGCGTGCTGAAGGAACTGATCTGAGTCACCATGAAACAAACCTCTGGTGCACATGGCACCATGAGGTGAGCTCATATAGTGAGCAGATAGGTATATAGGGAGTAAACTGATCTCTCAAATATCCTGGTGTTTAGGGCTTTATACACTACCAGTAAACTTTAAATTTGGCCTGGGAGCATATCAGCAACCAGCATAGCTCTCTCAGCACTAGTGTTATGAGTTGACTCTAATGTCCTATACACAGAGATATGCTGCAAAGCAGGTGAGGCTGTTTATCCATCTTGCCCTATGTTCACTACTCAGGCTGGCTGCAGCTCTCCAGACTCTCAGGACAAAGTCCTCCGAATCACCTGATACTTCAGGTACTGGGGACTGAACCTGGAAACTTTTGCATGCCCGAGGCAGTATGCTTCTGAATACAGTTGCTAGAAACCACAGGAGGGAAAGAGAGTCCTGCTGCTTGCTTCTGTGTTTCTTTCCCCCATGATTGTTTCTTGTCAAACAGAGGTTTGAATCAGTAGAAAAATCTAGGGCTTGGTGAACTACCCTTCTTTCACTTCAGTGGTTTGATCTGATATGGGGAATATATGGTGATGAGGTGATATTCTAAAGCTTTTGTGGGAGGGCGTTTCTTTCTTTCTTTCTTTCTTTCTTTCTTTCTTTCTTTCTTTCTTTCTTTCTCACCCTTCCTCAGGTACAGTGTGCAGTCCTCCTTTCTCCTCATTTTATCATCACAACAACCCTCAGAGGTAAACAGTCCAAAAAACAGTGACTGGTCCAAAGTCAGCCAGTGACCTTCATGAGAATTTGAACCTAGATGTCCCCAGTTCTCTAGCTGTGGTACTTTAAGCACTGAATTATGCTGTATCTATTCACACAAGGAAAGGTTAAGTGAGATGGGCAGGTCTGGACTGCTCAGTATACGAGCATAGAATTGTGCTGTTCACCTTTTATTTTGTTACTTTCCTTTTGTATGTATATACATATGCCTGGGGTTGTGTGAACACACACACAAATCATGTTCAATGCAGTGCAAAAAAAATATATTATTTCTTCCATCAACAGACTGTTTTGTTTAAGATGATTTTATTTGTAGTGTCTGACTAAATCATACTTTGGCCAATAATTTAAAACTAGTCAATTAGATACAGATTGCCTGAACAAGCTGTAGTATTTTGAAGCTGGTGCTGATTGCTGTTTTAAGTTAAAAAGGAAATTGTGGTTAAACTGTAACATAGGTATTTTTAGCGTGGGCATTCTGTTTAACAGAATTCAGAAGAACATTTGCCCTGACAGATTATGCAGCCTGACCTTTTTTTTACCTTGGAGCTGATGGTTGCCAAGTCCAAATTCCAAGAAGAAGGGATACTAGAAAAGATGTGGTGTTAGTTCCGTGGACTTGGAATGTTCCAAAAAAACAAGGAACATCAATTGTGCCATAACTAGCAATAGGATTGTTGAAGTGGTGCCCAATTAAATGTTCTTTTGGGATGACTCACTGGATGGGATCTGACTGATCCAACAGACTCCAGGCTGCGAAGGAATCCTCCTCTTCCCACCCACCCCTGGCTAAATTGGCTGGAGACCCTGGGAATTTTATGCCTTCTCCTTGCATTGTGTGGTTGGGCTCTTTGCCCGAATCATCTACAGCTATTCATAAGTATCTTGTTGCTGCACTGCACCTGCTCCCTTGCTTGTTGGCCTACGTGGACTGGACTGTGAAGGCTGCCGGGTGGACGGATACAGCCCTTGCTTGTTTCAGGGGGTTAAACCAGAACACATGCAGCCTTTCCCCATTCTATGCGACTGATGGCAAAGCAATGAATGTTTAGAATAAGGGGGTGGGGTGGGAGATGGAAAGAAAGGCAACTTCCTGAAATGTTTTGATCAAGGAGATTCATTTACTCATGAGACTAATAGCTGTGTCTGAACATGCATGGGAAGATACCGGAGGGGGGGGGAAATTAATACATGCACAACAATTGCTGAGAACAATACAAAGCAATGTTAAAGCATTCTGCAGTTCCCACTATACTTGGGAGACGGATCTAGATTTAGTTATCCTTTAGAGCACACTCATAGAAATGAATGGGACTTCAGCTAGTGATGATTAACGTAATCTCCATTGATTTCAGTGGATGTACTCTAAACCTGAATCTGACTCTCAGAAATCACAGAATCATAGAGTTCGTGCCACAAGATTCCTGAAGCGAAAGCACTTCCACGTAGGAAATATTTGGTATATTTATAACCCTGGCTTTCTTCCCATTATGGAACTCAAGGAGATGTACATGGGTTTCCCAGAATGTCTCACATCTAGGCACTGATGAAACCCAAACCCACTTCACTTCAACTAAATTTCTGCTTCATGTGCCTTGTACACCATGCACTGGGGCACAATGCCTTGAATACTTAATATGGGTTGGCATATGAAAGTAGCACAAATGTGGTGAAGAGAAATGACGATTGGTTGCAGCCAGATTACATGAACGTGCATTTTTTAAATGGGTATCACATATCTATCATTGCACTCCTTAGACGTAAGCCCCACTGAGTTCAGTGGGAGTTACTCCTACACAAAGTCAGTATAGGATTTCAGCCTAAATTGGTTCAGTATGCTTCCCGTGCACCAACCAAATTAATTTCAAACTAGTTAAAACTCAAGTTAAACATTAGCACTGAACAGACATATAAGCAAAGCTTCCACATGTTACAATAAATATGCTATTCTGGTGTGTCATTAAGGGTGTAAACAGTAACAATAATATTTAATAACTGACACCACAATCGTAGGCATGTCTGCTCAAAAGTAAGGCCCATTGAACAGGGAAGTATGTACTGTATTGTAGCCTAAATTTTATTAAGAATTGTTGGTAACTGGGAGCTCACGCACAGTAATTGCATAATTTTATGAGTAAGTTCGAGACGGTTGCTCTGATACCAGTTGTCCGAAGCCCCACATGCTATGGTGATATGCAAATCTAGAGATAGGTAAGTTTTTTGACTCCATTTGCATATAAAGCCAAACCTACCTAATTTGTATTTTCCAAAAGAATACATGAACCAAAACACAGCCATCTTTAAAATTCACACTTCTCTGAATTTTGCAATGCAGTTCTCCAGCCAATGCATATACCAATGAAAGCAACACACACAATTTGATTATATTAGGGTACATTGCTTTCAACGAATGTGTGCATTAGGCAAAATTGCACACAAACATCTTTATTACAACAAATACACACTAAAATGATGGTGAATTTTCATGATGATTCCCCCCCAATGGAATCTAGAAATGGAACTGTAGTGAACTGAATTTAAGGCTGTAGAAACAGAGAGAAATTGAAACTAACAGATCCACCCACACCTATAAGCAACTTTGGACATTTGCCTTACAAGTAAAAAGTTTATTTATTTAGGCAATTTAAATTCTGCTTATCTATAAAAAAGCATGGAAAGTTTAAAAACATAGTCTTTATGTAAGACTATAGAGAATTACTGTTTGCATTAAGGAGAAAACGTTTAGAAGCACTTCTGAGATTGAAACCATAACATAGGAAACCGCCCTTGAACACTGTTGCGACTTGTAAGGGTAGAGCTGTATTTTTAAAACGCAATGTGAGAACAAGCCTGAAATACTTTCTTTCCCTTTAGAATAAAGCAGTGTTTTTCAACCTTTTTTGGGCAAAGGCACACTTATTTCATGAAAAAAATCACGAGGCACACCACCATTAGAAAATGTTAAAAAATTTAACTCTGTGCCTATATTGACTATATATAAAGTAATTCTCTTGAATAGGAATCAAATAAACACAAAGAAAGTATTTTATAATTACTTTATTATGAAATAGTAAGTAAACAGAAATATGAAAAATTATAAAATACTTTATTCAGTGCGCAACCAAGGCCTGTTTGGCTGAACACAAAGTTGATATTCTGGCTGGAATTTTTCCCACGGCACACCAGGCAACATCTCGCGGCACACTAGTGTGCCGCGGAACAGTGGTTGAAAAACACTGGAATAAAGGACATTTTGCAATCAGAAGCGACACTGTTTCAACCTGACAGGCCTTAAACTCTATACAGCATTATGTCTGAGGTCTTGAATTATACAAAATTACACATTACATTAAAAGTTGATGAAGTCAGCAAGCAAGAAAACCATTCCTTCCTTTGTGGGATTTCTCTACCAGAGAATCAGAAGCTGCTTATTAAGATACTATCTGTGAGGAGGCTATAAAGAAGAGACTTTAAAAAGAAAAAAAAGAAGAAGCCATTTGTTAATCATTAAGGGTTTTATTTTTTATAAAAAAAACTGTCACAGTGAAATGATGCTGGCTTGTTGCCACCACATAGGCCATTTCCAGCTGCAGAGCATTTGACTGCTTTTATACTTACGTAGGAGGTAGCAAAGGTTATGAGAAAGACATGGTCCTCGAGCTGCGTTTCCTTATCATGTCTTCAGATTTTAAAGGGCAGCACTGCAGATAAATCCAGCCATGTTAAGGCTTACACAATAATGGCAATTAAAAAAAAAGAGATATGCAAAAATGTAAGTGCATATCGAATATGCTGAACTTCCATTTTGGTGTTTCTACTGAAAGCTGCAGCATAATAGTTACCTTTGCAAGAGCACAGTGCTTAGGAACATTACGGCAATTGTCAATTAACGAGCGGTATTTCTAAATCACTGTCGTCATGAACGGTTTCCTATAAAGTTTATTGCCTGAAGTTTGTGACACGTGAAAGATGTGTAAAGGGTACATTTATGGAGTTATATAATCAAAGCAGGGGGAAAGACACGAAGAATTGCGTCGCAATGAGTTTTTATGAAGTATCATAATGAGTTACGACAACTTTTCAGATGTGTGTATCAGTTCAGTGGAACAACTGAAAAACAAAATCCGACCTACATTATAAGAAACTCAAGCAGCTATTCATATAAAATCTTAAATTACTCAGCTAGAACGCTGTTCTGATACAGACCAACTTAAGTGGAGTACCCTGATTCTAAAAATATTACGTAGGCATATGCCTCTCAGTGATATCATTGCCACATATTTCCAGATCAAATGCGCTATCTGGCTAAGGCAAAACACCCGAGTCCCACTGTTCTCCTTGGGAAGGAGTTAAGTGCATCCTCTGAAAAGTGCAGCAAAAAGAGCTATAGCTGTGTAAACTTTCATGCATCGAGATTATGAATCAACTTTCTAAATACAGAAAGTGCATGGAGAAAACTAGGACACCCAATAGTAGTTTCTTGTAAGCTCATGCTTACCAGAAAAACCTTCCTCCAAACCCAATCATAATGATTTGGAGGGCCCTGATCATAAATATGCTGTTTTGTTATGCAAAGGGGACAAATGGCTCTTCTGTTAGCCTAGGCATCGTTACTGGTGGGGTGGGGTGGAGTGGGAGGCACCCTGGATACCTGCCTGTGCCAAGTGACTGGAACGTAAATTACACCCATCTGACAGGCTGCACCCTCCAACTATTCAAAGGTTTGCTTCATAGAATCATATGCACATGTCTCCCAAAAGGGATATTTATTTGTGTGTGTGTGTGTTTGTGTGCGCATTTATATCCCACCTTTCTTCCAAGGAGCTCAAGGTGGTGTACGTTGCTACCCGCTCCCAATTTTAGTCCAAAGTTGCCCAGTGAGCTTCATGACCAAGGAAAGATTTGAACCCTGGTCTCCCAGGTCCTAGCCTAACATTCTAACCAATACACCACACTGGCTCTCCTTATGATTGTGACCTAGGTTTCAATGTGTTCACAGACACTTCCTAGGGTGTTACAGGACTAAACAGCTGGAACAAGTGTGGTTAACGGAAAAGGGTATAGCGGGCATGACTAACCCCTAGTTCTATAAGCAAATTGAGTCACTAGGCAGTTCCTGAGCTTAGCTAAGCACCACACGTATTAGAATTGCAGATCTTGTTGCCATCATGCCAATAAAAATTGTGGTCCTGGCTATTCAATATTGTGATGTCTTATTTCTTTCTTCCAGCAAGTAACTGCACCAGCATTACAAGTGAGATCTGTAACAAAACATTGCAGTATATTGCCACCTAATAATAGGAATACTTCTGTTCTAGGTGCCAACCAGCCAGCAAGCTGTGCCCTCCTTTAGACTGCAACAAATCAGGAAATGGTAGCTTGTGGCTACCCAGATGTTGTAAAATTCCAATGTCCACCTGTCTCAGTTAGCATGGTCAGTGTTCAGGTATGATGAGAGCCAAACAATATCTGTATAAGGCATTAAGAGGTCAAACTGGGCATTTCACACCACCCAACTTACCTCCCTTTCTGCCAATCAGTGTAGACAATACTGAGTAGATGGACTAATGCTCCAACTTTTTAAAAGGCAACTTTCTGTGTTCCTGAAGTGCACATATATACTGTACAGTGGTACCTCGGGTTACATACGCTTCAGGTTAAGAACTTTGCTTCGGGATGAGAACAGAAATCGTGCTCTGGCGGCGCAGCAGCAGCGGGAGGTCCCAAAAGTGGTGCTTCAGGTTAAGAACAGTTTCAGTTTAAGAACGGACCTCCGGAATGAATTAAGTACGTAACCAGAGGTACCACTGTATTCTGTTCTGTGCATTTTGCAAACAAGGTAACTGGTTCATTTTTTATCAAGTGATAAAAATATGAATTCCAATGGTCTGACTTTAAGATCATGTGCTGGCAAAAGGGTGCGTGGCATAGCAACAGCCCCCCCCCCCAATATGGATGTATTTATTAATTAAGCTGGAATTACTCCATGGTCTTTGTAATAATTTGGACCATGCCATGGCAGCTTTGTTTCCTACCTTGAAGTGTGGAGATTTAGACAATGAACCTTTTCACGGTACATGCCATAAATATAAAACTCTCATTGCTTATATAATCTTAATTACAAAGCACTTAGCAAATAACTTTTGCATAAAGCATAGCACGCCTCAAGCAGTTGAGGTGAACAATGAAATAAGAGCATTCATTTTCTTCGTGCATGACACTATTTGCAGAAATGGCACTAAAAGCCTTTTAACTCACACAAAAGAGAATCTGGGTTTCTGAGGTGGCCCCTCCCTCGCCAGGGAACAAAGGCATGTCTAGTGATCTTGACCAACCCGTTTCTCTCCTCCACACTCGTGATGGATCAAAATAATATTTGGTTTAGGAGAATTCACTCATGCACCTAGCTCTGGTAGATCTCAGGTTTTACACACCTGTGCTAAGGCACCTGGCTTAACTTCTGCACCACATAAGCCAAGGATGGGTAACTTGTGGTTCTCCAGTTACTGTTGGAGTCTAACTCCGATGAGCCCCAATCAGCATGGACAATGGTTCAAATCACCTGGCTCCCCGTCCCTGATGTAAGCAGAAAATGCTTACTTCCCATTTGTTCCAACATTCACATGCTGGAAGAACGGTGCTTTGGAGTGGGCTGCCCTCTGTGTACTACCCAGATCTATTTATTCTTCCCCTCTGAACCAGATAGGGGCAAAGGCAGAAATCGAGCAGATGAATCTCTGTGCCCTGGTGTCATTGCTCAGTGGGACGCTTAAAGGTCTTCCAGCAGGAGAAGTGAGCAGAGCAAGCAGAACGTGGCCTAAAGCATGAAGTCAAAAACAACTGTGAGACCAGCTGGAAGGGGGGAGAAATGGGCAATACCCCAGGTTGGTGGATACACTTTAAGGCAATCCCATCTTCCTTACACAACACCAGCTACCTCTCCTGTTTCATCCAGAGATGGAATATACCCACAAGATTCACAAAGCTTCCTGAATGCTTCTACACAACACAGATTGGCCCAGTGATTCAGGAGGGGATAAGAGGATCTGGCCATATCTCAGGTTCTCCATGTACCATGCTGACAGGGAGGCAGGGCTGCCCACCTGTCAATCACCTGACAAGACGCCAGGAGACCCAACGTCAAAAGAAGTAATAGTTTAATGGCACTCTGAGTGCGCTCCCGATTCTTTCCTTTCTTCCTTTGCAGCCTGGCTTAGACACAAGTCAAGCTACACCAGGGAGTTCTCAGGTGGCTGATTGGCACTGACAACATGCCTTTCTTACCAATGAACAATTAGGCATGAATTCCAAGGCTCCCACTTGTTCCTTTGCAGCTGTGTCATTACCTGCCTCCAACACCTGTCAGGTATGGGCCAACTGGGTGTTATTTGGGCCAAGTTGGGTCTAATTTTGCCTGTGGGCCATAGATCCCCCACTTCTGCATTAGGCCTAATGTACCACCACATTCATTTTAAACGGCTCATTTTTTGGAGCCAGAATACTGACAGATCTTTCTGCCAAGTGCAGTCTTAGTTTGCCTCCAAACTGAGCTTCCATTGTGCTACAGATACTGTCAAGACACTGTCAAGGATTCTCAGCAGCACCACACAGAGTTGTTGAAGTGAAAACAATGGCTTGTTACCTCCAGCAGATTGAAAGCCACTTCTCCCCACTCTTTGGGGTGGGGTGGGGCCCTGTTGAATGGAAGGGAAGCAGGTAGAGTGGAAGTTCACATGTGAATGCATCCCAGGCACAAAAAATCATCTGACCCAACCTATCCTTCTGGGGCCAGAACAAAGAGCTGACATCTACTCCCACTAAAGTCCTCAAGTGATTCAGCGAAACCACATCAAACACTATGGGAAGCAGCTGATGGGCTGAGCAGCACAAAAGACATACTATAAGCATAAAACAATCTTTCTTCACTTTTGTGAAGCAAAGCATAGTCAACCCGTCTTTTCTTGTCATGCTTTCTTTCTTTCTTTTTAAAAAAAAGTCTCTTACAACATATACCACTTAATGCATTGTCTTGATACACTTGCATATTGCTCTCACAGCCCACCCAATGAAGTATTGATCCTTCATTGCAATTGCTGCTCCGCTTTCATTCCCATGAACATATCACTGTGTGTAAGAAACAGTATTTCTTACGCAGGACAGTGTCCTCGTGATCGCATGTCCTTAACATTATGGGCTGGTTAGTTTTACTTCCACTGATTAATCCCTCTGTGTATTTTCCCCACCTGGCATTTCCCTTTAAAATGATTCCTTCCTGTTTTTAAGAAACATTCATGGGGGGGTTGTGAATGCATTTTTTTTTAAACTAGTCCACTTCATATTTGGATAGATGGTCTGTATTATACACCTGGTACAGTGAGTTCTATATAAGCTCACACCATAATACAGCAAATCACTTTGGGGGTGTTTATAATCAGGAACAGATTAAAGCAATGAGGATCTTATTATACTTAGCCAAAGACTGAGATCCCACCTCCCAGATGAGGGAGGAACAAATCTGTCAGTTTTGGGTTCTCTCCTTTTCTCACCCCCCTTCTCTCTCTCTCTCTCTCAGTCCTGTGTCCTCTCAAAACAACCTTTGGACGCCAATGGTTGGTACTGGTAGTGTAGTAGCAAATTCAGAAGTGCAGGGTTCCTTTATGACAGTCATTCCACACCTCCTCACAGCCATGCCGCCTTCTAAGATTATACAACCTTCTAAGATTATACAAAAAAAAAAAAAGAGCTTTCAGTCTCTTGCTTTGTTTGGAGTTCTGATGAACAATATATGCAGGATCAGGGTATGGGTTTGTTTGTCTGTTTTTAGTTCATCAAGAAGACGACAAAGGTAGAAAGAGCAAGAGCCTTGACTTTTGCTGAGAGTAAGTTACAACTCAGAGCAAATCACACAAACACACGCTCAGAGCAAAACGTTTTTGGGGTTTTGCAGAACAAAGCCAAGCAGCTTTTTAAAGTTTCAATAACACAGCCCACAAGTAAAATATTAAAAAAAAAAACCAACCCTTACAGGGCAGAGACATAAATGTGCAGAAATTAAATTACAAGTCCTCAGTTTCAAAATACCAGGGTCCTTCCCAAAGCAATAGCAATTTGCCTTCAAATGAAGCCCGTTTCAAGCATTTCCCCAGAGGGGAGGAGGAGGCAGAGAGCAGAGCCTTTAGTTCGCCCAGAATGTCCTTGGCAATGCTCTTGGCAAGGACATTCTGGTGCAAAATTGCAAAACTGCCTGAGGGAAAAATCTTGGGTGCTGCAGATAATGACCTATTAGTCTCATTCTTTAGCTACTTAGAGGGCAATTAATATGGTAACTTTGCAGCAGTAATACGTAAGTCAATGCAAATCATCACTTGTTGGGAGCTGGGTTGTAGGATGCCAACATGGGGACTTTCCCAGAACTCTGCTCCCAAAAAACATAATGGGTCAATGACCCACAACCCTGGCTTACTACACTCCTGGTTGGCACAATCCTAAACTAACCCAAGGTTAGTAAAAGGACAATGCACTAGAAAGGTCTCTTGATGTTGTTTAGCGCACAAGTGATGGAGCAGGAAATAACTATAAGGCTAAACCCATTGACTCCAGGCCACAAAAGTGAAACAGGAAACAAAATATAACTTCACGGTCTTTAAAAGAGATATGGGAATTGCTATGGCAGAATATAAATGACATTTTTTTCCCTTTCCTGTCCCTACATTTCTTTGAAAGCAAAATCTCAAGTGGATTGTGTTGGGCCAAGGAACCGTTTACTTCAAGGTGGAGTCAGTGAATCATGAGGAAAAACTGGAAGTGCTGGCAGGCATATGCTAATCCGCTGTACAGTTTGTTCTCTTGACATATATTAGGAAATTGCTTAAATAATAACAACAATATTAATATATTTAAGTATTTCCAGCTGGCATACATATCCTTGATCCAGCACATTATCTGCTGCACCAGCTGGGTTAACCGAAATCCCGTTTATTAGTGACAGAAAATAATTGTCACTGTTCTGGTCAAAAGGCGCTGCTCAATAAGGAAATTAAACTCCCTGCTTTCTCCTCAAATTTCATATCACCCTGATTGGGCAGATGAAAGATATTTGATAAGATAAGTGGAAGTAATTGGCATTACTCAAAATATGTATTAATTACCTGTGACTGGACGTATCAGGTTATTCAAGCTTGTACATTAGAAATTAATGAAGGATATGCAATATTTGCCAGTGAGGATTTGAGAATCTTTGGTGATCTAAATACATTGCAGCTAACAGCCTTCTAGCATTGTCAGGTTTTCTGTGCTTGCGCCAGATAACCTTCAAGGTTCCTGTCCACATGTGTGACAGAAGGCCTGTGACAGAGCTGTGAGCAAATACCTTCACAAAATTCTCTAACCCAGAGGTTTTCAACCTTTTTAAGTGCACGGCTCCCTTGACCAACTGCATTCTTTCTGCGGCACCCCTGTGGGGCTCAGGAGCCCAGTTCTCACCCTTTTTCGAACACCCTCCCTTGTGCAGTGTTCTCTCAGCTTCCTCTCCTCTCCCCCCTCTTGGGAGTCCTCTGGGGTCTGCTACCCTGGTGCCTGAGATGCCACCCCCCCCCCCCGCCCCAAAGAGAGGTACCTCCTCACACTGTCCCACAGGGGCCTGGGAAGAGGATGCACCAAGCCTTAGTGGTCTAATGGAGACAGGCCAAAGGTGAAGACTTTACCTTGGGAAGCAGCAGTGGGTGCTGCCAGGCCTGCATGGCAGAAAGGCTCCCCTTCATTACCGGTCATTCTGCTCCCAGGCAGGCCTTGCACACAGCAAGCACAAGAAAGGCCAGCACAGTGCCTGCCTGCTGCCCAGCCTCCCACTTGTCTGTCCATTCCCAACCTCAAGAGCTGGTGAACTGGCTGGCTAGGCTCCCTCGCCCACTTGCCTGCTTACTCCAAGGCCGCCTCAGCTCCAGGCAACAAGTACCCCCTGACCAGCCCCAGAGCCACCATTTGCCTGCCCAGCTTGTACCCAGTAGAAACAACAACAGACAGTCACGGTATCTGTACCTCAGAAAAAATACAAAACCGTGTATATCACTGGAAGAATTGCATAAATATGAAACTAAACTGACAATATCATAATGCAAAGGGCATTTATAAATATTTCATCAGAGGCAAAACTATATATGCTTTAAATCATCAAAGTGCTAGTACAAAGTGCAATTTACAAAGTCTGTCAGACGCGTAGGTCCATCCTCACATGTTGGAGGGATTCTGAATAACCTTCCCCAACATTGTGAGGATGGACCTACGCGTCTGATAGACATTTGCTATACCATCTTCATCATTATATTGAACATTATATGGCACTTTGTATTTTTGCACTTTGCAAATTGCACTTTGTACTAGCACTTTGATGAGCATATATATATGCATATATATATATATACTAGCACTTTGATGAGCATATATAGTTTTGCCTCTGATGAAATATTTATAAATGCCCTTTGCATTATGATATTGTCAGCTTGTACCCAGGGCTGCTGCAACAGCTGTGCAAGCCTTGGGGAGGCAGAGACGTGAGGGGGGGGGGGGAAGGAAAGAGAGACAGAGGCTAGTGTTGCCCATGGCACCCCTGACCAGCATTCAAGGCACCTCAAGGCTCCATGGCACACTGGTTGAAAACCCCTGCTCTATTCTATCTTTGGGCAAAGAAACTGATGTGTTAAAAAAAAACCAAATCCTGAACTTCTGCAGTGGGGAGTAGAAATTATTGCAAACGTTCTAATCAGTGCTATTTTTATAGAAAAAGAGGTGCTGGAACTGAGTTCCGGTGAGTTCCGTCTGGAAAAAAGCCACTGGTTTTGGGTGGAGAGTAGTGGGTCTCACCAACAACAGTCACAATAGCACACTTGAGGTTGTTGTTTGTTTGTTTGCTGTCTGTTTGTTTGCCTTTCAGGCTTGGGGGTTGCTGCTACTGCTGCTTCTGCAAGTGGGAGCAGTAGCAACTGTGCTGGTAGTCTGGCTACCATTTACATCTTCCAAAAATCCCTGGACCTACCTAGTGCCATTCTGCGACACTGGAGGAAGGTGGCCTACAGAGAGGATGACATCTACTCTCTCTCTCCCCCCCCCCCGGCACATGATGGAGAAGATTATGAAAAGCAGACTTTTCTAGCTAAGAAAAATAAAAGTTTTTTTCCACAAAAATGGTCTTCTGAGAAACTTCTCATGTTATCCTCAGCTCTAGGAAGCACAGGCAGAAATAGGATGGGGCCAGTAACTTGTTGCAGTGGGAAATGATGGGTCAAGGAGTTTGGCCTGGCAAGTCAGGAGGCAGACACTTTGAGTGGTACTCATTGCTAGTCCTACTCAGAGTAGACCCACTCAAATTAATGACCATGACTAAGTTAGTTCCACTAATGTCATTGCTTCCAATGTGTGCAAAACTCTCCCACAGGGGTGGGAAATCAAAAGATCAGGAAGAATCATCATTTAACCATTTCTGCAGAGAATGTGATGTGGTAGATAAAATGTTAAGAAGAAACCACTCTACGATAGTGATCCTCTGAACACAGCTTCTGTAACACTACACTCTAGAGGTCGTATCACATTTCAGTCCATCTCAGATCTCAGTCCTGAAAGATTGTTGGCAACAAGGTGAAAAGATGAAAAAGATTGCAAAACGCATTGCATACCACTGGATCACCTTTCTGTGGAAATGATACTGGGTAGACTTTTAAGCAAGGCATAATAATTAGTGATGACATGATGCAGACTGTGATGAACAGTTCTGTGTACCTGCCAGTTGTATATTGCTGCACCTATGAAAGTTGAGCTTACCTATAATGGATTTGACTGCAATCTGAAACACCATGGATAGGGAACCGGCGGCCCTCCAGATGATTTTGGATTCCCAACTCCTGTCAACCCCAGCTATCGTGGTTGAGAATAACAGGGTCTTGTAGTCCAGCAAGATCTGAAGGGCAACAGACTTCCAACCCCTGCTAGACACACATCCCTGGGAGTAAGTCTCATTTAACTCAATGAAACAAGGTTCTGCCCTACAAGTTAGCCCTACAAGTTAGCTGCACGATGCTCAACGGATGGGACAAGTTGCTCATCAAAACTTAAGTCCCATTGATTTGACCTGGATCCTGACTTAGTCTGGATCCAATGCATTAATTTTTCAAACTTTCAAGCAATGGAAAGAAAATGTCCTAAATTACCGAGAGATACATGCACACATTTCCAGCAAAGGCAGAAAGGCTAGTGAGGAGTTTTGCTAAGAAAGATTGCCACAGTGAACGAATAAGGGTGAAAGCAGCTGTCCCACTCTTTGCTTGCGTCATGGAAGGTGGTAGTGGAGGTGAGGGATGACAAAGGCCAGTGTCATTTCAGTGTAGAGCCACTGTTGACATCAGTGATCCTCAGAATCTGCATGCTTGCAACCAGGAATGCTAAAAGGATTTCCTGGGCCCAGTACACTGCATACATATTGGGTCCCTTGCATTCTCCCCTCCCCAAGCAATCTACTGCCGAGAAGCAGGGATGGGTCTATCTTCCTAGGGGCCCTTGGGATCAAGTATCGGTAGGCCTTTTGTTCCCCACACCTTGTTCCTCCTCAAACCACACTCCTTCTCCTCCCTTGTGGCCCCACCCCTTTAAAACAAAAGAAATCTTTACTGATATGGCAGTCCCCTCCTGTTAAGGAAAAATAATTTTTTTTGAATTTGTTGGGGGTAAAACTCACCCATATTCTATGCCTTACCTCCAAAGGATTCATTATGGTTTACCATGCTAGTTATAGCCAGATTACAGCAATAGACTGGGATCTCCCTGGAATCTTCCACACAGTGCACAGATGAAAAATAATTTTCAATTTTGGCTGTTTCTGTTTGTTCACTTCTCTATATTAATGTTTCCACACTCAAAAAGTGTGTGTCAGAGGGCAAAAACCATTCTTTACTGGCATTTGCAGGAATCTTTGAAAATATGCACTTTGAATAAACAACTTACTTTCGTTGTTCACCAGGATTTTCTACACACAACTTAAACACACTATGCTTAGACATCAGAAGGTATTCTAGGATTGATCTTTATTATCATGTGCCCCTGTTATATTGGACCACCAATGCACAAGGTAGAATAGTAAATAAAAGTCTACTCTCTTAAACTAAATACCATTTTAAAAAAAAAGTTACTTTGCTTTCTCAAAATAAAAAAAGCCTTTCATAATAATTCAGCTACAATTCAACCACATGTGAAGCATGTATACAGTGAACAAAAATGGCACACTGAAAACCCCAAGGGGATTCCCCTCCCACAGTCTTTGATCTTCTGGACCTCATCCTAGTTTTGCAGAGAGAGAATGAATGATGTGTTCAATCACAGCTCTGGCTTCACTCATTGGCTAAAAAGGTCGCAAAAAGATCTTCAAGCTTTCAAGCAGTCGACAACTCTCCATTAGGCTAGACATTAGGCTTCTTAAAAATAAAAATAAAAAGTTAAGGGAGAAGAGAAAAATGATCTGGTGATAAATCTATCTATATCTGCATCTAATAAGAGTTTTAATTTGGAGTGTGAAAGAGGTAACAGACATTAGAGATTTGTGGACTTTGCTGTCCAGGGCGCAGCTTGTATTCCCTTCCCCTCATTACCCCATCCAACATGTGAAAATATTTCTTTTTCCCTGTCCCGTTGTTGTTATTGTTGTTGTTGTTGGCATCACACAACAGATTATATGTTGTTCATCAAGCTCATATTTAGATTCAGTGCATAAGGAATCATGTTCAACATAATCTGCTTCTTTTGTTAAGTAGATCGCTCAGCACATTCTCTTTTGTAGGGACAATGGTCCTTTGCAGAACTAAAGACTTGGGCAAGTACCGGTATATGTGATTGGTTGCCCTTGTATCTAAAGATAAACGATATCATTTGGATACAATAATGTCAGCATAACGTATACTATGTCGTTAAATTATGGATACAGAATCCTTTTTTAAAGCCAATACAACTTGCTAATTTGCCATGAAAACTGACAAAACATAGGAAATGAACAGATTTGTTCAGGGCAGATAAATGCAAACCCTGCAGGGCACATAGACTCTTACCTTGCATTTTAAAAGGGGTGGGGGAGTCCTTGCATGCTCTGTAAAAGAAGTTATACTGTAAACCGAAACATCTCCTTGCCCCCCCCCCCCCATGTACAGTTGCTGTGAAATAAACTAGCCTAACCACTAAAGGTTTTGTTTGCCCAATAAAAAGTACTGCCCTGATTTTGAAGTTAGTTTATTTTAAAATAACCATAGTTCATGTTAACACAGTTTCATATGCTCCACCAAAAAGAACCTGCTTCATCAAGCAAAAATAATAACAGAGGAGCACTAGTCTCAAGAGGAAAAAAAAGAAAAGAAATGGGTGGACAAAGGAAGAATTTCAGAGCTAGGCATGGGGGGGGGGACAGGACGTGTTAGACCTTTAATCTGAATATGGCGGCTTGTCATCTCAAAAGATGTTTGCAGCATACCATGTGAAAGCAAGCGTAAAAAAAAAAAAACTGACTTTGGTTCCAGAAAGTAGCCTTTGAGAAAGTGAAGATGAATCATGGGGCTATGAAGCATGAGCTTGATTCCTATCGTGTATTTTGGTAGCCTCAGAGAAGGGTTCTAGTGAGAGGCCGAAAGAGGACTCTTCCTAGATGAAATATATCAGAATGAACTGGGCACAGATAAGCAACGGCGAAGGAATATATAACCTAATCTGGGGAAATACATACAAATACACACAGACACACACACACACACACATCTCAGCCTTTGGTTGATTACTCATCTCTAGAGAACGTTTTTATTGTGTTGTGCAAGTCCTTTTCATTTCTGAATTTTTTTAACCCAATGGCCCACCACCTTTATTACATACCACAAATCCCTTCCTTTTAAAAGAATGGTTATAGTTCAGTTGTCTATTTCAAACAGCACGTAATTGGCATTTCAGTTTTAAACTAAGTATGCCAGGTACACCTTTCTTGCCCTTATACTGGGAAATAAAACTTGCAGATCAAAGCACAGCTTTACAGAAAGTACTATCTAAGGCGGGGGGGGGGGGGAGACGACACTTTTGTGGAGTATCACTACATTAGTATGTATAATTTAAGTGTGTTTGGGGTCTGAAGTTCTGAAGGACCCAAATATTGATATGAATTTGCATACCACTGAAATTCCATAATTTATTGATAGGGGAGCCTATTAAATAATAGAGGTGATGCTTGCAGCAGTTAGAAAGCTTATGTATAATTTACAAATAAAAAAAAACACATAGGTGGAATTCCAGTTTACTTGCACAGAAGTACTGTGCATACTGTACATTAAAAAGTCAACTTCTAATTTCTATTTCCACAAGATGCATTTTGAGATCTTGGGGGCCAGTGAAAGCTTTGTTTGAGAAAACCGGCTTTGCTAGATAAACATCTCTCTGAATATTAAATATTCCCAGTAATCGGAGACCCTCTTGTTACCCAGATCAGGAGCTGGCCTGAGCATCAAGCAGAGTGAGGCAGACACCAGTAAATTTCTGTTCTTCATTATCAAAGGAGGACAGATAGCATGAGGATCAATCCCTTCTTCCAGGACCTGGTACATTATTTACTGAGAAAGATTTATATCTTGCAGGGATGGTGAACCCTGTTCCTGTCCAGATATTGTTGGACTCCAACTGGCATCATCCCTGACCACTGTCCATGCTGCCTGGGGCTGGTGGGAGCTGGAGTCCTAAAACATCTGGAGGGCCACAGGTTACCCACCCCTGATATACTGCTTAATCATAAAACTCTCTAAGTGCTGTACAAATTCTGAAATAAAAGTAATACAGGAAGGGACATTGCAGATTGGCACTGCAAACAGGAAATGGTAAAACATCTCTAATCCACACCATCACCTGCCTAGAAGAACACAGAAAGAGCTTTCAGGATCAGACCATCTAGACCTGTTCTTGACAGTGGCCAACCAGATGCCAAGGCCATAATAGGACCCGAGGGAGAGAGACCTCTCCGCTCCAGTGGTTTCCTGAACCATCCTCTCACCAGGTATCTCAACTGCAGTTTTTCCTCAAACACACCTATGGAAATCACTCTACTGTGCCATGCTATATTATTCTTTGTTCAAATAAACGGTCACATTTTCTGCAGTCTCAATAATGATTGTGGGGGATCAAAGATAAAATGGCAGAAAAATGACTGGACACCACATAAAATGTGAATGAACCAAGTATGGCTATTCTTGTATGTAACTGTCTCATATGGAAGCATCTCTTATCTCTCCTTGAGCTACCTTATTCCTAACCACTAAAAGTAAAATCAAATTTAAAAACAACAACTGTTTAACAAGATTTTCAGAAAATGCCTAGCTCGGACTTTAGCAAGAGCAAAAGTGGCTTGGCAGATGCCAAAAATACATCCCCTCATGCCCTCTGTACTGGCCTTGTACACTGCATTGCTGACAGCTTTCCTGGTTGAACTTAGAACCTGTGATGGGTGGTCTTTTAGGTACACAGGACCAAGACACTTTTGCAATTGCAAGTCTTGCTTTTAACAGCATCAGATCACTTCAAGTGACATCTCCTTGTTCTAGAGCATGAAGAACAAGACTGGTGTCACACGAGAGCTGATTTAGTTACATGCCACTGAAAACTAGCATCTCAGAAGCCTTACTGGCATAACTTAATTTGTTTTATTATTATTTTTTCAAAATTCGAGAAAACGTTTTCAGGCTGAGACAGGCCGCCTGGAGCAAATTTTTACAGTCGAGCAATAAACCTCTTAAAACATGGGCTTATAATGGAAATCCTGTCAGGGCCTTAATTAAAGTAGGCGCCACAAAAGCGCAACCACTTAGACAACAAATGGATTTTGCCGAGAACGCTGGGCATCTACTGACCCGTCTGCCTTAAATGCTTCCATTTCTATTGAATTCCCAACCCTTTCGTTCCATTATTCCAAACTATGGTTCCAAAGACGTCTCTGAATCAGATCTCTTGTTCATCTTGCAGTAAAATTTGTGTTACACAAAAGCCCTATTCACTTGCTGTCCCCTCATGTGATTACCACTGTGTAAGGGGAAGAGTAGGACCACACTCGAAGGCCCAGCCCCCCTCTTTAACCCCCATCCCCCACCTTCCATGCATGGAGGAGGGGAAGGTCTGAATGAAGGTGACCTCTAGGCGAGTAGGCTCCCCACATGGTTTAGAACGCTAAACCCACTTGTTTCAGAACTCTACACTCAGGTCCTGCATGCAAGCTCCCACGGGCACCGAGTTCACCATTGTAACAGGATGCTAGACAAGGCACATCTACACCATACATGAGAAGCACATTTAGCACACATTTAAAGAATATGGCTTGCCCCCAAAGAATCCTGGGAACTGTAGCCACCAATGTATTGTTAAAAGGGCCATAAAGAGTTACAAAGTACACAGAGTTGCATAAAATCGTCACATTGTAATTTATAGGCATAGATGCAAATTTGGAAATAATTAGTAAAATTTGAATAGAAATAGTGGGACACATCTGTGTGCCCGGTCAAGTTTGTGACTCAAGATGCTCATTGCTGATGAGAAACCTCAAGGCCCCTATCTACTCTTCCTTAGTGGAGTTTTTTTTTATCATTAATCTGACCTTGGACTGGACACCACTTCCAATAGAGAACTGTCCTCTGAACTTGGAAATATCAGGGTTCTTAGCTCCAAGGGGAGCCTTCACAAATAGAAAAGGTTTCCTGCTGCAGAAGTAATCAAAGCCAGCACATGTTGTATGATGGCAGGAGTGGGTCTAATCGTGTGGCCTTGTCACCCTTTTCTTCTCATGCTGGCTGTTCAGGACTGTAATACCTAAGTTCTGCAGAGGGCTTAGGTATAAATTCTAACCACAGCACGACCTTCTGTTAATCCCTTCCCTCTATCTAACAGGGGCCCACGGGAATATCCACGACCAAACTTACTCACAACCAACACAAAAGGTGAGTGTTAATGATCTGTATCCCACAGACTTGCCATAAGGTTTAATGAGTTCGTCACGCCTGCAAAGCAATTTGCACTTTTAAATGCACTCAGAAACATTTCTTGGCAAACTGGGGCAAATGAGACTTCAGAAAAGAATTCAAATTCAAATAGTGCAATGTGCTGAAAACCAACAAAGGCACTACTGCTTAAATGTTAAATATGGTGTGTGTGTTTTGCTATATATAAACACCAAAATACATTTGGAAATTCACTTGTCAGTTCCCATCTCGACCTGGAAGTGGATGATGGAAATGTGCTTGATTGTGACAATTCCCTGAGCAGAAATCTCTCCCCCCCAACATGGGGTGTGTTTGCAGCTGTTTCCATTCCCATTTAATCTGTATAGTCCACATGACGCTACCCGCAAACACCAATCTCAGTGCTTTCCCCTGAGATTGAGGAGCTGGACTACTCTGGTCTAATTTAAATAGGAAAAGCATGGATTAATAGCCAAATATTGTTCAAATATGGAAAAGGGCTATATAGGTTTAAAAATACAAACAACCCTCTGTTGTTAGACTCCAACTCCCATCAGACCCAGCCAGCTTCGCCAATCATCAGTGCCACAAGTTCCCCATTCCTAGCGCACTAGGATTAACAAGAATCAAGGCCCACATGAAAGCTGGTTAATTGATGTAAGAAAGTGAAGGACTTCTGGGAAATGATTTATAATGTGGAAAAAAAAGTTGAAATATACATTTGTTAAAAAACAAGAAGCACTTCTATTGGGTATTGTGGGTACAGAAATTCATAAGAATGATAAAAAAAATTGTTTTTATATGCGTTAACTGCAGCAAGGATACTATTAGCCCAAAGATGGAAACAAGAAGAAATACCAACTAAAGAAGAGTGGCAAGAGAAACTGATGAACTATGTTGAGATGGCGAGACTAACAGGGGAAATTCGTAATCAGCAGGACCAGACTTTCCTAAAGGAATGGAAGAAGTTTTCGATATATTTGGAAAGCAACTGTAACCAATTGAGATCGCTTGTAGGGTTAAAAGAAGTTTAGTAAGGAGTAATTTATAAATTATTGTGAAAATAATTAAGAATAGACGCATTGGAAATTTGAGTTTATAGAAATAATTATAGTAACAAAATGCATAATTAAAAAGACTTTAGAAAACCATCAGTCGAGGTCTAAGGAAGTCTTAGGCTGCAATAGCCAAAAATTCCAAAATGATGTTTAAAAGGATGTTATGCTGGAGAATATGTGTAAAAACTAATAAAAATTATTTAAAAAAATAAAAAAGAAAGGAAAGAAATCTGGTTGTTTGAAGTCTGCTCATAATGCATGTGTCTAACTTCTGAAAATTGCCACATTGGCGGGGGGGGGGAGGCAATCTGTCTCAACCACAATGCAAATTAGATGTGCAAAGTGGCACACAAAGTATGCAAGCCATTTTTAGTGGTGGGGACACACACAAGACTTTTTAGCTGTGCTACAGAGATGTTTCAGTTCTATATCTCCTCTCTATCTCTCTCTCTTCCTCCTGATTAAATGTACTATCTTCTATTTTGTTCCCAGATCTAGATACTTAAAATTGCTTGTATTGACTTTGTCCAAAAATCAATGATACTGATTTATTGTTTATGTTTACTGCTTGTATGTTTACAAAAGCCATATATTATAAGAAATTAGAAATTGGGGGTGGGGATAAGAAATGAGAAAAACTGCAAGCCTCAACCAGAGGCAGCAAAGACTCTTCATAGATACAGAGCACCCAAGGCCAAATGATCGTGAAAGGGACTCAAAGACAGGATCAAACCACTGTATTGGTAATTCCAGGAGTGAAAAGTATTATTCTACTCAGGTATATCTTTTTTAAAAAAATGTAATGTGTGAAGTGGTGCTTAAGCTTCCATGTTTTCTGGGTAGATTAAGATCTGTCGTTTTGATGTCCACATAGGGAAAATGTGTTTTAAAATACTTTTCTCCAATAGTATTTTTTCCCCTGGTCAGACAAGTCTCCTATAAATCTGCAAGTCAGTCGTTGCAGGGGCTTGTAAATGATCCAAAAGTACAATATGATTAAGCCTTTAATGGACAAACTGTAAACCTTAACAGATGCACTGAAATATTAAAAAGATCTTTATGACCTAGTTCTGATTCCATTGTTTCACCCCTCTAATGATGTTTTGAATTACACTATAAGCATTTAGAAGCTGCACCTACTCACAACGCTGGCAACTTCTCAGAGTTTTAAGCATATTATGTTATTACTATTAGCAATCCCTTGCTGGTATTATATTGGAATTATGTTCTTAAAGCATCCATTTTAAAATTATGTCTTTAAAATGCCCTAACGGAGGAGGCAGGCAGGCAGGCAGGCAGGCACAAAATCACATAATATATTCACATTTCATTATTGTAATTTACCAACAAAACAATCTGCTGTATCGAGCATTATTGTTGTCCCTATATTAATTTAATTTTGAGAACTAAAATATAAGTTCTCGCCATGCCATTGTGAAGCCTTCATCCCATCCACAGAAGTAGGGTTTTAAGGACAAGAATCTTCTGGGAAAATATTGCCACACAATATCATAGGATTTTTAAATAGCTAAGCTAGATACATTAAATGAAGTTGGCAAAAGGGCGTGTTTTTTTTTCAAGTGTTAAAATATACAAACTTCAAAGCAACACATAGAACAACCCTGTACACTTCTGAGTTCTTTGCATGAAGGACAGCATTCCAATATTGTTACGAGAAATAGTGGTAACTGAAAGGTTTGGTGTGCTGGGAGTCATGAGGAATATGATCCTCTTGCACACCTTGGAAGGCTTCACAATGGAACAGCCAACGCAACTCAATATTAGCACAGTCCCTTCAAATTGTAGTAGTTATAAAGCTACAATAGGAGCAAATGCTGTCTGGGGGAATCTTTGCATTAGGAGAAGGCGAAGAATATAACCCACTGCATAAATTATTAAATTACAGTTAGTCTCTGCACCTTTCTATAGTAGTCTCAGGTTTCACATATTGACTTGGCATTCCTTCAAAGCACTTTAAAACACGGTAAGAAAATTGTGCAGCCTTTCCAGTTGCAGTAGGGTCATATGCTTCACGGGCCTCAGCACACCAAATCCACAATAAGTTGTTGCTATAACTCAAACTCTGTTTGGATGCTGTCCTTTGTCCAAGGAACTCAGAAGTGTGCACAGGGTTATCTCGGAACAATCTGATGACCTACTTTAGGCTGAGAGACCGTCCTCTCCAAAGCCACCTAGACTATTTCATAAGCATAGATTTCAAGCTTGATATCATGTTCTTTAATGGATATCTGATAAGAAGTGAAACAGGGCTACCCCGAAATAGGGCAGCCATATAGAAGCACGTCTGGTTGTAATTTCAAAAGACAATTACATTTTACAAAATTGCATTCCCACCACCCTGTCCCTAAATGGCCAGAGAATCCATGCTTTTCAACTTCCAGTACCGATGAAACTTTGATCACCGAGTCACAGAATTGTAAAGTTGGAAAGGACCACAATGGTCACCTAGTCCAACTGCCTGCAATGCAGGAATCTTTTGCCCAACTTGGGGTTCAAAGCTACGATGCTGAGATTCAGAGTCAGAGTGTCTGTTTGAGAGAAAGAAGAAAATGTTTGTTGGGGGCAAGATTGGCCTTCTGGAGCTCTAACAACCTATGACATCTTCGAGGTGAAGTCCTTTCCCTGAACTATGGGAGAAGGTTTCAAGAAAGAGTGGAAAAGGGGGGGGGGAGGGAATTACCAAAACCCCCAGATCCCAAATATAGCAATAAAGTACTAGGGTTTGATGTGGGCACTACAAGGCTCCTGAAAAGGCACACACTCTTGTGAGCAATTAACTGTTTAGAACCAGTTGCAATAACTGCTGCATCTCCAGCAGCAGCACATCACTGCTTTTAGTAGCGATGCAGGACATGCAACCTTTCCCCCCCCCCAATGGTGCTTGAAAAACCAAATGGGATTTTGCTAATCTAAGTGGATTCATTCATTGTTCCCTTCACTCTGTACTTCTTCCTACCGATCAGGTTTTTTTCTTTCTGTCATTGCAATGCTTTCCCCGTCTTTTGTTATTGCTTTCCCTGTCTTTAGTTATTACAATAATCAGCCTTAAGAACCACCACATCTCAAGAAGTTGGGAGGAAAAATGGGCTTGGCCACTCTAAACGCAAAAACTTTTGACACCTCTTTTTTAGGCTGGGAAGGAATTAACCAGCAGCTTTCCCTTTACTGTACTTTAAATTATCAAGTAGCTGTGGTATCCCAGCACTCGTTCACATGAATGGTTATTTCATAACATGGCTCTAACTCACTTTACACCGAGCAAGCATTGAATAACCAGGAAATGAATAATGAAAGCTACACTTAAAAAGACACCCAAACAAGTTAAGGTATGACAACATAACAGTGCAAGTGGAGATGAATTTGAAAATCTCTCCAGATAAGCAAAGAAATGTAAAAGTTCATGTAGTGGCTATGAGCGGAAACTCGAAAGCCTCCAGCTGAAATTTCTCCTTATCCATGAAGTCGGAAAAGCAAATAGGAATAGGAGTATTTCCACCTTGTGAGTGTTGTAAGATCTATAGTAACACAGAATATTAGCAAGCAGAATTATTACCTAACAACTCAGTGCTTTTTGTTGAAATTATTGCATCTAATAAAATATACTATATTATGCTTAATTGGCACAGAGCATGAAGACTGATCTAGTGACTTCTTGTACTAAAAAATAATAATACTCAGTGTTCTTTTTTTGCCATGCTCTGCTGCGGGAAAAAATAAATAAAACCCCAGAGCAGCTTTTCAAGTATCAGTAGGAAGACTGTCCCTGCTGTTAGGCCTACAATCTAGTAAGATACACAAAAGGAAAAAATGGATTAGCATATGGAACTCATGTGTGAGTAAGCCCTGGCATCCGTATGAACAGGGAAGCCCATGACTGGCTAGAGCTCCATGTGGTCCAACAATGCACATGTGGAGCATGAGAACTGTGCTGTTTGTGAAATGGCGCTTGTCAGTTTTGTGGCAATTTTTAAAAGACAGAATGTTCTCTAAATTCTGGAAAGTAAACAGATCAGAAATGCAGTAAGTGCTCCCACTTATTTTTTGCACGATAAGTAAAACCTCTGTTCATTAAATATCAGACAGCCAATTTTTATTCTACAAAAGATGACTGTTTGGACAGAAAGACATTCTTTTAATCTAGCGACGTCTGGGCATTCTGTGTTTATGAGTGGGAGCTCCCTTTAAAACGAACATGAAAGGACAAAGCTTACACAAGAAGCCCATCCACAGTCAAGAAAACAATAAATAACAGAATAAGATCAGACAGATAATACAACAACACTTTACACTTCTCTTTTTTTTAAGTTCAGAGGTCCCATTTCTTCTTAAAAGCATGAAAAAAGCCATACATATTGTAGCAATCATATAATTAAGATTTCAGAAGAACAACCGATGGGAGTGTGGGGGGAGCTATGATAACAAACGCCTACTTTAACATTTTGGGCAGCAAGACCCACACAGCTCTCTGAGAACACAATAATCTCTCTTCATGTTGGGATTCCCACAAGTTAAAAAGAGCTTCTTCTTCTTCTTCTTCTTCTTCTTAACTGTGGGTCCCCATTATCCTATGGAAAATCTGCTAAGGTCCAGAAAGCTAAAAATAAAACAATGACGATCATACCAAAACCGACCAACATTTATGATTTGGCTGGGTTAACAATAATTGGAAAGGAAAGGAAGATGAAACAGTGACACAAACATGAACAACAACCAGAGGCAGGTAACCATCTAGGTCAGGCATAGGCAAACTCGGCCCTCCAGATGTTTTGGGACTACAACTCCCATCATCCCTAGCTAACAGGACCAGTGGTCAGGGATGATGGGAATTGTAGTCCCAAAACACCTGGAGGGCCGAGTTTGCCTATGCCTGATCTGTGTCCTACAATCAATGGAGTCATTCCAAGTGATAAGAGTGGAGTGGGATTTTTGTAGGGTAGGATATGTCAAGCCAGAGGTGGAGGAAAGGCGGGAGGGAAGGCAACACAAGATCAGCAGCCAGCAGTGAGCATCTGGGAAAGGAGGTGCATATTTGTCCACTTCTCGTTCATGTCACTTCTGCAAGCGTTCACTCCTAAGGCCGTCCCCTTTGTGCATCAATCTACAACCTCTTTTTCTTGCAAAGCGAATTACTCAGTTGCACCAATGATTGCACAGGTTACAGTCAATGAACGAATACAAGGAAAGCTTTTCTGGAAGCTAACGGGCCTTTGTAAAAGTCATTGCCGCAGGACACTTTTGACACACCTAGTGTTTGATAAACAATTAAATCTGAATGGTTATTTTATTGCACTCCCAAAGTAGGTGTCAACATCTTTACCAGTTTTGCTTTCTTTAAACAAACAACAACAACAAATGTAAGGCAAACCTGCTGGATCAGACCAAAAGCCCAGCTAGCGTGGCATCCTGTTCTCCCAGTGTCAACCAGGCAACCAAGGAAAGCCCAGAAGCAGTACCTGAGCACAACAGTACTTTTCCCACATGTGACTTTATTTTATTTATTAATTTTCTATTCCACTCTTCTGTGCAAGGCAAACCAGGGAAGCAAACATCAAAATATTAAAATAGTACAAATTAAAATAAAATAAAACAATGGAAAACATTTTTTTTTAATTCAGAACATCTCCCCCCCCCCGAAAGCCATTGAATACCCTCACACAGTTGCTAAGATTAGCACTTGTCAGATTTCTGGTTTTATCATACATTTTAATAGTCAGCTGTGACTATATGTGTGGAAGGCATCCTGATCATACAGACCAGTTCCATCCACTAGGTAATTAAAGTAAAGTAAAGTAAAAATAAATTACTTATACCCTGCCCATCTTGCCAGGCCTCCCCAGCCACTCTGGGCAGCTCCCAACAGAATATCAAAAACACAATAAAACATCAAACATTAAAAACTTCCCTAAACAGGTACACCTGACGTAGGTAGGAACCTTGGAAGCTGCCTTACATCCAGGCAGAACAATGGTCCGTCCAGCTCAGTATTGTTTAAACCGATTAGCAGAGGGTGGAGACACGGGGAATGAACTGCTCTGGCAGCAAAGCATGACCTGCACTGCACTTGCTTGTGAGTAGAGATTAATGGATTGCAAACTAAATTAGCTATGACTTAAGTTTCAGTAGGACCTTTTATTCCAAATCAGGAATAATTGCTGAAGGCCAAATGACACATGGCCACATCTGCATAGTTCTGTCTGAGTATTTAACAAAAAAAAAACAAAATAAAAAAATAAAAAAAATGGATTGTCACCATAGGGCCCCCAATCTAGACTGGGACCCTACAATATGAGGGAATAGGGGGGCTTCTTCCTTGGACCTACTGAAACTTAAATCATAGCTAACTTAGCTTGCAATCCTTTAATCTCTACTCACAAGCAAGTTCCATGAGTCTGATGGAACTTACTCCCAAGATAAGTGGGAATAGGACTGCAGCCTTCATCCAATGCGTGGGTAAAAGTTTATTGAGTATTCTGATCCAACACTATGGGGGTATTCAGAACTGTGGAAGGAGGACCCCATAAGATGTCTGGATGGTGAGGTGGCAACTTTTTGTTTCCATGTCTGAGACTCGTAATTATTTTGTTAAGATGAAAGTCAGCTACACAGTGTAGCAATGCTGAGGCTACGTAGGCGTAGCAAGTGATCTGTTGTTAAATGAGAGACTTTTGAGAGTCTTCTAAAAGTTGCTCGGTACTTTCCAAAAGGAGATGAGTCAAATAAATAAGTAACTGAAAGTATCCTTAAAATAATTCAAAGCAAAAGTTAGGAGGATAGAATACTCACAGAAGAATACTCATGCAGCAAGGCAAAATTATGACATTGCACTTCTGCATTTTAAGAGGGTCACAGAACATCATCAAATGAAGACATAAAGGAACATTGTTCTCCTATGCAACACAACTGCCCACAGGAAATTAACATGGCCCCGAGAGGCTTTGAGACATGCTTTAGAAATCTAATTCCGTACTTTTTTTTACAGCAGATTTGTAGATTTTATCTTTAATATATCCTAGATGGATGCTGTGTCTCCCGCTTCCCCCCTTCCTTCTCTTTATCTGATTGCTGGGAAAAGGCTGAAATAATTATCATCTTAATTGAGAACGAGGTTGTTGTTTTTTTTAAAGTCTTGGAGAAGGTTTTCACATTCTAAAACTGAGGCATCATAACTCATACTCTCAGAAGGTAAAATCCACTGCCAACCAAATTGCTGCCAGTTGTTACGTCCCGTGAAAAAGGTATCACACTTCTTTACTGCTAACCAGTCAGCTCCTATATGTATGAAGGGAGACACAAAATCTAAAATCAAATGGCAACTAGTCCTACTTTTAGAAAACAGAGCAGGATAACAACAATCTGCTCCACTGCCCCGTGATGTGCACTGCCCCGCCCTCATTTATGAGCTAAACAAGTGCAAACTGATTCTGCGAAAGAAGTTGCTTTGCAACCTAATCCAACACGGAGTGCAGTCGCAGTCCCTCAGAGGACTGGATATTGAGGCATAAGTGGGAAGGAAATCTATCCTTTCTGGAATTCCTAGAATCCAATGCCAGCTCTGGAGCAGCAGGTGTTACATCCTTTCATGAGACTCCTTTAAGATTCCTTAACTATAGTTTGTGCTGCAGCAGACAGAGAAGCTCTCCTGAGTTACATGTTCATCATTGTTATCTGTGGGCCCTAATTGTATGCTGGGGCCTTTTAGGAAACCTGTCTGTAAAAAGAAATAGCTGGTTATGGATTACTGGCTGGTTTTGATGTAGTCCTTGCTTGCTGATGTAGAGCTGCCTTGGTCAACCTGGCAACAACCTGTTCAGGTGTTGTTGAACTACAACTCCCATCAGCCCCAGCCAGCTCTTCTTAATTTCATTTATCTGTTGCTTTCCATGAAATATGTCTTAAAGCGACTTGAAGATTTATTCTAGGACTCAGTTCCGGCACCTCTCAGGTGGGCGCCATTGGCATTCTAAGAGAACGAAAGATGTTCATGGTGAGTTCCAGCACCTTTTTCTAGAAAAATAGCGCTGATTATAGCCATTACGTAACTCTGCTCTAGGGATAACATGCTTAATAAAATGTTTTTTTTTAAAGGAATCAGCTTTCAGTGAGCAGCAGCAGCAGCAGCACAGTATTTTAAGCATTTAAAACATTGAATGAAAGGCTCAAAAACCCAATTTTCAAACCTTCTTCCAGAAGCGTAATTTCTATCTCTTTTCTTTTCTTTTTAACATGACTGTTGGCAGTGAAAGTGGTTCTAGATTTAATACTAGTAGGAGATTTGTTTTTGTTGTCATGTTCGACAGCAAATTCTGGATATTATCCAGTGGGTAAGCAGCCTTGCCCCCCCAAAAATAAAAATTAAAAACTGTATCATGTGATTACAACAAAGGCGATTATGACAACAAAGCATGCGCACACACAATTTCAAAAATTGAAACCTACCCCAATTTTATATTTCCTAGTTGGGACTGGAACAATACTTGCCAAGGAGCCCCATGGCCAGTAGTTTGATCAAGATCATAAACTTGCCCTGTTCAATGCATTCTACTACTAAAAAACCAATTTCCTTATGAGTTTTATTTAAGGCTGGGTCAAAGCTTTATTCCTTTCTCTAGGTGAAAAGGAGTTTCAAAGCTGCAGAGGGCTTCTGAGGTGCACTGTTTGGGTCATATGTGGCATGGATGTAGAAACCATGTCCTTACAGATGTTGGATACCAACTCCCCTCAGCCCCAGCTACCATGACCAATTGTCAACCATGATGAGAATTGTATACAACAACAGCCGGAGGACCACAGGTTCCCCCAAGTACTGATGCCAACTCACAAAAGAGTCCAATCGCCTATTAAACCTAATAACGAGGAAGAACAGCATTAGTCTTAGCATTATATGTTTTGCCTTGTATTAATTTGTTCCTGTGAGCCTGTCTTGTAAGCTGCAAAACCTCGGTTTTCCTCCTTTAATTGGAGCATATGATTTACAGCTTTCTTCTGTAGCTTTTATGAAAGACATTTTTAGCTGTCCCGTGTGAGTTGCTAACATCTGCACTGATGAAGAAATTGCAAAAAGAGAGGGGGAGGGAATGCATCTCACAAAGGATTACAACGATCAGATTTTTAAAGAGCAGTTATATATTATAATTTGATGTGCTGATAGTTTTTGAAGTACAGTCCAATGTAAACTTCAAAAGATAATGAATATTTCATTACCATGGAGCTGACAGAAAAAGTTCAGAATTAGGACAGTTAGACTATATATAACCACTTAAATGGCCTCAACTGTATTTAGAGGCTTCAATTGTATTTCCTGATTGGTTATGAACTGTCCTTTTCTGCCCTGCAGTACTGAGGGATGTTGGTGAAAACTGCAGGCGCATCAAGATCTGTCAAGGAGGGCACCAGGAAGCCTCTCTGGAGTGGAGGTTGACGACTTCCCTAATGCCTTGCTTCCTCTGCCCCATGACAACTTCCACTCTTCTGATCTCCAAAATAAATATTTTATTCTTCTTTACGCACAGCATCCTGAAGGGTGTTTATTTTATTTTTTTAAAAAAAATATTTATTTTTGCCAGAGTTCCACTGTGGGTGGGCTTGCAGCGAAACAATGCTGAATGAAGATGCCCTATTTTTTTCTGAACTGGGAACTGACGAGGGAGATTTCAAAAGCAATTAATCCTACAAACCCAGCTATGCCGGTTTGGGAAAGACCTTTCAGATGAAACACCAACATGCTGCGTGGAAAGTGCATCCTCCCAAAGAGAAGCCACCATCCCGCCTTTGTGGAAATATTTAAGAGTGAAGGGCAGGATACAAATCCATTAAGTTCATACATGCACCCACCGTTTGCTTGGTTCCTGTGCCTCACTGCTGATCAGCCTGCTCTCCTTCCCACTAGGTAGTATTTTTAAAAGCAGAAGCATAGTGCATGTTACTGACTAGAGCAGTGTTTCCCAACCTTGGGTCTCCAGCTGCTGTTGGACTACAACTCCCATCATCCATAGCTAGCAAGACAAGTGGTTGGGGATGATAGGAATTGTAGTCTAAAAAGTGCTGAAGACCCAAGGTTGGGAAGCACTGGACTAGAGCAGTGTTTTTCAACCACTGTTCCGCGGCACACTAGTGTGCCGTGAGATGTTGCCTGGTGTGCCGTGGGAAAAATTGAAAAATTACTTTATATATAGTCAATATAGGCACAGAGTTAATTTTTTTAACATTTTCTAATGGTGGTGTGCCTCGTGATTTTTTTCATGAAACAAGTGTGCCTTTGCCCAAAAAAGGTTGAAAAACACTGGACTAGAGGATATCAACCCAGGGCGGATCTACACTCATGGTTTTTAACGTTAAGGAAGGGTTAAGGAATGGTTTTGATAATATCGATGTCCTACTTTTTAACTTTCGTAATGTGTTATTAACTTGTCTTTTTATTGCTTATTTTTTAAATTCTTTTATGCTGCTATATCGGTGAAACACTGCTTGTATGTCCCTATGTAGTGTTTACCCCCCCTTTTTTTAACTGCATTCAAACTCCGACCTCCCTCCAATGGTACTTGAGGGGCAGATAACAAAAGACAAGAGGCAGAGAGGGTTAAAAGGTGACCCCAGAGCGGGACAGGAGCAACCAGCAGGGAAAGAAGCAGCATTATGGAAAACCGTGTGGCCAGGTATTACTTACATTTGACCGGGGGGGGGGGGGGACCACCAAGGTAAAAAACATTTTAAGTAACAAGTATGCCCTGTGAAGTTTTAAAATGACATATCTAATGTTGTTCTATTGGGATGAAATAATGTTAAAGGGGTCAATATAGATCCAGCCCCAGTGGTGATAGTTAAAAAGGATATTTCTGAGAACACCTTCCCAAAAGCTGACATTAGTATATACTAGTCAATGAAAGGGCATGGGGAGCAAATTTGAGCAGGGCTACAAGGGGCACGGGTGGCACTGTGGTCTAAACCACAGAGCCTAGGGATTGCCAATCAGAAGGTCGGCGGTTCGAATCCCCGCGATGGGGTGAGCTCCCATTTTTTGGTCCCAGCTCCTGTCCACCTAGCAGTTCGAAAGCACATCAAAGTGCAAGTAGATAAACAGGTACTGCTCCGGCGGGAAGATAAACAGCATTTCCATGCACTGCTCTGGTTCGCCAGAAGTGGCATAGTCATGCTGGCCACATGACCCAGAAGCTGTCTGTGGAGAAACGCTGGCTCTCTCGGCATATAGAGCGAGATGAGCAAGGGAAGAGTTAAGCACCCACTCCTTCTCATGCTGCCCATCCACCCTGACTGCTCCCACCCCTCCAAACATTGAGGAATTCATCCACATACACACTATTGGTTCTCCAGGGGTTAACATGCGAACAGGAAGGAGAGATGGTCTTTCTTTCTTATAACTAATGCATTTAGTTATTTAATTTCATGTGTTTTTGTGTGTATGGCAGGGGAACTGCCATCTTGGTTTCCCCTCTTAATTTTTTTTTTTGTACTTATGCAGATCTCAGACCTCATTTGGCTGAGCCAAATGCCTGAACTAACCCAGTATTTTTCAGTAGAGATTTTCAAGTCATACGACTTACACAGTGGTGGTTCGCAATGCACGAATGTCAAGAAGACTCATGTATTTATTGTGTTAGCCATAGCATGCGGCACAGTTGCCTCAATTTGCAAACTGGGTAACTATACGGTTAAATTTTCTGGCGGACTATAAAAACCACTAAGCTGAAAGTAGCGACTAGTTGAAGTAATTAATCAAAGAGATAACCTTTGAATGCATTGCTCTTTTCAGGAATATGGTTGCTAGTTAAATATGAACATCTGGGAAGCCATTATGAATTCACTGTGCATAAACCTACTGACCTGTACATAAAACTCCATTTTACTACAAAGAAATTAAACGTAATAAGGAATGAAACAACAGCAAAAGTATGCATTCCTTTAGACCGTTCCCAGTCTCCTGCCCACTAATTACAAAAGACAGCAACATCTTGACGAAAGTTTGGGATACTTAAGTGCAATATGTCTTATTTGTTTGGAAGGTACGTAAGCATAGAGGGGTGTGCATAAAGAAAACCCATGTCCTTTGATACCTGCTCACATGAAATGGGAAAGATTCTACAGAGAAGCAGATACGAGATCCCGACATTTTTCAAGGGCTCAAAGTAGTGATTACACTGAAGTTTGGAGACTGGGCCCTTGTGAAGCCAAACCATGGTGAAAATACTCAGGACTTTGTTTTCTTTATATCTTTCGCTCTGGCTGTTGCATCAAGTAAGGGAACAATGAACAGAGCATCTACTGGCGTATGTGGGTGGATCCCCATTCAGCAAGGGACACGCACAGAGAAACCTGCTTCTCTGGCCCCAGTTGGATTTGGACATCCAAAACATGTTGCCACTTAGAAAAGAACCTTTTAAAACAGGCCTGAAGAATCAGGTATTGAGATAGAACAGAACAGAACAAGGACCCCAAACACAAAATGTTCCAAGCATTGCTGCATGAAATTTTCAAGTTCTATTTGGGTTTTGCTTTGTTCCTGCCTTTATGTTGGTTTTTATTGTGTTGCGTTTGCATGTGTGTGTGTAACAAAAATCCTAAAGAGATTTTCTTCTTCTTCACCTGCTCACTGTGAAGATACAAAATAAATCTAATCATATGTGTGCAAAACACCCAAACTTTTAATGGGAGCAAGTGTTTGTGCTGGAATATACCTCGTCTCTAGTACGAAGAACTAAAACCAAACAAGTGGTTGATTCTAACTGAGTGGGAGACATTAAAAGCAGTACTTAACAATACAAAATCCTGCCAATTCACTTTGAACACATTGCTACTTTTTGGCTGGGGGGAAAAATACATTTGGTGATAATAATGCCTACTTGCCAGGGCAAGATGAGAAATTAGGGAAACCCTGAACAAAGCTGCCAATTAGCACTATCATTTCAAACCAAAAGGAAGAACTGATATAATTGAGCTTACAGATGAGATGCATGGCTGCCCAAGTTAAATGGTACAGTGACTTCCTCCGTGAAATTCAGAAGAAAAGCGAGAAGCAAATATCGGAAAGCTCTTCAGTTTCACATCAAAAACTGGAGCTGGAGAACAAAAGCATATAGCTCTGCAGTTTTCAAAAGCTATGACTCAGCAATACCTCCTCCCCTTCCCCTGCTTTCCATTCCTTAAGAAACTACAGCCACCCGTCTTTGTATATATGAGGCAAAATCTATGGGAATAGCTGTACAGGCACAATGTTTCAAAACCTAAGGCTTCAAAAAGTTAACACAAGCATTCATTTTAGCACTTGCTGCCCTGGGAGATGCTTTCTTCAGCTTGCCTAAGGATTCTGCAAACGGTTGCCAATTTTCAATTTTCCACTGGATAATAAATACATTTTATTGCTATTATTAAATAGATGTTCGTTCGACTTCCCTATAAAAACTTTGTATTCAAACCAGCTGACAAATCCCAATGTCTCTCCACACTCTGCGGTGTATCGACAACCATCAGTAAAAGTATAAAATATAAACTCACATGCATACAAACAAATTATACCTAAACCACCCTTAAAACGCACGGCAGTGACAACAAAACAAAGTACAAAAGCAGCTGACCACTTTGAAACCAAAAGCCTGCTTGGGGCTTAAGCACACATCTAAAAATGGGAAGCGAAGGAAAACAGATTTGCACAAATAATAATAATCAAGACAGCCTCCGATTACCGTATATGCATAAGGAATAAAAAAAGTTGCAGTCTTACAGGAACAGACATTTTGGAAAACCAACATAAAAGAAAAAAAGACATGAACAGAAAAACTGAGCATGGCTATGCATCAATTGATCTTGATAAGTGCTCAAAGTGTTGCCTTAGTCTACAGTTCCATAAATACTATCTGAGAATAAGTCCCATTGAATTGAGTGGGCTTATTTCCAAATAGATATGTATAGGATTCCACGGGACACAAGAAGTATACTCCTAAGTATACTTCAAAAGATATGTGGTCATAAATTAAAGTCTTAATCAGGCACCCCCAACCTGCAGCCCTCCAGATGTTTTGGCCTACAACTCCCATGATCCTTAGCTAACAGGACCAGTGGTCAGGGATGATGGGAATTGTAGTCCAAAACATCTGGAGGTCCGAAGGTTGGGGTGCCTAGTCTTAATCATCAGGAAATAATCTGGAAATAAAACATTATTACTGCCTCTGACTCTAGGAGTAAAATTATCTATGATCATAAATAATCCTGTCAATGATAATTTTGATCAACTGATAATTAAAAGCATGACAGATATGTAACTATAAACGCCATAGATGGAACAAGTAACAGATATAAAAAAATAAGTGTTAGTTTCTATTTTTAAAATAATCATAGTAAGGACGACACAACACATGTTTAATTCAGTAAGTGATGAATCACTTTATATGAGCAGCGAGATACTGCTACTAGAGCTAAAAACAATGCAACAGAGTACTGGGGGTGATTTAGAGACCTCCAAATATTATAAAATATCACACACTAGTTTTGACTGTGAGAGATATCTATTCCCTCATCATTTTACCACGTGCTATGATTAAATACTTCCATTGCTAATTAACCATTGGTTTCAATAACTTTAAAACTTGAATACTATGTGGTTACCAGTTTTGGAACAAGTCAGAATCTTAAACCAACTTAAACCATGGTTTAGTATCGAGGTTTGTACCAAATGGGAAACTATGGTTAACTGGAGATTTATGACCGCCATTCAGATGTGCCAGAAAGAAAGGAAGGAAGTGGCTGTGGGGGGCACAAGTCTTGTTCATACTGTATCTGGTTATTACACCAAGATATGAGAGTTTGAACCCAGCCTTTGTCATAACAAGAAATGACAGTAATTTTGCTGCCTCAGAAAGTACCAGCTTCACTAATCTAATTATATTTTCAACATCTACAATTTAGGGACCTGTTTTGAAGGGTGCAAATAGAAGGACCTAACATGATTTAAAGGTGTGTTGGCTGAATATATCCATAGGACTTAAAAAAAAATGTATAGCATCTTGATTAAAGTTATATTGAAGGATTTTATTTAGGCTGCTCACTAACAGTGTTCGCTGGGCAGCTAACAATATAAAATACAATACCATAAAACAACAAATCGTATCATTAAAAAATTACAGCAGAGATAGCAATAAAACCAGTTTTACAGCATGACTGAAAATACATAGCCTATAAACAGACTAAGACCAGAAATTATCTAAAGTTGTGGGAGAATTAAAAAACAAAACAAAACAAAACAACTTCACTTGATATAAAAATGACCATAAACATGGCTCCAGTTGCACCTCTCTGAGAAGGGCATTCCACAGCTGGGGTGCCACCACTGAGAAGGCCCTACTGAGCAGCTTTCAAGATTGGGGTAGATATATGTGGAGTAATGCTATCTTTTAGGAATCAAGGTCCTAAGCCATTAATTGTTTTAATGGGTCCCAACAGTACTTTGCATTGGGCCCAGAAACTGAGTGGGCACTAGTTTGGGACTACAGTTTCTAGGCAGTCTTCTGCAGCAGTCCCACATACAACATATCACAATAATCAAAACGAGAAGGTTCCAGAGCATGGGCAACTGTGGTGGTGGATATCTCCATCCAGAAAAGCGCACAGCTGATTTGTCAGATGGAGCTGATGAAAACATGCACAGATCACAGGTAAAAGAGATACAATTGTAACCTCAAGTTTCACCTTAAGTCCCATTGAACACAATGGGGTTGACTTCAGATAGACGGCCATAGGACTGCAATTGTTAATTATGCTAACATGTAATACAGAAATCTTAAGTGATAAATCATCATAACATCCAACCTGCAACTTTCTGCCATTTACCTAGTTTGTAAAATGTCTCTCTCACTCACATATTACTGTTACAGGTGGGTAGCCGTGTTGGTCTGCCATAGTCGAAACAAAATAGAAAATTCTTTCCAGTAGCACCTTAGAGACCAACTGAGTTTGTTCTTGGTATGAGCTTTCGTGTGCATGCACACTTCTTCAGATACACTGAACCTGGTCTGAACAAAGACATTGGATTCTTATCTCATTATACATAACAAAGCTATCTTTAGCCATCTCACCCCTTGTCTTTCCCTGCAAGACTAATTGCAGCCGTTAAGAGTCGTCTACATGTTTTCCACACCTATCAGCTGATCACCCATTCCCACCACCCTTCTGAGTAATACCCCTCCCCACTCCCTCACTATATTTAAACATCTGGTGACTTCTGTTTCAGTGTATGTGAAGAAGTGTGCATGCACACGAAAGCTCATACCAAGAACAAACTCAGTTGGTCTCTAAGGTGCTACTGGAAAGAATTTTCTATTTTGTTTCACATATTACTAACATTTCACTCTCTCGCAACCTTTCCCCAGGATGGAAATTTGGGCATAGAAGATTTGATATAAATTTGGAAGTGGGGGGCGGGGGGCAGGGCGGGTGTTTTGAATCACAGAAGAACAATCATAGAAGCAATTCTCCGATTGTTCATTTCTGATGCTTGATGTGAAAACAAGATGAAATTAAAGCACAGCTTTATTTTATGTTGTGGAAAGACTTCCTTCCTTCCTGTTGTGTTTTATGAGACAGCGTTTGCTGAAGAGAACGGCACTGTGGAAATGAAAGCTTGCATGCATGAGCAGCTGAGGTGGTTTGGAGGAATTGGTTTATAATGCTAAATAATGGAATAATTTTCCTAGCAACGTCCTTGGTAAGCACACAGAGCGTGGCACGCTAGCATTAATTATACAGTCCATTTTCATCTCAGATTGCCTGAGTTTAGCATGAATTGGTGAATCTTATTCATTTGGAAGGAAGTTCTTCAAGGCATCAGATAAGGCTCTCTGATGGCGAAAAGGTCTTCTGAGGCCCCTATCTTCTAGCATTGCGTAACAAGATGTTCATCCTTTTTTCCATGTTGAAAAATAATAATAATCCAGGGGAGTAAATACTGGCTGCATGCAAGATGGATGGAAAAATTCCACAACTTTATATTCAAATTAAAAATTCAACAGATGGGAGGCATATACATCCCCTGAACAGCCTATGTGCTTTTATTAATATGGTTAGTATGGCTTCTGACAAGTACCACGGTCGTCGGCATTGATCACTGTGTAACCAACCAATTCCCACCCCCTCTAAAGACAGCTCACTTTCTTATACCGCGTCACTGCACTTCTACCCAATTTGAAATATTTATAAAGCATCCCTTCGTTAAAGAGCGACAAGTTCAGAGGACTCGGAGAGCGGCTATGTTGTCGCAATTCCCCTCCATCTCAAGGCACCAGAATAGAATTGCCCAGATTGTCTCCACATGTGTCCTGATTCAGCTCAAGATGAACTGACCCAAGCTGCAGCCACACACATTATATAACTGCAATAGCCAGCGCTTATTCTTAATAACTGCTAAGAACGGCACACAGATACATGCTGCAGGAACTCTGCCTGAATAATCCCCCTGCCTTTACTGTTCTACGATGCACGAGAAGCCAGGACAAACAACACTGAATTTCCACATCTGAAAGTATGCTCAGGGCATCTCTGAGTTAGTGCACCAAGGAGGAACAGAGCAGGTTAACAGGCCATCACAGCAAGCTGTTTTGGTCATTTTGTATTGAATGTTTGTGGGTATGGAGAAGCAATCAGTTCAGCGCTCACCCATACTTCCTGTTTAATGCAAACAGTAGGCTTCCTGTGTCTCCATTAATTCTCCCTCATCCATATGAGGTTCCCCACCAAATCACTGTCTTCCCACACAAAACCCCTCTGGATTTATATTTTTTTCCATACTAAGGATATTCTGAAAAGTAGAGCATATGAGAAAGTAGGAGAGGGTACAAGCTTACTATCCACATTAAACAACACTATAGATGAGCTTTGGGTTACTTGAACTGGGCCCACATGGTTAATCCTATTTTTCAAGCACCTAATGTTGCACTAATCCCAATCTACTGCACGGTTACAACATCTGCAGCCTTTTTATGGCGTTTAGAGGTGTGCTGAATTTAGATCTTGGGCCACAGGGGAATGCTCAGATGCTCACTTCACAAAAAGCCCAAGTTCCACATAGGCTGATAAAAATGACACATTAGATTGAAACCAGTCTACCAAAATGGTTGTGGGAATTGTCCCCAGGAGCTTGATTTCTAGGGGGAATTTTTATTTAGAGAAATGCTGCCAACAAAGAAAGCCTGATAAGGAGCAGAATGTAACACAGTAAGAATCGTTATATATAGATTGTATTATGAAATGTCTTGTCTTTGTTGGTTGAAAGAATGGATAACATTGGAAAATACCGACTTGTTAGATTTTTTAGAAGAAGAAGAAGAAGAAGAAGAAGAAGAAGAAGAAGAAGAAGAAAAAGAAGAGGAGGAGGAGTTTGGATTTGATATCCCACTTTTCACTACCCAAAGGAGTCTCAAAGTGGCTAACATTCTCCTTTCCCTTCCTCCCCCACAACAAACACTCTGTGAGGTGAGTGGGGCTGAGAGACTTCAAAGAAGTGTGACTAGCCCAAGGTCACCCAGCAGCTGCATGTGGAGGAGCGGAGACGCGAACCCGGTTCCCCAGATTACAAGTCTACCGCTCTTAACCACTACACCACACTGGCTCACTGTCAGAAGGATATGACAACAGATTTGGATGGCACTCTTATCTCTGGTAAGATAAAGTGAAGGTTCATAAAGGTTTTACAAATCATGTGATAAGAAGAGCCTTATATGAGGTTTGGGAAAGAAACAAAAATCTATTGGAAAGGAAAACACCATGGTGGATATCACCTGTTGAAGTATTAACTGTAAAGAAGGTAAATATGGAAGGGAGATGGGCCACCTATGAGGAGATATTAATGAAAACAGATAGAGGTTGGAAATTGAAACCATATAACCAGATTGAAGATGCTTTTACAGGATGGTTGCAATATCACCAAGTTAATGATGTGTTTATGAGTGATAGGAAAGTTGGTTTTGAAGATAAAAGATCTAAGTTTCAAACCAAATTGCTAGAAGGCAGAAGCAATTCAGAAGAAAATGTAATGAAAATGAGGTTTAGATGGCACTTAACACTGGTTAAGTTGGTTAAAATGTATAGGATGAGGGATAAATTATGTTGGGAATGTAAAAAGAAGGAAGTAGATTTTCATCATATGTGGTGGACATACGAGAAGACAAAAGTATTTTGGGAACTGATCTATAATGAGTTGAAAAAAATGTTTAAGTACACTTTCCCCCAAAAGCCAGAAGCATTTTTGCTAGGTATATTGGGAGAAGAGGTTGCAAAAATAGATCAGAGACTATTTAAGTATGCAACAACCGCGGAGAGAACATTACTAGCCCAAAAGTGGAAACTACAGGAGTTACCAACGATTGAGGAGTGGCAGACGAAGATGATGGACTATGCAGAACTTGCAAAACTGACCTGCAGGATCCGAAACCAGGATGAGTCAAAATTTCAAAGAGACTGGAGTAAATTTATTGACTATATAGATAATAACTGTAGAAGTTTGAAAACACTAGCAGGACTGAAATAAACCCTACGACATTGACTATATGAGATTGGAAGAGACTGTGGGTATAAGATTGGTTAAGAAAGGCTGTTGTTGAGTTGAAGGGAAGTCACAGCTCAGTGGAGTGAAGGGAGATAAGATATGTAAAACATTGATGAAATTAAGAGATTTATTGTTTGTTTGTCTGTTTTTGTTTGCTTTTGATTATTTTAAATGAAAATTTAATTAAAAAAGAATTTGAAAAAAAAGAATTGTTATATCAGTGAATTCCAGAATATCAATCACCACGAAGACTTCAAAGACATAAAATCTTACAAATACTATGAAGGAAATTCAGAAATTATTTCCATAATTTACGGAACACGTGTGCCTTGTCCAAGAATAATACGACCAAAACCGAACAGTTTTGATTTGTTACAGTGTCAAAACTGCCAACATCTTTTTCAGATGCCTCTACATCACTCAGAAATTAGAAGGCAAAGTTGTGAATGCAGTAGCTACATGTTACACAAGAATTGTTGTTCTAACAGAGCTTTTGTCTCCCATCCAATAATTAGCTCACCAATTACGGAAAATATGATTGTGTACTTCCATCTAATAATATCCTAGCTGTGTTTCTCTGTCCTTATTGCTGGCTTTAAAATACATAATGCTTTAGACATGGTCTTTTGATGTACACTTTTCCCCAAACCATATTCAGCTGTACGTTCTGCCATGGGTACAGAGGTAGGGAGTGGAAAAACTGCCCTATCTGGCTTTTTACCTTGGGCCTTCAGTGCAGCAGTTATGGACCACAAAAGAAGGCCATGCACAAAACTGAGCAGGTATTCTAAAGCCCACCCTAGATCCCTTGAAGTACACAGACTCCAGAGTTCTGCATACCCACCTATCATTTTCGAAACCATCCTGTCCCCCAGACACTTTTTGCTCAGGTAGGCCTTCCCCTCAGGCAGCAAATTTTTTCAGCCTTCCCGGGTTGCTCCAGTTACCCCAAGGAAAGTGTGGAGGATGCTACAACCCCAGCCAAGTCCGTTCTTTGCCTCCTTCACTCCATTGTCTTCCCTGTTCCCCATATTTGTTGTATTCTTCGCTTAGTCAGGACCTTTAAGGGTGGGACACAAAGCTATGTGTTTTCCTTAAAGGTAATTTCCCTGTATTTCAATCATCTTGGGAGGGTTCTAAGGAATCCAAGTTATCTATTAAATACAAGACTAAAGGCAACCTAAGAAGGCATATCTACCTGTGTATGACACCCAGGAACTTAGGCGTAGGCTCTCTAGGAACCTTGATATACAATCATGGTCTTGAACTCTTGGGTCACTGGGGAATTTGGGAAACTTGATTCTACTCAGTCTCCTCTTCTTGCGACAAGTAACAGCACTCCACTTCCTGGTTCCCCCTAACCACCCCCATTTCTCAGCTTCCCCTGTCCTTTCTGTTCTAATGGGAGCCAAACCTCCTTTATTTGATTAGTTTTCACCACTGAAATTTCAGCTTCCATTTCAGCCTACCAAATCTCTAGCATCCCACCCTGCTCCTGTTAAAGCAACCCCAAGTCTCTCTTTCCCAATCTATCCCTATCACAGAAACAAAGCAGCAACTGCAAGCCATTAGTCCCAGGCATGCTGGTGCTTACGCATACGTTCTACTCTCAAGTAACCATTTCATGGTCTCCAACCATTTTGGTGGTATCAACCACACAGCCCTTTCCCTCTCCCGATACCGTTTTGGTGTTCTGCAACGAAACCCACGCTGATTTAATCCAAATTGAGATTGAGTGGTATGGTGCTAATTCCCCATGGCAACTGACATGCAGTGCAACATCCTCATGGAGACTCTGGGCCCAAGATCTAAAAATATCATGCCTCCGCAGTAATGTTGCACATGAGTTCATGTGCTTCATGTGATCAGGAACACATGTAGGCTTGGCAGCATGATGTAGTGCTTCCTTGGCTGAAGACTTAAGTTGGAACAAGCAACAAGAAAGAGGAGGACTGGGCCCCAACATCCACTCGAAGAAGCTTTACCATGCTGCAGCCTATCCCTGTTGTATTCGCTGCACACACAATTAGCTAATCTATGTTCCCACGTTGTTGCAAGGACACAGTCAGCAATGAAGCATACTGTTATGTACTGAGTTGAATATGATCCAAAATGCAGCAGTCTGATTGGTCCTAGAACAATAGGATTGAGATTGCAGCAGTCTGATTGGTCCCAGAACAATAGGATTGAGATTGCAGCAGTCTGATTGGTCTGCAGGAGCCACCCAATCCAGCTCCAGGTGGAAGTGAATCCGCACTCCGATTGGCATACAGGAGTATCCCGCAATTAGCCAATCATGTGGGGCCCATTGTGTAAATAGTGTATATAAAGCAAACGTTTTGGGGGAACTGCATTCCCCACTACTATGAGCTGAATAAAGAGCATGAAATTCACACTTGACTCCGAGTATATTTCACATACTTAAAGACTCAGAACAGTGTGACAACCTCAGTTAAATTCCCGCATAGGCTGCACCAGACAAGCATACCTTTAGTAAACTGAAACTATTAAAGGTCTGCATAATGTTAAGAGCTACCGCATGCTTTTACCACCTTATTATGCTCTCTGCAGGAAGTAAGCTTGTGAGGCAACTCTTCTTCTTTGCCAATGTAACTGGTAAGTTTGCCAAAATGGCAACAAAGGAAAAGCTATTTAAGCGGGCTACCTGTTTAAGTATTAGATGATTCATTAAGTATTGTAGAAAAAGGTTTGTTTGTTTGAATTATGTTTGATAATTTCTGCTCTTAATTTCAGTCATCATAAATGTTTCTGGATACTATTATGATTCATAATTTCCCATGACTGTTCCTCCTGCATTCCATTAAAATAAGTTAAAATAGACACAGTACATTCATTAGTAACCTTAAATGTTGATTCACTAAGATAGGTTTATCTATGTGAATCAATGTTCAGTGTTACTAATCAATTTTATCATATAGTTTAGCACATATAAACTATATAGTACATATATTATGACAGTAATCTTATGTGCTTAAATATGTGATGTTATCTGACAGCCTTTCAGTGTCTCTGTGGAGCAGCAATGGCTTGTATGTAAGAAAGACATCCATTCATCAGCAGTTTCTGAACTGTGAGGGCAGGTGAGCTTTTAAGAAGGACTGGAAATCTTTACACCTGCAGAAGAGAGATGGGGAAATGATTGAGAGAGATCTCAGAACTAGGAGATAAGGCTACCATACAAAATATGCAAATTAACTGTGGCGAGCTTCTGTGGAATGTCCTATGGGAATAAAAACTCACTCCACCTGCCTGCTACATTTTGAATGCTACCATTTTATTTCCTTGTTGGATAATATTCTCTCTTCCGTTTAGTTTTAAGCTTTTAAATTAGGTTAGCTTGTTTGCATTGCTTCTGCATGGATTTATTTACTTATTTTTTGCATTTTTTGACATTATTTCTAACTGTTCTTAATGAATTGTTACATTTATTATCGCTCATTTGGTACGTAACAAGCCGTTTTGAGCACCACTGTGGAAAAGTGGAATGCAAATGAACTGATGATGATAGATTTTAAAACAGACTCTGCTTTCATGTCGCAAGCCCCCCCCCCCCCGCCCCAAAATGAGGGCTCAGTGTTTCCTTTTTTAAAAAAGAAAGAAAACGCATGCAGAGCTGAAAGACCAAACTGGCTTCACATTAGAAGCTGGATTCTGACATTCCCAGGACAATTATGAAGTTGTGTAAATCTCTAGTCGGCAGAAAATAACTCTATAAAAAAAAGAAACCTAAACAACAACAACAAAAAGCTTGCTTCTTTTAAAGGCATACTTCCTCATATCATGGCAATATGGAAAATGGTGTGATGTTTTCAGGAAGGCAAATGTTATACAGATATTGCTTCAGAAACTTCATTGGGTTGATAAGGGCTTGGAATAAACAAATCGCCAGTGTTATAAAAGCATGGGAATGTTTATCTTTTGGCTCCATTAGCACCTTTTTATTAAACAATTTTGGCTGAGTGAAGGCCTCTCAAGCTAAGTGTGGGGTGCTGGAACATGACAACAATAAGAAATTATGCCTGCACAATATCAGACGTGCACAATTTGTGACTCCAAAAGCTGGATTCAGCCTACTAGAAGCTCAATAAATCTCCTATTTTTACTGCCTGCCTGGGCCTGCAAAAACAGGAGTCAAGGACTTTGGGCTACATTTGGTTGTGCAGGCCAGCCTGACACCTTTTGAAATTCCCACGATGAAGCAAGACATGTTATATAGGCTGTTACACACACACACAAAGACACATACTAAACTCAAGTTAATTGCATGCAAAAACTGCAAAAAATTTTTTAGCAGGGGCAATTAGAATAACATTAATTTTCTAACATTGCTCAGCTTTTTTCTTTTCTTTTTTTAATCAAAAGAAAGCCTATTGGCTCAACATGTTTTATCTGTGGCTAAAGGATCATGTATCAATTCTGCCATTTGTACTGATGTAAACCTCCAGAATGTATTTTGTATAGCTAACTATTTAGCTCTATCCCCTGTACATTTTCCTTTATTGCTATGGCTAGTGGCTAATGAAAACAAAGTTTCTATCTATCTACCTACTAAACTCAAGTTAATTGCATGCTTGTTGAGGTATGAAGGAAGCGAGGAATAACCTTATCTTGCTGGATATGGAGATTATCATTTTTTGTGATTGAACTACATGTACATCCCATCATTTCTCTGAGGAGAAACAGCGCCCCTCCATTTTCTTCCCCTCATACAGCCTGTTTATGGGCTAGACAGTGTGTAGCCACCCAGTGAACTTCAAATATTAGGTTTTTTAACCTGGATTTCCTCGGTCTGGCCTAGCCTAGCCCTCTATTAACGATACTACCCAGGTTCCCAAGTGAAGCACTTACTTATACAGGAGCAAATTCCTAAGGAAGTACTGGTAGGTGGTATTTTACAGTTTGGGTACAGTTTGGCTCTCACCACACATTACTTTACCTTTCTCTACTGCAGTCTACTGCACTTGCAAGCATAAATATTAGAATCTATTATCATTATCATTATTTAAATAGGGTTGCCATATTTCAAAAAGTAAAAACCAGGACACCAAAAGGTGGTTGAGATTTCTTTTTAGGAAGACCCAAAAATAGTTGAGCTTCCCCCCCCCCCAGGAAACCTGCAAAATTGTTGAGCTTTTTAAAGGAAAACCCAAAAATGCCAAAAAATGTGATTTTTCAATTGACTTGCCTAAGATACAGGGCAAAGCGCCACAGATAAAAACAAGAATCACTAAAAACGGGGGGGGGGGGAACCAATCGTTGAAAACAATTAAACATCATATACATTTTTTAAAAAAAAACATACAAACATTTACAATAAAAGCAGCACAGCACCAGTTACGCTTCCTCCCTATCAGGGCACTCAAAAGTCCTGGCTCTTTCAGAATGATTTTCTTCCCCCAGCTTCACCCTCACCAGTTTGTGGCAACATGGTTTTCACAGAAAGCAGATGGTATGCTAGATATCAGCTTTCCATGCTTCTGTTTTAATACAGCTTACAGCAGTCTTGTGCTTCTCTCAAGCTAACTCTTGATGAACAGGCAGGGATGAAAAGGAAGCCCACGTGCGTGTGCGTGACACCGTACCCAGCTGAAAGGGGACAGTCACGCAAACAAAACTGCTGAATGAGAGTAAAGAAAGGCAGACAAAAGACAAAAGGAAAAGAAACATTCTTGTTTATTTTCTCTCTCTTTGGAGACCTATGTTTGGGGCACTCGCTAAGTTCCAGGGGCTGTGTACTAATGCAGTTGGTGGATGGCTGATGGAGGACCCAGGATGCGAGACAGGGAAATGTCAGTCTCCCAGGGTGAGGTGCTGGGAGGAAAAAGCAGGGGGGGGGGGCAGGTGAGATCTGGGAGGGGCAGCTACCTTTTGTGGGTATTAGGGGCTGAGAACCCTTTAGGAGACGAATCCATATTTTACTTGTTCTGTTTGTATTATTTTTTTGTAGCTGTTATTGTATTCTGAAAAACTTGAATAAAAATATTATTTAAAACAAAAACAAAACAAAACAGGAATAAAACTGTCGAATGGAGGGAATGCATGCATACAATCCCAAGTAGTCAACATATCACTTCATACATCTGAAGTGTTGGTGGTATGGTACTATCGTCTTTCAGCTAACACAGGGGTCAGCAAAGTTTTTCAGCAGGGGGCCGGTCCACTGTCCCTCAGACCTTGTGGGGGGCCGGACTATATTCTGGGGTGGGGTGGGGGGGGGGGAGGAACGAATTCCTATGCCCCACAAATAACCCAAAATGCCAAAAATGTATTTTAAATAAAAGCACACATTCTACTCATGTAAAAACGCCAGGCAGGCCCCACAAATAACCCAGAGATGCATTTTAAATAAAAGGACACATTCTACTCATGTAAAAACACGCTGATTCCCGGACCGTCCACGGGTCGCATTTAGAAGGCGATTGGGCCAGATCCGGCCCCTGGGCCTTAGTTTGCCTACTCATGGGCTAACACTATTATCAGGAAACTCTGATAGCAGTGTTAGCTGAAAGAGAGTATACACGGATAGGAGACAGCCTTGCTCAGCCAGCATGGCCAATGCAAGTTATAGTCCCAAACATCTCGAACAGAAAAAAAGACGATCCACTCTGCAGCATTGTTATATAGCCGGCTGGGAGAACTGCAAGCTGCAGAGTGAAAGAGAAGATACTTGCTTATTTCTCTTGATTAGCCAGCCTCGGCCTCTGCCCTTTTCCTCAGTGAAGACGACAGCTTGACTGCTCCACTTCACCCTCAACCATACATTAAAATGGAAAGGGAAAATAATTGACTGAAGATTCTACAAGTAACTGACTGTGCTATGGAACAATTGTGTTGTGTAACGGTATGGAACAAAGCCATGGGGAACTGTTCTAAAAGGCATCAGAGAACAAATGTGAATTATCATGCCCATTGGCATTTTCATTAATGCAAAGCGAGCAAGCAATGGAAACTTCACCAAGGAGAGGTAAACCATTTTTTTTTTTTTTGCTTTAGCATCCCAAATTCTCCAGTCCAAATAACATTGTTCAAATAAGGCATGAGGTAGGTCTCCTCTGTTTCCAAAACAAATTCCGATGATAAGTGTTGGCAGACGTACAGAACTTGGAATATTTTGACACGGATTTGGATGGAAGAGGAGGAGAGTGGGGGGGGAAGTGGGAAGAAGCCTTGAAAATGGAAAGGTAGAGTTTTAGGAATGAAGACACAAAGACATTTATTCATTCACTCACTCACTCACTGTCAGTATAACACAGACATCTGCCAGTATACAAAAACGCTTTGAGTTGTCAGAGAGGACCCATTGAAATGAATGGCTATAATTAACTTTGGTCTGTTAGTTTCAATGAGTCTACTCTGAATAAAAGTTAATTTAAACAACTCAGGACCGCAATAACTTAAAGATTGCCTCCTTCCATATGAACCTTCCCAGACCCTGAGATCATCTTCTGAGGCCCTTCTTTGTGTGCCGCCTCCTCGAGAGGTCCAGAGGGTGGCAACACAAGAACGGGCCTCTTCTGCAGTGGCTCCCTGTTGGGGAATGCTCTCCCCAGAGAAGTTCGCTTAACGCCTTCATTATACACCTTAAGGCACCAGGTAAAAATGATCCTCTTTAACTAGGCCTTTGGTTGACTGACATTCAATGCCCTTTTGTGTTTTTTTCCTGGGGTGTTATTGGGTTGTTCTTGTTTTTATTTTATGTATTCTGTGTTTTTATATTGTGATTTTATCCTGTGAGCCGCCCTGAGACCTGTGGGTATAGGGCGATATAATACTACTAGTATTACTAATAATTGATGACAAACCTTTATTGCTTTGCAGTCTGCCTCTTATTGAAGTTTAACAGAATATGCCAACCAAAACCCCACAAAAGGTAAAGAGCGCTAAAAAAGGTGTTATTTCAAGGGGAAACTTTGGGGAAAGAGGAGCTAGGCAAGGATGCGAGCTTAAATTTAGGGACTGCCCATGGAGCCCAACCCTAATATTAAGGAATGGACCCACCTTGTGATTACCTTTGTTGGGACACCTTTGCATTCCCAGTTCAGGAATGCCTTTATGTTACTACAGGGGAATGTTGGGGTGGGGGTGGGGGTCTATTTATTGAAATTGAAAATAATTCCAGCTCTCCTGAAATCCACCTGAAAATCTGTAAAAAGCCCTCTTAGCGCTTGTTTACACACAATTTTGCAGTCGTAAGCATGTTAAGTGGTGACCTGCATGTGGGAATGAGCTGCCAAGGATCTAACACCACAGATGGAGCTTTCATATTTTAGTCACCTGGCATCCCCTCAACCTCGATGCTGTGCTGGAGCTGTAAGTCATCAAGGGCGAGTCTGGACACGCTTCATTATGTGTAGTGGCCAAGGGTGCAATCCTATACACAATGTAGCTAGCCTGTCACTTTATCTATTATTTTATCAATTTGGCTTGGGCTGATGGGAGCTGCAGCCTAACAACACATGGGGAGCATCACATTGGCTACCTTTGCTTTACACACTTACCTGGGAGTAAATTCCATTGAACTCAGAGGCTGTTACTTCCAAGCATCCATGTTTAAGATTGCACTGTTAATGTGATGGATAATTAAAATCTCGCTTACCTACACACGTGTGGATGAGGAACTTCCTATTATTTATTACATTTCCCCCCTTCAAATTTCAAATAAACCTTATGAAGTCAGCACAAATGTTTTAATAGCAGAAAACATTGATCTAGAGGCGGAAGTTAAGCTTGAAATGATAGCTGGCGTTTATTCACAGCTAAATCGAACCTACCTTTGATTTTTAAAGGCATTTTGATTTAGCCATTTCAAAGGCCATTAAAATGCTGCCATCCACTGCCTCTTTAAAATACTGCAGCTTAGAACAGGATTGCCTCATCCGCTGCAAGACTGGTTCCAGTGCAACATGCGAAACACTTCCAGGTTCATTAAATGGTAACCCTTCAAGTGCCAAACATTTCTCCTGCCCAATAAATCCAATGCAAGGAAGTGCTAGACTTGAAACATGTCAAAATATTGTTTCTTTTGAAGCTTAACTCTGGCAGTTAAGTGTCACAGTGAGGATTCAATTTGATAAATTTATGCTGCTCCTGGTTTTTAAGTTTTAGCTTCCAGGCTTTTTGCATTCTGAAACTGAATGTTTGGGAATTTTTGTTTCCGAAATCTCTCCCCACCCCCTATTCCATGGAAAGTGGCAATAGCCATTGACTGACAGAAATTTTTGTTTTTAAATTATCAACTCATTTTGAGAAAACACATCTTAATAATTCAATCATAATTAAATAATAATATTTGCACATATACGGTGAAATTGCTAAAGGTAAATGTCAAGTAAAAATAAGCTTAAACTTACAAATGAGGGAGCAGCTTTTGTCTGCCCATTAAAGGAGTTTATTCATTTGAATGTGTTCGAACTGATCTGGATAAATACAGTCATACCTCTGGTTGTGAATGGGATCCGTTCCGGAGCCCCATTCGCAACATGAGCAGTGCGAAACCTGAAGTGCCGCGTCTGCGCATGTGTGCAACGCGATCCGACGCTTCTGCGCATGCGTGAACCGCTGAACCCAGAAGTAACCCGTTCTGGTACTTCCGGGTTCGTCGCGTCTGTAACCCGTGATGAACGCAACACGCAGCGTTCGTATCCACAGGTATGACTGTATTAGGCTGCAGCCTGCTCAAGATTCTGTGTCCTGTGAAATAGTCTTCAATTGCAGAATCACATCCACAAGAGAAAAGGCATTAAAGCAACAACGAGAAGCAAAAATAAAATAAAATTAACATAGATGAGTAATGTGGAAATGCCAGTGCATCAATTCTAAGCGACAGAAGCAACCCACAGAAATCACTACAAATCTCTCAGTATTTCCTGTTATCACACTATCATTTCCTTTGTTGTGAGATCTGGTAAACAGATAAGATAAACCAAATTATGCACTGCCCCCAAGATTAGGTCAAGACCCCATTCAGAGCTTCAGAAAACAGCATGCCTCAATCTGAAGGGTTTTGAAGGCTGTTTAACTCAGTTTTAGGGTCCAAAGCAAGGACTCTTTGGTGGTGGGGAGGTTTCATCCTCCACCCCTCAATTTGCTGTTGAGAAATAAACAATAAACTATATTTTTTTCATTTTGAAAAGTGGATGGAATTTGCATGCCTAGCATCCCTCTAGAGAGGATTAAAACTGCCAATGCACAAGCAAACAGGTCCAAAAATCTTTCTACTGGGCATGTTTAAATCCTGATTTATTATTATTATTATTTTTAAAGGAAAAACCTTATAATTTCCCCTGCAACTATGGCTAGAACTAGGTGAGAATGCCTAATAACTCCTATACCTAACTTTCTATGGGCTGGGATGTTTTGTTTATTGATTTATCTATCACCTGAGATGTCCCTTTCCGTACCTGTAGTCTAAAGTAGCACAGCCCAGGCACCTTAATGACCATTACGCCTTCAGTTGTCCTAGATGTAATGGACAAAAGTAATTATGGATTTATTTAGAGAATTTGTATGCCACACTTAAAAAACAAAAACAACGAACCTCTCTGGATGGCTTGCAATAAAGACAACTGAAATACAAAACCATTCCAAGATGGAATCTGCATCAAAACGAAACACTTCGGCAGAACAGACAAAACCTGACCCAAATGAGCTTACAGCACTTGCCAGAATGCATAACAAAGATCTTTGCCCGGTGCAGAAATGGCATCAAAGACGGTGCCAGCTGAGCCTCCCTAGGGATAATATTCCATAGATTCCCTTTTCAATCATGGCATCTCACCTCTCCAGTCGCCACATGCCTAACATCAAATGGCTGGGGCAGAGGGGGGCATGGAGGGATGTCTCCGATAATGTCCTCAAAGTTCAGATATACATTTCCATATATATTACACTACATAAAACCGCATATAAATTACATTAATAACAGAACATTGTGGTTTTCACAACACCAGTATGAACTGACAGCCAGCCAGCCAGCCAGCATGGAAGCCCTGGCTGCAAATCCTGTCAGCCATGACACTCGCTGGAAGACCTTGAGCCACTCTCTCTCAGCCACACCTACCTTGCAGAATTGTTTTTTGAGGATAAAACGGGGGGTAGGGGAGAGAACCACGTATACTTCTTTAAGCTCCTCGTGAGAAGCGAACGATATAAATACAGCAAGTAAGCAAACAAACAAGTATGTAAAACAGAACTGAACAAGGAACCTTACTGTTCACAATGTCTCCCTGGAGCTGAAGAATCTGTGGGACAGGCACTGTGAGAATAACTATGTCAAACTGGTCTGAGGAGCCTGTACTAACACAGACCTCCCACTTCTCATCTCTGAGGCAGATTTGTGTGACGTGGTGGTTATAGAAGACATCAGCACCTGCATTGAAAGAAAGAGAGAACATAACAGATATCTGAACCAACTAACGAACAAACATCACCTGTGCTTTAGTCACATCAAGGCTGATGCTACACACTTGACTCACAGGTGCCTTTGAAGGCTGTCCAGCAACTTCATCCTCTGAAGAACACAGCTGCACAGGTTTTGACCGGACACAGTTAGGCAGAGCATGAGACCCTTACTTCTTTCCCATCTGCATTGGCGCCTGGTCCGTCTCAAGTCCCACATAAAACTGCTTGTGCACTAGATCAGAGCAGCCTTTTCCAAATTTGTGCCCTCCAGATGTTTTGGACAACTTCCATCAATCCCTGTCCCTGCTGCAGCTGACAGGAGTTGTAGTCTAAAACTACAGCACTAGGTTGGCAAGGGGACAGTGGAGAGGGGAAGGTTCTCCATTGTGGAACCTCACTTTGGGAATTATCCCAGTGCCTTCCTATGCATATCTACTGAGAGGCAAGTCCCGTTCAACAGGACTTTCTCCTGAATATGGGACAGTGCCTGAAATATTTTACACACTTCCCTGTGATTAAGAGCTATTGAACCCAACAAGGCTATTGAACCCAACAATGTGTCTGAGTAGACACATATGTTGCAAATGCCTTTTTGGTGACAAAGACCTTCACATTTTCTAAGGTCTTTAAGTTTCACGTGGTATTTAACGTAGCTGTTCATTATTTTCTTTTATTTATAACTGTTGTTTTTAAATTGTATTGATTAGTTTGTATCTTTCTTTCTTTTTGTCACATTGAAGCAACTACACTGCAACTAATGGACCTTATTTTCACATGGTTTTCCTCTAGCAGCTGAGAAGAAGAAGAGTTTGGATTTGATATCCTGCTTTATCACTACCTGAAGGAGTCTCAAAGCGGCTAACATTCTCCCTTCCTTTCCTCCCCCACAACAAACACTCTGTGAAGTGAGTGGGGCTGAGAGACTTCAAAGAAGTGTGACTAGCCCAAGGTCACCCAGCAGCTGCATGTGGAGGAGCGGAGACACGAACCCAGTTCACCACATTACGAGACTACTGCTCTTAAACACCACACCACACTGAGAATAAGGCAGCTAAATATGCCATAGGTTCTTGGCTTTAATCCCACCTTAAATCACAATGGACCTGTTCTCTGCTCTGTGTAGAGACAGAAAGAAAAACCAATTCTTTTTTCTCCTAGCACCTTCCTGGCTGGACCTCACTTGCTAGCTTGTCCTTCTGCCTGTCCTGCCACACCACCTAATACAAGTGATATATTAACTTTCTGGTTTTCTCCTCTGACATGAACTACTGTACACAGAGGGTGGACTATGAGAGTCAAAGTGTAAGTCTGGGACACTGAAACAAGCAATGGTAGAGTAGGGTAGGTATGTAAGAGAATGGAAAGAATTTGGGGCGTTGTTTCTTCCAGCCGGATGGAACTCAACTTGAAGAGGTTCAATATCTTTTTATTATTTGGTCTTCATTAGTTAATCTCAGACCTGTAATAAGGAAAGCAGCTATCCTCCAAGAAACAAATCTGGCATTCATAACTGACACCTGTTTGGTTAAGAGAGCCAGCCAGATCTTGCTCACCTGCTTGGGGTGGTAGTCAGGAAGGCAGAGTAGCACATCCCTGATGGCTTTTAGAATGGACTGCAAGACCTTCCTTATTCAAACGGCAATGGGGAGGTGAGGTCACTTTGGCTGGATATTTAATTGCTGCTGCAGATGTTTCACTTGTCTGCAATTTGCTTTTATTAACAGTGGATGCTGCCGTCTTAATTATGAGTGAAGAACCTACAAGCTTCTCCGGAGCCGTTTTGTCATTATAACTAGGTTGGAAGCCCAAATGAAAAAGGCCAGAAACTGCTTTGCCACCATGCACAAAATTATTTGCTGAATCGAGCATAGGATGCAGAGAGAGATTAATATTTTAACTAAGGAAAATAACGCATAGACAGGCCAAATCCAGTAGCTCTATTTCTGTTCCACCATTCATTACCGGTAGTATATGTGTATGGAGAGAGAGAGAGAGAAGCTTGAATTTATAGTAACAAATAAAAACAGACTATAGGGTTTACCCAAAGTAAGATGTCACCTGCCAAATGTGATTTTCTAAACACACCAAGAATGCAATTCTATACACACTGGCCTGAAAGCAAACTGCATTGTTTTCAATGGAGCATACTTCCGATTAAACATGTGTAGGATTGCACTGAAAGATTCACTTTTAAATGTGGGGAATACTTCCACAATAATATATTTAGGATCATTGTTTCAAGATCTATACCTGACTCCTTTAAATAGTGCTTCACAATTGATGACATTCCCTCTGGTGTTACAAAATTCTCCGCCCCTTCCTTCATCTGCATTCCTTCTACAGGGGCAGTCATTGGCCGCAGCACTCCGTGAGTCAGCAGATCTTCGTAAAAGCTGAAAACAAACAAAACAAAAGCATAAACACATCAATGTCAAATTGTCTATAGTTACTGTATTAACTATGCCCCCAAAAGGATGCTTCTGTTTTAAATACCCAACTTAAAGTTGAGTGATCAAGTCCACAAGCATTAAAATCAAAAGGAAAAATATCCACATGCACAGCAATGGCCTTCGCATTCACTAGAAAGCTATTGCTACTTAAGATAAATTATCAAGAACTGACCAGTTTATGTGTGTGTATGAAGCTAACTTACTAGCTGCCCACAAGATGCTATGTAAGAATGTAAGGCAGTTGTCAACCTATGGAAAGCCATAGGTTCCCATAGGTTGGGAATAACAGCACTCTCCCCATTTGTGATTCCAAGCAATTGGCATTCAGGGGCATATTTTCTTCAACCGTGGAGGTAAAACCACAACTACCAACGCCATTCAGCGCTGCCAGTGGTCAAGGATGCTGGGACTTCAAGAACATCTGGTAGTAAACCACTTTGGCCACTCCCAATGCTCGACAATACATCAGCCCTGAGTAACTTTTGGCCCTCTGGATATGCACTGAATGCAGGCACGGATACAGGAATCAGCTGCCCGAAAAAGGCCTGAAAGTGCATGAATGCTGCCTGCTGAAACCTCAGAAGGCAAAGTTCTGGCAGTATCCTCCTGCAACTACCGGTAGTAAAACCAGGACAAATAATGCAAAATATCTGAAACTGCATTAGAAGTGATTAAAGTAAGAAAAAAATAAATAAGCAAACTGCAAAATATGTTTATTTTAGTCAGGTCTTTATTCTCGTCTTTGATGAATTAATTGCTACACACCCAGTTTAAAGGGAATGCAATGTGGTCTTAATTTGGATGACTACATTATTGGGTACTTCTATTGTTATTGTTCTATTATAAAATCTTGAGCACAGCCTTGGGAGGGCAATTGTACCCTGGGAGAGATTTTTATAACCCACTGAGTAAGTAAATAAAAAAATAAAAAATGTCCTGATTACACAAGTCACAGAATCTGGCTTTCCTTGATGAAGGGATCTGGATTTAATTTATTTCATTCTAGCACAGACTCTTTTCATCCCGGTTCAAATAACATATTCCTACGTTCCACGGGAAGGAAGCAGCAGGTGTAAGGGACTGTACAGCTCGCCCAATGCATCAGTGGCGGGCAGTCTGTGCCCTCCGGATGTTGCTGGACCTCAGTTCACATCAGGCAGTATGGCCAACGGTCAGGAATGATGGGAGTTGGGAGTCCAGGCCACATTTTCCCACCCTTGCCTTATGTTCTGGTTGGGAGAAGCAAGCCCTCCAACCCCCCCCCCCCCCCCCCGCTCAAGATAAAGCAGCTGGAAGCAGGTATGAATGTGCCCAACTCCCTCTCTCTTCCTAATTAAAGATGACTATACAGTTGCTCATCATCACACATTTATCATCACACCTATCAAGCTTACCAAGAACTGAAGGTACTAAATTCATGTTGAAGCTACCCACATTCTTACCACACTTCTGTGTCCAAAGGAAAAAACAAGGATAAACAACGTGACATGGGAGAACATGAAAAGGAAATGATGCATGGTGCCTGCCACGCCAACTACTGTACCCATGTTTTCACAAAATAGTCCTGTGTAATGACTCCGCCAATATTCAGCAGGTGCCTTCTCTTTCAACTTCAAAAAACATGCTGAAAACTTTCGTATTCTGTCAGGTTTATGCAGGCAACTAAGAATGCATATTTCTGTAACAGCTGATCTATTATTTTGAATGTTTCTATCTTTTTTTTAATGGTATGGTTTTGTGAACTTGAAGAGTTCACTAGCAAGAGATGTAGTAGTGGCTCCTTGGTTACATGTCTGGCAGCAGCTACTACCCACCACCTACAGAGAAACAAAACAAATTGAGCCCAAACCTGTCAACTACATCAGAGATCCACGTTCAAAGCTACAAATGGAACTTTCTTTTTAAAAAGCAAGTGGTTTAGATCAGGGTTGTGCCGTATGTGAAGTGAAATAACTGTCTAGGGCCTCCCTTGCCATGTGCCGGGTTGCTTTGAGCCACCATTTTAAGTTTCCCACAATACCTTGAAGCACTTGATACAGCGTTTTTCGAGGCCAGTAAAATGGTCGCCAGCAGCAGGCACTGATTGGAAGAGCAGCACCACGAGGTAAGGCTACCGGATGCATGGAGGACAATTTGCCGAGGACTGCTTCAAGCCTGCTGTAGTCATTCGTAAGTAGAACAGCCCTCATCCAACAAACTCTACTTGTGAGCTTCCATAGGCACTGGATCAATGCAGACATGCCAGTTGATCAGGCAAAATTGGCTGCCAAACTCTTAAACCTTTCACAGGACTTCGATGTCAAGAAATTAACAGGTGAAGCTTTTCACAGAATGGAGAAAGGTAGGGCTGCTAGCTAAAACTGTCTGCTACTCACACTAAAGGCATAGGTGCATTAGCTGGTTGAGAAGCTGGCAACCTTACACTACCTGCTCTCTGAAACAGAAGACTAAACTTGATGGAGGGGGGGGGAATCTCAACTTTCAAAGTATCCTTATGTTAGTTAACAAAGATTTGCAATTGCTCTTTCATATACTAAGAATGTGCAAGATTTGTGACAAAAGACCTACACGAGTCACTTAGGATGCTCCAACACAGTCATACAGACACCAATGCTTCACAAATGATGAAACACAACTGTAGCTTACAAGTGTGTACAATATTTAAGCAACCTCTTATTTTTAAAAAAACAAAAACAAAAAGTGAAACAGGAAAAAGCTGAGCATGAACAGAGAAAATTCAAACTGAGATTCTATCTCAAGAGTTTCAGTAAGATCTAATTAGCAAAATTGGGGTACTTTCATTAGCAGTGGCTCTTTCCTTCTTAAAAGTCACTTTACCAAATTCCCTTTAATATTTCATTCATTGGTGCTCAGCAGTAGATTGCAATGTAATCAACAACCACGGGTTGCTATAACAGTATTGGCAGGTCTCACCCTTGACATATGAACCCCCCCACCCCCCAAAAAGAGAAACCCAACCCGTTGTCATTCATTTCCCCCGCTCACCCTTGATGCTTTTTGGCATATTCGGGCATCCGAGTGACGTACTGGGCTCCTAGATCTGCCGTGCATTTCGGATCCTGAGTGCTGCGGCTTGTAGCCATTCTTCCCCCTTAAAAATCACGTGCGTGGAGACAAGAAGTTTTTTAAAGCACAGCCGCGCGTATCCAATCAGCTTCCTCCGTGGGGCAAAATAAGCCAGTGGCGCCTAGTAACTGGGAAGCGGCAGGGGTATGGTCAAGTCATTCCGAGCAGGGGGCGATGGTTTGTTGCCTAGCGCTTAATTAAGAGCTCAGTCCCAGATAAGTGTATCTATTGGATTGCTGCCTAAAGCTGTCTGTTTAGGAATCCGGTTCCAAGTTACAGTATAAAGACCCAACAACCCCAGCTTCGTCCGCAAGGGGATTTTTCACCGTGTATATCGGGGGAGAACAGACTTCAGGGCTGTGTGTTTTCCCTCCATCCCAAATACACTAGCTGCTGCTAGGTGCAAAGGACACGCGTTCGTTGATTGATTGATTGACTCTCTACAAATCTATAAATATAGCCTACCTAAGCGATGTAGAATGTTAAAACACAACAACAGCTCTTCCACACAAAAAGCGAGTCCGGGTTAACTCGAGTTTTCTGCGGAAAGCGCGTGCGTCATTTTATTAGACAACGGTGAGTCAGAAATCCTTGACGCTCCCCTGGCAAATCAGCCGGAGATCTGTTAATAGATCCCGATCTACCTTTACTCCACGCTTGAGGATAATGCACGCTGAAATAAGCCTTGCATGGGGGAACGTATTCTGAAGCCGTGTGCTGCTCTTGACGCATCTACCGCCGGGATTCACTCAACTCTTCTTTTTTCTTTTTTTAGTTTAGGACGGCGCTGCAGGACGGCCACAGATACTGTGCAAAATTACCTACAAGTCCCAAGGAACACGATGGGACTTGCCTCTGAGTAAACGTGCAAAGGATTAGGGCGGACACTCTCTGAAGCGTGCTCATGTGGAGAAGCGGAGCTTGGGCGCGTTTATTCCGGACACTTCTCCTGCCAGCCTTCCCAGATCCCGCGGCCGACCTGCCCGGTTTATTTATTTATTTATTTTTAATTCTTTTACCCGACAGGTTCTACTACGGCCGAAGAAGAGAGAGACCCACCTGCGCCGCGAGCCTTGTCCCACAGCACGATGCGCAGGAGGCGCTGCGGCAGCTCCCTGCGCAAAAGCGCAGCGCACAGGCTGCCCGTCAGCCCCGCGCCCACGATCAGAACCCGCGCCATGGCGGGACCGGCCGGCGGATGGCGGCGGGATCCTCCCCCTCTTCCTGGGTTGCTTGTGCAACCGGGAGGCGGAGCCGACTCGCTGCAGGCCGCCGGCAGAGGGAGATCGCGCCGCTTCCTCGCGAAGGCAGACGCTTTTGGGTAGCTTGTTCCCCGGTCGTGGTGCCACTGCGAGCGCGGAGGTTCCTCAGAGCCGGCCTTCTCGGTGGAGGAGGCAGGAAAAGGACGTTAATTTCTCCAAGTTAGGAAGCGTGCATAGGAACCCCGCTTTGTGCAAAAACACACCCCGCTCTCTGATTGCGCACCAGAACCTAATTACATATTTCCCGACTCAGGGCCTGCCCAAGACATTTTGGCACCTTGGGTGAACCACAAAAGAGTGCCCCGTCTCCCCACAGGGGAAGAAGAGGGGACTGAAGATCTAAATCAGGAACAAGCAAGGGAATGAAATATGCATTAGGATCTGCTGCCCCTGTGCATCCTGCCGCCTGGGGTCACCTTGCCTCCCCTTGCCTCATGGGTGGGGGTCCTCCTGGGCAGCCTTGTCCTGACTGGAAAGGAAACGAAGAAATGTAATGAAAGATGCATGCGATTTTTTTTTTAAAAAAAGAATATATATATAAATTACAGAAGCATCTTCATATGTAATATTGACACATCTCAATATTAATATTTCACAATGCTCAGTATAACATACATTAAAATGTTCCAAGCAAAGTTCACAGCTCAGATGCATTAAGCATGTTTCTTGCTTTGAGGTGAGCAAACCATAGTTTGCAGCAGTGTCTCAAATGTACACACGTCAGCTAAACCACAGCTTACGTCTTCAAATTGGGTGGAAGCTGGTTTGAGGGAAAGTGCGTCAAAACAGTAGTATTTCTCAAGAAAGTAATAAAATACATATGGATTGTGGCCAGTGTTAGGTGTAAGGTAAAGGTAAAGGGACCCCTGACCATTAGGTCCAGTCACAGATGACTCTGGGGTTGCAGCGCTCATCTTGCATTACTGGCCGAGGCAGCCGGTGTACAACTTCTGGGTCATGTGACCAGCATGACTAAGCCGCTTCTGGCGAACCAGAGCAGTGCACGGAAATGCCGTTTACCTTCCCACCGGATCGGTACCTATTTATCTACTTGCACTTTGACGTTCTTTCGAACGTCAAAGGTGGGCAGGAGCTGGGACCGAGCAACGGGAGCTCACCCCGTCGCGGGCATTTGAACTGCCAACCTGATCAGTTCCACAGCGCCACCCACATCCCTAGTGTTAGGTGTACTTAGCTTGAAATAACAGTGGTGGGAGTGCCGTGGATCTGGAGTACATTTCAATGTGTGTACAGCCTAGTTTTTGTCATATGGTGAAGACAGGGCCAGTGCTATAATTAGGCCAGCTAGGCAGTTGCCTAGGGCAGAGACCTCAGAGTGGCGCAGCTTTATACAGATTAGTTTTTGTTACATCTGATAAATTTCTGAAAATATTTTTCTTTTATTTTATATTTTGGATAATTTTTATCATTTTTAAAGTAATTCATACATTAGAATTGTTGGGGGTTTTTTGGTATACTGTACACCCTCAACTTGAATGCATTTAACTTATGCATATTCAGCTTTATGTGCTTGGCAAAAAAAAAAAAATCATAAAAATAAAAAGGAGGGGGGGAGATGACAGGCTTCCGGGTAAAAAAACTTTGGCAAACTTCTGCCCACCATTGCACCTAATGTGTTTGGTTATACCTGATTTTGGCTTTAGGTGCGATCCCCAGAACCTAACCCCTATGTAATTCGTGGGCTTACTCACTGTACATGAGATAGAACATAAAGTTGATTGAAATTTATGTTTCATGTGAAAAATTACTTAATATTAAATATATTACAGTCTTATCTTAATTTTGTTTTAAAATGTATTCATTTTTCTAGTGAGCTATGGGTGATAAAAAGTGACCGCCTGGAGCTCAGTGCTGCAAATGAAAGGCTAAGGAGCAAGCTAAGGAGCAAGCAAAGCCAAGAGGGTTTCCCCCTGAAATACCTTTGTGCACAAAAAGAAATGGAAGAACAAGAATGTGACTATACTCTTGTTGAAACTAGCACTGAAGGAGCTGAAATTGATTGATTGATTGATTGCATTTATGAACTCTAAGCTGGAAGTTTCACAAATTGGAGCTATTTCTGGAAAACACAAAGGAAAAAAAAAGGATGTCAAGAAATGTGAGAGGACTGTAAAGTCTGTAAAAGAAGGTGGTATTTTTTTATGCTTGATCTTCAGAATTACAGTGACCCTACTAACTGGCCTAACAGTTGCATTGATCATTTACAGAGGCTTATAAAACATGGACCACAGCAGGTTGTATCACATGCTTTTCTCAAAAGTTCAAACTTATAAAAGTTACAGGTGGGCAGCCGTGTTGGTCTGCATGCACACGAAAGCTCATACCAATAACAAACTTAGTTGGTCTCTAAGGTGCTTCTGGAAGGATTTTTTAAATATATTTTTCATAAAAATTTACAAACGCTCAACTATGTTGCAATGAGGTTGCAAAAGAAACTTAGTTGGCTTGGAAGCTATATCAACTGAATATGTCAAAGCACCAGCACTTCAACCTGAAAGTGACAGCATTTGCAAAGGAAAAGGCATGCAAAGTGAGATTTTGATGTGCCTGAAATTGAGAACATCCTGGGGTGAAGATGAAGCTCGCTTTTTACTCTGGCCTTGTGACACCCGATTTGTCTGATTCGTTTTTTTTAACCACACCACAATATCACACAGGGCAGGGACTTGGAAACTGTGGCCTTGCAGATGCTGAACTCCGTACTCGCATCAGCTCCAGCCAACAAGGGCCGTGGTCAGAGATTATGAGATTTGTAGTCTAGCAACATCTGGAGACCCACAGGTTCCCTATTCCTGATATAAGAAGAATGTGCGGGATCAGACCGAAGGCCCATCCTGGCGGATCCTGGCAGCCAACCTATGGCAGCCTATGAGAAACCCTCAAGATGTGGGCTTAATGTGTAATGTAAAATATTTTCCAAGTCTGTTTTAATGCTCTGTGGATGACTGCATACAGGACTTAACATCTGTACGTGCATTTGTCCTAGAAGGCAACACTTTGTGCTTGGTAATTTATTTATTTTTTTAAATTCAATAACAGTTTATAATAAAAAGGAGGAGGAACTGAGTGACTGAGTTTCCACTTCTGACTCCTAAACACAGGTATCTGGAGGCCTATAGGGCTTTGTACTTCAGAAACCATTTGAAAGCTCCTAAAGAATCTGTTTAGATATCAGTATTATGTGCACCAAAGTAACTGGTATCAAATAATAGTTACCTGGTTTCTGTTTTTAAGCAAATATTTTTTGTGTATTTTTTATAACTACAGTTGTTGTAAACTCTTCCAATTTTTTTTAAAAATAAATTACCGGTATATAAATATTTCTTAGAAAACAAATAAGTAAATACTGTAGCAAGTTTGAAACAGTGGCGTGGAGCAGCTGCAACTTTCTAAGGCTGTTGAAGGCAGCTTATTAAGTACTGAAATCGCTTGCTTTTGTTTGGGCAGAAATAAATGTCAACCCCATTTCCTTTTCAGAAATGTGTAGATATGCATGCTGGATGTGCACTAGAAATCCAAAACGTACTTCCTTAGAAACAGCTGAGTGATTATGGAACAAGCTGGCACTCATTGATTTGGGCTGGGGGGGTGGGAGGGAAGCACGATGCAGTTCACATTTAAGGATGAAACTGCCCTATTTTCACTTTCCAAAACAATGTGCAGACAAGACACAGCCACCCTGGGAAATTCAAACTTCTCCAAGCTTTGCTGTGTAGTTCTCTAGCCAAACCATATGTATAAAAATGCACACCAGGGTGAAATGTGCACATATGCCTATATTAGTGAAAATAACATACAAAATGCATTATATTAGGGGAAACCACTTTGAAGCAGCAGCAGCAGTAATGATGATGAGGATGATGATGATGATGTACCCCACCAATCTGACTGGGTTGTCCCACCCACTCTGGGAGGCTATTTGTATTTATAGTTGGGGAAAGTGCATTAAAAAAATGGGTATATTAGGAGAGGTGCACATCAAAATGCTAATTCTCTCCGCCCCACCTTGCAAACTGGTATGCTAACATAGGGAACTGAATTTAAGATTATAAAAATTAGAAACGAAGAAATTGAAATTGACACATCGCCCATCCCTAGTTGAAGAGTTTAGATTGTGTTAACACTGAATTCAGCAGGACTTGAAAGTGCTTAACTTGGGATATGTATCCAATTCCTTTTTTTATTATTAGAACTATGCATCGGTTTGTGAAATTTGTATTTATCTATTGTGAATGAGAAATATTTGTCTCTGTGTGTGAACTGGTAATATGTACGGCCAGAAGAGGGCAGGCTTATCCTTTGGAATTGCTCTTCACAGTTGCAGCCGCAAATTAGAGGTGCAGTTTAGCTACATCTCCATACAGAAGAATGCGCTAAGTAACATATATTTATTCTCTCTCTCTCTCTCTCTCTCTCTCTGTGTGTGTTTTCTATTCTTTAGAGATCTTTCAGAAGCGTATTGATTGCAGAAGCGTATTGATTGTTTTAGAAGTGTATTGATTGTAGAAGTTAGGCACTGTGACACTTGCACACACTTTTCTTATGCTGTTTCTTTAAGCACATGCAACAAATTCCTGGTTTGCAGAATCGGGGAATAGAAACAACTAGGCAAGTGTAGAATACGAAACCCAGACTCGCATTGAGGAAGCCAGGGCACTTAAATAAATTTTAGTAAGGTAGACACAGTGGCCTAAAATATCAAGCATGATATGAAAGAAGAACTGAACCTGACCCAAGTATTAAATGTATATAAAAGCATTGTGATACTATCAGTTTTATTTTTCAAGCTGCAACAGGCCTGTTGGGCAGACCAACTGTGTGTTACAAAGATGTCTGCAAGCGTGACACGAAGGCTGGCAACATCAGCCCTGCCATGTAAGAACCCCATGCAGACAACCTCAGTGCCTGGAGACAGTCAGGTCGTGTATACAAGGCAGTGACCAGAAGTGGAACGACTACTGGGGGAGCACAAAGAAATGCCATAGGGCATCCGAAGCACCACAACCAGATGCCTTCATTTGCCCCAGCTGCAACAAAACATGTCTCTCCAATATGTCCATCTCTACAGCCGCAGCAGGCGCTGCAACTGTCCAACGGTGTAGTGATGGATAGGCAGCAGAAGAGCAAGAAGGCCACACAGAAAGACTGGGCCAAGTCAAGTCAGTTTATTGTGTGTTAGCAGACAGCCATTCTACACATGAAAACAATAACAATAACAAAAGTATTATTATTATTATTATTAAGTTTTACATTTCTGCTTCTTAATTCTTAAGTTTAATAGCACAGATTTTTTTTTTTGAGCCATAGCAGGAAATTTAGATATTCTGAAGTATATACTACATCAGACAGCAGAAGACAGTTCTTTGCTAGGGATCAGCTTCCCCCCTTCTGTGATCTTCACAACGGGTAAATATACCTGCAATTGTTTCTAAGATCATTATAAAAAGGGCATTCGTGAATTGTATCTTCTATTGACGCAACCACAAGCTCTGTCCTCCTTAGGAATTCCTTTGTTCCAGCCCATTCAATCTGCTAGTGGAAGGACATTTAATCTTGCCTATGTGAAGGCTACCCTCATTTTGACCGTTTGGTAGGTGTGGGCCTTGCAGCAGGGTTTTTGTTTTGTTTTTTAACTGACTTAGCTGAGTTTGCTGTTTACTGCTCTGGCTGAACCTTTGCTTCTCTCTCTCTCTCTCCCCCCCCCTTTTAAAAGTGCTTTGTACATGGTGCAAAGGTAACAGTCCAATGCTATGTCTGGTGTGGCAGTCAGATGTAGGGATGCAACTTGGCAGTGCACTGTGAAAATTATCAAAAATCGCTCATAGGCTGGTCTCTAGTCCTTAGGGGATTCTGTGAGCCCGCTAGGTAAATGATTCCTTGCGGTCAGAGGTTGGAAGAAAACAGGCAAGACCAAGGCAAAACTTAGAGCAAAGTGGCTAAGAAGCCTGACCTTTATTTTGTATAAGCAAAAACTGCTATAGCAGGGTCTACACTCCTCTATACACAGATATGAGTGGAACCCCTCCCAGAAGGTGCTCCCAACTTTTATCAGTTTCCCCACTTTCCAGTTCCCCCTCCCACCTTCCATTAATCACTATGTCATCTCTACATAGCCAGTGTGGTGTAGTGGTTAAGAGTGGTAGACTCGTAATCTGGGGAACCGGGTTCGCGTCTCCACTCGTCCACATGCAGCTGCTGGGTGACCTTGGGCTAGTCACACTTCTTTGAAGTCTCTCAGCCCCACTCACCTCACAGAGTGTTTGTTGTGGGGGAGGAAGGGAAAGGAGAATGTTAGCCGCTTTGAGACTCCTTTGGGTAGTGAAAAGCGGGATATCAAATCCAAACTCTTCTTCTTCTTCTTCTACATAATCAGTGGGGCAGTACGTGGGCAGTACCTGGGTGTCAGGTAGCCATCCTTCTCACCTTTTACCCATCAGCGGACACCCAATAACATAAGATAATGAAGCTATTTACACTTCCTGACCCATCTGGTCAGGTTGATCATGATCCTCTTTTTTCTCGGAGTCAGAATCCATTCCTGGGTTGCCTTCCTTTGTAGTTTTGATAGTTACATGTCTAGCACTTGAGTGGGTGAGATGTTTCTTGGGGTGAGGTGTTTCCTGCCTACGTGACTCTACACTTTTTGGGTAAATGGCTGTCTAGTCTCCTTTTCCCTGTGCCAAACAGGACTCATGGAGATGGAAAAAAGAGCAGCTGCTTTTAGTTGTTTCCTGAGACTTTGCACAATGCATTTTATAGTGACTTAGGCAGGATACTATTACTTCTATATAGTCACAATTTTAACTGTAGATATGACATTTGAAGGGGAAACTTCATATGGCTGCAGTACCAGTGTACATACTCTAGATGACATTCTTTGGCTGGAGCTTGACAAGTCATTTAATGCAGACAGTTTTCTGTTGCCCCAAGCCATGGGGGTCTTCTGAAGTTGGGCGTATGCATAATCGCTGGGTAATTTGTCAGTTCTTTCCCCCAACAGGAACAGCGTTGCTAAAAGAATGTAACAGCTACTTGTCCCAGGAAATCTATGGATTTTGGCTGGAATGATTGTGGCCCCTTGCAGTCTCATCTCCTCATGCACATTTCCTCTCAATGTTTGCATCTAATGCATAAACTTGTGACTCTATTGTCAGATACCCTGCCTGGTGTCATTTCTTACACTGAATGTGTGGCATGTCAGTGTAATGTATCCAGAGGCCTGTGTGTTGTAGCGTGGGGTTCAGGGGTGGAGCAAGGGGGCGGGGGGTGGTCCGCCCCGGGTACCACCCTGGGGGGTGACACTCTGGGGGCGGGCCCCACCCCCGCAATTGATGCCGGCGGCGCGGCAACTTTTAAAAGGCTGCAACGTGCAAACAGCAGAACAGCATCTGTGCTGCTGTTTGTGCGCTGCAGCCTTAAAAGTTGCCGCACCGCACGGAAGGGGTGCCGGCCGATCGCGCCCGCCATCTTGGGTGGACATGTGCAGTCCACCCAAGATGGCGGGCGCAATCGGCCAGCACCCCTTTCTGACAGGCGCCGCGCTGCGTTTTAAGGCTGCAGCGGGCAAACAGCAGCACAGCGCCGGTCAGAAGGGGTGCCGCCCCAGGGGGGGTGCCTTCACGTTTGCTGCCCTGGGCGGCAAAGCAGCTCACTACGCCACTGGTGGGGTTAGTGATTTCGGTAAGTGATTTCAGCTCTCTGACATAGTAAGCAGGAGACAGTTTCTTCATGTAACAATTCTTTATTCAGGCAACAAGACAAGACTGACCGACTGAGGAGAGGGAAGCTACATTTATAGGGACTGGGAACTTGCTCAAAAGGGATACATTTTGGAGGGAACAATTTCAAGCAATCACAACTCTGCCTTTTGATGAAAACCAATAAGGCTGAGGATCCAAATACAGCAACTTAAATGAACCAATAGTAGCTGTTCCTTCTGGAACAGAAAGGCAGTTACTTTACCCTAATGCGAATACAGACAATAGTAATACAGATATAAAAACCATTGAATCAATACACAACACTGTGGAGTCACCTTCCCTGCAATTGTGGCTTCCACAGGAACAAAGCACAGCTCACGCACAGGACTCCTTCACAGTAATTTCTCATATAACATACAAGATTGCCCCCCCCCCCCACTGTGTTTAGCGCAACTGAATGCTACTGCCTGGGCTGTCGGCCTAGGCAGATGTCTGACCTTACTGACACATCCTTATCCCACCAGTTGTCCACAAGTAAGAACAGGGGAAAACCCCCTCAGAGTTTCCCCATTCCACTGAAGGATCACCACAAGGCTGTGATTTTGAAACAGCATGATTTACTGATTTCTTCATTCTCTTATTTATACAAAACCTGCTTTTTAAAGATTAGATTTAAGATTAATGTTAATCCTCAAATTAACTTTAAGATTAATGTTACCTTGTTTGACAAGAGCTTTCCAAATAGCCTCCGAAAGCCAACAATTAATTGGCTGTCCAAGCGTAATTTGCGTAGCTGTTTCACAATAGCTTAGGAAAGCACGCAACTGCTCCGATTTATGAGCTAACCTTTTCATGAGGGTTAACTGGACCCTGTAAAGATGTCTGATGTATCATTTTTTTAAAAGTGTACATAAATTTTTTTGTGGGGGGGGGAGGAAAGGGGGATGTGAGCAGAACCGACTCAAGTGGTTGCTTAAACTGTAAGAAGATCTTATCTCAAGTGGCTTGTTGTCTTTTGATAGCCAAGACAGCGTCACAGTTATTTACGTGACCCCTGCATTCTTCTCCCCTCCCTACCCCCTGAGCTCCACAGTTTATATATTAGAAAGGCTTGGTCAACAAGAGACACGGTTTATTCTAAATGGTATGTGTTGAGAGAACTGTGGCTCCCTTTGACCATCTTAAATGTTTTAGCTCTGCCCTTCATTAGGTTTACTTGTGTTTTCTGACTTTTGCAGGTGCTGCTGTTTTTGTAGTCGAACCATTTCGAAGCATCAGATCTTCAGAGGTAAGGTTCTCGGAACTGTCCAGGGTGTGTATAAGTGTGTATACGGTTAGATCTAAGATGTTTTTAATACTAGATTTATCTTTCATGCACAATGTACACAGCACATGGATTCTGCTGATATACCTGTAGGTGTAGAAGATGTCCTCTCTCTACACAGAGAGGGGCAGATTGACAGAAAACTGATTGTCACTGCCTACTGTGGTCACTGCCTACTGTGGAGAGCCAGTGTGGTGTAGTGGTTAAGAGCGGTAGACTCGTTATCTGGGGAACCGGGTTCGCGTCTCCGCTCCTCCACATGCAGCTGCTGGGTGACCTTGGGCTAGTCACACTTCTCTGAAGTCTCTCAGCCCCACTCACCTCACAGAGTGTTTATTGTGGGGGAGGAAGGGAAAGGAGAATGTTAGCCGCTTTGAGACTCCTTCGGGTAGTGAAAAGCGGGGTATCAAATCCAAACTCTTCTTCTCTTCTACTGCATAAGAGAGACCTTTGATATATAATGTGGAAAATGTATATGGATGGAGAAAACTTGAGTTGCAGCAGTAGCCATGATTCACACAAGGGCCAAATGACATGGTACGTTTAGCTCCATATCTGTGCCTTTAAATGCAGGGCTGGTTTGTTTGTTTTACACAGATTGTCAGCATAGGGACCCTGATGCAGATAGGGACCCTAGCATGGTGTTAGGGTGACTTTATTTATTTATTTATTTACCACCCTTAACCTCCACCACCCTTCCACCCCCCCTCCACCTCACCCAGTGCTGGGTTGGGTTGGGGTGACTTTAACCCACCTGCTGCAGTCCTGGTTCAGATCACCCAACTGACCCCTCAGTGCCTGCAATCTGCATTGAGGAAAACCCCCCTGTAATTTTCACTTCAATGGGAACTTATTTTTCCCTATTGCCGGCATGTAAGGTCTGATCTGGTTTGCTGCTGTGTAGGGGTGGGGGGGAGGGAGGGTTGAAACCTAAAGGCACAGATACGCAGCGAATGTAACATGTTATTTGATTGGAATCGCTTTGTTTATTTTTGTTATTGCAGAAAGGGACCAAATTGGAGGCACTGTTAATTTGTTTGTTGTTGCAAACGTTAGTAAGTGGCCAACATTGTAATACTTCTTGTTATGTTGTGGTCAAGGGGTGTTACGGCCTGTTGAATCCGCCAGATGGGAGACCCCGATTGTCACGCCCTTGAAGGCAAACAGGGAGGTGTGCATATGCACAGATTACAAGTGTACAATTAACAAAGCTTTACGGGGAAACTCATATCCCACCTTCATCGCCAGTTGTTATGTCATGGTTGCAGTCTCTATATGATTTCAGCTCTTTGTGTAATCAGCTCTGGGTAGTGATTCAGCCTGTTAGCTAGGATATGCTAGGAGTCAAGTCTAACAAGAACAATCTCCTTTATTGCAGTAGGAACTTGACTGACTGGAGGGAAAGGGCGAGCTCCTTTTATACTCTCAGGAACAGGAGTTGGGGAAAGGATACATTTAGATTTTGGCGGGACCCAATCAGTGTAAGGATCCAAATTGTGCCAACAAGTTAACCAATAGCAACTGTCACCGCACCCTTTTGAATCACCCTGGAGCAGGAAAGGTAGTTACAGAACTAGCAGTGAAACTCATGTATGCATATTAAACCAGTACATAACGCCTCTTATCTGCTAAGTGTTGATTTCTGTCTAGGACGGTGCTCCTAAGAGCGGTTAATCCACTTCTTTCTTTGAAAACACTGTCGACTTACCTGAAGTGCAATGACCCAAGCTGACCGTTTTAAAAGCCCTGAGTACGAATAACGTTGACGCATGCGAAGTTAGCTCAAACTCATCAAATTTGGGTGTGCTAATTAAGATCCATTCCCAACAGGCAAACAGACGATGTCTTGGGCTTCCATTCTCATCTGCTTGGTTTATGGCTCTGTGTTAGCTCATGGACTTATTGGGGATAGATCAGTTGATCATGAAGCCACTTTAAATGCGGTAAGTAATGTAAAGCGGGGAATGTTCCCCAAGACACAGAATGAGAGAAGCCCATTAGGGGAACAGTTAAATGGGTTCAGCCCACAAAATGTGTGACCTGTTCTCTGCCAAACATCATTCCACGCTGATTGAGCTCGGATCTACTCCAGGGGACACACTCACTAGTTGGAAATCTTCCAGGGGCCACAATGATTATTATCATTGGAAAAAAGAGAAACACCCCTAAAAAGAAACGTTATGAGGGATGGGTGAGGGCCAGATTCTCACTACCATTGTTCTATAAAAAGAGGGTGAGGCAGATTCTTTTCTCCACCCCCCCTCCCCATACATGGTATGCTCCTTTCCTGCCTCCCACAACATTGTCAAAGATGTGAGAGGAAGTGGAAAAGAAGGGAGTTCATGAGCAAAGGTGTGCTGTCATTCACATGGCTGTGTCTGGATTTTACTACTCCTCCAGTCCCTCTGAGCTGTGACAGAATACTTACAATGCTTACTTGTTCTAGCAGAGCCTTTTAAAGCTTCTCAAACTGATTTTAAAATATTATGTGTCTCCTTGTAGAAAGCGCTCATCCAGTACTGGGAATACCCTGTTGAGGAACATGATGTCATGACAGATGATGGCTATATACTTACCATCTTCAGAATTCCACATGGCAGAGCTGACCCAAGCACGAGTTTGTACTATAAATTCTTATTTGCTTGATTTCCATTAAGACTTAATAATGCTTAAGAACTAATATGCTTTTAAGGAGGGACTAATTTCCCCCCTCCCTTCAATCTGTGTATAAATATCTAGTTTGCCTCCTGAATTTTAAAATTGCTCAACCTTCCTCTGCTCCCCAATCCCACTCATCTGACCCTTCTCTGTGCATGTCTGGGGCACTGAAAGTGGGGTTAAAAATTAGAGTGGCATCACTGCAACTGGGGACAGGTTAGCTCAGATAGAGCATGTCAAAATATTTGCAACCAGTAGTTACAATAGGCATACAGACTCTTCCGGGTATGTATTTAGCAAATGATATATTACAGGACAAAAGTTACTGTTGAGTGGTGATGTAAAAAATCATCAATTTTGATTATGACCTGCATTCATTGCATTCAGCACTGTTTCCATTCTGCAGTTCAGCTTCTGACAAAACTAAGTTATTCCTCTCACTGTCCTCTGGCAGAACTTTACATAATTACAGAGGTAATCATTTTATCGTTACATTATTCCACACCATTTATTTAAATGCAAAGGAAATGCAAGTCGTGTGTGTGTGTGTGTGTGTAGAGTAATCAATTACATATCATTTATGGACTGAAAACAACAGCAAATACCAATTGTATTTGCTGGATTGATTTCTGCTCTGGACATGGGACTAAGAAGTGAACATCAACAATTTCTGCTTCCGTTTCCTATGGAATCCTCTGACATCCTTGCCTTTGAGCTTGCCAAAGTTCAAAGATAATGATGGGAGGCCAGAAAGTGGGCGGGAGAGGAGAGCGCAGGAAGACGGGGCTCCGAGCACGTGCTGACTGGCTCCTTGAGAGGTCCCTGCCTGACACGACACCATGTCCGAGGAGAAGCCCAAGGAAGGAGTAAAAAACGGAGAATGACCATATCAATTTAAAAGTAAAACAAAACGGCACACACCACTAAGTAAACTGATGAAGGCCTATTGTGAGAGACAGGGTTTGTCAATGAGACAGATTAGATTCAGACTTGATGAACAACCAATTAATGAAACAGACACACTTGCACAGATGGAAATGGAAGATGAGGATACTATTGATGCGTTTTAACAGTAGACGGGTGGCATGTACTAAATATCCTGTCCTTTTAGGAAGAGGAATGTAAAATTTCAACTCACTTTATCATCTGTCCTTGAATGTGCTATTAAATAGTAAACAAATGAACATGCCAATCATACAGGAATCTTCTCATGTTCTGAGGACATTTATCCGGATTCTTTCCCTGTCCCGCGTGTGCAAGTTGAAGCTGCACCTGTGGAAAATTACTGCGTCATAAAAATGAGCCCAGTCAAAGCATCCCCCAGATTGTTCAGCACCCCTCTCTTTTCCTTTCTTTCAGGGCCAAGGCCAGTAGTATTTCTGCAGCATGGCTTGCTTGTAGACGCTGCAAACTGGTTCCAAAATCTTCCTCATAACAGCCTGGCTTTCATGCTAGCTGATGCTGGCTATGATGTTTGGCTAGGAAACAGCCGAGGGAACAACTGGTCCAGAAGACATCACATTCTTTCACCCAGATCACTGGAGTTCTGGGAATTCAGGTAACCTGATTGTTGCACAGCAAAAGTGTGTAGTCTGGCAGCAGCATTCCTGTCCCAGCTATAAAACTCTAATTAAAGGCAGCCCCACATTGGAGAATGCATTGATCATATCAGCATCTATTGTGCTGAAAAGATCATAATGTTAGGCCCTCTTTTCTCAGTAACCTCAGAGTATCTGCAATTACTGAGCACAGTGCAAATGGGAAGATAGTAATCTTGACATAAATGTCTGGAATTCAAAGAGTCTGCAAAGTGCTTTGTTATCCCCATGAAACCAGCTTAATGTGGATAGTATTTTTCCCCTCAGCTTTGATCAGATGGCAAAATATGACCTTCCAGCATGTATAGATTATGTTCTGCAGAAAACTGGACAGGAACAACTGTCTTATATTGGCCATTCACAAGGAACCACTATGGGTAAGTTCAAAAGCTTGCAACTTGACCAGCAGATACAATGAAACTTATTTCCAAATAGACAAGCCTAGAATTGCAACCTATTTAAAGGTTCCTATTTACAGTCACTCTGCATATCCACATGCAGTGAAATATGAAGTTGTAGATGGCAATTTTGCTAAACTTGTTTGCTTGTAGTTGTGCAATGGGTGGGCTTTGCCTTGTCCCTAGATGCTAAAATGTCAACAAATCAGTTCTTCAAGTTTACCATAACACCCCCCCCCCAATTTTTCCATTCTTGGATGACAAAACCTGTTACTCTCTCCTCTTTCTTCTCCTCAGCTTTTATAGCTTTTTCTACCAATCCTAAACTGGCTGCAAAAATCAAGCTGTACATTGCCTTGGCTCCTGTTGCCACAGTTAAACATGCTAGAACTCCTCTGGCAAAGCTCTCGCTGCTTCATGAACTGCAAATCAAGGTATGCAGTTCTTGTGAGTGTTCACTATACAGATCCAGAGCAGAATATCCTGCAGTGGGAAACAATTTGGTGCTGCTGCGGCCTATGAACCACAAGAGCAACTCCTTACACTTTAGCACTATGTGATGCCTGACAGGCCGGGCATCAACACCTGACGTGGGTTGGGCAAGCATTGGAGCTGACGTCAGCCTCTTTTTTTCCTCTGTGGCCTGGCGCTGTGAAGTGAAGCATGGCGGGAGTCGTAGTATCGGGTGGCTAGAGCTGCAGTGCCTTCACCGCAGCTGCCCATTTGCTCTGCTGCCTGCCACTGCCAACACCCATCCCTCAGTAAGCTTTGGGTGAAACAACCGGGAGGCTGTGGAAGGGCACTTTGGCCAGGCCCTTATCAAACCTTGCAGTGGCCCCGTGAAAAAAGTACATCAGTGGATAACGTTGCCTTGTAAACTAGGCAGACTGTTGGTTTAACTCAGCGCTGGCTATAAGTTTTTGACTTGAGGGCCACATTCACTCATGACCAAGCCTCTGGGGGGGCCCATGCAGCCAACAGTGCTTGTGGACAGCAGTGGGTGTGGCCACCTCACACACTTGCCCACACACTTATCACATGCACACACAGGATACACAGTGCAGGTCAGCTGAGAAGGAGGAGGATTGTTTCCTCGCACTCCATCAAATGATCCATCTGCTGAGCAGAAAGGGGATTTTTTGCATCTCCATTGGGGTGCATTCTGTCTGCTTTAAGTCCTGCCCCCCCCTTGCTCTTGCCACTCTTGGTCTTTAACTTTTCAGGACTTTAGGATTGTCCTTCATATATGATGTACGATTACTTTAGATTTTGCTGCATTACACTGAATGTTGTTGTTTTAATATTGTACAAATGTTTGCATTTTCATTTGCACTGGAATCCATGTGCAGATGCCTTTCCAAAATTTTAATTAATCAATAGATAATATAGTCTATTGTAAGGGCTCTCTTAAGGCCCACATTTCATTTCATTGCATTCCAATAGTACTTAAACTAGAGACATTTGCCAGGCAGAGCAGTGTCCGTGCCTGGCCTATATTAAATGCTTATAATTTGGGACTTTTTAGATCATATTATCACTCTACGGAACTGGAATAACAAGGATTCCGTATCCTTAACACATGTCACTTTGAAATTTTGCAGGCCATATTTGGAATGAAAGAATTTTTACCAAAAACTTATTTTGGTTCTGCGATTGCTGCTGAGTTTTGCAGCCAAAACTTATTGGCCCCCATTTGTGGCAACCTCCTGTTCATATTGTGTGGATTTAATGAGAAGAACCTAAACCTGGTGAGTAGAATTTATATATATATATGCTCTTCTGCATTCCCAAGACTATCAGTTGCATCCACTTACTCCTCCTGAATCACATGTATTAGGAAAAGCAACGGCCACACTCAAGCATGGACCACTTAAAGACCAGGGAAGGAGCCTGAACATGCAACTGAGTAGATGGTGCCTGGCTTGGATAAACAGAGACACATTATCTGTCTGGTTCTGTCTAAACGAGGGACCCCCGGTCATCCAGATATTGGACTACAATTCTCATGATTCCTGACCTTTGAACATGCTGTCTGGGGCTGATGGGAGTCCAACAATGTCCACTAGGTTCCCCATCACTGGTCTAAGCAGTTGAGACAAAAAGGGAACAAACGGCGATCATACACAAAAATTCAGCTGTCGCTAGGCCACAGTTCTATACATCACTGCATGCGCATTTAGCTTATCCTATAAATATTGTTATTCTGAATCACATGTGTAACCTTTTCTATGCCTGGCTGGCTTTGTGAAAAAGAAGCTATTTTATCTTTCAGAGCCGAGTAGATGTGTATGCAGCCCATGCCCCATCTGGAACATCTGTGCAGAATATAATCCATTGGAAGCAGGTATGGTCCGCCGGAAATCCCCCTCTCCCATTGTTCCTTTTCCTGATACGTGTGTACATTTGAGATTCTTTTTCTATCTGCAGAGCGTCCTTAGTGGTAAACTCCAAGCTTATGATTATGGATTGTTTGACAACCTAGCTCGTTATAGCAAGGTAAAGCCTTTTCCAAGTTTTTCCAGATTTTGTTCCAAAATGAAAATGAAAATACTGAAAGTCTGCAAATGCCCTTACTATCTCCATCGCCCTTAAAGCATTGAATACCATGCTGTATTTATTCTAAAAAGCAACTGACAGGTGACAGTGGGGCAGGGGTGAGATGGCAAAAGAAAGTAGGTTGTGCAAGAGAGTAAGCTGGCTTACACTGCCTGATGAAGCCGGGTTCAGTGATTAAAACGTTGCAGTGATTAAAATTAATTAAATAATAATAATGTTTTGTACCTTTTACTAAACAAATAAAGTATAACAAGCTGGCAAAAAATGCTACAGGTTCTTAATCTCATTTTTGTTTATTGTTATTTTAATTTTGCAGAAGTATTAGATTATTGTTGTTAACTCTTTTTATTGATTTTTTTAAAAATCCCTTTTGTAAACAATATTTAGGGTTCTTCTTGTTTAACAGTGCATACCTTTTATGAAATATTTATTTACATTTCTCCCCCCTCCCCTTACACATACAAAATGGACGAAACTTTGCTAAAATCTTATTCCGTTTCATCTGAGCTCATTTTCTCTTTCAATCTCTTCTAAAGGCTCAACCTCCTGAATACAATATAAGGGATATGAACGTAACAACAATAGTCTGGAGCGGTGGAAAAGATTGGCTTTCTGGTCCTGAGGATGTCGATGTGTTAATCCCCCAGATCAAAAACCTCCTTTATCACGAATATATTCCTGAGTGGAATCATCTGGATTTTGTGTTTGGTCTTGATGCTGCCGATCGAATGTATTACAAAATCATTGAGAATTTAAAAGAGAACCTTTAAGGAGATGTGTCTCTTAGAACAGGAACAAAGTCCCTTTGCTTTCCTGATTGTCTGATTTTTTAAAATAAAAAATAAACTAATACTTTATAAAACTTTCTCATAGTATTACTGTACCTAGCACATTTTCACCCCACCTCAGATTTAAATGCACATCAGTCAAATCAGATTTGATAAATATATTGCCCAATTTACACATCACCCAGGACATTTCCTTATTATTATTATTATTATTATTATTATTATTATTATTATTATTAGAATTTATATACAGCCCTATACCCAAGGGTCTCAGGATGGTTCACAGAATATAATCAAGATATAAAACCACATAATAACTAATAAAAATAAAAACAACCCAGTAGCCCCCCCCCCAAAAAAAAATTTTTAAAAGAATATGTGGGACAAGAAGCTACAGTTAGAACTGGATATGGAACAACTGATTGGTTCAAAATTGGGAAAGGAGTACGACAAGGCTGTATATTGTCTCCCTGCTTATTTAACTTATATGCAGAATTCATCATGTGAAAGGCTGGACTGGATGAATCCCAAACCGGAATTAAGATTGCCGGAAAAAATATCAACAACCTCAGATATGCTGATGATACTGCCTTGATGGCAGAAAATGAGGAGGAATTAAAGAACCTTTTAATGAGGGTGAAAGAGGAGAGCGCAAAATATGGTCTGAAGCTCAACATAAAAAAAACTAAGATCATGGCCACTGGTCCCATCACCTCCTGGCAAATAGAAGGGGAAGAAATGGAGGCAGTGAGAGATTTCACTTTCTTGGGTTCCATGATCACTGCAGATGGTGACAGCAGTCACGAAATTAGAAGACGCCTGCTTCTTGGGAGAAAAGCAATGACAAACCTAGACAACATCTTAAAAAGCAAAGACATCACCTTGCCGACAAAGGTCCGTATAGTTAAAGCAGTAGTAATGTACGGAAGTGAGAGCTGGACCATCAAGAAGGCCGATCGCCGAAGAATTGATGCTTTTGAATGATGGTGCTGGAGGAGACTCTTGAGAGTCCCATGGACTGCAAGAAGATCAAACCTATCCATTCTCTAAAGAAATCAGCCCTGAGTGCTCACTAGAAGGACAGATCCTGAAGTTGAGGCTCCAGTACTTTGGCCACCTCATGAGAAGAGAAGACTCCCTAGAAAAGACCCTGATGTTGGGAAAGATGGAGGGCACAAGGAGAAGGGGACGACAGAGGATGAGATGGTTGGACAGTGTTCTCGAAGCTACTAACATGAGTTTGGCCAAACTACAAGAGGCAGTGAAGCATAGGCGTGCCTGGCGTGCTCTGGTCCATGGGGTCACGAAGAGTCGGACACGACTGAACGACTGAACAACAACAAAAGGATGTGAATCAAATCAACCAAAGGCCTGGTTAAAAAGGAAGGTTTTTGCCTGGTGCCTAAAGGTGTATAATGAAGGCACCAGGCGAACTTCCCTGGAGAGAGCATTCCACAGATAGGGGGCCACTACAGAGAAGGCCTGTTCTCGTGTTGCCACCCTCCAGACCTCTCGAGGAGGCACATGAAGGGCCTCAGGAGATGATCTCAGGGTCTGATATCTCCTGCCCTGCTGAATTCTATCTGAAAATCATGGAGAATGGCCTTTTCTGTGGTGGTTCCCCATTTGTGAAATGCTCTCACCAGTGGGGCTTGCCTGGCACCATCATCATATATCTTTAGGCAGCAAGCGAAAGCTTTCCACTATTTCATTGTAATATTGTGCGCCACCTCAATCTCCAAGCTTTGCAAGATTCCAGGGGTTCCAGGAGCTGACCCAGGGTTTGTGTTTTCTTTTGGATATGTGGCACAGCAGAGACTGTGGTGTCCTCACGATATATAGTTTATTTATACATATACAGTGGTACCTTGGTAATCAAACAGCTTGGCTCTTGAACAAATCGACTCCTGAATGCCGCAAACTTCTTCAGAGCACACGAAAGCTCATACCAAGAACAAACTTAGTTGGTCTCTAAGGTGCTACTGGAAGGAATTTTTTATTTTATTTTCCTTTGACTATGGCAGACCAACACGGCTACCTACCTGCAACTGGAACTATGGAAGTAATATGTTGCTATTCATTTTCTTGACAAGTCAGTAGGTGGCAGCAGAAGAAAGTAAATAGCTCATGTCCTTGGCTTCCCTGGCACTTTCTTCTCCTGCTTGGGTCAAGCTATCTAAGAAAGGATGTGTGTAATTGTCTCCCCAAGTCTCCCTTATTTCAGCATACTGTTTTGTCCATTTGCCACCTTCTCACTTTCTTTATTTTCTTAATGAAGTTTAATATTTCCGGGTCACTCAACCACTGCCACAGTTTCCTTTCTCCTGGCAGATCAAGAGGAGCAGACGACAGCAAAGGTTGCAAGGTTGTAAGCTGGGGCAATCAGAATAAGGTCCACTATCTGACTGCTGACTCAGGACCCCAAACTGTGTTTTTATAATCGACTTTTTATTTTGTTCTGTACATATTGCAATGTTCTTTTGTTGTTATGGCCGATGGCTGACGCAAATGAAGTTTCATTCATTCATTCATTCATATTATTTGGAGGACTAGAGTGTATATGCTTGCCAAACTCAAAGATTGTGTAATCTTCCACGGGCTTAGATCACTTGGGTTGATGCTACAGGAGTTTAGGATCAGGGTTGTTAAAGACTAGCAGGCTCCTCTAACTTCTAAGAGTTCAGAGAACCATGGGCTGGCTTTACACTCTGAGTAGTTTGCAAGGGATCTGGCTTAGAAATGCAGGGAGTGTTATTCCAGGATCTTAGAGGTAGTAATAAGCACCCCCAGATTTCTTCCTGGCTGTGGGTTGAGATGGAAGTTAAGAAGTGAGTATAAGATTGTTAAGAACCAATTGGACATCCCTACAACACTGTTGTGCAGCAGTTGTGCAAGGCAAGGTGCAAGAAGGCTTCCTTGAGTTTCCCCATTCTGCCACACCTACAATAATCCAATATGCTGATATTTTGTTTAATTACAAGGCACGAGATCACCCTGCAGCTCTAGATGCAAAATGACATCATTTAGCAAGAGGAACTCCTGGCCCAATAAACAGGTTTCTCTGCAATGAGAAGCCATGTGTCTATTCAGAATATGGTGTTGTCATGTAAGTTGCTGAGTTGTAGTTATGTGTTTAATTTTATATAGCATTAGTATGCAGGATCAAAGGAATGGAAGACTAAATATAAATAAAAGAAAACCAATCCTTTTTTATTTGAAGGGAACAATACACCTGCACAAAATTTTCTCCAGTCTATCAGTGAGAACTTTTAAGTTTCATCACTTCTTTGAAGTGATTGGGGACAAACTGATGAAAATTCTAATTGAATAAAAGTTGCACAGTCCTAGCGCCATACAAATGAAATTACACCGACTATATGGAAGATTGTATAGCCTCACTGGAAACGAAGTTAAAGCTCCCAATTTTAAACCACATCAGAGTGTACCGCACTGTATGGAAAATTGCACAATCCTTCAAATTACACAAGTCCACATAAAACAGTTAAGTTAGCCCCAAAACCAATAATCTGCTACAGCAAACTGCACAAATCTGACGCAACTCATAAGCTGCCCAATTCCAAATTTGTCAAATCATAATTCTACTCAAATCAGTATTGGATTGCACAGTTCTGCTATAAACAGGCTACGGAACCTGACTCTTCAAACTGCAGAATGATAAAAAATAAGTAATATAAATAACAAAGCCTGAACGAGCTATTAATGAATGCATCACACATCACAGACTGCAATTTGTTCAGTATGTTTCCCAATTATACTTCTCTCCTTAATAGGCCTGCAAGCCTATAAACATGTTCCTAGAGTAAGCATGTATAGAATTGCACTGCACATCATCTCAAGAAAACACATATGTGGTCTCTTTAAATGTTAATTAGAATTGGATGGCAAATAGACAGTTGAAAAAATATATATACACAAATAAATCTGTACCCAATGGATGAAAGGATATATGATTTCTGACGTGATTGAGAATCGCATCGCCAGGGATGGAGAACTTTAAAGCATTAAGATCGGAATGTGGAAAATATGAGAACAACAAGAAGAAGGCAGGAACGAAAATATTGGAGAGGTCCAGACTATGGGGACTATGGGGAAAATATTGGAGAGGTCCAGACTTCAGAGGTCCAGACTATGGGAAGCCCAGAAAAATTAATAATTAGGATTGCAATTTGGTTGTTTTTAAATTTTAGTTTATTGTTTTTAATTGGATTATGATCATGATTTGATGGATTTGTTAATTGGCTGTTTTTATTGGAAAATTAATAAAAAATGTTTTGTTTTTAAGAAAGAATTGGGTGGTTCTATTTCTTTTCAACTAATTGTTTAACATAAAACAAGTTTCTTTTAAAAAAACATACAAACAAACAAACACTACAACCACTACAACAACAGTGCATCACATGACATATTATATTTCAGATTTGATTAGTTTGTTCAAAATAATCTCCCCCCCTCCTCCTCCTCCTTTTTCTTCTTCTTCACCCAAACAGGTCATGCCATAGAGTTCCATGAAAAAAGTGTTACAGTGTCCTTTGGTCTCTTTACCCATGGAATGAAGCCATTTCCACTGACCCACAAAACAATCCTCAGACTGGCCATCTCAGTGATTGAAGTTGCTTGCTCAGCTTCTCAGCTAGTGCATTATTCCAGACATAGTTATGTACTGCATGCGTCCTCAACCTTCCAATGGTTCTTTATTTGAGACATGGACAAATAACAGCACCTTCCTATCTAGTAGCTTTTATTCACCAATTATACAAAATTATCAAAGGGGATAACAACATGGGTTGGAGCCAGCTTTAGACTATACTCCTAATCCCACTTACCCTGTTGCGTTAATTACCGCTAACCCGTTAAAGCGGTGGGTGGGGTTTGCGACCCGGCGCGGGCTTCCCTAGCCCAGGTGACACCCCCTTTTGCTTGCTGGCTGTCGCTCCGCCCCCTCCTCAGCTAGCCAATTGGCTGCTGGTTGGGGGGCAGAGCGAGGGCCATGCAGAGAAGGCTCCAGCCGACCACCTCTCCAGTCGGACTTCGGAGCGTTGCATGAAACAGAAATTCACTGAAATCAAGTTAGATGTGACCAGTTGTTTTCGGTGCGTCTATTCTAAGCATGCCTAAATCTGGATCCAACCCAATAATCCTAGAATATAATGTGTCTTTTTCAAGCAATTTTTTTATTGCCATGATGATATTATCAGCTAAGAAAGAGGCTGAGAACTCGCATAGTCATATTCTGTATGATATGAGGGTACTTCAGGCTTCCATAACTTCCAGATAGGAATGGAAGGATCCATTGATATCAGTTATCCCAGTTTCCCATGTTTCCAATCTTAAATTCATTTCTCTGCAGCAATTTGTGATTTTTAAAAATAGTCCTTGTGAAAATTATCCAGCATTTTAGGGCAAACTTCTCATAATAAACACTTTTTCATGTAGCTTTGACTAATGTAAGCACATTTACAAGCAATATAATGCATTTGTATATGCTATTTTCATTAATATTTTCATTTTTATGCACACTTTCCTAATATATGCATTTTTGTAAACACTGATTAGAAAACTGGAATTCTGAGGATAACTGTATTTCAGTCCGCATATTATTTTGGAAAGTACGGATTTTATAGATTTTGTTTTCACTTTGAACTAAATTGAATCTCTCTTCTATCTCTACTTCCAGATTATTATTTTGCCTACTACATCCTGCAAGTCACATGTACATTGCAGAAAGTGCAGTGAATAAATGACGGAACTCTCACACCTCCAGTTTCCTGGTTATGCTTATACGGTATACAATTGATCCTCTACTGGTTTAGCTTAATTTGTTTATTTTAATAATTTATTTATACCCCACCCCTCTGGCTGGGTTTCCCCAGCCACTCTGGGCAGCTTCCAACAAAATATTAAAATACAATAGTTTGTCTAACATTAAAAGCTTCCCTAAACAGGGCTGCCTTCAAATGTCTTCTATACGTCTGGTAGTTGTTTTTCTCTTTGACATCTGGTGGGAGGGCATTCCACAGGGTGGGTGCCACTGCCGAGAAGGCCCTCTGCCTGGTTCCCTGTAACTTTGCTTCTCGCAGCGAGGGAACCGCCAGAAGGCCCTCAGCGCTGGATCTCAGCGTCCAGGCAGAACGATGGGGGTGGAGACGCTCCTTCAGGTATACTAGACCGAGGACGTTTAGGGCTTTAAAGCTCAGCACCAACACTTTGAATTGTGCTCGGAAACTTACTGGTAGCCAATGTAGGTCTTTCAGGACCGGTGTTATGTGGTCTAGGTGGCCTCTCACAGTCACCAGTCTAGCTGCCACATTCTGGATTAGTTGTAGTTTCCGGGTCACATTCAAAGGTAGCCCCATGTACAGCACATTGCAGAAGTCCAAGCAAGAGATAGCTAGAGCATGCACCACTCTGGCGAGACAGTCCATGGGCAGATAGGGTCTCAGCCTGCATACCAGATGGGGCTGGTAAACAGCTGCCCTGCACACAGGGCATAATACATAATGAGATAAATTCAGCAACCCCACTATTCTGAGATGAGAATTCAAAAGGCATACCAGTTGATCCAGAGGCTATAGAACCAGGAATGTCAGGTTTCTAAACCTGAACTACTTCTAGATTACAACTGTAATTGTTGGATTCCACCAGAAAGTCCAGAGATAATGGTTATTATAGTTCAACAACATCCAAAGGGCCACAGGCTCCCCATTCCTATCCAAGAGTGAACCAGAGTGTTGTTTTTTAAAGAATGAAATTGCCACTTAGGAAAGAAAGAATATAGCTGAGACATTATGTGTATGCAATTCCATCATATTGGGCTTTGGGGGTAAGGTAGCTAAAATGAATGTGCAGTTAATGAAAAGATACATCAAGGCACTTTATGGGTGGGATGTATGCAGTATAATTGCATGTTCTGAAAGTGTAATAGTCTATGATCATGCATTCCTTAATATCCTTTTGCTTTAACACCTGAGCAATATTAGAACCTGCACATTCAGATGTCTAGCAGATCCTGCAGAACTTGGCAAGTGAATGTAGACTTGTGATATTAGCTACAACTACCTCTGGCAAAGATCTGGAGTGGAAGTGTTCTGTCACTTTCCTGGCTTGCAAAAATACCACGAGCAGCTGGATGAGAAGGGTTTTTTGTTTTTTTTTAAACAACTATAGACAACTTCCGGCTCCCAGGGTCACAGCCACTTCGTACTGAAGAAGTGTGGAAGGAGTGAATTTCAGCACATATGGTGTGTATTTGGAATGCTTTTGATGGAAATAAAGGGTGCGGGTGGTTAAAAATTAACGCTGGATAGTGGGGTTGCTGGATCTATTCCATTATATATTAGAAAATCTGTTGTTTTGTGGAATAATAAGAGAGAGCGTTTGTATGAAAGTGACTACAATTTATCAGCAGCACTTAAGTTTAGGACAGCAGCAGAAGGGAACAGTGGTGGCAGCAGGGAGCCATAATGGAAGCAGAAGCCATTAAAAGCTGAACCTCAACTGTATGAAAATTTGGGTTCAGCTTATCATCAGTACAGGAGGGATGCATGTGCGGAATGAAGCCATAGCAATATTACCTTTCAAGATTTTAAGAAGGAGCAGGTCTGGATACAGCAATGGTCTTGAGATGCTGGAACATGGTCAGAAAACACATTTTCCGCATACAAATAGAGCCTAGAAGATTTTGGCTTCTTGTGCATGGTACTGCAGCATGCACTGTGGGAATCTCAAGGCTTGCAAATCAATCACAGGAAGCATAACAGTGTGTGAAGTAGCAAATGGCATGCATCCCAGAGTATACAGGTTTTCTAAAAGTTTGGGTGTGATTGGGTGTCTGAAATAGGATTGGCTTTTTGCCAATGGCTTCAAATGCTGACAAAGAACAATATAGCACCTTGCTGACAGAAGGAGTTTTACGTATCCAACCAGAGGAACCAGTCACTAACAATATTTCTGTGTTGTCAATTAATCCTTGGCAGGCTGGCCAAAACAAAAAAAAACTAGCACCACCCCTTTTTAGGTACCTTGGCAACTGCCTTATATTGAGTTAGACCACGGGTCCATTTAACTCAGTACTGTCTGCAATAACTAGGAGTGCTTCACCAGGGTTCCAGCTAGAGAACTGTCCTAGGCCTGACTAGAGATGTCGGGGATTGAGCATGGAATCTTCTGCTTGCAACTCAGCCGCAACTGAAAACTTGCCTGGAGATTTTGCTTCAATTATTTAATGACCGAGATCTTGGATTATGCTATTATGAATACCAACAAAGGAATGCCCTCTAAGGATACAGCTGCCTAGGGACTATCAGGACCAGCTGGGGGCTGGGCAGGGAACTTTTGGCAGATTTGTTCCCCCAGCTCTCTAGAAGCACTGTGACGAGGAAGAGGAACCGATGGCCTGCTGGAAGAATTGCGAGGAGAAGCCTCACAATTCAGAATTGTTTGGAAACTACTTCCAGGTGATGTCATATCCCGACGTTCCTTACCAGCAGTGGGTTGCTGCTGGCAAGTCAACTATGAAGGGGAAATGCCAATGAAGTCTTTGCTTTGGGATGAAGTAAGGGCAAGGGCCCTATCCTTTAGAAGCTTCCCTGCCTTGTGTAGACCTGGTCCTAATTTGTAAATGTACCTGTCCTCTGCTGAAACAGGGATAGGAGAGTTATCACCAGATAATATGTGGAACAGTAGTTGGTAGATGGTCTGCTAATATGGAGATGGGGCATGATATTTATATGGTGGAGAATGTTGGGAGGTAGACCTGAAACATGGGATGGTGCCTTATATACTACTCAGGTTATTGGTCAGTCTAGCTTAGTTTTGTTTACTCTGACTGGCTGTGACTCTCCAGACAGGTAATCTTAACATCCCTACCTGGAGGTGCCAAAGACTGTATCTTCTGCATGCAAAGCAGATGGTCTACCACTGAGCTATGTCCTTCCTCAAGGAAGGCCCTTCCTGATAAAAGATTACTAAAGGCAGTTGGCTGATACACTATTTTTAGTGAAGCTTCTGCATGGTGGGATGGGGGAGCAAATTAAGTTTGGTTCACATTTTAATAGGAACAGGCCTTCTCCATTCAGTTCAATATCACGAGCAGCTCCAGGTGCCTATTCCTATTGTGTTGTTGATTTTCAAATGAAGGAGCACCCAGTTGGTTGTCTGTTTATGGGTGACCCATTAATTTATTTACTTTTTACAGAGAATCAAAATGTGGCTGATGATTGTGTTGGTGTACATGACTGAAGGAATTGTGTCTTCAGGAGAATTCCAAGTGTTAAACAAGCCAAATCCAGAGCAATTTTTGAATACTGTAAGTATATCTCTGGATGTGAAAAGAGCATGATATTGCTTGACTCTATTTACAGTTTCATCCTCCCTACATATAGGATTTTGCCACCTTAGAGTACTTAGTATTGGGTGAAAATGTTCAACCAGAAAATATACAAGGTTGGTAGTGCGTTTGAAAGGTGCATGTTTCTTGAATGACTAATTTCTTGGTTCTGTATACAAAAATAAATGCTTGATGCAGGTATAGCTCAGGGCATCTTGCTGGCTGAACCAATCAACAATTTCATGTGCAGATACAGAGCAAATGGGATTTCATCTGTTTGGCAGCTTTGTCCTCCAACTGCCAGCTGTCCCCCAAGAATCTGCAACCTGAGGGTGTCCCCTCCCCCTGTTTCTCCAAATACAGTGATGGGAAATTTCTGGCCCACAAACCTAATTAGGTTTACCAGGCCTTAGTGGCTGGCCTGCCAGGCCATTTTGGGTGAAGCATGAATTGGCCACCTTTACCATGCTTGATGTTGCTGAGGCTTGAATTTGAAACTGCAAAGGAAGCATTGCAAGCGCAGTTCAATCCTTCATTTGCAAGCAGAATTCAGTGCCTTTTGAATCTGGAGTTTTTTCCTGTTGCTCTGCACAGCGATTTGGGGTGGGGTGAGCATAATTTGCTTCAAGCTTGGAGACAGCACTGCTGTGCATTTTGCTGAGAAAAGTGCCAATTAGTATGCATACACAATACATGCATCAATAAAAAACAAACTGGTTCACAGTGGGATGCATTCAAGGCTGCTTTGGAGACAATCCTTTACATAACCTTATTGCATTACATTATGAATTTTTATACTATTCCATATTTGTCCCCTATTCTGCCCAAAGTTGAAAGTGCGTATATGTGAAAATGAGCTAAAATCTGAATTCTGGTTTTCAGTTAACTAGTTTAAATCCCACAACAACAATGGACCAAGAAGCATAGGCAACCTTCCTGAAAGTACTTCATATCAGAAAATTTTGTTTCTCCTTTATCTAGGATGGAATCATCCGTCGCTGGGACTATCCAAGTGAGGTCCATGATAACATCCTGACAGCTGACGGCTATTATTTAACCATGAACAGAATTCCTTATGGCAGAGGAGGCAAACATGGTGGGTCTCCAATGTGAAAGAAGAAATGAATATGTAATAGCAAGCCCCATGCATTCTCCAACACTATCTGAGTAGCAATGAAGTAGAAATCTTATGGGCAGGGCTGTTTCTTAGAAGTTTATTTCCAAGAACACCAAACCAGAGTCTTTCCACCTTCAGTCCCTTAAAAGCAGAGGTCGGAGTCCCTTTCCAGCCCACGTGCTGCATTATCTCACAGACAACTCTAGATAGTAAAATATAGGAATGAGAATTTTTGGGGGGATGTGCAGCAGGATGTCTACTTATGGAGCCCAACCCCTCCACAGCATAAAATGTATGTGTGCTACTTTATGTGTACAGGTGCAAATTTAGATATAATTCCTATAATTTAAATATAAATACAATATACAGTGGAGAAGATTGTGTTCAGGTGACCTGTATGCCTGCTCAGTCTGCTGTCTGGGTGCAAACTGTTGATGGAGAAACTTCAAAGTCCTTGCTTTCTCTTTGAAACTAGGCTTGTACTGGACAAACAGAGGGTGCCTTCAAATATAGGATAGCCCTCTGCCAGACCTTCCAACAACAACAACAACAACAACAACAATAATAATAAATGTGATAATATATTATTTTTATCCAGCCCATCTGGCTGTGTTTCTCCAGCCACTCTGGGCAGCTCCCAATAGAATATTAAAAACACTATAAAAGAACAAACATTAAAAATTTCCCTAAATGTCTTCTAAAAGTCAGATGGTTGTTTTTCATCTTGACATCTTATGGGAGGGCGTTCCACAGGGCGGGCGCCACTGCCGAGAAAGGCCTCTGCCTGGTTCCCTGTAATCTCACTTCTCTCAGTGAGGGAACTGCCAGAAGGCCCTCGGAGCTGGACGATGGGGGTGGAGATGCTCCTTCAGGTATACAGGGCCGAGGGCTTCAAAGGTCAGCACCAACACTTTGAATTGTGCTTGGAAATGTACTGCAAGCCAATGTAGGTCTTTCCGGACCGGTGTTATATGGTCTCGATGGGCTGTCCTCTGCAAAGAAGGCCACATGGCCATCCTAGTGTGCTGCAGTCTTTCTTACGAAAGTTAATTTTTTTATATCTGTTTCAGGTTCCAGACCTGCTGTCTTGGTGATTCCTGGATTAATAATGGAAAGTAGCACCTGGGTCTCCAATATACCCAATAACAGTTTGGGCTTCATCTTGGCAGATGCTGGTTACGATGTTTGGCTTGGGAATGTTAGAGGAACATCCTGGTCGAGAAAGCACCAGAACCTTTCAGTCTTGCAACAGGAATTCTGGAATTTCAGGTAGGTCCTCACAAATTGGGGGTGGGACTTTTGAAATGCATATGCAGTTGTCTATTACTGTCAGGCAATGAATCACTGGGGCTTATCAGGAGTGGCTTGTCGGAATACGTTTCACGGATCCGCCATGGATTCATATTTATGTAGTTATTTAATGAGGTTTTTCGAGATCTATTTTTTGTATAACTACGCACAAAAGCGAAAGTGAAAGCATGAATGAATAGTGTGGTTCACTTATGAGATTAATCCGCCTTTATTTTATAGTTCCGGTCATGTTCAAAGTTGTTAATGAGCGTTAAACTTGCTTCCCGCCTTTTTGGAGGGCAGCAACAGTGATTTTATTGGTTGAGGCATTGATGATGATGTCACGTTTGTTCCCTAATAAAAGGCAGAGGCACCCCCGCTTAGGCACGTTCAGTTTTGGGTTAGGCACGTTCGTGCATTCTTTCCATTTTGCTTTAGTTGGGTTTTAGTTGAAGTCAAGTTTAGTTTAAGGGATTAGGAGCGGGCTGGATGGGTTGGATGGGTTTTTCTTTTAGTTAGAGTTAGATCGCGGAAGATCATTCGGTTTAGCCTTAGTTAGGTTTTCTTTTAGGTTTAGCCTAGGGCTAGAATTGCGGAAGATATTTCGGTTTTAGTTTTATTTAGCTAGCCTCGCGGAAGATTGGGCGCGCAGGGACTTTAAGCTTAGGAGAACTTAGCTTAGGGGACGAGCCTATGCGGGTTCTGCCGAAGCCACTAAAGATACAACCGGTGTCTGTCTTCCTTTGGGGAAAAAAAAAGGAGTAAAGTAGAATTTTTTTTAATTTCTTTAAGTTGGTCCATCTATTCAGAGTCAGGATATATATATTTTATTTCACGAGGCAACTTTTCCTTAAGAAGGCAATTAGGAACTCACACACCTTCGGAGTCATCAATTGGCTTACTCAACTTCCTTCAGATTGTGAGACTTGGCCGGCGACCGTGCTCAAAAGCACGCGGAACGCTGGCCGCTTTCCCCGCAACTGGTACCTCGTGCATAACCAGTCCAAGGCTGTGCACGAGGAGCTCCAGCACCCAAACCCCGACAAGTGGTGCCCCGTGTGAGGCGAAGCGTAGTCGAAAATCGCTTCCACGAAGACTCCGGTTAAAGGCAACATATCGGAAGTGGCTCGGAAACAGACGTTGAGAGGTGAGGTATAACGGCCCGGTTTTTCCAGGATTTCGCTGCAGTAGCGCGAATCCACCGCTTGCCCAAAAATAGAGTAAAATTTGCCCCAAGGGGTCCCCGGGTAGAGCGGCAAGGAGTTTAGTGTAAGCCTACGGGCAGGGTAAGGTCTTCCCGAAAAAGCCTACGGGTGGGAAGGGTTTCTGGCAAAAGCCTACGGGTGCCAGGGTTTTCGGTCAAAGCCTACGGGTAGGGCCGGTGTCTCCCGAAAAAGCCTACGGGTGGGAGGGAAGGTTTTCTGGCTAAAGCCTACGGGTGCCAGGTTTTTCGGTCAAAGCCTACGGGTAGGGCCGGTAGCCCCTAGTAGAAGCCCACGGGTGGGGGTGGAGGTTTTCTGGCTAAAGCCTACGGGTGCCAGGTTTTTCGGTTAAAGCCTACGGGTAGGACCGGTGTCCCCTAGTAGAAGCCTACGGGTGGGGGAGGAAAAGTTTTGGAAAAGGTGTTAAAAATGGGCTCCTCACTCTCAACTGCTCGAGTTAAATTTTGTGAAGATTTATTGTACCTCTTGAAAAGAAATGGTCACCCTGTCTCTGAATCAGAAGTAGAGCTTTTAGTTAAAACTATTGGGGAAGTTTGCCCTTGGGTCCCTAAGGAGGGAACGAAAGATCTAGCTTCATGGGAAAGGATCGGGTTAGAATTTATGGCCAACCCGAAAATCGGAATTCCTGTACAATTGGTATGGAGCAAAGTAAGAAACTGCTTTCAACAAATCGCTCCAAGAAATGTTTTGCTTAATGGAACAGTGAATTTAGGAAATACTGCTCTTAATAGTGCCCCTGTGCTGCCGCTTGCGGTTGTGCCATTTTCGGCCCCCTCGCAGCAGCCAGTTCAGGCCCCATTGTCGTACACGCACTCGCCCTTGTCCAATTTGTCATTGCCAGATTCATTGCCGCCTGTGCCGGTGCAGCAGACGCCGTCGGCCTTTCAAGCCCCGCCGCGGACTGCCCCACCGCCAGTCGCTCAGCAGTCATCGCAGGCCTTTTACCAGCCAGCGATCTCAAGTCAGCAGCAGCCGCGGACCTCGCTCCAAGCAACGGTCCCGCTTCCTCCATCGCAAGCCGCGCTTTTGCCAGTGATCCAGCAGCAGCAGCAGCAAGTAGCTTTTTTGCCAGCAAACCCTGCTGCCCTGCAGGCCGCGCTCAAGCCAGCAGCTCCAGTTTTGCAGCAAGCTGATTTCCAATCAACAGCAATCCAAGCTTCAATGCAAGCAGCACAACAGCAATTTACCAACCCTTCAGCACCTCCGATGCCAATGCAGATTCCAAGACAAGAACAAAGCCAAACAATGATGATCCAGATGCCAGGACTTGCAGTACAGAGCCAACAACCTTATGCTCCAACTTCAAGTCAGCCATCTTGTCTTCATCCAACTTCAAGTCAGCCATCTTGTCTTCATCCAACTTCAAGTCAGCCATCTTGTCTTCATAGTCAGCCATCTTCAAGGCATCCAGATGTCAAAGACTCTTTAGCACCATCTAGTGGCTCATCATTTGGAAAGCATCAAGAAGATTTAAACTCACTGATGCCACCTACAGATCCAACAGCAATGCAACCCATCTGCAGAACTCAAGCTTTGGAAGCAGCTTTGGGACAAATAGACTTTAGTGCTGATCCAATGCACATCTTTCCAGTGATTCGTGCCAATGGAGGACAACCTGCAAGATATCAAGCCATCCCTTTTGAAACACTACGTGAACTGCGAAAAGCCATACGCGAAAATGGACTTCAAGCTCCTTACACTAGAAGTTTACTTGAAGGACTGTCCACTAGTAGACTTCTGCCATCTGATTGGAAGTTGATACTTCGCACCTTCCTGTCGCCTACAGATGCTCTTCTGTGCCTGCAAGAGTGGAAAGAAGTAGCAGCCAGACGTGCAACGCCACTCGCCACAGAAGATATGCTCACAGGATCAGGACATTACTCTAATCTCAATCAACAGCTAGCCATACCTGATGCTGCACTCGTCACCATAGCAGACATCGTAGTCAAAGCTTGGCGCAGATTACCCAACCGCACAGATGCCAGCTCAGTATCAGGATTCGCTGCAGTTAGGCAAGGTCCAAAAGAGCCTTATGGGGACTTCGTGGATCGCCTGATTGTTGCAGTGGAACGCCAGATAGAAGATCGTCATGCCAGAAACATGCTGACAAAACAACTTGCCTTTGAAAATGCCAACGATGACTGCAAAAATGCCCTAACAGCAGTTGCAGCTCGTCCAGATGCCACATTGACTGAGATGCTACGCGTCTGCCAGAATGTTGGTACCCACTCCTACAAAGCACAACTCTTGGCAGCTGCGGTACAGATGTCACGTCAAGACAGCTCTACGCCAGTCAAGAAGTGCTATGGGTGTGGAGGCGATGGACATTTCAGGTCGCAGTGCACGGCAACACCAAGGCCTTCTGCCAAGCCGCCAGAGAGATGTCCCATCTGTCAAAAAGGATTTCATTGGGCGAATGATTGTCGTTTGAATCCACAAAATACATCACCTACCTCATCTCCAGTTCAGGGAAACGGTTCTGCGGGCCGTGCCCCGGCCCCGGTAAAACAATAGGGTGCAAGCTCAAGAACATCATGAAGGTCAACCATCCCAGAAAGATGAACAACGCTACTCCTTATCCAGGTCATCAGGAAAAGAGAGTGATCCAGAGAGATGTCTACTCTTCAGATGTCCAGAGAAAAGATGTGACCTCATCAGACATTCAGGTTCCAGAGGTTTCATCGTCTGCCTTACCTATTCAAAGGGTTCCAGTAGAGAACATAGCATTCAGTTCACCTCCTGCTAACCGCCTTTCAGTTCCTACTGATGTTACCCCCGCTTCACAGCAAGCAATCACAGTCAAGTCTCTGATCGCAGAATTGCCTTCAGCGTTGAGAAGACATCCTACTGAAGTCAACCTTGCAGCATCTGAGCTTTATTCACCTTTAAATCAAGGTCAACCTATCGTTGAAGAACATTTGCCCTTGGTGAAACAGCAGTGTTCAAGTTGCAACCCAGCTGATGATCACTTTCCATGTGGCCAAAGAATACAAGTGAGTGAGCCAGCTCCCTCTTGTGGAAGCTTAAACATCACTCCAGTTAACAATGCCCACACCTTTGTGTCACCTCCAGCTTTTAAGCTCAGCCCGCCACAACCAAACAATTATCATGAACAACAACTTCGACTGCCTTGTGTCAAAGAAGAAGTTCCATCCTACCAGTTTGATGCACAACTGACTGAATGCCAGCAGGTTCAACAGCATCAGCAACTCTTGCCAACGGAAGAACCTCAAGTTTGCCAACTCAATGCCAAGCAGCTTCAAAGTTGCCAACTTCAGCAGTGCAAAAAACCCGAAGCCAAAAAGATGTCTTCAGACACTGCCAATGAGGAACAAGAAGCTTCTTCTGTCCCAGGTATACCACTCTTCTTAACAGAGGACTGTTACTTTTCAAATCCATGGTTTGCTCAGCAATTGCCAACATCTATTCGTGGTCCATTCCCAGACACTTCGATTTGCCTTATTCTGCCTAGGATGGATCGCCTCCCTGCCACAGTCACACTGACTGCAGGCCTAGTTCGAATTACAGATTCATCGCAGTTGCTGATTCCAGGATTCTCAACAGTTCCTTGTGTCCTAACAAAAGGTTTGGAAATTGCCAGACTCTATTTGCTTACTTCTACGCCTACAGCTCCTGTAGACTCTTTGCCTCCTCAGGCAGCAATGGCGCTAATCAAGATTACAGAAGAACGCCCTCATCTCGTCTTAGAAATGGGTGGACGAAAGATTAAGGGTCTTCTTGATACAGGCGCAGATGTCACAGTGATCGCCAGAAAGGATTGGCCTGACCAGTGGGCAACGACTGTCACCCAGGAAGTCTTCGGAGTCGGAGGTTTCGAACCCGCCCACCAGAGCGTGCATCCGATTACCTTCCAGTCAGACTCAGGCTCCATGGTGCAGCTCCGTCCACTTGTTATGGATGTGCCTATCACCCTTTGGGGTAGAGACTTATTGTCTAAAGCAAGAACTGTTGTCCATACACATTTTTGATGTGGGCCTTTGCATCAGCGCCAGTACATGCTCTTCCACTCACGTGGAAGGAAGGACCCCCTGTATGGGTCGACCAATGGGCGCTGACGTCAGAAAAGCTCGCTGCAGCAGAGGCCCTAATCAAAGAGCTGCTACACCAGGATCATGTGCAACCCTTTACTCTCCGTCAGTACCTCATGGATAAAGCTCCACAGTCATTGACCTTAGAGCGTTCCCTTGATAGTCTTAAAACTGTCCCTTGCAGAAAGCCTATTGCAAAGTTCTCCTGGAGAGTTTCACTGCTTGGTAAGGTGAATTCTCCTGTCTACAAGTTCTGTTCAGCAGCATCTTCAAGCGCTCTCACGCCGCTGAAACTTTCCTTTGTTTCAGTGATCCAATCGCCAACCATGGGACGTTCCTTGCTATGTTCCGTGCTGTCTTTCGCATGGGCATTCTGTTGGCTGATTTTGAATGGTACTCACCGTGTCTACAGATTGCTGCCATCACTTCTTGCAGCATACCTGTTTCCAACCAAAACCGCAAACCCTTTTCACCTGCTTTCTGTTGCTCTCTACCTGGTTGCAAATATGCTCCGCATCTCCCCAGGTATTCTTTTGGAGTATCTTTTCCTGCATCAGCCAAGAACTCCACTACAGGCTCTTCAGGCGGTTCCTCCTTGTGCTCAGGAGTACTGTCTTCCGCAAGGAATTCTTCATCTGAAAGTCAAGTCAGGTAACCCTTGCGTGGTACTTGCCAACCTGCATCTTCAACGGTAGCCCCTTGTTGCTTAATCCTTCTCAGCGGAGGACTGTCCTTACTTCTGCGGAAAGAACCCCTATTTCCCACACCTGTTTGTGTGTTCAACTCCCATTCTTCACTCAAGAAACACGCTGGACTAACCTTGCGTGAAACTCGATACTCCCTTTTCATCGCAAGCCGTGATGTCTAACTCTGGTTGTTAGCTACTCGCTAACTTCTCAACTTCCTGTCAAGTGCAGCAACTTTTCAAAAGTGCTCAACAAACAGCACCAGTTGAGTTCTGGGCAGTTTGCTTTACCCTCCTACTGCCTAGGCCTTTTGTTTGCTTCTGGGCGGCCTCTGGTTCCTGGCTGCCTGGATTTGTTCCAGTTTCACTCTTTCTCACACTCACTAGCAGATCGCTATGATTTGCTTGCTTAACCTTCTTTCCTCTACAGGTGTTCCTGTATCCCTCGTATGCAGAACTTTATTCAGGAACTTTTCCTGTGTTCCATGAACTTTTCCTGACCTCCAGGATCGTATAAACCTGAGTAGAAGACGACCGGCAACTCATTCATCGTCTTCATTTTCCTCTCCAGTGTATTTTGCAGTTCTAAAACTGTCCTGTACTTTGTTGTATTTACAAAAATTGCATATTCAATTTTGTATGCTTCTTGAAATATCCGCCTCGCATGTTACATGTGTTTTCAATATAGCTTGGTAATTAATGATATGGATGTTTATATTTACAAAGCTTTTCTGAAATGGTTTCCATTTAGAGCGTCACAATTTTGATGATATGGAAATGTTTATGTAAGGTCAAAACATCGTCTTTGTGCAGTTCTAGTCATAGACATATTCATGCATATATGTTCAATTTCAAGAATCCTGAATCTCCACGTTGTGCTTACAAGAGTTGTAGTCTAAACTGTGTGTTTTGATATTTGTATACCTTATTTGAAATGCTTTCCTTTGGTCAAAGAATTGGTCATTCTCGGATTTGTTCAAAGTATATATGTCAAGTCTGGTGGCATCCTACCCTCTTGGTACCCCTTTTTTTCTTTTGAAAAAACCCCCTCTATATGCTACCTTTGGCAGTAAACCAGGTTCCCAGCTTTTCCCTTCACTCTGTTTCCTGCTGTTGATGGGAGACCCTTATGCAGGTAGTTTAAATCCCATCTCGTTTTTGCTGGAAACCCTTGCGTAGATGGCTTAAATCCTTTCTCATGGCTGGAAGACCTTTACTTAGGTGGCTTAAATCCCCTCTCTGGAATCGGACCCTAGTTCCCCGTTATCGAGACCTCTCTTATGTTTGGGCAGTCGTTATCCGTTATTTTTAATTTTGGACCTGTATCAGGTCCTCTCTTGTGTTTGGGAAGTAATTTGTTGTTTTACGCTGCACGCGAAAGTATATATGCTTATGAGGTGATTTGTTGTTTTACGCTGCATGATATATATGCCTAGAAAGTTTATAGTGTATCGGATCGATCACTTCTTATGTTCAGCCAGTGGTTTGTTATTTTCATGATTTTATTGCTACATTATTGTACAAGTATTTCCTCCTATGAAAAGGTGAATGTTGATAATGTTGGTAGTGTTTATATCAAAGTCTATATCAAAACAAATGGTAATGTTTATGTCAGGACAAATGCTTATGACATCTTTAACTTTTCTTTCTTTATATAATTAAAACAAAAATAATTTAATTTAAAATAAAAAAAGAAAGATGATATGTCGGAATACGTTTCACGGATCCGCCATGGATTCATATTTATGTAGTTATTTAATGAGGTTTTTCGAGATCTATTTTTTGTATAACTACGCACAAAAGCGAAAGTGAAAGCATGAATGAATAGTGTGGTTCACTTATGAGATTAATCCGCCTTTATTTTATAGTTCCGGTCATGTTCAAAGTTGTTAATGAGCGTTAAACTTGCTTCCCGCCTTTTTGGAGGGCAGCAACAGTGATTTTATTGGTTGAGGCATTGATGATGATGTCACGTTTGTTCCCTAATAAAAGGCAGAGGCACCCCCGCTTAGGCACGTTCAGTTTTGGGTTAGGCACGTTCGTGCATTCTTTCCATTTTGCTTTAGTTGGGTTTTAGTTGAAGTCAAGTTTAGTTTAAGGGATTAGGAGCGGGCTGGATGGGTTGGATGGGTTTTTCTTTTAGTTAGAGTTAGATCGCGGAAGATCATTCGGTTTAGCCTTAGTTAGGTTTTCTTTTAGGTTTAGCCTAGGGCTAGAATTGCGGAAGATATTTCGGTTTTAGTTTTATTTAGCTAGCCTCGCGGAAGATTGGGCGCGCAGGGACTTTAAGCTTAGGAGAACTTAGCTTAGGGGACGAGCCTATGCGGGTTCTGCCGAAGCCACTAAAGATACAACCGGTGTCTGTCTTCCTTTGGGGAAAAAAAAAGGAGTAAAGTAGAATTTTTTTTAATTTCTTTAAGTTGGTCCATCTATTCAGAGTCAGGATATATATATTTTATTTCACGAGGCAACTTTTCCTTAAGAAGGCAATTAGGAACTCACACACCTTCGGAGTCATCAATTGGCTTACTCAACTTCCTTCAGATTGTGAGACTTGGCCGGCGACCGTGCTCAAAAGCACGCGGAACGCTGGCCGCTTTCCCCGCAACTGGTACCTCGTGCATAACCAGTCCAAGGCTGTGCACGAGGAGCTCCAGCACCCAAACCCCGACAGTGGCTTGCTGGGCGGGACTGAGCAGCTAAGTGAGCTACCTGGCCGGTGGCTTGCTGATACTTACCAGGAGGAAGAGGGGGAGGTGACATGGTACACAGGTAACTACAGAACTGCCGGATTGGCTCTACCAGTGCATTTGAGCCACACTGACTTCTGCCCCACCCAGTAAGAAACAGTGACCCACCTGCCAGGAAGCTAGTGGTGCTGCTCCCCAACTGTCAATCTATTTCTGGAGTTTATGTTAGATTTCAGCTGCAGGAAATAAATACACATGGTTTACGACTACAAACATAAGAGATTTCTGCGTCTTGAGTTCCATGAATGGTCAGCTCACACTGTTCATGTATATGAAATGCTGCTGTTTTAATCAATGATAAGACATCTTGTGTACCAGCAGTACAGGTATATGCCCAACTTTGTGTTTCTGCTTCTCAGCTTTCATGAAATGAGCCTCTATGACCTTCCAGCCATGATAGACTACATTCTGCAGGAAAATGGCCAAAAGCAGATCTATTATGTTGGACACTCTCAAGGTGCTACTTTAGGTAAGTTTCAAATATACATAAGGGCTGTCATCTTTTTTTTTTTAATATCCTCCTTATTTGGCTTCAGCAAGCCAAAAGCTATCTTTTTCTTTTGTAAAAAAAAAATTCCTTCAATATTGTCCTTACAAGGTTTTGATTCAATGTGATTGATGTGATTGCAGAAGTTCCTTTCAACCATTCTTTAACAGCTCTTAGATATGGTACCCACAGAGCCAGTTGCACAAGCTGGTTGGTACCCGAGTCTGGAAATACAATTCTTAGAGATATCTCTGCAATCTAGAATTTTTTTGCCATCACTGGGATGATGAGCTTGTTAGTATGTTCAAGACCCCAACCGTGAGCCCCAGAGCTAATATTTGTGAGCATCAATGGTAATTAATGTGCATCTGCAGCAATACCCTGTAGTATGTGGAGATCACATTTGGTGCATCATGGCTTGGTACAAATCTCTGTGTGATGCAAGTCTGCATGCACATTTGCCCACAACTAGGCATCCAATTCCCAAATAAGAACTTTTTTTCTTGTCAGGGCAAACTGAATGAATTCTGTACCTTTGCCTTTCTGAACAATGAGTCTTTCCTTCCTATGTTTTCCCCACTTATCGTTGTAAATAATTTTTTTTTTTTTTTGCAGGTTTCATAGCCTTTTCTATGATGCCAGAGGTGGCTGAAAAAATCAAGTTATTCTTTGTTTTTGCTCCTGCGTACACATTTCAGAACAGCAAAGGCCCAGTAATCCAGATATTATTTTTTCCTGATTTTCTTATAAAGGTATCAGTTGCATTGCTCTTGCTCTTTATGGATTCATTCAGCTTTTTCTCACAATGTGAATTTACAGAAAGCAGTTTTCTTAGACAAGCTGCTTGCATAGTTTGCTTGATAATACAAAAATGGTAAATTTGCCGTAACAGCAAATTGTTTATAATGTGTCCTATAATGTTTTTATGAGAGGCAAACAGGAAGCCGTCAAATAACCCTTTTTGAAAATGAGCTAAATTTTAAAAAATGATGTTAATTGCATGAAAGCAGTTAACATGCAAGTAAGAACAGGGGACCCAAACAAGATCAGGACCGTGACTGGTGGGAAAAATGATTGCCCCATGTTGCAATCCCAATGACTTTTGGTCCAACATTTGTTGCACACTTTGTCATAGGGGCCACATACAGGGGACTGCTCATTCTAGGTTACCTCTCCACTACAACTCCTCTCACCAGATTTATTGGTGGGAATGAATGACTCCCCAAAGCTAATCTCAATGAATTAATGCCCAGCTCCTTCTCTTTGTCCCTCCTAAGGCTGTCTCATCACCTCTTCTAGTTTCATTACTTCTTTTTGAAACAATTAACCAGGACTGGTTTCCATGTTTCTCTTTTCTCTTTTTGCCACCCTGGCCAACAGGTGGGGTGTTCAACAACTCCCTGTAGCTATGTTCTTTTCTTAAAAGGCTTAGCAGCACTAGTCATAATGTGGTTTCAAATCTCCAGCACTTGCCTCAGGAAACACCTGGAGGTAACCTCTGAGGACTCCAGGCCAAACCTTGGAGGGTTGGCAACCTTATATGGAGGACATGCAAATGGAGGCCCAACGCAAATGTTTGTGGGTGGGGATTGGAATTAATTTGTTGAGGGTGGAGGAAAAACCAAGCGGAGCTCTTAAAAATTTACTGGAGCTCGAGCTGGCTATAAGATACCACGCAATAAGTGGGAAATGAGGATTAGAACAGAGTAGAATGGCATCAACTAGAGCTAAATGCAGGTGGTTTCTCTTCAAGGAACCAAGCATTCAGCAGTTTCTGTCAGCCAGGAAAAAAGCTGGTTTACCCTGCCACGCCCCGAAAAACTCATTGCTGAATATTTTGCTTGAATGAGGCAGCTAGGTCCTGCCACACCTGATCTGCAAATGAAAGGGCAGACAGCCATGTGAGGATAAGGTGTATATGGCTGTATTATTATATATATATAATAGTAACAACAAATGCTCTTTCAAATGGTTGGCAGTACCATAGGAGGCACGGACAGCGGGGTGTGGTCACTGTATGTGTGTCAGCATCTGGAGCAAGGCCTAGTCCACACAGCTCTATAATCCCCAATATAATATTTCAATTTGTGTGTTTGTGTTGACTCGTGTGACCTAATCTCCCCTGTGTTTCTTTGCTGTGACTTATTATCAGGGCCAGCCCACTCATGAGATAAGGTGAGGTCACTGCCTCAGGTGGCAGGATCCACAGGGTCAGCAGATGTGGCCTCCAAGGAACACATCACCTGCCGTCGCCACTGCAGTGGCAATGTCAGCTGTGGCGTATTCTTTGGAGACTGGATCTGCCGCTTCCTTGGCAGCCCCCCCCCCAGTCCCACCTCTACAGCAGCTTCTTGATGAAGAGGAGCTACTGCAGGTCTCCTCCCACCTTTGTTCCTGATGTAGATCTTTATCCCCCCCCCCTTGTTCCTGATGTAGAACTTCTCTCACTCCTTCCCTGGTGGAGGTGGGAATTTTGTGATTCGCCTCTCAGGTGCCAAAATGTTTTGGGCTAGCCAACAATGCAATCCTAACCATGTCTACTCAGAAGTATCTCCTATAGAATCAGTGGGGCTTACTTCCAGGTAAATTGTATATGTATTTTTATTCATTGCAGATATGTTTAGATTTGTCACTTGGGCACATGAGTGTGATATGAGAAATATAAGTGCAAGAGAACAGAGACATAAATTTAAGTTCACAATTCTTTTAATGTTTCACAGGTTATATTTGGCACGAAAGAATTCCGCTTATTAAGTAGAAGTCTGAGAGCATTAGTTGCTAAGATTTGCAGCAACCAATTAGTACAAAACATTTGTGCCCAAGGCCTTTACCTTATAGGTGGCTTCAATAAGAACAGCTTAAATGTGGTATGTATGTATCTTTAATTGTTTTCTCTCTCTTTTACTTCTGGCCCCTTGGCTTGTGGTTTCCCATTCTTAATCTCTTAACTACAGGCCTTTTGATTGTGGTACTTTTTCATTCTGTTATTGTTCTAAAAAGATACCGTAAATATAAGGGTTGACTTGGATAGACTTCAAGGCCTCTTCTTAGCATATGCACTGATTTTTGTTTCTCACACTTGTTGGCCCTTCTTCATTGTATCTGCCACATTAACTGTTTTCCTTTCTAAAATGTTTTTTTCCAGAGCCGAGTTGATGTTTACCAGGCTCACTTTCCAGACTTTACATCTGTAAAAAATATTGTACACTGGGGTCAGGTAACATCTTTAAAGCAATGTGTACTTCTTTTAAAAATAATAATCAGCTGAGGTTGTGATTTTTATTCTAAATAATAATAATAATAATAATAATAATAATAATAATAATAATAATAATAATAATTTATACCCCGCCCTTCCCAGCCAAAAACCGGGTTCAGGGCGGCTAACACTAATTAAAATCACAGCAAAAACATAAAAAACAATCAATTTAAAATACAGATTAAAATACAAATTTAAAAATTCAAAATTAAAACTGCAGTCTCATTTCCAAATAGCCCACCAATAAAAGAATGAAGCATAACTATCAAACAGAAACCAACCCAAAGGCCAGGTGGAACAGCTCCGTCTTGCAGGCCCTGCGGAAAGATGCCAAATCCCGCAGGGCCCTGGTCTCTTGTGATAGACTGTTCCACCAAGTCGGTGCCAACACCGAGAAAGCCCTGGCCCTAGTTGAAGCACCTAGAAGCACCTAGGCTGTAATGAGAAAGAGGAGGCAGAGAAGATGCATTTTGTTAGCAGGACATCACCCATGGTTCTGAAGACACAAACCAATACAGTCGTACCTCTTGTTACTGTACGTCAGTCTCCGGTTGCATTTTTTCAGGATACGAATGCGGCAAACCCGGAAGTGTATACTTCCGGGTTTCCCCACATGCGCAAGTGCAGAAGCACTCTGCATGTCTCACGCATGTGCAGAAGCACTCTATCGTGCCGTGTGCATGGGCAGAAGTGCCATTCTAGTTGCGGACTTTTCGGGGTGCGAATGGCACCCCGGAACGGATCGAGTCCATAACTAGAGGTACCACTGTATTTATGGCAAACTGTTATTCTACAATTCAGGTCACATTGAAACAGCTGAAAGCTTTCAACTGGTCTTCATCTTTGACCTGACAATTATTGTCTTCTCAGAGCTTGAAAAACTGCACCAGGCAAGTTCAATGCAACTTTTGGTATAATCAGAAAAAATAAATCAGTTCCAGCCATTAGAACTGGTCTGTTCAATTCAATTGTCATCCATCTTAAAAAACTCCACCTTCTTGGAGACATGTGCAAATTAGCCTGCTGACTGCTCACATAGCCGTATGTTTTATAAATATAATGTCTACTAAATTTTATTCCTTATAGGCAGCAAAAACAGGGGAACTGAAATATTTTGACTACGGCTGCAAGAACGAAGAAAAATACCATCAGGCAAGGATGTGCTTTGTTGTTGTTCTTACATTAGTGTTGGTAAATGAATGGCACAAGTCCCCCCCCCCCCCCATCCCTGTACAATGGCATTGGGGGTTTCTGGCTGTACATGCTGGACTTCTTGAATGGAAAAAGGTGAATTGGAGATGCTGGGAAGGTAAATGGCGTTTCCGTGCGCTGCTCTGGTTCGCCAGAAGCGGCTTTGTCATGCTGGCCACATGACCTGGAAGCTGTCTGCGGACAAACACCGGCTCCCTCGGCCTATAGAGCGAGATGAGCGCCGCAACCCCAGAGTCGGACACGACTGGACCTGATGGTCAGGGGTCCCTTTACCTTTTTAGGATGATGGAGAAAACAATGCCTAGCACACTGAGAAGCATCTCTATAATATAGCTCATAGCTGTCAACTTTTCCCCTTTCTTAAAGGGAAATTCCCTTATTCCGAATAGGATTCCTCGCAAGAAAAGGGAAAAGTTGAAAGCTATGATATAGCTAGATGTTATCCTGGAATGTTTGCTTTGAGCAAGGAGGTTTGGTAGGAGCGAATGTGGTGTTTGCAGGCTTTTGCAGTGCTGCAGAATGTAATCCTCACGGAAATGTGGAATTGACTGTATGGCATTCTTGCTACATACATGTGAGAATCCCTTACTCTTAATTCATCAGATTGTCAACACTGTAGCAAAACTATTGCAGAAGATGAGGTAAATGTATAGATTTCCCCCCTTGTCAAACTGTCTTAGCTTCATTTCATATTCTCTACAACTTTCCCCTGAGGAGAAACATTTAAATTTAAATTTCTTTGGTAATTTTGAATGTTGGTTCATTTTAGATTTTACCAAACAAGGGGATTTGCCCAAAGTGCATTGCCCCTCCCCACTATAGTTGTGGTGCTTTTCTGTATTTGAATATAATATATAACCTGCTGCATGTTTCCAAATTCTTTGAAACTTATTTTTCTCGCTCTTCTTTTTATTCAAGTTTACAGTACTCGGAACATGTTATTTATTCATTTGCTTTTGGCATTTATATACCGAGTGTCCCGTGGGCAGTTCACTAATTAAAGTCTGACAATGTTCCCTTCCAGAAAACTCCGCCATTCTATAAAATAGAAGATATGACTGTGCCAACTGCTGTGTGGATCGGGGGGCAAGACTGGTTGTCTCGCCCAAAGGACAATGCAAAATTAATACCTCGAATTTCTAATCTCATTCACTACAAGTGCTTTCCTGACTGGAGCCACTTTAATTTCCTCTGGGGACTTGATGCACCTGAACGCCTTTATTCAGAAGTGCTTGATATGATGAAGAGAAACCCATTAGAAACCTGGGATTTTTAGGGAGGGGGGAGACAGTTTTTTTTTTAATTCCACTGGTTTTCAAAGAGTAATTCAAGTCAGGTGTTGTTGTACTCCTATTGATTTTTATATAAAAATAGAACAAAGCACCTTGGTGGGAGAGTGTGCAAATCTCGGTGATCTTAATCGGCTGCTGGTCCAACAAGCTTTATATTACAGGCATTAATTTTCATTTTTAAGTTCAATCTGATCTGCAAAGTTCCCCCACATGATGACATGTTGCACACCTTTTCTATTTCATGTGAACTTTTTAATTTTTACATTTCCCGCAACATCTTAAAAAATTCTTCTGAACACAATCTATAGTGGATAGTAATAAATCAGCTGAAGTCAGGGTGGAGGTTGGGGGGGGGAGGAAAGGATAGGCTTCTGAAAGGAAGCCTGTATTCTCTCCAATTTGGAGGCCAAATTTCCTTCCCACTCACCCTGAAGGATTCTTATGCCAAAGTTAGTTATAAACGATCTCTTTCGTTTCTGTTATTCTTTATAATTATAAAAGACTGAATACATTACTGATACCTTCATATTAGATCTTTTTTTTCTTCTTCTTTTTAAATGCAGCTGTGTTGAACCAAAAGTGAGACTGTTCTGGAAGACTGGTGAATGTCATCTTGGTAGTTAAGATGACTCTGAGATTAATTGCTATTTGATACAAGAATGAGCTCATAGGTTTATCTGCCTTGAAGGCTTAGTTTTGGTTCAGCTAGTTGGGAGAGGAGAGACTTCTCATGCTGCCTGTCTGCCAGTTATTCCCTGAGATTGAATGAGAGTTGAGAAGGGGCCTCTAAGCCATGGATGAGTTAATTAGGCTATTGATTCCATCTTATGTAGCTTGCCTTGTGTATAAATAATGCTTAACATATTAGCACTGTTAGCACTTTGTAGACAAGTCATGAGGGCTTCTTGCTGCTGCTCTTCACCCTGTGTCTGCAAAGGCAGTGAGGCTCTGCAGGCTGTGCTAAGAGTTTATGCTTCCTTCTTACAATAAAGCATTGGAATTGATCACTCTGGTGTTTTTGTCATCCTTCTTTGGTTATCCCTGCACAAAACCACTCTCAAGGGCCCTCCTTTGGCCCTGCAGTTCAGAGCAGCAGGTAATGTTGAATTTGTTGGCAGCCACAGGGATTATAGGATATATCTTCCTTTAAACAATAACGTGTGTGTGTGTGTGTGTGTGAACAGCTGATATTTATATACCACAAATACACACAGGCAGAAGAATATAGATGATATAAGAATTAGAGACCCCAGGTGTATATTTTTATTATTTTAATAATGTTTCAATGTTTCACTTTAATCACATTTAACCTTTCAGACTGTATTAGGCTTGGTTTTTGTGTGTTCTGCATTGTGAGTCTCCCCTCTCTTACGCTGCTTTCCACCTCTCCTTATCCTTATTTATTTATTTAATATTTTATTTATACCCTGCCCATCTGGCTGGGCTGCCCTAGCCACTCTGGGCGGCTTCCAACACAAACAACAACAACAACAACAACAACAACAACAACAATAACAACAATAATAAAACATCAAGTATTAATAGTAACAATCAGATCCTATATAAAATGTCACAATAACTTTAAAATAAACAACTTATATCAGATAAAGCAATATGCAATAATGACCGCTCCACACATCAAATGGGGGGGGGCAATGTTTGCGTGGTCGCGTGCAGCCCCCTGGATCTCAGAGCGGCTCCTGTTAGTTTGGAGCTGGCTTTGCCTTCCCCAGGCTGGATACCTGTGGTATCTGCCTACCTCAGCCAGCGCCCAATCCCGCCTGGGGGAGGCATTGCCAGGGGACTGGCCAGGTAAGGGGAGGGACTACCCAGCCCACACAATAGGTGTAGCTTACCTGGGAAATGGCAGTTGGGCTCCAGAGCTTCTCCCACCCTCCACTCTCTAAATTAACGCTTAATTTTGCAGGTTAACCTCTTCTTCATAGGTACGCAGGCATTGCTATGTCAAGGCCGCTGTTTAGCCAACAAAGTTGTCCTGTTCACACAAAGACTTTTGCTTGTGCAATGGAGTTCCCCCCCATGCTCCCCCAAATCTGTACTTGATCTCCACCCAACTTTCCAGAGCAAATTTCAGGGGGGGGGGCAGGGATGCAAGGGAAGGGGGGGAAGAAACGCCGCTGGAAAGGCAGAAATCCTTGCAAAGATGAGATGGCTTGGTTGGATACATTAGTGAACATGGAAGAATAATTTAAATATCCTATCATAGAAGATTGTGAAAGCCATGGCTGGAATGGTGAAACAAGCATTGCGTGTTAAACTAGTTATACCTGACTTCTTTATGAGAATATGTCAAAACAATGAAAGCAAGTTAACACCTAACTGTGGGAAACTTTTTATATGTACTTTAAAGGTTTCCACAAAGCAATCAGTATTTTTTTACATCTGTGCATGGAGAGTCGATTGGCCTTTCTCGGTCCTCATTTTGTCTTTTGGGACAATGAATTTTTTTAAGGCATTGGGGATTTTTAGGTTTTTGCTCCTCTTGTAGCTCCTCAGAGCCTAAATATTATTGTCAGTGTATACAGTTAATAATTTGTATTTGTACTTGGATTTGTATTTGTTTTTGGCATCCATCTGTCTTGGGAGACAATTTAAGAGCGCACTTTTAGGAGTGAAGTCAAACTGCTGGAGAGTTAAAGCACCTGCTGTGGCTGTAGAGACAGATACAGGAGAGACATGTTTTACCGCAGGTAAGGCAGATGAAGGCGCTGGATTCTGTTGCAGCAGATGCACTGTGGTTTTTCTTCTCTCTGTGCTCCTCTAATTGTCATTTTCCCCTGTGGTCACTGCTGTGGATACATGACACGACTGTCTCAAGGATTTGTAGGGGGCAGCTATTGTCTGGTTTAAAACCCTTTCTGCCATGTAAAACAGAAATAAAGATAATGGGGAAAATAAATAAGGCTTTGTAAATGAAGGTTTTGGGAATACTTGTATTATATGTGATTATTACCAATAATGTGTTATATTTAATTAAGCCCTGAAGAAAATTCCCTTCTCTAACACTTCTCTGAAAAGTGTGAGTTTATATATAGTGACAGTTCCCATTTCTCTGCTTTTCTGTAAAACTTTCATTCTTCTGTAACTTGGAATAAAGGGCATTACTGTTATTTTGAATCCAGGGGAAATGTCAGTCACCTGCTGAACCTTAATTCTAACATGCGTAAGCATAAGCATTCATGGACCGAAATCCTCTCTTTATAGATTGGTAAATCAAATGGAAAAGAAAATGTCCTGAAGAGCTCAGATGCATTGTTTATTTATTGCACGATACAAATGAAACTACTTGTTTATTTCACAGAATAGAAACATTTACCCTCTAAAGAACATGTCTGGGAGTTCATAGGGAGGAAAAGGTGCCTGAGTGAGTGATTAGGACAGGGGTAGGCAACCTAAGGCCCGTGGGCCGGATGCGGCCCAATCGCCTTCTCAATCCGGCCCATGGACAGTCTGGGAATCAGCGTGTTTTTACATAAGTAGAATGTGTCCTTTTATCTAAATGCATCTCTGGGTTATTTGTGGGGCATAGGAATTCGTTCATCCCTACCCCCCCCCCAAAAAAAATATGTAGTCCGGCCCACTACATGGTCTGAGGGATGGTAGACTGGCCCACGGCTGAAAAAGGTTGCTGACCCCTGGATTAGGAGGAAAGAAACTTCAGCGAAATAAAGGGTTAAGTTAATAAACCCACTTTCACTGCATCTTCACTCTCAATTAGATCATCACAAAATGATTTTTTTAAAAAAAATCCTTCACTTTCAGGAAACTATGTTGGGAAAACAGGAGTTGTGGAAGTTGCCTTGGGGGCAATTAAAATGCAAAAAGAAATGCATGCTCCCTGAGTAGAAGATAGTGGAGCTCTAGCTGCATCTGTGAATGAAGCCTAAGACTGCCATGTCACACAACTGGCTCATGTTCAGCAGCTTTTCAACTAAAAAGTAGATCCATTTCATCACTAAAAGAAAAAAGTTTTCTCTAAAATATCCAGTTGTTTTTCAGGTGTTCCAGGATGTGGCTGCTGGTTGTCATGATGGTTGTACAAGGCACTGTGAATCCAGCAGAATCCAAGAGCAAAACAGAAGTGAATCCTGAAGTATATATGAATATTGTAAGTTAAGCACTTGAGACAAAGCAGCACTATAGCAGTGTTAGTAATGGCTTTGCCCTGGTTTACACATTTGGTAGGGATGCAGTGGTGGAAAGCGGGAACAAAGCTTCCCACCATGCAGATGGCTGTCACAGTGAACTGGGCCATCTACACAAGTGCCTGACTATGTGAGCCCCCAATTAAAGTGATTCTTTCATGGGGGGAAATTCACATATTTTGACTTAATAGGATCTGAAGTGGAGGGCCCAGTTCATGGTGAAGTTATTCTGGGGCCTTCCCTGACCAAACGGGGAAACTTGGACCATGCTATTTTTATTCAAGAGTACTGAAGAACTGTCAGCAATGTTAAAGCTACAAGTTTAATAGGCATACAATGTAATGTTTATACACATTGCAAATGAAAACTTTTACATAAGTTTTTTTCAAAGTAGAGAGGCTTGCATTGGGCAAGAGAGGTTTGTCTCTAGGTAAATGCGGCAAGCAGAGTGTTTTTAGGCTAGGTGATGACTCATCCTGAAAACCAAGCAACCAAGGAGGAAGGTGATACTTGAGAACTCAGTGTCCACGTTGATGAACAAGCAAATTGCTTAGGCTCTATCTATGGACCAGAGACAGGAAAGTTCATTGAACTGTATTAAAGTCTTGAAAGAAGACGGGACCACATTGCTTGCTGGTTTAACAGCAATGTGCTGCTTTGTATTTTGTAATGTTTATTTGGAACTATTTTAAGACTGTTTCCAGTACAGCTTTGGAACTCGTTGTGTTGGAAAGCAAATTCATTTATACTCTGAACAAGAGTATATCACTTTCTGCAACTCTAACAAACAGTGCTTATGCGATCATTCACACAACTCTTTGTTTCTTTCTCCTTTGGTGGTCTTCATTCACTTGGAAGATGCCTTCTCATGGCCCCCAAATACGTGAATACAAAGAGTGGAAAAGTACATACAGTGGAACCTTGGTTCTTGAACGGCTTAGTTGGCGAACAAATCGGCCCCTGAACGCTGAAAACCCGGAAGCTGAACGTCCAATGCGGCTTCCGCTTGAGTGTAGGAAGCTCTTGCAGCCAATTGGAAGCTGCACCTTGGTTTTCGAATGGATTTGGGAGTCGAATGCACTTCTGGAACAGATTAAGTTTGATAACCAAGGTTCTACTGTATTTGCTCCCATGGAACAATTCAACAGACCAAACTTGACTCATAGGAAAGTCAGGACAAAATTCATTCCATCACACCAACGTTAGGGTTTTTCTCATCCCTGCAGAGTGAAAAAATCCGGTACTGGGGATATCCTTCTGAAGAATACGAAGTTATTACAAAGGATGGCTACTTCCTGAGCCTAAACAGAATTCCAGGAGGTAAACTCGAGGACAAAAGTTGATTGTAATAGAGGAAATAAAGGCTGCCTCTTTGCACACTAGCCCTCTTCTTTTCTCCTAAAAGAGCACAGTTTGGGCCAATAAGGAAAAAAGCATCCCAAATGTACAGTGCAACAATGCTGTTACTGGCAGAGACCTTCAGTCTCTACAACTCCCTCATTAGGGCAAGGCCTACTGAAAAGAGTTGCTGTGCTTATTAGGCCTGGCACTCCTGAGCTGATCCTGTTTCTTCTAATAAAGCCTTAACTTGCGATTAATTGCTGGTTCCCTCTGGCTCCCTCCTGACAGTGCGCTTGGTACAGTCTTAAACAGGCAGCCCAGAAGACCAACAGTGGAGGACAACTGATAGACAACCAGTTAGGATGCCCTCCTGTGAGTGATTGGCTAAAATGCTGATAAAGGTCATGAGACTATGAATTGTGTTTGATGCGCAATGTCAAATGAAACAGCCATGTAATGCAGATGTGACTAAAACTACACCTGCTGTAATTTCCTCTTCTGTAAAGCTGCTAAAACTATTTATGAGATGAGGGAAAGCTGCTGAGGACACTCTGATTTGGATCAAATAATTTTAGGGTGGATAATGCATGTATACCCCCCTCTCTCTTACACACACACACGCACACACAAACACAGTGCCAGTTGTCCAGTTGTCTTCCATTCCAGGAAAAGAAAACCCAGCACTCTTCTAAACTAGCCTCCTCATTTCCATACAAAACATTTTAGCTACTGTACACTGCACTCTTAGTATGAGCATTATGAGTAGTGGCATTATAGAGGTTTAAACTTCTGAAGCTTTTTCATTTTTTCAGGCTCAAAGGCCGCTATATTGCTGGTTCATGGTTTGACCTTGGAAGGCAGCGACTGGATAGCAAATCCGCCTCATCAGAGCCTGGGTTTCATACTAGCAGATGCTGGATATGATGTCTGGATTGGAAACAACAGAGGAAACTCTTGGTCGAGAAGACACCAGTACCTTACCATTGAAGAAGAAGCATTTTGGGATTTCAGGTAGGTTCAGAAAAGACTGGAATTCAGCACTCAGGGGACTGTTGCGTTTTTCTGCCTTTGAAGATCTCCCCTGTGTGAAATAACTCAAGGTATAATTGATGGTTTGTAAGTGTAATCAATATGGGATAAAGTTTAATAATTTTATATATGTGCAAAATGTTTTTCAATAGTTCACAAGGACATAAAATTCCAGCATTGAACACACTCTGGAAATGAAAGAAAACTCATCTACACTGACTGGCAACACCTCTCCAGAATTTTAGAGAGAGTATCCCAGAAATAATTGTGGGTGGCAGGATTGATCCTGGGACATTGCAGGTGCTTGATTTCTTGGCCCTTCCCTGGAAAATTATATGCACAGTTTTGGTCACGGTCTTGAGAGTGGGTTAATGAATATTGGGTCAAAGGTCAGAAGAACCCCAGCTCCATCATGGCACTGTCTCAATCCAAGTTGCATCTCCCACAGGTGAATTTGAAGAAAGACTCTTGGTCCTGAATAGTTTGATCCTAAGCATATTTACTCAGAAGTAGTGATGGGTGAACTACCGTGTTTCCCTGAAAATAAGACACTGTCTTATATTTCCTCTCCCTCAAGAAAACACACTGTCAGGGATGTCCCCTCCCTTGCACTGCAGCCGGGAAGGGGACCGACATCGCAGAAGTTTTCAGAGTATAGAGACACTCGTCCACTGTTTGTGAGCTCTCCCTCCCCCTCTGCGAGCTCGGATAGTTCACATTCCTCAGAGGGGGAAAGAAGGGCGTTGTGGAGGCTCAGAGCCGGAACACCAGAGAGAAAGCAGGGACAGAGGTCAAGTTCTCACGCTACGTGATCGATCGCAGAGGGGAAGAAGGAGGGGCTTTAGGTTTCCCAAGATTCTCTGTTGGAAGGGAAACCGAAAGAGCTCATTCAGGGAAACTAATGAGTAAGGGAAAGGACGCTTGAGACTTTGCTTTGCTGTATATTAGCTTGCACAATAAAGAACTCAGTTTTTAGAAGTTCTTTGCCTTTGGACTGTTACTCATGAGCAACCACTAAGAGTTCTGACACACACTATGGCTTATTTTCGGGGGATGTCTTATTTTAACCACTCCGCGTCGGTACGCTGCATAGCCATGCCTATCCAGGCCATCTTAAGGGAGGCGCCACGTCACTATGTCTTATTTTCGAGGTATGTCTTATTTTCGGGGTATGGCTTATATTGCACAAAGGCATAGAAATCCTGCTACGGCTTATTTTATGGGTATGTCTTATTTTCGGGGAAACACGGTACTCTTGGCTTGATTCAGAATTTGGCTGAGCAAAAGAGCTTGACATTTTTTGGAGGGAATGTCCTTCTGTAAACTCTCACACTGCTAATGATGTCACTAGACATGGGATGAGGTCGGTGATGGTATAAATGGATACTTACCTCCTGGCAGACTTACTCCAGGATTGTAACCATAAACTGTTTTTGTTCAGTCTGAAACCAAATGTTCCTGGAAAATATTCTCTTTCTGCATATTTATCTGAAGATCATTTAATCTTCTTACCTTCTCTTTGCTAAAGTAGCCAGTGCATGTGAGCATAGCATAAACACACTTAATTATGATGGATATCTCCTGATTTGCAGTTTTCATGAAATGGGCATCTATGACCTTCCTGCCATGACAGACTTTATTCTGCAGAAAACCGGACGGGATAAAATCTACTGTGGTGGCCATGCTCAGGGATCCACCATAGGTATGTCAGGCATAAAGGCTTTTAGCTGTGAAAAAGACCTGTGTAGTCTGTGACTGTATTCTCCCCCCCCCCCAACTCAGGGGCAGTAGAAATGCAGGGGAACACATGTCAGGGGTGTTTTATCCAAGAATCAGATTAGCTGAAAAGGCTGAGTGCTGAACTTCCTCCTGGCTGCTTGTAGAATGCAAATATCAGCATGGTCATCACATTCACTGTTGCACAACACACACCCAGTGGCGGAGGTTCATTCTCCAGCACCGGGGTTGGGCAGCAGGTGGTGCGGAGCTGGCACGCGCCGCCCAAAGGGGCGGAGCATGCATTCTGGTGGTGTGGTGCGCGTTCTGGAGGCGTGGCGTGCAGCCTGCGGGGGTGTGGTGCCCAGCGTGGGCAGGGTGGGCAGCTGCGATGGAACCCCACCGGGATCGTGCCAATGGGGGTGGTGCGCTCCCATCGCCCCCACCTTCCTCCGCCCCTGCACACACCTATTGCATTGTTTTACCTACTTGTACACCCTCCCCTCCCCATTAAAAGAATGCTAAATGGAATTTCTCATCTTTTCCTCCCAGCTTTTGTTGCATTTTCTGTAATCCCTCAAATGTCTGAAAAAATAAAGATGTTTTTTGCCATGGGGCCTGCATACACATTGCAGTTCAGTGTGAGTCCCATTATACGAGTGCTGCGTATGCCTAATACATTGTTCAAGGTATGTGTAAAAGGATCATTTTCTTACTGTCATGTAGGGTTTAAAAGATCAGTATTGTCAAGTGTTACATTCTTATCCAAGTTGATAGGAAAATAAACATAAACAAGCAAGGCTAGCTTTTGTGGGGGGAAATAAAACTAAATTCATTTACTTTTTGTCATAGATGCAATCTCTGGGGCACCGGGTGCCAAGGCACCCACAAAATGTTCTCCGTGGGTGCCCTGCCAGGCAACCCAATGTGTTGCATGCTGCGGTGGGTCACTCTGTCGGGCCCTCCCACTGCGGGGGCGATGTGTGACATCATGCGCGCGTGCTGGGCACTGACAATGTTGGGTGGAACCTGGTATACTTGTTTGTTGTTTTCAATGTGAGCAGTTTTGTGACCAAAACAAATTTCTCTTGCCTAAAACGCATGCATCCCTTAAAAAAAATTCAAAAGCATTTTCCTAAAGGATTTTTTGGGAAATCAATATTAAAGACACATCTTAAGCAGGAAAACTTAAAAGAAAAATTCAAGTTTTAAAATACCCTTAACTTTTAGACGTTTATTAAGTAAGAATGGTTGTGACAACTTTAATGGTGTATTTGTGTTTTGGGGTGTGTCTGTTTGTATATGTGTATACAGTGGTACCTTGCTAGACGAATGCCTCGCTAGACGAAAAACTCGCTAGACGAAAGGCATTCACTAGCGAAAGACTGTCTCGCAAGACGAATTTTCCTATGGGCTCGCCTCGCAAGATGAAAAAAATTCCGATCCCCCCCCCCGTCAAACCGCTATTCCCCCGTTGGTGCTTCGCAAGACGAAAAATTCGCTATACGACAGCACTCGCAGAACAAATTAATTTCATCTTGCGAGGCACCACTGTATATGTATGTGTCTACATATGCTTATACATATACATGTAATAACTGAAATCGATCCTTTTAGAGTTGTAATGTAAACTGAAAATGAACTTGGACACATGTCTCTGTGGAAGGTAGCATATAAACCAAGTCAGTCAATTGAATTCAAAGAGCATAAACTCTAGCAGTTCACATGTGTTAAGAACATAAGAAGAACCTTAATATTTCAAAACTTGAGGCCTCTCAAGTCTAGCGGCCAACCAGATGCCCATGGGAAACCTGCAAGCAGGACCTGAGTGCAGTAGTTCTCCCCACATTTGTGATTCCCAACAACTGGTACAGTGGTACATTGGTTCTCTAACATCTCCCTTGACGGACGTTTAGGAACCCGAACGCCAAAAACCCAGAAGTAAATGCTTCCATTTTCGAACACGCCTTCCGCTGCGTGTTTTTCAATTTTCTCAACTGCATTTGCAGCCAGCCCTTTGTGCCTCAGTTTTCGAACGTTTTGGAACTCGAACGGTCTCCCGGAACGCATTACGTTCAAGCACTGAAGTACCACTGTATTCTGGGCACACTGTCTCTGCGACTGGAGGCAGAACAGAGCAGGAAGCTTGTCAGAGAAATAGTGGGACCATAGAAATAGCAGGGTGCAAAGGATCCACTCATCTCCCCTCTACACACACACATTGGAATGATGCTAAGGGGAAAGCATATGGATATAATAATGGGCCACAACTTTATTTAATATACAGGGAACTGTAATAAGCAGAAGTTGTCTAAGTCCATCCTTGCAAGAGCTAAAAGGACACATCTCCCACTGTCTAGCTTACATAGCATCATACAATCATAGAGTTGGAAGGGACTTCCAATGGTCATCTAGTCCAACCCCCTGCAATGCAGGAGAGGGAGACTGTTCCAATGTCGACCATGGGCAACTGCCTTCCATCCTGACTCCAAGCACCAGATCAGTCAATTGGCAATGACATATCTGCCTCATCTCATCCTAGCTTAGCTGTTGCCACCAGGGCCCAAAAGTAGTTCCCCTCCCACATTCCTTTGAGCCAACTGACTGTAAGACGGTGATTGGCTAAGTAACTCTTCACCATTAAGATGCCTTGGGCTGTGTAGCCTAGCTCTAAACCCTTCATTGTCCACACTGAACCTGCCAGAAGAGGGAGCTAGCTCAGATTTCGCTTTCTTACCCATGCATCCGCAGGACAATGCATAGAATGAGTTGAGTCATCATCAAAGCATGGGTTATTTGTTGTGAGTTGCTTTGGAAGCCTTCACAACTGAAAGCTGGCCTATAAATATAGCAGAATCATAGAGATGGAAGGGAACCTGAGTGTCACCAACCCAACTCCTGCAATTCAGGAATTAAGTAAATAAAATTAGTAATTATGTAAATAATGCATTGGATCAAGTCAGGACAGCAAAATCTGTAATCCTGGTTAAAATTATAATATGAACAATATTCTTGTACAGATCAGAACACATCTGTTGCTGTATTAGGAAATATACTGGTTCACCATGTAAACAATCTCTGGATTTTTACAGATTATATTTGGCACAAAAGAATTCTGCCTGCTGAGTCCCAAACTCAAAGAACTTTTGGCTCAAAGGTGCAGCTGCCGACTGGTTGATGTAATCTGCAAACAAGCTCTTTTACTTATCAGTGGATTCAACGAGAAAAATCTAAATGCGGTATTTATTTTCTATTCACACTGCTCAAATAGGCTTAATTCAAGCAATAAAAATACTTATGTAATATGAAAAGCATCAGGAAAACTCTCCAGCACGGATAATAAAATTGATTACTTTGGGTGCTTAGTTTCAATGTAAAGAAGTTACAAAGTCGAGCTTCAGGTGTGCGGATTTTAACTTGCTGGAAAACAAGACCACTTTCAAGAGTTCATCTGACGTGGCTCCTGCAAAGTCAAAGGTTGGATGTGTCACTGGCCTCTGAATCACTGTGAACTCCAAGTTAAGAAGGACTGATTTATGACTTCTTAAAGGGGTGCCAGTTACCTATCTATACATGCGTTCCTTGAACCATCAGCAATACACTTGAGCAACTAATACAATAGCACTGGGCTGCTTTTGATCAGCACAGCACTGCTCCCTCCTTAGCTTATCCCAGGAAGCCATGCTACACATGCACAAAAGACTATGTCTCCTTACACACCAAAACTTTAAAGCTCATTCAAAGCAAGCACCAAAGAACCTGGGAGCTGTAGCTTAAGGGCGCTGGAAATTGCAGGTCCAGGGGGATGATCTTTGTTTGGTCTTTAAAAGCCTGGTATACACACAGCTGCAGACACTGTTTCTTGCAGGTTGTGGTGCGAAAACCTCATCTGAAGTGGTAGGAGATTAAAATGCACCCTTTCTTTCAGAGCCGGACCGATGTGTACACATCAATATTCCCGGATTATACTTCTGTGAAAAATATGATCCACTGGAACCAGGTACAGTTAGGAAAATGAAATACACCTGTTGTGTGTTCTCTACTTACAATAGTGCAACATAATAATTTTTGTTTAAATACAAGGAAGCTGCACTTGAGCCCTTAGCCTGAGGTTCCTTACCTCTGCAATAGAGCAATAATTGTGAAATACTCTTCTTAACTTGTTTCCTCCCCTGATAATCTCTGCTTTGATGTCTTGGCGAGAAGCACACATGCTCACACAACTGTGGTGTTATGTTTCATTTTCTAGTCTGGTAGAACTGGGGAATTCAGATACTTCGATTATGGTCCAAAGAACATAGATAAATACAATCAGGTACGTATGGTTTTGCTTGGATTGGATAAGGATGACTAGGAAAGGTCTGGTTCCAGCAGCGGTGGAGCAAGCCAATCGGGTACCTGGGGTGGCATGCGTGCCCTGCACCCAGGGGCAGGGCGAGCTGGGGCAGGACCCTCTGCGGGGCCTCTGAGGAGTCTGCCTGCCTTCTTCTACTCAGCCGTACTACAGCTGGGTGGGAGAGGCAGTGGGCAGACTGTTTGGGGCAGCGTGGAGCCAGTGGGCACCCAAGCCACCGCATCACTCTCAGGAGAGACATGTGGTTCAGGCGCACGGCAGACCCCCTGGTGTGTGCCGTCTTTCATTTTGTCACCCCCTTCAGTGGTGACACCTGGGGCAGCCCACCACACCATACCCCCCATCCTTTGCCCTGGGTTCCAGTGTCCTACATTACACACTTGTTCTAATTATCCCTTGAATTAGAGTTTAGAAATTCTAAATTTGCTTTAGGTTACATTTCAGCGGCATCTGTAGTTTATTCTCATTTTTTCTTCTTTTTCACAGACGACTCCACCCTTCTACAGGATAGAAGAGATCACAGTCCCAATTGCTATGTGGAGCGGAGGACAAGACTGGATTGGCAGGCCAAAGGAAGCTGCGCAGTTGCGGTCTCGAATCACTCACCTTGTTCACCATAAGGAGTATCCAGACTGGGACCACTGGGACTTCATTTGGGGCATTGATGCTCATCAGCGGATGTACATGGAAATCCTTGACATGATGCAGAAATAGCTGTGGGATTTCTCTTTTGTTGTGCAGGACTTTTCTTCAAAACAGTGATATTCCGTTTCAACTAAACGTTGGGTTTCATAACGCATGCTCACTGTTTCCCCAGTGGGCATTGGTTACAGACCATCGCTCTCCACCTCCTTCCCGGCAGCCAGACCTGCATGGTCACTGTCCGATGCGGAATCCCCCCCAGCCATCACAGCTGTGGGGGCATACCTGCCTGGCCAGTGAACTGAATTCAAACAGGCCAATTAGGGCCCAATTTATGGGGGAATTCATTGCTGTTCAGCCTGGCATTGGCCACTGCCATGACCAGCACTTTGAATTGGGAATGGAAACTAATCAGCAGCCACTGCAGTTGTACCAGGATTGGTGGTATATGCTCAAACTGTCTTGTTCTGGTGAGCGTCTGGCCATTGCATTTTGCACCAGCTGAAGTTTCCTAACCGTCTTCAAAGGCAGCCCCATGTACAACACATTGCAGTAATCCAACCAAGAGGTTACCAGAGCCTAGGCCACAGAAGTTAGGCTATCCTGTTGCTGCCTGTATTGTTAATTTGTATATTATTATTATCATCATTAGTAATAATTATAACATGCCATTGGTATTCATGGTGGGTGGTTCTTTTTGTGATGCTGTACGCAGAAATCTGCTCACAAGGTGGGAGATGTTGGGATGCAGGAGCAGTGAGGTAGCATTGCAGGAAAGAGCTGTGTGTTTCATGCAGTCTACCCTGCACCCTCAAACTCACCCGCTCATAGCTGTCAACTTTTTCCCTTTTTAAAGGGAAATTCCCTTATTCCGAATAGGATTCCTCACAAGAAAAGGGAAAAGTTCACAGCTATGCCCGCTGCCCTCATGAGTAGTGGAGGATATTGGCCTGTTTCTAGTTTGAAGGCTTTTGTACATACAGGGAACCATCTTGTTTTTCGCTTCTGGTAGCAAAATGTTTTGGGCTAGCCCTGAAATTACTTAGCACTAGAGGGCTAAAGTACACTTTCCAGTTGACTGCAGGACTTCTATATCAGTTATCAGCTTCTGAGGATCAGTCCACCAGCCTCCTGCTTAATTTGTCACTTTGGAGACCTACTTTTCATAGGTAGACTTACTGTCTTGCCCCATGAAACTACAGGCTGGAAAGCTTATTTGTGAATTTATGGCCTATTTGAAGGTTAGGGAGTCTACCCACAAGGTGACATACACATTAGACCAGGTGAAGTATTATTAAAAGAATTATAAGTAGAGATTTAGAGCTCATTGGTGAGTAAACAACTTTGTTATGAAACAAGAACATATTTTAATTTTCAGGTTTTTAAATAAGTTACATTATAAGAATTTAGAGTGAATTTTTTTACAGGATCTTGCATACTGCTGCATTGTGGAATTTTAATTTATTTATTGCAAATTGAACCTGTACAGCAATATATGCTACATGGTAAGTCCAACTTTTTATTAAGGTTTAATTGGAAAACCAGAGAATTGTTATTTTATGTTGATTAAAAGCAACCTCCTCCATATTTTTAAGATGATCTAAGTCCATGTACAGTACAAGGAGAAGACTCTTCAAGGTCCAAATACATATGGGCAAGCCATTTGGAATGCAGCTTTTGTAAACAATATGTTTCAAGGCTTTGGACAATAACATGTGTGTTCATGTGAGATAATGCTTTGTTTGTATGGAAATGTTGCAAAGGCATAAAAGATTGAGTCATTATTGCATACACTATTGGCTTTTGGCAATAGATTGGAAATAGTTTAATTTTTTACATACAAATATTAAAGAAATATAAGTTCATCTAAATCTTGACTTCATTTGTTTATCTGTAGATTTGATTTTCATAAGCCTAGGCTGGTATTTCTTGTAGAAAACTTTCAGGGACACAGATTTATATACTGCTTAATCAACAAAAAGTTCCAAGGGGCTTTTTTAATAAATAAAACAATATTTTTTTATGAAACTGTAATTAAAAGCAGTTAATTTGATTTCTTCTTGGTGCACTCAGCACCTCATGTCATTGCTTGTCTGAGGTACAAAAGTTTCAGTTAAACTGTGTCTTACAAAGGAGCACCTGTATGAGGAAACCCAACTTGTCTGAGAATAATGGTTCTTTCTTGGTGACAACTGCTTCTTATATTTCTTGTAGAAAACTTACAGGGACACATATTTATATACTGCTTAATCAACAAAAAGTTCCAAAGGGTTTTAAATAAAACAATAGAAATCTTATTTTATAAATACCAGTAAAACCAAACATTAAAAAGAAACAGGTATGAAATCTAGCAAAATATAAATTATATCAGTTTTAAGCCAAATATACACAAGGCAATGACTGATTAACACACATCTGAAAGACACACGTTTGTGCATGTGTACACAGTGCAAAACTCAGAAATGAATGGGAATGCCACCAAAAATGTCATGATAAAGGCGGAATGGGGGCAGTGCGGTACAGAATGGGACATTCTTATATGCGCTGCACTGACATGTATGGGGCTCGCGAACAGAACCCCAACATGAAATGCGTGCAGACTGTAATAGAATTACATGTTTGGGTAGGTCTGCTTAAGCCAAGAGCGTGGAACTCGACGTTGTTGTATGGCGGACCTTCCAACTGCTTCAGCATTTCAGATTGCCAGAGGGAACAATATCCCCTATCTTCTCCCCCTGTGTGTTGTACTTGGGCTTCTCTGGACCTCCACACACCCCATGCCGATTTTGGAGGAGGGCAGAGGGTCGAAAGCCCCATCGCACAAGTGGAAGGTTTTTTTTTTTTGCATGGTTTCTGCCGATGGTGCCTGTAAGGTTAATACCACCCAGCGTTTTTAGCAGGCTCTGAAAACAATATGCTGAAGGTGCTTGCCTAATATTAATGAGCAGGATGTTCTAGAATATAAATGCTGGCAAACAGAAACCTTGCAACCATGGAATGAACATATGTGGTACTTGTAAACTGTGCTCCTAAGCTGTTAATGTTAAACCTTGAATTTGACCTGGAAATACATCAGCAGTCAGTGCAAATCTTTGAGCTGAGGTGTAACATGCAGACTCATTCTCATTCTTGTTTGGCAGCATTCTGCATTACATGCAGTTTTTGCATCAAGTAGAAGGCCCCACACAGAGTACATTGCAGTAATCCAGTCATGAAGTTACCAGTGCCTGAACTTCTGTGGCCAAGCTATCTCCGTCCACAAATGACTCTAGATGTTGTAACAGCTGAAGCTCATGAAAAGCTTTCCTAGTCACCGTATCACCTGGATCTCCAGTGATAAAGCTACACCCAGAAGCACCCTCAAGCTACGTAGCCGTTCCTTTAGAATAATTAGTCAATTTCTGAGAGGCAGGAACCCTCGTCTTGCTCACAGTGTCCTCATCTTTCCAGATTCAAGCTCAGTTTATTTTCCCTCACCAGCCCACATCTGAACAAGAACACTACAGAAGATGTGAATTGTTATTTAATGATATACGCATTAAACACCACCAGGACTTGAAGTAAAACTTGCTACTTCAGAGTACACCAGATGTTCATGGGACAATCTGAGAAAACACCATGTGTGGATACACTCCCAGGCTGCAATTCTATGCTTAGGTTCTAGGGAGAAAGCCCAATAAAACTCTGTGGTCTGGGTTGCATGTCAGGCAATAGTCTGCTAGCTTAAACAGGTACATCTGATAAGTTCACCCCACTGTTAGGTACAACACACACACCAGAAGCTGTACACATAATGAAAAAGAAAGATGTTGCACCCAGTAAATGAGCACAGCTGGATGACTTGAGGTATTTATGAAGGAAACTTTCAGGTTTCCTTTTGCATTCATCAGAAACGCTCACCTGAAGGCGCATCAACACCTGCTCTTCTATTTGGGCAGGTGTGTGTGAAATGAGAACAGTGGAAGGAAGGAAAGGATCGTTCATGTGAGTTCTGCGTTGGATTTTTAAAAATGCTAGATGTATGGAATCTAATTCCAGGGCTTCTTTTGAGGTCTAAAACTATCAGAGTCCATATTTAAACAACAAACAGTCCTGTAGTGCCTTAAAGACTTAACAAACATAGACTTTCACAGACAAAAATCTTCTTCATGAGATGCATGAAATGTTGTCCTGAGTGGCTGGGAATAAATAATAATTATTATTGCAGGTACATATATGCATGCTTTCTGTATGTGATTATATAAAAGCAGGGTCAGAGGGGAATCAAAGTACAGAAAGTGACAATTATGTTCTTAACAATACTAATTCCGATTTGCAAAGCTTTTGATGACATTCATACTGGCTTATTCAAACAGTTATTGGATAAGGTGCTGCTAAGGAATCTGGTTGGTGTGATTTTATTAAATCTGCTTAAAAAACCAAAGAAACCTTTATCCTCCAAACCCTCGGAAAGCCATCTTACTGCATTTCAACCTGCCTGTTTTTCTTGTTTAACTTTTGGGAACTCATTTTTTGTTAAACAGAAGCTGCCCTTCCTATGAAACCAACACAGAAAGCCAATAATATATGTATAAAGGTTTTTCTGAATGCTGAAGGAGGAGAACATAAAGATTAAATGCTAATATGCAATGTGAGATATATTTTCAGAATATTAACTTTGGCATATAGATTTGAAAATATTTCCCTTTCTTCAACCCTCAAAGTAGTATTGTGTGTTCAATATCTTCTTTTTTAAAGGAGACTTTTAAAAATTCGGATTTATAGCAAAACTGAGAGATTTTACTGGTTCTTAAGAAAAGGTAAAGTGGCAACAAGCAAGATTGGTTTTGGAAATGAGGACCCTGTTATCGCCAGTATTACAAAGGCATGACATACTGGAGTTCCTCAATTTTGTACTCTTCCTCCCCCCCCCCTTTTCTTTTTGCCAAATGCTTACTCAAAAAACTCCTTAGTATTTCAGGCACAAGGAGTCAGTCAGCATGCTTCTGCACAAGTTTTATTTTATTTTTTAACATGGCTAGATCTGTGTGCATGAGAGAGAGAGAGAGAGAGAGAGAGAGAGAGAGAGAGAGAGACAGACAGACAGACAGACAGACAGACACAGAGAGATTTAATTATACACTCCCCTCTCTGCACCCATAGCCTAAACCGGTATGATCTAAGAAACTTTGTAGCTCTTGATTTTATTGACTGCATAAACTGACCCAATATATGGACATTTTTATTGGGTATGGGGGTGGGGTGGGAGCCCTGCAAACACTTTATGTTAACAAAAACTACTGACACTAAAGTGGCGTATTATTTAGAAGCAGCAAAGAAGTGTTTTCTGCCTACGAATGTTGAACATATGTAAGCTTCTACTATCACGGCTTATCTTAAAACTGCCACAAAAATGAAATGTTCAGGATTTCAAAAGTCAATGCATGTTTGCAAGGTAAAGTTGTCATAGTCAACTAGGTTTGCTCTACACTCAGGTACTCTTTCAGTACTACAAACGGTCCATGCAAGTTACACACAACACTGGTATTAACTCTGTTCTCTCCAGTTTTGAATGGCACAAGTGATTATTATTATTTAGATAAAAAACCCTCTTCCCTCCTCTCTTTCCCCTTCCTTAGGTATTCAGAAGCACACTGCCTCTGACTGTGCTGAAAGCTTCTGGCATTAAGAAGCATTCTGACTTATTTTTTCTTTTTAAACAGGATCTAGGTGCCACATGCTCTGAAATGGGGCTGGAAATGCCCCTGTGAGAGATGATGTGTGATGACATACCCATAGATATTAGGCAAGCAAGTCTGCTCTGCTGTTTTCAGTGCCTGTTAAAAAAAACAACCCTTTATTTAAGCACCACTACCCAAACATGCATTGTAACATGTAATTTTATTTTATTACATTTTTGTTTTTTGAAATTCCGAAAGGTCAACTTGTTTTTAATATCTGATTTTAACAGGGTTTTAATAGATATTTTTTATTGGTTTTTGTAAACTGCTTTGCGGTTTTGATGACTGAGCTGTATAAAAACCCTCTTAAATAAGTAAGCGCAGTAAATCTTTCCCCTATATTATCTAAAATATCCAGTTGTTTTGCAGGTTCTCAAGGATGTGGCCACTGCTTATCATGATGGCAGTACATGGAGCAGTGAGCTCAGAAGACTTGAATCCTGAACAGTTTATGAATATTGTAAGTTGAATATTGTAAGTTGAATATTGAATGAATATTGTGAGCCGAGTTCTCCCAGTGTAATCTTATCCCTATTTCTTGCACAGTGAGCACCACCCTGTCCAGCTAGACTTAGGAGTGTGTGTAGAATTGCAGCCAGAAGCACTATCTTAGAGACTTAACCCTCAGTCATGCATTTGACCAAGAGTGTAGAAAAAAGCTCTGCGAGCCCTTCCCCTCTGCTATGGAGATTGATTCCTGAGTGATTTTGATGAGAAAAGGGCACAGTTGCCTCTCCCATCTTTTTCAAATGGAAGAAAACACATAAACTGTCAGGAACTCCTCTGGAAGGCCCAGCTTGTAACTGAGTGCTACCAGCACGGTGCTGGAATTGCAGGGCCATCAAGCATAGAAATTGGGGCTGTGTTGGGCTTATTTAAGAAACTCATGCATGCTTGGGGAATTATTGCCATTGATTACTTGTTTCGGAGAGCGAACCTATATCAGCTGCTTCACAAAAGAGAATGCTCCAGGGCAATTGTCAAGCCCGGACACTGAGGTCTACCTCCAAGGCCCTCACTGCAAGAAGAGAGGTTACACGGAACCTGGCAGAGTGCCTTCTTGGTAGTGCCCCCCCCCCCCCGTGGAACGCCCTCCCATCAGATGTCAAGGAAATAAACAATTATCTGACTTTTAGAAGGCATCTGAAGGCGGCCCTGTTTAGGGAAGTTTTAAATGTTTGATGTTTTATCATGTTTTAAATATTCTGTTGGGAGCCGCCCAGAGTGGTTGGGAAAACCCAGCCAGATGGGTGGGGCTATAAATAATAAATTATTATTATTATTATTCCAAAGGCATTCTTCCTCCAAATTCTGAGACTTGCTCTCTGCATACTTCTGAATGCATTTTGTTATAAAATTATTCATGAGAAAACATAACACTATGAATGCTAAATGCTGCCCATGATGGTCCTTCCTATTAGTAGATTCTGAGGGTGAGATGTACAAATGTGTTGATAAAGGTGTCCTTGTTTCTTGGAATGTTTTCAATGGGCCAATAAGAAAAAAAAGACTATTTTCTGTTTATTCATACAAGCCCCTTCACAATGGTTGAGTACCCTTTTACCACAGCACACCCTCCTACATTCCGCTGATAAAAACTGGGGTGATTGTCTTTGGGAGCCCCACACTCTGCGAGGAGCATGAGGTGGTGCTGGCACTTGCATTGATGCCGTGCTCTCTCTCAAGTCAGCTGCCACACATGTCCTTTGGTGCCTCACTGTCATGGGAACCAGCTGACTCGCACAAGAGCACGGCACCACTGCAAGTGCCAGCGCTGGCTACAAATGCTGGCTCACCCTCCTCACCGAGTTTGGTGGTGGCAGTGGAAGGGGAAAATTCAGGGATCTAATCAGAAACGAGAATAGCTTCCGTAATTATGGGGATGTCCTGGGAATGTCCAGCATTTATCCAATGAAAATAGGGACATCCTATGTAATACAGTAATAAGAATAAGAATAAGAAGAATACCCGACACATCTGATTGGGTTGCCCCAGCCACTATGGGCAGCTTCCAACATATAAAATAATAATAAAACATTAAACTTTTTAAAACTTTCCTATACAGGGCTGCCTTCATATGACTCGGGGTTTGCATAACTCCATACCCTCCAATATTTCTCCAATGAAAACAGGGACATCCTAAGGGAAAGTGGGACATTCTGGGATCAAATGAGAAACTAGTACAGCTTCTGTAAGTCTGGGACCGTCCCTGGAAAATAGGGACACTTGGAGAATTTGGGGTATGTCTCAGTTGCTTCACATGACCCATACATGGGAACATTCACTTCTTAAGCTGCCTTGGTAGTTAATCTCCTTTGAGATACCATGAAAAAATAATATGTGTGAATTAGATACCAATCCTCCCCCTATTTATGCAACTTTAATTAAGGGCAGTTGATTTGATTTTTTCTTGGTGCACTCAGCACCTCATGTGACTGCTTGTCTGAGGTACAAAACTGGGAGACTTCAAAAAGTTTCAGTTAAATTATGTATTATAAAGGAGCACCTGTATGATGAAACCCAACTTGTCTGAGAATAATTGTTCTTTCTTGGTGACAACAGCTCGTTATGTAACCTTATGCACATGTTCTGTTCATAAAAGCATGTCAGTGTAATTTGCAATACAATTTGTCCACATCGTAAACACTAGTCCCTCAGATTGGAAACTTGCCAACTCTTCAACTTAGAAAAGTTGAAGACTGAGAACATGCCAGAGCTCAAGCTGTGTTCCAAGATGGGTGGCAGCCTGAGGCATGTCTGAACACAGCAAAATAAGCCCAGTTATAATTACTTCATGGTGCTGGCAAAGCTTCTGTAAGTTTAATGCTATCTGCTGGCAATGGGTGTGTAGCTCTGGCACTGGGTATGTGGCTCTGGCATAGCTATCCTCCTCTATGTGAAAGGATTGGTCCAGAAAGCACTCAAACAGGGAGTCAATGTTGTGCTCTCCAAATCATGTTAGACTACAACTCCCATTATCCATGTTGGCTGGGACTGATGGGAGTTGGAGTCAAGCAACAACTGGAGTGCATCTCACTGGCTATTCTTGCACTGGAGCATCTCCATTGTCTTGTAAACCAATTTAAAATGAACCACCCCTAAGGAGTGGAAAAAAAAAACCATATATTGGAATATTACTGTGGTGTATTGGTCCTCTTGGCTTGCGGTATTGGGAACTATCTAAGTCATTTCTCAAGGACTGTGCTTTTAGTTTCTATTCTATTGACAAGCAGCAAACAGTTGCATGTTTTCCTCCTCAAATAAACTGTATTAAAGTTGCTTTTGTTTTTGCATCCTCTGTGTGGTCTCCCCTTCGTACTTTCCAGGGATCTTTTTGTTTCCACCTTTCTTTGTGCTGCCTTTTCTCCCAAGGGGTTGCTGATACACTTTGGAGGTATTGGCTCATTCTTCCCCAAATATCCAAAGAGATACAAATATAAATATTCAGTCTTGTACACGGCTCTCCTGGGCCATTCTGATCATGTCAGGAAGGATTCATGCTTAATGCTTAGAAATGAGCCTTTAGGTGAAAACTTCCAGCTTCCAGCTATTACTTTTAAACCTCTACTGGTGAAGAAAATGGTCTAACATGTGGCTTTCTATCCTTACAGAGTCAGATAATCCAGTACTGGGGATATCCTTCAGAAGAGTATGAGGTTCTTACAAAGGATGGCTATTACTTGAGCCTGAACAGGATTCCAGGAGGTACAGAAAAGCTCATGAGACCCAATGTAATGTAATATTGAGACTTTAGCTTCCCAACTGAACAGGAACTAGAACCTATCTTCCTTGCATCCAAACCCAACATTTAGACCCAAGCCTACTGCTTCATGTTAGATTAAGTTTTAATTGTGTATCTTGTGTTGTGTTTTGGAGGTACTAATCAGTCAGTCAGTCAGTCAATCAATCAATCAATCAACCAACCAACCAACCAACCAGCCAATCAATCAATGTCTTTTTTTACTTTCAGGCTCCAAATCATCTGTACTGCTGTTGCACTGTTTGACCATGGAAGGCAGCGTCTGGGTCACAAATCTGCCGCATCAGAGCCTGGGCTTCATACTAGCAGATGCTGGATATGATGTTTGGATTGGAAACAACAGAGGAAACTCCTGGTCTAGAAGACACCAAAACCTTTCAATAGAAGAAGAAGCATTCTGGGATTTTAGGTAAGTTCATTTGGTGTGTAATCACTGGAATTCACCATTCAATTAGATTTCTTCTTTTTCAGTTGAGTGACTGGAATTTGGCATTCAATATTATTTTGTAGTTCAAAGCATGCTCACCCTTGCCTAGCTTATTATGCATAGAATAGACTTGATGAAGGCTAATGTTGAGCTATATTCAGCCAATTAAAATAATACTATATGTGTGCCAAATGGATTTTAGTACTTATCCAGACCATAAAATTTATGGACACATCCATGAAATGATTTCACTGCAATCCCTTCATTGGCAGTCTGATTTATGGTCCAGTAAAAGTTTTACCATCTGACTTTGCTGTGATTCTGTAAAAGGAAACCTTCTTCTTAGTAAATGTGCTCATGCTTTTAGTGTTAATTTGTTGTAATGCAGCCTGGGCACAGCTGGCCCTAGTAAGTATCTCTTTCTCATCATCTTATCGCCTAATTTTAGGTATTTGACGGTAAAGTCTGCTTAATCTTCCCTTTTGTTCCTTAAATATACTTAGTAGTGCTTTCTAGAGAAAGAGTTTGTGCTTGTAACCAAAGATTATGAGTGCACTTAGAATCATAGAATCATAGAATCATAGAGTTGGAAGAGACCACAAGGGCCATCCAGTCCAACCCCATGCCAAGCAGGAAACACCATCAAAGCATTCCTGACAGGTGTCTGTCAAGCCTCCGCTTAAAGACCTCCAAAGAAGGAGACTCCACCACACTCCTTGGCAGCAAATTCCACTGTTGAACAGCTCTTACTGTCAGGAAGTTCTTCCTAATGTTTAGGTGGAATCTTCTTTCTTGTAGTTTGAATCCATTGCCCCGTGTCCACTTCTCTGGAGCTGCAGAAAACAACCTTTCTCCCTCCTCTATATGACACTTAATTCTCATTTACTTTGTTTTGTGGTTTTCAGTTTTCATGAGATGGGCACCTATGACCTTCCTGCCATGGTAGACTTCATTCTGCAGAAAACTGGACAGAAGAACATCTATTATGTCTGCCATTCTCAAGGATGCACTGTGGGTATGATAACTATAAACCTTGGCATGCACTCTATAGAATTGGACAGTCTTTTCTACAATTGGCTATGTATGCAAATTTGATTGCTACAGCTCAGATCCTGGAAATACAGAGGAAGTTAAGCCAGGGGCCAGTTTGGCATGGGATGGTCTAATGTTGAACTAGTTCTTGGTCATATGCAGAATGCAGATAAAGGCACAAAAACCACATCATTTTTTGATGGCACCAGGTATCTACTGTAGATGGCACCAGATATCTACTGAAGTTTTAGTTATCCAAGAACCTGTGATAGGTTTGCTGTCTTTATAAGAAGCACAGTACTCTTTGGATATTTATTTGAATGCACGAAAGGGGGAGTTGGATTGTGTGTTCCTGATCTCTTGCATAAGCCTTTTATAGAGCCTGAAAGTGTATGTGTGGGGAACATTTTCTACATAATTGGGAAGTGTGAGGTTTCAGGGGCATGGTTACATTGAGAGAGCCTTCCATGCGGGCTTGCTTAAAAAAAATATTTCTAATTGATGTAGAAATGAGGAGAACTGAATTTAAGATTGGAAAAATGAGAATCTGAGAGTAAATGAAATTGATATATAGGATAGAGGGCTTTCTAACTCTGCCCCATCGCAAAGCACTTAGGCTTCAAACATGCATATATTCATCTGACATAAAGCCTATGTCATTTTGTTGCAATGGTGGGAATTATGTCATTTAGTGGGGTTCCAATTCCATCCTGGGCTCTTTCCTATAAAGTAGCTGTGTATATTGCATGTAGTCTAACTCTTCCATTTTGAAAAACAATTGCGCCACATGAAATGAATGTTAATTTTGCTCAATTAAGTTTTAAAGTAAGAGTCTGCCTATAAATGCTGCTGTCAGGGAGGTCTTGTCGATGTACTGAGAGCCCAGACACCTCCTCAGTAGTGAGACTTCCTCAAGTGGGAAGAGCGGCATCTCCTCCAGTGGGGAGGGGCAGGCTGGAAACAGCCAGGCGAGACAAGGGCTTGGAGATGCTGCTGAGAGCCCCAGCACGCCTCATGAGTTTCGCTCTGAGGGGAGCACGCCACTTCTGTCACCCCAGTTGCACGGAGGGGTCAAGAGGAGATTGGGGAGGCGGCACTTTGGGGTGCCGAAATTCTTATGTTGGGGTCGCAACCGGAAACCGGCACGCCCGGATTCTGCAAGTGACCAGGACGGTCATGTTTTCACGTTCTCTGCACTGTAAACAGTCTGCACCAATAAACTGTTACAAGACAGTTGAGACTCTTGCCTGATGACTCGTGAGCGACCCTAACACAGACCTGACAGCTGCATTACTTAGATTCAAAACTATGGGATGCTAAACTGAATCTCCATTTCCCCCTCCTCTCTAGCTCTTGTGGCATTTTCTATTTTACCTCAAATGGCTGAAAAAATTAAGATGTTTTTTGCCTTGGCCCCTTCCTATACATTGCAGTACACTGTCAGCATCCCACTACAAATCATACGCTTGCCAGCAGCACTGGTGAAGGTATGTGTGCAATCATTATCTTTTCTCAGTTTTCGTAAGCTCTACTTGACATTTTGACATAATGGGAAATGTCTAATTTTATGGCTCAAGACCAGTTTTTTTGTAGTAAATTAGCTGAAAAAAACCATGGGGTGTTTGGGGGTGGGGTGGAGTAGGAGAAATTAATGATTTAGATTCCAACACCCTTAAATTTTCAGACATACTTGCAATTTGTTTTTGACTAAAATGTTACCATGGCTATCAAATGACAGAAAAGAAAACACGAAGGATAAACAATTTTTTAAAAAGTACCCTCTTGAGACTAGATATATAGAGTCCAAATTAAGAAGACTCAGGAAGACCAGAAGACCAGGCAAGATGTTTTGGTTCACCTTATAAGGATATAAAATGGGAAAGCCTGGAGGAGAATTAATAGATTTGTGGAAATGGCAGGAGTGTCTGGTCTACTGTGTGGTCTGGTGCCATTGAGCTTCTGTCACAACATTAGTGTCACTGCAGTTTACCGTGATGTGCAAGACAATCAATGGCAAGGTTTGAGCTTCATGGATATATTAGCAGAGCCAACCCACACAACACAAACCAAATCAATCAGTCAAATCAACTTGCACCTAACCTTTCTGAAGTTAAAACCTATAAAGAGTCATAGTTTTGACTTTATCCTTATTTAACTGCTCCATGGATTTTTCAAAGAAACCCCACACAACCCCCCCCCAAAAAAAACCAGTGCAACCAATCATTTGGAAGATACGTATAATATTTCTACCTTTTAACAAATAACTTATAAATTATATTAATCCAATAGATTCATCATTTTCCCCCTTGTTTTGTAATGCGAAAACTTTGCAATTTTTATATTTGGCGATTACGGTAAAACCTTTTTACAAATCAGCAACAACAACCCCCCCCCCCCTTATTATGAACCAGCTACAGGGACATTTAAACTGCCCCATTTAAGAAATGCTTTTGAGAGATTGGGATTATGAAGAATCTCTGGCTTTTTGCAGGCTATATTTGGCACAAAGGAATTTTGTCTGCTGAGTCCAAAACTGAGAGCCCTTCTGGCCCGAAAGTGCAGCTGCCGCCTGGTAGATGAGCTCTGCAAACAAGCTCTTTTTCTTGCCAGTGGATTCAATGAAAAAAATCTAAATGCGGTATGTCTCTTCAGTGTTTGATATTTATTTATTTATCATATTTATGACTGGGGTGTATGGGGTGTTAAAGGAGAGGTAGTACCTCTGTTGGGGGACACGCCATGCTCCTTCTGGGGTAGTTTGTCCACCATCGGCCCACCCCACCCAGCAGTCAGCTTTCACCTGGCCAGCTAAACCAGGTGAGGGTAAGCAATGGGTCTCAAACCCTTGGTGAGTTAGAGATTCCCCCTGCATGCGTAGACAGGCTGTGGCAGACTGAGTGGACAAGACCAGTCTTGGGTCCAATGCTCAAGAAGGCAGTTTCTGCACGTGCTGAAGAGGGAAGTGAGGGGCAGATGGGACTTGTCAAATGTAAGAAGGGGCTCTGCAGGCCCACAAGCAAGGATGGGGGAGACCCTGGCCGAATCAAGACTCCATATAACGTCAGGGAGCTCTAGACATGTAGGTCACTATGTGCACTTGGCCTCTTTTCACAGTCACTGAATGGGCAGGTGGGTGGTGGTGGGCACAGAGAGCAGGTGTGTCCTGGGTGGGGAAATAGGCCAGATAGCCATGAGCCAACTCCTTGTGGCACATAAGGGCTGTTCATTTGAAGGGTTGTTCACAGGTATCTGAATCACAAAATCCTAGAACTGTGGAGTTTGGGCAGCCAGCTGGTTCACACATCCATGATGTCCCAGTTGCTATGAACTGCATGTCAAGGTTTCCTCAGCATCAGTTTTGCACTTCAGAAACACATGTAATAACATGTATCTGCTTTTGGCCTCTGCCAACAGTCCAGTACAAAGAGTTTTTGTTAAGTGAAATGACTTCTAAATTTACCATTCCCTTACAGAGTCGGACTGATGTATATGTATCACGATTTCCAGATTATACCTCTGTGAAAAATATGATCCACTGGGGCCAGGTAGAGATACTAAGATCTCCCTTGTCTCTCTCGTTCTCTCTTTGTTGAATGTTGCCTTCCTTATAACAACTTAGATATTGTTTGAATAGAAGGGAGCCAGAATATACTGTTGGTGAGTTTCCAGTGCAAAATGACTAGACACATATGTGCCCTCTCCTAACATCTTCCTCTTGGGTTAGCTTTGCTTGCTGTTCTCTTTCGTTGGAGGGCTGTATACTCACCTATCTATTGTTCTCTTTCGTTTTCTAGACAGCTAAGGCAGGTCAATTCAGATATTTTGACTATGGCTCAAAGAACATAGATATATACAACCAGGTAGGAATTTGCTGGGTTTTTTGTGTTGCCTGCAAAGGGAATGAAAAGTGAGGGTTTGTACAAAGGGGCAGTTTAAATTGGGTTGGATCCATCCCTTGTGTCCATGTTTTGTGCATCATCCACACAACACCCTCCTTGTTCAAGTAGCAGTCCACAGTTCCCTCAAATTACTTCTGATTTTCACAATTTATTGGTAATACAATAAAAGAACCCAATTTAAAATCACTCGGTTTACTTTGGTGAAAGTTTGTTGCGTGCTGTTCCACAGATTATTTTTTTTAAGCTGCAGATGTGTGCATGTTTCTAGGTGACATTCAAACTATCTGTTTCTTCCTAGACGACTCCTCCCTTGTACAGAATAGAAAAGATCACCATCCCAACAGCGATGTGGAGTGGAGGACAGGACTGGGTTTCGCAGCCCAAGGAAATTGCAGAATTGCGGCCTCGAATTACTCATCTCATTCATGACACAGAGTTTCCTAAGTGGAACCACTGGGATTTCATTTGGGGCCTCAATGCTTTTCAGCTGATGTACCCAAAAATACTTGACCTGATGGAGAAGTAGCTGGGAAACTGTTTGGTTATTGTTGCTCTATTAATAGTGAAATCAAGGGGGTTTTCTGAGATCCCCAAAATCTTCAGAAATAAAGTTTAAATATATGTCACCTCATTTTGATTATTAAATTAGCCTTGCTTGCGAACCTCCTAGAGAGCCTTTCTCCAAGGTAGCCAGAAAGGATCCCAATGAAAATCAGCTCCAAAAAGGACTCAAATGAAAATTAGTTTTTTTAGACCCAGGCCCAGGTATGAGCACCACTAGGTATTAATGTAAGATCAGCAAGGAGATTTTATTTATTTATATATTTAAATCAAACTAGTGCTTGATTTAAATATATAATAATGTGACAAATATATGTGCCACATGTATGTGATAAAACAAATAAGCTATAATGGTTAGACATTTACAAATGTCTAGTTAGACATTTACAATGAGTCACTGAGATTTATCGCTTTGTCGGTAAATTCAAGTACATAGTCAAAATTAAGTTGCATTTGTGTACATAAAAATGCAATGGGTACATTGTGTTCTGTTTCTGCCAAAATGGAGATGTGAAGCTTTTTGAATTCATGCATCGATCACACTTACAGATCCATTGCCAAAAAGTAAACAAACACCAAAAACTTTTGAAATGTGAAGAACACTTGCTTCCTGCTGAATGCAGTTTTCCTGTCTCAAAAAAATCAATTTAACTTTTTATTATCCAAAACATTTCTATTTTCTAAAGTAAAGGAACAGGTTTTCCAACCAATACATGAAAAAATGATGGTTTCATTTGAAGCGGAGCACATCAGAACACATATGCAAAGCATGCTTCAGTCCTGAAAATGTGCAGTGATAATCTCTACTTGTGTAGAGTACATCATACTAGACAAGGCACCCCCAAACTCAGCTCCCATCATCCCTGACCACTGGTCATGTTATCTAGGGATGATGGGAGTTGTAGTCCCAAAACAGCTGGAGGGCCGAGTTTGGGGATGCCTGTACTAGACTAATCATAATTAACCTCTGCTGTGTCTGAGATTAGGGAGCACATCTTCCTCATTTGGGGACAATGTGGAGTTATATCCAGGGCAGTGTTGACCCCAAGTGGTTCGTTTCAAAAATTCACAACACTCATAAAAAAAACTAAGCAAAAATAGCAGCACCAACATTTTCCTCCATTCATTTACATTGGAGGTACTTTGAACGTAAGCTAGGTGAGGGGCTTGTTTGTAGAAGATCCACACAGCGGACAGTGCCCAGTGCAACTCCCATGGACATGGGAATGCAACCAGCATTCGGGAACGAATAAGAGTGGGCTGGAATACAGCCAAAGCTCTCCGAAAGATCAAATAGGCATGAACAGGCAAGGAGACAGTCTGTCAGAACAGGAAGAGGCTGGAGCAAACCCAATAAGTCCGAAGAGCTGACGAATGGGAGGGCTGCTAAAATAGGAAGCAAAACAAGAGAAGCAAAGGGTGATGGTTCAGTATATTTTGTAGACACCGGAAAGAGTCTTCAGAAGGGTCATCTTGAGTGATAATGCTGGCGGCTGCGTTAGAGCCATCTGGAGCTATCTGATTGTTTTTGCAATAAATCCTCCTTTTTAATTACCTACACTTACTGTGTTATCAAGCTGGGAACCTGGACTCCTGACAGAAGACTAATTTACCTCTTAAGTCCTTAAGTCACAACATAGCATCCAGAAATTCAAATGGATTTGCTGTGCCTCTTTAGTCAGCTATTATGTTCCAGGCAAATCTGGTCTAATGAATAGGCCCTGCTTTCACCTCATCATTTTTAATGCCACCACACCTGTTGTATAATTAAATGCTGCACTGCTACATTGACTTGCTTCCTTGCAGTTTGTTACATTCTAGATCTTTTGCAACATTTATTCAAGGTCCCAGCTCCATCTGAGTACCAAGGACAGGTAAGCAAAGGGATATTTTTATTTTAAAAGACGGATCTTCTTAATTTAATTATGGTGATATATTGGTTATCTTACCATTTTAGGCTGTTCTCTTAATGAAAATATAACTGATTATTAATTATCATAAGGTTCAGTTTTTGTGATGTTGAATCTCAATGAATGAATAGAATGTCATACTTACATGTTTAAGTCCCATTGAAATTTGAAGGATTAAAACACTTCACACTGTGAGATTTACAGTGGAATGCTATGCATGTCTCTACATAGAAGTAAGCCCCCTTGAGTTCAGTGGAGCTTGCTTCTTGGTAAGTGTATGTAGCATTGTAGCTCTTTGCTTGCTAACCTGTACTCACCTGTAAGTCCCATTGAACCCAGTAGGGTTTACTTCTGAGTACAAAGAACTACATGCATTATTATTTTTTTAAAAAAAAGACTGACTCAAAGAAAGCAACTGGAATTACATTTCAGTGCATTGTTTGGGCTTCCAGAAAAGAATATAGGGAAAATCTCATGCAGTTTTGTATTTCTAGAAATAAAATTAAGTAATCTATAAAAAGCATTTCTATACCGGCCTCTCACACAATGTAAGGGCAATGGACAGCCACATAAAAAACATTGAAAAGCAATACAATGCAATCATTAAAAGAATTATTTATGCCTGTGTTGTTGTATGTTACATTCTGCAAAATGATAGGATCCTCTAGAAATATTTTTAGGGAACAGATGAAGTCCCACAAGTGGAGTACCTGAATGAATGTCCGATTATGAAGTGCAAATATGATAACTGGATTAAGTATCATTGGATTCTTTGAAACTACTGGTATTGCTTTACCCAGGCCTACAATGTGGCTCGTTTTGGTAGTGACCTGCTTAATCCGAGAGGCTTCCGCTGCGGAAGAAATTATAAGTGGAAGACACTTGAATCCTCAAGAATTTATGACTATCGTAAGTTGCTTATTCAGATACATTTCCTGCAGAATTTCAGATCCTGTGTGGGTTATCCCAAAGAAACTGATGGTTCATTTGCAAGTGTTTGACACAAGCCGTCTTTTCTGGTTAGGTGAATGACTGAGTCAGGCTAATTTATGCCCTGTGGAAAGTTCAGAGGGCCTAGCTGAATGTAAATGTTGACTTTGAGCCTGCCTATGTTTACAGGACATTATTTTTTGTTGTTCAGTCATTCAGTCGTGTCTGACTCTTCGTGACCCCATGGACCAGAGCACACCTGAAGGCAAACATCAATCCATTATTAAAAGCTTGGCATACATTTTATGCATTCCTGTGTGCTGGTTTACCACACAGATTAAGCAATTTGCCATAAAGTAGCACAAAATTGTTCTTCTTTGACTTTTGCCTCAGCATGGAGAAAACCAGCAGTGATCAGCATGCCGGGTCGCTGAACACAAAAATATTGGCCAAATGTTGATTGATGCTGTTATGACAAAGACAGCTAAAATGGATTCCAAGTCCCATCAGTTCTAGCCAGCATGACTAATGATCAGAGATGATGGGGGTTGTAGTTCAAAATAAAAATTAAAAAATGGAGGGTACCATGGAATTGAATCAAAACAAGCCTCTTTGACAGCTCTAATGTGTGAACTGGGCTTTAGCTTTGATCTTTTTGTGCTTACTGTTTCTACACTTTCCCTCTTGTATTGCTGAATGTGGGGCTACCAGGGTGATGGTGGAGGAAGACCGCTAGTGTATTTCTGCTCCTATATTCATTGAATACATGAAAGTGTCCCCATGAACACCTCTCTGAATTTTGCCAAAGCTAACCCCTGCTCTGCTGAACTCCTGAAGTACACTCATACGGAAGGAAACAAGTCTAGAATCTGGAAATGTTGAGCTTGTTTCCAGCAGGAACTCACTGGAACTCAAGTGGGCACCATTGCCATTCATGGTGATTCCAGCACCTCTTTCCAGAAAAATAGTACTGTTGAGACTGTTGGCAATACCTAGCAATTAAGTTAGGGTTTAAACTGACACCTGGGATTTTTTTTTTTAATTTAATAGTAGATGTCTGGGATTTTGTCTGTACCCTGAATTTGAAATATGTCAACCCTAAATTAGATAGAACCATAGCATCATAGAGTTGGAAGGAACCATTGAGATAATCCAACCTAATCCAAACCCCCTTCTTGATGCAACAAATCCAGAGCTATAGCCCATCCTCTGCTTAAAGACCACCAACAAAGGAGATGCCACTCCCCTTCTAGGTAATTGCCTTGTTCTTGAATATTGTAAGCCATCTTGAGACCTGATGGTGAAGGATGGGTACTAAATTGAAAACAACAGCAACAACTGAAACCTGCAGATCTAATTCTGCCCTCTGTGGCAGCAGAGAACATTTCCTTTCCTCTTCTCTGTTAGCCCTTCAGTGCTTTTGAATCTTCAAAGTCTTTTAAACATGCCTTTTCATTATTTCAATAAACAACCCTTACTATAATCCTATGAGGTGTGTTAGTATTACTACCTGCTAACTGCTGGTGCAAAAACCTGATGCTGAGAGATTACCTAAAACTACCTAGTGATCTGTGATTAAGGTGAGATTTGAACCTGGCACTTTCTAGTTCAATGAAGATAGCACAGTTCTCAAAATTAAGTTCTTGAATCAAATTAGAAAGTGCTTTCTTTTGTTTTAAAATTTGTTCATTTTTAGGGGTTTTTTTTTTTTTAAAGAAAGCTAAAAGCCGGGTTGGGAAACCTGTTGGCTCTGCAGATGGAGGACTCAACAACCTCAACCAGCATGGTCCCTGGGCAAAGATTATGCAAGTTGTAGTCCACCCACCAACATGTGAAGGGTGCCTGTGGCTTAGGGGCTGGCTCGTGGAATTATTTATCTTGGCTATGCTTATATGCCTTGGGGTGTGGGATGGGGTAATGATTTCTTTTCCTCCCAATCTGCAGAATGAAGTCATTCAACATTGGGGATACCCCAGTGAAGAGCATGAAATTCTGACGGAGGATGGCTATTACTTGCAAGCAAATAGAATTCCTTGTGGAATGCACTGTTCTGGCAAGACAGGTAATTTTGGAATGTAACAGCTGTGCATTTGGATTCATATAATACCTTAACTTTTTATTGTAAGTTGTTTGAATTTCATTTTTTTTTTGGGGGGGGGGGGAGGCCCCAACGAATTAGTATAATTAAGAAATAAATAAGCTAAACTGTCCCTGTTCACTAGGGAGAATTCTTGTCTTCTCAAACCTTACCTTGTTAAAAACTGTTTCATTTATTTTATTGTATGGCCTTCTGGATCAATAATGCTCATTCCTTTGTCATGTTGTATAAAACGGGGTAATAAAAATCACACTCTGCTGTGGATTACAACTCCCATCATCTCTGACCATTGGCTCTACTGACTTGGACCCATGGGAGATGGAAGCCACAACATCTAGAGAGCACCAGGTTGGCTATCCCAGTTTAAGATTGATTTTAGCCACATGTACTTATCCTGGAATGAAAGAGAAATGAGATGTTTCCTGTTTAAATATTATGTGATATTTACTTTCTGAGTGGATGTGCATGGGATCGGGCTATAAACATTCATTCATTTAGACATGCTTAAGATAAAAACAAATATTTACTAACATATCTTGATTCTGAAGTCAGGCTATAGCTGAGTAATCTCTGAAAGACATCAGCAGCAGTATATAATGTGGTATGTGGGGCACAGGGCCAGGTTGTGTGTATGTGGGTGGGGGGGGGAGGCAGTGGTCCTTGGTGTATGAGGAGTACCATAAGAATATCCCTATTTTTATCTGTGAAATGTTAGGTGGTAAGAAGAGTTGCAAAAGAATTACAGGAACAAGTAACCATGTCTGGCCTAGAAAAAGTGACATTTGTTCAGTAACTCTGGAAGTTCAGATTTGTCCAGCTGGAGTCATCACTACAGAGCATCACAGTGGGCAGTTTTGATTCTTCAGTATAAGGCAGAGAGGTCACCCCCAGATTATATTTCTTTGCTTTCTTTTCCAGGGCCTAAACCCGTTGTTTTACTAGTACATGGCTTGCTTGCTGAAGGCAGGTGCTGGATTGCCAATCTTCCCAACAATAGCCTGGGATTCTTCCTTGCAGATGCTGGCTATGATGTTTGGATAATAAATACTAGAGGGAGCAGCTGGTCTAGAAGGCACAAGACCTTGTCAATTGACCAAGAAGAATTTTGGAATTTCAGGTATGCTAAAAGGATGTTTTGGACAATAAGGACGCTTTTCCTGGGTGCTGTTGTTGACATATAGCTATAGCAATCTTATGTTGTAGGAAAAGTGCTTCACTCTTGGACAGAGCTTTAAAGCAGTGTTTTTCAACCACTGTTCCGTGGCACACTAGTGTGCCGCGAGATGTTGCCTGGTGTGCCGTGGGAAAAATTGTGTTTATTTGATTCCTATTCAAGAGAATTACTTTATATATAGTCAATATAGGCACAGAGTTAAATTTTTTAACATTTTCTAATGGTGGTGTGCCTCGTGATTTTTTTCATAAAACAAGTGTGCCCTTGCCCAAAAAAGGTTGAAAAACACTGCTTTAAAGTATGGTAGAAGATGTTCCATTTGAGGTCTTGTAGCAATATGTATGGTTCTGTATAACTTTATACAGGGGTCCCTCTGGTTGTGAATGGGATCCGTTCCGGAGTCCTGTTCGCAACATGAGCATCACGCAACCTGAAGCGCCGCGTCTGCGCATGTGCGTGATGCAATTCAGTGCTTCTGCGCATGTGTAAAGCACCATTCAGAACTTCTGCACATGCACAAACTGCCGAACCCGGAAGTAACCCATTCTGGTACTTCTGGGTTTGGCACATTCGTATCCTGTGACAAACGCAACCCATAGCGATCGTATCTAGAGGTATGACTGTACTGTTAACCCCGTAGCAATTTCTAGACTACTCCCCTGTTACAGAATTACATGCAATATAATTGTATACACAATACATATAAAAGAGCCAATCCCCATGAGTGGTACAGTTTTTCTATGCATAATTTTATAAATATTAATACCTAAGTTGCATGTATTGTTGTATGTGTTTATGCACTGGTTACTTTAGGAAATCTGGTGTGTATATGCATATGATATCTGTATGTTATTATACATATAACCCCAGTCACTTAAGAGTAAGCCGCACTGAGGGAGGGCAGGGTGGGAGAAGTTCTGGAGCCAACTGAGGACTCCCAGGTAAGTTCCACCCTCCATTGTGTGGGCAGGGGGGAGTCCCACCCTACCTGGCCAACTCCCCTGGCAACACCCCCCGCCCCACCAGGATTGGTTAACTGTCTGAGGTTAGGCGGGAACCTCCAGGTATCCAGCGTGGGAGGGGGCAAAGCCAGGTTGTATATTAGGGAGCCGTGTAGGATGGGGGGGGGGCTGCGCACGACCACGCAAAAAACGCCACCCATTTGATGTGGGGAGTGGTCATTTCCTACTTTCCCTCAGATTTGCAGTGACCTAAGTTAAGTGCCACAAAACTGTCTGGGTTTACATAAGAACCAGTTCACTCTCTCCTTTTAAGCCGGGGTAGTGAACTTGTGGCTTTCCAGATATAGCTGGACTACAACTCCCATCACTCCTGACCTGTGCTGTCTGAGACCTATGGGTGTTTGAGTCCAGCAACATTGGAAGGTCCACAGGTTTTCCCATCCTTGGTTTACACTGTGGCAGTTGTTTGTCTAAGCGAGAAAGAGGTTCTTCCAGGATCTTCTGTTTCTGTATCTAAGTGTAGGTGGGCAAAATGCCAACTGTGTTTTGTATTGTCTGTATTTTAGTTTTCATGAAATAGCAATATACGATATTCCAGCAACTATCAACTTCATCCTAAAGAAAACTAAGCAAGAAAAATTATATTATATTGGCCATACCCAAGGTGGGACACTAGGTAAGTTATGATCAATTTATTGAAACTTAATTCATCCTTTTATCCTTCATTATTTAAGTTGGGAGTAGAAGGTGAATATGCAGTACTGGGTCTCTAGGAAGACTCATCCACTGAAACTAAGCTGAACCATTCTGTTGTTGAATCCTGCATGTATGTTTTCTTGCAAAAAGTTGGCAACTGAGGGACAGCATAAAGAGCCACTTACTCACTAGAAAGTGATAAATGCGAAAGCCAATTAGGGTTGCTCTGCTGATTAAAAGCATCTATTCGTGGAATAGGGAGGGAGAGAACTGCTGATAACCCCTCCTTTCCCTCTGCTCTGTAGGGACACCCTAAAATCCCAGAATGGCTAACAATTGCCTTCTTCTCCATCCATCAGCAGAGTTAAACCAACCACATTCTGCCCCCAGAGAAAATTGCTTCCAAAAACATGACCACCCACCAGAACTGCATACAAAAATGTGTACATTAGAATTGCATACCAAAATGCTGACAAATTTTCACAAGGACAAGCTCTGCTCATTAAAAGCATCTATTAGTGAAACAGAATCACAAACTGATGTGGAAGTGTGGAAAACTAAATTTTGGACTGAAAAAATTAGGAAGAGGGAGGAGAGAATCTGAAATTGACCAATTGGTTAATCCCTAGTGTGAGCCCCATTGCATTCTGTAGGACTTCTGAGTAGCCAGGAAAGGGGTGCACTGTTAAGGATTCATAGGGGCACAAGAACAATGCAAGTATTGTTCCCCACCCCAATGCACTGTCCCAAATATTTACTGTTCCCATTTATGGAATTCTTTGGGTTTCCCCCCAGATTTTATTACCTTTTCCATCATTCCTCAGCTTGCTCCGAAAATCAGTCTCTATCTGTCATTTGCTCCTGGCTACACATTGGTAAATGGCAAAGGGATTTTCTATAAACTTTTCATAATTCCCGAAGGACTCAGAAGAGTAAGTATTTCATATATGATTTAATTACAGTGGACTCAATATCATTTTGCTGAACAGTTTTGAATGTTGGGTGATTCTCCTTTATCCAATTTGTACTGTAAGTGAGCTGGATGAAAGAACAGATCTCCAAACACTCATCCATTTTTGTGGTATGACTGTGATAAAGACATGCTTCTATTCAGATTTGAAATTATTTGCACATTTTTGTATTTCAGCTTATATGGGGCAGTAAAGAATACTGTCTTCTTAGCAAGGAATTGAAAGCCCTCACAGCCAAGATATGCAGCTACCCAGTTATAGACAAATGGTGCCTCCGGTTCCTTTCCCTTGGGGTAGGATTTAATGAGAAAAACTTAAATGTGGTAGGTGCTTTCTCTTTATATCTTTTGACAAAGGAAAAAGAGAAATGAGCTTCTACACATGAATGCATTATAGCAGCCCAGTGCACACTACACAATTGTTTTCATGTTATATTTTGAATATTGAAGTCTAATAAAGAGCCTGGGTCCTGAGGTCTGCAGGGGAGGTCAGGCTTGCAGTTCTGCTGATTATTGTGGCCCGTTGGGTGAGCCTTCTCTATAGTGTACCCCAAGTTGTGGACCGCCCTCCATTTAGATGAGATTTCTCTGTATGTTGGAAGTTGCTATTGAATATTTATAGGATGGTGCTCTGCAACGTAAAATAAGCTATGAAAGAGGTTATTTATGAGTTCAGAATGTAAAGCATATGGGTATCATATTAAGCATCGGTATTGTGCTGGTTCATGTTGCAGTGTTGCCCCTAACCAGTCAAGGAAGAGAATTTGGAATGAGAAACCCAGGGGGAGGTTGCTACACAAAAGCTTCATTGGAAGGGGGGGGGGACAATAAGAGAGACTGTGGAATGTGTTTGCTGCTCTCACACAGCATGTAACTTAAGGCAGGACATCTTACCTTGTTTTTCCAGAGTCGAGCAGACGTGTATCTTGGAATCTTTCCTGATTTTTCTTCTGTCAAAGCAGTGGACCACTGGGGCCAGGTAGATTTTGATAACTGTCTTCAGAGCAGTGCCAAAGCCTTAGTCCAAAGCCTGGTATTTTACTGAATGTGCCATTTAGAGTAGGTGTTTATTAATAATCAAGTGGACAGGGCATACCTTCCAAATGTCCCAATTTTCCAGGGATAGTCCCATTACAAAAGCTATTCCAGCTTCAGATTTGATCATGGAATGTCCCTCATTCCCTCACCAGTGCTGCCACCACCGAACCTGGGGAGGTGGATGAACAAGTGGTTGTACTGAGTGGCAGTGGCTGCGGCTGAGAGGGAGCACCCCGATGTCTCTCCACGGTTGCTACAGCCAGCCTCCTACCATGGGCAGTTGATAGCAGCTGCTAGAGAGCAGCGAAGAGGAAGAGGGGCTGCCACTGTGGCGCCCAGCCTTGTGTGAAGTGCCTGCACTGAGGGGCAGGCAGAGGGCAGGGCTACCCTGGGTTGGAGGAAAGGGGGTTTGGAGCATAGCACAAGGAAAGGGGGTTTGGAGCATAGCACAAGGAGTCTCTATTTGCTTATTTTATAAAAAGCCCCCCCCCCAATCTACATCTTGCCCCTTTTGAAAGCTTATATTTTAGTGTATATTTTTCTTTTTGTGAATATACCAAAGAATAAAATAAAATTAGAATGAAGGGATTTTTCCTGCGCAGTAGAGGGCATGTGTACTGCATTCCATTGGTGCAGTTCTGGCACTCATCTTTCTCCTGGTAGGAAATGCTCTGCAGTGGCGAGGAAGGGCCACAAAAATGGGACATCGAGGAGGGTTGGGGGAGAGTGCGAAATATCTTTATTTTTATCTGAGGAATGTTGGAGGGTATGCAAGGTTAACCAGTGGAGTCCTTAGTTATACATATATCACACCAATATTTAAAGATCAGCACAGGCCCTAGATAATTTGGGACTAGGATACCTTTATATGCCTTCAAATGATTGCTAAGATTTCCAGCAGAGGCCTACCAACTATACCATGATCAATGGAATGGCAATTTGTGACATCTAGGAAGTGATACTAATCCTCTGGAATGCGATCCACATGCCACTTTTCTGGTGGAAACAATAGTTACAAACAATAGTTTGGCTTTTGTTGATATATGTTAAATGTTTTATTGTTTTAGTTTGTGATCTATCTATCTATCTATCTATCTATCTATCTATCTATCTCTATCCTATGTAAACCACTTAGGGATCATGCATATTTAGTGATATAAAATGTTATATATACATTTCTTAAATAAATTAAATATATTTATATTGTTTTCTAGGGGGTCCACTATTTTAGCAAGAGGTTTCATGAATATTGCATGAGGAGGAATTCTAGCTATTTACATCACCAGATTTTGAATTTGCACATGACTATGTTTTAGAATTAAGATTTTCAAACTTTGCATAACTCTTGTCATTCTTCTAGATCACTAGGACACATAAATTTAGATTTTTTGACTATGGATGCAGGAACAAAGTTGTATACAATATGGTAAGGAGAAGTATGGGTTTAATTCCACGTTAAAAAAATGCTGTAATGTTTGAATTCTTGCACACTTCCTTCAGGAACTCTAAAAGACTGAGAGAACATCAAAGAAGCACACAGAATATGCTGAAATGATGGGATGTAGCCAACACTGTGCACACAGAGTTCCACTTGCATAATTATAGACCCCCTCAATCTATAATTATGGGGGGCTCCCTCAATCCTTGGCACAGATTTTGAGAGTGTGCTGGTTGGCAGAAGTTCAGTAGTGGATGCAGAGGTCTATAGCACAACCAGATCTTTCTATGGGAGCAAACAGACAAATAACAAATACGCATTCCATTCTGACCTTTGCTTGTTTTCTTTTGATTTCTTAAAAATAACCAAACCACATCATATTTCTTTTTGAGTAATCAGTTCTTTAATTTTTAATATTGTAACATGTTTTCACATGATTAAATATGCATAAATTTACTTCATGTAACTAACATTTTAACACAGGAGGTTTTGCTATGTATTAGTGGCCCTGGGAAAGCATTCAAGTACTAAAGAGGAGGAAATGGATAAATGGAAAAATAATAGTTTTTCTGATGTCATATATCCCAGAACACTGAAGGTTCTGAATGAGGAAATGTCAGAAAGGTAAGAAAATATGTCAGCGCCATCACTGAAACCTATTTCTGTTTTATTTTTCACCCACAGACCACACCTCCATTTTATAAAATAGAATGCATGGAAGTGCCAACAGCTTTATGGAGTGGAGGACAGGACATTTTGGAAGACGAAAAGGATATTCAACTATTAATCCCTCGAATCCCTCATTTAGTTTTCTACAAGAATATCCCTGATTGGCAGCATCTGGATTATATCTTTGGTCTCGATGCTCCAAAGCAGCTATACCCTGGTGTGCTTAAATTGATGCAGAAGTTCAAATAAATTCTAAATTTAAAGTATATGTTTCCTATATTCCATATTAAAGTTGAAACTTCTTCTTAAAAAAGCTGATATAGTTACATAAGAATATGTCGACAAAGTGTAGGATCCTGTGTTTTCAGCTCACAAGCAGCACAAGGTCTCCATCCAAAAGCAAAACAAAGCAGTGTTTTGCCAGTGGTGGCAGCAAGCAGGACTCCTCTTTACTGCTGCCTTTTTTCTTCCATCCCCATCAAGTGGCCAGAAGGGGGAAACAAGCCCTTTCCCATCCCTGAGCTCTGACCTTCCCATAGTGCCAGACATGGGGCTGACAACACACTATGGGTGTGGTTCCCAAGCACACTTGAGAAAAACCTATGTAAGGGATTTTGTGCAGTTGGATGGGACAACCCACCTGCCAATTTTAATCCCATAGCACGTTGTCTTGTGTCATTATTCCGCTCGGGGGTTGCCTGGGGTTTGGGGGACTCCACCTGTGCACGCAATACATTAGAATCCAATAATAAACACTAGAATTAAACACCAGCAAGTAATAATTAAACAGTTTACACGTATTACAATAAAGAATTACTCATCTATAATTGGTAAAAAAATAACAGTGTTATCACAATATAGAAAATAACACAAATCATACAAAACAATGTAAAAGGATTAAATTAAGAAACAAGTACACATGGCTTATAAAATTATATTTTTAACTATCCCCGAACTCTCCTCCCAGCTGCTTCTGCTGTTCTCAGAGTCATGGTCTGGTAAAGGCTCCTGGGACTGGAGGGTGGGGCAAGGCAGGTGGATGCCATTGCCTGCAGACAGTCTCTGCAGCAGAGTGTAAATCAGCAATCCTTGAAGCTATCCGAGACCCAGGAAGAGGATTTCATGATTCTCTTTCCTCACTGAAGGTGAGGTTGTAATGGTAACATGGGACAGCTGAAATAAACGCTGGGTCCCTAAATTTGGATGCTGAGCTGGAACATAGTTTCCTTGGTTCTATGGTTTATTCAAAAGGTGGTTGTTCCTCACCTGGGTAACAACAAGGTGTTGCAGAAGTGAATTCTTACCACATAGACAACTTTCTCTACTCTATGTTTTTAGCTTAGAGTGGTTTTTTTGAATTTTTTATTTCCAGTTATTAACTCTGTCTTTTATTGACCATTTTAATGTTAGTTTCATTTTTGTAAATTATTATTATTATTAATTAGATTTATATACCACCCCTTCATAACAAGATCTCAAGGTGGTTCACTCGGGAACCGGGTTCGTGTCTCCACTCCTCCACATGCAGCTGCTGGGTGAACTTGGACTAGTCACACTTCTTTGAAGTCTCTCAGCCCCACTCACCCCACAGAGTGTTTGTTGTGGGGGAGGAAGGGAAAGGAGAATGTTAGCCGCTTTGAGACTCCTTTGGGTAGTGAAAAGTGGGATATCAAATCCAAACTCTTCTTCTTCTTCACACTTTCTATAGACAATAAAGCAATAGAAATTTTGTTTAAATAAATAAATAGATACATACATGCATACAATGCAGTACACCCTGTCCACTGTATAGAAACAACCCTTTTGAATTAAAGGATTTAGCCAACAAAATTGTCCTGTTCACACAAAGACTTCTGCTTGTGCAATGGAGTTTCCCCCCATGCTCCCCCAAATCTGTACTTGATCTCCACCCAACTTTCCAGAGCAAATTTCAGGGGGGGGGGGCAGGGATGCAAGGGAAGGGGGGAAAGAAACGCCGCTGGAAAGGCAGAAATCCTTGCAAAGATGAGATGGCTTGGTTGGATACGTTAGTGAACATGGAAGAATAATTTAAATATCCTATCATAGAAGATTGTGAAAGCCATGGCTGGCATGGTGAAACAAGCATTGCGTATTAAACTAGTTATACCTGACTTCTTTATGAGAATATGTCAAAACAATGAAAGCAAGTTAACATCTAACTGTGGGAAACTTTTTATATGTACTTTAAAGGTTTCCACACAGCAATCAGTATTGTTTTACATCTGTGCATGGAGAGTCGATTGGCCTTTCTCGGTCCTTATTTTGTCTTTTGGGACAATGAATTTTTTTTAAGGCATTGGAGATTTTTAGGTTTTTGCTCCTCTTGTAGCTCTTCAGAGCCTAAATATTATTGTCAGTGTATACAGTTAATAATTTGTATTTGTATTTGTACTTGGATTTGTATTTGTTTTTGGCATCCGTCTGTCTTGGGAGACAATTTAAGAGCGCACTTTTAGGAGTGAAGTCAAACTGCTGGAGAGTTAATGCACCTGCTGTGGCTGTAGAGACAAATACAGGAGAGACATGTTTTATCACAGGTAAGGCAGATGAAAGCGTCAGATTCTGTTGCAGCAGATGCACTGTGGTTTTTCTTCTCTCTGTGCTCCTCTAATTGTCATTTTCCCCTCTGGTCACTGCTGTGGATACATGACATGACTGTCTCAAGGATTTGTAGGGGGCAGCTATTGTCTGGTTTAAAACCTTTTCTGTCATGTAAAACAGAAACAAAGATAATGTGGAAAATAAATAGGGCTCTGTAAATGAAGGTTTTGGGAATACTTGTGTTATATGTGATTATTACCAATAATGTGTTATATTTAATTAAGCCCTGAAGAAAATTCCCTTCTCTAACACTTCTCTGAAAAGTGTGAGTTTATATATAGTGACAGTTCCCATTTCTCTGCTTTTCTGTAAAACTTTCATTCTTCAGTAACATGTAATTTTATTTTATTACATTTTTGTTTTTTGAAATTCTGAAAGGTCAACTTGTTTTTAATATCTGATTTTAACAGTGTTTTAATAGATTTTTTTATTGCTTTTTGTAAACTGCTTTGCGGTGTTGATGACTGAGCTGTATAAAAACCCTCTTAAATAAGTAAGCGCAGTAAATCTTTCCCCTATATTATCTAAAATATCCAGTTGTTTTGCAGGTTCTCAAGGATGTGGCCACTGCTTATCATGATGGCAGTACATGGAGCAGTGAGCTCAGAAGATTTGAATCCTGAACAGTTTATGAATATTGTAAGTTGAATATTGTAAGTTGAATATTGTGAGCTGAGTTCTCCCAGTGTAATCTTATCCCTATTTCTTGCACAGTGAGCACCACCCTGTCCAGCTAGACTTAGGAGTGTGTGTAGAATTGCAGCCAGAAGCACTATAGTGTTCTTAGAGACTTAACCCTCAGTCATGCATTTGACCAAGAGTGTAGAAGAGAGCTCTGCGAGTCCTTCCCCTCTACTATGGAGATTGATTCCTGAGTGATTTTGATGAGAAAAGGGCACAGTTACCTCTCCCATCTTTTTCAAATGGGAGAAAACGCATAAACTGTCAGGAACTCCTCTGGAAGGCCCAGCTTGTAACTGAGTGCTACCAGCACGGTGCTGGAATTGCAGGGCCATCGAGCATAGAAATTGGGGCTGTGTTGGGCTTCTTTAAGAAACTCATGCATGCTTGGGGAATGATTGCCATTGATTACTTGTTTCGGAGAGCGAATCTATATCAGCTGCTTTACAAAAGAGAATGCTCCAGGGCAATTGTCAAGCCCGGACACTGAGGTCTATCTCCAAGGCCCTCACTGCAAGAAGAGAGGTTACACGGAACCTGGCAGAGTGCCTTCTTGGTAGTGGCACCCGCCCTGTGGAACGCCCTCCCATCAGATGTCAAGGAAATAAACAACCATCTGACTTTTAGAAGGCATCTGAAGGCGGCCCTGTTTAGGGAAGCTTTAAATGTTTGATGTTTTATCATGTTTTTAATATTCTGTTGGGAGCCGCCCAGAGTGGTTGGGAAAACCCAGCCAGATGGGTGGGGCTATAAATAATAAATTATTATTATTATTATTATTATTATTATTATTATTATTATTATTCCAAAGGCATTCTTCCTCCAAATTCTGAGACTTGCTCTCTGCATACTTCTGAATGCATTTTGTTATAAAATTATTCATGAGAAAACATAACACTATGAATGCTAAATGCTGCCCATGATAGTCCTTGCTATTAGTAGATTCTGAGGGTGAGATGTACAAATGTGTTGATAAAGGTGTCCTTGTTTCTTGGAATGTTTTCAATGGGCCAATAAGAAAAAAAAGACTATTTTCTGTTTATTCATACAAGCCCCTTCACAATGGTTGAGTACCCTTTTACCACAGCACACCCTCCTACATTCCTCTGATTAAAAACTGGGGTGAGTGTCTTTGGGAGCCCCACACTCTGCGAGGAGCCGAGGAGCATGAGGTGGTGCTGGCGCTTGCATTGATGCTGTGCTCTCTCTCAAGTCAGCTGCCACACATGTCCTTTGGTGCCTCACTGTCATGGGAACCAGCTGACTCGCACAAGAGCACGGCACCACTGCAAGTGCCAGCGCTGGCTACAAATGCTGGCTCACCCTCCTCACCGAGTTTGGTGGTGGCAGTGGAAGGGGAAAATTCAGGGATCTAATCAGAAACGAGAATAGCTTCTGTAATTATGGGGATGTCCTGGGAATGTCCAGCATTTATCCAATGAAAATAGGGACATCCTAATAACAATAAGAATATATGAAAATAGGGACATCCTAATAAGAATAAGAATAAGAAGAAAACCCCACACATCTGATTGGGTTGCCCCAGCCACCCTGGGCAGCTTCCAACATATAAAAAAAACATAATAAAACATTAAACTTTTTAAAACTTCCTATACTCCTATGTTGCTGTGCAATGCCAGGTCAATGTTGAATAAAACCACTGCCATCCACAACTTGATTGTGGATGGAGGACTTGACCTGGCATGTGTAACAGAGACTTGGTTGGACGAAGCAGATGGGCCTGTCCTTTCCGCTGCTTGTCCACCAGGTTTCTCTTACGCACAGCAACCCAGGCCTTGTGGGCGGGGAGGGGGGGTTGCAGTGGTTTTTAGGAAGTCATTATTTTGCACCAGGCATCCTATTGGGAAGACCCAGTTCCCCGAGTGCATGTTCTGGAAGTTGGGCAATAGGGGCAGTACAGGATTCCTTTTGGTGTACTGACCTCCCCGCTGCACCAAGGATTCCCTGCCCAAGCTGCTTCAGGTCGTGGCGGATGTTCTCCTGGAGACACCTAGTTTGGTCATCCTAGGGGATTTTAACATCCATGCCAACACGACCTTACAAGGGGCCGCTCGGGACTTCGTGGAAAGCATGGCTTCCATGGGGCTGACCCTGAATAAGTCTGGTCCAACTCATAGCTGAGGACATGCCTTAGACCTGGTATTCACCTCTATGGATATTGGTGAACTGACATTTAAAAAAAGCGAAACTAAAAAAGTGCCATGGTCAGATCACTTCCTGGTGCAATTGGACTTCTCCGCAACCCTTCCCCTCTGCAGGGAGGTGGGACCAATTCGGATGGTCCGCCCCCGCCACTTAATGGATCCAAATGGTTTCCAGAGAGTGGTAGGGGATACTTTATCCCATGTTGATGACCTTTCAGCCGATTCCCTGGTGGCCCACTGGAATGTGGAGCTAACCAGGGCTATTGACTGTTTGGCTCTGAAGCGCCCTGTCCGGTTGCATGGAGCCCGGACAGCCCTGTGGTTTTTCCCAGAGCTAAGGGCGATGAAACAATCGTTGAGACGGCTAGAGCGCCGGTGGCAGAAAACCCATTCTGAATCCGACCGGACACAGGTTAGAGCTCAACGTCGAGCCTACCAAGTGGCAATAGCGACGGCGAAGAAGACTTTCTTCACCGCCTCTATTGCATCTGCAGAAAATAGCAGCAGGAGACTCTTTCAGGTGGTTCGGAATCTATTGGAGCCACATTCGTCATTGGGGCCTGGTAGGGACCCCAAGATCTCCTGCAATGCGTTCGCAAAGTTTTTTTGCAGATAAAATCGCTCAGATTCGGAAAGAGGTAGACTCCATCGTGGGAGCAGGGCCAGGGCGGGAGAGTGCCAGAGTCCTGTCTAGTCCAGTTGCGTGGGATCAATTTCAGTCTGTTACCTCCGAGGATGTGGACAGGCTGCTTGGACGAGTGAAACCAACTACCTGTCTTCTTGATCTTTGCCCATCCTGGCTTATAAAAGCTAGCCGGGAGGGGCTGGGCGATGGGCTCCACGGAGTGGTGAATGCTTCCCTCTGTGAGGGAGCATTCCCAGACCCGCTGAAAGAGGCGGTCATTAAACCACTTCTTAAAAAAAATCTTTAGACCCGGCCAATATGGCCAACTATCACCCAGTCTCAAATCTACCATTCTTGGGCAAGGTGATTGAGCGGGTGGTTGCTGAACAACTCCAGGCATGCCTGGAAGAAGCGGACCATTTGGATCCCTTCCTATCGGGATTCAGGCCTCATCATGGGACTGAAACTGCCTTGGTCGCGCTGGTCGATCTCCGGCGGGCTTGGGACAAAGGTGAGAGCTGTTTCCTAGTTCTGCTGGATCTCTCAGCAGCCTTTGACACCATCGACCATAACATCCTTCTGGACCGGCTAGAGGGGTTGGGAGCTGGAGGCACTGTTATACAGTGGTTCCGCTCCTTCCTCCTGGGCCGTGTTCAGAAAGTGGTGGTGGGGGGTGAGTGTTCACTTGTGGGGTGCCTCAGGGTTCTGTCCTCTCCCCCATGCTTTTTAATATCTATATGAAGCCGCTGGGAAAGATCATCAGGGGGTTTGGGCTGGGTGTTCATCTGTATGCGGATGATACCCAGCTCTACCTCTCTTTCAAATCAGAACCAGTGAAGGCCGTGAAGGTCCTGTGTGAGTGTCTGGAGGCGGTTGGAGGATGGATGGCGGCTAACAGAGTGAGGTTGAATCCTGACAAGACAGAAGTACTGTTTTGGGGGGACAGGAGGAGGGCTGGTATGGAGGACTCCCTGGTCCTGAATGGGGTAACTGTGCCCCTGAAGGACCAGGTGTGCAGCCTGGGAGTCATTTTGGACTCACAGCTGTCCATGGAGGCGCAGGTTAATTCTGTGTCCAGGGCAGCTGTCTACCAGCTCCATCTGGTACGCAGGCTGAGACCCTACCTGCCCGCGGACTGTCTCACCAGAGTGGTGCATGCTCTGGTTATCTCCCGCTTGGACTACTGCAATGCGTTCTATGTGGGGCTACCTTTGAAGGTGACCCGGAAACTGCAATTAATCCAGAATGCGGCATCTAGACTGGTGACTGGGAGTGGCCGCCGGGACCACATAACACCGGTCCTGAGAGATCTACATTGGCTCCCAGTACGTTTCCGAGCACAATTCAAAGTGTTGGTGCTGACCTTTAAAGCCCTAAACGGCCTCGGTCCTGTATACCTGAAGGAGCGTCTCCACCCCCATCATTCAGCCCGGACACTGAGATCCAGTGCCGAGGGCCTTCTGGCGGTTCCCTCACTGCGAGAAGCTAAGCTGCAGGGAACCAGGCAGAGGGCCTTCTCGGTAGTGGCGCCGGCCCTGTGGAACGCCCTCCCATCACAGGTCAGGGAGATAAACAACTACCGACATTCAGAAAATACATGAAGGCAGCCCTTTTCAGGGAAGTTTTTAATGTGTGATATTTTTGTATCTGATTTTTGTTGGAAGCCGCCCAGAGTGGCTGGGGAAATCCAGCCAGATGGGCAGGGTACAAATAATAATAATAATAATAATAATAATAATAATAATAATAATAATAATAATAATCATTATTATTATTATAATACAGGGCTGCCTTCATATGACTCGGGGTTTGCCTAACTCCATACCCTCCAATATTTCTCCAATGAAAATAGGGACATCCTAAGGGAAAGTGGGACATTCTGGGATCAAATGAGAAACTAGGACAGCTTCTCTAAATCTGGGACTGTGCCTGGAAAATAGGGACACTTGGAGAATTTGGGGTATCTCTCAGTTGGTTCACATGACCCATACATGGGAACATTCACTTCTTAAGCTGCCTTGGTAGTTAATCTCCTTTGAGATACCATGAAAAAATAATATGTGTGAAATAAATACCAATCCTCCCCCTATGTATGCAACTGTAATTAAGGGCAGTTGATTTGATTTTTTTCTTGCTGCACTCAGCACCTCATGTGACTGCTTGTCTGAGGTACGAAACTGGGAGACTTCAAAAAGTTTCAGTTAAATTATGTATTATAAAGGAGCACCGGTATGACGAAACCCAACTTGTCTGAGAATAATTGTTCTTTCTTGGTGACAACGGCTCGTTATATAGCCTTATGCACATGTTCTGTTCATAAAAGCATGTCAGTGTAATTTGCAATACAATTTGTCCACATTGTGAACACTAGTCCCTCAGATTGGAAACTTGCCAGCTCTTCAACTTAGAAAAGTTGAAGACTGAGAACATGCCAGAGCTCAAGCTGTGTTCCAAGATGGGTGGCAGCCTGGGGCATGTCTGAACACAGCAAAATAAGCCCAGTTATAATTACTTCACGGTGCTGGCAAAGCTTCTGTAAGTTTAATGTTATCTGCTGGCAATGGGTGTGTAGCTCTGGCACTGGGTATGTGGCTCTGGCATAGCTATCCTCCTGCATGTGAAAGGATTGGTCCAGAAAGCACTCAAACGAGGAGTCAATGTTGTGCTCTCCAAATCATGTTAGACTACAACTCCCATTATCCATGCTGGCTGGGACTGATGGGAGTTGGAGTCAAGCAACAACTGGAGCGCATCTCACTGGCTATTCTTGCACTGGAGCGTCTGCATTGTCTTGTAAACCAATTTAAAATGAACCACCCCTAAGGAGTGGAAAAAACATATATTGGCACATTACTGTGGTGTATTGGTCCTATTGGCTTGCGGTATTGGGAACTATCTAAGTCATTTCTCAAGTACTGTGCTTTTAGTTTCTGTTCTATTGACAAGCAGCAAACAGTTGCATGTTTTCCTCCTCAAATAAACTGTATTAAAGTTGCTTTTGTTTTTGCATCCTCTGTGTGGTCTCCCCTTCGTACTTTCCAGGGATCTTTTTGTTTCCACCTTTCTTTGTGCTGCCTTTTCTCCCAAGGGGTTGCTGATACACTTCGGAGGTATTGGCTCATTCTTCCCCAAATATCCAAAGAGATACAAATATAAATATTCAGTCTTGTACATGGCTCTCCTGGGCCATTCTGATCATGTCAGGAAGGATCCATGCTTAATGCTTAGAAATGAGCCTTTAGGTGAAAACTTCCAGCTTCCAGCTATTACTTTTAAACCTCTACTGGTGAAGAAAATGGTCTAACATGTGGCTTTCTATCCTTACAGAGTCAGATAATCCAGTACTGGGGATATCCTTCAGAAGAGTATGAGGTTCTTACAAAGGACGGCTATTACTTGAGCCTGAACAGGATTCCAGGAGGTACAGAAAAGCTCATTAGACCCAATGTCTCAAGGACTCTGTTGTGACTTATTTCATTGTACAGTAATGACCACTAGCATGAAGTCTGGCCTGGGAAAGAAAACATGGGGAGGAATGTACCCTTCTGATCTTTCCAACAGCGTAAACATTTCTTTTCTTTTTTTAATTTTTTATTTTCAAAGTTTCAAAAATAAAACACAGGGTGTTTTTTACCCACACATACACACACACTTTTTTTAAAAAAAAAACCATAATCAAATCCTCACCTTTATGGGGTTCCCTGAACTCCGCCCTTGTCTTTCGAAGTTCTTCCTCTTTTAACTGCATCTAATTAATTTATCCCAATTTGTTATACTTCATTTTTATCCTTTGTTGTTTTAAATTACAAGTGTTATGTGAATCCTACTACTATTTTAAAACTTTTACAGTGTTCTTTGATATATTCAATCAAATTGTGCCATTCTCTGCTAAATTTGTTATCCTCTTGGTGCCTGATCTTCCCAGTTAGCCTTGCTATCTCTGCATAGTCCATCATCTTCAATATCCATTCTTCTTTCGATTGGGCTCTTTCTTCTTTCCATCCCTGGGCGTATAATATTCTTTTCGCTGCTGACGCATACATAAACAATACTTTCTTATTTTTCAGTAATTCTTCTCCTACTTTTTATCAAAAGTTATTTTGAACATTTTTTCCAGTTCACTATAAATCATTTCCCAGAAGGCCTTAGCTACTTTACACGCCCACCTCATATGATGGAATGTGCCCTCTTTAACTTTACACTTCCAACGTATGTTGGTTGTGTTCTTATACATTTTCGCAAGTCTTGTAGGGGTCAAATACCATCTATACACCATTTTCATGAAATTCTCTTTAACTCACAGAAAGCAGTAAATTTTAGGTCCTTATTCCATAACTTCTCAGCAACGTAAACATTTCTAATTGTCAGAGAGAGCAATTTCTCCTCCCTCTCTCCCTGTGTGCTTTTCTTGAGGTTCTCCACAGATGATTTTGGGAAGACACAGAGTGTTTGGGTGGGGAAAACCCCATTATGCTAATTGGATGCCTTGAGCTGGCTTACACAAGCATGCTGGGTTAGTTGATTCCAGCCCAAATGCTCTATCTGCAGTTGTGAGCAGGAAGAGAGCCTGATGGCTAGAATGTGTGGCAAGCCTCCTTCAGTGAACACTGATTTCCTGTGCCTCATCCTCTGCTAACTCTGTGTGCCGCAATGGTTAGCGCTTTGGCCCAAGATTGGGTAGACCCAGGTTCAAATCCCCAACTGGCAAAGAAGCTTTCTGGGTGACCTTGGACACTCTCTCTTACCCTAAACGACTTCATTGAATTGTTGTGATTCTAATACAAATGCGGGAGGCGGGACTTTGACAATGCCTAGAGCTCTTCAGAAAAAAGGTGGCATATAAAAGTTTTAAAGAAATAGATAGCTGCTTCAGGAGGAAGTGGTATATAGATAATTCGTCCATGGTATTTGTGGGCAGCAGAACTGGGGAAACGAAGATTTTTTCCAGAAGGACTAAAATTCTCAAACTATTTATGAGGTGCTCTAAAAAAGAAAGAAAGAAAGAAAGAAAGAAAGAAAGAAAGAAAGACAACAACAGATTGAACGTTCTTTCCTGAGAATTTTTGGGTTAGCTCTTTTTTTATATATAAGGGGTGATGGTTTGGATTTCAAGGTTCAGTTCCAATGTTTCGCCATGTAATATTGAGACTTTAGCTTCCCAACTGAACAGGAACTAGAACCTATCTTCCTTGCATCCAAACCCAACATTTAGACCCAAGCCTACTGCTCCATGTTAGATTAAGTTTTAATTGTGTATCTTGTGTTGTGTTTTGGAGGTACTAATCAGTCAGTCAGTCAGTCAGTCAGTCAGTCAATCAATCAGCCAATCAATCAATGTCTTTTTTTACTTTCAGGCTCCAAATCATCTGTACTGCTGTTGCACGGTTTGACCATGGAAGGCAGCATCTGGGTCACAAATCTGCCGCATCAGAGCCTGGGCTTCATACTAGCAGATGCTGGATATGATGTTTGGATTGGAAACAACAGAGGAAACTCCTGGTCTAGAAGACACCAAAACCTTTCAATAGAAGAAGAAGCATTCTGGGATTTTAGGTAAGTTCATTTGGTGTGTAATCACTGGAATTCACCATTCAATTAGATTTCTTCTTTTTCAGTTGAGTGACTGGCATTTGGCATTCAATATTATTTTGTAGTTCAAAGCATGCTCACCCTTGCCTAGCTTATTATGCATAGAATAGACTTGATGAAGACTAATGTTCCCTGATGTTGGGGAAGATGGAGGGCACAAGGAGAAGGGGATGACAGAGGATGAGATGGTTGGACAGTGTTCTCGAAGCTACTAACATGAGTTTGGCCAAACTGTGGGAGGCAGTGAAGGATAGGCGTGCCTGGCGTGCTCTGGTCCATGGGGTCACGAAGAGTCGGACATGAGTGAACGACTGAACAACAACAACAACAACAACAACAACAACAACAACAATGTTGGGCTATATTCAGCCAATTAAAATAATACTATATGTGTGCCAAATGGATTTTAGTACTTATCCAGACCATAAAATTTATGGACACATCCATGAAATGATTTCACTGCAATTCCTTCATTGATTTTATGGTCCAGGAAAAGTTTTACCATCTGACTTTGCTGTGATTCTGTAAACGGAAACCTTCTTCTTAGTAAATGTGCTCATGCTTTAAGTGTTAATTTGTTGTAATGCAGCCTGGGCACAGCTGGCCCTAGTAAGTATCTCTTTCTCCTCATCATATAGCCTAATTTTAGGTATTTGACGGTAAAGTCTGCTTAATCTTCCCTTTTGTTCCTTAAATATGCTTAGTAGTGCTTTCTAGAGAAAGAGTTTGTGCTTGTAACCAAAGATTATGAGTGCACTTAGAATCATAGAATCATAGAGTTGGAAGAGACCACAAGGGCCATCCAGTCCAACCCCATGCCAAGCAGGAAACACCATCAAAGCATTCCTGACAGGTGTCTGTCAAGCCTCCGCTTAAAGACCTCCAAAGAAGGAGACTCCACCACACTCCTTGGCAGCAAATTCCACTGTCGAACAGCTCTTACTGTCAGGAAGTTCTTCCTAATGTTTAGGTGGAATCTTCTTTCTTGTACTTTCAATCCGTTGCCCCGTGTCCACTTCTCTGGAGCAGCAGAAAACAACCTTTCTCCCTCCTCTATATGACACTTAATTCTCATTTACTTTGTTTTGTGGTTTTCAGTTTTCATGAGATGGGCATCTATGACCTTCCTGCCATGGTAGACTTCATTCTGCAGAAAACTGGACAGAAGAACATCTATTATGTCGGCCATTCTCAAGGATGTACTGTGGGTATGATAACTATAAACCTTGGCATGCACTCTATAGAATTGGCCAGTCCTTTCTACAATTGGCTATGTATGCAAATTTGATTGCTACAGCTCAGGTCCTGGAAATACAGAGGAAGGTAAGCCAGGGGCCAGTTTGGCATGGGATGGTCTAATGTTGAACTAGTTCTTGGTCATATGCAGAATGCAGATAAAGGCACAAAAACCACATCATTTTTTGATGGCACCAGGTATCTACTGTAGATGGCACCAGATATCTACTGAAGTTTTAGTTATCCAAGAACCTGTGATAGGTTTCCTATCTTTATAAGAAGCACAGTACTCTTTGGATATTTATTTGAATGCACGAAAGGGGGAGTTGGATTGTGTGTTCCTGATCTCTTCAAGCAGTACCAATGAGACGAAAACATGGAAGGTGCATAAAGAAGCCAGGGTGGCTATCTAAAGAACTTTTAACTGATTTAAGATTTAAAAGGGATATGTGCAAAAAAATGTAAAAAGGGGGAAATCACCAGAGAGGAATTCAAACAAATAGCCAGCACGTGTAGAGACAAAGTCAGAAAAGCTAGAGCACAGAATGAACTCAGGCTTGCTAGAGAAGTTAAAAGCAACAAAAAGGGCTTTTATGGGTATGTCCGTAGCAAAAGGAAGAACAATGAAACAGTGGGGTCACTTAGAGGAGAAAATGGTGAAATGCGAACAGGAGATAGAGAAAGGGCAGAACTCCTCAATGCCTTCTTTGCCTCAGTCTTCTCCAAAAAAGAAAACAATGCCCAACCTGAAGAATATGGAGCAGATGAATCAGCAGGGGAAACACAGCCCAGAATAAGTAAGGAGGCAATACAAGAATACTTGGCTAGTTTAGATGTATTCAAGTCTCCAGGGCCAGATGAACTACATCCAAGAGTATTAAAAGAACTGGCAGAGGTGATTTCAGAACCACCGGCAGTAATCTTTGAGAATTCCTGGAGAACAGGCGAAGTGCCAGCAGACTGGAGGAGGGCAAATGTTGTCCCTATTTTCAAAAAGGGGGAAAGAGAAGACCCAAACAATTACCGCCCAGTCAGCCTGACATCAATACCAGGAAAGATTCTAGAGCAGATCATTAAGCAAACGGTCTGTCAGCACCTAGAAAGGAACGCTGTGATCACTAAAAGTCAGCATGGGTTTCTGAAAAATAAGTCATGTCAGACCAATCTGATCTCATTTTTTGACAGAATTACAAGCCTGGTAGATGAAGGGAACGCTGTGGATGCAGCCTATCTTGATTTCAGCAAGGCCTTTGACAAGGTGCCCCATGATGTTCTTGTAAAGAAGCTGGTAAAATGTGGGCTAGACAATGCTACTATTCTGTGGATTTGTAACTGGCTGACTGACCGAACCCAAAGGGTACTCAGTAACGGCCCTCTTTATCCTGGAGAGAAGTGACTAGTGGGCTGCCACAGGGTTCTGTCTTGGGCCCAGTCTTATTCAACATCTTTATCAATGACTTGGATGATGTGCTTGAGAGCATCCTGATCAAGTTTGCAGATGACACCAAATTGGGAGGGGTGGCTAATACCCCTGAGGACAGGATCACACTTCAAAATGACCTTAACAGATTAGTGAAGTGGGCAAAAGCAAAAAAGATGAATTTTAAGAGGGATAAATGTAAAGTACTACACTTGGGCAAAAAAAATGAAAGGCACAAATACAGGATGGGTGACACCTGGCTTGAGAGCAGTACATGTGAAAAGGATCTAGGAGTCTTGGTAGACCATAAACTTGACATGAGTCAACAGTGTGATGCAGCAGCTAAAAAAGCCAATGCAATTCTGGGCTGCATCAATAGGAGTATAGCATCTAGATCAAGGGAAGTAATAGTACCACTGTATTCCGCTCTGGTCAGACCTCACCTGGAATACTGTGTCCAGTTCTGTCCAGAAGAGGGCAACCAAAATGGTCAAAGACCTGGAAACGATGCCTTATGAGGAACGGCTTAGGGAGCTGGGTATGTTTAGCCTGGAGAAGAGAAGGTTAAGGGGTGATATGATAGCCATGTTCAAATATATAAAAGGATGTCATGTAGAGGAGGGAGAAAGGTTGTTTTCTGCTGCTCCAGAGAAGCGGACACAGGGCAATGGATTCAAACTACAAGAAAGAAGATTCCACCTAAACATTAGGAAGAACTTCCTGACAGTAAGAGCTGTTCGACAGTGGAATTTGCTGCCAAGGAGTGTGGTAGAGTCTCCTTCTTTGGAGGTCTTTAAGCGGAGGCTTGACAGCCATCTGTCAGGAATGCTTTGATGGTGTTTCCTGCTTGGCAGGGGGTTGGACTGGATGGCCCTTGTGGTCTCTTCCAACTCTATATTGCATGTAGTCTAACTCTTCCATTTTGAAAAACAATTGCGCCACATGAAATGAATGTTAATTTTGCTCAATTAAGTTTTAAAGTAAGAGTCTGCCTATAAATGCTGCTGTCAGGGAGGTCTTGTCGATGTACTGAGAGCCCAGACACCTCCTCAGTAGTGAGACTTCCTCAAGTGGGAAGAGCGGCATCTCCTCCAGTGGGGAGGGGCAGGCTGGAAACAGCCAGGCGAGACAAGGGCTTGGAGATGCTGCTGAGAGCCCCAGCACGCCTCATGAGTTTCGCTCTGAGGGGAGCACGCCACTTCCGTCACCCCAGTTGCACGGAGGGGTCAAGAGGAGATTGGGGACGCAGTGCTTTGGGATGCCGAAATTCTTATGTTGGGGTCGCAACCGGAAACCGGCACTCCCGGATTCTGCAAGTGACTAGAATGGTCATGTTTTCACGTTCTCTGCACTGTAAACAGTCGGCACCAATAAACTGTTAAAAGACAGTTGAGACTCATGCCTGATGACTCGTGAGCGACCCTAACACAGACCTGACAGCTGCATTACTTAAATTCAAAACTATGGGATGCTAAACCGAATCTCCATTTCCCCTCCTCTCTAGCTTTTGTGGCACTTTCTATTTTACCTCAAATGGCTGAAAAAATTAAGATGTTTTTTGCCCTGGCCCCTGCCTATACATTGCAGTACACTATCAGCATCCCACTACAAATCATACGCTTGCCAGCAGCACTGGTGAAGGTATGTGTGCAATCATTATCTTTTCTCAATTTTCGTAAGCTCTACTTGACATTATGACATAATGGGAAATGTCTAATTTTATGGCTCAAGCCCAGTTTTTTTTTTTTTTTTTTTTAGGTAAATTAGCTGAAAAAACATGGAGTGTTTTGGGGTGGGGTGGGGTGGGGTGGGAGAAATTAATAATTTAGATTCCAACACCCTTAAAATTTTCAGGCATACTTGCAATTTGTTTTTTACTAAAATGTTACCATGGCTATCAAATGACAGAAAGGAAAACACGAAGGATAAACTATTTTTTAAAAAAGTACCCTCTTGAGACTAGATATATAGAATCCAAATTAAGAAGACTCAGGAAGACCAGAAGACCAGGCAAGATGTTTTGGTTCACCTTATAAGGATATAAAAAGGGAAAGCCTGGAGGAGAATTAATAGATTTGTGGAAATGGCAGGAGTGTCTGGTCTACTGTGTGGTCTGGTGCCATTGAGCTTCTGTCACAACATTAGTGTCACTGCAGTTTACCGTGATGTGCAAGACAAGCAATGGCAAGGTTTGAGCTTCATGGATATATTAGCAGAGCCAACCCACACAACACAAACCAAATCAATCAGTCAAATCAACTTGCACCTAAGCTTTCTGAAGTTAAAACCTATAGAGAGCCATGGTTTTGACTTTATCCTTTTGACTTGCTCCATGGATTTTTCAAAGAAACCCCACACAACCCCCCCCCAAAAAAAACCCAGTGCAATCAATCATTTGGAAGATACGTATAATATTTCTACCTTTTAACGAATAATTTATAAATTATAATAATCCAATCGATTCATCATTTCCCCCCTTGTTTTGTAATGCGAAAACTTTGCAATTTTTATATTTGGCGATTACGGTAAAACCTTTTTACAAATCAGCAACAACCCCCCCCCCTTAATATGAAGCAGCTACAGGGACATTTAAACTGCCCCATTTAAGAAATGCTTTTGAGAGATTGGGATTATGAAGAATCTCTGGCTTTTTGCAGGCTATATTTGGCACAAAGGAATTTTGTCTGCTGAGTCCGAAACTGAGAGCCCTTCTGGCCCAAAAGTGCAGCTGCCGCCTGGTAGATGAGCTCTGCAAACAAGCTCTTTTTCTTGCCAGTGGATTCAATGAAAAAAATCTAAATGCGGTATGTCTCTTCAGTGTTTGATATTTATTTATTTATCATATTTATGACTGGGGTGTATGAGGTGTTAAAGGAGAGGTAGTACCTCTGTTGGGGGACACGCCATGCTCCTTCTGGGGTAGTTAGTCCACCATTGGCCCACCCCACCCAGCTAAACCAGGTGAGGGTAAGCAATGGGTCTCAAACCCTTGGTGAGTTAGAGATTTCCCCTGCATGCGTAAACAGGCTGTGGCAGACTGAGTGGACAAGACCAGTATTGGGTCCAATGCTCAAGAAGGCAGTTTCTGCACGTGCTGAAGAGGGAAGTGAGGGGCAGATGGGACTTGTCAAATGTAAGAAGGGGCTCTGCAAGCCCACAAGCAAGGATGGGGGAGACCCTGGCCGAATCAAGACTCCATATAACGTCAGGGAGCTCTAGACATGTAGGTCACTATGTGCACTTGGCCTCTTTTCACAGTCACTGAATGGGCAGGTGGGTGGTGGTGGGCACAGAGAGCAGGTGTGTCCTGGGTGGGGAAATATGCCAGATAGCCATGAGCCAACTCCTTGTGGCACATAAGGGCTGTTCATTTGAAGGATTGTTCATGGGTATCTGAATCACAAAATCCTAGAACTGTGGAGTTTGGGCAGCCAGCTGGTTCACACATCCATGATGTCCCAGTTGCTATGAACTGCATGTCAAGGTTTCCTCAGCATCAGTTTTGCACTTCAGAAACACATGTAATAACATGTATCTGCTTTTGGCCTCTGCCAACAGTCCAGTACAAAGAGTTTTTGTTAAGTGAAATGACTTCTAAATTTACCATTCCCTTACAGAGTCGGACTGATGTATATGTATCACGATTTCCAGATTATACCTCTGTGAAAAATTTGATCCACTGGGGCCAGGTAGAGATACTAAGATCTCCCTTCTCTCTCTCGTTCTTTCTTTGTTGAATGTTGCCTTCCTTATAACAACTTAGATATTGTTTGAATAGAAGGGAGCCAGAATATACTGTTGGTGAGTTTCCAGTGTTTCCAGTGCAAAATGACTAGACACATATAAAAAAAAACGCTGTGAAAATGCTTTAAAAAAAAACACGTTTTGAAAAATGTACTGAATTTGACATAAGCTCACCATTGTCATCTAGTGTCAAATTTGTATAATGCACTTAAAACACACTTTAAATGTTATATTTGCAGCTGTATAGCTGAGTCCCCAATTTAGCAGTGACAAAACCAGAACCAACAATCCATTGTAACCCTGACACTGCCTAAATTGGCCTTACCATGAGGTAAAGTGAAGCTGTCAACTTAGGTGGTGGGTGCTGGAGGTGCAGCAGCAGAAGCCCACCCCATGTTTAAGCCAGTGCCCCTCTCCTGAGCCTGTGCCCCAGTATCAGTAATGCTTGCTTATTGCTAAACTGGGCGGTATGGAAGTCTTGCCTATTTACTTTCTCCTATCACATCAAAGAGAACACCATTAAGAAAGGTCCTTGGCTGAGTGAGCAAGAAAAGAGGCAGCTATTAGCCTGGCCCACAGCACTTGTCAGAATGGGAAGGGTGCAAGAATCAAGCAAAGTGCTGGAGGAGAGAGCTGTGTGGGCTGCCTTGTGGCCCTTAAGCTAGCCTGCTGCCCTCATGTGCAGCATAAGTTGCTCTCCATTGCTAGTGTTCCAGCAAGATTCAACTGCCAGTGCAGTCACTACCGTTCCACCTGCCTTGCCCCACCCTCCAGCCCTTGGAGTCCTCATAAGGGAGGAAGAACTGTGAGGGGAGAGACTTCCAGCCATCCACCAGGCAAGGCCTTCTTCCACCTGCCTTGCCCCACCCACTAGTCTCTGCTTCTCAATTTGTATTGTATTATTTTATGCACTGTGACTTGTCATTGTTGTTTTTATTATTATTATTATTATAGTTTAGAAATTATTTATTGTAATTGTTAAGAGTGGATTTCTGTTTAATTTTTATATGCTGATATTTAATATTCGATAATATCCTAATGGATTGCTGAATATTACTTTATTTGATATTAAGTTGCTTATTTTAAAGTTATGTTTTATTATCACATTTTTTGTATTGGATTAGATTGTTATAAGGTGAACATTCTTTGTTTCTTCAGCTTGTAAACCGCCTTGGGTATAGTAAAATAGAAAGGGGGTATGCAAATTAAATGTGAAACGAAATGAAAGTGAAATATACTCTCAGTGAGTGCCCTCTCCTAACATCTTCCTCTTGGGTTAGCTTTGCTTGCTGTTCTCTTTCGTTGGAGGGCTGTATACTCACCTATCTATTGTTCTCTTTCGTTTTCTAGACAGCTAAGGCAGGTCAATTCAGATATTTTGACTATGGATCAAAGAACATAGATATATACAACCAGGTAGGAATTTGCTGGGTTTTTGTGTTGCCTGCAAAGGGAATTAAAAGTGAGGGTGTGTACAAAGGGGCAGTTTAAATTGGGTTGGATCCATCCCTTGTGTGCATGTTTTGTGCATCATCCACACAACACCCTCCTTGTTCAAGTAGCAGTCCACAGTTCCCTCAAATTACTTCTGATTTTCACAATTTATTGGTAATACAATAAAAGAACCCACTTATTTTACTTTGGTGAAAGTTTGTTGCGTGCAGTTCCACAGTTGTTTTTTTAAGCTACAGATGTGTGCATGTATCTAGGTGACATTCAAACTATCTGTTTCTTCCTAGACGACTCCTCCCTTGTACAGAATAGAAGAGATCACCATCCCAACAGTGATGTGGAGTGGAGGACAGGACTGGGTTTTGCAGCCCAAGGAAATTGCAGAATTACGGCCTCGAATTACTCATCTCATTCATGACACAGAGTTTCCTAAGTGGAACCACTGGGATTTCATTTGGGGCCTCAATGCTTTTCAGCTGATGTACCCAGAAATACTTGACCTGATGGAGAAGTAGCTGGGAAACCGTTTGGTTATTGTTGCTCTATTAATAGTGAAATCAAGATGGGATTCTGAGATCCCCAAAATCTTCCGAAATAAAGTTTAAATATATGTCACCTCATTTTGATTATTAAATTAGCCTTGCTTGCGAACCTCCTAGAGAGCCATTCTCCAAGGTAGCCAGAAAGGATCCCAATGAAAATCAGCTCCAAAAAGGACTCAAATGAAAATTAGTTTTTTAGACCCAGGCCCAGGTATGAGCACCACTAGGTATTCATTTAAGATCAGCAAGGAGGTTTTATTTATTTATATATTTAAATCAAACTAGTGCTTGATTTAAATATATAATAATGTGCCAAATATATGTGCCACATGTATGTGATAAAACAAATAAGCTACAATGAGACATTTACAAATGTCTAGTTATACATTTACAATGAGTCACTGAGATTTATCGCTTTGTCGGTAAATTAAAGTACATAGTCAAAATTAAGTTGCATTTGTGTACATAAAAATGCAATGCGTACATTGTGTTCTGTTTCTGCCAAAATGGAGATGTGAAGCTTTTTGAATTCATGCATCGATCACACTTACAGATCCATTGCCAAAAAGTAAACAAACACCAAAAACTTTTGAAATGTGAAGAACACTTGCTTCCTGCTGAATGCAGTTTTCCTGTCTCAAAAAAATCAATTTAACTTTTTATTATCCAAAACATTTCTATTTTCTAAAGGAAAGGAACAGGTTTTCCAACCAATACATGAAAAAATGATGGTTTCATTTGAAGCGGAGCACATCAGAACACATATGCAAAGCATGCTTCAGTCCTGAAAATGTGCAGTGATAATCTCTACTCGTGTAGAGTACATCATACTAGACAAGGCACCCCCAAACTCAGCCCTCCAGCTCCCATCATCCCTGACCACTGGTCCTGTTAGCTAGGGATGATGGGAGTTGTAGTCCCAAAACAGCTGGAGGGCCGAGTTTGGGGATGCCTTTACTAGACTAATCATAATTAACCTCTGCTGTGTCTGAGATTAGGGAGCACATCTTCCTCATTTGGGGACAATGTGGAGTTATATCCAGGGTAGTGTTGACCCCAAGTGGTTCGTTTCAAAAATTCACAACACTCACAAAAAAACTAAGCAAAAATAACAGCACCAACATTTTCCTCCATTCATTTACATTGGAGGTACTTTGAACGTAAGCTAGGTGAGGGGCTTGTTTGAAGAAGATCCACACAGCGGACAGTGCCCAGTGCAACTCCCATGGACATGGGAATGCAACCAGCATTCGGGAACGAATAAGAGTGGGCTGGAATACAGCCAAAGCTCTCCGAAAGATCAAATAGACATGAACAGGCAAGGAGACAGTCTGTCAGAACAGGAAGAGGCTGGAGCAAACCCAATAAGTCCGAAGAGCTGACGAATGGGAGGGCTGCTAAAATAGGAAGCAAAAGAAGAGAAGCAAAGGGTGATGGTTCAGTATATTTTGTAGACACCGGAAGGAGTCTTCAGAAGGGTCATCTTGAGTGATAATGCCGGCAGCTGCGTTAGAGCCATCTGGAGCTATCTGATTGTTTTTGCAATAAATCCTCCTTTTTAATTACCTACACTTACTGTGTTATCAAGCTGGGAACCTGGACTCCTGACAGAAGACCAATTTACCTCTTAAGTCCTTAAGTCACAACATAGCATCCAGAAATTCAAATGGATTTGCTGTGCCTCTTTAGTCAGCTATTATGTTCCAGGCAAATCTGGTCAAATGAATAGGCCCTGCTTTCACCTCATCATTTTTAATGCCACCACACCTGTTGTATAATTAAATGCTGCACTGCTACATTGACTTGCTTCCTTGCAGTTTGTTACATTCTAGATCTTTTGCAACATTTATTCAAGGTCCCAGCTCCATCTGAGTACCAAGGACAGGTAAGCAAAGGGATATTTTTATTTTAAAAGACGGATCTTCTTAATTTAATTATGGTGATATATTGGTTATCTTACCATTTTAGGCTGTTCTCTTAATGAAAATATAACTGATTATTAATTATCATAAGGTTCAGTTTTTGTGATGTTGAATCTCAATGAATGAATAGAATGTCATACTTACATGTTTAAGTCCCATTGAAATTTGAAGGATTAAAACACTTCACACTGTGAGATTTACAGTGGAATGCTTTGCATGTCTCTACATAGAAGTAAGCCCCCTTGAGTTCAGTGGAGCTTGCTTCTTGGTAAGTGTATGTAGCATTGTAGCTCTTTGCTTGCTAACCTGTACTCACCTGTAAGTCCCATTGAACCCAGTAGGGTTTACTTCTGAGTACAAAGAACTGCATGCACTTAAAAAAAAAGAAAAGACCGACTCAAAGAAAGCAACTGGAATTACATTTCAGTGCATTGTTTGGGCTTACAGAAAAGAATATGGGGAAATTCTCATGCAGTCTTGTATTTCTAGAAATAAAATTAAGTAATCTATAAAAAGCATTTCTATACCGGCCTCTCACACAATGTAAGGGCAATGTACAGCCACATAAAAACATTGAAAAGCAATACAATGCAATCATTAAAAGAATTATTTATGTCTGTGTTGTTGTATGTTACATTCTACAAAATGATAGGATCCTCTAGAAATATTTTTAGGGAACAGATGAAGTCCCACAAGTGGAGTACCTGAATGAATGTCCAATTATGAAGTGCAAATATGATCATTGGATTAAGTATCATTCTTTGAAACTACTGGTATTGCTTTACCCAGGCCTACAATGTGGCTCGTTTTGGTAGTGACCTGCTTAATCCAAGAGGCTTCCGCTGCGGAAGAAGTTATAAGGGGAAGACACTTGAATCCTCAAGAATTTATGACTATCGTAAGTTGCTTATTCAGATGCATCTCCTGCAGAATTTCAGGTCCTGTGTGAGTTATCCCAAAGAAACTGATGGTTCATTTGCAAGTGTTTGACACAAGCCATCTTTTCTGATTAGGTGAATGACTGAGTCAGGCTAATTTATGCCCTGTGGAAAGTTCAGAGGGCCTAGCTGAATGTAAATGTTGACTTTGAGCCTGCCTGCCTGTGTTTACAGGAGATTATTAACTGAAGGCAAACATAAATCCATTATGAAAAGCTTGGCATACATTTTATGTATTCCTGCGTGCTGGTTTACCACACAGATTAAGCAATTTGCCATAAAGTAGCACAAAACTGTTCTTCTTTGACTGTTTTGCCTCAGCATGGAGAAAACCAGCATCGATCAGCATGCCGGGTCACTGCACACAAAAATATTGGCCAAATGTTGATTGATGCTGTTAGGACAAAGACAGCTAAAATGGTTTCCAAGTCCCATCAGTTCTAGCCAGCATGGCTAATGATCAGAGATGATGGGGGTTGTAGTTCAAAAAATAAAATAAAAAATGGAGGGTACCATGGAATTGAATTGAAACTAGCCTCTTTGTCAGCTCTAATGTGTGAACTGGGCTTTAGCTTTGAGCTTTTTGGTGCTTACTGTTTCTACAATTTCCCTCTTGTATTGCTGTTAGGGGACTCCTTTCTCACAAGACCTGAATGTGGGGCTACCAGGGTGATGGTGGAGGAAGGCCGCTAGTGTATTTCTGCTCCTGTATTCATTGAATACATGAAAGTGTTCCCATGAACACCTCTCTGAATTTTGCCAAAGCTAACCCCTGCTCTGCAGAACTCCTGAAGTACACTCATACGGAAGGAAACAATTCTAGAATCTGGAAATGTTGAGCTGTTTTCCAGCAGGAACTCACTGGAACTCAGGTGGGCACCATTGCCATTCATGGTGATTCCAGCGCCTCTTTCTCCAGAAAAATAGTACTGTTGAGACTGATGGCAATATCTAGCAATTAAGTCAGGGTTTAAATTGTCACCTGGGAATATTTTTTAATTTAACAGTAGGTGTCTGGGATTTTGTCTGTTCCCTGAATTTGAAATATGGCAACCCTAAATTAGATAGAACCATAGCATCATAGAGTTGGAAGGAACCATTGAGATAATTCAACCTAATCCATACCCTTCTTAATGCAACAAATCCAGAGCTATAGCCCATCCTCTGCTTAAAGACCACCAACAAAGGAGGTGCCACTCCCCTTCTAGGTAATTGCCTTGTTCTTGAATATTGTAAGCCATCTTGAGACCTGATAGTGAAGGATGGGTACTAAATTGAAAACAACAGCAACAACTGAAACCTCTTCTCTGTTAGCCCTTCAGTGCTTTTGAATCTTCAAAGTCTTTCAAACATGCTTTTTCATTATTTCAATAAACAACCCTTACTATAATCTTATGAGGTGTGTTAGTATTACTACCTGCTAACTGCTGGTGCAAAAACCTGATGCTGAGAGATTACCTAAAACTACGTAGTGATCTTTGATTAAGGCAAGATTTGAACTTGGCACTTCCTAGTTCATTGAAGATACCACAGCTCTCAAAATTAAGTTCTTGAATCAAATTAGAAAGTGCTTTTTTATAGATATGTTCACTTTTACGTTCTTGTCTTAAATCTAAAAGCAGGGGTGGGAAACCAGCTGGCTCTGCAGATGGAGGACTCAACAACCTCAACCAGCATGGTCCCTGCGCAAGGATTATGCAAGTTGTAGTCCACCCACCAACATGCGAAGGGTGGCTGTGGCTTAGGGGCTGGCTCGTGGAATTATTTATCTTGGCTATGCTTATATGCCTTGGGGTGTGGGATGGGGTAATGATTTCTTTTCCTCCCAATCTGCAGAATGAAGTCATTCAATATTGGGGCTACCCCAGTGAAGAGCATGAAATTCTGACGGAGGATGGCTATTACTTGCAAGCAAACAGAATTCCTTGTGGAATGCACAGTTCTGGCAAGACAGGTAATTTTGGAATGTAACAGCTGTGCATTTGGATTCATATAATACCTTAACTTTTTTTGTAAGTTATTTGAGTTTCATTTTTTTGGGGGGGGGAGGCCCCAACGAATTACTATAATTAACAAATAAATAAGCTAAACTGTCCCTGTTCACTAGGGAGAATTCTTGTCTTCTTAAACCTTACCTTGTTAAAAACTTTCATTTATTTTATTGAATGGCCTTCTGGATCAATAATGCTCACTCCTTTGTCACGCTGTATAAAACGGGGTAATAAAAATCACACTCTGCTGTGGATTACAACTCCCATCATCTCTGACCATTGGCTCTACTGACTGGGGCCCAAGGGAGATGGAAGCCACAACATCTAGAGAGCAGCAGGTTGGCTATCCCAGCTTAATATTGATTTTAGCCTCATGTACTTATCCTGGAATGAAAGAGAAATGAGATGTTTCCTGTTTAAATATTACATGATATTTACTTTCTGAGTGGATGTGCATGGGATCGGGCTATAAACATCCATTCATTTAGACATGCTTAAGATTAAAACAAATATTTACTAACATATCCTGATTCTGAAGCCAGGCTATAGCTGAGTAATCTCTGAAAGACATCAGCAGCAGTATATAATGTGCTATGTGGGGTACAGGGCCAGGTTGTGGGATCGTGGGGGGGGGGAATAGTGGTCCTTGGTGTATGAGGAGTACCATAAGAATATCCCTATTTTTATCTGTGAAATGTTAGGTGGTAAGAAGAGTTGCAAAAGAATTACAGGAACAAGTAACCATGTCCAGCCTAGAAAAAGTCACATTTGTTCAGTAACTCTGGAAGTTCAGATTTGTCCAGCTGGAGTCATCATTACAGAGCATCACAGTGGGCAGTTTTGATTCTTCAGTATAAGGCAGAGAGGTCACCCCCAGATTATATTTCTTTGCTTTCTTTTCCAGGCCCTAAACCTGTTGTTTTACTAGTACATGGCTTGCTTGCTGAAGGTAGGTGCTGGATTGCCAATCTTCCCAACAACAGCCTGGGATTCTTCCTAGCAGATGCTGGCTATGATGTTTGGATAATAAATACCAGAGGGAGCAGCTGGTCTAGAAGGCACAAGACCTTGTCAATTGACCAAGAAGAATTTTGGAATTTCAGGTATGCTAAAGGGACATTTTGGAGTTTAGACAAGGTATGTTAAAAGGACGTTTTGGACGAAAAGGACGCTTTTTCTGAGTGCTGTCCCTGACATACAGCTATAGCAATCTTATCTTGTAGGGAAAGCGCTTCACTCTTGGACGGGGTTTTGAAGCATGGCAGAGGATGTTCCATTTGAGGTCTTGTAGCAATATGTATGACTCTGCATACTGTTAACCCCTTAGCAATTTCTACACTACCCCCCTGTTACAGAATTACATGCAGTATAATTGTATACACATTACAAGTAAAAGAGCCAAGCTCTACGAGTGGTACTGTTTTTCTATGCATAATTTTATAAATATTAATACCTAATTTGCATGTATTGTTGTATGTGTTTATGCACTGGTTGCTTTAGGAAATCTGGCGTGTATATGCATATGATATTACACAGATAACCCCAGTTACTTAAGAGTAAGCCCCACTGAACTTACTTTGAATTGACATGGTTAGTATTATGCTGTTAGATTTAAAAAGGAAGGGGCAGAGTAACATGGGAAGGCCTACAGGTTTCCCCATCCTTGTTTTATACAGTGGCAGTTGTTTGTCTAAGCGAGAAAGAGGTTCTTCCAGGATCTTCTGTTTCTGTGTCTAAGCGTAGGTGGGCAATAGAACAACTGTGTTTTGTATGTCTATATTTCAGTTTTCATGAAATAGCAATATATGATATTCCAGCAACTATAGACTTCATCCTAAAGAAAACTAGGCAAGAAAAATTATATTATATTGGCCATTCCCAAGGTGGGACACTAGGTAAGTTATGATCACGTTATTGAAAAATATTTTATCCTTGTATCCTTTGTTAATTGAGTTGGGACTAGAAGTTTAATATGCAGTACTGGGTCTCTAGGAAGATTCATCCACTGAAACTAAGCTGGACCCTTCTGTTGTTGAATCCTGCATGTATGCTTTTTTGCAAATGGTTTGCAACTCTGGGACAGCATAAAGAGCCACTTACACACTAAAAAGAGATAATTGCTTAAGGTGAAAACCAATTAGGGTTGCTCTGCTGATTAAAAGCATCTATTCGTGGAATAGAATCACAAACTGATGTGCAAGTGTGGAAAATTGAATTTTGGACTGGAAAAATTAGGAAGAGAGAGAATCTGAAATTGACCAATTGGTTAATCCCTAGTGTGAGCCCCACTGCATTCTGTAGGACTTCTGAGTAGCCAGGAAAGGAGTGCACTGTTAAGGATTCATAGGGGCACAAGAACAATGCAAGTATTGTTCCCCACCCCAATGCACTGTCCCAAATACTTACATCTCCCATTTATGGAATACTTTGGGGTTGGTTTTTTTGCAGGTTTTATTACCTTTTCCATCATTCCTCAGCTTGCTCCGAAAATCAGTCTCTATCTGTCATTTGCTCCTGGCTACACATTGGTAAACAGCAAAGGACTTTTCTATAAACTTTTGGTAGTTCCTGATGGACTTAGAAGAGTAAGTATTTCTTATATGATTTAATTACAGTGGACTCAATATCATTATTTCTGAACAGTTTTGAGTGTTGGTTGATTCCCATTTGTCCAATTTGTAAGTGAGCTGGATAAAAGAAGGGATCTCCAAACACTGATCTATTTTTGTGTTATGACTGTGATAAAGAGCTAAAGGTAATTAGACATGCTTCTAAGCTGATTTGGAATTATTTGCACATTTTTGTATTTCAGCTTATATGGGGCAGCAAAGAATACTGTCTTCTTAGCAAGGAATTGAAAGCCCTCACAGCCAAGATATGCAGCTACCCAGTTATAGACAAATGGTGCCTCCGGTTCCTTTCCCTTGGGGTAGGATTTAATGAGAAAAACTTAAATGTGGTAGGTGCTTTCTCTTTATATCTTTTGACAAAGGAAAAAGAGAAATGAGCTTCTACACATGAATACATTATAGCAGCCCAGCGCACACTACACAATTGTTTTCATGTTATATTTTGAATATTGAAGTCTAATAAAGAGCCTGGGTTCTGAGGTCTGCAGGGGAGGTCAGGCTTGCAGTTCTGCTGATTATTGTGGCCCTTTGGGTGAGCCTTCTCTATACTGTACCCCAAGTTGTGGAACGCCCTCCATTTAGATGAGATTTCTCTGTATGTTTAAAGTTGCTATTGAATATTTATAGGATGGTGCTCTGCAATGTAAAATAAGCTATGCAAGATGTTACTTGTAGAGTATAGGTTCAGAACATAAAGCATATGGGTATAGTGCTGGTTCATGCTGCTGTGTTGCCCTTAACCAATCAAGGAAGAGAATTAGGAATGAAAAAAACCCAGGTGGAGGTTGCTACACAAAAGCTTCATTGGAAGGGGGGGGGGGACAATAAGAGAGACTGTGGAATGTGCTTGCTGCTCTCACACAGCATGTAACTTAAGGCAAGACATCTTACCTTGTTTTTCCAGAGTCGAGCAGACGTGTATCTTGGAATCTTTCCTGATTTTTCTTCTGTGAAAGCAGTGGACCACTGGGGCCAGGTAGATTTTGATAACTGTCTTCAGAGCAGTGCCAAAGCCTTAGTCCAAAGCCTGGTATTTTACTGAATGTGCCATTTAGAGTAGGTGTTTATTAATAAACAAGTGGGCAGGGCATACCTTCCAAATGTCCCGATTTTCCAGGGATAGTCCCAGAATTACAAAAGCTATTCCAGCTTCAGATTTGATCATGGAATGTCCTTCATTCCCCCACCAGTGCTGCCACCACCGAACTTGGGGAGGTGGATGAGCAAGCGCTTGTACCTAGTGGCAGTGGCTGTGGCTGAGAGGGAGCACCCCGATGTCTCTCCACAGTTGCTACAGCCAGCCTCCTACCATGGGCAGCTGATAGCAGCTGCTGGAGAGCAGCGAAGAGGAAGAGGGGCTGCCACTGTGGCGCCCAGCCTTGTATGAAGTTTCTGCACTGAGGGGCAGGCAGAGGGCAGGGCTACCCTGGGTGGGAGGAAAGGGGGTTTGGAGCAGAGCACAAGGAGTCTTTATTTGTTTATTTTATAAAAAGGGTCCCCCCCAATCTACATCTAATCTTGCCCCCTTTGAAAACTTATATTTTAGTGTATATTTTTCTTTTTGTGAATTTACCAAAGAATAAAATAAAATAAAATTAGAACGAAGGGATTTTTCCTGGGCAGTGGAGGGCATGTGTAGTACATCCCATTGGTGCAGTGCTGGCACTCATCTTTCTCCTGGTAAGAAATGCTCTGTGGTGGCGAAGAAGGGCCAATAAATAAATAAATAAATAAATAAATAAATAAATAAATAAATAAATAAATAAATAGGTATCAAGGATGGTCAGTTAGGGGAGAGTGAGAAATGCCTCTATTTTCATCTGAGAAATGTTGGAGGGTATGCCAGGGTGGTTAGTGTAGTCCTTAATTCTACGTATATTACACCCAGTGCTTTTTTCGGGGGGGGGGAGCAAAGGTATGCATACCCCTAAACATTTTGTGTTGCCCCGAACGACTGACCGACAGACAGACGGACCGACATGACAGCTGTCTCTGCAGTAAGAGCGCAGAGCTCTTTCATTCTCCCCATCGGTGCCTGGGGAGGGGAGTTTGGGGTGGCAGTGGTGGAGGCAACGGTGGTCGTCCTCCTCCTCATGCCAGGCTAAAGCCAGCTGGTGAGCGCTCACCCCTACTCACTTAAGCTGACCCTCCCACCGCCGTGGGCTTTTCCCATGTTCTCAGCCTCGTTGCCTCAAGTCCCTCGTTTGGGGGTTGGGGGGGGGGGGAGTTGTAGGAGAGGAAGGGGGCTGAGGGGGAGAGGGAGCAGCCAAAATGAGAGTACCCCTAAATATTTGTTAAAGAAAAAAAAGCACTGATTACACCAATATTTAAAGATCAGCACAGGTCCTAGACAACTTGGGACTAGGATACCTTTATATGCCCTCAAAAGATTGCTAAGATTTTCAGTGATATTCACCATCTGGAATATGCTCCACATGCCACTTTTCTGGTGGAAACAACAGTTACAAAAATAGTTTGCTTTTATTGATATATGTTAACTGTTTTATTGTTTTAATTTGTGATAAATATTTCTATTTATCTATCTATTCTATGCAAACCACTTAGGGATCATGTATGTTAAGTGATATAAAATATTATATATTAATTCCTTAAATAAATTAAATATTTTTACACATATTTTTAAGGGGCTCCACTATTTTAGCAAGAGGTTTTATAAATATTGCATGAAGAGGAATTCTAGCTATTCACATCACCAGATTTAGTATTTGCACATGACTACGTTTGAAAATTAAAATTTTCAAACTCTACATAATTTTTTGTCCTTCTTCTAGATCACCAGGACACATAAATTTAGATTTTTTGACTATGGATGCAGGAACAAAGTTGTATACAATATGGTAAGGAAAAGGATGGGTTTGGGTTCTCTTTTATAATTCTGTGTTTAAAAAATGCTGTAATATTTGAATTCTTGCACACTTCCTTCAGGAACTCTAAAAGACTGAGAGAACATCAAAGAAGCACACAGAATAGGCTGAAATTATGGGTCGTATCCAACACTGTGCACACAGAGTTCCACTTGCATAATTAGAGACCCCCTCTATCTATAATTATGGGGGGCTCCCTCAATCCTTGGCACAGATTTTGAGAGTGTGCTGGTTGGCAGAAGTTCAGTAGTGAATGCAGAGGTCTATAGCACAACCAGATCTGCAGGGCTGGATACGATCCAATGGTTTTATTTCTATGGAAGCAAACAGACAAATAACCAATATGCATTCCAGTCTGGATCCTGACCTTTGCTTCTTTTAATTTCCTTACTTGATGTCCCTCTTCTTTCTTACAAAAAAAACAGCAACACCCCATCATATTTCTTCTTGAGTAATCACTTCTTTTATTTTTAATATTGTAACACGTTTTCACACGATTAAGTATGCATACGTACTCTACTTTTGCATTCTGTACCTCCCATGATTGTTATTCTCATTAATGTCTTTAGAATTCTTTTCATCTTGTCAGCAGCATCATTTTAACTGTGATGTGTTCACTAAATAGACCTTGTTTGTGGGAATCAACAGAGATTCTTGTACCATTTGTTAAGAAGCTGTTTTCCCCCATTGGGGAGCAGAGATGGTTTGTTTAATATGACAACTTTTGTTGAATTCAGCATGCAGAAATTATTGTGTGAATCTGATTGGCAGCCTTAGAATGGTCCCCTCTGCATATTAGAGAAATCATTTTCTCTTCTAAATATTAAAATGCAGAATTTCCTGAATAGAGGAGCCAGTAAAATTTCATAATGTCCTTCCTCATGTTGTAGTAAACTAATGTAGTATATTCTTAACTGCCATTAAGTAAATGTTGATCAAATATGAAATACAGTGGTACCTCGCGTTACATACGCTTCAGGTTACATACGCTTCAGGTTACATACTCCGCTAACCCAGAAATAACGCTTCAGGTTAACAACTTTGCTTCAGGATAAGAACAGAAATCATGCTCTGGTGGCACAGCAGCAGCAGGAGGTCCCAGTATCTAAAGTGGTGCTTCAGGTTAAGAACAGTTTCAGGTTAAGAACGGACATCCAGAATGAATGAATTACGTAACCAGAGGTACCACTGTATGTAAATTAAATTCTTGCACTGTAGAGGATGAGATGGTTGGACAGTGTTCTTGAAGCTACTAACATGAGTTTGGCCAAACTGCGGGAGGCAGTGAAGGATAGGCGTGCCTGGCGTGCTCTGGTCCATGAGGTCACGAAGAGTCAGATACGACTGAATGACTGAACAACAACATTTATGGGATCATAATGACAGACATTCCTTTCTGATCTTGATTCACAGGGTCCGGAGCATAATATATACATTAGAGTAATTAATCTTCAACTACCAAATTAATGGATCTGCAAAAATGTACTTCATATAACTAACATTTCAACACAGGAGGTTTTCCTTTGTATTACTGGCTCAGTGCAAACATTCAAGTACTAAAGAGGGGGAAATGGATAAATGGAAAAAATCCCGATGCCATACATCCCAGAACACTGAAGGTTCTGAATAAGCAAATGTCCGAAAAGTTTGAAAAGATGTCAGCACCATCATTGAAACCTATTTCTGTTTTATTTTTCACCCCCAGACTACACCTCCATTTTATAAAATAGAATGCATGGAAGTGCCAACAGCTTTGTGGAGTGGAGGACAGGACATTATGGAAGATGAAAAGGATATTCAACTCTTAATCCCTCGAATCCGTCATTTAGTTTTTTACAAGAATATCCCTGATTGGCAGCATCTGGATTATATCTTCGGTCTCGATGCTCCAAAGCAGCTATACCCTGACGTGCTTAAACTGATGCAGAAGTTCAAATAAATTCTATAGTTAAAGTATATGTTTCCTATCTTCCATATTAAAGTTGAAACTTTTTTTTTAAAAAAAAGCTGATATAGTTACATAAGAATATGTCGACAAAGTGTAGGACATAATCCTGCATTTTCAGAATGGCTAACCAGATGCATCTGAACAGCTCACAAGCAGCACATGTTGCTTTGGTCTCCATCCAAGGGCAAAACAAAGCAGTATTTTGCAAGTTGTGATAGCAAGCAGGACTGCGGAAAGAATTTGCGCAACATACCTACACACTGCAGCCAACACAATAATGTGTCGCAGCACACAGTTTGGAGAGCTCTGTGTAGTGTTTATAATACAGAATAGAGCCATTGCTATTTGGAGATAAAAGAAGTTACAGTGGTGTGAATCATAAACTGCTCTGCCAACAAGTTGCAACCAGAAATTCAGGTTTCACAGATATTCCACTGCACATGTCATCACTGATTTCTCGCACAAGTGACAATAGCCATATGAGGTCAGCTCCACTGAGAGCTGTCAGTGTGAACTGAGGCAAATAAGAAATCGATCAAAAGCTTTAAACTGATCACAATGATGGAACAGGTAGGTGCACATCTGAAAAGTACTTTCATGTTCTGTTTATCAGTGTTTGTGAAATCCCTGCTGGTTTCATACACATTTCGGGGCCCAGCCTGAAGGAGCGAGTGACAGAGTTCAGGAGTACATCTCTAAAACATTTCAGCTTCTGCATATGACACATGTCTCTAGGATAATATAGATGCCAAATGTAACCTCTGTAGTAGAGAGGTTACTAGCATGTAAAAATGCAAACTAACACAGTTTATGTAGTCAATTGCATAGTGTTAACTTACTAAATGAAAGGAAAGTATTGTGTCAGTAGATGAATCCTCAAAGAGACTCCTGTTCATCATCCAAGACTCTTCAAAGCTTCAAAGTATGACTTACCCCACTACTCCTCTGGATTGGTGGGTGGGAAAATGGAATTCTGGCAATCCTATACATGGAAAGGATCACTTGTATGAGTAACAATAAATTAATCAATATAGTAAGGGACCACAGGAGAAAATTTGGGGCCAGCAGACAAAGACTGGTGGAGAGGAGCTGGAGAGGGAGTTGAGAGGTGATGATGAGTAAAATGAGAGTAATGTAAAAAAGGGCTTCTCAGAGGAGAAAACAAATTGCAGGAAGGTGTGATTGCTTATGGAAATTGTTAGAGTAGGTGAAGAAAACTCTTTGTTTTGCCAATAACTTTGATGCCACAACACCACCCGTGAATATAGCATTCAATAATTCACATTATTATAATTTAAGTTGCACTATTAATTGTGAACTTGGTTAATGGGGGGGGGGGGATGAAGCCAACTGCATAAATTTCACAAAAAACCCCCAAACATGTTCAGGTCAAGTTAAAAGCTTGTTTGTGAGGATAATGAAGAAACCAGCTGATTTTGCCCTAGGAAATTCTTTAGACAAGCAAACAGAAATTCCAGTGAACCCTGAGTTCCACTCCTGAAGCTCTTAGTCTGTGTGAGAGCTGCCTCCCTATCCTCATACAAGTGTGCACACAAGAGCTTGCAAGCCATGAATCTTCATAAAGTAACAGGCCTAATTAAGACACACAGGTTACATAGGCACAGGTTTTGCTTAAAGCAGGACAGCAAATTCTAAATCACATAGTCCAGGGGAAAACACAGTATCTATAATTGCGTTTTGTTTTCCCCAAATGTAAACTAGGGTCAAGAAGGATTTAAAGCCTGCTTCATGGGGGCTTGGAGATGTTGGGAAGAATATTGTTTGTTTGTTTGTTTATTAAATTTGTATGATACGCTATACCCGCAGGTCTTAGGGCAGTTCACAGGATAAAATCACAATATTAAAACACAAAATACATAAAATAAAAAACAATTTCCTCCACATTTTGTATTATTTAAAATACGCTCTGCTTGGTCCAGGCAAGTGGATATTCATGTTGTGTGGAATCTACAATTCTTCAGAACTTTCTAACTTACAAGGACTTTGTTCCTCTAGTTCTCATCTAATTTGAATCTAGAAAGGAACAGTAGTGAATTAAAGCATGCACACAAAGCAATCATATGAACGCCAACCTAAAAGTAAGATCAAGCAGATTAGGGTGGCCTAAAGGATTGTAGAATTACACCCACATTTACCAAATCCATGTATGTCTCATAAGTTGGAGATGTAACTAACATATTTCAGAGGTACAGTGTGTAATAGTATCCAAGATACTGTGTTCTCAGCGTATTGCTAATAGCATCACCATAATTATTCATGGAACATAGGCAGCCAAATTCCCTTCAAGCTTCTGCAGCATTCAGTTGCGATTCAGACGCTGTTGGGAGAGGAGACGGTAAGCAATACCCTTCAATTTTATTTTGGTGGTGTATTCCCCCCCCCCCCATAGCGACAACTTTTTTTAAAGCCTGTGTTTTAATATAGCCTGCATTTTGAGCAGAGCTCTCTATTAATGTACTGTACAACTGAATAATAGTTATACCTGCACTATCCTATAAATTGAACAATAAGAATATAATATATTCTCACTTGGATCAGGCCAAAGGACCAGAGGTGGGGAATCTATGACACTCCACGTGTTGCTGGTTTCTGGCTCTCCTAGTCCCTGGCCAGCCAGCTTGAGGTTGATGGGAGTTGGAGTCTAACAACATCTGGTTTCCCACCCCTCTCATTAGATAATAAGCTAAACATGAACAGGTTTTTGAAGGACTCTCTAATTTGATTCAAGAACTTACTTTTCGAGAGCTGTGAAATCTGCATTGAACTAGAAAGTCCATAGTTCAAATGTCACCTCCATCATAGATGATTTTAAGTGTCTTTAGGTCATCTCTCAGCATCAGGCTTTTGCATCAGTAATAATAATAATAATAATAATAATAAGAAGAAGAAGAAGAAGAAGAAGATACTTCACAGGTTGTTCATTGAAATAACACAATTGAAAGACTTTGAAGACTGGGGAGGGCGGGGGAATGAAAGGTTGTCACAGAGAAGATGGAATGAATCCAGAGAGCAGGATTAGATCTATGGTCTTAAATTGGATGAGGATTATATCCTAGTTCCCCCTTCTTTTTTATTCATGTGGGTACAAATAATACTGCCACACATAGCCTGCAACACATAGCAAGGGACTATGAGACACGGGGCAGAGAGCTGAAGAGACATGGAGCATAGGTAGTCTTTTTATCACTCCTTCCTGCTGAAAGTCACGGACAAAGAAGAGAGAGGAAAATACAGAGGTAAGCCACTGGCTGCGCAGGTGGAGTCGTCAGGAAGGATTTGGCTTCTTGGAGCATGGTCTCTGCTTCCTTTAGTTAGGACTTCTTGTGAGAGATGGGCTGGACCTCACAGCAGTTGACAAGAATGTGTTTGCCAAGAGTCTTGAGAATCTGATCAGTAGAGCTTTAAATAGATATTGGGGGGAGGGAGAAAACAATACGAACAACAAAAGAGCACCTGGCACTGGGGATAATAGCTTCATTGATGCACAAAAAACTGAGGTGGTGGTCCAGAAACCTGCTAAAGGGCAAGAAACTGCAAGAAGAAAGCAGCTTCAGAGAACAACTCATGGTTTCAGTTGTCTCTACACAAATGCACATGGGAAACAAACAAGATGAATTGGAGCTTTTAATACAGGATGGCAAATACGACCTGGTGGGCAAAACTGAATAACTGAAACCTGGTGGGATGAGACTCATGGAGTGTAGGAATTGAGGGGTACAACCTGTTCAAAAGGAAAAGACCAAATAGGAAGGGGGGGAGCAGCATTGTATATAAAGGATGTGTACACTTGCTAACAACAAGGCCAGTGGAAGTGATGATATTCCAGCTGAACTATTTAAAATTTTAAAAGATGATGCTGTTAAGGTGCTACACTCAATATGCCAGCAAGTTTGGAAAACTCAGCAGTGGCCAGAGGATTGGAGAAGATCAGTCTACATCCCAATCCCAAAGAAGGGCAGTGCCAAAGAATGCTCCAACTACTGCACAATTGCACTCATTTCACACGCTAGCAAGGTTATGCTTAAAATTCTACAAGGCAGGCTTAAGCAGTATGTGGACCGAGAACTCCCAGAAGTGCAAGATGGATTTCGAAGGGGCAGAGGAACCAGAATTATGGTGCTGGAGGAGACTCTTGAGAGTCCCATGGACTGCAAGAAGATCAAATCTATCCATTCTCAAAGAAATCAGCCCTGAGTGCTCACTAGAAGGACAGATCCTGAAGTTGAGGCTCCAGTACTTTGGCCACCTCATGAGAAGAGAAGACTCCCTAGAAAAGACCCTGATGTTGGGAAAGATGGAGGGCACAAGGAGAAGGGGACGACAGAGGATGAGGTGGTTGGACAGTGTTCTTGAAGCTACTAGCATGAGTTTGGCCAAACTGCGAGAGGCAGTGGAAGGATAGGCGTGCCTGGCGTGCTCTGGTCCATGGGGTCACAAAGAGTCGGACATGACTGAACGACTGAACAACAACAACAACACTTGTGAAGAAATCCATGGCCTGGAGCATGAAAAGCAGATTGCGAGTATATGGGTAAAAATTGTAGGAGAGAGAATGAATAGTGACCTTACTGTGGGTGTCTGCTAGAGACCGCCAAGTCAGACTGAAGACTTGGATGATACCTTACTAGAGCAGATTACTAAACATTCAAAAAGGAGAGAAATAGTAATCATGATGGGAGACTTCCCTGATATCTGTTGGGACTCAAACTCTGCCAAGAGTGTAAGGTCTGACATATTCCTCCATTGCCTCACTGACAATTTCATTTCTCAGAAGGTGGAAGAACCAACAAGGGGATCATCTATCTTGGACCTGGTCCTCACCAATAGCGAGAAACTGATTTATAAAGTGGAGTACTTGGAAACTTGGGAGGAAGTCATCATGTTCTCCTGGGTTTCAAAATACAGAGGCAAGGGAAAATTGAGTGTAGTTAAGACATGCACTCTGAATTTTAAGAAGGCCAATTTCAAAAAGCTGAAGGAGCTACTGGGTGTGATCCCATGGTCAGAAATACTCAACGAGAAGGGAGTCCAAGAAGGATGGGGTGTCTAAAAGGAGAAATATTGAAGACCCAAATACAGACAATACCAACAAGAAAGAAAAGTGGGAGGCATCTAAGGAAATGGGTGTGGCTGCATAAGGAGCTTACAGATGAGCTGAGAGTTAGGAAGGGCATGTATAAGAAATGGAAGAAAGGGGAAATCACTAAGGAGGAGTATACACAAGTAGCCAACAGTTGCAGTGGTCCCTACAGACTGGAGGTGGGGAAATGTTGTCCTCATCTTCAAAAAGGAGAACAAGGAAGAACCAGATAACTACTGACCAGTGAGCTTGACATCGATATCAGGGAAGGTCCTAGAACAGATAATTCAACAGTTGATCTGTGAGTATTTAGAAAAGGCTGTTGTGCTTTCTAAGACCCAGCATGAGTTTCTCAAAAATAAATCATGTCAGACTAATCTGATTTCTTTTTTGGATGGAATTACAAAATTGGCAGATCAGGGAAATGCTGTGGACATAGTGTATCTTGATTTCAGTAAGGCTTTTGACGAAGTCCGTGTGATATTCTTGTGAAGAAGCTGGCAATATGTGGGTTGAATGAGGTAACTGTTAGGTGAATTTGTAGCTGGTTGACTGATTGAACCCAACGAGTACTCATTAATGGTTCCTTGTCATCATGAAAAAAGTGACAAGTGGGGTCTGCAGGGTTCTGTCCTGGGCCCATTGTTGTTCAATGTCTTCATAAATGACTTGGATGAAGGAATTGAGGGGATGCTTATCAAATTTGCAGAAGACATCAAACTGGGAGGGGTAACTAATGCCGCAGAAGACAGAATCAGAATTCAAAATGACCTTAACAGACTGGTGAAGTTAAGACATCACTGAGCTAGGTGGACTGATAGGAACATAAAGCAGTCTTCTATGTTGCTAAATTACAGGAATCATACCGTAGAACTGTAGAGTTGGAAGGGACCCAGAGGATCATCTAGTCCAGGGTTTCCCAAACTTGGGTCTCCAGCTCTTTTTGGACTGCAACTCCCATCAACCCTAGCTAACAGGACCAGTGGTCAGGGATGATGGGAACTGTAGTCCAAAAACAGCCAGTGACCCAAGTATAGGAAACCCTAATGTAGTCAAACCCCCTGCAATGCAGGACTATGCAGCTGTCCCATATGAGGATCAAACCTGCAACCTTTGTGTTATCAGCATACATAAGATCAGCACAAACAGCATACACAAGAACAACACCCTAGTGTGTTATACTAAAATATACAGCCAGGCAATTATCCCTGGAGTTATCTGGCAAATTAGGGAGATGCAGCTGTATATTTAACAAAGCCATCATTGAAAGCAATTTATTCTGGCATATAAACAGTATGCAAATTACAATAATCATAAAAACCACTGTGGTGCATGATGCAATATAATCCTGGTGATGCATGAGGGTATCTAGTTGCACAGCCTTCTCTTGCAAGGCAGAGATTAGTCTCACATCCAGGGAGTGGCAGGCTTCTGCCAATCAAGGTTCTTACCCCAAGAGCATCTGCTAGTTTCCTCCTATTGCATGATTCACTGCATAGGCTTTTATTCATGCAGGAAAACGTACATCTTTATGTCCTCATAACGCCTCACTATCCAGCCTCCAGCTGTTTCAAATGAACTAAGATAACACTACTACCCTTGGAGCTTCCATGGAAGCAAACCTGATTCACCCAGGCACTGATGTAAGAGCCTGCCATATATCGCTCCCATGGGCAGCTTCTCTGGTCTGGGTGAGGGAAGGTCACACACAGATGGTCAGATACTGTATCCCTCAGTGTTATGCAATTTACTGAAATGCAAACTACAGGGCTACTATGTTAAGTTGCACAAAGCCTGAAGCCTAACAAAAATGTTTGCTTCAGTTTGCTAAGCAAACTGGCTCCTTATTTTTGAAAGCTTTTTATAGAAGAACATTTTAAATCCCAGCAGGCAGGTATAGACAAATCTGGTTCAGATTGGGGAGCTGCCTCCAGAAGCTCAGAGCCAGAGCCAGCAACTAACAAAATTATTTTTCCTTATATGTCTGAAGCACCTCAAGAATGCCATGTCCAGCAAAAACATATCCCCCCCCCCAGTGATCAGGAAGCTGCTTCCCTCAGAATACAGCATGCTTTCACTTACATCAGAGATAGCCATACTTTTCCTCATGGGGCAGATCTGTTTTCATTTTTTCCTCACAAACCATCCATCTCAGTTACTAATACTTCTAGAAGACAGAAACATTATTTCTTCCCTGCACAGCACCACCCAAACTAAAATTGCACTCCCTGCCCTCAACCCTTATAAAAACTTTTTTTTTTTAAAAAAAACTTCCCATCTTTGCTAAGGAGTTTGAAACAAAATTGTTTTACACAGGTCAGCGATGTGGCTGTTTGTGGCAGTGGTGTGCTTAATGCAACAGACAACAGAGTCAGAAGAATTCCTCAGGAAACGGCACTTGAATCCTCAAGAATTCATGACTGCTGTGAGTTGCTTGTTCAGTTGCATTTGAAAACAACAGGCTATTGATAGGACAAAATAATTTGGTTATTATGATTTGTACATATTTCTTTTAACTGATATTCCAAAGCATTTGCTTTTCACAGAAGGATTTCCAGGCCTGCCTGAGTTACTCCAAAGAGGGCTTGATGGATTACAATGGATGGATTTAGCTGACCCCAAGGCTAAACATCTAGACTTAGGGGAAAAAAGTCTCAATTTGCTGAGGGTTTTTTTTTTTTGGTTTTGTTTCGTTGTTCTTGCAGAATGAAATAATCCAATATTGGGGATACCCCAGTGAAGAGCATGAAATCCTGACAGAGGATGGCTATTACTTACAAATAAACAGAATTCCTTATGGAATGCACAGTTCTGGGAAGACAGGTAATTTTGGAATATAACTGACATTTTTGTAGCATTTTTTTTTAAAGTAAGAGAAGGGGCTTAGAACTCTTCACCCTCTGTTCCCCAGTCCTCATCATCAACGGGCAGGTACTCTCATGCCAGGCAGGGGCGGTTGCAGAAGGCAAATGACAGGGATCTCTGCGTAGGGTGCCTGGTTTGCAATCCCCAAGATTGTGTGCCAGGCAATCCCTCCCACCCCCACCCCCCGTGCTACGCCACTGAGGAAGAGTATTGGCAGGATTCCACATAGCCCAGAAGAAACAAATGTCTGTGTATAATTGCTCAGAATGAGCTAGTTCAGTTTAATGAAGTTCACTGAATTAGTTCAAAAATCTTTGAATCACACCTGGCAGTTGTTGCCATAATTGCTGGGTGAACTTAATGCGAATTAACTTTATAGGGGGGTAAAATTTTGAAAGAAATTCCAATTAATATTCAAGTTCATAATGGTTAAAGAAAGGAAGAAAGGAAGTCGTATCCCACTGTGTGTGTTTTGATGTCTCCTTTACCTATTTGTTATATGTCAGCGTAGCAGTTTATAACATTCTGAAAGCTGAGGAGAATTTCAAGATAATATGAATTTAACTCTGAAATGAACATGAACTGAACAAGTTCATTTTGTAAGTGGACAAATGTGAATTGGAACTACAGTCATACCTCAGGTTGCGTTTGCTGCTGGTTGCGTTCGGCACAGGTTACGAACGCGCCGAACCCGGAAGTACCGAAACGGGTTACTTCCGGGTTCAGTGCTTTGTATATGTGCAGAAGCGCCAAATCACGCCACATGCGTGCACAGATTCGGTGCTTCAGGTTGCAGACCTTTCAGGTTGTGAATGGGGCTCTGGAACGGATCCCATTCTCAACCAGAGGTACCACTGTAGTACCTTTCTGGTCATGTTCAACCTGAACTAGAATTAGTTCCTTATCTAAAAAGACTTTCAAAGCTCTGATATCTATTTCTCTATGTGATGTTGTGTAAGAATGAAGTGCTTGGATTAAGCTTTAGTGTGCAGAAGTGGTGAATTAATTGTAGAAACAGGGTACAATCTTCTGCCCAATTTTTCCTATCTGGGCACATCTAATCACCTTTGTCTTTCACTACCTTGCCATGATGAGGTGGCATGAATAAATGATTTATTTATGCCATTGAGTCAGGCCCTGCTCAAGACATTTCGCTGCTTGATGTGAAGGCCAAGAGCCCTCTCCAATCCATTCCATGAACAGAAGCCATCCAGACAAGTCAAGGGACAGCATCCTCCATTCATTTTAGGATAACAGGGTTGGGAGCAGCAGAGCAAGTCAGATGGCAATTATGCCACTCTGTCCTCACTCTGCCTATCAGTAGGGCCAGCCCTGTATGGAATCTTGCCATAGGAAAGCAGCTACTGATTTTCAGCAATGGAGCTGAAGAATTTGCTGCTTTCTCATCTGATCCATACTGCCTTTGTATTGGCTATGATTTCCAGGAAGCATTTGTTCATATTTTTTAATAGTGCCTAAAGGTAAACCACAGAGCCTAGGGCTTGCTGATCAGAAGGTCGGCAGTTCTAATCCCCGGGACGGGGTGAGCTCCCGTTGCTCGGTCCCTGCTCCTGCCAACCTAGCAGTTCGAAAGCACGTCAAAATGCAAGTAGATAAATAGGTACCGCTCTGGCGGGAAGGTAAATGGCATTTCCGTGTGCTGCTCTGGTTCACCAGAAGCAGCTTAGTCATGCCGGCCACATGACCCGGAAGCTGTACGCTGGCTCCCTTGGCCAATAAAGCAAGATGAGCGCCGCAACCCCAGAGTCAGACACGACTGAACCTAATGGTCAGGGGTCCCTTTACCTTTTAAAGGTAAGACAGCCATGGGACACCACCTAATTACAAGCAATTATCTCTGTCCTATATATAATTATGCCTTTCCTGGAACAGATGAAAGCATCACAAAGAACAATGTTGATGAAGTGAACACAAATAAACTAAAAGGTAGATTGCCCATTTTGTTTCTGTTTCTCCCCCCTCCTCCCCAGGTCCTAGGCCAGTTGTTTTACTGGTACATGGTATTTTGCTTGAAGGTAGGTGCTGGATTGCCAATCTTCCCAACAATAGCCTGGGATTCTTCCTAGCAGATGCTGGTTATGATGTCTGGATGATAAATACTAGAGGGACCAGTTGGTCTAGAAGACACAAGACTCTGTTAATTGACCAAGAAGAATTTTGGAATTTCAGGTATAAAGAGGCAACTTGTAGCTTGGATAGTTGAGACAATTGTAGTGACTGCTGTCTCTGAAGTACAACTGCTAACAACGTATCTTTTTTTCCTTTTGTTGTGTCAGAAGTGCTTCAGTCCTGGAAAGACTTCCCAAAGATGGGAAATGGTGGATTGTGGTTCCTTTTATTATTATTTTTAGAGACAATGGCGACATTATAAAATTCACGACCTTCTCTATCTTCATGCTGACTGAATTTGTGGGTCTCTGATGATGATAACTGGGACTGTGCACCCACTCTGCACAAATACCAGATCCTGAACTGAATCAGGCTAATCTGAGATTTTCTGGGAATGTGTAGATGAAGTCCTCAATTGCCTGGGCCTCATTCCACCTGGACCGCTACCAAAATATCAAAGGGTTTGTTGTTGGTGGAGAACCACATGTTTAATTAGGGGTTTAAACCATTAGTTAAATGTGTTTGGCAGCAAGAAGAGGGTGGGTGAAGAAGGAGATGCAGGCAAAGGCTCTCACCTGTCCTACTTCCCCCTGCCTCTGCTGATGTCACAGGAGCATGCTTGTCAGTAATCACACAGTTCAAAGATAGAGTTAACTCTTTATTAGCAAAAATGCTGGGAATGTGTAGATGAAGTCCTCAATTGCCTGGGCCTCGTTCCACCTGGAGCACTACCTAGATACCAAAGGGGTTGTGGTGGGTGGAGAACTCATCTCTGCCTCTTTGCCTTCCTCATCACACCCTGCTGCTACAGCTTTTGCATCTGATCCTGGACTTCTTTCTGCCACAGACTCTCACAGCTCACTAAGCCTTCTTACTGCTTCAGAGTCTGACACCTCCTCTTTCCTGTCCATCTTCTCCTTCTGACCACTCGTTGTCATTCCACCACCACTTCCCGGGCTCTGAGCCTTCTTCCCTGGTGACTCCCCAGCTGGTTCCTCGCACCATTCCTCTGCATCAAACAAGTCCATGGAAGCTGACTACATGCTTATTTAAAACATGACTGAACATGAGGTTGGGGAGGGGGAGAGAAAGAAATGATGAATTCCCTGTTGACCCCTGAAGACTGTACTATTCTTTTGGAGCGGGTGGGAGCAAGGAAACAGAGCTAGTTGGAATTTCTTGCATTTCCCCCTTACAATTTATATATCACTTGATTACAATTCTCACGAAGTGGTGACATACTAAGTAGTTAACATGCATTTTTAATGGCACAATCCCGTATAGCAATGGGGAATCACAGCCCAAATCACCTCATTATTTGAGGCAAAGTCCATGCATACTTCTAATAGTGTGCTCTAGTAATGAAACAGAAGGATAAGTGGAGAAAACTTCACCTACATTTTGAATGTTTAACGACTACACAGCAGGTGGCGCTGTGGTCTAAACCTCTTGGGCTTGCTGATCAGAATGTCAGTGGTTCGAATCTCCATGATGGGGTGAGCTCCCATTGCTCGGTCCCTGCTCCTGCCAACCTAGCAGTTTAAAAGCACGCCAGTGCAAGTAGATAAATAGGTACCGCTGCAGCGGGAAGGGAAACAGCGTTTCCATGTGCTCTGGTTTCCGCCACAGTGTTCTGTTGCTCCAGAAGAGGTTTAGTCATGCTGGCCACATGACCCGGAAAGGTGTCTGTGAACAAACACTGGCTCCCTTGGCCTGAAAGCAAGATGAGCGCCGCAACCCCATAGTCACCTTTGACTGGACTTAACTGTCCAGGGGTCCTTTACCGTTACCTTAATGTCTTACAGCTTCCATGAAATTGCAATATATGATATTCCAGCAACAATAAATTTTATCCTGCAGAAAACTAAGCAAGAAGGATTGTATGTTATCAGTCAGTCTCATGGTGGGACACTTGGTAAGTAATATGAAATGAATGGAATGTGTTTACTGCCTGAGGCCCCCCCCCCTTTTAAAGCCTTCTTACAATCAAAAATTCCCATCACTGGTATAGTTCAAACCTAAAAAAATTGATTGAAGGAACAATAAGTAGGGACTTTTGACTCCCATGTGTTTGGCACAGCTGCTGAATTTTGGAATTCTTTCTCTTTGGCAGGTTTAATTGCCTTTTCACTCTTGCCACAGCTTGCTCAGAAAGTCAAGCTCTTTATAACTTTTGGTCCTACCTACACACTTGTTGGCACCAGTGGACCTTCTGTGCTATTTCTCAATCTTCCTGATGCATTAATAAGCGTAGGTATTTCTTATAAGTTTTTTATAGTGTGTTAATGTGGCCTTCTAACATAATCAGTTTAGTGATATGGATTGTTCAACCCTCAAGTTTATCCATTTGTCATTATTTTGGGGGAGGTCATGCAATACCTGGCTTAATTAATCCTCGCATATTAATCCTAAAGAGAATCACAAAGATCTCTGTGTTTATTTTACAGCTCATATGGGGGAAGAAAGAATTTGTCTTTTTAAGTAACAAACTGAAAAGACTGAATGCCAAGCTGTGTAGTTATCCATTGATAGACAAGTTTTGCCTCCAAATTATTTTCCTTAGTGTTGGACGCAATCAAAATAACTTAAATGTGGTAAGTTGAATCTTTATTTTTCTACATATATTGACAAAACACAGTACTCCATGTTTTCTCTCCAACCAGCAATATAGTTTGTAGAAAACTGAATTCATTTTAATAGATAAAGATAAATTAGCAATGGAATCCAAAATATATGTATTCAGAAATTAATATTATGGAGTCCAATGGTACGTGCTCCAAGATATGCATGTATGGGATTCTAGCCCTAAAGGTGCAATTGACTAACCAAGTCTGTAAATGTTGCAGCTAGAATTGAGAATACTCTTTGTGGAAGAGACCCTGGTATATTACAGAAAGAATAAGCTTTATGGTTTTTGTTGTAATTTTTATTGATGAAGTTGATAACAGATGAAATATGTTAACAATTTTTTTTGAATATTTATAACATTTTTTTTAATTCCAAGAAATTCACAAGATGGCTTTCAAGCAAACAATAGAAAAAAAATATGCACCATTAAAATAGTATAAAAATAAAAAAGCAAATGAGCACAAAGCTCCCAAACTCTGCTGCCACATCTTTCCTGAGCTGTATGCAGCCTCAGTCCAGTATACCTGAAGGAGCGTCTCCACCCCCATCATTCAGCCTGGACACTGAGGTCCAGTGCCGAGGGCCTTCTGGCGGTTCCCTCACTACGAGAAGCCAAGTTACAGGGAACCAGGCAGAGGGCCTTCTCGGTAGTGGCACCCGCTCTGTGGTACAGCTTCCCACCAGATGTCAAAGAGGAAACCAACTACCAGACTTTTAGGAGACATCTGAAAGCAGCCCTGTTTAGGGAAGCTTTCAATGTTTAATAGATTATTGTATTTTAACATTCTGTTGGAAGCCGCCCAGAGTGGCTGGGGAAACCCAGCCAGATGGGCGGGGTATAAATAAATAAATAAATAAATAAATTATTATTATTATTATTATTATTATTATTATTATTATTATTATTATTATTATGCTTTCCTATGTAATTTCCCTTTCCCTTTCTTCAAGGTTTATATATATATTGTATTGCTCTGGGCTGGATCTAGACACATCGAAGAAGCATTTCAGTTAAACACCTTGTAAACTTTGTATGAGAAATTGGGTTGGCAAAAACGGAACTCCACAGCGCCATCTGGTGTCACAGTGTTATAATGCATATACAACACATATAAAGCGCTTTTTCTTTGCCAATGTAGTTGAGTCCCAAATGCTTGTGACCTTTTTGCTAGTGTAATTCATCCCTTTCCCTAACTCACTGAATATTCAGAGAGGATTCTTAAAAAAAAAAAAAAAAATGTTTCCATGCCTATTATTTCTCCCCTAGAGTCGAGTAGATGTGATTCTTGGAATTTTCCCTGATTTTGCTTCTGTAAAAAACTTGATCCACTTGGCCCAGGTACGGTTTAATGCATGTTTTTCCTTATTTCAAAATTCAGAGGTCATTTGATATTCAAATGCATGTTTAATGTGTGTGAATAAGGGTTTTCTTTTTTAATTTTCAGAAGGTGGCAGGAAAGTTACAGTAAATGAAAAACAATATAGCAATAAATGGTACATGCTATATATGATATATATGCATCTACAGGGGTCAAAACTGGCAAGAATAACATGCAAATGAAAGCAAAAATATCCTTAAATAGGTTGCATGAAAGAAGAACGAAAGAGAAAGTTTTCTATTGCATTGTCTAAAGAGTAGTTCTTAAATTAAAACATCAAGCAATTTTTTTGTTCATTCTGTTTGATGTGATAGTTAAGTTTGAATTTTCACACTGCAGTTTCTCATTACCAGGGTGTTTCCCCCCCCTCCCGGCCCCACTTTGTTGCATTCTGCCACCTCATTGGTGCGTTCTGGCTGATCTGTAATGTTCTGGTACAGTCCCTTGCAGAGGGCTGTGCAACGGTGGTGTTGGGCGGCATGGCGATTTGGGCTGCTTGGCGGAGGCGGCGGTTGGCAGGATGATTTGGGCGGTGTGGTGGAGGTCGGTGGCGAAAGTTTGTATTTTTTCCCTGCAAGGGTGCTCCGCCTAAAAAAAAGAGAGAGAGAGTTCTGGCACCTCTTTTTCTTGAAAAATAGCCCTGCTCATTACCTTTTACAATTTGGCAAGAAATGGCATTGTGAATATTGCAAATTATTCCTCCCTGTGGAATGCCGTCCCTTCAGATATGCAGGAGATAAAGAACTATGCAACTTTTAGAAAGTATCTGAAGGCAGCCCTGTATAGGGAAGTTTTTAATGTTTCATGTTTGATTATGTTTTTATATATGCTGTAAGCCGCCTAGAGTGTCTGGGGAAACCCAGCCAGATGGGTGGGTTAGAAATAATAAAATTATTATTATTATTATTATTATTATTATTATTATTATTATTATTATTATCATCATCATCATCATCATCATCATCATCATTAAACCAATTATATGACTAGAAACAGAAAAATACGTAATGGACTCAAATATTTAGGGTGGATCTACACTCATAGTTTTTAACGTTAAGGAAGGGTTAAGGAATTGGTTTTGGTAACACAATACATCCTACTTTTTACATTCATAATGCATTATTGCCTTGTCTTTTTATTGCTTAATTTGTAACTGTTTTATGCTGTTTTATCAGTGAAAAACTGCTCATATATCTCTATGTAGCATTTTACATTTTTTTTAAAAAATGCATTCAGACTCTGCTCCCCTCCAATGGAATTTGAGAGGTGGTGTTCAGTTTCATTTAAATTTGAAAGGCTTACATGCACAAATAACAAAGGGCACAGAGGGACGTAGGGAGGGAGGATTAAATTGTGACACGAGGGTGGATCAGAGCAACCAGCAACCAGCAGCAAGGAAAGAAAAAGCATTTTGGAAAATTGTGTAGTTAGGTACTACTTACATTTGGGGAAGGAAAAGAAAACACCAACCCAAGGTAAAAAATGTTTTAATTAATAGGTATGCCCTGTGGCATTTTAGAATGACATGTCTAATATTGTTCCAATAGGTGGAAATAACATTAAAGAGGTCAGTGTAGATGCAACCAAAGAAATCATCAAGCAATTTGTTATTCATTATGTGCAAGTTATAAATATGTCAAAATTAAAAATTCAAATATTCAGTCCCTTGCCTCATCTTTTTTAGGTTTTTAAATCAAAAGAACTGAAATATTTTGACTATGGCAGTAAGAACAAGGCTATATACAATACGGTAATTATAAGGGTTGTGGTGATGGGGATTTGTCATAGATTTCAATGTGTTAAAGCTGCATATTTATTTGGGACCAGCTCTCATTGAACTTAGTGGGTCATGAAAAGAAAAGAAAAGGCTAAGGAGTAAACCCTGCACAGATGTGGAGTGGAGTCCCTGAGATGGTTGGCTGGCACCTTGTATGCATCCTTCCAACAACTTCTGCAGCCAAGCTGGTGCCAAATGTATTGTTCTTATTTCCTTTGGAATTTCAGAAATAGACTGGAAAGAGAAGTTACTGAATTGCAACTCATTAACAAACTTAAAACCATTGAGAGACCTGGTCCAAATAGAGACATTGGATTCTAATCTCATTATACATGACAAAGCTATTTTTAACCTTCTCACCCCTTGGCTTTTCCTGTAAGACCAATTGCAGTCATTAACAGTCGTCAACAGGTTTACCACAGCTATCAGCCTATCACCCATTCCCACCACCCTTCTGAGTCATACCCCTCCCCACCCTCTCACTATATATAAGGGTCTGGTGACTTCTGTTTCAGTGTATCTGAAGAAGTGTGCATGCACACGAAAGCTCATACCAAGAACAAACTTAGTTGGTCTCTAAGGTGCTACTGGAAGGAATTTTAAATTTTTTTTAATTATGATTGATAGGTGAAACCCATTTTAATCACTCTAATCTTTTCATCCACAGACCACTCCTCCATTTTATAAAATCGAAGACATGGCTGTGCCAACTGCTGTGTGGTATGGTGGACATGATATTATAGCAGACATAAAGGACATTAAGCTTTTGCTTCCTCGGATCCCTAATTTAGTTTTCCATAAGTATATTCCTGAATGGCAGCATTCAGATTCTTTATGGGGTCTTGATATTCCAAAGAAAGAATTCCCTGATGTATTGTATCTGATGCAGAAGTACAAATAAAATGTTATAAAAGTCACTAACTGCATGTATTCCATATGACTGTAGATGCTTCAATGGGTTTGCATAATGTGTATTCATGATCAATTTGTAAACTGAGGTGCCCCCCCATTACCTATTGCTCATCATCAAATTAATTCTACCTGCTAGCAGTGAAACAATTGATAGTAGAATTCCTTGATCTTGCATCTCTCTTCTGACATTCCAATCTTACTTCCCTGTTCCCAAAATATGTCAAGGAGCTTCAAGGAGAGATGCTGGATTAAGATGCAGGCGCTAACTCAGTACAGCAGCCAAGTGACATGGTGTCTCTGGAGAGTATGCTAGGGCTCCCTCCTTCCCTCAGGTCTCAGAGTAGAAAGCTAAACAGGCACAAAGGGATTTCCTTAGAAGCCACCGTAGACGGCAGGAGGAGTCTGAGGACTAGGAGGTAACAGCCAGGTGGAAGGCAGAAGCATCATTCTGAGCAACTTCGGTTCAAGTGTTGAGGTTTACATTCCATGTCTCCGTGTGTGTTCATTGGTTGAAATTGTTAGGAGTGTCCTACTCTCATCTAGGACCCTGGCAGAGACATATGCCCGGCTGGCATGTTCTCTCCCTCCTGGTCGATTGTTCAGGAGCTTCAAAAACTTTCTCCAACCCAAACATCACAGTGACTGATGCCTTGGAGACATCAGCACACTTAGGGATCCGCAGAGTCTTTGCAGTTTGCACAACAAACCCAATAGCACAGCATTTTGTCTAATCTACTTTATTTACATATAATACACTCGGAGCATTCTGACTTAGCTCCTGCCTCTTTCTCATCAGACAGCAAAGAGAGAAAGAACAAAGGACAATAGTCCCACTTCACGGAACACAGTAACACAAACATCCTGTCTCCGTCACTTCCCACTCTGTGGAATGAAAACATACACTGTCATGTGATAGACAACAATCCCATGACTGAAGACACGGGGAATGAATATCCAACAGAAATAGAGCACTGAAAGAAACTCTCCGGGTCTCTGATTTTGCTAGGTACCTAGCCTGTGAGCTGTTGCAGGGAAGCTCCTGTCAGCCACTGGCCTAATCCAGCAGGCTTTTATTATGTTCTTATTAAATACAGGCATCTCTATCCCATTTAGAGGTTACACTAGGAGGCAGGATTTTGGCTATGTGCCCATGGCTCAATGGGCATAAACAAGTACTGTGGGTTCTCTTCTGAAGACTGGAGTGGGTGCAGCTGACTCTTGCATTTCTGCCAAGGCTTTCAACATGACCACAGTCCATTTCTTTTTGCCATATAATTTTTTATTAATTTTATAACAATACACTATTAAGATCTATCATATTATTTTCCAAATCTTAACATTTTGACCATTTATGGCCTTGACTTCCATCAAACCCTACATATGATATCCTAACATTCATCTCTAACATCTATATTTCACAAATCAATCACTGCTTGACCACAGTCCATTTCAAACAGGGTTTGGGCCTGGGTTTGGCACAGATACTGCTTTGGTTGCCCTGTATGATGACCTCTGTTGAGAGAGAGACAAGGGACACCTGTCCCTGTTAATTCTTCTCAACCGCTCAGCAACTTTCGCTACCATCAACCAACATCAATCACCAAACTAAGGCTGGGTGGCACTGCTTTGTGGTGGTTCCAGTCCTTCTTGGATGGTCGTTCTAAGAGGATGTTGCTGGGGGAATGCTTTTCAGCCCCGTGGAACCTTCAATGTGGGGTCCTGCAGGGCTCAATCCTACCCCCCACATTGTGTAACATCTACATGAAACCGCTGGGTGGGGTTATCTGGAGGTTTGAAGTATGTTATCAGCAGTATGTTGATGACACTCAGCTCTATTTCCTCTTTACATCTGCAGGTGAGGCAGTGGAAGTGCTGTACCAGTGTCTTGCCTCAGTAATGGACTGAATGAGAGCCAACAAACTGAAACTCAATCCAGTTAAGACCGAGACACTGTTAGTGGGTGTGAGGAGATGGGTGGGAGATTGCCTGCTCCTGATGGGGTTACACTTCCTCTGAAGAAGCAGGTTTGTGGCTTGGGGGTACTCCTGGATCCTTTGCTATCACTCGAGGCTCAGGTAAAACTTAAGTGGATACAAAATAATGACGATGACACACAAAGGACGAAAAAAAATGTAGACATACAATTTATATACCACTTAGTATAAACATAAATCTCTAGGTGGGTTATATTTTTTTAAATATGCAAGGAAGTGTAATCTACATTTCAATGCTTTGTAGAGACTTGCCTTGCCACTAGGCATATGATGGTCCTTTTGTCATAACCATTTTGCTTACTCTGCATCTGTTCCATAATTAACAATGCACCCAGAAAGACACGTGTTGCATAATTATATAGTAGTTGATGAAAGTGATCATATTTTCTGCAGTTTATTACAACCTAGGTCTTCTTCAGTGTGTATTAGAGATGTGGTTGCTATTGACGAACAGGAACAGGTAAGCAAAAATCTTTTCTTCCCTGTATCTTTTTTACATTTTAATAGTTTGCATTTAACAAAGTTTGACATTACTATCATAAAGTACAACCTAGTAATCCAGTAGAAATTAAGGCTACTTGCACAAAGTCTGCTGGCACGGAACTGATGCAGCCATGGGGGAATCACAAACTGCATAAATGTGTACAGAATCATTTATACATTACTTTCTTCATTGCATTTGTAGCCTGCCCTTCCTCCATAAGGAAAATACAATTTTAAAAAATGTTTAAAACATTCAAAACTGCTAAAAATATCTAAAAAGCAAAAAATATTTTTAAATCAAATTTAAAAACAGGTATAACAAACAAAAATGTCTTATATTTTGGAATACTTGCTTGTTCTTTCCCACCAGCGTAATGGTTTCATTGTGGGGCAGAATTGAGCCTGCTTAGCCTTTTTTCCAAGATAGGCATGACTTTTCCTCATGGGGCAGATCTTTTTTCAGTATTTTCCCACAAACCATCCATCTCAGTGACTAATATTTTCAGAAGATAGATACATTATTTCTTCCCTGCACAGCACCACTGGAACTAAAATTGCACTCCTTGCCCTTAGCAAATCTAGAACAATTTTTTTAAAAAGACTTCCCATCTTTGCTAAGGAGTTTGAAACAACAGATATTGTTTTGCACAGGTCAGCGATGTGGCTGTTTTGGGCAGTGGTGTGCTTATTCCAACAGACAACAGAGTCAGAAGAATTCCTAAGGAAACAGCACTTGAATCCCCAAGAATTTATGACTGTTGTAAGTTGCTTGTTCAGATGCATTTGGAAACAACAGGCTATTGCTAGGACAAAATAATTTATACAAATTTCTTTTAACTGATATTCCAAAGCATTTGCTTTTCACAGAAGGATTTCCAGGCCTGCCTGAGTTACCCCAAAGAGGGCTTGATGGATTACAATGGATGGATTTAGCTGACCCCAAGACCAAATCACATGTTCTTTTTAATGTTTAATACATGGTGTGTAAATAGCTCCTCCTGTTTGCTTTTGTTCATTACAGTCAGAAGGGGAGGAAGGCAGGATCCAGGACTTTTTTCTCTTCTCCTCAGCACCATTGTAACTAAAATCCCCTGCCACACATCAAGATTTAGAATAAAGGTCTCAATTTGCTGAGCATTTCTTTATTCTTGCAGAATGAAATAATCCAATACTGGGGATACCCCAGTGAAGAGCATGAAATTTTGACAGAGGATGGCTACTACTTGCAAGCAAACAGAATTCCTTATGGAATGCACAGTTCTGGGAAGACAGGTAATTTGGAATGTAACTGAGTTTTATAGGGTTTTGTTTTTTTAAAGGAAAAGTACTGGCAGGATTCCACATAGCTCAGAGAGAACAAATGTGTGCATATAAATGTTCAGTATTAACATAGTTTCTGGGTTCGGAATGGTTGAAGACCATAAGTCACATCACACTGTATATGTTTTGATGTGATCTTAGTCTTCTTACCTATATTTTAAATGTCAGCACAGCAGCTTGTAATATTTTGAAAGCTAAGAAAAATTGTGAAGGATAATTTGAATTGAACTCTGAACCAAACATGAACTGAACTACTTCATTTTGCAATTGGAGAAATGTGAGCTGGAACAAGTTGTTTTCTGGTCGTGTTGTACTTGAACTAGAATTAGTTTATTTTCTAAAAAGACTTTCCAAGCTCTAGTGTCTATGTCTCTGTGTGATGTTGTGTAAGAATAAAGTGCTTGGGTTAAGCTTTCGTGTGTGTGGATAAATGGTGATTTAATTGCAGAAAAGAGATATAATATAAATGGTGGATTGAGTAAAATATTATCTAATGTCCTTTTTTGTTTTTCCATAAGTTTATTCCTGAATGGCAGCATGCTGATTTTTTATGGGGTCTGGATGCTCCAAAGAAACTATACCCTGATATATTTCATCTGATACTGAAGTACAAATAAAATGTTACAAAGGTCATATATACGGCATATATTCCATTAGGACTTATGGCAACCCATGTCGGAGGTGTCATTTTTGGTGATTTTCCTTCAAAATAGCTATCTATGCGAATTTGCGGAAAAAAGCTCAACAACTTTTCTGCCTGGATTTTCACTGTTGGAAATATGCCAGCCCTAATTCCATGTGACTGTAGATGCTGCAATAGGTCTGTACAACATGTATATATGATCAATTGGTTAACTGAGTTTTGTTTCTATTACTTATTGCTTGCCATCAAATTAAATCTATTTGCACTGACACAATTGATGGTAGAATTTCTTGATCGTGCATTGCAAAAGCATATTTCTCTCTTCAAATGCCTCATCTTTTAGGCACAACATAGATATTACCTGTTCTAATTTGACGGAGTTTCTTGTAGATTAGAGGTACTTAACCTTTCAGTGGAGGGGGTCATAGGCCCTTTTGAGAATCTGATGGAAGAAATGTCTCCCCCTTGCAGAATTCTCTTCACAAAGACAATTTTCTAAGGCACAAGAAGGAAATAAAGGGAGGGAGAATAATTTTTTGTGCCTGGTTCACACATGGAAGCCTAGGGATCCATGGACCCCAGATCAATAACCCTGCTGTGGATCATTGTCCTGACAAAGAAATCATGATACCAAACGTAGGAGAATGTACACCATTTCTTCCGACAACTCCTGAGCTTTGCACCCATGGAAGCACCAGAAGTACGGTGCTTTTTTTCCAACTTTGTGCTCATAATAATCTCACCAATCCACCAGGCAATTGTTGGGCAGCTCAAATGTAGCCCAGGAAGTGTTCTCTTCCAAGTCACAGTCACAATTGGAAAGTGGTTCACGTTGGGGTTCTGGTTTCAGGCATAGCCCAGGACACGTCCAGGGATGAGCAACCTGGTTCCCACCACTTGTTGGACATCAGCCCCAGCCAGCATGGTCAACCGTCAGGGATCACAGGAAATGTAGTCTAGCAATAATTAGCACAGGTTGCAGACCACCTCTGATTAAGATTCAGAAACCAAGGCATAGGACTGTCTATGTTATAACATAGAAAGTGTTAAGTATCTGTTCCCTGGGATGTTTCAGAAGATGTTTCACTCTTATTACCTATATACGCCATTTACCTTAAAACCCCCGAAAGCTCTTGAACAATTGGAACAGTTGGAAATAATGATTATCACCAACAGCAAGCTCAACAGATCCAGCAGGAACCCAGTTTATTAAAGCTATTGCAACAGGACAACCTCACTAACCAGCAGAAGTGCTGGTTGGAAAAGACTGCCACAAGTCACACTAGAGCAAAGCTTATATAGCAGTTTCAAACACAGCACACAAAGAGCCATAAAACTTAAAAACATCCTTCTACATACAGCTCATAGTATGTAAATGTAAAGGGGGTGTCTCCCCTTCGCATTAACAGCCCGACTTAGTCAGCTTGATATTTACAGTCTTTATTACATATGTGTAAGTGTGTTCAGTGGCTGCTCATGAGTAATCAGGCTGATGCAGTCTATCTGCCAATCAGGCTGATGCTGTCTATCTGCCAATCTTAAGATTCTCGAAACAGTTCAATCAAAATTTCTTAGAGCCTTATTTGGCACTCCTAAGAGTACTTCTAATGTAATATTAAGACAAGAGGCAGGCCTTCCCAGAGTTGAACTAAAAGTCTGGGAACAGGCAATATCCCTCTGGTTGAAAATTCATTATAACCCAAAGGGAATGCTGTCTCATTTCCTGGCTGCAGCCCCTTATCCACCTTGGCTTTCGCAAATTGCTAACAAGATCAAACAAATTGGTCTAAACCCCGAAGATCTCTTTAATGGCACCCTGAATAAGGCAAAAACAACGATCACTCAGAGGCTCCTTGACACTGAATTGCAAAAAGAAGATGCGTTAATCCCTGAGAACTACAGGTGTCTAAAATCTTGGCCCAGCTTTTCAGCTGCCCCTTATTTATCTAATATGACTTATGAATCTTATAGATGGGCATTCTCCAGAGCCCAATTTGAGGCACTACCTACAGCTGTACTATACGGTAAATTCCTGCGGGTTCCAATTCAAGAGCGCTTATGTCCATGCATGACCAATAAGGTGGAATCTGTTACTCACATTCTCCTATTTTGTTAACTTTACAATGAAGAACAGTCTCGACTCATATTACCCCTTTTATCAAAATTCATACCTTTGCAATATTATTTGGAATTCAGCCCCGAAATTTTACGCAAATTCCTTTTGGAAGACTCTATGAGCTCAGTATCTTACGCTGTGGCCAATTTTTGCACCTTAGCTATTAAAAAACGTAAATCTCTTTTAATGAAAAATACATTATAAACTTTTTTTGCGCCATTGATCTTTTGTCCTGGCTCTTGGGATTTTGATTTCTTGTGGGGGTGTTGCTGTTGTTGTTTTTTAACTTATGTTGTTTTGTATTGCTGGCTCTTGCTGTAATAAAATTGATTGGTTGAATTTATATACCACTTAATATAAACATAAATCTCCAGGTGGGTTATTTTTTTTTTAATATGCAAGGAAGTGTAATCTACATTTCAATGCTTTGTACAGACTTCCCTTGCCACTAGGCATATGATAGCATGTGACGATTCTTTTGTCATAACCATTTTGCTTGCTTCCTGTTCCATAATTAACAATGCACCCAGAAAGACACGTTTTGCATAATTATATAGTAGCTGATGAAAGTGATCTTATTCTCTGCAGTTTATTACAACCTAGGAGATGTGGTTGCTATTGACGAACAGGAACAGGTAAGCAAAAGTCTTTTTTCCCCCGTACCTTTTTCATTTATTTTCTTGTGACATACCTTGGTCTTACATTTTAATAGCTTGCATTTAACAAAGTTTGACATTACTATCATAAAGTACAACCTACAACCCAGTAGAAATTAAGGCTACTTGCACAAAGTCTGCTGGAAAAGAAAAATAAGATTTTTTTAAAAAATGTTTAAAACATTAAAAACATTTAAAAACATCCATAAAACAAATTTTAAAAAGCAAATTTAAAAGCAGGTATAACCAACAAAAATATCTTATGTTTTGAAATTCTGGCTTATAGTTTCTCACCAACGGAATGGCTTCATTGTGGGGCAGTGGGTGTGGGAAAGAGCTCAGCATTGACAGGTATGTGTGTATGTTTCAATGTTGGACAGTTTGCTCATGACAGAGGCTCTGAGTGAGCTCAGGTTTGTGGGGGGTTCACTGTGCGGTGGGTTGCATAAGTGCTGTTCCTCCTAATCGTGAAGAAAGCTGGAAACAGTTACAAACTTATGACATGTTTAATTTCGTTTTTAAAAATACATGACCAACCTTCCAGCTTCTGCTGTTTCTAACTCTGCTCTTGCCACACCTTTTCAGTCCTTGTTCCTTCCAGCCCAGCTCTAAATAAAATAAAATAAAATAAAATAAAATAAAATAGTAATAAATTAATCATTTATATGCCACCCATATAACTGGGTTGCCTCAGGCACTCTGGGGGCCTCCAACAAAATATTAAAAACACAATAAAACATAAACCAGTAAAAACTTCCCTAATAAGGGAAGCCTTCAGATGTCATCTAAAAGTCAAATAGTTGTTTATCTGTTTGACATATGATGGGAGGGTTTTCTACAGGGTGGGTGCCACTACCAAGAAAGCCCTATACCTGGTTCTTTGTAACTATGTACACTTCTCCCAGCAATGGCTGGATCTGTTTAGGGCTTTAAAGATCAGCACCAACACTGAATTGTAGTCAGAAATGTACTGGGAGTCAGGGTAGATCCTGTAGGACCGGTTATTTTTGGCCCCAGTGGCTTTTGTATGGCACCAGTCTGGCTGCTGGATTCTGCATTCGTTATGGTTTCTGAATCATCTTCAAAGGTAGCCCCAAATAGACTCATAGCAGCAATCCAAGCGGGAGATAAGCAGAGCATGTACCACTCTGGAGAGACAGTGCGCAGCCAGTTTGTGTTTCAGCTGGCATAGAAAATGGAGCTCTTACTGTTACCTGAGAGGTGACAGAACCACACTCTGGTGTGCTCTGACTGGGGGGGAAAGCACCGCTTTTAAAAAAGAACTATTTTTAAAAACTTCCCATCTTTGCTAAGGAGTTTGAAACAACAGATATTGTTTTACACAGGTCAGCGATGTGGCTGTTTTTGGCAGTGGTGTACTTAATCCAACAGACAACAGAGTCAGAAGAATTCCTAAGGAAACGACACTTGAATCCTCAAGAATTTATGACTATTGTGAGTTGCTTGTTCAGATGCATTTGAAAATAACAGGCTATTGCTAGGACAAAATAATTTGTATAGATTTCTTTTAAGTGATATTCCAAATCATTTGCTTTTCACAGAAGGATTTCCAGGCCTGCCTGAGTTACTCCAAAGATGGCTTGAATGGATTGTAATGGATGGATTTAGCTGACTCCAAGGCCAAATGACATGTTCTGTTTAATGCTTAATACATGGTGTATGGGTAGCTCCTCCTGTTTGCTTTTGTTCATTGGAGCCAACAGGGGAGGAAGGCAGGATCCAGAACTTTTTTCTCCTCTCCTCAGCCCCATTGTAACTAAAATCCCCTGTAGCAACTCTAGATTTAGAATAAAGGTCTCAATTTGCTGAGAATTTCTTTGTTCTTACAGAATGAAATCATTCAATATTGGGGATACCCCAGTGAAGAGCATGAAATTTTGACAGAGGATGGCTACTACTTGCAAGCAAACAGAATTCCTTATGGAATGCACAGTTATGGCAAGACAGGTAATTTGGAATGTAATTGGGTTTTTGTTTTTTAGTTTTTAATAAGAATTTATTGGATTTTAATAATAATAAGCATACACAAAATACAAATACAAACACTACAAAAATACAAAACAAGATACACACAAACAAAACACTTATTCATCCATTCTTATCCTTTTTATAATCCTAAATTTGGGACTTCCTCACGTCCTCTCTTCTGCGTTCATTTCTAATATTCTTTAGTAACTTTGTAACCTTCTAAAATCTTTCTTACACCTAATCTTAATCTTACAATTATAATCAACATATCTTAAATCTTATTCTTATCAAACAAAACATCAAATTCCACATCACAACTTCTTATATCCTCTCTTAACTTAACTTTCTAATACTGTAGCCTATATTCCTTCTGATTCCAATTTCAGATATTAATAAATCACATCTTAACAAATACCTAAATGTTTCTTCCAGTCTCATACACCGTTTTCCCTCTGGTTTCGGAGTGCGGTCAGCGTTTATAATATCCCCTTTAAATAATCATCCTTTACCCCACCCCCTCCTATCCATCGCAACCCCTCCCATTACCTTTCCCATCCCCCACAAGTCCCCCCCACCCAAAATCCACCCTTTCCAACTCTTTTTTCTTCTTCCATTATTTCCTTCATGCTCAATTTTATACTTAGTATTCTTCGTTGTAGCTTCTTCTCCTCCAGATTGTAGCTTTCTTGGTAGTTGCTCTGGCATCATCATAAAGTATCTCTCCTCCACTCTCAGCTACATATTGCATTTTCCATGGTTGTTGTTCTTGAGCCCTTGGGCTCTCACCCCCAGAGCTCAGTGTAGTGTCCAGACTATAGGCTCCCAGTCTCTCACACCAAGGGAGCCTTTCTTGTTTTCCAACTTCTATGTCCTCCTCTTCCAAAAATTCCTCTGGATCTGCCTCCTTTCCATCCTTTCCATCGAGTGGGTTTAAAAAGCAGTTCGCTAAAACAGCTCCAATCTGGGTGAATTTATCTGAAACTCTCTGCTGAAGCAATTGACATTCCAACAATAGCCTTTGCTGAAATGGTGTCAGTGTTGAGTCTAGCATTCTTTAAGCTTCGGGGACACCGTGGGATTTGAATAAGCAGGAAGTGGTGAGATCTCAGCAATTTTCTAACTGCGCAATCCAGCCCGAAGCCACCATTCCCCACCTGACCCAGTCTCCTTAGCCAGGGGGATTAACGGTATCTTCCCTTTTAGTTTGTAATCCACAAGAAGAAATAAATCAAACTCTCAGACTACCCCTCAAGCAGGGGTTTTCTAAGGTATACAAAATCAGCTCTCCACTTGAAATAAACAAATCTTTCACAGCTACAGTTTCTAGGTGTTACTTTAAACTTGCCACTGTCAGAGAGAGACGGACTTCCTCTTTTGATCTCTCTCTGTAAGCCGAATTTCAATAGAATTTGCAAATCAATCGTTCTCAGTACTTACAGAGTCCTTCTTTTGTAATCCAAATTAGGGAAAAGCAAAGCGCTCATCTAGCCATCAGCCTCCGCCACTTTGTGTTTTCAGGCAATTGATAGGTCTTCAGAGCCGTGCCAGAGCCCCACTCGCTTGAGCAAACTTTACTAAGTTTCCTCAAGAGCAAGGAAAGCACTTCTGGCTTCCGCTAGACCCCAAGTCCTCAGGACGCTCTTCCTGAGGTTTAAACGGAGCCCACAGCGCGGTTGTGGTCGCTCCTGACCCAAAAACACCGGACCCCCCTCAGAGCTGAGAGAGGTCCCGACTGAGCGGAATGGCGCTCCACCGGAAGTCCGGAATGTAATTGGTTTTTATAGGGTTTTTTTTTTTTAAAGGGAACGTATTGGCAGGATTTCACATAGCCCAGAGAAAACAAATGTGTGCATATAAATGCTCAGAATTAACTAGTTCAGTTAAATGAAGTTTACTGAATTAGTTCAAAAATCATTGTACTACACCTGACAGTAGTTGCCATAATTGCTGGGTGATCTGAATGTGAATTAACTTCATTTTAGGTAGGGTAAAATTTTGAAAAAAATCTAATTCATATTCAAGTCCATTCTTTTACTTGTGTTTTTTATGCTTTAGACTCTTTGGACTCTAAAGTTTGGCATGCTTGAAGACTGTGTGTTCTGATGTGATCTTCTTTCACATACCTATATTTTATACAAGGTGTGACCGAAAAGTTTGGTGTGCATAAATAGTGATTTAATTACAAAAAAGGGATACAATCTTCTGCCCAATTTCTCCTATCTGAGCTCAGTTAAACACCTTTTTGTTTTTCCCTACCTTATTTCTGAGCCAATCACAACGATGTGGCATGAATAAATGATTTATTTCTGCCATTGAGTCAGGCCCTACTCAAGACATTTTGCTGCTTGATGTGAAGGCCAACAGTCCTCTCCAATCCATTCCATGTACAGAAGCCATTCAGGCAAGTCAAGGGACAGCATCTTAGGATAACAGTGTTGGGAGCAGCAGGGCAAGTCAAATAGTAATTATAAAACTCTCTCTTCAAACTTCCCGCTCCAGATCCTCTGCTACCTGAAGCAACTGCCTCACTTGCATATAAGTAGGGCTAGCCAAACTATGTTTAAATAGTGCAAAAAGGTGGGGCAGCCATGGCACATCACCAAATTACAAGTAATTATCACTGCCCTATACATAATTGTATCTATCCTGGACTAGAGGAGATCATCATGAAGCACAACATTGATGAGGTGAACTTACATGAATGGTAGAATGAGTACAATATTATCTAATCTCCTTTTTTGTTTTTCCTCAGGTCCTAGGCCAGTTGTTTTACTGGTACATGGTATTTTGAGTGAAGGTAGGACCTGGATTGTAAATCCTCCCAACAGTAGCCTAGGATTTGCTCTAGCAGATGCTGGCTGTGATGTTTGGTTAATAAATACTAGAGGGACCAGCTGGTCTAGGAGACACAAGACCCTATCAATTGACCAAGAAGAATTTTGGAATTTCAGGTATAAAAGGACAACTTGTAACTTGGATGGTTGAGACAATTGTAATGACTAGTGTCTCTGAAATGCAACTACTACCAACATATCTGTTTTCCTTTCGTTGTGTCAGATGTATTTCAGTCCTGTAAAGACTTCCCAAAGATGGGACATGGTGGATTGTGGTTCTTTTTCTTCTTATTTTCAGAGACAACATCAACATGACAATATTCATGACTTTCTCTGTATTCATGCAGGCTGAATTTGTGGGGCTCTGAGATGTAGACAAAGATCCTAACTAGGACTGTGCATTTGTTGTAGACAAGTCTAGATCCTGAACTGAATCAGGCCAATCTGGAATTTGCTGGGAATGTGTAGATGACGGCATAGATTGCCTGGTCCTTTGTATTGCTCCTGGTCTGGAGCAATACAAAGATGTCAAAGGGGTGCTGGTGGGTGGACAACAATATGTATAATTAAAACCCTTAATAAAACATGTGTTTGGCAGCAAGGAGGCACTGGTAGTGGGTGGTTTCCTAGACTGCTCTTGATGGGGTTATCCCCATTCTCAAGGAGTGGGTACGTAGCTTGGGGGTACTTCTGGATCCTTTGCACTTGCTTGAAGTTCAGGTGGCCATGAGTGCCTTTCACTAGGTGTCCCAGCTGTGCCCCTATGTGGACAGGCATAGCTTATCTTCTCTTGTCTACGTTCTGGGAACCTATAGGTTGGATTACATCAGTGCATAATATGTAGGGTTACCTCTGAATATGGTTTGGAAGCTTCAGCTGCTGCAGAATTTGGCAACCAGGGTGCTCACTGGGACAAGATGGTTTGAATCTAATTCTGGATGAACATGTCCTTCAATGACAAAGTGGAAAAAGTCACCTGCGTTTTGTTCGTGTAATGTCTTACAGCTTCCATGAAATTGCTATATATGATATTCCAGCAACAATAAATTTTATCCTGCACAAAACTAAGGAAGAAGGGTTGTATTATATCGGTCAGTCTCAGGGTGGGACACTTGGTAAGTAATGTAAGTGAATGGAATCTATTTACTGCCCGTGTCCCTTTTTTAAAGCCTACATACAATTCAAAACACTGCTATATTTCAAATCTAATAATTCAGATTGAAGGAACAACAAACATTGACTGAAGAGCATTTTTTGGTGTTGATTTTGAGACATTTTGCCAGCTGGATGCAGATAAGTATATAAGAACATAGAGAGAGAACATAGTACCAAGTCAAACAGTTGATCCCTCTAGCTCAGGATTGTCAACACTGACTGGCAACATCTTTCCTGGGTATCTGACAGGACTGTTTCTCAGCCCTACCTTGAGATATCTGGATTGAGCACACATGAATGTGCTCTTCCTCTGGGACAAGACCGTTCCCCAGTATGAGAGACCCAAAGACTCAATTTGCATATAGGCTCTGGTATTATCTGGAATAGCTGCTGAATTCTGGAATTCTTTCTCTTTGGCAGGTTTAGTTGCCTTTTCACTCAGGCCACAGGTTGCTCAGAAAGTCAAGCTCTTCATGGCTTTGGCTCCTACCTACACATTTGTGGGCACCAGTGGACCTGCGGCGATATTTTTCAATCTTCCTGATGGATTAATCAGAGTAGGTATTTCTCATATGTTTTTATAGTGTGTATAATCAGTTCAGTTATATGGGCACTTCATTCCTCAAGCTTTAGGGGGAGGGCCATGCAAGATGTTATGTATGTTCCTTGGTGTCTGGCACAAAGCAGCCAATCAAGTACTAGGTGGCTGTTGCCAGGGGGTGGGGGAGCAGAAGTGTATATAAATCAGACTCATTTCCATGTTCCCCCCAGTATGTTGCTGAATCACTGCCTTGGGTCTTGCTTCAATACTTGGTATTTCCTTAGGAAATTAATCCCAAAGAGACTCACCAAGATCTCTCTGTGTTTTTATTTTACAGCTGATATGGGGGACGAAAGAATTTGTCGGTTTTAGTAACAAACGGAAAAGACTGAATGCCAAGCTCTGTAGTTATCCAGTAATAGATCAGATTTGTATCCAAATTATTTTCCTGAACAGTGGATGCAATCCAAATAACTTAAATGTGGTATGTTGACTCTTTATTTTGTTAAATATATTGACAAAACAGCATACTCCAGTGTGTCCCCCCAACAGCAATATATTTTATTCTAATAGATAAAGATAAATTAACCATGCAATCCAAAGCATGACTATTGAGTAACTAATATGATGGAGTTCAATAGTGCATGCTTCAAGTTATGCCATGTACAGGATTGTAGTCCTAAATGTGCAAATGAGTGACCAAGTCTGCACATGTTGCAGCTAGAATTGAGAGGGATTGAGAAGAATCTTCGTGGAAGAGACCCTGGTACATTACAAAATGAATAAACTATATGTGTGTGGGTTTTTCCCCCTCCTCTGGTTTTTGTTTTTTGGAGTGCAGTAAAAAAACCAAGACTGTACAATGATAATGGGATAAAATCAAGCCATTTTTTTTTTATTATTATTTACAGCTGCAGACAGGATAAGGGTTGGAATGGATTTTGGTCCCTGTATCAGTTCATCATTCCACAAGCCCCATATTGATGGAATGGGTCTGCTGAGTATTTAGCTGTATGTCAAGATTGACATGAAAGTTGTACAACTGGGGGCGGGTGGAGGAAAGGGGATGTAGGCTTTTCTTTTCTGTCTTTGTATTAAAAATGCAAATAAAAATATAATAAGAGAGAGAGAGAGAGAGAGAGAGAGAGAGAGAGATCCTTTTTTGGCACAGTCAGCCAGTGACCCAAATTGCTCAGTGAATGCCCTAACCCGAAGGTGGAGGGTGGGAAGCTCTCAAAGCAAAATGGCCCTGAGTGCCAGGGGAAGCAGCCTTCGATTTTTTCCCCTCCCCTTTGCAAGGGCTCATGAGACAGCTTTTTCCCATGAGCCCCATGCACAGACAAGATACTGGGCAAAGGTGTCCCGTGCTTATTTGTCAAGGAATGATGCTTAAAATAGTATAAAAATAAAAAATGCAAATCAGCATGAAACTGAGAACCACATATTTCCTGAGATGGATGTTTTCCTATGTAATATCCCTTTCCTTTCTCTTTTTTTTGGAATAATTTTTATTGATTATTTTAGTTAAACAAAGAAAAAAACATCTTAATCCAACTGTATTGTATGACATTACAAAATAAGCTTTTACATACAACATTGTCTTGTCTATAAAAGAAAAAAGAAAAAGAAAAAAGAAAAAAAAGAAAAAGAAAAAAGCACAAAAAACTAACAAAACCCCTCTTTAACACTCCTATATATATGCATACGAGTATGCATAATACATGCGTATCTTCCTGTTCACAAAAGAAGAAGAAAAAAAATATAAAAAATAATTCCACAAATCTGACCTCCTGTCAAGTCCCTTTGCATCTGCATTTCTTGATGCAGAATGTGATCCAAACAATACACTTTCCTCTATATATTTTCCAGTACATTTTTAACACTTTATACATCCAAAATTTCCTGACTCGTCTTCCTTCATTTAGCACTCAAAAGCTGGCATGGAAACAAAACTATTATTGTATTTTTGTACATATCTCGTGTATATCCCCCATTTTTCCACAAATTTTTGCTTTGACTTTCCTCTAATATTGTTAGTTAACCAAGCCATTTCAGCATATTCTGTAATTTAGTCTGCCATTCTGAAATTTTTGGGAGTTCCTGATCTTTCCATCCTTTCGCTACCAATACAGTATTCGGGCTGCCGCTATTGCATATAAGAACACTTCCTTTGAATTGGTTGGAATTTCTTTATCCACCATACTTAGTAGGAATATCTCAGGTTTTTTAGTAAAGGATATCCCCATCATCTTTTTTAGCTCCTCATATATTTCCCCCCAAAAGACCTTAATATTTGCACATCGCCACCACATATGAATCATGTCCTCATTATTCTTACCACTTCTCCAGCACACGTTTGCTACGCTTTTATACATTTTGGACAATCTGGCAGGTGTGAGATACCAACGGTGGGCCATTTTTAGCATATTTTCTCTTATGTTATAGTTAGCGGTGAATTTCTCAAGCTTTATTTCTGGGTTAGCGGAGTCTGTAAGCTGAAGCGCCGGTAACCTGAAGCATCTGTAACCCGAGGTACCACTGTATGTATGTTGTATTGCTCTGAAGCTTGCGATTTTTTGCTAGTGTAATTCATACATTTCCTTCCTCAGAATAATCAGAGGCGATTCTAAAAGATATTCTTATTATTTCCCTCCATTCAAGAGTCGAGTAGATGTGTATACTGGAATTCTTCCCGATTTTGCTTCTGTAAAAAACATGATCCACTTGGCCCAGGTGGGATTTAATGCACATTTTCCTTATTTCAAAATTCAGAGCTCATTTGATGTACAAATGAATGCTTAATGTGTGTGGATATTTAAGGGTTTTCTTCTCTTAATTTTCAGAAGGTGACAGGACAGTTACATAAAATGAAAAGCAATATAGCAATAAATGGTATCTGACAAGCTGCCACTCACAGGAGCTTGGTTGCTCTGAGTTATTGCTGGTGTAGTTGCCCAGTTACATGCAATATATGATATATATACTTATTAATTTGCAAGATATGCAAAATATTGGGGGGGGGGAGATTGTATTTTAAAAAAAACCCAGATAAATTTGAAAAGGTTTCAAGATAAAATAATAATATATTCTTACGAAACCACACACAAATTTATGAAAACCATCTAGTAATCTATTGTAGACATCCTTGATTGGTTGTGTTCTTTAAGGATACAAAGAAATTCCTGACAAAATAGTTTATATATATTTCAATTGCTCAAAATTTATAGCAAGATCTTTGTTGATTATATATGCAAATTATTTCTCCTCCTCCTCCTCCTCCCCCAGGAGACTAGGATGTCTATCTATAGCCATGAAATACAACCAATATAGTAACAAGAATAAAAGTTTACATTTATCTATTTAAATAAATGTTTTCACAAATTTGTAGGGATTGGGGACAAGGTTCTGACAATTCATATCTCCATTTATTAAAAATCTATGTGTATGTTATAAATATGTCAGCATTAAAAATGAAAATTCAGTACTTTCCCCCTTCTTTTATAGGTTTTTAAATCAAAAGAACTGAAATATTTTGACTATGGCAGTAAGAACAAAGCTATATACAATACGGTAATTATAAGGGTTGTGGTGATGGGGATTTGTCATAGATTTCAATGTGTTAAAGCTGCATATTTATTTGGGAATAACTCTCACTGAAGAGTTAAAGAAAAGAAAAGTTTAAGGAGTAAACCCTGTGCACAAATCTAGAGATGGTTGGGTGGGGCCTTGTATGTCTCCTTCCAGCAACCTCCTCAGCCAAACTGTTGCCAAATGCATTGCTCTGCTTCCTTTGGACCACATCAGTGTGGCCGAGATGGAGGACTTGTTGTCTGGGCAGCCCTGGACGCCCATACCCACTGCCCAGGCCTGCACCCCACAGAGGTCACTTTGGTTCTGCTAATGCAGTGACAGATGGATACCAACACTGAAAACCTAGATCCCATCCCTCTCCTGGTAAACCCTTGATGCTTCCAAGTGTTCCTTGTGCAGCCATGCCTGGTCCACATGGCTGAGGTCCCGGATTCCACAGCCCAAATGATCACCTAAAGAGCACCAGGTAGCGCTAGCAGTCTCAAACCAGCCTGAGTCCAGCACCTCGGCCAGCATAGGAAGTAAATATGTTTAGCCCTAGAGCAGCCGAAGCAAACTCAAAACTCAATTCTTTCTTTTAGTCTTGATTGTTACATGTTTCAAGTGCTTTTAAAAATGTTAAGCCGCTCATGCTCAGAATGTGTGTTTTTATGTTTGTCCATATGTACGTGAATGGCTGTTGTGACGCCATGCAATGGCAGTGGGAAAGAAATATTCTGAGAACTTCAAAACTGAAATCATATGTGCAGCTTTCCCAAACCTGCTCACTCCTGCATGCAGGACGGTTTAGTCCAGAGCTTAAATGTGCCAAGCCGAACCATTGCCCACTTTAGCAGACATGCACATTAACTCTGATACAGATCCTCAATGTCATTGTACATCCCACAGTGTTGGTATATCCTATGCTCAATCCAGTCACACATAAGTCAAGAATGCACAGTAAACAATTAAAACATCACAGTTTTGTTAATACATTGGAGAAGAAAAGTTGAAACTAATACTCAAGGAACCATTTCCCCATAAATTTGATGATATTGCATATGAACCACCGGAAGGCTTAGAAAACAGGTAAAAGTCTAAGGTTGGTAAGTAAAACCTGTTTTAATCATTCTGATATTTTCATCCACAGACCACTCCTCCATTCTATCAAATCGAAGACATGGTTGTGCCAACTGCTGTGTGGTATGGTGGACATGATATTATGTCAAACAGAAAGGACATTCAGCTGTTGCTTCCTCGAATCTCTAATTTGGTTTTCCATAAGTATATTCCTGAATGGCAGCATGCCGATTTTTTATGGGGTCTGGATGCTCCAAAGAAACTATACCCTGATATATTTCATCTGATACTGAAGTACAAATAAAATGTTACAAAAGTCCTATATATGGCATATATTCCATTAGGACTTATGGCAACCCATGTCGGAGGTGTCATTTTTTGTTATTTTCCTTAAAAATAGCTATCTATGCAAATTTGCGGGAAAAAAGCTTAACAACCTTTCTGTCTGGATTTTCACTGTTGGAAATATGCCAGCCCTAATTCCATGTGACTGTAGATGCTGCAATAGGTCTGTACAACATGTATATATGATCAATTTGTTAACTGAGTTTTGTTTCTATTACTTATTGCTCGCCATCAAATTAAATCTGTTTGCACTGACACAATTGATGGTAGAATTCTTTGATCATGCATTGCAAAAGCATATTTCTCTCTGCAAATGCCTCATCTTTTAGGCACAACATAGATATTACCTGTTCTAATTTGCCGGAGTTCCTTGTAGATTAGAGGTACTTAACCTTTCAGTGGAGGGGGTCATAGGCCATTTTGAGAATCTGATGAAAGAAATGTCTCCCCCTTGCAGAATTCTTTTCACAAAGACAATTTTCTAAGGCACAAGAAGGAAATAAAGGGAGGGATAATAATTTTTTTGTGTGACTGGTTCACACATGGAAATCTAGGGATTCATGGACCCCAGATCAAGAACCCTGCTGTGGATCATTGTCCTGACAAAGAGATCATGATACCAAAGGTAGGAGAATGTACACCATTTCTTCCGACAACTCCTGAGATTTGCACTCATGGAAGCACCAGAAGTACGGTGCTTTTTTCCCAACTTTGTGCTCATAATAATCTCACCAATCCACCAGGCAATTGTTGGGCAGCTCAAATGCAGCCCAGGAAGTGTTCTCTTCCAAGTCACACTCACAACTGGAAAGTGGTTCATGTTTGGGTTCTGGTTTCAGGCATAGCCCAGGACACGTCCAGGGATGAGCAACCTGGTTCCCACCACTTGTTGGACATCAGCCCCAGCCAGCATGGTCAACCGTCAGGGATCACAGGAAATGTAGTCTAGCAATAATTAGCACAGGTTGCAGACCCTCTCTGATTAAGATTCAGAAACCAAGGCATAGGACTGTCTATGTTATAACATAGAAAGTGTTAAGTATCTGTTCCTTGGGATGTTTCAGAAGAAGAATCAGCTGCAGCACTCTTATTTCCTGTATACGGCATTCACCTTAAAAAACCCGAAAGCTCTTGAACAATTGGAAATAATGATTATCACCAACAGCAAGCTCAACAGATCCAGCAGGAACCCAGTTTATTAAAGCTATTGCAACAGGACAACCTCACTAACCAGCAGAAGTGCTGGTTGGAAAAGACTGCCACAAGTCACACTAGAGCAAAGCTTATATAGCAGTTTCAAACACAGCACACAAAGAGCCATAAAACTTAAAAACATCCTTCTACATACAGCAAGAAAGGTTATAGCTCATAGTATGTAAATGTAAAGGGGGTGTCTCCCCTTCGCATTAACAGTCCGGCTCAGTCAGCTTGATATTTACAGTCTTTATTACATATGTACAAGAAACAGCTACAGTTCAGGATTACGCATCCGAAACCGTTGAGTCAGATTTGGGGAGTGGCTTCCTTCGATTCCCGCACCAACAAAGTAGGTGTGGGAATCACACGAGATGTCTTTGATCCTTACGTTTCATTTCCCACCTTGTCTGTGCTGATTTGAAAGCCCCCTCCCTTCCAGAGTCTGAACTCCCTTCCTGAGCCTCTGTGCGGTTGAAGGGCTCTGCAGCATCCCTGAGCCCTTCCTCCTCCTGGCTAATCTCTGCCCTCTCTTTCGCTTCCTCTGTCTCTGGGCGGTTGAAGAGCTCCATGGCATCCCCGAGCCCCTGCTCCACCTCTTCTGTCACTTGCTCCTCCGAATTCTTCCAGACAGTAAATATGCTGGTATCAATTTCCTTGGAGTGCCCCAATACATTTGGTCTCAACTACCTCACTTTAACCCCAGCTACCTTGGCAACCAAGCCTTCAGTAGGGGCCATCTTACTTCCCTGTTCCCAAAACATGTCAAGAAGCTTCATAGCTCAAAACACCATACAAACTTCTCCTTATGCAATGATTCAGAAAATCCCTTGTCATACCATAGGTAAGCATGCCACCCCAAACTATTCCCTTATCCTTCTAAATCCAACACTCTTGTATTCTTTAGTAATATCCATTTCTTTAACCAACTAATACATGCTGATTCATAGTATAATTTTAGATCTGGCAGTGAGAATCCACCTCATTCTTTTACATCTATTAATTTTTTTTATTTAATCCTTGGCCTTTCCCCGTCAGATAAATGTAACTATCTCTCTTTGCCATTGTTTAAAGCAGCTCACCGGAATTGTCTGAAATATTCATTTATACCACTCTCATCCTATTCCATCTTTCTTTGTCTTGCTTAGTCTTACTCTACACAACCCCATAATTGTTCTAAATCAGATTCATTTATAATCCTTATAAAGTCCATTTCTCATATAATTGTGTGGTTCCTTTGTGTCTCACTGTTCTTCCTCCAACTCGTCTTCTTGTTATACTTCTGTTACCTCCACTTTCTCTCTCTCCCAGAAATCTTGTGCTCTTTGCAGATCTGTACATATATGACTTTCAGCTTTGTAAGTGGAACTCAGTCCTTCTGGGTATTCCCATCTAAATGATATCTTCTGTTTCTTTAATGCCTCAACCAAAAATCTGTATTCCTTTCTCTTATTTGGGATTTCCTTAAGAATTATAATCCTTTGATCTTCTATGCTTAGATTGTTTTGAAAACAAGTTTGCAAATTTTTATCTCTCATTGCTCTTGAAGAAAATTGCACCAAAAAGTCCACTGGGAGTTTCTTAGCTTTTAAATGTGATGATTTAATTATATAAGCTCTGTCTATTGAATTCTCCATTATCTCTTGTTGTAGTTGTAAAAAAAGATGCCAATTCCTTTGCCAATCTTTTTAAATCTTCCTCCCAAAGCTCCAGTATACCTCTAAATCTCAAAAAAATAAAATAATAATAATAATAATAATAATAATAATAATAATAATATAGATCTCAGAGACTGCAATCTTGTCCTCTAAGGTTTATTTCTCAGCTTCCAGAGCTGACACCTGACCTTGAACTTCCCCTATACACTTTTTTTTTGGGGGGGGGTATCTTGGCTCCCTTCAGAAAGTTTTTTAACTGACCCTTCCAATGGTGTTGTCCTTTTAGCCAAATCTTTAATGTCACTGGTACAATCCTTAATGTTCTTCAATAAATCAGCCAATGCTAAAGAATTTTGTTCTACAGATAAATGAATTCACATCAAAATCTCACTGAAATCACCTTCATCTGGCAGTGACGCTTTTCTGCCACAAGCCTTCACCATCTGTCATATCCCTTTTTCTCCAGCAGTTGGTAGTATACCTTCAAAAATATCTTTATTGCTTTCCACACCTATCTTCTCTTGTCATGACCTTATTTTGCCACAAGATGGTATTTTCTTAAAGTGTATACCTGTTTACATTCCAAGATGCTCTTTTCCCATGGTCCCAATCCTCAAACCATTGGAATTCAGCAAAGGATCCGGGGGGGGGGGGCTCGTTGCACCAAATTCAAGTATTTATATTGTATCCAACAGAGTCCATTGGCTACAACTATAAATGGAAAATAATTGTGGTAGAAACAGTCCTTTATTGAATTATTAATTTATGTCCTTCTGTTTCACATTTCTCTATCCACTCCTTTCTTCAGCAAACCAAAGCTCCCTCCCCCCCCCCAAAAAAATCCTCTTAAATCAGCATACAATCCATTTTAATAGTCAAGTACCTTTCGGTATAATTTTAATCCACAAAGGAAATTGAGGTTGAGATTGTCTTACCAGTTATTCTTGGAGTGAACCTTCCTGCGTCATTTGCTACCCCCTTTTTACTCAACGCGGCAAGATGTTACTTTGCAAAGTAAATTAAAGCCAGCACATAGATTTGTTTTGCTGCTTGTTACTTACCATTTAAAATGGGTTGTCATCCTCGCTGTGTTTCTGTAGTTTTATAATCCAAATTTAATGGGATAGAAGAGGAAAGACAGCCACTATTCAAGCAGCCTGGCATGGCTACTCCTGAGGAATCAGCAAAGGAGTCCCCGCATGGCTCCTTCTACTCATCTTGAATGTCGCCCTACACCGGTACCACTCGCAATAGGGAGAGGCTCTCTTTCTAGCGTGGGCTCTCTATGCAGCCCCGGTACCCCCCCCCCGGGGGAGATCGGGGACGCGGTGCCGTCACAGCCCCCTTTAAATTCCTCATGGAGTTGCCCTTTAAAAAATGTGCTTTAAAAAGGACAGCAAATTCTAAATCACATAGTCTACAAGAAAACACAAACAGTATCTATAACTGCATTTTGTTTTCCCTAAATGTAAACTCGAGTCAAGTAGGATTAAAAACGTGCTTCATGGGGTCCAGGAGATTGAGTCACTGGGGAAGAATTCATGAAAGCTGGAAGGGAGAATTTCCTCTCACACTTTGAATTATTGGGGGAAATGCTCTGCTTGGTCTAGCCAAGTGCATACTCATGTTGTGTAGAATCTACAATTCTTCAAAACTTTCTAACTTCCAAGGCCTTTGTACCTCTAGGTCTCATTTAATTTGAATCTAGAAAGGAACAAGAGTGAATTAAAGCACACACACAGAGCAATCATATGAATGAGAACCCCAAAGTAAAATCAAGTGGATTAGGGTGGTTTATTACCAGGTAAATGTGTGTAGGATTACACCCACAATCAGTCACTTACAAAATCCACGTAGGCCTCATAGATCAGGTGTGTAACCAACATATTTCAGAGGTTGAATGTGTAATGGTGTCCAGGGTGCTGCACGTCACCATAATTATTCACAAAACATATGCAGCTAAATTCCCTTCAACACTTCTGCAGCATCCAGTTGAAATTGAGACTCTGTTGGAGAGGAGCAGGTAAGCAACAACCTTCAGTCTGCTTTTGGTGGTGTATTTTTTTTCCCTGTTGCAGCAACTTTTTAAAAGCCTGTATTTAAGCATAGCTTGTATTTTGAGCAGAGCTCTCTATTAATGCAACATGCAAGTGAATAAGTTATACTTGCACTACCCCCTAAATTGAACAATTAGAATATAAGATCAAGTTTATATCCTTCTAACCACTTCGTGTCCGGGTCACGAAGAGTCGGACATGACTGAACCAGAGCCGAAATGTGCCAAGCTGAACCATTGCTCCCTTTAGCAGACATGCACATTAATCCTGATATAGATCATCAATGTCATTGTACATCCCACAATGTTGGAATATCCTATGCTCAATCCAGTCAAGCAGTTGTCCTACACATAAATCAAGAATGCACAGTAAACAATACACGACAGATTCATTAATACAATGGAGAAGAAAATCTGATACTAATGCTCAAGGAAGCATTTTACAGAAACATAGGTCACACATCCCAGAGTTTAGATGGTCCTGCATATGAATCATCAGACTGCTAAGAAAACAGATAAAATCTAAGACCATTTTAATCATTCTGATATTTTCATCCACAGACCACTCCTCCATTCTATCAAATCGAAGACATGGTTGCGCCAACTGCTGTGTGGTATGGTGGACATGATATTGTAATAAACAGAAAGGACATTCAGCTGTTGCTTCCTCATATCTCTAATTTAGTTTTCCATAAGTATATTCCTGAATGGCAGCATGCCAATTTTTTATGGGGTCTGGATCCTCCAAAGAAACTATACCCTGATATATTATATCTTATGCAGAAGTACAAATAAAATGTTATGAAAGTCACTAACTGCTTGTATTCCCTGCAACTGTAGACACTGCATTGGGTCTGTATGACTTGTATTTATGATCAATTTGTTAACTGATGCTTGTTTCTATTACCTATTGCTCATCATCTAATAAAAATCTACATTTTGGCATTGACACAAACTACCTGCCTGCACTGACACAACTGATAGTATAATTAATTGACCTTGCATTGCAAAAGTATACTTCTCTCTGCAAAGGCCTCATCTTTTAGCCACAGCATAGATGTTTCTTGTTGTTCCTTGTAGAACAGTGGTTCTTAATCTTTGAGCACAGGTGCTCATAGGCCCTTTTTAGAATGTGAAGAAAGCAGTGGAGCCCCTTTGCAGAATTCTTTTCACAAAGACAATTTTCTAAGGCACAAGAAGGAAATAAAGGGAGGGAGAATAATTTTTAGTGTTTGGTTCATGGGGCCCCTGAAGTTCATACATGGAAGCCTAGGGGTCCATGGACCACAGATCAAGAACCCCTGCTGTGAATCATTGTCCTGACAAGGAGATAATGAGGCTAGGGGTGGGAGCTGGTACACAATTTCCTCCAGCAACTCTGAGATTACATCCAAAAATTTATTGTGTACCCTTGGATGCAGCTCATCAGGCCCTGGAGATTTGAATTCATTTAAAGTAGCTATGTTATTGTCCATGGAGAGTCACAAATTGTTGGACACAACTAGAAGAAGAAGAGTTTGGATTTGATATCCCGCTTTATCACTACCCGAAGGAATCTCAAAGCGGCTAACATTCTCCTTTCCCTTCCTCCCCCACAACAAACACTCTGTGAGGTAAGTGGGGCTGAGAGACTTCAAAGCTGCATGTGGAGGAGTGGAGACGTGAACCCAGTTCCCCAGATTAAGAGTCCACCACTTTTAACCACTACACCATACTAAACGACTAAACAACAACAAAGTAGCTAGCTGTTCCCTTACTACCTCTTTACCTATCTTGGGCTGTAGCTCCCTCCTTACATCATTTATTCTGCTATCTCCAGGTGGCCATGCAGGAGTTCTGTGTGGAAGGGGGTTGTACAAAAGGCAGGGAGGAAGGACCGGTGTGCGTAGGTGAAAATGGGTGCAGAATAGAAGACATAAGTGGCTTCCCCCCCCCCAAAAAAATGGGGATGTCCAGATGTGAGCTTAGAAGTTGCACAGGATGGGAAAGGGAAGCACTAGGAGGTTCATGTGAGGGGAGGTGGTTGGCGACTAGAGTGAGTAGGGCGAGCAGGGGGGCAGAGCCTCCTAGTTAGGCAAAATTGCATAGAAACATGTCAGGTCAAATTGACACTAAATCACTGAAGAATGTTCAGGAGCATTTTTTTTTTAATGCAAACTGATGTGAAGAATTGAAATTGAGTCTTTTAAAAATGAGAAAATGAAAACAATCTATACCCTTGGCAAGGATTCTCTCAACCTGTGGTCTGTGAGCTTTATTTAGGTGGTCTGCAGCAGACTATAACACTATTATCAATTGAATTCTACAGAATTCTATGGCATACAACTATAATACATTAAAATGTGATATAAGTAATAAACGAAGCCATCAAAATATAACGAGCAACTATCACAGCACAGTACAACTGCTATCAGAGGCAGGAAAAAGATAATTAAATGGTCCACCAGAAACCTCAGCAATTTTCAAGCAGTCCATGGTCGGGAATTTTGAGGAATGGCTGCGCTGGGGTTTATGCAGATTTTGAGAGGCTTTACATTTCTGGTACCAAAGCTGGGGAAGATAAACTATGGTCTTTGTATGAATACCTCCCCCTCCCCCTGCATTTCATAGAAAATAAGTTTTAAGTTTGAGAGATCCGTTTGCCCTCCTAGGCAGGCGGTTTTGCAGATGGGCTCTGAGCCACTCTAGGTAACCAGCGAATGGCTGTCCGGATCAATTGCCTCCCGCATATTGGCCTATGGCAGGAGGTCTTGGGCATTCCCTTGGGTGGGGGACCAACTGACCAATAGGGGCACTTGGCCCTGTGTCCAGGGACAGGATATATTATCTCTTCCTTTTGACTTTAGTCAAAACAAAATCGAAAATTCTTTCTAGTAGCACCTTAGAGACCAACTGAGTTTGTTCCTGGTATGAGCTTTCGTGTGCATGCACACTTCTTCAGATGCATGCACACGAAAGCTCATACCAGGAACAAACTCAGTTGGTCTCTAAGGTGCTACTAGAAAGAATTTTCGATTTTGTTTTGACTATGGCAGACCAACACGGCTACCCACTTGTAACTTTTGACTTTAGGTTCATAATGAAAAAAATCCCCTCGGATGGCCAGGATTTCCTGGGTGTATGGCAGCCCTATTAATCACTGAAAACCACATTTAAAAATGTTCATATACAATTTATATACCACTTAATATAAAAATAAACCTCTAAGTGGGTTACATTAAAAAAAAAACAAGGAAGTGAAATATACATTATAATGCTTTGTACAGACTTGTCTTATCATTAGGCAAATGTTGCGTGTGTGATGTTCCTTTCTTTCTCAACTGCTTTCATGGTTTCCAGAAGCTCCTAGCTGGTTGCCCTGGAAAGTATAAAGACAAGGAAAAGTTTCTTACAGTCCTTTTTCATTTTGAAGAAACAGAGAGAGGCTATAGAACCCAACCTCTTGGATAATGGTGTTGTTCTCAATTAATCTGCACCCCCCCTTCTCTCCCACTTCCTCATTCGTCGTCATCGTCATCATCATCATCTGCTGTACAGGTGCTGCTAAGTGCTCTCTGTCTTTGAGATCTTTCTCTCCTACTTTTAAGGCTCACTGGGTTCTGGTCTGTAATGCTTTCTAATAACATGTTAGCAAGGTGTTGCTCCTCCTCTCCCATTATTTCCCAACTTCCCCCCTCATCTGCCTCTGAACTGCCACCTCCCTCAAAACCCTGTTGTAAATCGATACTGTCTTCCACTTCCTCCTCCCTGGAAGGGTCAGGAAGCAGAGGCAGTCTCCACCACTCCTCTGCTCACTCCCTGACACAAAGGTCTTCTGCTGTGTCTATTTGAGAACTAGTCGCTACAGATACACAGCAACAGGTAAACAAAATTACTTTCTTTCATGTATCTTTTAAATTTATTTTTCGGTGACATAGCTTTGGTCTTGCATTTTAAACTTGCATTCTTAAGTTGTGCATTTGCGTGTTGAGGTCCCCAACCACCCTCCAGTAAATAACTCACACCGGAAACATTAATTTTGGTTTGGTTTTTGGAATAAATTTTGGCCACAACTTTATTAAAATACAAGATATGTGAGTGGTTGTGTAGGCATTGGTTTAGACTATCTGATCCACTGGGGACAGAACTGACGACAGTCAGTAAGGGAAAGCAAATTGGGGAGAGAATAGGAGCTGGAGGGTCAGACACTACGACTCACCCCAAATGCTCCCAGGGGCTCTTGCGTGGCCCTGGCCCCCGACCGGGGGATACGGACAAAAGCATTGCGAGCCCCTGGATACCTTTAACGGAATTCCCACGCAGCAGCAGCAGCATTGGAGGGGCAGACACAGCCAATCATTACCCCTCCAGCAACGAACACGAAACCAATGCCTAACCGCCAACCTTACAAGTTGTGACTAATTGCTACGCAGTAGGCGAAAACCAGAGGGCACGAGCCAATCAGCCAACTGGAAAAATTCCTACCAGGCCCCTGTACCAACGGCAGACGACCCCATGACAGGCATAGCAAGGTCAACGCAGAGGCCTAAAACGAGGGAGGGGAGGGCGGGCGATCCGTTGCAAGCAGCAAAGAGAATAATACAGGGCGTGCCAAGGATTTAAATCCAGTAACTGTCCATCAAATAAAATTGCAACGTTAGTTTCTCCCCAACAACAAATAATGCCCCAATCAATACAGCGACTAACTCAGAACCAACCCACACTGGAAGGGTGGATTTTCTGGCCCCCACCGCAACCCGTGCTCTCTAGGAAGGAGAACACGCATTAACAGTGTTATACACTGCTGTATCGAAGTACAATCAATAAGTTTTTTTTAGCAGACTTGCATCCCATTGTAAATAATGGTCTGTTTTACAAATTACCAAAGCAAACATAGTTCCAGTTACAGGTAGATAGCCGTGTTGGTGTGCCATAGTCGAAACAAAATGAAAAATTAAAAAAAAATTCCTTCCAGTAGCACCTTAGAGACCAACTAAGTTTGTTCTTGGTATGAGCTTTCGTGTGCATGCACACTTCTGAAACAAAGCAAACATGTTAGCTAAGCCTACACAGTTTGATGGATTGAGTCATCAGGTGTTGCAGACCACATTTCCCAGTATCCCAGTCAGCAACAGCACCTTCTGAGCCAGTGGTCCTGGGAACAGGAATTCCCAGCATCTCCAGACTCAATATTTTAAACTGGGAGAAAACTTTATTTCCCAGATAGAATTGGTGTCTGAAGGGTGCAGCAAGACTTTTAAAAAGTACTGGGGTTAGGAGGGCATGCTATTTGGTGTCATGACTCACTTGGCACTGTTGGGTCTAGCTCTAGCATGGCAGATACTGGAGGAGGATTAGGAGGAATGGAAGTGGTAGGCTGCCTCCACCTCAATCCCTGGCTCTGTGTGGAGATAGGACTTCCAGCTACATTCCTTCCAGAGGGAGGGAGAGTATTGTCAGAACCTGGAGAGGTGAAGCAGGCTGGGTAGGGAGGAGGTAGGTACAGCACTCTCTCCTTGAACATCAGGAGAAGGGACAATATATGCCTGCTTAGACACAGTGTACGCCTGCAGGTTCACCCAGGAATAGAGACTCGCATGAATAAGGGTGGCAGTCATGATGGCTTTTAGCTGTATGAGTGGGCATGGAGAAGTGGTTGAAACAACTACTCAGCAGTCTCAAGCTTAATGTAACGGACCCTGAACCCACGTGCCTTGGCCACTCTTCATAGATCAGACCCATCCCAGTCAACCCTTTGTCGTGTGGGAACTCTGAGACTGAAATAGCTCTTTTCCTTTGCTGAGTCTGTACCATTGCTCTCCCTTAAGGAAGAGCAACATTTTCCTTACTTACAAGAAAGAGAATCTGAGGACATGATTTGGGATCGGAGCCAGGACATTTGGGCTTGGCTTCAAGGATCAAAATCCCCCGGGACAGTACAGGGGAAGCAATTGGAGCATATTGAGCAACAACAACCAGTGTTGTTCTATCTAGGGTAATGCCACAAGTTCGCTACAGCAGTTCTCCCTGCTGCTAGTATGAGAAGAACACTGCTGGATCAGGCCAAAGGTTCATTTAGCCCTTTTATCTCACCTTTCAACACCCATCAGGTCTCCTCAAGACATTTCTTCAATATATTGAGCTTTCCCCTGAAATCTTTTCCATTAAGGACTCATGTTTTCAGACTAGAGATACTGTTGTTCTGTTTTATACATAGGTCCAAGATGTGGCTGTTTTGGGGAGTGGCCTGCTTAGTCCATCAGGCTCTGACATCTGAAGAATTCAGCAGCAGAAGACATCAGAATCCTCAAGAATTTATGACTATTGTAAGTTAATAATTTAGATGGCCTTGAAAACAGTGGGTCATGATCCTTATAATTTCATTTTTAAAACAGTTTTCAAGAGCACATGCATTTCCAGGAAGAAACTCCATGCTTGGCAGGGTTATTTCAAACTGCAAATTAACCAGATAGTGTTTGAAACAATACTCTCTTGGCTAGATTAACTGATCTAGAAGACACAGTTAGCTTTGATAAATCCTTCTTGGAGCAGAGTTTTAGGAGCCTGGCTCCTTGATATAAATGTTGACATTAGCTGCATATGCATTAGCTGAAGCCTTAGGCGGCAGATTCGTTATATTTCTCATGGTGAGACATTTCTTTGTAGTTGCTTACAATACAGATTTGGTGTTTTGCATCATATCAGTACAGATTTCCTTTTTCTCTTTTTGTTGTGGAATGGAGAAAACCACAATCAATCTGTGGTTATATACCGTACACTTCAGACAAATATACTCAGATGGGGGAAAGGGGGAAGGAATTTGATTCAGTTCGCATTTCAAGCTGAATCTACATGATTTGCATTTTCTGGAACAATACAGAAACCAGAACAAAGCTGTCCTTCAAAATTGGCACTTCTCCAAAATTTGCAGTGCTGTTCTCCAGCCAAGTAATGGAACTAGAAATGCATATACCAGGGTAAAGTGTTTTTTAAAAAAATGCATTTACAAGTGAAAATAGCATACAAAAAATTCATTTTATTAGGCAAAAAAAGGGTGTGTTTTGGGCAAACTTGCATACAATCATATGTACATTATGAGAGTTTAGGGGACAGATGGGGAACCTAAGGCCCTCCAGGTGTTGTTGGACTACAACTCCCATAATCTTTTATCCTTGGCAATGCTGCCTGGCACTGATAGGAGCTGGAGTCCAGCTATAGCCACAGATTTCCCATTCCTGGTGTAGGGCTAGTAAAGTTACTTAAAAATAATCTTGGCCCTGGGAAGATTTTGTTCTTTGAGATATTCAAGCAATTGTCCCAGAAATTGAATGATCAGATTCTTTTTTTAAATCTAGCATTTCTCTTTCCATTCCTCTCCACTCACAGCCTGAAATCATTCAATATTGGGGATACCCCAGTGAAGAGTATACAATCCTGACAGAGGATGGCTATTACCTGCAGGCAAACAGAATTCCACATGGAATACATCCTTCTGGGAAGACAGGTAATTTTGAAATTTAGTAGTAAATGCAGTAAAATGCCACATGCCCTACCTGATATCCCTTTGTTCAACTTTAAAAATGTTACCCAAACTTCACTGTTTTTTCTTTTATTCAACTTTACTTGGAAGCAATATTATAAATAAAGGTAGAAATTGTTACAAGTTGGCTGAAATCACTTGAGTTGTGCTCAGTTGTAAACACACTTGACGATTCCTTGTTCATTATATCTGAGCAACAAGATTTCCCAGGTTAAGCAATAATTCCAAATTATCAACAGTTAGAATAATTATCCAGTCTTCCATTCATAGCAGAACACTATGAAGTGGCGTGGGGTTTGGTTGAGTGGCTTTTTATGCCTTTTCAAAAATCAATGCAAATATTAACTATCTCCTGATTCTTAGGAGAGTTGTTTAGAAATAGCAGCAGCAGTTGTGGCTCCTCTTCAGCGGCAGACAGCACTCACCTCAGAGGCACAGCGTTTCAGCCACAGGAGAGGCAAGGCCTGCCCACCTTCTGCTACCTTTTGCCAATACTTCAGCACTGCCTCTCTGGATTGCCTGGGAAAAGTAGGCAGGGACATGTTGGCAGAAGAGAAAGTGGGCGGGGAAAGAAGTGTCACAGCGTTTTATGTAGGCTTACACAAAACATCACTGCTAGTCTTCACACAATCTATGAAGACATTTTCTGAGGTCCTAGGAAACTTCTGGCTCACCTCTTTTGTACCCCCTGCACCCTACTCTGCTTGGCCTTGGGCTAGATACCAGTGGGTATTGGAAAAATGCCCTGGGGTGCTCCTGCACCCCCCGCTGTCCGAGCGTTCTGCAGTATGAGCAGCTCTGGAAAAGTCATTTTCCTACTTCTCCAGATGGTATATGCACACTAATCTTCTAGCATTACACAGCAAGAAGCGTGAGACATTGTAGAGCTAATCTACTGTACGTATTTATTTACACACTATGTACAGACAAATAATTATGGCATCCTCTCTCATCAGCTCCACGAGAGAACACAGAACGAAGTAAAAGCAGAAGTACAGTCCAACAGTACACACAACGGAAGAGAGATAAGGCTGTCTTCCATTCCTACAGTCTTCCCAGACAGGCATGTGATTTAAACCAATTGCATCTGCAGCATCGGATGCATGAAATACTAACAGTGGGAAATTTTGGTGCTCTGTGAGTGCCAATTCTCTATCTAATATTCTCTTTGTTTTCCAGGGCCTAAGTCAGTTGCATTATTGGTACCTGGTGCCCTTTGTGAAGGCAGGAGCTGGATTGCAAATCTTCCTAGCAATAGTCTGGGATTTGTTCTAGCAGATGCTGGTTATGATGTCTGGATGATAAATAACAGGGGGACATCCTGGTCTAGAAGACATCAGCACGTCTCAGCAGACCAAGAAGAATTTTGGAATTTCAGGTAAGTACAAGGGACTATTGTTGCTTGGATGGAAGGGATGCTTTTCCTGAGAACTATCCCAGGACTCAGCTAGATTGGTAAAGAAAAGGTGTTGTAGATGCGTTGTAGATGCAATATAACACTGTTACACCAGATGGTGCTGTGGAATTCTGTCTTTCCCAACCGGATTTTCCTGTATGAGTTTACAATGCGTTTAACTGAAATGCTTCATAGATGTGTTTATATCCAGCCCCATATTGTAAGCATCTACCTTGAGTCCTTAATCATTTCCTATACACATTCCTTCCTTTTATATTCTTTCTCCTCTCTCTTTTTCTTTTGTTTTCCTTTGGTGTTCTCTGTTCTGGGATTATACACACATGAAAGTGGACTGTGGGTGAGAGGCAGGGCAGGGACAGCCTCCCAGCTTGAGAGACTGGGAGAAGAAAGAGAAGAAAGAGAAGCTCCCAGGTGAGACCTGGGAGTCCACTACTTTCTGCGTGAGACAAGGGTCAAGAGCTACCTTTGAGAGAGGGGTCTGATTTTTCCTTACTCTTTCTTCTTCTGGCTTTGTTTTCATCTAGATCAGTTTCATTTATCTTATCTGAAGGAAGCTCTGTATGGGGAAGTTTTTAATTATTGATGCTTATTATGTTTTTATATTTTGCTGGAAGCCACCCAGAGCAGACCATTTTGGGGAATTTTAATTGTGGCACCACACTCCACATAATATCAGAGGGTAGTGACCCCCCCAAGGCATTTCCTGCTCTTGACCCTGCACTATGGAATGCCCTTCCCTCTTCCATATGTAAAGCATCATCAGTTTGATTTCGCGCATCGTTCCTGATGCAGATACTCATTCCCCACTTGGTCGCAATGAAGACATTTATTGCCACATTGTCCCAGGTGTAGATCTTCACTCACGGCTTCCTCCCTGAACGGAAGTGGTCCAATTTTGTGGTTCACCTCCAGTGCCAGAATATCTTAGGTTGGTCCTAATACTACTAACATATAAGACCCTGAACATATAAGACCCTGAACAATTTGGCATTTTGATAACCTTATAGATGCCCCGCTCTTGTACAGATCTGTTAGTTCCTCCAGACATATTGTGAAGACACACCTTTTTGCCCAGATGTTCCAGGATGTCCACCTCTTAGACTGTGGAAAGGGACTTCTGAATTACAATTTAAATTTAACACAGTTGTGTGATTTCATATAATTTCATATAATTATTTAAAATTATCCTTTAACATGTGGACAATGTACATATTTGAGAACCTATTGGGGCTTGTTTTAGATATAGATATTTGAATAAATCATAAATATATATTTACTCTTTCTCTCCTTACTCTTTCCATGGGAAAATTAACTTGCAACGTAATCCTCCAAATGCAAGGTTATCATACTGTATGGTACCTTTTGTATTTATACATTAATGTCCACAATTGAAGCAATTGTATGTAATTGCAGACAGGCAAAATTTCACCTATATTCTGTGTTTGTCTTTCAGCTTTCATGAAACAGCAGTTTACGATATTCCAGCAACCATAAACTTTATTCTGCAGAAAACTAAACAAAAAGGCTTGTATTATATTGGCCATTCCCAGGGAGGTACATTGGGTAAGTTAAGAAGAAGAGAATGAAATGCCTTTTATTTTCTCCCCTTCTTGTATTATCAGGGACTTACTGGGGATGTGGTCCAGTCTCAGGACTATTGGGAAGACTAGTTCAGAAAAGAAAAAGAAAGATTAAAGCATAGCTTTTAAAAAAGAAACAAAAGGCAGAGTTCACATATGTTCCATGAGAAAGTCTTTTCAGGATCAGGACTTCAGTATACAGGATCAGGCAGTGTATACAGCTGTTATCAGTTCCACAGTCATGAATAATCTCCATTTGTGGTGCAAGGGAGCAAAGACCAGCAGGCATGAAATAACTGGATCCTGCTCAGAACTTATACCTGACACATACTCGTGAAAACTCCAGTGCCTAATTTAAGGCAGATGGACACCCAACATCCCAAAAGAAATCGCCCCAAATTCTTTGAATGACAGGCATTTCAAAAGTAGAGAGATGGGAAACCTTTAACCTTCCAGATATTTTGGACTCCAGCTCCCATCAGCCCCAGCAAGCATGGCTGATGGGTTCCAGGTCCAACAACACCTGGAGAACCATAGTTGGTTTTTTTTTTAAAAAAAAAAAACAACAACAACTCTTATTTGTTTGTTTGTTTGCAGGTGCTATGTTTAGAATTCTTTCTTTTTTCCAGGTTTTATTGCCTTTTCAACCATGCCACAGCTTGCTCAAAAGGTTAAACTCTTCATGGGTCTGGCTCCCGCCTACACAATGGAAGGCATTAAGGGACTCTTTTCTATAATTCTACGCCTTCCTGAAGAATTGACAAGCGTAGGTATTACTCAAGACCCATAATTTTAATATATATATTATCTTCTGCATATTTATGGGGAGTTAGTCTTCCTGCCATCCACTTTGTTTCTTTATCTCAATATTGAGTGTGAGCTTGAAGAATTAGAAGGTTTGGATCACATTGACATTTGTGGTATGATAAGGTCAGAGCCACCATGGACTTTAAAAACAATTTCATCAGACATATTATATTGAGAATCTGGAACATATATAAATATAAGTTATATATGAAGATAACCTTATGAATCTCAGCACTAGAAGCCTTTCATAGAAAAGGGTCTATAGGCAAAGATAAATGGTTAATGGAAATTCTTCTTCTTTTTTGGCATTCACTCGTAGCTGAGTAATATTGTCTTCCATGAACACGGTCTTAACAGTGAGTCCCTAAGTGACTGTGGAGGTCAATTCTGGATCCAAACGTCCTTCCACAATGCTTATTGGTGGCTGCTCCTAAACAGGATGAAGACTGTCACAGTCAGGGAAGCTAGAAAGGAATGGTTGACATTCCAGCCTGCATGCATCACAACCAGCACCATTTGCGTTCTGCTGCTGTTCATCTTCTGCAAAATACTCTGTTATTCATCTTACTGCCCACTATTGAGAATGCCCTTTTCCAGGACCCCACTCCCAAACTTTCTAGGGATCATCAAGAAGGCCCCATCTGCCAATCTTAACACCTGAAAGGTTGTGTTGAAAGGAGGTGGTTGCGTGGCGATGTCCCGACCCCCTGTGGTAAATATATGACACAAGACGCAATATATAAGGTTAATGGGCAGAAAAAGGCCACAACTTTATTGGTTGCAGAAGATGAGCAGTATTGGCTTAGGCATTGGATCTAACCAACTATATCTGACTCCAGCCTGTCCGCTGGGAGTCTGGGAAGGGTTAACCACCAGTAGGGGGAGTCCTGCTGATGCACATCAACTAGGAGCTCCCCCTGGGGTCACCGATAGGGGGCATGCCTTAGGCCCTAACCGGAATCCTTTAACAGAATACCCTTCAAAATGCGGGGCAGGTGATGGCGCTACCTCCCCTCTTCTCTTCTACAGAAATATTCCAATTACTAAGCACCACTGGAAGCCGGGAACAGGAAGATTTCCCAGCTGCGCCCTGCTTAAATGGGGCAGGCCACACCCCCAGGCTGATCAGATTGGTCGGCCTGGAGAGCACACAGCCAGGATTCCCCCTATCGCACAGGGGCTGGGCACCCACCCCCTGTGCGTGTGCAGAGGCCATGACCACCCGCAACACCACCTCCTTCTAAGGACGGAAGTGGCTTTGTTCAAGTGGTTGGAGTGCACCCCCTTAGAAAGCTATCCAGAGCCAGGCCTACATCAGGACCTGGAGGCAAAATTGCCTAGAAAGCCCAAGTATATCATCTTGAGCAAAATTGCCTAGAAAGCCCAAGTATATCATCTTGAGCGTGCTTGAAGCAAAGTGGTATATAACTGTAACATAAAGGAGATCTATTCCTAACAGGAACCTCAATGTTTCCTTCAAAGAAAGGATGATTATTTAGTAATGCTTCAGATTTTTTAATTTTATTTTTACAGCTTATATGCAGCAATAAAGAATACTGCTTTTTCTTTAACGAACTAACAGCCATCGATGCCAAGTTGTGCAGCTATCCGGGGATTGACAAAATTTGCCTCCAAATCATGTCCTTATTTCAAGGACGCAATGAGAAAAACCTAAATGTGGTAGGTAGTTCTATTCTCTATCATTTATTTCTTTTTGAATGATCTTGCTGTGTACATATACAAAACAACAAAAGAAAATCAATCAAACAAAATATAGTATTTGTCATAATTCTGAGTTCCTTTACACAGTTCTTCCATGGTGAAATTCTAGAGGACTCATTTAATAAATGTTAAACTATCTTTTAAAATTTATTTTCAAAATTGACTTCACCTCCAGTAGGTAGGTGGTCACTTATGTGTCGCTATAGAGGAGGAAATGCACCACACTCCAAAAATCAAAGAAGTCTCAGAGTGGCTTATTTTAATTGATTATGCTAATTTCCAGATGCAAAGTTAGAAGGAGTTACTACGGTAGGGCAGGCTATGACCAGGTGACCTCTATGCCTGCTCTGTGTGCTGTCCAGGTCTTCCCTGTTGAGAGGCAACTTCAAAGCCCCTGTTCTTCCTTGTTATGTCTCTTTATCAGCTGGATTCACTATGGGTGGGGGATTCTCATTTAGGTACCCAGACACCTTTTCATCAGAAATCTGCTTCCTTGTGCAGCATGGGAAGTGTCTGTATGCTGTACTGCCTTGAATGTCATGACCTTGTGAATGTGGGTGTTCCTTGAAAACTCTTCAAGAATGTGAATATAAAAAAACATTTTCTTTCCTATCATTCTTCCAGAGTCGAGCAGATGTGTATCTTGGAATTTACCCCGATTTTACTTCTGTAAAAACTATCAGACACTGGAGTCAGGTACATTCTAACAAATACCTTCTGAACATTTCAGAACATGGGAGTCAAAACCCTGCTGTTTCGACTTGCCTGTTTAGTTTCTCATGCTTGTGTTTTCATACTAAGTTTTCCATTTCATTTTATAAAAGTGTAGTTTTCAAGATTACCGGACCACTCAAAAGTTATATTCTAGATACTTCAATATTCAAATATGAGCTGTAACAACTCTTCGGATCTCATGGGAAGAACACAGAAAGCTGCTCTTTACTGAATCTGAACATTGCTCCTTTCAGTTCAGTATTGTCTACTCCGACTGGGAGCAGATGTCCATGGTTGCAATCTGTAGTATCTTTCAGCCCTATCTGGAGTTGCCAGGAATTGAATCCGGAACTCCCTGAGTGCAAGGCAGAGACTCTATCACTGTTCTATGGCTCTTTCAATGAATATACATATTCCTGAATATTTAATTTTGATATTATAATTCTTCCTTATGTTCTTTCGCCAACATATGCGGGAATGGGGCTGAACCCCCTCATTTTTGAGGGGCCAGGCTCAGTTCTTTAATATTTTCTCACAAATGAGGTTGATAGATATGTTAATACCTGACTTTCTAGAGACACCACTATTTCAACCAGAGCTTTTGGTCCTATCATTGGCCAGGGTGGATGGGTGGGAATTCTGATAACCAAGATCCCTAGAGTTTGAAATTTTCATTGTGTTCTCCATCTTTCAAGAGGATTTTGTATTTTGAACATGCACAAAATTTCAAATTGTATCTTTTTAGGTTGCTAAAACCAACCAATTTAAGTATTTTGATCATGGATCAAAGAATGAAGCTGTCTACAACATGGTAAGTGTTTTGGATTTTAATGAGTGATTTTGGTGGCAAGTTAAAAAATTAAATGTGAACCGTGTTGCGATTTCTGAGTTCTTATATAATTCCTTTGGGAAAGAGTGAGATAACACCAAAGATACAGAACTGGTTGTAATTATGGGTTTATGTATGAAAGTGCATGCATTTAATGAGTAGGAACATAGAAAACTGCCTTATCCCAAGTCAGACTATTGATCCATCTGTCTATACTGATTGGCAACAGCTCTGATTCCAAGCCCTGCTAGAGAACCTGAGGGACCTATGACCTTCTGCACACAAACCATATGCTCTACCAGTGAGCTACCATTCTGGCTGCCTCTGCTGTGTTACTCCACCTGTCGGCTGTTTGGGGGTGGGGGTGGGGGGCTGAGCAACATCATCAAAGCCCTACTGCCCCTCAGGCTCACAAGGGGACCCTCCCTCTATCCTGAAGAGCACATCCTCCTCATGAGCCATGAGGACTCCCATTCCTTTTGCTATTCTTACTGGTCCAGAGTAAGGAGTTGGATACTAAATAGATAGTTAAAGAATGATTTTCAAGGGGCAGATGTTAGACATTCAATGCATTTGAAGATCCAAAAGATATCTTTAAATAGATGGGGGGGGCTAAATAAAAGTGAACCTAATTTTCATATTTCTGTTCTTTTTATCAACAGAGTACGCCCCCATTTTATAAGATAGAAGATGTTATTGTACCAACAGCTGTGTGGAGTGGTGGGCATGACATTGTTGTAACCAAAGAGGCTATTGAACGGCTGCTCCCTCGGATCCCTCATTTAGTTTTCTATAATAATATTCCTGATTGGCAACATTCAGATTTTCTCTGGGGTCTTGATGCACCAGACCAGTTGTTTAAGGATGTGCTTTCTCTGATGCAAAAGTTCAAATAATGTCTTAATATGAGGGGCAAACTATATATCTGATATTATTATAATATATATTTATATTATATTACATTGTGTAACCATGCATTAAAGAATAAACGTGCTTCTGTTCTGCAATGAATCATGGAATTCCTTGCCAATACGAAGGGCCTCCCAAAAGGCCAAAGAATATGCAGCTCGGAATAACTGGACCTCAAAACTGGACCAACAAACACTGCCTAACTTGCCCCAGATCAGCTGCAAAGTCTCAACAGTAATAGGCTTCCTTGTGTCTGGCAAAGCTGGGTGTACCCAACACCAGCCAGCCATTAGCTTCTTTTACGTGGAAGGTATTACAGGGGTCAGGCAGTCAAAAACATTTGCTAGAATAAGAGACAGCTGCCCTATGGAGGCTCATGGTCTTGATAGCCAAACCTGAGCAAAGTGTGACATTTCCCTCACTGATCTCTGGTTGGGTGGGTTAGTCGGAATCGGAGTACCTTCCGCTGGAATACAAAAACCTTCCTGAAATCCCTCCTCCAAGTATTTAGCCGCCTCCCTGTTGGGGTATATGTGCAAAAGAGGTAACATAGCTACAAGAGAGACAGGGGAGGGAGCTAGAGAGAAAGGTGTGTTGGCTTCCTGTTCCACTGTACCTTAATAGAGGCAGACCCCATGACAGCGGGACATCATTGGCAAAGGAAAAACAAGGATGATTGAGGGTAATTATCATTGCAAATCCACACCCCCCCCCCCGGGACAGGGGGGAATGGGCTTCACTCGCAGTTCATCTCAGTACCTGGCTCTCGGTCCAGCATGGAATGCGGGGGGCAGGGAGGCCTGCTGATAACCCTCCAACAGCACCATTAAGAAGCAGAGGTTCTCCATATAATTGGATCTTAATCGGACTAAAGCACAGGCGTGTGCTAGAAGAGATGAGATCACAAACTGCGGAACAAAACCAACTAGGGCAGTGATGGCAAACCTTTTAGAGATTGAGTACCCAAACTACAACCCCAAACCCACTTATTTATCACAAAGTGCCAACACGGCAATTTAACCTGTATATCTCATTTGTTCTGTGTGTTTCACATTTCTTCTTTATGATTGCTGTTGTAATAAATAATCCTTCATAAATGTTATTGCGTTACATTCTTCATTGAATTATCTTTCCATTGATATATACGGGTAACTTTATGGTATAACTCAGTGCTTTTTTCTTTAAAAAACGTTTAGGAGTACTCTCATTTTGACTCAAGAAAATGACCCCGGGGGGGTGGGGGATAAATACAGTTCAAATTGGGAAAAATAAATACAGTGGTATCTCAGTTTTCAAAAAGCTTAGTTCTCAAACTACTTGGAACCTGAACATTTCAAACCCGGAAATGAGTGTTCTGGTTTTGGAACTGTTTTTCAGAAGCCGAACGTGCTCTCTTCTGAGTATAACTTCCATTTTGAGTGTCTCACTTCTGTTTTCCAATGAGGGAAGGCAGGCCGGGCGGCAAGCGAGCAGGCACCTGTCGCCCTCCAGTGCTGCGTCCCTCTGTCACCGCCACAGCAACCACCCCCTTCTCCAGCTCTGGTGGCCGCGGAGCTGAGAGAGGGAAGCTGGGCCGGGGAGGAAAGCGAGCAGGCAAGGGATGTTGCCGCCACCCCACCCCCACAGCCTGCTCCTGCCTGCAGACAAGTAGGAGCGGGATTGGGCTGCTCAGCTAGGCAGTATTGCTGCTTGCACGGGAACAGGAGCTGGATTGGGGCTGCTCAGCTGGGGAGGTGCAGGCTCCACCACACTTTCTGTTGAGGAGTTCAAGGCTGCACTCCCCTCAAGGGAGAAGTTTAAAGGAGCCCCCACCTCCGCATCAGAACCCCTGCACCACCTGAAGGCAGCCAGGCTGAATAGTTGCTGGGGTTGGGGAAGGTGGAGGCAGCCCGGAAGCTGTATCTGAGAGCCCCTGCACCACCTGAAGGCAGCCAGGCACTCCTCAGCTGAGCTGCCTGCTCCTGCTCCTACTTGCGGGCAAGCAGGAATGGAGGCAGGGATCTCTCAGAGCAAAGCCTCCACTCCTGTCTTCCACTGCCTCCTGCAGTTTGGTCAAACTCATGTTGGTAGCTTTGAGAACACTGTCCAACCATCTCGTCCTCTGTCGTCCCCTTCTCCTTGTGCCCTCAATCTTTCCCAGCGCCAGGGTCTTTTCCAGGGAGTCTTCTCTTCTCATGAGGTGGCCAAAGTATTGGAGCCTCAGCTTCAGGATCTGTCCTTCCAGTGAGCACTCAGGGCTGATTTCCTTCAGAATGGATAGGTTTGATCTTCTTGCAGTCCATGGGACTCTCCTTCATGGATCACTGCCTTGTCGTGGCAAAGGGGCTTGAATAACTCAGAGAAGTTATGAGCTATGCTGTGCAAGGCCACCCAAGATGGACAGGTCCACATGCAGCTGCTGGGTGACCTTGGGCTAGTCACACTTCTTTGAAGTCTCTCAGCCTTACTCACCTCACAGATTGTTTGTTGTGGGGGGGGGAGGGAAAGGAGAATGTTAGCCGCTTTGAGACTCCTTCGGGTAGTGAAAAGCGGGATATCAAATCCAAACTCTTCTCTTCTTCTTCTCCCCACTTATGGGCATTTCCCTTATGCATGTGGAAGCCTGGAATACAATTGCTGTGTAAGTGGGGAGTGGCCTGTATTATATTACAAAAAATAATAATGTTTACAGAAATATGTATATTACTTGAAACTGAAGAACTGAAATATGTATTGGGCAAAATTGCATGTAGCAATACACGTAAAAGGCGACATATGCAGGCAAATGTGTACAAAAAAACCAATGCAAATTGTTGCAGAAATGGTACAAACTGGAAAAATGAAAAACTAGTTGAAACCATAAATGACAGATTAATCCAGCTCTACTAAAAAGTAAACCTACCAGGTTTTAGTGCTGTGTAAATGACTATATGATTCCAAGTTAAATCTTTAATAAAATTAATTTTGCTGGTCCAGAGAACAGAATTAGATACTGAACAGACAGATAAATAATGATTTACAAGGGACAGATGTTAGACATCCAATACATTTGAAGACCTAAATGATGTCTTAAACATGAGAAAAAGATGTGAAAGGTGAACCTCATTTTCATGTTTCTGATCTTTTCCTCAACAGAGTACACCCCCATTTTATAAGATAGAAGATATTAGTGTGCCAACTGCTGTGTGGAGTGGTGGACATGACATTGTTGTAACCACAGAGGATACTGAATGGCTGCTCCCTCGAATCCCTCATTTAGTTTTCTATAAGAATATTCCTGATTGGCAACATACAGATTTTATCTGGGGTCTTGATGCACCAAAACGGTTGTATAAGGATGTGCTTTGTCTGATGCAAAAGTTCAAATAAAGTCTTAATGTGACGTCCAAACTATATATCTGATATTAATGCAGACTCTTATTTTAAAGAAATGCTACATAATTTGATGTATTTATTTATGTTCTTCCTTTCTGCCGCAAAAATATTAAGGTGGCTATCAATAGCAAAAGGATCTAAAGAAGAAAAATACATAACAAAATTGATGGTAAAAATGTAACAACAAGCAAGAGTGCAGCCTCTAGTACTACTTATTGTTATATTTCATCTTATATTTTGTAACCATGCTTTATAGAATAAACTTGCTTCTCTTCTGTATAGAATTATGGAACTCCCTATCCCCTTTAAATTGCAATCGAAAAATTAACTGCAAATTGAAATACACTCTGAATTTAGTGGCTGATGTTTAGCTGCTGTATTCTCATATTGAACAGGATCCTAAATCTCTAAAGTGATTGGGCAGCAGACGCTAACTTGGATTTGAATCCAGATATTAAAGATCAAACACCAAATTAAAAAATAAAAGTGTGGAGTACAATTTGTCAATTACTGCCGGTAAAAACTAACGAGGTAGTTCTATTTGAAACCACAGAACAGTTGCATTTCTAGAAATCACTTTTGCTGATTGTTTAAGCTGAAATGCTTCATAATACTTACAAAGGGTTAAATAAAATAATAAATAAATTTTTATTACGGTCGAAGACCAGCTCTTAAAATAAAATAAAAGATAACTACAAAAAGAATACAACAGATCCCTTTGACGGAACAATTTCTGGGAACGATACCTATAAAAACGCTTTAAACAAGATTTAGAGGGAAATTGTTAATTACATTACAATATTAAAAGTTTAAAATAGTTGGGTTGGGAAGCCTGGGCCACACTGTAAACTGTGTCTCAGACCTTCCATGTGCTCCTATATTCCAGGGATAGCCCCGCATTTACAGAAGCCATCCCGTTATCTGGTTTTCTTTTGTTCCTGTTTTCTTTTTCTTTCTTTTTTAAAGTTTAAAATAGCTTTATTTAATTTCAAACTTATAAAATACAATCATATCAAATCAACCAAAAGAAACAAATAAACAATAAACAAAGAACGAAAAGCATATAATCTAGACATAATAATCCACAAAAAATAATATATGAAAAAACAAAGCACACAAAAAAGCAAAGAATTATAAATAACAATTAAAAATTAGCTTCCAATTGTCTGTATATCGCTTCCCTTAGTAATAAAACAAAACTTGCTATACCTCATACAATAACTGAAAAATAAATAACTAATTAAATAGCTCACATTTTGATATAAATCTCCCCACGTATATCTCAATCTAAGCAAATCACCAAATCCATTCTTATACCTTCTTTTTTCAGATAGTCTTCCACTTATTTCCACTCAGCCTTAGATCTTTGTTTTGATATATTTCTAATTGCTGCCGTCATCTTAGCCAAATTCATGAATTCCACCAATTTAATCAACCATTCTTGAATTGTTGGTATTTTCTCCCCTTTCCAATTTTGGGCTATAAGTAACCTGGCTGCTGCGCACACATACAAAAGAATATTTTTTCTATCCTCCGGAATATTTTCAGGAGTTATACTTAATAAGAAGACCTCTGGTTTTTCCCCAAACGTACACTTAAGCATCTTTTTTAATCTTTCATATATTTCACTCCAAAAACAAAAATCTTTGAACATTTCCACCAGCAGTGAAAGTAGCTGCCTATTATTTCATGGCTCTTCCAAAAATCCATCGATTGTATTCTTAGAAATTTTTGCTATTTTCTCTGGGGTTAAGTGCCATCTATACACTAATTTCATCATATTCTCCTTAATTCCGGTACAGGCTGTAAACCTCATATTAACTTTCCATAACTTATCCCATTGCGCTCTATAAATTGGCCTACCTAAATCTTGGGCCCATTTTGTCATCACACATTTCACTTCCTTGTCTTTTAATTCTCGTTCTAGCAGATATTTATAAATTTTCGCTAGCGATTTATTGGGACTATCGACTAAAAGCTCTTGCAATTTAGACTTGTTTTCCAAAAAACTTATCTCTTTATGTTTTTTAAATAAGCTCTGTATCTGGTGGTAATGTAGCCAGCTTGCACAATGTTGTTTAATTTGTTCATTTGGTTTTAACACAAGTTGATCTTTCCCCTTCATTATTAGTTCCTGATATGTTAACCATTTTCCTTCCTCAGCCCACCTATTTAATGCAGTCATCTCTAACAGTGATGCCCACTGTCTTTGGTTCAAGTAGATTTTTATAATCCTCCCATATTTTAAACAGTGATTTTTTAATTATATGATCTGTAATTTTTTTGTAATTTCCTTTCTTTTCTTGTAATAAATATGCGTGCCAACCACTTTTGTTGCTGTTTTCATCTAGAAAGCCAATAAATCTGGAAAACTCTTAAGAAAAACTCCTCAATGGCTTGCCTGTCTTGTTTTTATCTGCTGGGTGTTTGTGGTTGTTTTCTTCCGCTGAGACCAGGGCTTCACTATTTTTCTCTTCAACACGATGTTTCATAATCAAAGAAAGTCCAAGCAAGTTCTGTAGGACATATTCCCATTGTTTTTGGCCAATGTGTCCCGCTGAAACCATACAGCCCAAACTTTTCATTTTCATCATAGCCATCTCAGTTCCTCCTTGGTCTGGTTTTCTGTGATATTGCTGACCTCTTTTAGTTAGAGACTCAGCTTTAACTAAGAGCCCACGTCAGCGGTTGGCTCTTTGAACCAGTCCTGCAACTGGATATAGGATATAACCACAACATGATTTGCCAAACATGTGAGCTGAGCTGCCATCCAGCAGTCTGACTGGAGAGATTAGGCTGATGTTTCTGCCCTCACGTGCTAAAGCTACTCACAAATATGCCTAGCAAAATTATGACACAGCTCTGTGTCACAAAAGCTTTCATTCCCCCGCCGCTCTGCCTCTGTTTCCACTGCAGGCATAAAATGGACGTCATTCAGGAAAAACAAAAATCTTGATGTTTCTAGATTCAATTTATATGAAGCTCAGAAACGAAGTTGCAAGACAGCATCATTGATATTACTAGTTGTGAGGATGATATTATTTATAATGTGTATATGCTGTGGAGAACTAGCCTCATGCCAGGTAGGGGTTAAATGTTCTGACAGTTAGAACCCTCAGGGGCGGGCTTAGCCTGGGTATAAAACACCCCTCCCAGTGGACAGTAAGGGAGTTGAAGTGTGGGCAGGAGATGTTGAGGAGAGTTGTAGTTGGAGTTGAAGTTGAGGTGTGAGTCAAGAGATAGAGCTGGGAGTTTAGAGTCTTAGGTGGAAGTTAGCAGAGAGGATAAAGAGATTGTGAAACGTGTTGTTATTGATATTTAGTTAACTATTAGAGGTAATAGGCCGGTAACATTTAGAGGTATTAGGCCGGTATAGGACAACTGTTATAAGCTACTTGAACAACCTTTCATTTATCAGCAACCACAAGCTTTGTACTCAATAAACAACTTTTTAGTTCACAATATCCTCGTCTGTGGTGAATGAAGTAAGCAGGATCCAGCTAGTAGTCTGAAGGGCTGCAGCTGGGGACTGTTTGTCGTTGGTGCAGCACTCATAGACCGTAAAACGTCCGGGGGTGGGCTGTACAGGGCGAAGGGCCCGCGACATTAAAGTGGTGGCAGCGTCGGGACGAAAGATAGACATAAAGTGGTGGTCACGTCGAGATCAAAGATAGATCTAAAGTGTTGGCAAGAAGTGCCAAGGTACAAGAAAGATTTAAGGGTGACACATTGTGTGAAGTGTGAGGCTTAAAGAGGATTTAAGCAAACTTCTGTGAGACTCTACAATCTAGTCAGGAAGGGGGATCGCATACACCTGGAAAGGGAGAAGGGGAATTCAGAGAGGAATTACCTGGCCCTAGGGTGTGGTGTGATAGCGCCTAAGACTGTGAGATTGTGAGAGAATTACAAAGATACTTTGCGTTTAAAACTATTTCAGGCAGAAAGGTTTATAGTGAGAGGTCGGAAAAGTACGCTGGACAAAGTGCACTGAGGTAACTTTAGGCGTGACTTTGGACCTAAACTGTGGAAACTAAGCCTGGAGAAATAGTTTAACTGAAACATCCTTGATTTAAGTACAGAAATAATACCACCAAATAAATAGAAAATGCCACCTAGAAAGACTAAAACAGCTCTTAGGGACTCACAAGTAGAAAGCTCTGAAGAAGAAAATGGGGTTTCCCAGATTGAGGAAACCAGTACTGAAACAGTTAACAAAAATCCTGCTGAGGGGACTAGTTTTAAAGCCTCAGAGGAATTTGAGAAATGGAAACTTGAGAAGGAATATAATTTGAAAATCGAACTAGCTAAGTTAGATCTTGAAAGAGAAAGGGAGGCAATGGCACTGAAAGAGAGAGAATTAAAGTTACAAGCTGAGGCAAAAGAGAGAGAATTAAATATTGAGAGAGAAAGAGAAAGAGAGACAAAAGAGAGAGAACTGAAAGAGAAAGAAATGACCTTAGCTATTGAGAGAGAAAGAGAACGGGAGGAAAGAGAATATTTATTAGAAATGAAAAGACTTGAATTATCAGCTGTAGATAATAGAAACAACAACAATAGTTCCACACAAAATCCTAGCAGGGTGGATTTAAAAAGATTCCCTGACTTTAGAGATAAAGACGACCCTGAAGCGTTTATCATTTCTTTTGAGAGGGCTTGTGAGGATTTTGAAGTAAAAGATGAGGAAAAAATGCAAATACTGAGAGCTCGTATTAGTGGGACATTAACAGAGATTTATTCTCAAATGCCATCTGATCAATCTAAAGATTTTGAAGCATTTAAACAGTTGGTTTATGTTAGATTCGGAATTACTGCAGAGCAACTGAGACAAAAGTTTAGAACCATAAAAAAATTGCGTGAGGAAACCTTTGCTCAATTAGGAGCTAAAACTACAAATTATTTAAACAAGTGGCTAGAACAGGAGGGTGCCGATTCTGTGGCGAAAATAAAAGAGGTGATCGCATTAGAACAATTTTATGACACGATTAATAGTCATCTGAAGTATTTAATTAAAGAAAGACGCCCTAAAACCATCCTGGAAGCTGCTAATTTGGCAGATGAAATAAATGAAATCCGAGAACATGCTTATGATGCCCCAAAATATAAGGACAAACATTGGGAAACAAATAAGTTTAAGAAAACGCAACAGCCCACAAAATTTACCACAGAACCTGCCAAGAAAAATTTTCCCGCCAATGCAAATGCTCCCCATAACACGCCTATAACAACGGGGGTGACTGAGGGAAAAATAAATAAGTATGGTGAGGGTAAAAGGCCAGACTTAACCTGCTGGCAATGTGGGAGAAAAGGCCATCGACAGGTGGACTGTAGAACTGAACTCAGAACTAGGAGTGCAAATACTATCCCTCAGAAGCAGACATATTGTGTCCAAACTGTGGAGACAGAGTCAACTGCCAACATGGTTGCCAAGGCAACCGAGGCCCAGTCTAGACCAGAGCCTGACGAGTTACCAGTGGCCCAAGTTGTGAGGTGCTATATAATTCAACAAGATGACATGCTATTACACAAAACAGGAGAAGAAATTTGGGTGAATGGTAAACAATATAAAGGCTTAAAAGACACAGGGTCTCAGATTAGTATTGTACATCCTGATTTATTAATGCCAGAAGACTTTATTAAAGGCAAAACAATCAGTTTGAAAGGAATATCAAAACAGCCAGAAACCTTGCCAGTAGCATTAGTTAATCTGACATATAAACAATGGTCTGGAAAATGGCAAGTAGCAGTTTCACCAGAAATCCCAGCTCCAATGTTAATTGGGTGGGATCTACTTGACCATGTACAGAGTGCATTTGTGATTACTAGGCCACAAAAACTGCGACAGTTACCTCAGGAGGAAAGGCCTGATACAATTGTTGAACTGACACAAGATACAAGTATAATGCCAGTTACAAATAGTCAAGCAGCTAGTTTTGCAGCCAAGCAGAAACTAGATACAGATTTACAGAAATATTTTCAAGCCACAGCCTTGAATACAGTATTAACCCCGGAAAGCCCTGAGCGGTTTATAGTCAATAATGAGTTGCTATACAGAGAGACTCTTTTAAAGCCTAATAGAGGGGGTAATGAGATCCACAGGCAACTAATAGTACCTACTGAATTTAGAAACAAAATAATCCAACATGCACATGGCAGTATATTTGGAGGTCACTTGGGAATCACCAGAACCAAACAAAGGGTGTCCCAAAATTTCTTTTGGCCTGGGATGGGCAAGCAAATAAAGTTATTTTGTCGAACGTGCCATACTTGCCAATTACAAGGACATGGGCAAGATAAAACGAAAGCACAATTATGCCCCTTGCCCATAATTTCCCAACCTTTCCAACGTTTAGCAATTGATATAATTGGACGACTGCCAAAAGCCAGCCGCAGGGGACATCATTATTTATTGACTATTGTGGATTTTGCGACTAAGTATCCGGAAGCGATACCGTTACGAAACATAGAGACTGAAACAGTGGCTTCAGCTCTAATAAGTTATATGTGTCGGCTAGGGTTTGCAGAACAGATCGTGACAGACCTTGGAGCCTCATTTACCTCTAAACTTATGCAGCGTTTGTGGGAGAGGTGTGGGATAAAACATATCACCAGTAGTCCCTTTGAATTACTGTTTGGAAGAAAAATCAAGGGTCCCCTAGATTTATTAAGATTTAATTGGGAAGGACGGCCGGTTGGGGATTCTGAGAATGTAGTTGATTACCTATTTAAATTGCAAAACACTCTCAAACGATCACTAGAACTGGCAGGAGAACATTGCAAGGTTGCTCAGCACAAACAGAAAGTTTGGTATGACAAAAAGGCACGTGTGAGATCTTTTGAGCCAGGACAGGATATTTTATTAATCAGACCAGTAAAAGGGAATAAGTTACAACTGACATGGGAAGGTCCTTTTAAAATCATTTCAAAAATGAATGATGTAAACTATATAATTCAATACGGTGAAGGCAGGCGGGTCGTGCATGTGAATATGATAAAGCCTTATTATAAAGCAGAAGGGTGGTCATTATTTGCTATTAAAGAAGATCCCCAAGACATGCCAATACCTTGTTGGGAAAGGGAGAAGAAACCCTGTCCAATAACTGACATTAAGTTGGACCCCCAACTAACGCAGTCCCAACAAGAAGATGTAAAACAGATTTTGACACACTATGCACCCACGTTCAGCAATAAACCAGGTATTGCTAAAGGGGTAATGCATCAGATTGATACGGGCGATGCCAAACCCATTGCATTGGCTCCGTACAGGATTACAGGCCATTATATAAAGACTGTAACCGAGGAAGTTCAGGAGATGTTAAAAGCTGGCATTATTGTTCCTTCGAGTAGTGCATGGGCAGCCCCTGTTCTTTTATTAGATAAGCCCGATGGAACTATAAGATTTTGTCTGGATTTTCGTCGTCTTAACCATGTGACAAAGTCAGATGCTTATCCAATGCCTAGGCTCGACAATTTAATCGAGAAAATTGGAAGCTGTAAATACATATCTAGTTTGGACTTAACAAAAGGATACTACCAGATTCCAATGGACCCAAAAGATAGGGAAAAGACCGCTTTCAGAAGTCCTATCGGTTTATATGAATTTACAGTCATGGCGTTCGGTCTAAAAAACGCACCAGCCACTTTCCAACGCCTCATGGATAAAGTTTTAAATGGGTTATATGACTTTACAATTGCGTATCTTGATGATATCGCCATATTTAGTAAAACTTGGGAGGAGCATAAAGGGCACTTAAAAATAGTGTTACAAAGAATCCAAGAGGCAGGTCTAACCATCAAGGCGGCAAAATGTCACATTGGGGGCAGTTCTATCAAATATTTGGGTCATATGATTGGGGATGGCCAAATTAAACCCTTATCTGCAAAAGTAGAAGCCATCGCTACCTGGCCGAAACCCACAACCAAGAAGAAAGTGAGAGCATTCTTGGGACTGGTGGGGTATTATCGTAAATTCATTCCCAATTTTAGTGAAATAGCTGCTCCTTTGTCTAGTCTGACAGGGAAAAAAATAACAGACCCCATCACGTGGACAGCAGCCTGTCAAACTGCTTTTGACAAGCTGAAGAACGCACTGATATCCCAACCAATACTAGCTACACCTGATTTTGGCAAGCCATTTACGGTCTACACGGACGCGTCTAATGATGGACTGGGCGCTGTGTTATGCCAGCCGGGAGCTGAGAACGAACTACATCCGGTCGTCTATCTCAGCAAAAAGTTGTTGCCTCGGGAGAAACATCTGTCAACGATCGAGAAAGAGTGTTTGGCCATCATCTGGGCTCTGCAACGTTTGAAGCCGTATCTGTGGGGACGATCATTTGAACTTTGTACGGATCACTCACCGCTGATCTGGCTACGATCCATGAAGACCAACAGCAAGTTAATGAGGTGGGCATTAATCTTGCAAGACTTTGATTTCACCATCAAATCAGTAAAAGGAACCCTGAACATTGTGGCTGATGCGTTGTCTCGAAAACCAGGGAGCCACGGCTGATCCGAAGACAAGCCATCACCACAACGATATTGCATGTCACTGGTACTATGTAATATTGCATGTATATAATGTTCACAACCATATGTACTTTTACTGAAGATGTAACTGTTTATGCTATAGTTAGGGAAATAAGGATAGAGTTATAAAATGTATTGTTTATGTTAATGTTTAAAAAATGTTGTTTGTATCAGAGGGATACTTTGGCTAGTAACTCCTCTGATACAAACCTAAAAAGGAGGGAGGTATGTGGAGAACTAGCCTCATGCCAGGTAGGGGTTAAATGTTCTGACAGTTAGAACCCTCAGGGGCGGGCTTAGCCTGGGTATAAAACACCCCTCCCAGTGGACAGTAAGGGAGTTGAAGTGTGGGCAGGAGATGTTGAGGAGAGTTGTAGTTGGAGTTGAAGTTGAGGTGTGAGTCAAGAGATAGAGCTGGGAGTTTAGAGTCTTAGGTGGAAGTTAGCAGAGAGGATAAAGAGATTGTGAAACGTGTTGTTATTGATATTTAGTTAACTATTAGAGGTAATAGGCCGGTAACATTTAGAGGTATTAGGCCGGTATAGGACAACTGTTATAAGCTACTTGAACAACCTTTCATTTATCAGCAACCACAAGCTTTGTACTCAATAAACAACTTTTTAGTTCACAATATCCTCGTCTGTGGTGAATGAAGTAAGCAGGATCCAGCTAGTAGTCTGAAGGGCTGCAGCTGGGGACTGTTTGTCGTTGGTGCAGCACTCATAGACCGTAAAACGTCCGGGGGTGGGCTGTACAGGGCGAAGGGCCCGCGACATATGCCTCCCAATTTTGAGAAAAGGTCTTCCTTGGATGCTATATAGCTATTTAACGAAATGAAATAAATCACTTAAAACCACATCTTAAAAATGTATTTATGCAATTTATATACTACTTAATATACCGGTAAATATAACTCTCTAAGTGGGTTAATAAAAAAAAAAAGCAAGGCAGTGTAATATACACTTCAATGCTTTGTACAGACTTGTATTGCCACTAGGCATATGCTGATGATCCTTTTTTCTTAACCATTTTGTTTCCTCTATATCTGTGCCAACATTTAAAAGATACCCACAAAGATGCATGATGCACAATTATATAGTGCATAATGAAACCAACCTTATTCTTTGACGTTTATTACAACCTAGTTTTTCTGCAGTGTCTGTCTGAGATCTGGTCACTACTGACGAACAGGTACAGGTAAGCAAAAGTATTTTCTTCCATGTATCTTTTTAATTTATTGTTTGGTGACATACCTTTGGTTTTAGTAAACTAAATGCAGGTTTAAAGTATATTTTACCTTTTTTTTTAAAAAAAAAAATCAAACATGTTAGCTAAACCTACACAGTTTAATGAATTGAGTTATGAGGTGTTACGGCTCCATTTCCAAGTTTCAGGCACAGGAATTCCCGGAATCTCCAGACTCAAGCTGTTAATCTGGGAGACAATGAGAACTGTATTTTCCAGGTAATAATTGGTGTCTGAAGGGTGTAGCAAGACTTTTAAAAAGAACTGGGGTTAGCAGCAGTGGTGTAGCATGGGTAGCCAGAACCCAAAGCAAGGCAAGTATTGCACCTCCTAACTTGTGGACCATTAGCACTTCCTCAGTTCCTTCCAGCGCTTCAGAATTGAACCTCTTACCGCCCAAGCACAACAACTGTATTTTAAGAAAATACTGATGTAATTAAAATGAAATTAAATTAATGATAGAATACTCAAATTTATTTTAAATCACTTACTTTTAAGTTGTGCAAATTTTTATATAGCAACATTGAATTCTACGTTGAAATCTCTCTCAATTGACAGTACTGCTAGGTTACTCAGTTTTTCTTGGCTCGTTGTGGATCTCTGATATGTTTGGATTAATTTAAGTTTTGAGAAACTTCTTTCACAACTGGCAGTTGAAACAATGATAGATAAAAGGATTCTTAACGTCACAACAAAGTTAGTCAAACTCTCTTGCAGCTTCCACTTGTACACCCACTAAGGCAAATCTAAAGCGGTTCAGTTAGCAATCTGCTTGTCAGGATTGACTTTCTTATACAGGACAATGTGACGCCGAAGGACATTTATTTTGGCAATCAGCTCTGCACAACTCTGTGTACTATTGTGGCCCCCAGCCCCCTCCAATATTTTATTGGGGAGCTGAAGACCCCTGGGTCCCTAGGAGTTAGCTCCTATGTGTAGATGAATAGTATTTTTTTTGGGGGGGGGACCACATTGAGTCACTTTTATGACTTGCTCCATTTTTACTTTTTACCACTCAGTGCCTTCACTGTATAACAATTTCTTACAACTGCAGGATTAGTCAAGTGTTAAAACATCCCTGTTGGATCAGACCAAAGGTTCATAGAATCCAGCTTCCAGCCCATTTATCAGACCTTTCAACACCCATCAGGTCTCATCAAGATCTTTCTTCAATGTATTTAGTGTTTCCCCTGAAGCCTTTTTCCATAAGGACTCATATATTTGGACAGATGATACTGTAGTTCTTTTCAAAACTCAGGTCCAATATGTGGCTGTTTTGGGGAGTGGCCTGCTTTGTCCAGCAGGCTCTGAAATCTGAAGAATTCATAAGCGGAAGACATTTGAATCCTCAAGAATTCATGACTATTGTAAGTTGATAATTCAGGTGCCCTTGAAAACAGTAGGTTGTGATTCCAAGCAGAATCGCCATGCTTGACATGGTTATCTCACACTGCTAATTAATCTGAATGTGCTTGAAACAATTCTCCTCTCTGCAGGAGAAATTTGATCCAGTTCGCATTTCAAACAGAATCTTCCTAATTTGCATTTTTTGAAACAAAACACAAACCAAAACACAGCCACCGATCAACATGGGCACTTCTCCAAATTTTGCAAAGCTGTTCTTCAGCCAAGTAAAGCAAATAGAAGTGTACATTGCCAGGGTAAAATGTGCTTTAAAATGCAAATATGAGTGAAAATAACATACCAAAAAAATGCATTTTCTCTGGCAAAATTGGCTGGCAGAAAAGTGTTCTTTGGGCAAAATTGCATGCAAACATGAGTATATTATGAGAGTTTAGGGGAGCAATAGGGAACCCAAGGCTCTCCAGGTGTTGTTGGACTACAACTCCCATCATCCTTGACTCTTGGCCATGCTGCCTGGTACTGATAGGAGCTGGAGCCCAGCTATACCCCCAGGTTTCCCATTCCTGGTGTAGGGCTAGTAAAGTTATTTAACAATAATTTTGGCTCTGGGAAGTTTTTTGAGATATTGTAGCAACTGTCCCAAAAATCTTTTATATCAAGCTTTTCTATTTCCATCCCTCTCCACGCACAGCCCGAAATCATCCAGTATTGGGAATACCCCAGTGAAGAGTATGCAATATTGACAGAGGATGGCTATTACCTGCAGGCAAACAGAATTCCACATGGAATAAACTGTTCTGAGAAGACAGGTATCTCTGGAATGTAACTGGTGTTTGTATGGTAGTTTGAGGTGTTCATATTTATTTCTTAGGACAACTTTCCTGGTGCTTTCATTATGGAGTAGTATGTCATACGAGGTTAGCAAGCTAACAAAAGTAACTAACAGCACATAACAATTTCTAGGGGTAATAATTCTTTAAAAGTGATTATCTGTGTCCCAACAGGATCTGCCAAACTAGAGCCACGGAGGGGAATTCTATCAGTGGGTACAAACTTACTTTTGTGCCCCTTCCCTTCACTATTAGTAATTCTGTTTTTATCCACTACTGTTTTGTGCCTTGAGCTGTAGCCTGTGAGGTCTAAAAAGGGTATGGAAGGTGAGATAAGGGGTGGAGTGGAGTGGAGTGTTCTGGGAATTTTTTATATTTAAACCCTTATGCTCTTAGACTCCCAACCCTACACACGCACACACAACATAGAAGAAGGTCAGAGATAAGAAACACATAGGATTAGAACCACATTGTTTATGCTACAATGCAGATAAGGAGAAAGATCCTTTCATATTTCAGTGCAGATCAAATAACCAGAAGGTATCAGTACAGTGGTACCTCGGTTTACAAACTTAATCTGTTCTGAAAGATGTTCTTAAACTGAAACCATTCTTAAACTGAGTCATGCTTTCCCCAATGAGGCCTCCTGCCGCCGGTGCCCTTGCACCATTTGGATTCCATTCTTAGACCGAAGCAAAGTTCTCAAACGAGGACACTACTTCCGGTTTTGCAGAGTTCATAAACTGAATTGTTCGTAAACAGGACTGTTCTTAAACCGAGGTACCACTGTATTAGTAAAAAGAAATAAAGAAAGGTAGAAACACTTAATGTTTGTTTTTTTAAAGAGCTTTTCTGTTTTCTCTCTCTTATACCTTTACAAATATAAATTGAATATTTACTCTCTCCTGATGCTTTGGAGAGTTGTTTGGAAAAGATAATTTCAATAGATGTCAGTTCTTCATCTGTTCATGAAGATAATGGTGGCATTGCGGTGCTTCACTCTTCTCTGCCTGAAGGCAGGTCGCTATCAGCGGCAACACCTGCAGTCATCTCAGTAGGCAGAGTTCATCACCCGCAGGTGAAGCAAGGCAAGCCCACCTTACCCTCTTGTGGGGGGAAGAAAAGTCATGGCGTTTTATGTAAAGGTAAAGGTAAAGGTACCCCTGACAGTTAAGTCCAGTAACAAATGATTCTGGGGTCATCTCGCTTTACTGGCCAAGGGAGCCGGCGTTTGTCCTCAGACAGCTTCTGGGTCATGTGGCCAGCATGACTAAGCCGCTTCTGGCAAACCAGAGCAGTGCACGGAAACGCGGAACCTTTTTATCTACTTGCACTTTGATGTGCTTTCGAACTGCTAGGTGGGCAGAACTGGAACCGAACAACGGGAGCTCACCCCATCGCAAGGATTCGAACTGCCAACCTTCCGATTGGCAAGCCCTAGGCTCAGTGGTTTAGACCACAGTGCCACCCACATCCCTTGGCATTTTATGTAGGCTTACACAAAATGTAGATGCTGGTCCTCACACATGATATGCAAATGTTTTCTGAGGCCCCAGGAACTTTCTGTCTTCCCTCATTGGGTCCCGAACCCCGTTTTTGACCTTGGGCAGGTATACGATGAACTTCCTTAACCCCTCTCTCCTCTGCCTTGAGCAGATACCAGTGGGGAATTTTGATGCTCTGCAAGCACCCATACTCCAATTATCTAATATTCTCTTTGTTTTACAGGGCACAGATCAGTTGTGTTATTGGTAGCTGATTTGTTTTTGGAAGGCAGGAGCTGGATTGCAAATCTACCCTGCAATAGTCTGGGATTTATTCTAGCAGATGCTGGTTATGATGTCTGGATACTAAACAACAGGGGGACCACCTGGTCTAGAAGACACAAGCGCTTCTCTATATTTCAAAAAGAATTTTGGAATTTCAGGTAAGTACAAAGGAGTGTTGTTGCTTGGATGAGTGGGATGCTTTTCCTGAGAACTGTCCCAGCCTGTATCCATCTAACTTGAGTGCTTAAGCATTTTACTTTGTCCTGCCTTGTAGCAGGACAAGCCTAAACTATCTTAAGTAAGAGCGGAAGGGCATCACTGGAACCACCAAATACTGCAGGAAATGTTTCCTTTGTTAGAAAATTAGAAGAGGGGTAGACTTGATCTGCAGAAGGAAAGGTGTGTTTAAAGTCCATATTGCGTACATTGAAATCTTAATGAATGAGAAAACAAATAGATATACATTTCCGAAATGAATGTGTACATCATAATCTCTACTATGAGGGCCAGCCCATCCATGAGGCAAGGTGAGGTGACAGCCTCAGACAGCAGCTTAGCAGATCCAGCCTCCAAGGAATGCTGTCATGGTGGCAGAAATGACTGTGGCATGCTGTTTGGAGGCCAGAACTGACACTTCCTTGGCAACCCCTCAGGACTCCTCCTACCCCCAAGAAGAAAATGGTGGGGGCTGCCCTCTGGACTCTCGTGGTTGTACCAAGTGCACCAAAATGCACCTACTTGGGGAAAGTGTGCATAAAGGTGCTTATGTTAGTTGCATTACTGCAGAGAAAATTTGCAAAAATGTGTATATCTGGCAAAATTGCATACGAATGTGTGCATGTTAGAAGAAATTTCTGATAGAATGACAATGAATTATCATGGTGACCTTTAAAGAAAATTGTAAACTAATGTGGAAATAAGGGGAACCGAACCTAAATTGAATAAATTGAGAAATTGAGAAAAACCAAAATTGACAGTTGAAAGGGAATTATGAATTGCCATTTAAAACTAACACAGTTGAGCTATCTAATTATATAAACACACACATTCTTTACTATGGTCCAAAGAACCACAAAAAACAGTTTTGAAAGCAAGTTACAGTAGAAATACAGGGGTAAAACTCCAAGGCAGCCACTATGTTTTATCCAGAGCATTTTGATTTATATTACCTCCAAAAGAAACTTAGTCACGGACAGGGTAGTATTATTTGACTTATCTTCAAGAAGATACTTGAGATAAAAGGTTTCAGATTTCCCGAGTAAGTTTACCAATAAGGGCTTAATTAATTGATCCCTGGCTTGTTTATACTAGCCACAGTGTAGTAGGATATGCTTCATGCAATCAACATCCTGAGAACATAAACAGCCTATACTGATAAGGTCTGCTGGTCAGGCTGCCGTTTAGTACTTCAGATGGAAATACATTTAATCTGGCTTTGGTAAACAGTTAATGATAGGTACTGACAGATTCATAAAATATGAAGGTAACTGAAAACCATGTCCATATTGAATTCAGATGCAAAATGTCCACAGGTTACATAAGGCAGTATCATAGCCCAGATGATATAAAAAGGACTGTGAAAGTCCAATCGAAGAGGCTTTTGGGGCCATATATCCCTTTAACATGTGGCCAATGTACATATTTGACAACCTAACTGGGCTAGTTTAGGTAAAGGTAAAGGGACCCCTGACCATTAGGTCCAGTTGCGGACAACTCTGGGGTTGCGGCGCTCATCTCGCTTTACTAGCCGAGGGAGCCGACGTACAGCTTCTGGGTCATGTGGCCAGCATGACTAAGCCGCTTCTGGCGAACCAGAGCAACGCACAGAAATGCTGTTTACCTTCCCGCTGGAGCGGTACCTATTTATCTACTTGCAATTTGACATGCTTTCGAACTGCTAGGTTGGCAGGAGCAAGGACTGAGCAACGGGAGCTCATCCCTTCGTGGGGATTCAAACCGCCGACCTACTGATCGGCAAGCCCTAGGCTCTGTGGTTTAGAACACAGTGCCACCCGCTAGTTTAAGTGGGATACAAAAGTTTAATAAATAATGAATATATATTTGCTCTTTGTTTCCTTACTATTTTCATGGGACAATAAACTTGGAACATTATCTTCCAAATTTCTAGGTTATCATGACCAATGTATTGTATTTTTTGTATTGATAAATTAATGTACAAAATTGTATGTAAATGCAGATGGTCAAAATTTCACTGGTATTCTGTCTATGTCTTTCAGTTTTCATGAAATGGCAATCTATGATATTCCAGCAGCCATAAACTTTATTCTGCAGAAGACTAAGCAAAAAAGCTTGTATTATATTGGTCATTCCCAGGGAGGTGCATTGGGTAAGTGAAGAACAGAATGAAATGTCTCTTACCTTCTTGCGTACTTGAGGAACCTGCTAGGGATGTGGTCCAATCTCAGGACTCTTAGGAAGACTACAGAAAAGAAAAGAAAAGAAAAGAAAGACAAGTTAAAGCATAGCTTTTTAAAAAAATATGCAGCGTTTACATATGTTCCAAGAGAAGTCATTTCAGTATCAGGACTTCAATAGTTAATCCAGGGCTCAGAACATGGTCAGGAGAGGAGGGCTACAGTTTAATGGACAGAGGCTTGGTGACCTTAAGGTATGGATGGGGAATATTTGGCACTCCAAATTTGGTCTCCAACTCCCAGCAGCCTCAGCAGCATGGTCAACAGGCAAGGATTATGGAAATCCGACAATATCTGGAGGGCTACAGCTTCCTCACTTCTGCTTTAAGAGCATGAGAACACAAGTTTTGGCTTATTAGATCACAATAAGATCCACCCTCTTGTATCTGAAAGGCTTAACAGCTACTCATGAAAGTGGTGGTTATCCCTGTTGCCTGGATCTGCAACCTACCTGATCGAACCCAGCTGTGCATGGAGCACAACACCATTTTCATCACTACTTTCACCTACTTCCTGTTACACTTCTTAGAACCCAGGTCTCCAATGTAGCTCAGTACTGGGAGATGAAGGGAGAGAAAATAAAGTACTTATTTATAGGGTGTATTGTATGCAATACACTACCACAAAAGTTGGTGATGGGCTGGCTACAAATGTAGATGTTTGCAAAATGGGATTGTAAAAACCCATTACCATTAAAAGTATTAATGGTTACTAGTCATGATGGCTATATACTGCCTACGTTTCTCTGATTGCTATTCACTAGAGCAGGCATAGGCAAACTCCAGCCCTCCAGATGTTTTGGACTACCATTCCCATCATCCCTAGCTAATAGGACCAGTGGTCAGGGATGATGGGAATTGTAGTCCCAAACATCTGGAGGGCCAGAGTTTGCCTATGCCTGCACTAGAGAAAGAAAGCAGGATAGGCCGCTACTCCTCATGTCCTATTTTCCTATAAGCATCTTGTTGGCCACTGCAAGGAACAGGGTGCTGGACTAGCTAGGCCTTTGGTCTGGTCCAGCAGGGCTCCTAGTGGCAGGTGCAGCTGGTAGAAATGGATGTGCTGTGTGCAGGTGTCACCTTAGGCTCCTTTGAATGCTTCCAGCTTTAAAAAGGCCAAGCTGTCCCAACAAACAGGTCAGAATGGCTGACTGGGACAATTACAATTACATCCTGGACCCTCCACATCTGCCTGCCTGCGGCTTCGGCTGTGCAGCATATACATGAATAATCTCCATTTCTGGTGCAAGTGAGCAAAGTGTGTGTGAGAGAGCAGCAGACATGAAAGAACAGGATCCTGCTCAGCACTTACATGTGACGGATTCTCTTCAATACTCCAGTGCCTAATTTAAGACTGGTGCACATCCAACATCCAAACAGCAAATCAACCTGAACTCGTTGAATGGCAAGAATTTCAAAAGAAGAGAGATGGGAAACCTTTGACATTCTGGATGCTTTTGGACCCCAATTCCCATCAGCTGCAGCAAGTATGGCTGATGGGAGTTGTAGTCCAGCAGCAACTGGAGAGCCACAGGTTTCTTATCCCTTATTTGCTTGTTTGTTTGTTTTTTTAAAAACTTTCTTTTCTCCAGGTTTAATTGCCTTTTCCACCATGCCTCAGCTTGCTAAAAAGGTTAAACTCTTCATGGCCTTTGCTCCTGCCTACACATTGGTAGGCTTCAGTGGATTCTTTTCATTCCTTCTACACCTTCCTGAAGCATTGATAAGAGTAGGTATTACTCAAGCGTTTGCCATTGTACAGACCCAAAAATTTAATATACGGAGAGTTACCCTTCCTGCCGTCCACTCTGTTTCTTTATGTCAACATTGAGTGTGAACCTGAGAAAGTGCTTTCTTGGTGGTTGTTTCCAGACAGAAGGAAGTCTATGTCACAGCCATGTAAGAAGGCAATGATTTCGATTCCAAACTGTATGCATCACAACCAGCACAGTTTGTGTTCTGCTGCTGTTCAGCTCCTGCCAAATACTCTGTCATCTTGCTGTCCACTATTCAACTTAAGTTAACAGAGATTGCCCTTTCCTAGGACACTACTCCCAAACCATTTTGGAACTATCAATGGGCCCCCCTCTGCCAATCTTAACACCTGAGAGGTTGTGTGGGAAGAAGGTGATTGCTCAAGTGGTTGCAGGGCATGCCTACATGGTATATGAGTGTAACACAGACATATAAAGTCATACCTCTTCTTGTGAATGCTTCATGTTGCATTTTTTTGGACTAAGAATGTGGCAAATCCGGAAGTGTTTATTTCTGGGTTTCGCTGCGTGGTTTGCACATGTGCAGAAGCACCGCTCTGGTTGCAGACTTTTCAGTATGCGAACGGCACCCCGGAATGGATCGTGTCCGCAACCAGAGGTACCACTGTACAGAAAATCTATTCCTGTCTCGAACCTTAATGTTTCCTTCAATGAAAAGACCATTATTTAGAAATGCTTCAGATTTTTATTCTTATTTTTATACAGCTTATATGGGGCGATAAAGAATACTGTGTTCTCAGTAATGAAATAAAAGCTATCAATGCGAAGATATGCAGCCATCCAGTAATTGACAAAATTTGTCTACAACTCCTTTCCTTTCTTCAAGGAAGCAATGAAAAAAACCTAAATGTGGTAGGTAGTTTCATTCTCTGTTATTTATTTATTTATTTATTTTTCTTTTTTTACAAAAAGAAGAATTTGCTATATACATATACACAGCAACAAAAGAAAAGCAATCATAGAATATGTTTCTTGCCATAATTCTGAGCTCTTTTAGGCAGCCCTTCCATAGTGAAATTCTTGAAGCCTCTTTTAATAAATGTTAATCAACCATCTTTTAAAATTTATTTTCAAAGTTTACTTCCATCCAGTAGATAAGTGGTCACTTACACATCAGCACAGAAGAGGCAATGCACCCCACTCAAGAAACCAAAAAAGTCTCAGAGTTGATTATTTTAACTGCATGTGCTAATTTCCAGATGCAAAGTTAGAAGGAATTACTATAGAGGGGTGGGCTATGACCTCTATGCCTGCTTTGTGTGTGTCCAGGTGTTCACTGTTGATACCAAGGCGACTTCAAGGCCCCTGCTTTTCCATCTTATGACTCTTTATCAACTGGACTCACAGTATGGGTGGGGGATACACATCTAGGTACCCAGACACCTTTTCATCAGAAACTTGCTCCATGTGCAACATGAAATTGTGTGTATGCTATTCCAACTTGATTGCCACGATCTATTCTGAATGAATGTGTTCCTTGAAAACTCAAGAATGCGGTTATAAAAAACATTTTCTTTCCTATCATTCTTCCAGAGTCGGGTAGATGTGTATGTTGGAATTTTGCCTGATTTTTCTTCTGTAAAAACTATCATACATTGGAGTCAGGTACAGTTTAATGTTTACCTTCTCAGCATTTCACATATCAGGAGTCAAAAGTTTGACGAGGTTGATAGATACGTTAATAATCTTCTATGTGACTTTCTTGAGACACCACTGTTTTTACCAGAGTTTTCGGTCCTTTTATTGGCCAGGGTAGATGGGTGGAAATTCTGATAACCAAGATCCCTACATTTTGAATTTTCTTTTGACTATCCATCTTTCAGAGGATTTTGCATTTTGAACATGCACCAGATTTCAAATTGTGTATAAGTCTTTTCCATCTTTCTAGGTTGCTAAATCAAACCAATTTAAATATTTTGATTATGGATCAAATAACAAAGCTGTCTACAACATGGTAAGTGATTTGGATTCTAATGAGTGATTTTGCTTGCAGGTTAAACATTCAGTGTGAACTGTATTGTGATTTCTGAGTTCTTACATACTTCCTTTTTGAAAGAGTTGGATAACAGCTAGGGACTCTGCCCTACAGCAGCAAATATAACGTATTAAGTGTGTTGTAATGTGTGACACTAGATGGGGTTGATGGGTAATGGCAAAATTCCATATCTTTTTTTTAAACCTTTTTTTAAAAGCATTTTTCACAGTGTTTTTTATATCTGTCTAGATCCAGCCAAAGACACAGAACTGGTTAAAATTATGGGTTTGTCTAGTAAAATGGTGGCATTTAGAAGCCCATCTAGTTCAACATTGTCCATACTGATTGGCAGCTGCTGTCATTCCAAGCCCTACCTGGAATGCTTTAATAAATCAGTTTAATGGACTCTGATATTTAGTACTGAGAAGCGAAATTCATAACATAAATTTCTGTAATGCACGTAGATCACCATCATAAGACTGCTGCACCTCTGCTACAAATACTTTGGTTGAAATTCAGTATTTTTAGGAGAGGGGCAACAGTCTTACGATGGTGATTTATGTACATTACAAATTTATTAAAGCATCTGAGTACATTAAATAAGTCAAAGCAAATATTATAAAATATAAAATGTCTAAATCTAAAAATTCAAATTCTCACATGTGGGATCTCAAAAGTTTTTTTTTTTATAGTTAACTTTTATGGGACTATTTGTACACAAATCCTTTTAAAGCAATTTGTACCCCCACTTTGTTTCATGTAGAACATTGTAAAGAACCTGTTAGATTTTTAGTATGGAATTATCCAAGCTCATGGTTTTGCATGTTCGGACCCAGAAACCTTCCCTTAAAGAATTCACGCATGACTCAAATATTTGGTTTGGTTTATGGCAGAATTTAGGCCACAACTTTCTTGATTACAGCATGTGAGTGGTTGCATAGGCTCTGGTTCTACTAGCTCCCTGCTATGCAGGTAGCGCTGACCCAGAGTTCCAGCATAGGTATGCCAAGGGTATAATTGGATAAGCAGAAAGCCGGGAGCAGACTATCTCTGCCACCCAAATGTCTCAGGCACGGGCACAACCCCCTCTCAGGGGTTGACCATACCATCGAGTCCCTGGATTCCTTTAACGGAATACCCTTTACATAGGGATAGCGAGAGCATTCTCCCATCCCTGTCACCTGAACCAGAGCCTATCTGCAATCTTACAAGTTGTGATGGTTTGCTATGTGGCAGGCAAAACCCAAATGGCACCAGCCAATCAGCCAAATGGGGAAAATTCCTCCCGTGCACCTGTCCCAACGACACACGACACACAATGGCATAGCAAGGTCAAGTGCAACAGCCCTAAAATTAGGGAGAGGTGGGCGGGTGTTCCGAATGCATGCACCGAAAGAGGAAGCTCTGGGACACGTGCATGGGCATTTTTGGTCCCTCGATACACTTAGACTGCACCCCATTGGCCAGATTGAACCCAGCATCGAGGAACCTTCCCATCGGCTGTTGTGGCTAACCAATCGAAGCCACCCACAACACAGGGTGTCAGTTTCCAGGTCTCACCGCAATACGTGCCCTCTTTAAGGGAAAACCCGATTTGGCACAGTATATTCAATCTGGCACTTTCAGAACCAATATTTAAAACAAAGGACATCTATCTTTCATGTTGAAACTCACACGTCTCTGAATTCTGTAATGCAGTTCTCCAACCAAAATAATGAAAATATTAGGGAACAACTACAAATTTGTTTTTCAGTAAAACTGTAAAAATAAATACAAAACTGCATAATATTACCCAAAACTGCTTGCAAAAATATGTATATTACTAGCAAATTTGAGTACAGAAATCTGTGTTAGGTAAAATTGTGTTCAAAAATACATAGATTAGGAGACATATGGAGGCAAATGCATACACATTTTCATGAAGATTTAAAATAATAGCAAATTGTTGCAGAAATGGTGCAAACTGGGGGGGGGAATGAAAAACTAAGAGAAACCATAAATGACAGATTAACCCAGCCCTACTAAAAAGTAAGCCCCACAGGAGTTAGTGCTAGGTAAATGAGTATAGGATTCTAACTAAAATCTTTAATATAATTCATTTCCCTACTGTTACTGGTCCAGAGTACATAATTAGATACTGACAGATGGTTAAAGAATGATTTTCAAGGGACAGTTGTTTGGCATCCAATACATTTGAAGATCCAAAAGATGTCTTGAAAAGGATAAAAATGATTAAAAAATTGATAAAAATGATAAAAAATTACAGTTATGGAAAATAGATAAGATTAAATAAAGATAGAAGTTTGATAAGGGAATTAGATTTAGAATAAGATTAGTATAGATTGATGATTATATAATGTTAAGAATTTACTAACGATGTTATATAATGAAAGCAGAAGGAGGGGACATGAGGAAGTCAATTAAGGAAGAGAATGATTATAGTGTTATAGTTGTGTTTGTTGTTTTTTCTTTGTATTTTTTCACTTTTTTATTTTATGTATTTTTGTATTTTATATAATTTTTGTTATTTTGTCATTGTTTTCTTGTAATATATTGTTGAAAATTTAATAAAATTTCTTTTAAAAAATAAAATAAAAATGATAAAAATGTAAAAGTGAAAATCTGGGAAACTCTTAAAAATTCCGCAGTGGCTTATCTTTCATGTTTTTATTTGCTGGGGGGTTGTGGTTGTTTCTCCTGTTGAGATCCACTCTGCTTTTTCTTTGCAACACTATGTTTCATAATCAAAGAAAGTGCTAGCAGATTCTGTGAGATATAATCCCTATAAATTCCCCATTTTTTTATGGCGAGAGTGTCCAGTTTATACCATACAGCACAAACTTTCAATTTTCTTCATAGCCATCTCAGTTTTTCCCCAAGCTAGTTTGCTGTGACATTGCTTTATTTTCACAACTGGTGGCCTCTTTCACCTAGGAACTCAGCTTTAATTAAGAGTCCTTGTCAGCGTTGGTCACTTTGAACCAGTCCTGCAACTACATTAGCTGAAGGAGCGTCTCTACCCTATCGTTCAGCCCAAACACTGAGGTCCAGCTCTGAGGGCCTTCTGGCGGTCCCCTCACTATGAGAAGTGAGGTTGCAGGGAATCAGGCAGAAGGCCTTCTTGGTAGTGGCACCTGTCCTGTGGAATGCCCTCCCATCAGATGTCAAGGAAATAAACAACTATCTGACTTTTAGAAGACATCTGAAGTCAGCCCTGTTTAGGGAAGTTTTTATTGTTTGATGTTTTATCATGTTTTTAATATTCAGTTGGGAGCTGCCCAGCATGGCTGTGGGATATAAATAAATAAAATTAAATTAAATTAAAAAAATAAAATTAAAAAAAAATATTACCCCATGATTTGCAAACTATGTGAGCTGAACTACCTTCCAGCAGTCATACTGGGGAGATAAGGCTAATGTTTCTACTCTCACAGGCTGAGCTACTCAGCACAGGTTGATAGAATGGGAGTGGACTGCCAGGGTCCTGGCTCAATGGGTCCTGGGACAAAGCATGTGTGAAGAACGCAACAGCCATGCGCTTTTCTATCCCAGCCTCACAAAGCCGCTCAGGGCTGGTGTTGCTCTGGCCTAACAAAATTACAACCCAGCACTTTATAATGGCTTTCATCCACTGCTGCAGCCCTAGGCATAAAATGGAGCTCATTCAGGAAAAAGAAACTTGTCTGGATTAGATTTATATGACACCCAGAGAAGAAATTGCAAGAAAGCAATGTTGGTATTAACTCTTTGTGAGGATGATACTATTTATACAGTGTATATGCCACCTAATTAAGAAAAAGGTTCAGTAATGATAAACAAATTCGAAACCACAGAACTCTAAAAACAGCATCAAACCAGCAGCAAAGGAAAAGTCAATACAATATAAAAGACTTTGGTTTTGTGTGCTTCTCTGGATGCTATGCAGCTATTTAATTAAATGAAAAAAATGACTGTAAACCACATCTTAAAAAATTATGTCTATATTGTCACCTTATATAATAATAAATCTCTGAGTTGCATTAAACAAATTCAGGGAAGTGTAATACAAATTTCAATGTTTTGTACAGACTTGCCTATGCCACTAGGCATATGATGGGAATGTGACGATCTTAACCATTTTGCTTGCTCTGCATCTGTTCTAATATTTAAAATGTACCCCCAAGGGCACCTGATGCACCATTATATAGTGCACAATCAAAGAGATCTTATTCTCTGCAGTTTGTTACAACCTAGGTCTTCTGCAGTGTCTATTTGAGATCTTGTTGCTACTCATGAACAGGAACAGGTAAGAAAAACATTTTCTTCCATATATCTTTTAAATTTATTTTGGGGTGACATGTCTTTGGTCTTGCATATTAATAGCTTGCATTCTCAAGTTGTACATTTAACAACATTAGACATTACTGTCATAAAGTACAATCCAGTAATCAATTAAAAAGTAAGCATACCCACATCCCATTGTGAATAATAGCAAGTTTCACTCCTTACAAATGCAAGTTTAAAGAATATTTTACCATCTTTTTAAATGCAAAAATGTTAGCTAAGTCCACACTGTATAATGGATTGAGACATGAGCTGTTGCAGTCCAGTATTTCCCAGTATCTCAGTCAGCAACAGACTCTTCTGAGCCAGTGGGCCTGGGAACAAGAATTCCCAGCACATCCAGACTGAATCTGTTAAACCAGGAGACAATTAGAGCTCTGTTTTCCAGGCAGAAATCAGTGTCCGAAGGGTGCAGCAAAACTTTTACAAAGCACTGGGGTTAGCAGGGCATGCTATTTGGTGTCACAACTTGCTTTGTTGGGTCTGGCTCCAGCATTGCAGATATGATACCCTCTAACATTCTTCAAATGAAAATGGGAACGTTCTATTCTACATCACAAAGCTTCTCCCCTGTTTGATCTCGCCGTACACGTATGCATCATATATTCATATACAATTGTCACCTAGACCCACTTACAGCCTCTTAGCCTCACAGGATTTTTGTAAAGAAAAAAATGTGTTGATCCCAATAAGATACACCTTCAATGGATAAATGAAATAACATTTTAGCTATAAGTTGCCTTGTGTCCCTGTCAGGGAAAAAGATTAGATACAATAATGATACTGATACTGATACTGATAATGATGGAAACTGTGAGAATGATCAGGAACAAACCAGAGAGTAAATTCTATTGATCTCAGTGGGACACTTCTAAGTAACAATGCTTACAATTGCAGTGTACGACTGCACAGTCTTTACCCAGTTACCTGGGAGCAAAGTTCAGATGCCCCAGCTTCCAAAGGAGAGAAGCTTGTGGGTTGGATTTCATGGTCTCTGAGCCTTGATTTAGGAAGTCCCAGTTGAGTTCCAGGGCCTTTACTCATGTGAAAGTGTACATAGGGGTAAAGTATCTGCACTGATTAGGAAATGTATAAGATCTAGATAGATAGAAATGCTGTGCTATATTTTGCCTTGCCTATGAAATGTAATTTAACTGAAAACGGTTGCTGTAATTAGAAAGGGAAGAAAGAAAGGAAGAATCAGGGAAGGAGAGAAAGAATGAAGGAAGGACAGAGAGAAGAAAGAAAAAACAGGAAAGGGAAAATGGGGGGGAGAGAGACAGAGAGAGAGAGAATATGAAGGGAAAGGGGAAATGAAGAAGAGAGAAAGAAAGGGGAATTGGGAGAAAGTAAGAGTAAAAAATGGGGAGAGAAGGAAAGTGAAGTGAAAGAAAAGGCAGGAAGACTGGGGAAAAGAGAAAAGGAAGGCCTAATTAGGCCAGGTAATTGAATTAGAGAAATGGGAAAAGCTATGGAGGATTGAAATGAATTTTACTGCATGCTCCACGATAAAAGAAAATATGATTAAAATGTTTTATCATTGGTATATGACACCAGAGAAGCTATCCAAGATTTGTAAAAATCTAACGAATATATGTTGGAGATGCAGAAAAGAGATAGGTACTTTCCTTCATGTATGGTGGGAATGTAAGATAATAAAGCCCTTCTGGAATGAAATATATGAACAACTAAAGAAAATTCTGAAAATACCTTTTAATAAAAAACCAGATCTGTTTTTGCTGGGATTAGTACCAGAAAGCATTCCAAAAAATAAGATAAATAAGATAAATATATTATTATATGCAACAGCAGCAGCAAGATTGCTGATTGCTAAAAATTGGAAAGGTGAAAAGATACCGACACTAGCAGAGTGGAGGTATAAATTATTAGAGTTTGTTGAATTGGCCAAAATAACAGCAAACATTAGAGGACGCTCAAATCAAGACTTAATTAAAGAATGGGAAGGACTCAAAGAATACATGGGGAAGTACTGCTCAGAATTTGAAATTGTACTAGAATGAGAGGTGAAAAACACATGGGATATGGAAGATAAGAAAATAATTCAAATATTGATAGATTTATTAAAAATTTACTGAAAGTTAACGTAACTGGAAATGTAATAGGAACTTAAATTGTAGGTATAAGAGCATGCATGGGGGAGGGGAAGCTGAGGGGGGTATGGTGGGAGGGAGGGGTTAAATAAGATATGTTAATGAAATGTATATATTGATTTGTGGACTGTGGAATATTGGTTGGATGTTATGTGAATATTTGATATTTAAAATAAATAAATAAACGAGGGGGGGGAGAGAAAAGGAAGGGAGGGAAAGTAGGGAGAAAGTGAAGCAGGAGAGGAAGAAATTAGAGGGGAAGCAAGAGAAAAGGAAGGGAAATTGAACAGAAAGACATTTTTGGAAAAGGAGGAAAGAAGAGAATATGTAGACAAAACCTTTGCCGAATGGGAAGGATGAGAGACAGTGAGAGAGTGAGTGCAGATAGGAAAGGAAGGGGAGAAGGCAAGGGCACTTCCAACCTCACAGCAGAGTAGACACGTATTTTGAAAGCATCTTTTCCCCTCTCCTCTCCTCCTCTGCCAGGTTCTGCAGGTTCCAAAAACATCTTCATTCACATATGACCTCCACTGCTGATATTTCCACCCACCCCCCGTTTCTCTCCTTTGCATAGGGCATCCATGGATGGGGCTGAAGACAGGGAGGCAAGCTATTCTGAAAGGGGGTCATGGGCAAAATTGCAGCTACATTAAAACTGCAAGCTCGCTGCGAGCCCAGTGCCCCTTTAACATTACCTTAAATCAGAGCTCTCTGTGACAAAGTAAAAATCCATGATTCCCCAATGGTTTTCATGATGGTCCCAGCATTTTCGGCACAGTAGAAGGATTTGCTATTGTTCTAATCCTTTCTGGAGAATACCCCTGCCAGAGCCACATACCCAGTGCCAGCGGGTAACATCAAACATTTTCTTTTGAAGAACCATTTCTGCAGAACTTATAGAAGCTTTTCCAGCAACATGAAATAATTATAACTGACCTTATTTTGGTCTGTTCAGATGGGCCTCAGGCTGCCATCAATCTTGGAACACAGCTTGATCTCTGGCATGTTCTCAGTCCTCAATTTTTCTAAGCAAACACATTTGCCTTTGGGCACTGTCACAACAACCCCAACATGCCTGTCAAGTTTCAGATCTGAGAGACAAGTGTTCATGATGTGGACAAATTGCATTGCAGATTACATGGCATGCTTTTATGATCAGAAGATGTGAATAATGATATATAATGAGCAGTTGTCACCAAGAAAGAGCAATTATTTTCAGGCAAGTTGGGTTTCTTCATACAGATGCTCCTTTGGACAGAGTTTAACTTTTTGAAGTCTTTCACTTTCATGCTCCAGACAAGCACTTACGTGAGTTGCTGACTGCATCAGGAAAGGAAAAATCTAATTAACTGCCCTTAATGACAGCTACATAAATAGGAAAAATCACTTGGTATTTATTTCATCCCACATTAATTTTTCATGATATCTCAAAAGAGACTAACTACTAACACTGCTTGAGAAGTGAATGTTCTCATGTATAGGCCATGTATATCTACTGAGGTGAGGGAGCACTCAACAATTGTGAAGGGGTTTGCATAAATAAACTGAAAATTGTTTTTCTTTTTTCTTTTTTGGCCCATTAAAAACATTCTGCGAAATGAACACACATTTACTGACATAGTATTTGATATTTATTTGTACTTCTCAACCTCAGAATCTACTAATATCAAGGACCATCAAGGTAGCATTTAACGTTAATAATACTGTTGCATCAAACCCTTCAACACCCATCAGATTTCCTCAAGACCTTTCTTCAGTTCAGTGTTTTCCCTGAAACCTTATCCATTAAGGAAATACTGTAGTTCTGTTTTATACACAGGTCCAAGATGTGGCTGTTTTGGGGAGTGGCCTGCTTAGTCCAACAGGCTCTGACATCTGAAGAATTCATAAGAGGAAAACATTTGAATCCTCAAGAATTCATGAAAATTGTAAGTTCACGTGCCCTTGAAAACAGTAGAATGTGATCCTTACAGCTTCCCTTTTAAACAGTTTTCAAGAGTGCATGCATTCCCAAGCAGATTCTCCATACTTGACAGGGTTATCTCACACTGCAAATTCATCTGAAAATGTTTTAAACAATTCTCCTCCCTTGGTGAGAAATTTGATTCAGTTCACATTTCAAGCTGAAGCCACCTAATTTGCATTTTCTGAAACAATTATATAAAAAAATAATCATTCAAAACTGGCATTTCCCAAATTTTGCAATGCTGTTCTCCAATCAAGTAATGGAAGTAGAAACACATATGTCAGGGTAAAGTGTGTTCTAAAATGCATATATGAATGAAAACAACATAACAAAATGCATTTTGTCTGGCAAAATTGACTTGCAGAAAGGTGTGTTTGGGGCAAACTTGCATACAATCATGTGTACATTAGAAGAGTTTAGGGGAGGGATGGGGAACCTAAGGCCCTCCAGATGTTGTTGCACTACAACTCCCATCATCCTTGACTATTGGCCGGCCATGTTGCCTGGGACTGATAGGAGCTGGAGCCCAGTTATAGCCACCGGCTTCTCATTCCTGGTGTAGGGCTAGTAAAGTCATTGAAAAATGATCCTGGCTCTGAGAATTGTCCCAGATTTTTTTTTTTTATCACGCTTTTCAATTTCTATCCCTCTCCACTCACAGCCCGAAATCATCCAGTATTGGGGATATCCTAGTGAAGAGTATACAATCCTGACAGAGGATGGCTATTACCTGCAGGCAAACAGAATTCCACATGGAATAAACTGTTCTGGGAAGACAGGTATTTTTGGAATGGCATTTTGTATGGTTGTTTGAAGTGCTGTTCATACCCTTTCTGTGAAAAATATTGAATAACAGCATGAAAAGTTCACCAAGTGTGTCCTCTGTTAACAGGTTCCACAGATCTAATGGCTTTAACTGTGCCTTTCCAAAATTTGCTTTATGTATTGGGGGTAAATGCTGTATTTCTTTTTTTCCAAAATCATCACCATTAGAGTCACTAGGCTATCTATTTGATAAAGGTAAAGCTTTTCTCTCCACATCACTTTTGGATATGGTAGGATATATCCACAAATATCTCTTCTATGCCAAGTTTCTTCCAAATTAGCATCAGGTGTGCTGTCATCATGTGGCCTTGTCCTCTTGCACCTTACTCCATCGCATCTATATCCAGTGCTGTTTTTCTAGAAAAAGAGGTGCCGGAACTCACCATGAACACATCCCTCTTTCTCTTAAAATGCCTGAGAGGTGCCCGAACTGAGTTCTCTCTGACAAAAAGCCCTGTCTATTTGATGCAACCACTTTGGCTTCATTCCACAAGCATTTCCAGTTGTTTCAAAGTTTGTCAGCTCCATGAGGAGAATGTCTATGTTTGCTACTTCAGCTTCCAGTGTGGTATCTCTAGCTGGGATGACCTTGTTGCAAATATCTATGCCAGCTAATATTTTGTACCACATGGCTGACATTAACACATAGGGGAAAGATGTCATAATAAATTCCATGGACTTCATTTCTTGTTTTGGTCAGCAAGTTTAGTTCTATAAGGTATTCTAATGCTAATCTAATTCTAGGCAAGTGAGCTGCAAAAGGCTTTGCACATTCAGCATGTTCTGGTCATCTAGTTTCAGACATACCATGGAGACAACAACCAACACAGTTTTTTTTTAGTTGTTCCCATTGCTTAGGACTGGAACTGAACAGGTAGTACACAGTTTGAATTGTTCCCCAAATGGTGTTTGCTTCATGTATGCATTCAGCAGCATCATTTCCACATAAGTTGGGTGTGGGACAATTGCAAAGTGGAAAAAAAATCTGTTCTTGCTTGCGTGTCATTGTATTTTCCAGCCATATTTGCCCCATTATTGCAAGGTTGAGCTCTACTGTCACTGAGAGGAATAGCTTGTCCTTTCAATGAACAGTTATCAACTGAGCAATTTCTCCCCCTCTTTTGTTGCTACAATCTGCAAACTTGAGAATTCTTTCTTGAATCTCATACTGTGTTTCTTTTAAAAGCATGTTTCTCAAAATAAATGTGGTTTGTTCAACATGAGAAGAATCTGGTGTGGCATCTACTATTGCTGCTAAGTACTTTGCAATTTGCATCACAAGCAAAATGTGTTGTTTCACGCGATCCAAGCATTCTGTAATAAATTCATTTTGTGAATCAGGGACAGATAATGAACTTGAAACTGACCACTCCTTTTCTGTGACTCCTATACACTAAGCATGTGTTCTGGAAGGATGGGGTTAAAAATGGAGAGCAGTTCAAAAAAGTTCCCATTGTTTTCATCACCTGTCTCCTGGCCCTGAGTCAGATACCAAAGGGAAATGTTGATGCTCTGTGAGTGAGCATATTTGGAGTATTTGATCTAATATTCTCTTTGTTTTACAGGGCCTAGGTCGGTTGCGTTATTGGTAGTTGACATTATTTTGGAAGGCAGGAACTGGATTGCCAATCTTCCTAGCAATAGTCTGGGATTTGTCCTAGCAGATGCCGGTTATGATGTCTGGATACTAAACAACAGGGGGACCACCTGGTCTAGAAGACACAAGCACTTCTCTATATTTCAAAAAGAATTTTGGAATTTCAGGTAAGTACAAAGGAGTGTTGTTGCTTCGATGAGTGGGATGCTTTTCCTGAGAACTGTCCCAGACTGTAACCATCTAACTTGAGTGCTTAAGCATTTTACTTTGTCCTGCCTTGTAGCAGGACAAGTCTAAACTATCTTAAGTAAGAGCAGAAGGGCATCACTGGACCCACCAAATACTGCAGGAAATGTTTCCTTCGCTTGAAAATTAGAAGAGGGGTAGATTTGATCTGCAGAAGGAAAGGTGTGTTTAAAGTGCACAATGCATACACGGAAAGCTGAATGAAAAACAAATTGATATACATTCCAGAGAGGAATGTGTGCATCACAACCACTACTACGAGGGTCTGCCATACATGAGGCAAAGTGAGGTGGCAGGCTCCAAAGGGATAGCAGATCCAGCCTCTAAGGAATAGCTGCTTACTGGCTTTTCCTCCTGGTGAGCAACAATTGCAGCCCAGTGCCTTCCTCAGCCTGCCCCACTGTGCAGTGCCATTTTCTGCTTCCCACTTGGCTGTTGTGGTACCTCATGGGTTTCCGCCAAACCCGGAGATTCAAACGGGCCAATCTGCTGTGGTCTGGGGGTGTGGCTTGGTGAGCAGACCTGAGGGAAGCAGGCTTTGCTCAAGCCCGCCTGCCAACTATTTAGCCTGGCCGACCCTGTGTGATGCAGTCCAGTCAGCCGGGAGCACCACCCACTTCGCCCCTCCCTATAACATAGTTGCTATTTCTCTAACCATTTCTTCTTCAGCTAGGAGGGCTTTGCTGTGGTCTTTTGATGGTTGCCAGGAAGGAATTTTCCCTGCGTCGCAGGTTTCGCCTTCCCCATAGCACTAGTCACAACTTTGGCCTTGGGCGGAATCCTATAGTATTTCATCCAATAGGGGTGTGATGAAGTGGTGACTCACCCTCCCCCCTTTTCACTGTGGCCACGTTAACAGGGTACCCCCTGCAGGGAGGTCTCTGTCCAAAGAGCCAGTTGCGCAGGGCTAGTGGGCCATAGAGCATCCCTCAGCATTTGGGGACCATCCACGTAAACCTGCGTTTTCTGATGGATCCACCCCCCAATAGACCCTGACATTCCTCAGTCCCACCCCCCCCGGGGGGGGGGGCTGGGAGGGATACACACCCAATGCCTATGCCAAGGCTCCAAACATCTGAAATCAATAAAGTTGTGGCAAATTTTAAATCCCAGATGGTTGTCGTGTCCATTCACTTTACCCCCTTTTTAGATCAGGCACACCGGGACAGGGGACTCTGCAGCTGGGCACACAATGCATCACCTGATGTTGCTGCCATGGTGGCATGCTACTTAGGGGCCAGAACTGACACTTCCTTGGCAACCCCTGCAATGCTATCTCCACAGCAGCCTCTTGGCGAATAGCGGGTGCTGCAGAACTCCTCTTCCGCCTAGGAAGGAAACAGTGGGGGCTGCCCTCTGGGGTTTCCTGGGCTCGGCACTTGCCTAGCATGATTCAGAGAGGGCTACTTTCTAATACCCACTTCAACCATGGGTAAGGTTGATTTGATTCCCCCCATGATTGCTCCTGATGTAGATCTTAATTCACTCCTTCCTCCCTGGTGGGACATGGCACAATTTTGTGATTTGCCTCAGGGGCCAAAATGTCTTTGGCCTGCCCTGACGACTACTGACATATAAAGCCCTGAAAAATTAGGGATTTGGATTACTAAGTAGCATGTGGACAATGTATATATCTGAGAACCTAACTGGGCTAGTTTAGGTGAAACAGAAATATTTAAATAAATCATAAAGATATATTTACTCTCTGTTTCCTTACTATTCCCATTGGACAACTTCCAAGCTTATCTTCCAAATGTCAGGGTTACCATGTCTAATGTATTGTATTTTTTTTATATTGATACATTAATGTACACAATTGTATGCAAATGCAGATGGTCAAAATTTCACTGATATTCTATCTATGTCTTTCAGTTTTCATGAAACGGCAATCTATGATATTCCAGCAGCCATAAACTTTATCTTGCAGAAAACTAAGCAAAAAAGCTTGTATTATATTGGTCATTCCCAGGGAAGTTCAGTGGGTAAGTTAAGAAGAAAAGAATGAAATGTCTTTCATTTCTCTTGCCTTCTTGAATCATCAGGGACCTACTGGAGATGTGGTGCAATCTCAGGACTATTGGAAAGACTAGTTAAGAAAAGAATATGACAGGTTAAAGTATAGCTTAATAATAATAATAATAATAATAATAATAATAATAATAATAATAAGCCGCCCATTGGACTGTGGGGCTTTCAACAAATTAAAACACAGTAAGATATCAAATCTTTTGGACACCAGTTCCCATCAGCCACAGCAAGTATGGCTGATGGGAGTTGTAGTCCAGCAGCAACTGGAGAACCACAGGTTTCTTATCCCTGATTTGTTTGTTTGCAAGTGCAATGTTTTAAAAAACCTTTCTTTTCTCCAGGTTTAATTGCCTTTTCAATCATGCCACAGCTTGCTAAAAAAGTGAAACTCTTCCTGTGTTTTGCTCCTGGCTACGTATTAGTAGACACCAAAGGGCCATTTTCATTTCTTCTACGCTTTCCTGATGTATTGCTAAGAGTAGGTATGACTCAAGCATTTGCAGATCCATAATTTTAATATCTATTTTTCTTATGAGTCTTAACAGAGAGTTACCCTTCATCCCGTCCACTCTGTTTCTTTAACTCAACATTGAGTGTGAGCTTGAGAAAGCATTTTCTGGACAGAGAGCTGGAGGCCACACTGACTCCCCCTCCTCAACCCTCAAGTCTGCCCTGATGCAGCACCTAAGTGGGCATAGCTGATTGAGAAGAACTCCACCCGGCTCATCCACTCAGGTCTCAGTGATGAGGTCCAGATCGGCCTCCTCATCCACAATCAAGTCATGGCTGAGGGAGGTCTCACTCCGAGCTGATCTGCATTCAGCAACAGCATCCACAGACCCAAGGGTTGGCTGATAGGACAACCACAGTTCCCTAGGTTGGAGGAGGGGCTGGCACATGGCATAGTCACCAACTTGCCCCTTACCTTGCCTGCCCCACCTCCCACACCACACCTACCCCTACTCTGAACTACTGTAATTGCCCCCACCCAATTGCTCTCCCCAGTGCCTCTCTTCCCAAGCACATTTTCAGATAAAACAACACCCACCCTGTATTTTATACGCCCAAGATAAAAACACCATCCCCATTAAAACAAAAAATTTACCACAAGGGGGCCCCCACCTTCATTCCACTAACTTACCACCTGAGAGGTTCTTTGCGAATGAGGTAGTCCTTCAAGTGGGCATGCCCCAGAAATCTTGCTGAAGCCATGCAGAGCCAGGCCTGCATTAGAATTGCCTAGAAAGAATTGCCTAGAAAGGCTAGGTATATCCCCTTGATTGTGCTGGAGAAAGGTGGTATATGACTGTAACATAAAGGGGGGATCTATTCCTAGCTGGAGGCTTAATGTTTCCTTCCAAGAAAGGACTATTATTTAGAAATTTAGAGATTTTTATTTTATTTTACAGCTTATATTTGGAAATAAAGAATTCTGCCTACTCAGTCAAGAATTAAAAGCTATCAATGCGAAGATATGTAGCAATCCAGTGATTGACAGACTTTGTCTCGAAGCCCTTTTCATACTTCTAGGGCGCAATGAGAAAAACCTAAATGTGGTAGGCAAATTTATTATATATTGTTTATGCATTTACTTCTTTTTTTTAAGAACTAGCTATGTCATGACCTTGTGAATGTGGGTGTTCCTTGAAAACTCTTCAATAATGTGATTTTAAAAAGCATTTTCTTTCCTATCATTCTCCCAGAGTCGAGCAGATGTGTATACTGGAATTTTCCCCGATTATACTTCTGTAAAAACATTCGTACATTGGGGTCAGGTACAGTATAATAAAAACTTTCTCAGCATTTCAAAATTCAGGAGTCAAAAGTTGGACATATTTAGCTTAATGTTCAGTTCACATATTCTTGTTTTTGTAACAAGGTTCCCATATCGTTTTATGAAAGTTTCATTTTCAAAATTACTCCCCACCCCTGAAATTATATTCTAGATACTTCTAGAATACTTCCTGTTAGCACCTCACAGGAAGAATACGGGAAGCTCCCCTATACTGAATCGAACCATTGGTCCTTTCAGTTCAAAATTTTCTACTCTGACTGGCAGCAGCTTTCCAGGGTTTCAGACCACAGTATCTTCCAAAGTTTTCCTCACAAACGAGGTTGGTAGATACATTAATAATCTACCTGACTTTCTAGAAACACCACTGTTTTAACCAGAGCTTTCGGTCCTTTTATTGGCCAGGGTGGATGGGTGGAGATTCTGAAAACCAAGATCCCTACATTTTGAATTTTCTTTGGACTATCCATCTTTCAGAAGATTTGGTATTTTGAGCATGCATCAATTTCAAATTGTGAATAAGTCTTTTTCATCTTTTTAGGTTGCTAAATCAAACCAATTTAAATATTTTGATTATGGACCAAAGAATGCGGCTATCTACAACATGGTAAGTGATTTGGATTCTAATGAGTGATATCGCTTGCAGGCTAAACATTCAGTGTGAACTGTGTTGTGATTTCTGAGTTCTTGCATAACTGATAACATCAAAGACAGAGAACTGGTTAAAATTATGGGTTTGTCTATGAAAACGCAGGCATTTAACAAGGAGGAGCATAGAAAGCTGCCTTATATCAAATCAGACAATGGGTCCATCTGGTTCAACATTGTCTATCTAGATTGGCAGCAGGGTGGAATGGGTTGCAGGTGGAATGGGGCAGAACAGACTAGTGTGTGTCCCAGTGACACCTGTGGCGGTCAGGAAAGGAACCCCTGCATAAGCGGAGATTCCCCTTTAATACATTTTGCTATTCTTACTGGTCCAGTGTAGGGAATTTGATTCTGAATAGACAGATAAAGAATGGTTTTTCAAGGGACAGATGTTAGACATCCAATACATCTGAAGATCCAAAAGCTATCTTAACAATGAGAAGAAATGTAAATGTGAACCTCATTTTCATATTTCTCATCTTTTCATCAACAGAGTTCACCCCCATTTTATAAAGTAGAGGATTCTATTGTGCCAACAGCTGTGTGGAGTGCTGGACATGACATTATTTCAAGCACAAGAAATGTTGAACTGTTGCTCCCTCGAATCACCAATTTAGTTTTCCACAGGCATATTCCTGATTGGCAACATGTGGATTATATCTGGGGTCTTGATGCACCAGAGAGGTTGTATAAGGATGTGCTTTGTCTGATGCAAAAGTACAAATAAAGTTTTAATATGAGGGGCAAACTATATATCTGATATTAATGTGCACACTTATTTTAAAGGAATCTCACATTCATTCATTGATTTATGCATTTATATTCTTCCTTTCTGTCACAAAGAATATTGAAGGTGGCTTACAATAACAAAAAGATACGAAGAAGAAAAATGCATAATAAAATTGACGGTAAAAATGTAACATCAAGTAGGGATATAGCCTCTAGTACTACTTGTTATAATAATGCATTTTATTTTAAATTGTATAATGATGCTTCATAGAATAAACTTGCTTCTGCTCTGCAATGAATCATGGAACTACCTATCTGAGATTCCCCCGCCCCCTGTAAAATACAATAGAAAAATTAACTGCAAACTGAAATGTACTCTGGGTTTAGTGGTTGTTGTTTAGTTCCTGACAGTTATTATATTCTCATATTGAATAGAATCCTGATTCTCTAAATTATTTGGGTGAGGTTGGGATCGAGGGGTGCATGCAGTGCCAGATTTATGTATAAGCTAAACAAGTTATAGTTTAGAGCCAACTCTCTTGCCCCCCCCATTTCACTGTTAATATACTTCTTACTTGTATTTCAGTTCAACAATTACTTTGATAAAATACATATTTTGTTATATGCAAATGACTTTAGATACCTATTAGTTCCATAAATTACCATATAGCATATATTCAACACAAAAAACAGCGACTATTTATTGTTGACAAAGGACAGCTGGACATATAAATGGCCCCATTGCCTTCACTAGCTTAGGGCCTCATCAAACTTCAATCTGGCCTTGGGTGCATGGCTGCTGGCTTCCCACACCACCTTTCCCCAGAGGCCTTGCAAGGTTGAGGTTGGGGGGGGGAGAAGGGTGCAACAGCCTTGCCACTCAGGGCTGGTGTCGCTTCAGTGGCAGTGGGGACTGGGCAGAACCAGCACACACACACACACACCCTGGGCAGGATGGAGACACCCACTACCACTGAGTTTTTGCAATCCAACCAGAACCCAGATTCACCTTTATTTCAGAATGTATAAGTCTACAATACAAGAGAACGTGATTTTCCAACTCACGATTGTAGCACCAGTTGGCAATACAGTACAAAATATGCACCCAGTGCTGATAAGTAGTCAATTTAATAAAGCCCCCTTTTGGGCTGCCACTCTATCACACCTCAGTGTTGTTTTACCATTTAATTATTTTCTTTTGCATGGCCAGGCGGAGTCCACCGAACCCCACGCAGCCCCTGAGGGAAATAACGATACGTGACAATGTTCTATGGGATTAAATTGGCCACAACTTTATTAATATTCAGATGTAGGGAGACCTTGGCTTAGGCATTGGGCTTTTATCCTTCCCAGCCCCCCAGCCGGGGTTCTGGGTAATTTCAGGGTTATCCAGCATGAGTGGGGAGTGGGCTAGCTCTGGAGAACATATGTTCAAGCAGGTAGTCCACCCGCCAGTTCGCCGCCGCTGTGACGACCTCAGGGCGTATGGTCAATGCCTCCCCCTGAGACCCCTTTAACGGGAACCCTGTTATTGACGCCACAATGGGGGCAGGGGTCACCACCCCACCCCACCCCAATTATGTAGATGACTAAAGGATTCTGCCCAAGGCCTGCAACCGCCAAACGAATTGCTACGGGAAAGGCAAAACCTGCCATGCAGGGAAAGTACTTTCTGGCCCTTCAACTGCAACCTTGACATAGCAGCGCCTGTGTGCCTGTGTGGCTGTGGAAAAATAATGTGGTTAACCTGCAATGTAAACGTCAATTGAGGGAGTGGAGAAGCTCTGAATCTAACGGCTGCTTCCCAGGTATGACTCAAGTTCTATTGTGTGTACTGATTCCTGCTTCTACCTGGCCAATCCCCCTGGCAACACCTCCCCAGCCGGAATTGGGCTGCTGCTGGAGTAGGTGAAGTCCACAGGTATCCAACCTGGGAAGGTTGTGTCAGACCCAACTGGCAGGAGCTGCACCGTGATCCAAAGGGGCTACTCGTGACCACGCAAAATGCGCACCCCATTTCATTTGGGGAACGTTCATTCTGTGAGGATGGTGTAATTAGTCACCAGGTGGGAGTAGAACGACTGGTGGAAATAGGATAAAATTGGTAAATATATTGTATGTATTCTGTTTTTGTCTGATAGAAAGACAATAAAGAGGATAATCTATTTTACTACCTCTGTTTTTTTACATACAGTGGTACCTTGCAAGACGAATGCCTCGCGCAACGCAAAACTCGCCAGACGAAAAGGTTTTGCGATTTTTAAGGTGACCCGCAGAATGAAATTTTCTATGGCCTAAGGCATTTGTCTTGTGCAGTACCACTGTAAGCCGAAGTGCGGCTCTCGGAGGGAGCCTGAGGGGATGCAGCCTGAGGGGATGCGGCGGCGGCTGAGGAGGGAGAAGCAGGGCGGAGAGCTGGGAGTCGCTGCTGCTGCTGCTGCTGCTGCCGGTGTGGCAGGTGCTGCTCCCTCAGGCACAGCTCCGCCACCCTTCCCTCCCTCCCTCCAGCTCCCCCTTCCTAGGCAGGAGACGGAGCCCAAGCCCGGTCAGGACGTGGTGGCCCCTTTCCCGCCCCACCACCTGAGGGGATGCAGTGGCGGCGAGGACGCCGATGACAGTGACGGGTGGCTCGGCAGAGGCGGAGCTGGGAGTCGCTGCTGCTGCTGCTGCCGGTGTGGCTGGGCGCTGCTCCCTCAGGCATAGCTCCAGCGCCCTTCCTTCCTTCCCTCCCTCCGGCTCCCCCGGACCTTTTTATGGACTTTTTTGGCCCATAGGAACGCATGAATTAAACTTCAATGCATTCCTATGGGAAACTGTGCTTCGCAAGACGAAATTATCGCAAAACGAAACGACTCGTGGAACGAATTAATTTCGTCTTGCGAGGCACCACTGTATTGTTTTTCCACAGTCAAGCAGATGCATTTTTTTCATAATCTCTCCTTATTTTTCTTCTGTAAAATCAGTAGCCCATTGCAGCCAAGTAGAGTTTAATCAATGTTTCCTCTGCATTGCAAAACATAAACATCAAGAGTTGATTCCTTTTGTTGCTGTTGATGGTGATGGATGATGGTTTTGAATCTGATTTCATTCTGGTGCAAATTCAAACCCATCACTCCATATTTATTTCTTGATACCAGAATCATATAATTGTAGAGTTGGAAGAGAACCTGAGAGTCCTCTGGTCCAAACCTCCTGCAATGTGGGAATACCAACTAAAGCATTATCCTGTGCCATTACCTACTTCGTGCTAGGCAGAAATTCAACAGTTTACCCCCACTATTACAGTGCTGCAACAATGAAAGAAATTATGTCTGCTGTGTTTTAGCACTGGATCTTCTGTAAAATTGCAGCAGCTACTGTCTTTCTTATATTTGCTTACAGTGATACTTATGAAAATACAGTTCATCAAATATGAGCAGTCAAAGCAACTTGGCTGTTACTTGTTACTTGCTCTTTGCCTTTATAATAAGGAAGAAGAACTGGGTGAGTGAAGAACTCCTACAAAACAAAGTTGTCACTTTAAGGTGATGTTTATCCCCTTTGAGCTGAGGATGTGTCACAAATCAGTACCGCCCTGCTCACATCTGATTGGCATTGACAGTCTCTGCTGATATGTGTATCTGCTCATGTGTGCCCAGTGGTCCCACACTTACACTCATGAAAGCTCGATGGATCCATGTGCAGGGGTCAATTTCTGTGTGCAAAAACTACCCTTGCTAATTTGGGGCTTACCGTATTTTTCGCTCCATAAGACGCACTTTTTTCCTCCTAAAAAGTAAGGGGAAATACCTTTGCGTCTTATGGAGCAAATGGTGGTCCCTGGAGCTGAATTGCCCAGGGGCCAAAAGCAGATTGTGCTTTTTATTTTACAAAGAGAAAAGGGAGTGTTGAAAGGACCCGCTCAGCAGCTGATCAGCAAGAGATCGGGGGAGAGATAAGAGTCCCCGCTCCCTTTCAGCCCCGCCCTCCTTTGTTGAATGTGCTGCAGAGGGAGGTTGTTTGTTTCCCCAGGACATGTGACTGGCTGATTAGATTATCTGTCTGGAAACAGTAGAAATGGCTCCCCTTCCTTAAGATTTTGTTCAGAAATGTGAGTTAAACCCCATAAAAATGGGGCTTTTCCTATTTGCTTTTCCCCCTTTGCAAAAGGAGCTTTGCTTTTTCCCCTTTGCAAAAAAAGCTGCAAAACCTTTAGCTGATCCTCAAAAAACAAAAACAAAACCCAGGGCTTTTCCCTTTGCAAAATAAAGCTGCAAAACCTTTAGCTGATCCTCAAAAAAAGGCCTTTTGCCTTTGCAAAAACAGCTGCAAAACTTTTAGCTGATCCTTAAAAAAAAGGCCTTTTGCCTTTGCAAAAACAGCTGCAAAACTTTTAGCTGATCCTCAAAAAAGCCAGGGCTTTTCCCTTTGCAAAAAAGCTGCAAAACTTTTAGCTGATCCTCAAAAAACAAAAAACAGGGCTTTTAGAGGAGGAAAACCAGAAAAATATTTTTTCCTTGTTTCCTCCTCTAAAAATGAGGTGCACCTTATGGTCCGGTGCGTCCTATGGAGCGAAAAATACGGTAGTCATGGGCATAGCCGGGGGGGAGGGGGGCAGCTGCCCCCCATCAAGTAAATCAATACAAAATACTTAACTAACTGAGGTTCTGCCCCCGCAACATAAACCCTGCCCCCCAACATAAAGCCTGGCTATGCCCATGGGCATTTCTGTGCGCTGCTCTGGTTCACCAGAAGCGGCTTAGTCATGCTGGCCACATGACGAGGAAGCTGTCTGCGGACAAACGCCAGGTCCCTCAGCCTATAAAGCGAGATGACCGTCGCAACCCCAGAGTCGTCTGCAACTGGACCTAATGGTCAGGGGTACCTTTACCTTTACCTCTGCCCATGGGCTTAGTATGCTCATCTGTAGAAATGATTCAGTTACAGGTAGGTAGCCGTGTTGGTCTGCCATAGTCAAAACAAAATAAAATAAAAAAAATTATTCCAGTAGCACCTTAGAGACCAACTAAGTTTGTTCTTGGTATGAGCTTTCGTGTGCATGCACACTTCTTCAGATATCTGGTATCTGAGGGGGGGGGCTTATGCAACAGGAGGGGGGGACACCCATGAAAAAGTCCTTCACCAGTCTCTGCCTCTTGGCTTCTCCCCTCCCTTGCCTCAGCTTCTGTCTCTGATTCTGGACTTTTCTCTCCCCAGACTATCCCAGCTCACTAAGCCCTGTTACCCCTTCTGACACCACCTCGTCCCAGGCTTCTTCCTCTGACCACTCATCATTGTCCCACCATCCCTCCTCAGGCTCTAAGCTTTCTTTCCCAGCTGGTTCCTCCCACCATTCTTCTGTATCTCACCAGTCCAGGACAGCTGGCCAGGTAAGGAGTTAGCTCAAATTCTTGTGTTACTCCAATGGTGCAGAGGCAGCAAAGCCACCCCCCCCCCAATTGCTAATTTCACACCATGTAACATTCTACAATTATAAACAAGAATACTGTTGCGCATGCACAGGACTGCAAAGATCACTCTCTTCTCACCTCTTAACTCTCATTACATATCACTTAAGGCCTTTCCCCATTCATGCACTCTTGTAAAACCTGTCCTAACTGGTTTCTGAAGCAGAGTGTTTTAGTAAAATGAAGATCTCTGTGTGTTTGTGTATGAATGTCAAGCAAGATAATCTCATCCTAGATTGGCGCCCGCCCTGTGGAACGCCCTCCCGTCAGAGGTCAAGGAAATGAACAACGATCTGACTTTTAGAAGACATCTGAAGGCAGCCCTGTTTAGGGAAGTTTTTAATGTTTGATTTTTTATTGTGTTTTTAATATCCTGTTGCAAGCCACCCAGAGAGGCTGGGGAAAACCTAGCCAGCTTTACCAAAACATCCCTTCTCCATTCTGTCCTGTGGCTCCTGCTGCTTGCAGCCACATTACTGCTTGGATGTGTCACGGGGTTGCACAGGTAAGCCTGGTCATTTACTACTTAAACTACAGAAACCTGTTCCTCCTCTGTCCTTCCACTGTCATGCCTCAGGGTTCTATCTTGAATGCTACTACTAAAATCACCAACGTCAGAGCATGTGAGAGCCATCCTTAGATTCTTATCTGAGCTTCCTGTTTGCTCATACTCCTTAGCCCTTTTCAGTCATTCCTCTTGCACGTGTGAGTCAAAAGTGCATGTTTAGGCCCTGCCCCCAACATTGCCACAAGACCATAATAATAACCGTGTTGACTAGTAAAACTTAACTGTGACCATCCAGTAAGCAGAAAGCAGACCTCACACATAACAATAAAATATTTTTCAAGCTATCGGTACATTTATTCTCCTTGAAGTACATAGGAAGAGATGTGCTCTTCCCCAAATGAAGGCTGTGTATTTTTTACTTCAAACGTACCTTACGGAACTGAATAGTAAACCAGAAGAAACAGACATTATCAGAAACAACAAACAAGTCCTTTTCACCGTGCCATATAGTTGTTGGTATGCACATTTTTTCTATGTCACACGAGGGAGGCTCAGTCTTACAATAGGGAGAGGAAATGGAGGTATTTCCAAAGCAGACCCACTGAAATGAGTGAATATGGCTAAGTTAGGGGCATTCAATGGTCTACTGCGAGCAAAATTTACTTAAATACAACCCCATAGAAAGATAGCATGGCCAGAACTCTTTGGGCACATGAAGAGGGAAGGGAGATGCCCAACATTTTTAGTAAAGAATATCTGAAGCAGTGGAAATATTTGCATGGTGGGTGACTTCACATGTGCTGTGCATTTCTGTACGCCATGTCCTTGGTTTGCTGCAGGCATAGGCACTTTGATTTCAGTCATACGTTGGTTTTCGAATGGCTTAGCTCACAAACAACTTGGAACTCGAATGCCGCAAACCTAGAAGTAGATGTTCCAGTTTGCAAACTTTGCCTCAGAAGACAAACATCCGGCGTGGCTTCCGTAACTTCTGGTTGGCTGCAGGATGCTCCTGCAGCCAATCGGAAGCCGTGCCTTGGTTTTCAAATGTTTTGGAAGTCGAACGGACTTCCGGAACACATTCTGTTTGAAAACCAAGGTAAGACTGTAGTTCAGTGGTAGAGCACTTATTTTGAGAGCTGAGAGTCCCAGGTTCAGCCCTTGACCCTGATTGGTAAGACCGGGCCCAAAAAAGTCCCCTGTCTATTACTGCCAATCAGTGTAGACCAGTAGTCTTCAACCTTTTCAGACCCAGGACCCATTTTTAACGCAAACATGAATTTGAGGACCCATTTCTTTAACCATATACTGGCATGGTGGTAGTGTTCCCCTTGCAACCTACCTCGGACCAGGCCACCAGTTGAAGACCAGTGGTGCAGACAATACTGAGCCAGGGGTGAGTTAATGGTTTCTCTCAATTTCTCATTTTCACAAACTTCAGTTCAGTTCTCCACATTTCCACATCTGGTTTTGATTTTTTCTTAAAGGCTTTTGTGAAAATTCATCAGCATCTTAGTGCTCAATTCTCCTAATGTACGCTTTAAAAGTGTACTGTGTAATAAAATTTTTTTGCAAAGCAGTTTCACCTAATAGAATGTGCTTGTACACTATTTTCACTAACAGATGCATTATTTTTTTTACACATTATTTGGCTGGATTAATGTACAGATTAGAATCTGGTTACATGACAGCTCTCTTGTTCTCTCATAATGGCAATGATGCCCACTTCATGTTCTTGTTATCTTCTTATGTTCCTGGAAACCCCAAGGCACCTTTTTCTGTAAGCATGGGATAGAGGGGAAGCTGCCTACCGTGCATCTAACCAATGTTATTTTGAAGAAAATAGGAGGAGCCCTGCTGTACCCAGCCAAGGGCACATCTGGTTCAGAAGTAGAGAGTGACAAAGAAACAGATGGATTTTTTTATTTTAAAAAATGCAGAAATATATACAAAGCAAATCTTGGGGCCTGTGCACACTCCTACTATCCAACGTTGGCTTTACACTTCATGCACATTTGTGCAGAATATTAGTAATTCGGGGAAGCACAGATTTGCATCATGTCCTTTTCAAGGCACAAAATCCCATTGCTCGCTATCCTCCATACAGTGGATTGGCCCCAGATTCCACAGCTGCCTTGTGGATGCATTCCCTCTGCCATGACTGTGAGTTGCCAAGTGCATTACAACACATCACCTGTCATGTGCATTTATTTCCTTAACATCTGATGTACGTATTAATTGGGTGTTCCCAGCAAAACATAAAATGCTCTGTCAGTCAAGTCTTATATCTAAAGAAAATATTATATGCTGCGGCACTCATTCAAAAATCCTGCTCCTGTTGAAACACAGCAAGAGGACTCTGGTTGGTAATATGTTCCTTGACTCTATTTTTGCTTTATGTTTGGCTGCATTTCAAGGGTTTCAGTAAGTAATAGCAAGGTATGGTGTAGTTGTTAATATTTTTTGAAAGAAAGTTTAAGCAGGGGTGGGGAACTCATGGCCAACCAAGGCCAATGGTCAGCAAGGATGGGAATTGTCTAGAAAGCCAGAAGTTAAGCACCCCCAACTTAAAACAAAGGCAGCTCCACAGATTACAAACAAGTGCACATGGATGTGAGCTGCATCGACTCTGTTCTCACTTCTTGTAGCTTGCAGAGAATTCCATATGTTTTCATGTTTCGTAAGCAGCTATGGGAACTAGAAACGAAAAAAAAAACCATGGATGCAGTAGGGCTGGCAGTTGTTAACTATATTGTATAATTTGCAACATAATTCTTACTATGCATACACAAACAAGAGATAACTGGCTTAATATGCAATGTTTAGGAAAATGAATATTAATTTGTTTATATGAATTTGTAGCCTGTCACTATGCGGCTTCATGTGGCAAAATGTCGCTCTGCTGTTTCCTTCCACCAGAGAATTTCCACCTTGTGCCACGGTCTTTATAAACGTGACCTGAACATTCAGAACCAGCCACACAATATTAGTGCATGTGCATGTATGAATGGTGCACTGCCGGTTTCTCCAGTGTCTAGGAGTCCCTTTTGCCACCTTTGACTAGTAAGCCAGCTGTGGCTGCTCTTTGAGAGAGAGAGGTTGGCAACAGTGAGCCACAGATTGATAACTTCCAGATTTAATTTCTTCAGCGTGCTTTACCTGGGGCTGCCCTTCACTTTGGAGCAGAAACTGTAAAACTGTATAAGTGCATGGTTGCTCTTTGAGGAAGTCTATTGGCAACAAGTGATTCCTTTGCTGAAAGCATTGCACTGGCTGCCAGCAACTCCCACGGCCGGTTGCCCAGGAACATACAAAGACAAGGAATATTCTTACCGTCTGCTTTTTATTCAGTATTTACAGAGAGTGGCTCTAAAACCCATCTTCTTGGATAATGGCACTGTCCCGAGTGAATCTCCACCCCACCGTCTTGCCAACTTCCTCATTCATCAAGCTCAATGTCTCTCCTACGGGTGCTGAGAAGGACCCTCTGTCTTCCAGCTCTTTGCTCTCCTACTCTCAAGGCTCGCCAGGTTCTGGGAGATGGTGGGTCTGGTATGCTTTCTAGTGATAACGTGTCAGCCAGCTGCTCCGGCTCAGCCTCCTCAGCTTCCATTATTTCCCAACTTTCCCCCTCATCTGCCTCTGAGCTGTGACCTCCCTCCAACCCACAATTGTAAATCTAAACTGTCAGGTTCTGCAACGTTGGTTTCATGTTTTTAATACTGTTTTATCATTTGCACAAGGTTTGAAGTTTTGGAGTTTTTTTGTATGCTACTATAATGTATATATTTTGTCAGCATTACTTGTGAAGTGATAGTGTGGGTTTTCCTCACCCTTTCTTGTTTTCTCCCCTTCCACAACACCTTGACAAACAATACATAGACAGAAGATGTGGTGGCTTGTTGCCATTGCTTGCCTAATACAAGCAACTGGAGGCTCAGACGAACTGAGTAGGAGGAGAAGAGATGCAAATCCTGAAGTTCACATGAATGTCGTAAGCTACATAATCTTTTTATAAATGTTATTACAGATGCAGGCCTGAGATGGGCCTGGAATGCATATCTGAGGGAACTGAAGAGCAGCACTTGTTCCTTCTGTCTTCCTTCCCCCAGTCTAGAACAGACAGAGATAGCCAACAAGGTGCCCTCAAGCTGCTGTTGTGGCGCTCCAGTTCCCATGAGCCTCATCCTGCATGGCCAACGGTTCTAGCCCAACAACATCCACAGGGCACAGTGTTGGCAATCCCAGATTTAGAACATCAAAAGCATAACTATTGATTATTGGGGTGGGGAGATGCAATTAGGAGCAATGACAAACAAGCCATTGAGAAATGCGGAACTTTTCTTTGAAGTGATACTGAGGAGCCTGGGAAATACAAAGCAATGCTGTTCCCAGTTTCCCTCCTACTGTCATGAGCTCTGTGCAGACTTCTTGGAAGAGTGGCTCAAAAGAGGGAGGAAGAACTGAACAAGAGTTGGGGTGTGTGTGTTGATCTTTGGGAGTAGCCCAGTGGCCTGAGAGGTGCAGATCCTTCAAGTGTCCCCATTTTTCAGGAACAGTCCTGGATTTACAGAACCTGTCCCAATTTCTGATTTGATCCCAGAATGCCCCGCTTTTACTTAGGACACCCCTATTTCCACTGGAGAAATGCTGGAGGGTATAGAATAAGGTGTCCTTATTTTTTTATCAGAGAAACATTGGAGGGTATGGAGGTGCTGAGCTGGATGCTGGAGAAGGAATGAGTGGGTAGTCATGAGAACACTCTACTTCAGTGCTGTCAGTCATCCCAAATGCCCAAGAAGAGCTGCCTGACTTGGCTTCCTGCTACTGAAGCACTTCTTGCTTCTGGGGACGTTCCTGAGTCTTAATCAGACAGGATGTTATGTGGTTGAAGCAGTGTGAGCAGACCCAGCCCACTTGCTTCCCCAGTTCCATAGCTCAGGTTGGCGGCTGCAGAAATGCCTATGTCGATTCCTTCTTCAAAATGAGAGTTTGTGGACATGTTGAGTATTGGTACTGCATCTTAGCTTACACCTAGCTATGTTCCTTGGCGCTCTACATAATCTGCTAAGTGTGCACCTTGTAACCTGGTGTATTTTGGAATGAAACATTTGGCAATACCTGAGCCAAGAATCTGAGAGCTGCGTGGGAGCCAGGACTCCTAGTCTGTAATATTGAAAGCAGCTCAGAAATCTTCTGAAATCCTGGGCATCAGTAGAGTGAGTGCTGGTGCTTCTCTGTTCCACATTAAATATGAGCTCATTGAAAATCAAACATTAAAGCAAAAAATTGAACAAACGAGACACATTTTTCAAGGGCAGCTTAAAAAGCACACCAGTGAGGAAGGTGGACAAGAACTTGGGGGGGGGGGGTTGTTTACACAGTGAACACAGGATCAAGTGATCTCTACCCATGTACAGTTGTTTTCTGTCACTGAGCCTATACTTGTTGATTTCTAGAGCTCAACACAGGTACGCAGACTGTACACTCATGGAACCATACATAGGAATTATACTATGACTGTACATCTCAAATATTTGTGCACCTGGTGAATGTAATGTGTAAAGACCACAGTTTATTGTGTCTCTTAAACAAGAAAAGACACAAGAAACTGCTGACTCCACATAGATACAACTCCCTCCATTTCCACCTGCTGACTAAACCATATAACAACACTGTTCACATACTGGCTGTGCCAGAATGCGGGAGCCAAAACAAGACATCTGAAATTGGGAACAGAAGCTAGGGCGGCTTCTGTCAATCCAGGGTGTCCTCGTTAAATTGGGACACATGAGCGGTATGGAGCAGGTCTACCAAGACTCACACCCAAGGTGGTCTCCTCTCTGGCAGACAGATTAAAACATTATGAATTAAAATATCTCAGCAATTCATTTTATTTCTTTTTCAGAGTGAGCTGATCTGTTACAAAGGATACCCCAGTGAAACGTACGAAGTCTTAACAGATGATGGCTATTATTTGACAATAAACAGAATACCCTTTGGAAGAAAAAATCTTACAGTCAGAGGTATCTGGTATATATTTATATTTTAATAAATCTAAGATATGGAGGTCTCATATACCCCAGGTAATGTGGTTGCTGACCTTGAGCCAGACATCCTGGAGAGTGAAGTCAAATGGACCTTTGAAAGCCTTGCTAACAACAAGGCCAGTGGAAGTGATGATATTCCAGCTGAACTATTTAAAATTTTAAAAAGATGATGCTGTTAAGGTGCTACACTCAATATGCCAGCAAGTTTGGAAAACTCAGCAGTGGCCAGAGGATTGGAGAAGATCAGTCTACATCCCAATCCCAAAGAAGGGCAGTGCCAAGGATGCTCCAACTACCGCACAATTGCACTCATTTCACACGCTAGCAAGGTTATGCTTAAAATTCTACAAGGCAGGCTTAAGCAGTATGTGGACTGAGAACTCCCAGAAATGCAAGCTGGATTTCGAAGAGGCAGAGGAACCAGAGACCAAATTGCAAACATGCGCTGGATTATGGAGAAAGCTAGAGAGTTCCAGAAAAACATCTCCTGGTACTTCTGCTTCATTGACTACGCAAAGGCATTTGACTGTGTCGACCACAGCAAACTATGGCAAGTTCTTAAAGAAATGGGAGTGCCGGATCACCTCATTTGTCTCCTGAGAAATCTCTATGTGGGACAAGAAGCTACAGTTAGAACTGGATATGGAACAACTGATTGGTTCAAAATTGGGAAAGGAGTACGACAATGCTGTATATTGTCTCCCTGCTTATTTAACTTATATGCAGAATTCATCATGCGAAAGGCTGGGCTGGATGAATCCCAAACCGGAATTAAGATTGCCGGAAAAAATATCAACAACCTCAGATATGCTGATGATACAACCTTGATGGCAGAAAGTGAGGAGGAATTAAAGAACCTTTTAATGAGGGTGAAAGAGGAGAGCTCAAAATATGGTCTGAAGCTCAACATCAAAAAAACTAAGATCATGGCCACTGGTCCCATCACCTCCTGGCAAATAGAAGGGGAAGAAATGGAGGCAGTGAGAGATTTCACTTGCTTGGGTTCCATGATCACTGCAGATGGTGACAGCAGTCACGAAATTAGAAGACGCCTGCTTCTTGGGAGAAAAGCAATGACAAACCTAGACAGCATCGTAAAAAGCAAATACATCACCTTGCCGACAAAGGTCCGTATAGTTAAAGCTATGGTTTTGCCAGTAGAATGTATGGAAGTGAGAGCTGGACCATCAAGAAGGCTGATCGCCGAAGAATTGATGCTTTTGAATTATGGTGCTGAAGGAGACTCTTGAGAGTCCCATGGACTGCAAGAAGATCAATCCTATCCATTCTTAAAGAAATCAGCCCTGAGTGCTCACTAGGAGGACAGTGTTCTCGAAGCTACTAACATGAGTTTGGCCAGACTGCGAGAGGCAGTGAAGGATAGGCGTGCCTGGCGTGCTCTGGTCCATGGGGTCACGAAGAGTCGGACATGACTGAACAACTGAACAACAACAAAAAGTCTATAAAAGTGGTATGAGAAAAGCCTTAATCACTATGCCAGTGCAGTGTTTTGTAAATACGAAAGCTTTACTTAAGCTATCAAAGCCTCAGTCAAGCCCAGAAGCGACTGGTCCCAGAAGGCCATTACATGATGCCTAGAGCTCCACTGAAGCATTCAGAATCACAGGTGGGCTTAAACTGGAGGGGCAGAAGGGCAGGAAAACCCGCTCCACTCCTGGTGTCAAAGGCCGATTTAGGGGGGTGCCACAGGTTTGCCCTCAGTGGGTGCCAAGCCAAAAGGGTGCTGCAGGGGGCACTGCAGCTATGATGAACAGCAGAAGGAGGCAGGAGGCACCACTTAAATTTAGAAGTCTTAAATCTGCCACTGCAACTGTCCTATGTTGAGCAGGAAGGCCTGAAAGGGGCTTCTAAGTGCTCTCAGTTGAATGTAGTTCCAAGCCTCTCTGTAAGTGAGAACCAGCCTCCTTGGTCAGAATCACATGGAAGCATCCCCATAGAAGCACATGGAAAGGTACTGAGCAGAGCATGCTTTCAAGGTCGCTTCAAAGCTTCCAGGAAAGTCAGTGGTGGGATGCGCATGCCCAGTGCATGTCGGGACTTTGGGAGCAGGGCGGTTGGCTGCACCCACCCCTGATTCAGTGTTCACATATTCTTTTGAATGCTTGAATAGGGCTTTGATAAGAAGTCTCTTCTACAGTCAAGGCTCTGATTCATGTCCCTAACAAACGTATTGGCATAATGTACTGAAATATAAATAATGGTTTCTGAACATGAGATAAATTTCTTAAAATCATCATTGTTATCATGGCATGGAAATTCTCATCTGCTTTGTTTTAAAATTTTCTTTTTTAAACTAGGTCCCAAGCCTGTTGTGTTACTGCAACATGGAATGCTTGCTGAAGCTAGTTTCTGGGTCGAAAATATGGCCAACAACAGCTTCGGATTCATATTAGCAGACGCCGGCTATGATGTTTGGCTGGGGAACAACAGAGGATCGAGCTGGTCTCAGAGAAACGAGCATTTTTCAGCTGACCAAGATGAATTTTGGGATTTCAGGTAGTTTGGATTGAAAAAAGTAAAAATATTATATCAATTGACAGTATTGTCTCGCACATTAACTATTAAATTATGAAGATAATTAATATTCATGAAATTTGCAAAAACCAATTATTCACTCAGATGACATTACAAAAGCAAGCATGGGTCATCTACCTGAATACTGTCAACAGTGATTGGCAGTGCCTCTCCAGGGTTTCATGCAGAAGTCCTTCAAGGCTGATGCCAGAGATCAATCTAGGGACCTTATCCATGTAAATAATGGACTCCTACTATTGTGCCACAGGCCCCATGCCATCAGTTATTCACCAGTGCAAATAATTTTGCAGAAACAATCAAGATGCTCTATGCAGTATCCAGTTTTCATCCTTTTTGAAAGACTTTTTGACCACAAAGTCATGGAACTCTTCTCTCTTCTCATCCCTACCAGCAGCATCGACATGTTAGGCATGGGCTTTAGCAGGGGAGAGCTGCAGAACATAGAGTTATATCCAGCAATATCAGAGTGCTGTTAATGAACCAAAGTTAGTCCTCGTTAGGGATGGAAGGATCTGTCTGTAGAAGTCTACATGCAGGGGTTTTTCACATCCTAGAGCCCTATGTGATTTTTCTATGTGTGATGCCTGTTAGAAGTAAAATATGGGTCCCAAGACCCTCAAAATCAATTCCTCAAAAACAAAATTGGTGAAGCAGCAAACAGTTTATTGAGTACAATACGTTCTTACAAGAGTGGGTGTCCAAAGTAGGAACACCCCAAATTGGCAAGGCAAAGGCTTATATTCTTTATACCCAAAGCACAGGTTCCCTCCCTTGTTTCCCCATTGGCTGGGTACATGCAAGGTTTACAGCCTATCATGACTGCCTAGTTACAATACTAAAATCCCTGCATTTGTTAACATCTCCCATTACTCTAGTTCCAACGTCCGCTACTCCTGTTTACCTTTCTCCTTATTTGGTCCATGTTTCTTATGTTTTTACACATTGACTCAAGCAATAAAGCCATATCCCAACCACTAGTGGGTGTAGAGATAAACTGCAAACGGTTGCAAACAGCCCTACCCTTAAGCCTGCTAAACACAAGCTGTTCTGTCCTAAAAATAAACTGTTCTAATGATACGTGTAATAAAGATTCTGCTGTCTGCGGTAATCTAGCCATTGCAGCTTTCTGGCCTTTTGAAAAGGCAACATTTTTATTCCTCACAATGCCCCTTCCCATGATTCATATGTGAGTGGACCATTGTGGCTGGGTGAATCTGTTACTCCTAGTTAGGGATGGAAGGATCTGTTGGTTTTTGTTCTCTCAGTTTGTTATTTTCTTCCAATCTTAAATTTAGTTCTCCAAATATCTGCAGCAATTTCAAAATTTTCTGTTTAACAAGTCTTCATGGAAATTCCTCAGTACTTTAGTGCAAATTTCTCTTGATATATTTTAGTGTGCACATTTCATCATGTCATTTTCACTAATTTCTATTCACAGTTTTGCATAATATATGTATTTTTGTAAACTTTTGATTGGTTGGAGAATGGCATCACAACATATGGATTAATATGAATTATGAAGGATCGCTCTGTTTCATTTGTCATTTTGTTTTAGAAACTGCAAATTTGAAAAATTCAGGTTTCAATGCAAACTGAATCAAATCCCCCCCCTTTCCTTCGTCATACCCTGAATTTCAACAGGTTTACACTGAGCAGGACAGTAACTAAAAGCTATAGATCTCTTTGCATGTTGACTTTCCATATATGTACTGTGGCTTGCACAATTCCACAATGTGTGGAAAGAAGTAGAGGTCTACACACTGAACATCTTCACATCCTACAGCCTGCTTTTATGTGTGATGGTTCTTCATGAGATTCATGTGTGAAGTGGAAAAAGGGGGGGGGGTGATGTTTAGTGCTGTTCTGTTGCTGGAATCCACCCCTGCAAAATGAAAGTGGAAAGTGGAGAGTAGAGATGGTGGCTCCACCACCTTGTTCTTCACCCACATTTCAAGCAAAACCTTGCAGAAGACAACTCTTGGTGAAACATCTGGGAGTTCAGAGGAATAGATGTCATAAATTCTGCAATAACATTTAAACCTTTGCTTCAGTTTCCATGAAATGGCCATCTATGATCTTCCAGCAACGATCAACTTCATTCTGAAGAAAACTGGGCAGAAGCAACTGTATTACGTAGGCTATTCTCAAGGCGCTACCATTGGTATGCTAAAGTGGACTGGTCCATTTTTGTCTCTTTCTCTTGTTCTCTCTCTTTCCGAAAAATTGTCCTATGTTCTGCTATTTTGGATCCTAGAGCCAGCTGTAAGGATTCAAGTCTGGCCCCAAACACTGGCAATGATTTGTGAATCTGTCAGCACTGATTTCCTCGCATTCCCTTCATGATCTTGCTTGACTCACTTATAGGTTACATTGGACTCTTCAGGGAATGTCAGGTGGATATGGTTTCTAGTAGACCAGGGGTCAGAAATAACCAGCCCCCAGGCTAGATGCATCCCAGATCCAGTTTTCAATTGGCCTTCTGGGTCCCTCTGAATGGCAACCATCAGCTAATAAGTGGGAATGAAAAGATCCTTTGATGTTACAGAATGAAGCCTTACAATAAGTCCCACAGTTATCATGACAACTCTGGCCCTGCTGCGCACACAGCTGTGGTCCAGACCTTCCAAGTGTGAGGTCCATTTTAGGGCTTTACAGTAACAAGGGAAACAGACCTCAGTGCTTTTCCCATTTACCTTAGATTATATTACAGTTGCTGTGTAGTGATACCAAGTCTAAAATTTAAAAAATGCCTATATGACCTGAAGGTGAAGTCTAGAATAGGTATGAGCAGGGCTTTTTTCTCAGCCGGAACTCACAGGAACTCAGTTCCAGCACCTCTCAGGTGGGTGTCATTGCCATTATAAGAGAACTCAGGGTGAGTTCTGTCACCTTTCCCCGAGAAAAATAGCACTGGGTACAAGGATGTTGTTGTGTAGTTTTGGGTAGTTCCAGGGGCAGAGTTCATTGTAAATCTGTTCATTCACCTAATGAGTATATATGTGTAAAAGAGAATCTTTTAAAAAATCACCTACTTTGCCTTACTTTACTGGCAACTGGCTTCAACCTAAAGCAAGGAGGGGTGATGGTTGGTGTTTTCCACGCTTCACTGCCCCTCAGTTTCCTAACAGCAGCTCCAGTGTCCATATAAGGTATGTATAGGGAACCCATGGCCCTCTAGACACTGTTGGACTCCAAATCCAATCAGTCTCAGCCAAGGAATATGGGAGTTGTGTTGCAGCAACATCAGAGGGACCACAGGTTCTCCTCTGCTATGGGGCCAGGGAGCAGAGGTGGATTTTGTGGTCTCAAATTTCAGTGGCACTCTGTGAAACGTCAAAATTCAGTGCCCTTAATCATTGTAGCAGCACCCTCAAGGATCTGCACCTAGTGCGACCAAGCTGGTTGTGCTACTCTAAGTCTGCCTCTGCAAGGAGTACCCTTTCAACTGGTGAATGAATTTCTTAGCATTGGGTTATCAGCAGCTGCAAATGCCCACTTTGTTTTTCTTTGTCGCCCTCCTATCCCCTTTAGGTTTCATTGCATTTTCAGTCATACCAGAACTCTCTCAGAAAGTCAATATGTTTTTTGCCCTGGCTCCTGTAATTTCTCTGCAGTATGCAACAAGCCCTTTTGTGAAACTGAGCTCCATATTTCCTGAATACTCTTCCAAGGTACCCGTGAATCACTATTTTATGACTGTGGAAATCAAGAATATGCAAATGGAAACTCAAACCCCCTTTCAAAAGTTGCTCATCTCCAAATTATGGTTCTCCAGCCAAGTAATGTGTACAAAAAATGCATAAACCAGGGTAAAATATTTATATCCAGTATATTTATATACAGTAAACAGTGAAAATAACATACAAAATGCCTTATAAAAGGGGAAATTTTGTGTGTTCGGCAACATTGCATACAAAAATGTGCATTGCTCAGAAATTTTCATGGAGATCTGGTTTTTGTTTTTACAAAACTTGATGTGTGATTACAAACTTGATGTGGGAATTATGGACGGGAGAATGAGAAACGGAGAAAAATGAAGTAGACAGATGAGCCTATCGGAGGAACGGGTGGGGTGGGAGGAGCACACCACCCCCGGCAAAATTGGGGAGGGGGTACGATCACGGCCACCCCCCGGACACACGCTGCACACACCCCACTGTGCTGGACACCACGTCCCTGGGATGTGCGCCAGCCACACTCCCGCCTGCTCTCTGCCCCAGTGCTGGAGCATGCAGCTTCACCACTGTCCACACCCCCAACCTTCCTGCATTGAACTGGAAGGTCTGAAGGGGAATTGTAAGTAGATTTGATGGGACAGGCTTACAAGCCTTCCTGTAATTGAATCTGGGTGTTATCAGCAGTTGTGGGAAGGTTGGAGATGGAGCAGGTGCATCTGGCACATGCAGGGACACTGAGAGCAGGATCACCACATGGTTGCCTCCTCCTGGTCTCCGATTTAAACCTTTTAGGAGGTGCAACCAGGGACAAGGAAATCCCTAGAGGCATGTAGCTTATTTTGCCACTTTTTGAAAGCTTCATTATATGTAAGGTCTTTATATCTTTACAGAGCACACTTGTCAGAGGAGAATTTGTGTTGTCTCGCAAGCCTGCGAGAGACTTTATGCAGAAATTATGCCGCGCATCTTTTATGCAGAAATTATGTGTGCGTCTCATGTTCACTCTTTCGGGTGGATTCAATGAAACAAATCTAAATATGGTATGTAGATGTGTGAAGAAGACATAGTAGTTGATTGTGGGGGGCCAGATTATTTTTTTTTGGGGGGGGGTGGAATGAACGAATACCTATGCCCCACAAATAACCCAGAGATGCCTTTTAAATAAAAGCACATATTCTACCCATGTAAAAACATGCTGATTCTTGGACCGTCCATGGGCCGGATCCGGCCCCGGAGCCTTAGTTTGCCTATCCATGTTGTATGATATCCTTGTTGTTGTTTAGTCGTTTAGTTGTGTCCGACTCTTCGTGACCCCATGGATCAGAGCACGCCAGGCACTCCAGTCATGCTATCCTACTCACCTTATTTCTAAACTAAATAGTTACAGATGTAGTTGCCTTTGCTTGTTCCTCAGATTATTGTTTTTTTAAAAAATAAATAAATAAACTGTGTTTGCTTTTCAAATCAAATGTTTCTCACAGAGCCGTGCAGATGTGTATACAGCTCATTACCCAGATTCAACATCATCTAAAAACTTACTGCACTGGATACAGGTACAGTTGTGCACTTTTAAGCAGGTGTGGTGGTCAAGAGGGTTCTGTGTTTCTATGGTCTGTCAAAAATTGCAAACTCATATTGATTGCATATAACACTTAACTGTTAGAGCTTCCACCAAAGAATCCCGGAATTGTTAGTGTGCTTAACATTTCCTGGGAATCCTCTAACCACAATTAAACCATTTTAAGTTGGTGCTATTGTTCTGCTTCAAGCTCTCTGATGATAATACCAGCAGTGGCAGAGTTTTCACAATGATCAGTAATATGTATAATGCATTATCTAATTCTGTGGCTTTCCTATTATTTTGATAGATAAAAGATTCAGGGTTATTCAGATATTTTGACTACAGGAATGATAATGAGGCAAGATATAACCAGGTAAGAGAGAACAATTTTTATGGTGAAAAAATATGTTTTTTCACTTATTTATATGTATTTCATTTTTCCTCCACAGAGCTCATACGTTGTTCTCCTCCCTGTCATATTCTCATAACAACCCTCAAATGGGTTGTATCCAACTAAGATCTATTCAGTGTAGACCCATTGAAATGGACAAACCTGAGTTAGCTATGTGTAGCTTCAATAGGTTTACTCAGATTAGGACTAGCTTGTCTACAACTATCCATGTTCAGAAGCAGAATGTCTCTGATTACATAGTTACTATGGAGAGACCACAGCAGCTAGTGATCATCGCAGTTTGTAGGGATAACCAGCTGGCCATTGTGGAGTCAAGAATCCTAGTCTTTTTTATTTTTATTAAGTTTTATTTAGATCACCAACAACCAAAACACAAACAGTGAAACCCCTCAGGCGGCCGATACATTGGGTATACATGAACAATGAAAACATATTCAAATCAACCATATGTACAATTATATATATATTAACACTCCACAAGGTTTATTTAACTTTTAACATTTTAATTACCCCAAATTGTTCAAACCTACCCAAATAATTCAATATCTTATCAAACCAACCCCCCTCTTTCTCACTGACCTTAAACCCTTTCATTCTGCATATCTTCACAGTTGGGTATTCTAAAATTATAATATTATTCAATTTTTCCCTCCATTGGTTCACCCCAAGCTCTACTGCATTTTTCCAATTACTCGCGATAACCTGTCTGGCTGCAATTACCATCAAATTTACACATTTATATTCCTCTTTTGTTTTTAACCCAGTGATACCCAGGCTAATAAGAACCATTAATTTAGGTATTTTCAGATTTCTACCCACAATTCCCGATATTTCTATACCAATCTGTTTCCAAAACTTATTAACTAACAGACAATCCTACCACATATGACTGTACGTTCCCATCACTCCACATTTCCTCCAGCAATTTTTACTTCCTGATTTTGTGATATGATACAACCTTACTGGTGTATAATACCATTTTTTCAACCCCTTCAACCCCTGTTCCTGGATTATCCTAGAGGTCGCAACAAAGGTCGGTTGCTGAAAGATTCTTTCCCAATCTTTATCTAAAATCTGTTCCTGGATATCTAACTTCCAATACTCTTTCAAGCTTTCCTTTGGTGATTTCTCCATATTTAATAACACCTTATACAATTTAGAAACTATTTTGGCCAAGAATCCTAGATTAAATGAATGTGATGTGGAAGACAAGTTCTTAAGCCCTTAAAGAAGAGTGCAAACTCAGTATTACTTACCATAGACTAGGTATTAATTACGCCACATTCCACAATATGTTCTTTTTTTAAAAAAAAATTAATAAATTATAAATTAATTTTCATTTATAACAATCCAATAAAAGCCACATTAATACAATACCAAATTATAACATGATTTTAAAAAGCCAATTATCCAATACCAAATTAAACAATCCATGTTCTGGATTTCAGGGATTGATATTTTTATTTCATCCAGCTGCAATACTCTTAGTCCAAATACGACAGTTCCAATCCTGAGTTTTATTTTTTTTAAAAAATATAAACAGGGGTGATGTCAGAAGCCTGGCTTGGAAACAAACTCTGCAGTAAGAGAGGCCCCCACAGGAAGTGGCCTTACAGCGAGTCAGTCTGCTGGTCCATGTAGCTCAGAGTTGTGTAACACTGAGGCAGCAGCTCTCCAGGATTTCAGGCAGGGGTTTCTGCAAGCAAAGCAGGCAAACTACCACCTCCTCAAAATGTGGAGTGTATCTCCCAACTCCCAAATTCCTTTTCCTCACTCAGATCAAGCTCCTAGTGCTTGGAGGGATCCCAGAGCCATTTCTATCACCTCAAACTTCTCCATTCCCACACAGAGGACATGGTGCTGGCAGCAAAGAAACTAGGAGAACTCTCCTCTTTCTCCTTCTATCATCATTCTAGCTGCATAATGGGCCACAGAACACAGGGGTAGCTCTTCAGGGGAGCTTGTACTGCTACTCAGATTTCCTCAGGGTTGCCTCAGGGTTTCCCCCAACCATTAGTTTGGGGTTTTATTAATTCACTTTTTTGCAATTATATAAAACACAAATTCTAAAAGCGGTTAAAGCCATTTCTACAGAGGACAGAGGTACAATTGCTGTTTTTTTATATGGGTTTTGGGTGAAAATGGGGGGGGGGGTAGACAGCAGCTAATCTGAGGAGAGCCTCAGTGGATTCACTCATCCCTATTTAAAGCATGCTAGCAGTCCATGAGTGTCCTAGTTAGGAAGAAGGAAAATCCATCCTCCATATAAACCGGTGAACAGCCCATAGGTAGTCTGAATTGTGTCAAGGTGCTGTCATGAAGAACATGTGGGTGTTTGTGGGTGTATAATGATCCTCTGTCTTTTACTCTTCAGAGTGTTCCACCTTTGTATAAAATAGAAGACATGAGTGTACCAACTGCAGTGTGGTCTGCTGGAAATGACTTGGTTGCAAGCCCAGGAAATATAGCCGTCCTACTTCCTCGCATCTCTAACCTAGTTTACTACGAAAATATTTCATACTGGAACCACTGGGATTTCGTCTGGGGCCTCAATGCCCCCAAACTGGTGTATTCCAAAATCATAGAGTGGATGGGGAAGTCTCTGTAAATCAATATTTTGGTATAATAGATTTAATTCACTATCTTTTATTAACCATTCTTTCTTTTACACCTGTCACAACAAACCCTGTGCCCTGCTAACGTGAAGAGCCGTTCTAGGCCACTGAAACCCAGAGTTTGCTTGAGTTGAAACGGTGAGCAAAAAGAGAGTTTGAAGGCTTCACCTCAAGGACTGTAAATTATTTGATGTGTTAATGCGAATGGAAGTCGTTAAAATTGCAGCTGCAGTATAAGGGTTTGTTATTATGACTGGTGTGTCATTGGAATTTATAAAGTTTTTGGAATGCAGAGTTTAAGTAAATTATCAAATCATCAATTCTAGCATGCCAGGAGCCAACAAAATAATATAATTTGGCATCTGAACAATTGGCATTATTAATTGTATTACAATTTGGTATTATAATTTGATATTGACAATGAGGCTTTTATTGGGTTATTGTAATTGAAAACTTATAAAAATTATTACACAGAGAATCAATCCCTCTGCCCACATAACTGTGAGGTGAATAGGAGCTGGGGCCTGTCTTGTGACATTTCACTAAACAGAGACAACTACCATTGAATTATCACTAAGGACATAGCATGAGAGGTAGAGGATATCCAGTGAGTGAACTAGTTCAGAGAAATCCCACTGATTTAGTAATATCTTTTGACTTTGCTCAGCAGACACCTCCCTTTGCATGGACAGGCAGAGTTCCCCAAACCCCAGGCGACCCCTGAGCAGAATAATGACACAAGACAATGTGCTATGGGATTAAAATTGGCCACAACTTTATTAAGATTCAGATGTTGGGAGACCTTGGCTCAGGCATTGGGTGTTTATCCTTCCCAGCCCCCAGCCGGGGATCTGGGAGACTTCAGGGTTATCCAGAATTTGTGGGGATTGGGCTGGCTCTGGAGAACATATGTTCAAGCAGAGAGCCCACCTCCCATTTTGCCGCCACTGGTGGGGGAGAGCAATGACAACCTCTTGGCGTATGGCCAATGCCTTCTCCCAAGACCCCTTTAACAATGGAACCCTGCTATCACCACTGCAAAGGGGGTGTGGGTCACCACCTCATGCCCCCCCATTTAGGAAGATAGACTAAAGGATTCCAGCCAAGGCCTGAATCTGCCACCCGAGACCGCAAAATGGCAGTCTCCCCACCAAGACTACCTACACCTGAAAAGACGCTTTGCAATCCTCCATCCATTCCAAAAGGCCATGCCTAATGTTGCTCAGCCAATAATCATTACCAGTGGCTGAAAGGTGCACACCGTCGGGCCTGAAAAGTTCCTTCCTGTATATCAGGGGGTGCTGGTGCTTCCCACGAGTAACGGCTCTCAACTCCAGATCTGTATATTTACATTGCTTTATTATACAAATATGTACAAGTCAGAGCTAAACTTCTAGCGTCTATTCAGTCACTTTCAGATTCCGGAAGTGGCGCTTGGCGGGAACGCCTCCAACACAGTAGTTGGGGAACCCCAAATCTCCTCCTCTCTTCCTTCCGTTTGATTCCCCTACGTTGTTGAGACGACGGGGCTGCCACCTCCCCCTCTGTTCCCAAGCTGCTCAGGTGGCTGCTCAGGTGGCGTTCGGGCTCTCTAGAGTCTGACAGCCCCTCCACCATGCCGCCCTGCTCCTGCTCATCGCTGTTGCATGACGTGCTCGGACTCTCAGCATCTGAGACCCCTCTCACCCCCTCATTGTGCTCTCTGCTGACCCCTGGGAGAAGGGAGAAGTTCTGACCAGAATATGGTTATGTTAGGGTGCATGGCATGTAAGCTTTCCAAGTCCGCGATTGCTGTTTTCATCAGCACTAGCTCTTACGAACAACCAGGTCATTTGTATTGTGTATGCAGGTGGTCCCTCCCCTTACCTGGCCAATCCCCTGGCAATGCCTTCCCAGGTGGGATTGGGCGATTGGCTGAGGTAGGCAGAGAAATCCAGGTATCCAGCTTGGGGAGGATAAACCCAGTCTGAACTACCAGGAGCCACACTGGGATCCAGGGGGCTGCATGCAACCATACTATGTCTGTGTTTCTCCACAGTCAAGCAGATGATTTTTCATAATCTCTCTTTATTCTTCTTCTGTAAAATCAGTAGCCCACTGCGGCCAGGTAGAGTGTAATCAATGTTTCCTCTGCATTGCAAAACTTAAACATCAAGAGTTGATTCCTTTTGTTGCTGTTGATGGTGACGGATGATGGCTTTGGATCTGATTTCATTATGGTGCAAATTCGAACCCATCACTCCATATTTATTTCTTGATACCAGAATCATAGAATTGTAGAGTTGGAAGAGAACCTGAGAGTCCTCTGGTCCAAACCTCCTGCAATGTGGGAATACCAGCTAAAGTATTATCCTGTGCCATTACCTACTTCGTGCTAGGCTGAAATTCAACAGTCTCCCCCCCCCCCACTATTACAGTGCTGCAACAATGAAAGAAATTATGTCTGCTGTGTTTTAGTGCTGGATCTTCTGTAAAATGGCAGCAGCTACTGTCTTTCTTATATTTGCTTACAGTGATACCTGTGAAAATACAGATAATCAAATATGAGCAGTCAAAGCAATTTGGCTATTACTTGTTACTTGCTCATTGCCTTTATAATAAGGAGTGAGTGAAGAACTACCACAAAACAAAGTTGTCACTTTAAGGTGATGTTTATCCCCTTTGAGCTGAGGATGTGTCACAAATCAGTACCGCCCTGCTCACATCTGATTGGCATTGACAGTCTCTGCTGATATGTGTCTCTGCTTATGTGTGCCAGTGGTCCCACACTTACACTCATGAAAGCTTGATGTATCCATGCGCAGGGGTCAAATTCTGTGTGCAAGAACTACCCTTGCTAAATTGGGGCTTAGTCATGGGCATAGCCGGGGGGAGGGGGGCAGCTGCCCCCCAATCAAGTAAATCAATACAAAATACTTAACTAACTGAGGTTCTGCCCCCGCAACATAAACCCTGCCCCCCAACATAAAGCCTGGCTATGACCATGGGCTTAGTATGCTCATCTGTAGAAATGATGATGATGATGTTGTTGTTGATGATAAGTATTTGTATAGTGTTTTCATGGGGGGGGGGGGCGAAACAGCTGTCCACAGGCAAAAATAATTAATTCACACAATTCCCCTAGAGGAATAAATATTACACCTAATCAAGGCACACACACAAACACACACAACCAGCTATTGTTTCCCAGATGATTACCACCACCTGAAATGAGAGACTTCTGCATAATGAATAAATAAATTTGATAAGCCTGTCGCATAACTGAGTCAGGCGGCAAAATAGTAACTGTTTTTTAAAAATAAGTAGAGAGAGAGACGCTTTTAAACAAAGAATGAAAATCTGGCAGATGATTGTATTTGCCAGTGTGACTCATGGGACTGTATATTCTGAAGGAGAAGAAGAAAAACTGGACCAAGAAGTAGGAGATGCAGCTTTTGAAATACAGCTCATTGTTATTTTATTTAGTCCAATTATATTGTGCAATTTGTCCAATGAGTTCAAGGTGGTGTGGATAGTAGAAGTGTGCACAGGCCCCAAGATTTGACTTGTATATATTTCTGCATTTTCTTTAAATAAAAAAAATCCATCTGTTTCTTTGTCACTCTCTACTTCTGAACTAGATGTGCCCTTGGCTGGGTCCAGCAGGGCTCTTCTTATTTTCTGAAAAATAACATTGGTTAGATGCACGGTAGGCAGCTTCCCTTCCATCCCATGCTTACAGAAAAAGGTGCCTTGGGGATTCCAGGAACATAAGAAGATAAGAAGAACATCAAGTGGGCATCGTTGCCATTATGAGAGAACAAGAACGGCACATCTCTATCTATGTACTTCAAGGATAATAAATGTAGCTTGGAAATTTTTTATTGTTATGTGTGAGGTCTGCTTCCTGCTTACTGGATGGTCACAGTTAAGTTTTGCTGGTCAACACGGTTATTATTATGGTCTTGTGGCAATGTTGGGGGCAGGGCCTAAACATGCACTTTTGACTCACACGTGCAAGAGGAATGACTGAAAAGGGCTAAGGAGTATGAGCAAACAGGAAGCTCAGATAAGAATCTAAGGATGGCTCTCACATGCTCTGACGTTGGTGATTTTAGTGGTAGCAATCAAGATAGAACCCTGAGGCATGACAGCGGAAGGACAGAGGAGGAACAGGTTTCTGTAGTTTAAGTAGTAAATGACCAGGCTCACCTGGGCAACCCCGTGAAACATCCAAGCAGTAATGTGGCTGCAAGCACCAGGAGCACCAGGACAGAATGGAGAAGTGATGTTTTGATAAAGCTGGGTGTTGCCAATATATGGGTGCTGTTGAAATGAAAACCATTGGATCTGATGAAGTGATCAATAGAGAAATAGAAAGGACTTGGAAATGGATCCTGGAGGAACTCCATCCAAAAGTGATTGTGCTGCTCAATAATAATAATAATAATAATAACAATAACAACAACAACAACAACAACAACAACAACAACAACAACAACAACAATAATTTATACCTCGCCCTTCTGGCTGGGTTTTCCCCAGCCATTCTGGGCCGCTTGCAACAGGATATTAAAAACACAATAAAACATCAAACTTTAAAAACTTCCCTAAACAGGGCTGCCTTCAGATGTCTTCTAAAAGTCAGATAGCTGTTCGTTTCCTTGGCCTCTGACGGGAGGGCGTTTCGCAGGGCGGGCGCCAATCTAGGATGAGATTCTTTTGCATGATATTTACACAAGCACACAGAGATCTTCATTTTACTAAAACACCCTGCTTCAGAAACCAGTTAGGACAGGTTTTACAAGAGTGCATGGCCTTAAGTGATATGTATTGAGAGTTAAGAGGTGAGAAGGGGAACACAGAGAGTGATCTTTGCAGTCCTGTGCATATGCAACAGTATTCTTGTTTATAATTATAGAATGTTACATGGCATGAAATTAGCAACGGGGGGTGAGGTGGACCTGCTGCTGCCTCTGCACCATTGGAGTAACCGAAGTATTTGAGCTAACTCCTTACCTGGCCAGCTGTCCTGGACTGGTGAGATACAGAAGAATGGTGGGAGGAACCAGCTGGGAAAGAAAGCTCAGAGCCTGAGAAGGGATGGTGGGACAATGATGAGTGGTCAGAGGAAGAAGACTGGGATGAGGTGGTGTCATAAGGGGTAACAGGGCTAAGTGAGCTGGGATAGTCTGGGGAGAGAAAAGTCCAGAATCAGAGGCAGAAGCTGAGGTAAGGGAGGGAAGAAGCCAAGAAGCAGAGACTGGTGAAGGACTTTTCATGGGTGTCCGCCCCTTCTGCTGCATAAGCCCCCCTCCCCCGGTTTCCTCTAATCAGAAGAGGCATGAAAAGGGTGGAGGAAAGATTGGCTCCATGCAGATACAATCTATGATTGCAGGGGTAAAGCCTTGGAGAGGAGGGGACCTTTAGTCTCAGCAACTGCTTCGTGGAGGCAAGACCTACCAGGAATGAGTTGCTGTGTTAATTAGGCCTGACGCTGCATCAAGTCTGCGAGGATAGTGTTTTGCCAACAAAGTGTTAAACTCCCACAGTGTGATTTATGGCCTGTTCACTCCTGACACCAGCGCTATGCCTGCTAGACATGGGCGCACACACATGTGACAATGGTGTTGCCGGAAAGTGTGAAGATGTAGGTATGATGCATTCAACTTAACTTGCAGGGATTTGATTTGCAAAGAGAATTGGCTTTCAAATAAATGGTGCTGTCATGAATGTGCCATAAATATGGCACATTAAACATGAACTTGGGCTGAAGCTGAGGCAGATTTAGGGCAGCATGACCAATTCCCCCCAAACTGGGTGCTGAACCAAGAGGGGTCCCGCAGGGTCCCACAACTATGGTGTAGCATGCACACAGAACGGAAGGTGAGAGGGTACCAAGTTTTGGTCTCATTCGGGGTGCCAGTAAAATTTCAAAGACCAAAGTTTGCCCCTGGCTGAAGCATATGTATCTGACATGTGGTACATGTGGTAATGACATGTGTACATGTGGTAATGACAAAGTAACTGTGGCATAAAACTTAAGAGTTGCTAAAAGGCTAATGGCAGAGGCATGACAAGAAATCATTTATTAAGCAGATCACTTTAACGGCGTGGGTCGTCTCTTCAGAATTCATTTCCAAAATGTTGGCTCTACACTTTATGCACATTTGTGCAGAATATTAGTAATTCGGGGAAGCACAGATTTGCATCATGTCCTTTTCAAGGCACAAAATCCCATTGCTCGCTATCCTCCATACAGTGGATTGGCCCCAGATTCCACAGCTGCCTTGTGGATGCATTCCCTCTGCCATGACTGTGCATTACAACACACCACCTGTCATGTGCATTTATTTCCGTAACATCTGATGCACATATTAATTGGGTGTTCCCAGCAAAACATAAAATGCTCTGGCAGTCAAGTCTTATAGCTAAAGAAGGCACTGAAAATAATATATGCTGCGGAACTCATTCAAAAATCCTGCTCCTGTTGAAACACAGCAAGAGGACTCTGGCTGGTAATATGTTCCTTGACTCTATTTTTGCTTTATGTTTGGCTCCATTTCAAGGGTTTCATTAAGTACTAGCAAGGTATGGTGTACTTGTTAATATTTTTTGAAAGAAGGTTTAAGCAGGGGTGGGGAACTCATGGCCACCCAAGGCCAATGGTCAGCAAGGATGGGAATTGTCTAGAGAGCCAGAAGTTAAGCACCCCCAACTTAAAACAAAGGTTGCTCCAAAGATTAAAAACAAGTGCACATAGAGAATGTGATCTGCGCTGACTCTGTTCTCACTTCTTGTGTCTTGCAGGGAACTCCATATGTTTTAATGTTTCGTAAGCAGCTATGGGAACTAGAAATGAAAAAAAACCAACAACCTGGGTGCAGTATTTAGACATTGGCTGAAAACTTTTATCCCCAAATTAGTCTGTTCAGGTTCTGCAACGTTGGTTTTGTCTTTTTAATACTGTTTTATTATTTGCACAAGGTTTAAAAGTTTTTTGTGGGTTTTTTCCTATGCTACTAAGGTATTCTATGAATGTAGAGCAGTTCATATATTTTGGAATAAATTATTAAAGTGTATATATTTTGTCAGCATTACTTGTGAAGTGATAGCTGTGGGTTTTCCTCACCCTTTCTTGTTTTCTCCCCTTCCACAACACCTTGACAAACAATACATAGACGGAAGATGTGGTGGCTTGTTGCCATTGCTTGCCTAATACAAGCAACTGGAGGCTCAGAAGAATGTAATAGGAGGAGAAGAGATGCAAATCCTGAAGTTCACATGAATGTCGTAAGCTACAAAATCTTTTTTTTATAAATGTTATTTCAGATGCAGGCATGAGATGGGCCTGGAATGCATATCTGAGGGAGCTGAAGAGCAGCACTTGTTCCTTCTGTCTTGCTTCCCCTAGTCTAGAATAGACAGGGATACCCAACAAGGTGCCCTGAAGCTGCTGTTTTGACGCTCCAGTTCCCATGAGCCTCATCCTGCATGGCCACTATGACTATACAGCTCAAATATTTGTGTACAAATATGCATCTTGTGCACTTGGTGGAAGTAATGTGTAAAGACCACAGTTTATTGTGTGTGGCATTAACCCTTCTGGTTTACGACGCATCCAGCAGAATCATGAGATGAAAAAACCTCGATGACCACCTGCAACTCCCAGCTCATTGAACGAAAGATTTATGAAGAGCAGTAAAATATACCTTCAGCCAGGCGAAAGTGCTGCCATTTCGGCCGAAGACAGACAACAGACTAATATACAGAGTTTCATGTTACACAGATGCCCATACATAATACCTGGATGTGTGAAACTTCACCCTGTGACGCAGGACGCACCGCTGAAAGCTCAAACACTCACACTGTGTCTCTTAAACAAGAAAAGACACAAGAAACTCCAGTACCATCTGGTGACTAAACCATATAACAACACTATTCACTTACTGGCTGTGCCAGAATGCAGGAGCCAAAATAAGACATCTGAAATTGGGAACAGAAGCTAGGGCGACTTCTTGTCAATCCAGGATGTCCTTGTTAAATCTGGACACTTGAGTGGTACGGAGCAGGTCTACCAGGACTCACACCCAAGGTGGTCTCCTCTCTGGCAGACAGATTAAAACATTATGAATTAAAACATCTCAGCAATTTATTTTATTTCTTTTTCAGAGTGAGCTGATCTGTTACAAAGGATACCCCAGTGAAAAGTACGAAGTCTTAACAGATGATGGCTATTATTTGACAATAAACAGAATACCCTTTGGAAGAAAAAATCTTACAGTCAGAGGTATCTGGTATATATTTATATTTTAACAAATCCTAAGTCTATGAAAGTGGTATGAGAAAAGCCTTAATCACTATGCCAGTGCAGTGTTTTGTAAATACGAAAGCTTTACTTAAGCTATGAAAGCCTCAGTCAAGCCCAGAAGCGATTGGTCCCAGAAGGCCATTACATGACCCCTAGAGCTCCACTGAAGCATTCAGAATCACAGGTGGGCTTAAACTGGAGGAGCAGAAGGGCAGGAAAACCCGCTCCACTCCTGGTGTCAAAGGCCGATTTAGGGGGGTGACACAGGTTTGCCCGCAGTGGGTGCCAAGCCAAAATGGTGCTGCAGGGGGTGCTGCAGCTATGATGAACAACAGAAAGAGAGAGGCAGGAGGCACCACTGAAATTTAGAAGTCTAAAATCTGCCACTGTTGAGCAGGAAGGCCTGAAGGGGGCTTCTAAGTGCTCTCAGTTGAATGTAGTTCCAAGCCTCTCTGTAAGTGAGAACCAGCCTGCTTGGTCAGAATCACATGGAAGCATCCCCATAGAAGCACATGGAAAGGTACTGAGCAGAGCATGCTTTCAAGGTCGCTTCAAAGCTTCCAAGAATGTCAGTGGTGGGATGCGCATGCCCAGTGCATGTCGGGACTTTGGGAGCAGGGCGGTTGGCTGCACACACCCCGATTCAGTGTTCACATATTCTTTTGAATGCTTGAATAGGGCTTAAAGAAGTATCTTCTACAGTCAAGGCTCCGATCCATGTGCCTAACAAATGTATTGGAAATATAAACAATGTATTGAAATATAAACAATGGTTTCTGAACATGAGAGATATTTCTTAAAATCATGTTTGTTATCATGGCATGGAAATTCTCATCTGATTTGTTTTAAAAATTTCTTTTCTAAACTAGGTCCCAAGCCTGTTGTGTTACTGCAACATGGAATACTTGCAGAAGCTAGCTTCTGGGTCAAAAATATGGCCAACAACAGCTTTGGATTCATATTAGCAGACGCCGGCTATGATGTTTGGATGGGGAACAGCAGAGGAACGAGCTGGTCTCAGAGAAACGAGCATTTTACAGCTGACCAAGATGAATTTTGGGATTTCAGGTAGTTTGGATAGAAAAAAGTAAAAATATTATACCAATTGACAGTATTATCACACACATTAACAATAAAATTATGAAGATAATTAATTTTCATGAAATTTGCAAAAACCTATTATTCACTCAGACGACATTACCTGCATGATTCCAGAATGTGTGGAAAGAAGTAGAGGTCTACAAACTGAACATCTTCACATCCTCCAGCTTGCTTTTATGTGTGATGGTTCCTCATGAGATTCAGGTGTGAAGTGGAAAAAAGGGGGTGATGTTTAGTGATGTTCTGTTGCTGGAAGCCACCCCTGCAAAATTAAAGTGGAGTGTAGAGATGGTGGCTCCACCATCTGGTTCTTTACTAACATTTCTAGCAAAACTTTGCAGAAGACAACTCTGGGTGAAACATCTGGGAGTTCAGAGGAATAGATGTCATTAATTCGGCAATAACTTTGAAACCTTTGCTTCAGTTTCCATGAAATGGCCATCTATGATCTTCCAGCAATGATCAACTTCATTCTGAAGAAAACTGGGCAGAAGCAACTGTATTACGTAGGCCACTCTCAAGGCGCTACCATTGGTATGCTAAAGTGGACTGGTCCATTTTTGTCTCTTTCTCTTGTTCTCTCTCTTTCCGAAAAATTGTCCTAGGGTCTGCTACTCTGGATCCTAGAGCCAGCTGTAAGGATTCAAGTCTCGCCCCCAATACTGGCAATGATTTGTGAATCTGTCAGCACTGATTTCCCTGCATTCCCTTCACGATCTTGCTTGACTCACCTATAGGTTACACTGGACTCTTCAGGGAATGTCAGGTGGATATGGTTTCTAGTAGACCAGGGATCCAGTTTTCAATTGGCCTTCTGGGTCCCCCTGGCCTGCAGCCATCAGCTATTCAGTGGGAATGAAAAGAACCTTTGATGTCACAGAATGAAGCCTTACAATAAGTCCCACAGTTATCATGACAACTCTGGCCCTGCTGCACACAAATCTGTGGTCCAGACCTTCCAAGTGTGAGGTCCATTTTAGAGCTTTGTAGTAACAAGGGAAGCAGACCTCAGTGCGTTTCCCATTTACCTTAGATTATATTGCAGTTGCTGTGTAGTGATACCAAGTCTAAAATTAAAAAAATGCCTATATGACCTGAAGGTGAAGTCTAGAATAGGTATGAGCAGGGCTTTTTTCTCAGCCGGAACTCACAGGAACTCAGTTCCAGCACCTCTCAGGTGGGTGTCATTGCCATTATAAGAGAACTCAGGGTGAGTTCGGTCACCTTTCCCCCTAGAAAAATAGCACTGGGTACATGGATGTTTTTGTGTAGTTTTGGGTAGTTCCAGGGGCAGAGTTCATTCTAAATCTGTTCAGTCACCTAATGAGTATATCTGTAAAAGAGAAACTTTTAAAGAATCACCTACATTGCCTTACCTTATTGGCAACTGGCTTCAACCTAAAGCAAGGAGGGGTGATGGTTGGGTTTCCCCACTCCTCACTGCCCCTTAATTTCCTAACAGAAGCTCCAGTGTCCATATAAGGTATATAAAGGGAACCTCTGGCCCTCTAGACGCTGTTGGACTCCAACTCCCATCAGCCTCAGTCAGGGATGATGGGAGTTGTGTTGCGGCAACATCAGGGGGACGACAGGTTCTCCCCTGCTATAGGGCCAGGGAGCAGAGGTGCATCTTGGGGTCTCAAATTTCAGTGGCACCCTGTGAGACGCCAAAATTCAGTGCCCTTAATCATTGTAGCAGCGCCCCCAAGGATCTGCACCTAGTGCGACCAAGCTGGTTATGCTACTCTAAGTCTGCCTCTGCAGGGAGTACCCTTTCAACTGGTGAATGAATTTCTTAACATATGGTTATCAGCAGCTCTAAATGCCCACTGTGTTTTTCTCATTTGCCCTCCTCTCCCCTTTAGGTTTCATCGCATTTTCAGTCATACCAGAACTCTCTCAGAAAGTCAACATGTTTTTTGCCCTGGCTCCTTTAATCTCTCTTCAGTATTCAACATGCCCTTTTTTGAAACTGAGCTCCATATTTCCTGAATACTCATACAAGGTGAATCACTATTTTGTGACTATCCACACCCACTGGCGGAGGAACAGGGGGTGGGGTGGGGTGGAGCGCACCGCCCCCGGCAACATTGGGGAGGGGTACCATCGTGGCCGGCCCCCAGACACACGTCACATGCTCTACACCACACCGGGCGCCACCCCCCTGGGACGCACAACACGCCCCCCTCAGGCAACATGCCACACCCCCAGGATCTGCGCCAGCCACGCCGCCGCCTGCTCTCTGCCCCGGTGTCGGAGCATGCAGCTTTGCCACTGTCCACACCCCTAACCTTCCTGCAATGAACTACAAGGTCTGAAGGGGAATTGCAAGTAGATTTGATGGGACAGCCTTACAAGCCTTCCTGTAACTGGATCTCGGTGTTATCAATGGTTGTGGGATGGTTGGAGATGGAGCAGGTGCATCTGGCACATTCAGAGACACCGAGGGCAGGATCACCACATGGTTGCCTCCTCCTGGTCTCCGATTTAAACCTTTTTAGGGGGTGCAACCAGGGACAAGGTAATCCCTAGAGGCATGTAGCTTGTTTTGCCACTTTTAGAAAGCTTCATTATATGTAAGGTCTTTATATCTTTTCAGAGCCCACTTGCCAGAGGAGAATTTGTGTTGTCTCGCAAGCCTGTGAGAGACTTTCTGCGCAAAATATGCCGCCCATCTTTTATGCAGAAATTATGTGTGTGTGTCATTTTCACTCTTTCGGGTGGATTCAATGCAACAAATCTAAATATGGTATGTAGATGTGTGAAGAAGGCATAGTAGTTGATTAGCGGTTTAGCTATATGTTCTGATTTTCACAAGCTTTCCTTTTTGAGGCAAAAAGCTTCCAAAGGGAGCAAAAAGTCCATGGAAAATTGAAATCTCACTTAGAGTCAGTTGAAAATGCTTTACACACTGGAAAAGTCCCATTGAACATTATTATTATTATTATTATTATTATTATTATTTACTTATACCCTGCCCATCTGGGTTGTTTCCAGGTGGATATTAAAAACAGCATAAAACATCAAACATTAAAAACTTCCCTAAACAGGGCTGCCTCCACATGTCTTCTAAAAGTCAGATAGTTGTTTATTTCCTTGACATCTGATGGGATGGCATTCCACAGGGTGAGTGCCACCACCGAGAAGGCCCTCTGCTTGGTTCCCTGTAACTTTGCTTCTCGCAGTGAGGAATCCGCCAGAAGGCCCTCAGAGCTGAACCTCAGTGTCCGGGGAGAACGATGGGGCTGGAGACGCTCCTTCAGGTATACTGGGCAGAGGCCGTTTAGAGGTTTAAATGTCAGCACCAACACTTTGAATTGTAAGAGGACTTACTCCTGAGTACATATGCCTAGAATTGCACCATTACACCACAATCCTATACAGGCCTACTCAGAAGCAAGTCTCACCGAGTTCAATGGAACATAGTCTCTAGAAAAATGTGCACAGCATTGAAGCCTTAGTGGGTTGGCATGTTTGCATATGTGCAGATCGCACATGATATGATTTCATATTAGAATGTGTTTCAACGCAACAAACCTATGCTGCTTCTTCTTCTTCTTCTTCTTCTTCTTCTTCTTCTTAGTAACATTTATTAGATTTTCTATTTTAAACCAATTAAAACCACATTAAAACATTCCAAATTACAATAAATCATAAAAAGCCAAATACAAATGATTTTAATATTTTCAAAAGCACAGCATTGAGGTTGGACATTGCCTTGATTGCGTAGCCATCATGACAAGCAGCCACTGACTGATCTGTCTTCCATTATGTTTTTCTCAATGCCTTTCATAGCCAGCATTGCATCTTGCAGAAGTGAATTCCCAGTTGAGCTATGCACTGGGTAGCAAAGATAATTTGCTCTGTCTGTCCTGAATCGGCCAACCAAAAGCTTCACTGGGTGGCCTCAGGTTCTTGGAATACAAGAGGGTGAAAACCCCTCCCTCTCCCTCTGCACCATGCATAATTGCATGCCAGGGGTCGGCAAACATTTTCAGCAGGGGGCCAGTCCACTGTCCCTCAGACCTTGTGGGGGGCCGGACTATATTTTTGGGGGGTAATTGAATGAATTCCTATGCCCCACAAATAACCCAGAGATGCCTTTTAAATAAAAGCACACATTCTACTCATGTAAAAAACATGCTGGTTCCCGGAACGTCCGCCGGCTGGATCCGGCCCCAGGGCCTTAGTTTGCCTATCCATGTTGTATGATATCCTTGTAGTTGTATAGTTGTTTAGTTGTGTCTGACTCTTCATGACTCCATGGATCAGAGCACGCCAGGCACTCCAGTCATGCTATCCTACTCACCTTATTTCTAAACTAAATAGTTACAGATGTAGTTGCCTTTGCTTGTTCCTCAGATTATTGTTTTTTAAAGATAAATAAATAAACTGTGTTTGCTTTTCAAATCAAATGTTTCTCACAGAGCCGTGCAGATGTGTATACAGCTCGTTATCCAGATTCAACATCATCTAAAAATTTACTGCACTGGAGACAGGTAGAGTTGTGTACTTTTAAGCAGATGTGGTGGTCAAGAGGGTTCTGTGTTTCTATGGTCTGTCAAAAATTGCAAACTCATATTGATTGCATATAACACTTAACTGTTAGAGCTTCCACCAAAGATACTGGAACTGTTAGTGTGCTTAACAAGCTGTCTGCTGATAATACCAGCAGTGGCAGAATTTTCAAAATGTTCAGTAATATGTATAATGCATTATTTAATTCTGTGGCTTTCCTATTATTTTGATAGATACAAGATTCGGGGTTATTCAGATATTTTGACTACGGGAATGATAATGAGGCAAGATATAACCAGGTAAGAGAGAACAATTTTTATGGTGTTTCTTCACTTATTTATATGTATTCCATTTTTCCTCCACAGAGCTCATACATGGTTCTCCTCCTCCCTGTCATATTCTCATAACAACCATCAAATGGGTTGTATCCAACTAAGATCTATTCAGTGTAGACCCATTGAAATGGACGAACTTGAGTTAGCCATGTGTAGCTTCAATAGGTTTACTCAGATTAGGACTAGCTTGTCTACTACTCTTCATGTTCAGAAGCAGAATGTCTCTTATTACATAATTACTATGGAGAGACCACAGCAGCTGGTTTGTGGGGATAACCAGTTGGCCATTGTGGGGTCAGGAATCCTAGACTAAATGAATGTGATGTGGAAGACAAGCTTTTAATCCCTTAAAGAAGAGTGCAAACTCAGTATCACTTACCATAGACTAGGTATTAATTACACCACATTCCACAATATGTTTTTTTTTAAAAAAATGATTATCCTATACCAAATTAAACAATCTGTGTTCTGGATTTCAGGGATTGGTATTCTTATTTTGTGCAGCTCCAATATTCTTAGTTAGTCCAAATACGACAGTTCCGATCCTGAGTTTTATATTTATGTTTAATATAAACAGGGGTGATATAAGAAGCCTGGCTTGGAAACAAACTCTGCAGTAAGAGAGGCCCCCACAGGAAGTGGCCTTTCAGCGAGTCAGACTGCTGGTCCATGTAGCTCAGAGTTGTGTAACACTGAGGCAGCAGCTCTCCAGGATTTCAGGCAGGGGTTTCTGCATGCAAAGCAGGCACTCTACCACCTCCTCAAAACGTGGAGTGAATCTCCCAACTCCCAAACTCCCTTTCCTCTCTCAACTCAATCTCAAAGTGCTTGGAAGGGCCCTAGAGCCATTTCCACGACCTCAAACACTCCTCCATTCCCACACAGGTGACATGGTGCTGGCAGCAAAGAAATGAGAACTCTCCTCCCATCATCATTCTAGCTGCATGATGGGCCACAGACCACAGGGATAGCTCTTCAGGGGAGCTTGTACTGCCACTCAGATTGCCTCAGGGTTTCCCCCCACCATTGGTTTGGGGTTTTATTAATTCACTTTTTTGCAATTATATAAACCACAAATTCTAAAAGCGGTTAAAATCATTTCTACAGAGGACAGAGATACAATTGTATTTTTATATGGGTTTTGGGTGCAAAATGGGGGGGGGAGACTGCAGCTAATCTGAGGAGAGCCTCAGTGGATTCACTCATCCCTATTTAAAGCATACTAGCAGTCCATGAGTGTCCTAGTTAGGAAGAAGGAAAATCCATCCTCCATATAAACCGGTGAACAGCCCATAGGTAGTCTGAATTTTGTCAAGGTGCTGTCATGAAGAACATGTGGGTGTTTGTGGGTGTTTAATGATCCTCTGTCTTTTACTCTTCAGAGTGTTCCACCTTTGTATAAAATAGAAGACATGAGTGTACCAACTGCAGTGTGGTCTGCTGGAAATGACTTGATTGCAAGCCCAGGAAATATAGCCGTCCTACTTCCTCGCATCTCTAACCTAGTTTACTACGAAAATATTTCATACTGGAACCACTGGGATTTCATGTATGGCCTCAATGCCCCCAAACTGTTGTATTCCAAAATCATAGAGTGGATGGGGAAGTCTCTGTAAATCGACATTTTGGTATAATAGATTTAATTCACTATCTTTTATTAACCAGTCTTTATTTTACACCTGTCACAACAAACCCTGTGCCCTGCTAATGTGGAGAGCCCTTCTAGGCCACTGAAACCCAGAGTTTGCTTGAGTTGCAAAACAATGAAGCTTGAAACGTTGCAATGGAGAACTTAAGAAACAGCAACAGAATAGTAGCTCCGCCCAAGGTATGATGGAGAACAGCAACAACTGACAAAAGATAGACATAATACAGTACAAGGACAGAATAATAGTGTATGGGAAACAATCTGGAAGATATTGTCACAAGGAGATAGAGTGGCATGTCTTGGAGTTCTCCCCATATCCGAGCCGCGCCCCAAACTTAGCTTCTGTGTGGATGTTTATTTAAGGAAAGAGAGCTTGGATGTTTGACCACAGATGTTGCTAATTAAGATCAAGCTCTCTATAAAAGGCAGGCATTTGGGATGGGAGAGAGAGCCTTGTCACGGACCCAGGGTGAGGGTACTGTGAGTCTGTATGTCCTTGCTACCCATTTGAGCAGATTGAGGACATGTTGATTTAGGTATATATGCTTTGTTTTCTTCAATAAAGGTACTTTGATTCATCTTCCACCTGCTTTGTTTATTTGCCCTGATATCCTTGAAAAGAACAGCTGCATTTGGCAGAACAAATAGCCACACACAAGAAGAGCAAAGAGAGAGCCTGAAGGCTTCACCTGAAGGACTGTAAATTATTTGATGTGTTAATGTGAATGGCAGTCATTAAAATTGCAGCTGCGGTATAAGGGTTTGTTATTATGACTGGTGTGTCATTGGAATATATATAAAGTTTTTGGAATACAGAGTATAAGTAACTTATCAAATCATCAATTCTAGCATGCAGGGAGTCAACAAAATAATTACAATTTGGTATTATAATTTGATACCTCCCTTTCTTTGGCAGGCCTTTCAGACTGACCAGACCAACCACAGGCCTGGAATGATTCTGAAACGGACCATCTAGAAACCCTCTTTGGCAACTGCTACAAAATGAGAAAGGGAGGGTTGGAGGAGGGATGACAAGGTACCTGCACACCCCAAGGAAAGAGCTGAGGCCTATCCTGTATTCCCCCCCCCCAAAACAGTGGCAATGGCGGGTTGAGCACAGATGTCACGGCAGAAGGACGACGAAAAAGACAGCATCCACTGTGCCCAAGAAATGGCGGGATCATGCTGGACCAGCCAGGGGCTACCCAGGACCACCGGGAAATGAGGCGTCTGTACCAGGTCAAAGTCTAACAGTTCCTGGTGTTGGGGCGCCACTAACATGGCCAGCAGGCAGGTTTCCCGGGTAATGGGGCCAGAAGCGAGGGGAGTGCCATCCAACCCAACCACTGGAACAGGCGCGGCTTTCGCCACTGACGGTACTTGGTACTTTTCAGCAAAACTTATGTCCAAAGGCTCCAGAGTCATCCAGAGGTCTCCAGGGTCAGCATGCCCTCCTGGGGCAGGAGAAAGCAAATAGGGAGCAGGAAATGGGGTGCACGGTGATTGGGCCCCTCCTATAATCTAAACTATAATCAATAAAACAATGACAAGCTACAGTACATAAAATAATACAATAAAAATTGAGAAGCAAAGGGTGGAGGGTGGAGCAAGGAAGGAGGTCTTGCCTGACGAAGTCTCTCCCCTCACAGTTCTTCCTTCAGGACCAGCTCCCCTATGAGGACTCCCACCTCATAGGGAGGGTGGCTCTGCCCCACCATGTGTGATAAGGGATAGTGAAGCCTCCTTTAGAATTGGAATAAGTTGTATCTGATGTGATTATGCAATGATAAAGTACAGTACATCTTGTCAATATTCTGATTAAGCCACCATCCGGCTTAATCATTGCCACACCAGAAATCACTCCAACATTTGCACAATTTGATCCACTTCCAGTAACATAGAGAAATAGAGTTGGGTTTCATCTGGAGCCCCAGATTTCAACTTACCAATAGCTTACCAAAAGCATGGTAAACCTGAGGGAGGGTATTCCACAACAATGGTACCACCAGTGAAAAGGTCTGCCGCCATGTTACCACAACACCTGTGAGGAAACAACGACTTGGGAAGGAGAGAATGTTGGTAGTTACCCTTCTCTGTAGTGAGGAAGGGGATCCTGAGTGGTTGTCATTGCCCTCCTCTCCACAAACCTTTGAGAGGTTTTACACCTGGTAGGCACAGCAACCCCCTCAGCAGCTCAATTCATACTTAAGCAAGTAACTGCATAGCCCAAAATGAACAACTTAACAGAACAGGAAGTGACTTCATACCGCGCACCAGGGTGAAGTGTCTGCCTTGCAACATCCCTTTCAAAAAGGTCAGGCAGCTGGCAGTGGGTGGGTAGGCCTGGGCAGGTTGGGCAATGGCATGAGTTTGGCCAAACTGCGTGAGGCAGTGGAGGATAGGGGTGCCTGGCGTGCTCTGGTCCATGGGGTCATGAAGAGTCGGACACGATTGAACGACTGAACAACAAGGGGTGGAAGCAAACCTGGATATTGAGGAGAGGATAGTGAGAGCTTGAGGTGTCCTCTGAGCTGGCTGCTCTGGGAGGGGAGAGGGTCCCTGCTTTCCCGGGTCCCCTCTGCCAGAGCTCCTTTCTCCCATGCTTAGCACCCTGAGACTCTTGTGCTGGCAATTTTGCCCTGCACTTAGGAGAGGACGAGGAGCCGCTGAGTTATGAGGTTGACCCAGAGGAGCAAGGAGAGGGCCCTCCTTCTCCTTCTGTGTGACTCACCACCACAGGTGGAGCACAGGTACTTATGAGAACAGACCTGGCTTCTGCTGGGCTGCTGGGGCCCTTATGGGTCTGTGGGAAACAGGGGGCTCTGGGGGCTTCAGGTAGTCCCAGTCATTAGTCACTCAGGGGCAAATGGCAGCATCCTGGGGGGTTGGGGTAGGCAGGAGTAGCCCCTCTCCCCACTTTCTCAAAACCTCTGGGTCCCCCATGACATCCGTGGCTGCAGAGGAATTGCTGCTGGTTTCGGGGAGATCCTGCATGGGTGACCTGAATTCCCAGTGTCTGATTTGATCAGTCTGCAGAAAGTTCCATCCTCTCAAGCAGCTCTCCTCCTGGGCAAAAGCCCCTTCCATCATATTTCACCCCGTTCCAAAACTTACACCCCACTGCAATGAAACCTCCAGAGGCCTCAAAGGGCTATAGGCCCAAAACGGCCAAAGAAAATGGATGCAAGGAAGAGGAAAATGAGAGAACTATGGAACTGGGAGAGAGCAAAAAAGTAGCAAGCAGGGATGTGGAGCAGGAACAGAAAGAGGAGTCAGGAATACCAACTAAAGCATTATCCTGTGCCATTACCTACTTTGTGCTAGGCAGAAATTCAACAGTTTACCCCCACTATTACAGTGCTGCAGCAATGAAAGAAATTATTTCTGCTGTGTTTTAGCACTGGATCTTCTGTAAAAAGACAGCAGCTACTGTCTTTCTTATACTTGCTTACAGTGATGCTTGTGAAAATACAGTTAATCAAATATGAACAGTCAAAGCAATTTGGCTATTACTTGTTACTTGCTCATGGCCTTTATAATAAGGAAAAAAGAACTGGGTGAGTGAAGAACTCCCACAAAACAAAGTTGTCACTTTAAGGTGATGTTTATCCCCTTTGAGCTGAGGATGTGTCACAAATCAGTACAGCCCTGCTCACATCTGATTGGCATTGACAGTGTCTGCTGATATGTGTCTCTGCTGATGTTTGCCCAGTGGTCCCACACATACACTCATGAAAGCTTGATGGATCCATGCGCAGGGGTCAATTTCTTTGTGCAAAAACTACCCTTGCTAAATTGGGGCTTAGTCATGGGCATAGCCAAATCAAGAAAATCAATACAAAATACTTAACTAACTGTGGTTCTGCCCTGCAGCAAAGAGCCTGGCTATGCCCCTGGGCTTAGTATGCTCATCTTAGAAATGATGATGATGATAAGTATTTGTACAGTGTTTTCATGGGGGGGGGAACAGCTGTCCACAGGCAAAAATAATTAATTCACTCAAATCCCCTAGAGGAGTAAATATTACACCTAATCACGGCACACACACACACACACACACACACACACACACACACAACCAGGTATTGTTTCCCAGATGATTACCACCATCTGAAACGAGGAACTTCTGCATAATGAATAAATAAATTTGATAAGCCTGTAGCATAACTGAGTCAGGTGGCAAGATGGTAAATGTTTTTTTAAAAATAAATAAATAAAAATAATTGTATTGAATAGGTTTATATAGCCAAAAAGAGAGAGACGCTTTTAAACAAAGAATGAAAATCTGGCAGATGATTGTGTTTGCCAGTGTGACTCATGGGGCTGTATATTCTGAAGGAGAAGAAGAAAAACTGGACCAAGAAGTAGGAGATGCAGCTTTTGAAATACAGCTCATTGTTATTTTATTTAGTCCAATTATATTGTGCAATTTGTCCAATGAGTTCAAGGTGGTATGGATAGTAGGAGTGTGCACAGGCCCCAAGATTTGACTTGGATTTTTTTTTATCTTAAAAAATGCAGAAATATATACATCTATTTCTTTGTCACTCTCTACTTCTGAACTAGATGTGCCCTTGGCTGGGTCCAGCAGGGCTCTTCTTATTTTCTTTAAAAGTATCATTGGTTAGATACATGGTAGGCAGCTTCCCCTCCATCCCATGCTTACAGAAAAAGGTGCCTTGGGGTTTCCAGGAACATAAGAAGATAACAAGAACATCAAGTGGGCATCATTGCCATTATGAGAGAACAAGAGAGGTGTCATTCTAAAAGCTGTCAGGTAACCAGATTCCAATCTGTACATTAATCCAGTCAAATAATGTGTAAAATAATAATGCATCTGTTAGTGAAAATAGTGTACAAGCACATTCTATTAGGTGAAACTGCTTTGCAAAAACATTATATTACACAGTACACTTTTAAAGCGTCCATTAGGAGAATGGAGCACTAAGATGCTGATGAATTTTCACAAAGGCCTTTAAGAAAAAATAAAAACCAGATGTGGAAATGTGGAGAACTGAATAATAATAATAATAATAATAATAATAATAATAATAATTTATTATTTATACCCCGCCCATCTGGCTGGGTCTCCCCAGCCAATCTGGGCGGCCTCCAACAAATACCAAAATACAATACAGAGTCACAAATTAAAAACTTCCCTAAACAGGGCTGCCTTCAGGTATTTTCTAAATGACAGGTAGTTGTTTATCTCTCTAACTCCTGATGGGAGGGCGTTCCACAGGGCGGGCGCCACTACCGAAAAGGCCCTCTGTCTGGTTCCCTGTAGCTTTGCTTCTCGCGGTGAGGGAACCGCCAGAAGGCCCTCGGTGCTGGATCTCGGTGTCCGGGCTGAATGATGGGGGTGGAGATGCTCCTTCAGGTATACAGGACCGAGGCCGTTTAGGGCTTTAAAGGTCAGCACCAACACTTTGAATTGTGCTCGGAAACATACTGGGAGCCAATGCAGATCTCTCAGGACCGGTGTTATGTGGTCCCGGCGGCCACTCCCAGTCACTCAGTATTGTCTGCACCACTGGTCTTCAACTGGTGGCCTGGTCCGAGGTAGGTTGCAAGGGGAACACTACCACCATGCCAGTATATGGTTTAAGAAATAGGGCCTCAAATTAATGTTTGGGTTACAAATGGGTCCTGGGTCTGAAAAAGTTGAAGAATACTGGTCTACACTGATTGGCAGTAATAGACAGGGGACTCTTTTGGGCCCAGTTTTACCAATCAGGGTCAAGGGCTGAACCTGGGACTCTCTGCCCTCAAAATAAGTGCTCTACCACTGAACTACAGTCTTACCTTGGTTTTCAAACAGAATGTGTTCCAGAAGTCCGTTCGACTTCCAAAACATTTGAAAACCAAGGCACGGCTTCTGATTGGCTGCAGGAGCATCCTGCAGCCAATGGGAAGCTTTAGAAGCCACGCCGGATGTTTGTCTTCTGAGGCAAAGTTCACAAACTGGAACATCTACTTCTAGGTTTGCAGCATTCGAGTTCCAAGTTGTTCGTGAGCTAAGCCGTTTGAAAGCCAAGGTACGACTGAAATCAAAGTGCTTATGCCTGCAGCAAACCAAGGACATGGCATACAGAAATGCACAGCACATGTGAAGTCACCCACCATGCAAATATTTCCACTGCTTCAGATATTTTTTTACTAAAAATGTTGGGCATCTCCCTTCCCTCTTCATGTGCCCAAAGTGTACTGGCCATGCTGTCTCTCTATGGGGTTGTATTCAAGTAAATTTTGCTCACAGTAGACCATTGAATACCCCTAACATAGCCATATTCACTCATTTCAGTGGGTCTGCTTTGCAAATACCTCCATTTCCTTTCCCTTTTTTAAGACTGAGCCTCCCTCGTGTGACATAGAAAAAATGTGCATACCAACAACTATATGGCATGGTGAAATGGACTTGTTTGTTGATTCTGATAATATCTGTTTCTTCTAGTTTACTGTTCAGTTCCGTAAGGTACGTTTGAAGTAAAGAATACACAGCCTTCATTTGGGGAATAGCACATCTCTATCTATGTACTTCAAGGATAATAAATGTACCGGTAGCTTGAAAGAGATTTTATTGTTATGTGTGAGGTCTGCTTTCTGCTTACTGGATGGTCACAGTTAAGTTTTGCTGGTCAACACGGTTATTATTATGGTCTTGTGGCAATGTTGGGGGCAGGGCCTAAATATGCACTTTTGACTCACACGTGCAAGAGGAATGACTGAAAAGGGCTAAGGAGTATGAGCAAACACAAAGCTCAGATAAGAATCTAAGGATGTCTCTCATTCAAGATAGAACACTGAGGCATGACAGCAGAAGGACAGAGGAGGAACAGGTATCTGTAGTTTAAGTAGTAAATGACCAGGCTCACCTGTGCAACCCCGTGACACATCCAAGCAGTAATGTGGCTGCAAGCAGCAGGAGCCACAGGACAGAATGGAGAAGGGATGTTTTGGTAAAGCTGGGTGTTACCAATATATGGGTGCTGTTGAAATGAAAACCATTGGATCTGATGAAGAGATCAATAGAGAAATAGAAAGGACAGCATGACCAATTCCCCCCAAACTGGGTGCTGAACCAAGAGGGGTCCCGCAGGGTGCCACAACTATGATGCAGCGTGCACACAGAACGGAAGGTGAGGGGGGTACCAAGTTTTGGTCTCATACAGGGTGCCAGTGAAATTTCAAAGACCAAAGTTTGCCCCTGGCTGAAGCATATGTATCTGACATGTGGTACATGTGGTAATGACATGTGTACATGTGGTAATGACATGTGTACATGTGGTAATGACAAAGGAACTGTGGCATAAAACTTAAGGGTTGCTAAAAGGCTAATGGCAGAGGCATGACAAGAAATCATTTATTAAGCAGATCACTTTAACGGCGTGGGTCGTCTCTTCAGAATTCATTTCCAAAACGTTGGCTCTACACTATATGCACATTTGTGCAGAATATTAGTAATTCGGGGAAGCACAGATTTGCATCATGTCCTTTTCAAGGCACAAAATCCCATTGCTCGCTATCCTCCATACAGTGGATTGGCCCCAGATTCCACAGCTGCCTTATGGATGCATTCCCTCTGCCATGACTGTGAGTTGCCAAGTGCATTACAACACATCACCTGTCATGTGCATTTATTTCCTTAACATCTGATGTACATATTAATTGGGTGTTCCCAGCAAAACATAAAATGCTCTGTCAGTCAAGTCTAATAGCTAAAGAAGGCACCGAAAATATTATATGCTGCAGCACTCATTCAAAAATCCTGCTCCTGATGAAACACAGAAAGAGGACTCTGGTTGGTAATATGTTCCTTGACTCTATTTTTGCTTTATGTTTGGCTTCATTTCAAGGGTTTCAGTAAGTAATAGCAAGGTATGGTGTAGTTGTTAATATTTTTTGAAAGAAAGTTTAAGCAGGGGTGGGGAACTCATGGCCAACCAAGGCTAATGGTCAGCAAGGATGGGAATTGTCTAGAGAGCCAGAAGTTAAGCACCCCCAACTTAAAACAAAGGTTGCTCCAAAGATTAAAAACAAGTGCAAATAGAGAATGTGATCTGCGCTGACTCTGTTCTCACTTCTTGTGTCGTGCAGAGAATTCCATATGTTTTCATGTTTCGTAAGCAGCTATGGGAACTAGAAATGGGGAAAAAACAACCCTGGATGCAGTAGGGCTGGCAGTTGTTAACTATATTGTATAATTTGCAACACAATTCTTACTATGCATACACAAACAAGAGCTAACTGGTTTAATGTGCAATGTTTAGGAAAATGAATATTAATTTGTTTATATGAATTTGTAGCCTGTCACTATGCGGCTTCATGTGGCAAAATGTCCCTCTGCTGTTTCCTTCCACCAGAGCATTTCCACCTTGTGCCATGGTCTTTATAAAGATGACCTGAACATTCAGAACCAGCCACACAATATTAGTGCATGTGCATGTATGAATGGTGCACTGCCGGTTTCTCCAGTGTCTAGGAGTCCCTTTTGCCAACTTTGACTAGTATGCCAGCTGTGGCTGCTCTTTGAGAGAGAGAGAGGTTGGCAACAGTGAGCCACAGATTGATAACTTCCAGATTTAATTTCTTCAGCGTGCTTTACCTGGGGCTGCCCTTCACTTGGAAGCAGAAACTGCAAAACTCTATAAGTGCATGGTTGCTCTTTGAGGCAGTCTATTGGCAACAAGTGATTCCTTTGCTGAAAGCATTGCACTGGCTGCCAGTTTACTGCCAGGCTAGATTCATGATTATACACTACCATAAAGCCCTAAATAGTTCTGGACTAGGATATCTGAGAAACAGCCTCTCTTCCTGCAGCCTCCCCCAATCTGTTAATTTTTTTCATGGTATCATCTGCCTGTCAGGCCGGTGCCAGCAACTCCCACGGCTGGTTGCCCAGCAACGTACAAAGACAAGCAATATTTTTACCATCTGCTTTTTATTCAGTATTTACAGAGAGCGGCTCTAAAACCCATCCTCTTGGATAATGCCACTGTCCCGAGTGAATCTCCACCCCACCGTCTCACCCACTTCCTCATTCATCAAGCTCAATGTCTCTCTTACGGGTGCTGAGAAGTGCCCTCTGTCTTCCAGCTCTTTGCTTTCCTAATTTCAAGGCTTGCCAGGTTGTTGGAGATGGTGTGTCTGGGATGCTTTCTAGTGATAACGTGTCAGCCAGCTGCTCCGGCTCAGCCTCCTCCTCTTCCATTATTTCCCAACTTTTCCCCTCATCTGCTTCTGAGCTGTGACCTCCTTCCAACCCAAGTTTGTAAATCTAAACTGTCTTCCTCCGGGAGGGTCAGGCTGGGGAGGCAGTCTCCACCATTCCTCCTCTGCCCAGTGGAGTAGGAAGGGGGTGCGAAGGGTCAGGGCCACCCCGGTTGTCATCACTGAGGGGGTGACAAAATGGCAAAAACATGTGTATTTGAAAAAATGACTCCCGCACCCACCGCACCCCCCTTCCTATGCTACTGCAGGAGCACTCTCCCCTCATGTGATTTCCAGAAACCAGAAGCATTTCTGCCTCCAACTTTGCAGGCAGAGCACAGCCTTCATGGCTAGTAGCCTTCGACAGCCCTCTCCTCCATGAATCTGCCTAATCCAGAGGCATAGCAAGGTGAGGCGGGGGGCACTGGGTGCCACACCATGGGGCCTGCAGTGTGCCTGAGCCATGCGCCTCTCCTGAGGGGGAGCCGGTGGGCGGACTGTCTGCAAGCTTGTGCTGTTTTTTCGAGCAGCGGGGGGCTTGTGTCTGCCCACCACCTCAGTCGCCCTACAGCTGAGGGGGAGGCTGCAGAACGGCTCCATGCAGCGTGCCCTGCCTTGGCTCGCCCCACCCCCATGGGCAGCTTTCCCTGCCCCAGCTGCAGGTTGTGTGCCCCACCCCGGGCATCTGTGCGGCTATCTACGCCGCTGCCTCTGCCCAGTCCCTGTGGGTAGAACATGCTGCGACTCAGGCATGTGTTTTTTTAGTTAGGTAGTTCATAAAATCTAAGTACTGCTTGGTTGTATAGAAAAATTTCAAAAAGTTTTGCAGAAAAGATTTTAAAAAATAAAATTATCCTCCCAAAATTACACCATAATTTAAAACATATAGAAAATAAAAACTACAGTGAAATGGACTGAAACTCGTAAAAATTTTCTAAAAGTCTGGGTAGGCTTGTCTAAATGAGAATGTATTCAGCAGGCACTGAAAGGAACACGTTGAAGGCACCTGCCTAATATCAAGAGGCAGGGAGTTCCAAAGTGTTGGCACTGCCACATTGAAAGATCGAGTTCTTACAGATGTGTAGGTATTATGTGGATATTATGTGAAGCGGTCAAGTAGGCACATGTGGCGTAAGGTGATTTCATAAGTAAAATGGTGCTTTTAGGCACTGAGGCTCCAGATCCCTGGAATCCTCTTCTCCTTGAAAGGAGGGTGAAAGGTTGTTTTCTGCTGCTCCAGAGAAGCGGACACAGAGCAATGGATTCAAACTACAAGAAAGAAGATTCCACCTAAACGTTAGGAAGAACTTCCTGACAGTGAGAGCTGTTCGGCAGTGGAATTTGCTACCAAGGAGTGTGGTGGAGTCTCCTTCTTTGGAGGTCTTTAAGCAGAGGCTTGACAGCCACCTGTCAGGAATGCTTTGATGGTGTTTCCTGCTTGGCGGGGGGTTGGACTGGATGGCCCTTGTGGTCTCTTCCAACTCTATGATTCTATGATTCTATGAAGCATGCATCAACATTTCTACATATTTAGACATTGGCTGAAAACTTCTATCCCCAAATTAGTCTGTTCAGGTTCTGCAACGTTCGTTTCGTGTTTTTAATAGTGTTTTATCATTTGCACAAGGTTTAAAAGTTTTTTGTGGGTTTTTTTCTATGCTACTAAGGTATTCTCTGAATGTAGAGCAGTTTATATATTTTGGAATAAATTATTAATGTGTATATATTTTGTCAGCATTACTTGTGAAGTGATAGCTGTGGGTTTTCCTCACCCTTTCTTGTTTTCTCCACTTCCACAACACCTTGACAAACAATACATAGACGGAAGATGTGGTGGCTTGTTGCCATTGCTTGCCTAATACAAGCAACTGGAGGCTCAGATGAACTGAGTAGGAGGAGAAGAGATGCAAATCCTGAAGTTCACATGAATGTCGTAAGCTACAAAATCTTCTTTATAAATGTTATTACAGATGCAGGCATGAGATGGGCCTGGAATACATATCTGAGGGAGCTGAAGCGCAGCACTTGTTCCGTCTTCCTTCCCCCAGTCTAGAACAGACAGGGATAGCCAACAAGGTGCCCTCAAGCTGCTGTTGTGGCGCTCCAGTTCCCATGAGCCTCATCCTGCTTGGCCAAGGGTTCTAGCCCAACAACATCCACAGGGCACAGTGTTGGCAATCCCAGATTTAGAACATCCAAAGCATAAGTATTGATTAATGGAGTGGGAAGATGCAATTAGGAGCAATGACAAACAAGCCATTGAGAAATGCCGAACTTTTCCTTGGAGTGATACTGAGGAGCCTGGGAAACACAAAGCAATGCTGTTCCCAATTTCCCTCCTACTGTCATGAGCTCTGTGCAGACTTCTCGGCAGAGTGGCTCAAAAGAGGGAGGAATAACTGGACAAGAGTGGGGGGGGTTGATCTTTGGGAGTAGCCCAGTGGCCTGAGAGGTGCAGATCCTTCAAGTGTCCCTATTTTTCAGGAACAGTCCCGGATTTTCAGAACCTGTCCCAGTTTCTGATTTGATCCCAGAATGCCCCACTTTTACTTAGGACACCCCTATTTCCACTGGAGAAATGTTGGAGGGTATAGAATAAGGTCTCCCTATTTTCATCAGAGAAACATTGGAGGGTATGGAGGTGCTGAGCTGGATGCTGGAGAAGGAATGAGTGGGTAGTCATGAGAACACTCTACTTCAGTGCTGTCAGTCATCCCAAATGCCCAAGAAGAGCTGCCTGACTTGGCTTCCTGCTACTGAAGCACTTTTTGCTACTGCGGATGTTCCTGAGTCTTAATCAGACAGGATGTTATGTGGTTGAAGCAGTGTGAGCAGACCCAGCCCACTTGCTTGCCCAGTTCCATAGCTCAGGTTGGCAGCTGCAGAAATGCCTATGTTGATTCCTTCTTCAAAATGAGAGTTTGTGGACATGTTGGGTATTGGTATAGCATCTTAGCTTACACCTAGCCATGTACCTTGGCACTCTAAATTATCTGCTAAGTGTGCATCTTGTAACCTGGTGAATTTTGGAGTGAAACTTTTGGCAATACCTGAGCCGAGGATCTGAGTGCTGCATGGGAACCAGGACTCCTAGTCTGTAATATTGAAAGCAGCTCAGAAACTTTCGGAGATCCTGGACATCAGTAGAGTAAGTGCTGGTGCTTCTCTGTTCCACATTGAATAGGAGCTCATTGCAAATCAAATATTACAGCAAATAATTGAACAAAAAAGACACATATTTCAAGGACGACTTAAAAAGCACACCAGTGAGGAAGGTAGACAAGAACTTTGGGGGAGGGGGTTGTTTACACAGTGGACACAGGTTGAAGCGATCTCTACACATGTACAGGTGTTTTCTGTCACTGAGTCTATACTTGTTGATTTGTACAGCTCAACACAGGTACGCAGACTGTACACTCATGGAACCCTACATGGGAATTACAGTATCACTATACAGCTCAAATATTTGTGTACGAATATGCATCTTGTGCACTTGGTGAATGTACAGTGGTGCCTCGCAAGACGAAATTAATTCGTTCCGCAAGACTTTTCGTCTTGCGGAAATTTCGTCTTGCGAGGCACCGTTTCCCATAGGAACGCATTAAAATTTAATTAATGCGTTCCTATGGGGGAAAAAGTCCGGGGGCCCCTTCCGACCATCACCAGAGCCTCGCCGCGCCGTGTTTTAAAGCTACAGGGAGCGAACAGCAGCACTGCTGTTCGCTCCTTGCAGCTTTAAAACGTGGCACGATGAGGCTCCGGTGGGGAGAGGCGGCGTCGGATCGCGCACGGCCATCCAAAATGGCGGCGCGATCCCACTCCGCCCCCCCGCGCACCGGAGTCTTGCCCCGCCATGTTTTAAAGCTGCAGGGAGCCAACAGCAGCACTCCTGTTCGCTCCCTGCAGCTTTAAAACGCGGCGCGATGAGGCTCCGGTGCGCGGGGGGCGGCGTCGGATCGCGCACGGCCATCCAAAATGGCGGCACGATCCCACTCCGCCCCCCCGCGCACCGGAGCCTCGTCGCGCCGTGTTTTAAAGCTGCAGGGAGCCAACAGCAGCACTGTGCATGTCTGGAGATCGCAGACATGCACAGTCGATCCAAGATGGATGCGATGCACAACACCCCTCCCGACCGGAGAAAAAGGTAAGCCTTTACAGCTCCCTGTAATGGCGCGGCACCGCGTTTTAAAGCTGCAGGGAGCGAACAGGAGTGCTGCTGTTGGCTCCCTGCAGCTTTAAAACACGGCGCGACGAGGCTCCGGTGCGCGGGGGGGCGGAGTGGGATTGCGCCGCCATTTTGGATGGCCGTGCGCGATCCGACGCCGCCCCCTGCGCACCGGATCCGCGTCGCGCCGCGTTTTAAAGCTGCAAGGAGCGAACAGCAGCACTCCCTGCAGCTTTAAAACACGGCGGGGCAAGGCTCCGGGGGGGCGGGGGGATCGCGCCGCCATTTTGGATGGCCGTGCGCGATCCGACGCCGCCCCCCGCGCACCGGATCCGCGTCGCGCCGCGTTTTAAAGCTGCAAGGAGCGAACAGCAGCACTCCCTGCAGCTTTAAAACACGGCGGGGCAAGGCTCTGGGGGGCGGGGGGATCGTGCCGCCATTTTGGATGGCCGTGCGCGATCCGACGCCGCCCCCCGTGCACCGGATCCGCGTCGCGCAGCGTTTTAAAGCTGCAAGGAGCGAACAGCAACACTCCCTGCAGCTTTAAAACATGGCGGGGCGAGGCTCCGGTGCTTACAGTGGTACCTCGCCAGACGAATTCGTCTTGCGAAAAAGAGCCATAGACGAATTCGTCTCGCGAGTCAACTAAAAACTCGCAAAACCCTTTCGTTTTGCGAGTTTTTCGTTGTGCGAGGCATTCGTCTTGCGGGGTACCACTGTAATGTGTAAAGACCACAGTTTATTGTGTGTGGCGTTAACCCTTCTGGTAAATGACGCAGTCAGCAGAATCATGAGATGGAAAAAACCTTGATGACCACCAGCATTTTAGCTGTGTCACGGCAACTCCCAGCTCATAAAATGAATGGTTAATTAAGAGCAGTAAAATATACCTTCAGCCAGGCGAAAGTGCTGCCATTTCAGCCGAAGACAGACAACAGACTAATATACAGAGTTTCATGTTACACTGATACCCATACATGATACCTGGATGTGCGAAACTTCACCTGTGACGCAGGATGCACTGCTGAAAGCTCACACACTCACACTGTGTCTCTTAAACAAGAAAAGACACAAGAAACTGCTGACTCCACATAGATACAACTCCCTCCAGTGCCATCTGGTGACTAAACCATATAACAACACTGTTCACATACTAGCTATGCCAGAATGCGGGAGCCAAAATCTCAAATTGGGAACAGAAGCTAGGGCGGCTTTTGTCAATCCAGGATGTCCTGGTTAAATTGGGACACTTGAGCAGTATGGAGCAGGTCTACCAGGACTCACACCCAAGGTGGTCTCCTCTCTGGCAGACAGATTAAAACATTATGAATTAAAATATCTCAGCAATTTATTTTATTTCTTTTTCAGAGTGAGCTGATCTGTTACAAAGGATACCCCAGTGAAAAGTACGAAGTCTTAACAGATGATGGCTATTATTTGACAATAAACAGAATACCCTTTGGAAGAAAAAATCTTACAGTCAGAGGTATCTGGTATATATTTATATTTTAACAAATCCTAAGTCTATGAAAGTGGTATGAGAAAAGCCTTAATCACTATGCCAGTGCAGTGTTTTGTAAATACAAAAGCTTTACTTAAGCTATCAAAGCCTCAGTCAAGCCCAGAAGCGACTGGTCCCAGAAGGCCATTACATGACCCCTAGAGCTCCACTGAAGCATTCAGAATCACAGGTGGGCTTAAACTGGAGGGGCAGAAGGGCAGGAAAACCCGCTCCACTCCTGGTGTCAAAGGCCAATTTAGGGGGGTGCCACAGGTTTACCCGCAGTGGGTGCCAAGCCAAAAGGGTGCTGCAGGGGGCACTGCATCTATGATGAACAGCAGAAGGAGAGAGGCGGGAGGCACCACTGAAATTTAGAAGTCTAAAATCTGCCACTGCAACTGTTGAGCAGGAAGGCCTGAAAGGAGCTTCTAAGTGCTCTCAGTTGAATGCAGTTCCAAGCCTCTCTGTAAGTGAGAACCAGCCTGCTTGGTCAGAATCACATGGAAGCATCCCCATAGAAGCACGTGGAAAGGTACTGAGAAGAACATGCTTTCAAGGTCGCTTCAAAGCTTCCAGGAAAGTCAGTGGTGGGATGCACATGCCCAGTGCATGTCGGGACTTTGGGAGCAGGGCAGTTGGCTGCACACACCCCGATTCAGTGTTCACATATTCTTTTGAATGCTTGAATAGGGCTTTGATAATAAGTCTCTTCTACAGTCAAGGCTCCGATTCATGTCCCTAACAAACGTATTGGCATAATGTACTGAAATATAAATAATGGTTTCTGAACATGAGATATATTTCTTAATATCATTGTTATCATGGGACGGAAATTCTCATCCTCTTTGTTTTAAAATTTTCTTTTTTAAACTAGGTCCCAAGCCTGTTGTGTTACTGCAACATGGACTACTTGGAGAATCTAGCTTCTGGGTCGAAAATATGGCCAACAACAGCATCGGATTCATATTAGCAGATGCCGGCTATGATGTTTGGCTGGGGAACAGCAGAGGAACGAGCTGGTCTCAGAGAAACGAGCATTTTTCAGCTGACCAAGATGAATTTTGGGATTTCAGGTAGTTTGGATAGAAAAAAGAAAAAATATTATACCAATTGACAGTATTATCTCGCACATTAACTATTTAATTATGAAGATAATTAATATTCATGAAATTTGCAAAAACCTATTATTCACTCAGATGACATTACAAAAGCAAGCATGGGTCATCTACCTGAGTACTGTCAACAGTGATTGGCAGTGCCTCTCCAGGGTTTCATGCAGAAGTCCTTCTTCTTCTTCTTTTTTTTTACAAAGATTTTATTGGTTTTCCACACAAACAAATACACACACAATAGAAACATACAACAACAGATATAACAATCAATACAAAAATAACAACATTACAAAAATACAAACCTATACTGGAACACCAACATTCCTTTCACTAATTTAAAAAAATAATTGTTTCAAATCTTCTTGGGGGACTTCCCCCGTTTTCTCTCTCCTATGCTTCCAAATCTTATTTACTTTATTAACTTCTCATCTTTGAAATTTAAATCCATTACCATCTAAATATTCGAATATAATTTCTTAATATATAATATAACTTCACAATACAAATTACTTCTTCTAAAATCAATTCTTAAACATCTTATTTAACTAAAACTGCTGCTAATAATCAATCCAAATATTCCTTCAATAATTCAAATCAGAAATTTCTTAACACACCGATTTCAGGGTACCATGGTAAGCCGTCCTAATACATTTTTTATAAACATTTTACCCTATCCCTCTTCTGTCCATTTTCCTTCGCCATCTCGGGATCACCCATCCGACTTCTCTCCACCACCTTCCATCATTGTCCAGAATGTCCTCTTTTTCTTTATAACCAAAAGCCAGCAAACAGTCCGCAGATATCCTTGCAGAGAACTCCAGGGGGAACAAACCATCATCTTCCAGCATCTCTATTTCTAACTTCCAGTCATTTTCTAATTGTAGTTTCCACAAATCTTTTCCCTTCATTTCTGGGCTCTCACCCCAGAAATCGGATATAATATGTCCTTCAACCCTGGGCCTCTCACACCACCAGGATTTCCCTTCTTTTTGGAGTTGCATAGTCACTATATATTCTTGCTCAAATAAATCCTCAAGTTCCCTGGCAAGGTTTTCTTCAGGTTTAAAAAAGTTCTCAAAAGTTCTTCTCGTTGCTAAAAACATTCCATCAGCATCTTGCTTCAGCAATTCTAATTTCTGGTTTAACAATTCCAACTTCAGAAAAATTATCCTTTGTCCGTGGGTCATACCCGGATCTAACACCAGTTTAAAAACGAAACCAAGCATGGTAGAAGTAGGCATGGGGGTATCAAGTTTCAGTACTTTTCCATCTTTAACCACCAATCTCCACCACAAATCTCTGCCGCCATTTCCCCCTAAATCGGGGTGAAAAGATTATAATCCAACGTTTAAAGGACGAAATACTTCCAACTTCTTAGTTCCCCTATCGGGGATTCAGCCGATCAGACTTGTCAAAAGAGGTCCGTAGAAACACTGTATCCGCTTATGCAGCAGCAGTAGAAAACATTGTTATTTCTCACACTCTGCAGGGAGAGGAACAGGCTTCCTTTTTGCATTCCTCCCAGAGAGCCAATTGTCAAAATTTAGTCAAATAGCCTCCGTACTCACGGCTTACGGGGGTTCTCCTTCTTTTTTTTTACAAGGGGATCGGGAGAAGGGTTCAGCGAAATTTTGAGCCAGCTGGAGTGCCCATGCCGCGGGACGCTCGACCCGCGGTTTAGCAGAGCCCCGCTGTGCGGTAGCGGGGCTCCTACCCCCGGGAAGGCCAGGGTCGCTTCGCTGCCGAAACGACCCTCGACCGTCCGCAATGGCGCCGTCGCCGGAAGTCCATGCAGAAGTCCTTCAAGGCTGATGCCAGAGATCAATCTAGGGACCTCATCCATGTAAATAATGGACTCCCACTATTGTGCCACAGGCCCCATGCCATCAGTTATTCACCAGTGCAATGATATAATTTTGCAGAAACAATCAAGATGCTCTCTGCAGTATCCAATCTTTCAGCCTCTTTGAAAGACTTTTTGACCACAAAGTCATGGAACTCTTCTCTCTTTTCATCCCTACCAGCAGCACCAACATGTTAGGCATGGGCTTTAGCAGGGGAGGCAAGAGCGGATGTCTTACAAGAGCGGATGTCAAAAGTAGGAACACCCCAAATTGGCAAGGCAAAAGCTTATATTCTTTATACCCAAAGCACAGGTTTCCTCCCTTGTTTCCCCATTGGCTGGGTACATGCAAGGTTTACAGCCTATCATGACGGCCTAGTTACAATACTAAATTCCCCGCCTTTGTTGACATCTCCCATTACTCTAGTTCCAACGACCACTACTCCTGTTTACCTTTCTCCTTATTGGTCCATGTTTCTTATGTTTTTAAACACTGACTCAAACAATAAAGCCACACCCCAACCACTAGTGGGTGTAACCGAGACCCATATTAGTTGAAACGTACAGATAAACCACAAACGGTTGCAAACAGCCCTTTCTATAATCTTCCTAACCACAACCTGTTCTTTTCCTAACCATAAGCTCTTCTAAAGATATGTGTAAGAAAGATTCTGCTGTCTGCAGTCATCCAGCCATTGCAGCCTTCTGGCCTTTTGAAAAGGCAACATTTTTAATCCTCACAATGCCCCTTCCCATGATTCATATGTGAGGGGACAATTGTGGCTGGGTGAACCTGTTACTTCTAGTTAGGGATGGAAGGATCTGTCGGTTTTAGTTCTCTGTTTGTCATGTTTTTCCAATCTTAAATTTGGTTCTCCACATATCTGCAGCAATTTGAAAATTTTCTGTTTAACAAGTCTTCTTCAGTGCTTTAGTGCAAATTTCTCTTAATATATTTTGGTGTGCACATTTCATCATGTCATTTACACTAATTTTTATTCATAGCTTTGCATAATATGTGCATTTTTGCAATCTTGATTGGTTGGAGAATGGCATCACAACATATGGATTAATATGAATTTTGAAGGATTGTTGTGTTTCAGTTGTCATTTCGTTTCAGAAAGTGCAAATTTGAAAAATTCAGGTTTCAATGCAAACTGAATCAAATCACCCCCACCTTCCCTCGTCACACCCTGAATTTCAATAGGGTTACACTGAGCAGGACAGTAACTAAAAGCTATAGATCTCTATGCATGTTGGCTTTCCACATACGTACTGTGACCTGCATGATTCCAGAATGTGTGGAAAGAAGTAGAGGTCTACACACTGAATATCTTCACATCCTACAGCTTGCTTTTATGTGTGATGGTTCTTCATGAGATTCGTGTGTGAAGTGGAAAAAGTGGTGGGGTGATGTTTAGTGATGTTCTGTTGTTGGAAGCCACCCCTGCAAAATTAAAGTGGAGAGTAGAGATGGTGGCTCCACCACCTGGTTCTTCACCCACATTTCAAAAAAAAAACCTTGCAGAAGACAACACTGTGTGAAACATCTGGGAGTTCATAGGAATAAGTGTCATAAATTCTGCAATAACATTTAAACCTTTGCTTCAGTTTCCATGAAATGGCCATCTATGATCTTCCAGCAATGATCAACTTCATTCTGAAGAAAACTGGGCAGAAGCAACTGTATTACGTAGGCCACTCTCAAGGCGCTACCATTGGTATGCTAAAGTGGACTGGTCCATTTTTGTCTCTTTCTAGTAGACCAGGGATCAGAAATAACCAGCCCCCAGGCTAGATGCATCCCAGATCCAGTTTTCAATTGGCCTTCTGGGTCCCCCTGCCCTGAAACCACCAGCTATTCAGTGGGAATGAAAAGAACCTTGGATGTCACAGAATGAAGCCTTGCAATAAGTCCCACAGTTATCATGACAACTCTGGCCCTGCTGCACACAAAGCTGTGGTCCAGACCTTCGAAGTGTGAGGTCCATTTTAGGGCTTTGTAGTAACAAGGGAAGCAGACCTTAGTGCTGTTCCCATTTACCTTAGGTTATATTACAGTTGCTGTGTAGTAATACCAAGTCTAAAATTTAAAAAAAATGCCTATATGACCTGAAGATGAAGTCTAGAATAGGTATGAGCAGAGCTTTTTTCTCAGCCGGAACTCACAGGAACTCCGTTCCAGCACCTCTCAGGTGGGTGTCATTGCCATTATAAGAGAACTCAGGGTGAGTTCTGTCACCTTTCTCCCTAGAAAAATAGCACTGGGTACAAGGATGTTGTTGTGTAGTTTGGGGTAGTTCCAGGGGGAGAGTTCATTGTAAATCTGTTCATTCACCTAATGAGTATATCTGCAAAAGAGAAATTTTTAAAGAATCACCTACATTGCCTTACTTTACTGGCAACTGGCTTCAACCTAAAGCAAGGAGGGGTGATGGTTGGGTTTTTCCACTCCATATGAGGTATATATAGGGAACCCATGGCCCTCTAGATGCTGTTGGACTTCAACTCCCATCAGCCTCAGCCAGGGATGATGGGAGTTGTGTTGCGGCAACATCAGGGGGACCACAGGTTCTCCTCTGCTATAGGACAAGGGAGCAGAGGTGGATCTTGGGGTCTCAAATTTCCGTGGCACCCTGTGAAACGCCAAAATTCAGTGCCCTTAATCATTGTTGCAGCACCCCCAAGGATCTGCACCTAGTGCAACCAAGCTGGTTGTGCTACTCTAAGTCTGCCTCTGCAGGGAGTACCCTTTCAACTGGTGAACGAATTTCTTAACATATGGTTATCAGCAGCTCCAAATACCCACTGTGTTTTTTCCCCCGTTTGCCCTCCTCTCCCCTTTAGGTTTCATCGCATTTTCAGTCATACCAGAACTGTCTCAGAAAGTCAACATGTTTTTTGCCCTGGCTCCTTCGATCTCTCTTCAGTATTCAACATGCCCCTTTTTTAAACTGAGCACCATATTTCCTGAATACTCATCCAAGGTGAATCACTATTTTGTGACTATCCGCACCCATTGGCGGAGGAACGGTGGGTGGGGTGGGGGGAGCGCATTGCCCCCGGCAACATCAGGGAGGGTGTACCATCATGGCTGGCTGCCAGACACACGTCATGCACTCTACACCACACCGGGCGCCACGCCCCTGGGACGCACACCATGCCCCCCTCAGGCGACATGCCACACCCCCAGGATGTGCGCCAGCCACGCCCCCGTCTGCTCTCCTCCCCGGTGTCAGAGCATGCAGCTTCACCACTGTCCACACCCCCAACCTTCCTGCATTGAACTGGAAGGTCTGATGGGGAATTGTAAGTAGATTTGGTTGGACAGGCTTACAAGGCTTCCTGTAACTGGATCTGGGTGTTATCAGCGGTTGTGGAAAGGTTGGACAACCAGGGACAAGGAAATCCCTAGAGGCATGTAGCTTATTTTGCCACTTTTTGAAAGCTTCATTATATGTAAGGTCTTTATATCTTTACAGAGCACGCTTGTCAGAGGAGAATTTGTGTTGTCTCGCAAGCCTGCGAGAGACTTTATGCAGAAATTATGCCGCGCATCTTTTATGCAGAAATTATGTGTGCGTCTCATTTTCACTCTTTCGGGTGGATTCAACGCAACAAATCTAAATATGGTATGTAGATATGTGAAGAAGGCATAGTAGTTGATTAGCTGTTTAGCTATATGTTCTGATTTTCACAAGCTTTCGTTTTTGAGGCAAAAAGCTTCCAAAAGGAGCAAAAAGTCCATGGAAAATTGAAATCTCACTTAGAGTCAGATGAAAATGCTTTACACACTGGAAAAGTCCCATTGAAAATAATAATAATAATAATAATAATAATAATAATAATAATAATAATAATAAATTTATTACTTATACCCTGCCCATCTGGCCTGGCCTCCCCAGCCACTCTGGGTTGTTTCCAGCAGGATATTAAAAACACAATAAAACATCAAATATTAAAAACTTCCCTAAACAGAGCTGCCTCCACCTGTCTTCTAAAAGTCAGATAGTTGTTTATTTCCTTGACATCTTACGGGAGGGCATTCCACAGGGTGAGTGCCACCACCGAGAAGGCCCTCTGCCTGGTTCCCTGTAACTTTGTTTCTCGCAGTGAGGAAACCGCCAGAAGGCCCTCAGAGCTGAACCTCAGTGTCCGGGGAGAACGATGGGGCTGGAGACGCTCGTTCAGGTATACTGGGCCGAGGCCATTTAGAGGTTTAAATGTCAGCACCAACGCTTTGAATTGTGCTCAGAAATGTAAGAGCACTTACTCCTGAGTACATATGCCTAGAATTGCACCATTACACCACAATCCTATACAGGCCTACTCAGAAGCAAGTCTCACTGAGTTCAATCAAACTTATTCTCAAGAAAAATGTGCACAGCATTGAAGCCTTAGTGGGTTGGCATGTTTGCATATGTGCAGATCGCACATGATATGATTTCATATCAGAATGTGTTTTCAACGCAACAAACCTATGCTCATTTCTACTACACTTCTTCTTCTTCTCCTTCGAAATAACATTTATTAAATTCTCCATTTTGAACCAATTAAAACAACATTAAAACATTCCAAATTACAACAAATCATAAAAAGCCAAATACAAATGCTGATCTTTTTGAGCGTCTTCCCATGCTTTGAAGTTCACAGAGTGCTGATCAACCCATGTCACATTGCATTTCATAATTCTTCAGTGAACCACTCCGATGTTAATCCTTCTGTCTTTTATTTATTTTTATTCCTTCAGCCACTGATCTGTTCAACTTTTGCTTCTATAAATTTGTGTGGAATCTTCCTTGTTGAAATCCATATTATATTTCTGCTCTCGAGGGCTGTAATATTCCAAGTCTCAAACAAAGAGACACCAGTAGCCCTTGGCAACTATCTGGGGTTCCCCTCTGTGCGTTCGCAGCATCTCTTTGCAAGCTGATATTTCTGCCAAATCTTAACAACTCAGTCCAGGATTTTGCCCACTGAAGGTGGCTGCCAAGTCCACCCTCAGTCCAGATATAAACAAATCAAAGCAGCTACCAAATGCTTTTCTAAACCAGCCTTTTTTAAGTGGTAGCCTTTCCGGGGGAGGTTTTACCAAATATAACTGGGAATACAAATATCAAGAAATAGAACATTGAAGGCTTACCTCCCCCTAGGGCTATATAATTAATCCATATGTTGATTCAACAAGCTGGTCAGACTTAGCAAAATAAAATAAAAAATCTGAAGAAGTGTGCATGCACACAAAAGCTCATACCAATAACAAACTTAGTTGGTCTCTAAGGTGCTACTGGAAGGAATTTTTTTATTTTGCTTCAACCACGGCAGACCAACACGGCTACCTACCTGTAACTAGACTTAGCAAAGTTACTTTCACTTGTCAATGGCTGCTTGCAGATTTTAAATTGCATCCACTCCACCATAAATCTCAGACAAACATCCAAATTTCTCTCCAGCTGTTAATGAGATGCCACTTCTACGCTGATCCAATAAATCATACCGGGGTGTGCTTTCCTCCTCCTCTTAATTAACTCATAGTCCAGATTCCACCCCATCCTTTTCATTTGTTAGATTTAAAGTCTACTCACATATTCCAAGCAGTGTCTTAAGTTGTAAGAAAAGTCTTTCTCCAGATCTAATCCTTCTCAGAGGCTGGTTAAATTTGCAAGTTATTTTCTCTCCACTGGTTCAAAGCAAGCCTGCTAAATAAGTCCAAATTTTATCTTTTAAATTAAGCAGGAACCCTCTGCTCATGACGACATTCAGATAGTTACCTAGACATGCGTGTTTTCCATCCAATGCTCTCTGCCCCACATTCCCTTGGAATGGGCGGTATATATTGTGCAACTGAGGCTGAATCTGCCTCCACCACAACCTTGGAGGAGTTTTGGGGCAGCTAATTACTCTCATATTCCCTTCCTTATCAGCACGGAAAAGCTCTGATGGGAAAAAAACACACAGCCATCAACCATGGCAGCCAGACCGAAAGTCATTTCTACTACACTTCAAATGTTTTCTGAAATCACTGGTGTTTGCCCAGATTCCTCATTCTCAATGAAATTGCATAGCTTCCTGCTCCAGTCCTTTTCTCATTGCAATGTGTCCCCTCTATTCCCCACTACCACTACAAGGTGGTGCTATCTCAGCCTTGGAAACCTGAGAGAGGCAGATGTGGAGCAGCTCAGGTGACCATTGCTAAACATGAAAAGTGAGCAAATGGGATCCTAGAGAGATTAGAGTTCCTGGGTTTACAGCTCAAGGTTTGTCTAGACTGGATACAAACCACGAACTTGTGTTTGGGTGACATGCTAAGCCAAGCCAAAACATGGTTTAGCTGACAGCAGTGCAAGAGCAGGAGGACCGAAAGAGGAATGCAGCAAACTCTTTTCCAGGGATCTTCACACTTGCCCATTTGAACTAAGTCAAGAATTTCAGCTCAGCGTTTCATGCAAACCAATCCCCTAAGTACTAGGCAAACACAAAATACCATACAACAAGAAATTCAAATATAATCAAAGGAATATCAGTATGACTGGGCTTTTAAAATACTTTAAATCAGGGCCCTTTTTTAGCTGGAACTCACTGGCACCTCTCAGGTGGGCACCGTTGGCATTCTAAGAGAAAGAGGGAGGTGATCATGATGAGGTCTGGCACCTCTTTTTCTAGAAAAAAATATTACTGCTTTTAATACTCTCAAAAGCACAGCATTGAGGTTGGACATTGCCTTGATTACATAGCTGTCATGACAAGCAGCCACTGACTGATCTGTCTTCCATGATGTTTTTCTCAATTTCTTTCAAAGCCAGCATTGCATCTTGCAGAAGTGAATTCCCAGTTGAACTATGAACTGGGTGGCAAAGATCATTTGCTTTGTCTGTCCTGAATCGCCCAACCAAAAGCTTCACTGGGTAGCCTCAGGTTCATGAAATACAAGAGGGTGAAAACCCCTCCCTCTCCCTCTGCACCATGCATAATTGTATGCCAGGGGCCAGCAAACTTTTTCAGCAGGGGGCCAGTCTACTGTATTGCAGACCTTGTGGGGGGCTGGACTATATTTTTGGGGGGTTAAATGAACGAATTCCTATGCCCCCACAAATAAGCAAGAGATGCCTTTTAAATAAAAGCACACATTCTACTCATGTAAAAACATACTGATTCCTGGACTGTCCGCCTGCTGGATCTGGCCCCGGGGCCTTAGTTTGCCTACCCATGTTGTATGATATCCTTGTTGTTGTTTGGTTGTTTAGTTGTGTACAACTCTTCATGACCCCATGGATCGGAGCATGCCAGGCACTCCTGTCATGCTATACTACTCACCTTATTTCTAAACTAAATAGTTCCAAATAAGAACTTTATTGGCTTTTTCCAAACAAAGAACAACATAACAACATACACCACACAGACAAACAATCAAACAACATAATAAAACAAATATAACCCAACTAAAACTAAAACACCAATAATTCTTTTTCTTGTTCAACACACACACACAAAATTCTTGTTTCAAATCAATACTAGGTGACTTCCCCCGTTTTCTCTCCTTTGGTTCCAATTCCCATTTACTGTAATAACTTCTTATATCTAAAATGCAAATAATCTAAGGAAAAACTGAACACATTTCTCAATAATTAAACTGAATATAATTAAACTGAACATTTTTCTCAATAATTAAGTCTTGCACAAATTAATCCATCACTTCTTAACTAACATTATACTTCTTATTTCACTTAAACTGCTGCTAATAAAAAAAATCAAATATCTCTTCTCTAGTTCTAAAGCTTAAAATCTTAACACATCGGCTTCAGGGTACCATAATAAACCATCCTAATTATATTTTAGATAATTCACCCTATCCCTTTTCTGACCATTTTCTTACTCCATCTCGGGGTCTCCCCCCAGACTTTTCTCCATCTTACACAAAAAACATTTTCCAGAATGTCCTCTTTTCTTCTAAGTCCACAATTCCAGACACCATCTAATACAGTCCTTGCAGTCCCTGCCGAAGCGACCCACGACCGCCCGCAATGGCGTCCTCGCCGGAAGTCTCTAAACTAAATAGTTACAGATGTAGTTGCCTTTGCTTGTTCCTCAGATTATTTTTTAAAAAATAAAATAAAATAAACTGTGTCTGCTTTTCAAATCAAATGTTTCTCACAGAGCCGTGCAGATGTGTATACAGCTCATTTTCCAGATTCAACATCATCTAAAACCTTACTACACTGGAAACAGGTACAGTTGTGTACTTTTAAGCAGATGTGGTGGTCAAGAGGGTTCTATGTTCCATTAGTCTGTCAAAAATTGCAAACTCATATTGATTGCATATAACATTTAACTGTTAGAGCTTCCACCAAAGATACTGGAATTGTTAGTGTGCTTAACAAGCTGTCTGCTGATAATACCAGCAGTGGCAGAGTTTTCACAATGTTCAGTAATATGTATAATGTAATATCTAATTCTATGGCTTTCCTATCATTTTGATAGATAAAAGATTCAGGGTTATTCAGATATTTTGACTACGGGAATGAGAATGAGGCAAGATATAACCAGGTAAGAGAGAACATTTTGTGTGTGTGAACAAATAAGTTTCTTCACTTATTTATATGTATTTCATTTTTCCTCCACGGAGCTCATACGTTGTTCTCCTCCCTTTCATATTCTCATAACAACCCTCAAATGGGTTGTATCCAACTAAGATCTATTCAGTGTAGACCCATTGAAATGGACGAACTTGAGTTAGCCATGTGTAGCTTCAATAGGTTTACTCAGATTAGGACTAGCTTGTCTACTACTCTTCATGTTCAGAAGCAGAATGTCTCTGATTACATAGTTACTATAGAGAGACCACAGCAGCTGTGATCATCACAGTTTGTGGGGATAACCAGTTGGCCATTGTGGGGTCAAGAATCCTAGACTAAATGAATGTGATGTGGAAGACATGTTCTTAATCCCTTAAAGAAGAGTGCAAACTCAGTATCACTTACCATAGACTAGGTATTAATTACACCACATTCCACAATATGTTCTTTTTTTAAAAAAAATAATAATTTAAAATTAATTTTCATTTATAACAATCCAATAAAAGCCACATTAATACATTACCAAATTACAATATGATTAAAAAAGCCAATTATCCAATACCAAATTAAACAATCTTTGTTCTGGATTTCAGGGATTGGTATTCTTATTTTGTCCAGCTCCAATACTCTTAGTCCAAATACGACAGTTCCGATCCTGAGTTTTATAGTTATGTTTTAATATAAGCAGGGGTGATGCAGAAGCCTGGCTTGGAAACAAACTGCAGTAAGAGAGGCCCCCACAGAAAGTGGCCTTACAGCGAGTCAGACCGCTGGTCCATGTAGCTCAGAGTTGTGTAACACCGAGGCAGCAGCTCTCCAGGATTTCAGGCAGGGGTTTATGCATGCAAAGCAGGCACTCTACAACCTCCTCAAAATGTGGAGTGAATCTCCCAACTCCCAAACTCCCTTTCCTCTCTCAGATCAATCTCCAAGTGCTTGGAAGGGCCCCAGAGCCATTTACACGACCTCAAACACACAGGTGACATGGTTCTGGCAGCAAAGAAATGAGGAGAACTCTCCTCTTTTTCCTCCCATCATCATTCTAGCTGCATGATGGGCCACAGACCACAGGGGTAGCTCTTCAGGGGAGCTTGTACTGCCACTCAGATTGCCTCAGGGTTTCCGCCCACCACTGGTTTGGGGTTTCATTAATTCACTTTTTTGCAATTATATAAACCACAAATTCTAAAAGCGGTTAAAACCATTTCTACAGAGGACAGAGGTACAATTGCTGTTTTTTTATATGGGTTTTGGGTGCAAAATGGGGGGGGGGGGTAGACAGCAGCTAATCCGAGGAGAGCCTCAGTGGATTCACTCATCCCTATTTAAAGCATACTAGCAGTCCATGAGTGTCCTAGTTAGGAAGAAGGAAAATCCACCCTCCATATAAACCTGTGAACAGCCCATAGGTAGTCTGAATTGTGTCAAGGTGCTGTCACAAAGAACATGTGGGTGTTTGTGGGTGTTTAATGATCCTCTGTCTTTTACTCTTCAGAGTGTTCCACCTTTGTATAAAATAGAAGACATGAGTGTACCAACTGCAGTGTGGTCTGCTGGAAATGACTTGATTGCAAGCCCAGGAAATATAGCCGTCCTACTTCCTCGCATCTCTAACCTAGTTTACTACGAAAATATTTCATACTGGAACCACTGGGATTTCATCTGTGGCCTCGATGCCCCCAAACTGTTGTATTGCAAAATCATAGAGTGGATGGGGAAGTCTCTGTAAATCGATATTTTGCTATAAAAGATTTAATTCACTATCTTTTATTAACCAGTCTTTATTTTACACCTGTCACAACAAACCCTGTGCCCTGCTAATGTGGAGAGCCCTTCTAGGCCACTGAAACCCAGAGTTTGCTTTAGTTGGAAAACAATGTGGCTTGAAACGGTGCAATGGAGTACTTAACAAACAGCAACAGAATACTAGCTCCGCCCAATGTATGATGGAGAACAGCAACAACTGACAAAGGATAGACATAATAGAGTACAAGGACAGAATAATAGTGTATGGGAAACAATCTGGAAGATATTGTCACAAGGAGATAGAGTGGCATGTCTTGGAGTTCTCCCCATATCTGAGCAGCGCCCCAAAATTAGCTTCTGTGTGGATGTTTCTTTAAGGAAAGAGAGCTTGGATGTTTGACCACAGATGTTTCTAATTAAGATCAAGCTCTCTATAAAAGGCAGGCATTTGGGATGGGAGAGAGAGCCTTGTCATGGACCCAGGGTGAGGGTACTGTGAGTCTGTTTGTGTGTTCTTGCTACCCATTTGAACAGATTGGGGACATGGTGATTTAGGTATGTATGCTTTGTTTTTTTCAATAAAGGTACTTTGGTTCATCTTTCACCTGCTTTGTTTATTTGCCCCGGTATCCTTGAAAAGAAGAGCTGCATTTGGCAGAACTAGAGCAAGACAACTTAAAAGACTTTCTGATCAAACAATTCTCGGCGTTCTGGGAGCTTGAAGAAAACTATCTGGAAGTATTCATTGTAAAGGCATTTAGATTGGGATCTAAAGGGAAAAAGAATCCGAAAAGAGTGAATGATTGTATGATCTATTTTCAAAATAGAACACAGAGAGACCTGATACTGGACTTTCACTACAAGAACAATTTGGTGATTCAGCAAAAAAAGATAATTATTTTTAAAGACATTCCAAGATACTTTTTGATCAGGAGGACGGATTATAACGACCTGTCAACAGAGTTAAGAGCAAGGAAGATTCCCTTTAGTTGGAAATTTCCAGAAGGCCTTAATTTTACATACAAAGAGAGAAGAATAAGAATAAGGTCTTTGGAAGACAAGAAAAAGTTCTTGGATAAACACACTGCTGACTTTGCAGGTTCCTCATTGGATCCTACCAGACTGTACCAGTTGGTACCACCGGGGAAGCCGACGAGAGAAGAGAAGGCCGCGGGCGGGGAGAAGGAAGAAGAGGAATCGGAAGAAGAGGAAGAGGAAGAAGAAAAAGAAGAAGGAGCGGTAGGAGGTACAAAACTCTGAGATGGCACTAAAAATTTTAACTTGGAACATTCATGGCCTGAACCAAAGGCCAAAAAGACATAGGGTCTATCATGCATTAGAACAAAAGAAATTGGATATAATTTGTTTACAAGAGACCCATGTTATTCGGCATCACAGAAGAATATTGCAAAATAAAAAATTAGGCCAAGAATTCATATCTTCAGATAAAGTCAAGAAGAGAGGAGTCGTCATTTATGCAAAGGAAAAATATAACCCAAGACAGCTTTTCAAGGATGAAGAAGGGAGATATATAGCAATTGAAATCACAGCTCAAGGCGAAAAATATATCGTATTGGGACTCTACGCGCCAAATGTAAAAAAGGCGGACTTTTATAAAAAGATACACAATTTGTTGTTAGATTATTTGGACTATAAGGTGATTTGCTTAGGAGATTTCAATGGTGCAGTTTCCACGTTGATGGACAGATCACAAAGAGCAAAAATTACAAATGAAGGGAAATTGCCAAAGACTTTCTTTCAGATGATAGACAACTTAGAGTTAATAGACGCATGGAGATTAAAGAACCCGTTAGAAACAGAAGCAACATATTTTTCAGAACCACAACAGTCGTGGTCGAGGCTCGATTATATCTGGATATCGAATAGCCTAGCACCAAAAATTCAAAAGGCAGTCATCTGCCCCAAGACCTGCTCAGATCACAATGCTGTACAATTGGATTTAAAGATCCAGCCCAAGGACTCTTTCAGATGGAGGATGGATGATACATTGTTCAGAGATACCAGGCTGGTGGAAGCCGCAGCCAATAAGATAAGAGACTATTTTCAGTTAAATCTTAATCAAGGAGTGGAGAAAAGGATTGTATGGGATGCAAGCAAGGCGGTAATGAGAGGGTTCCTTATAAGTGAAAGAGCTAAAAAGAAGAAACAACAGAATAGGGAAAAAGAAAAATTACTGTTGGAAATTAAAGAAAAGGAGAAAAAGTTAAGAGGACATCCAAAAAGTTTACAAATTCAAAAAGAAATAAAGATCTTGCAGTCACAATATTCTAAAATTCTTAACCAGGAAATTGAATGGAAAATTAGATTGATGAAACAAAGAACATTTGATTCAGCCAATAAATGTGGGAAAATGCTAGCTTGGCAGCTTAAAAAGAGACAAAAAGCCAATGTTATTACAAATTTAAAAGACAATGGGAAAAATGTGGAGAGTCCGGAGGAAATTAGGAGATGCTTTCAGAAATTCTATAAAAAATTGTATAAAAAAGAGGAAATAGAGGATAAAGAGATCGAGCAATTCTTGGAGAATAATGGCTTACGCAGAGTCCCAGAAGATAAATCGTTAATCCTCAACCACCCAATAACAACTCTAGAAATAGAAGATGCAATTAATAACATGCAAATAGGGAAGGCTCCAGGACCAGATGGTTTGTCAGCTAAGTATTATAAAATGTTAAAAGACTGGCAAGTTCAGCCGTTAAAAGATTTATGCAATGGTTTATTGGAGGGAGACAGGGCTCCAGACACATGGAAGGAAGCGTATATTACACTGATTTTAAAACCGGATTCAGATAAAACACAAATGAAAAATTACCGACCAATTTCATTGTTAAATGTGGATTATAAAATTTTTGCTAATGTCATGGCCGTGAGATTGAAGAGACTTTGAAAGAATATATCCACAAGGACCAAGCAGGCTTTTTGCCTGGGAGACATATAAGTAGCAATACAAGAAACATTGTGGATATATTGGAAAGATTGGAAAAGAAGATTAATACTGAGGCAGTCTTAATGTTTATCGATGCAGAGAAGGCCTTTGACAATGTTTCTTGGAGTTTCATGAAGAAAAAATTGGAGAAGATGGGAGTCGGACAAAAATTTTTGAATGGCATAACTGCCATATATACAGAACAAAAGGCTAAAATAATAGTAAACAGTGTAATATCAGATGAAATAAGGATTGAGAAAGGTACAAGACAGGGATGCCCTATCTCCCCTCTACTTTTTATCACGGTCCTGGAGGTACTTCTGAATATGATTAGAAGAGACAATTTAATAAAAGGAATAAAGGTGGGCGAGAAAGAATATAAGCTCAGAGCTTTTGCCGATGATGTGGTGTTATCCCTACAAGATCCTGAAAATAGTCTACCAAAGGCTTTAGAGACTGTAGAAAAATTTGGTAAAGTAGCAGGATTTAAACTGAATAAAGCCAAAACGAAAGTGTTAACAAAAAGCATGTCACAACTGCAGGCACGAAAGTTACAAGACCAAACTGGATTAAATTTTGTTAAAAAGGTGAAGTATCTGTGAAAAACTCTGGAATGAAGTTAAAAATGATATGGAGATTTGGACAAGGCTTAAACTTTCTTTGATGGGAAGAATTGCAGCAATAAAGATGAAAGTTTTGCCAAGAAACCCAGAATTAAATACAAAATTCTGATAGACTCAAAGGAGAGAGGTATCTTTGGTATGGTAAAGTCACAGCCCACAAGGCGTTCAAAAATCATATAGTGGCGATAGATGTTGGCAACCCCAATGAATCATTGTACCTCCTTGGGAGGGCCCCAGTCCAGCACCGCCTGCACCTTTCGGGGGTCCATCTGGAGACCCGCAGGAGAGATGATGTATCCCAAGAACTCCATGTGCTCCTGGTAAAAGGCACACTTTTCCAGCTTGGCATACAGCTGGTGCTGCCGAAGATGCTGCGGAAACAGGTGGACATGCTAGCGATACTCCTCTAGGGATGTGGAAAACATCAAGATATCGTCCAAATATGCGTCCATGAACAGGTCCAGCAAGTCGCACAGGACATCATTCACGAAGTGCTGGAACGTTCCTGTTGCGTTACACAGTGCAAAAGACATGACCCGGTACTCGAAATGGCCGTACCAGGTCCGTAACATGGTTTCCCATTCATCTCCCTCCCAGATCCGAACCAGATTGTATGCCCCATGTAAATCTAATTTAGTGAAGACCTTCGCACCTTGCAGTCTCTTGAGCAGTTCTGGAATTAATGTTAGAGGGTAGTGATTCTTGATGGTAACCTGATTCAGCTTCTGGTAATCGATGCACGGGCGCAGCCCACCATCCTTTTTCTTGACAAAGGCAGGGGAGGTAGAGGGGCGAATGAGCCCCCTGGCAAGATTATTGTCCAAGTACTCCTGGAGGGCCCCAAGTTCAGGAGCAGACAAGGCATAAATGCGGCCAAAAGGAACCTCTGCTCCTGACTGCAAGTCAATAGGACAATCATAAGTCTGATGGGGAAGCAACGTCTCGGCCCCCTTTTTTCTTGAAAATGTCCACCAAATCAAGGTAGGGCTCCAGGATTAAGTTGATGTCCGGAGACCCTGTCCTGTCTGGGGCACTCCCCTGCAAGGTGGAAGAACTGAGTGCCGGCTGGTGAGGAGTCTCCGATGCCGGCAGCAATGGAGGTAGCACGGGGGGTTGAGCACAGACATCATGGCAGAAGGACGACGAAAAAGACATCATCCGCTGTGCCCAAGAAATGGCGGGATCATGCTGGACCAGCTGGGGCTACCCAGGACCACCGGGAAATGAGGCGTCTGGACCAGGTCAAAAACTAACAGTTCCTGATTTCGGGGCGCCACTAACATGGCCGGCGGGCAGGTTTCCCATGTAATGGGGCCGGAAGCGAGGGGAGTGCCATCCAACCCAACCACTGGAACAGGCGTGGCCTTCGCCACTGACAGTACTTGTTACTTTTCAGCAAAACTTATGTCCATGATGACTCCAGAGGCCCCAGAGTCAATCACTGCCTCCAGGGTCAGAATGCCCTCCTGGGGCAGGAGAAAGCAAATAGGGAGCAGGAAATGGGGTGCACGGTGACTGGGCCCCGGCTGCACCCCTCCTATAATCTAAACTATAATCCATAAAACAATGGCAAGCTACAGTACATAAAATAATACAATACAAATTGAGAAGCAGAGGGTGGAGGGTGGAGCAAGGAAGTCTCTCCCCTCACAGTTCTTCCTTCAGGACCAGCTCCCCTATGAGGACTCCCACAGAGCACAGCAACTGCTAGGGGCAGTTTTTGGCATTTGTTGCTGTGTTCTAAGAGGGGTTATGAAACAAGACCATTTAGATGTTGTATGGTCTCCATTTATATGCTTTATAAATTAAAACAGCACAGTGCACATGTCATCAGTGCCCTCTATGTGGCGAAGCTAACTTATTGTTATGTGACTCTTATTTAGAAAGTGTCCCTTTGTAGGACCTATCTCATTCTGATATCTGCAAAAGTGTACTAAACCTCTTGTCTATTTCATCTTAATTTCAATAACTTGCTCCACACAGTTCTTATTCTATGTTTCTTTATTGTTTATCTTGAACGCACGTTGTTTTTGAAAACTCAATAAATACTTCTTGAGCAGGATGCATTGATGCTGGATAAGGAAATGTGATGTTGGAGTGTGACAAGAAGTGTGGTTCCTTCGTTGCTTCAACACGGAACTGCCCTCAACTTAAATAATTTACGAATGGGGTAATGATAAATGAAATCCAGTTGCTTGCCATTTTTCCATAATGAGACATTCTCTTTGGTGCAATTTATAAGAAGATGCAGAAAGAGGTGTACAGGAATGGTTCAGCACCATCCTGCCTCCCCAAAACCCAGCTGGGTATTGCAAACATCCCTTGCAAGTGCTTAGCAAGATTGCAAGGGTTTCTTTGTTTTTAATTACCGTATTTTTTGCTCCATAAGACACACTTTTTTCCTCCTAAAAAGTAAGGGGAAATACCTGTGCGTCTTTTGGAGCGAATGGTGGTCCCTGGAGCTGAATTGCCCAGGGGCCAAAAGCAGATTGTGCTTTTTATTTTACAAAGAGAAAAGGGAGTGTTGAAAGGACCCCGCTCAGCAGCTGATCAGCAGGAGATCGGGAGAGAGATAAGAGTCCCCGGCTCCCTTTCAGCCCCGCCCTCCTTTGTTGAATGTGCTGCAGAGGGAGGTTGTTTGTTTCCCCAGGACATGTGACTGGCTGATTAGATTATCTGTCTGAAAACAGTAGAAATGGCTCCCTTTCCTTAAGATTTTTCAGAAATGTGAGTTAAACCCCATAAAAATGGGGCTTTTCCTCTTTGCTTTTCCCCCTTTGCAAAAGGAGCTTTGCTTTTCCCCCTTTGCAAAAAAAGCTGCAAAACCTTTAGCTGATCCTCAAAACAAAAAAAAAACAAAAAAAAACCCCTAAGGCTTTTCCCTTTGCAAAACCAGCAGCAAAACCTTTAGCTGATCCTCCAAAAAAAAAAACCCAAAACCCCAGGGCTTTTCCCTTTGCAAAAAAAAGCTGCAAAACCTTTAGCTGATCCTCAAAAACAAAACAAAAAACAAAACAAAACAGGGCTTTTAGAGGAGGAAAACCAGAAAAATATATATTTTTTCTTGTTTCCTCCTCTAAAAATGAGGTGCGCCCTATGGTCCGGAGCGTCCTATGGAGCGAAAAATACGGTAATAATATAGTTTTTGCAAAGATTGCTTATAAAACACACTTTCCCTCCCCTACTACGTTCTCAAAAACGGGTCAAAATCTTTGATTCCCCTCCTGTCCCTATGAAACTCTCCTCCTCCTTCCTGAGAAAATAAAATAAATTCCTCTTACAAAGGGGGTAATGCACAGAAGTGATCAGTAGTGGTGTTGCATGTGGCGAAGCTGAACTGTGGAACCACCCAGCTAATACTGATATCACTGCTGCTCACTTATACCAGGCTGGTATTTGGGACCAAACCTCACTGCTACCTCACCCCAGCCTGGTGCAAGAAAGCAGCAGTTACGCTGGTTGGGAGGGTGGCTCTGCCCCACCATGTGTGATAAGGGATAGTGAAGCCTCCTTTAGAATTGGATTATGTTGCATCTGACATGATTATGCAATGATAAAGTACATCTTGTCAATATTCTGATTAAGCCACCATCTGGCTTAATCATTGCAACACCAGAAATCACTCCAACATTTGCACAATTTGATCCACTTCCAGTAACATAGAGAAATAGAGTTGGGTTTCTTTTTTCTTTTTTTTTTCAAATCATTTTTATTAGCTTTTCCGATCATAAAAATCACATCATATATTTATAAATATCAATTAATCCATAAGAGTTGGGTTTCATCCATGTATTGACGACACATTACCCTGGAGCCCCAGATTCCAACTTACCAATAGCTTACCAAAAGCATGGTAAACCTGAGGTACATCAGAGCTTAACTGCCATGCGGCCAAACACAAGACTCCCACGGCTGTTTCCTAGAACCAATCAAAGGCCTTTAAGGGATTAAGGATTACCCTTCTCCCAATACAGGTCTTCGGTCCGGGTGACCAAACTACTGGATGGAAAGGCATCCAGATCAGTGGTTCCCAACCTGTTTTTTGGCCATGCCCAACCTAAGCACCTTTAAAAATCCTGATCCGTCCCTCCCAGTGACATAATTCTTATTACTATATTCAAAAAGTGAACTATTCATGTGGAGGAAGCCTAAAAGGCTATTAACTGTTAATAACTCATTCTCAAACTGCCCCCCTAAAAATCAAATTGGCCCCCTGGGGGGGGTGTGCTCCACATTGGGAACCAAGGGACAAGATAGTCTGTTTCATGAAAGTGCAACTGATGCTACACAATCATCACTGCCTCAAGCACCATGCACCCAAATGGGATATTTGTGACTGGGCAGTAAAGTCTTTTTCTGGCTCAGGTTTCTTCTATCTGATTCAAATCAGGATAATGCTTGCTGAAAAAGCTCTGTCTTCAGGAACACAGACTGGAACTATAGTATTTCAGCAGGGAGGGTATTCCACAACAATGGTACCACCAGTGAATAGGTATGCCGCCATGTTACCACAACACCTGTGAGGAAACAAAGACTTGGGAAGGAGAGAATGTTGGTACTTACCATGATAAGTCCCTTCTCTGTAGGGAGGAAGGGGATCCTGAGTGGTTGTCATTGCCCTCCTCTCCACACACATGAAGTCAAACCTTTGAGAGGTTTTACACCTTGTAGGCAGAGCAACCCCCTCAGCAGCTCAATTCGTACTTAATCAAGTAACTGCATAGCCCAAAATGAACAACTTAACAGAACAGGAAGTGACTTCATACCGCGCACCAGGGTGAAGTGTCTGCCTTGCCACATCCCTTTCAAAAAGGTCAGGCAGCTGGCAGTGGGTTGGGCAGGTTGCGTGTGTGATGTCATGCACATGCAATGCTCAACCCCCTAATGTTGGGCACAACGAGGCACCCCTGTTTTTCCCTGTTTGAACTGATGTAGGGGTGGAAGCAAACCTGGATATTGAGGAGAGGATAGTGAGAGCTTGAGGTGCCCTCTGAGCTGGCTGCTCTGGGAGGGGAGAGGGTCCCTGCTTTCCTGGGTCCCCTCTGCCAGAGCTCCTTTCTCCCATGCTTAGCACCCTGAGACTCTTGTGCTGGCAATTTTGCCCTGCCCTTAGGAGGGGATGAGGAGCTGCTGAGTTATGAGGTTGACCCAGAGGAGCAAGGAGAGGGCCCTCCTTCTCCTTCTGTGTGACTCACCACCACAGGTGGAGCACAGGTACTTCTGAGAACAGACCTGGCTTCTGCTGGGCTGCTGGGGCCCTTATGGGTTTGTGGGAAGCAGGGGGCTCTGGGGGCTGCAGGTAGTCCCAGTCATTAGTCACTCAGGGGCAAATGGCAGCATCCTGGGGGGTTGGGGGGTTGGGGTAGGCAGGAGTAGCCCCTCTCCCCACTTTCTCAAAACCTCTGGGTCCCCCATGACATCCGTGGCTGCATGGGTGGCCTGAATTCCCAGTGTCTCATTTGATCAGTCTGCAGAGAGTTCCATCCTCTCAAGCAACTCTCCTCCTCGGCATAAGCCCCTTCCATCATGTTTCACCCCTTTCCAAAACTTACACCCCACCCCAGAGGCCTCAAAGGGCTATAGGCCCAAAACGGCCAAAGAAAATGGATGTAAGGAAAAGGAAAATGAGAGATCTATGGAGCTGGGAGAGAGCAAAAAAGCAGCAAGCAGAGAACAGAGCAGGAACAGAAAGAGGAGCCAGGAAAAACAAACAGAAGAAGAAGAATGCAAAACCCTTTCCAAAACACCTTTTCTCTTTTGCTGTACTTGAAGCTGCCGAGACGTAACCGGCTGTACTCTTGCATAAATAAAGTATACTATTCATTGTATCATATTATAGATTTTGGAGCCTTATTTGCCCCTACGGGTTCCCATTGTTGCGCCCGGTGAGAAAACATGGAAGCAGAAAACACCTGAGGCTTCTGGCTTCAGAGAGAGAAAGATTTATTATTCTGCATGCAGAGGTACTTGCGGTGTTCAGACATCCAAGCAAGTACAAAACTAGCCAATTTTCAGACAGTTCTTATAGACAGTTCTCTGGCTCTCTTCCCACCCCAGAAAACTTCCTCTTGTCCATATAAGGAACATTTCCTGTTGTACATATAAGGCAAATGACATTTAGCCAGAGTTGGTTCATGCGCACTCCAGCAAGGCCACCCTATCTCTTGACCTAGGCAACAGTTCCTCTCTGCAAGGACAGTTCTACTCTCTGTGTAAGGTCTACTGTTATCTCCAGACACTTTAGTCATCATTTGCCAGTGTAATGTAGATCAGAGTTCACAGCTTTACAGAGCAATTTCATACAGAAAAGCTTAAGAAGTTCTTTTATACTTAATACATTCACTGGACTAACAATACATTCAGGTGAATATATATAGGTTAGCTAATTAACCCCTTCCATTCCCTCCTGTTCTCTTGGACCGCTGGAATTCTTTCTCCAGCGCGTCCCTGGGAAATGACTGATATTCTCTAGCAAGGGCAATGAGCTAAAGAATCCATGACACAACTTTATAAATCACCATATGCATGCATTGCATTAAACAGAAAATACAAAGGCAAAATAACAATGGGGGACACAATATCAACAGATACAACAAATACAACTAAGGATCTTTTACTTCAAATATTCCTAACACTAATTACAGAAACTGTTCAACTGGTCACATTATCTGGTAACTGGTCAACACAAATTAAGGCAATATGATCACTCAGTCCTCCCATTCAGTGTTCTTTTCCTTCCCTTTCTTCTATTGGCGTGCGCTTTGGCAGCAGGTTTGTTGCTTCTTGGCCTTTGTTGCTTCCCTGGATCTCCAGCTTCAAGGGATGTTTCAGCACACTGTGGCAGGTCCTGTCTCTACATGAGGAGGTGGACACCAGCCACTTTCACCACTGGCAGTGTTGTCATAAAGACTGTGTAGGATCTTTGCCACTTAGGTTTCAGAGTCTCTGCATAGGGATAAAACTGGCTTAGCAAAGCTACATGGCATTAGGGCACCTGCTAAAAGAATAGGAGATAGTTACAGAGATTATATCTGCCCTTGGAGGGTGGTGTCTTGGGCTCCTCCAGCCTTTCTTTTGCCTCACAGATTAACCTCGCAGGTATCGATATTGATCACACCTCAGTCCTCCTCCCTGTTGGAGGTAAGCTAGAATAACCCAATCAAATAAGGACAGCCTCCCATACACTCACAAGATATTACTGACCATGCCGGATCACTATCTCCTCAAAATACAATATTCTTCCGCAATGATTATCCCATAGCTCCTTGGTCTACTTCTTTGGCCCAGAGTAATAATTTAGTTCATTTTTCCAATCCATGCAAACACTCTAAACTTAGAATACACACAAATATAAACAAATACACAATACAATCATACTATCACCACAATTTCAGACCAATTTAACATAAAACTCTGCTAATGTCAGGGAACAGAAAGATACAATTTTTCCCAAATAAGATCCATTTCTTCAACATCACCTTCCAGACACACTACTAGAGCCATTGCAATTCTCACTATCTTGACATCCTTCAGAACATTCTCCTTTTAAGAAACTTTTACATAGCATCTAATCCACTCCAATATAACTTTGTACAAGTGATCTAGGGTGTTTGGGTATAGCTATTTTCTCCTTACTGTCTTCTTCTCTTTCCTAATGTTCCATTTCTCCATCCCAATTATATTACCAGTTCCAATAGCCATATCAGAGACTGACTTTCCCTCCTCTTCTGTTTTCCTGCATCCAAGCACCAGCCATTGATCCTTAGTACCTAATTTTCTACTTACCACCTCACCAAGCCTATCAGGACCTTGTGTCCAAGAATTAACTCACCACCACCAACCTATTTTTGACCTTCAGGAGGACTTAGGGTGGAAACAGGGCAGTAGGGAACAAATTCTGACAGAGTTGGGTTGTCAGACAGAATAGAACTTGGGCTATTTATCTCGCTTCAGAGCCATCGGTAGGTCACTCTCATCATCTCACACGTGGCGGCCAGCTTAGCAAAATTGCTAACTCCTCACAACGGTGTTTCATTAGGACAATGGAGTTGAACCCTTGATGTGCTCATTCAAATAGTGACAATTTTCAGGTTTCTTTTAGGTAACAACAAATTATGGGCAAGGCAATAGGGAAAGCTTCTGTCCCTTTTAAAACAATCTTTGAAGGGCTTACTATATATACCACCTCTGAAGCAGAGCCATCTTCAGGCCTCTCTCATTGTCTCATGCTTCCATGGCAACAACCTGGTGGTCCTTGTGGAGAACTAGCCCAATGCCAGGTAGGGGTTAACTTTTCTGACAGTTAGAACCCTCAGGGGTGGGCTTAGCCTGGGTATAAAACACCCCTCCCAGTGGGCAGTAGGGGAGTTGAAGATGTAGTTGAAGTTAGAGTTAGTTGGAGTTAGAGTTGAAGTGTGGAGAGGTAGTTGAGCAGTGTGAGTCAGGAGGGAGAGCTGGGAGTTTAAGAGTCTGAGGTGGAAGTTAGCAGAGAGGATAAAGAGATTGTGAAACGTGTTGTTATTGATATTTAGTTAACTATTAGAGGTAATAGGCCGGTATCATTTAGAGGTAATAGGCCGGTATAGGACAACTGTTATAAGCTTATTGAACAACCTTTTATTTATCAGCAACCACAAGCTTTTGTACTCAATAAACAACTTTTTAGTTCACAATATCCTCGTCTGTGGTGAATGAAGTAAGCAGGATCCAGCTAGTAGTCTGAAGGGCTGCAGCTGGGGACCGTTTGTCGTTGGTGCAGCACTCATAGACCGTAAAACGTCCGGGGGTGGGCTGTACAGGGCGAAGGGCCCGCGACATTAAAGTGGTGGCAGCGTCGGGATAAAAGATAGACATAAAGTGGTGGTCACATCAGGATCAAAGATAGATCTAAAGTGTTGGCAAGAAGTGCCAAGGTACAAGAAAGATTTAAGGGTGACGCATTGTGTGAAGTGTGAGGCTTAAAGAGGATTTAAGCAAACTTCTGTGAGACTCTACAATCTAGTCAGGAAGGGGGATCGCATACACCTGGAAAGGGAGAAGGGGAATTCAGAGAAGAATTACCTGGCCCTAGGGTGTGGTGTGATAGCGCCTAAGACTGTGAGATTGTGAGAGAATTGCAAAGATACTTTGCGTTTAAAACTATTTCAGGCAGAAAGGTTTATAGTGAGAGGTCGGAAAAGTACGCTGGACAAAGTGCACTGAGGTAACTTTAGGCGTGACTTTGGACCTAAGCTGTGGAAACTAAGCCTGAAGAAATAGTTTAACTGAAACATCCTTGATTTAAGTACAAATATAATACCACCAAATAAATAGAAAATGCCACCTAGGAAGACGAAAACAGCTCTTAGGGACTCACAAGTAGAAAGCTCTGAAGAAGAAAATGGGGTTTCCCAGATTGAAGAAACCAGTACTGAAGTAGTTAACAAAAATCCTGATGAGGGGACGAGTTTTAAAGCCTCAGAGGAATTTGAGAAATGGAAACTTGAGAAGGAATTTAATTTGAAAATAGAGCTAGCGAAATTACAAGCTGAAGCAAAAGAGAGAGAATTAAATATTGAAAGAGAGAGAGAGAGAGAGGCAAAAGAGAGAGAACTGAAAGAGAAAGAAATGACCTTAGCTATTGAAAGAGAAAGAGAAAGAAAGGCAATAGCACTGAAAGAGAAAGAAATGACCTTAAATATTGAAAGAGAAAGAGAAAGAGAAAGAGAAAGAGAGGAAAGAGAATATTTATTAGAAATGAAAAGACTTGAATTATCAGCTATAGATAATAGAAACAACAACAATAGTTCCACACAAAATCCTAGCAGGGTGGATTTAAAAAGATTCCCTGACTTCAGAGATAAAGACGACCCTGAAGCATTTATCATTTCTTTTGAGAGGGCTTGCGAAGATTTTGAAGTAAAAGATGATGAAAAAATGCAAATACTGAGAGCGCGTATTAGTGGGACATTAACAGAGATTTATTCTCAAATGCCATCTGATCAATCTAAAGATTTTGAAGCGTTTAAACAGTTGGTTTATGTCAGGTTCGGAATTACTGCAGAGCAACTGAGACAAAAGTTTAGAACAATAAAAAAATTGCGTGAGGAAACATTCGCTCAATTAGGAGCTAAAACTACAAACTATTTAAACAAGTGGCTAGAACAGGAGGGTGCCGATTCTGTGGCGAAAATAAAAGAGGTGATCACATTAGAACAATTTTATGACACGATTAATAGTCATCTGAAGTATTTAATTAAAGAAAGACGCCCTAAAACCATCCTGGAAGCTGCTCATTTGGCAGATGAAATAAATGAAATTCGAGAACACGCTTATGATGCCCCTAAATATAAGGACAAACATTGGGAAACAAATAAGTTTAAGAAAATGCAACAGCCCACAAAATTTACCACAGAAACTGCCAAGAAAATTTTTCCCGCCAATGCAAATGTTCCCCATAACACGCCTATAACAACGGGGGTGACTGAGGGAAAAATAAATAAATATAGTGAGAGTAAAAGGCCAGAATTAACCTGTTGGCAATGTGGAAGAAGAGACCATAGACAAGTGGACTGTAGAACTGAACTCAGAACTAAGAGTGTAAATAATATCCCCCAGAAGCAGACATATTGTGTCCAAACTGTGGAGGCAGAGTCAACTGCCAACATGGTTGCCAAGGCAACCGAGGCCCAGTCTAGAGCAGAGCCTGAGGAGATACCAGAGGCCCAAGTTATGAGGTGCTATATAATTCAACAAGATGACATGCTATTACACAAAACAGGAGAAGAAATTTGGGTAAACAATATAAAGGCTTAAAAGACACAGGGTCTCAGATTAGTATTGTACATCCTGATTTATTAAAGCCAGAAGACTTTATTAAAGGCAAAACAATCAGTTTAAAAGGGATATCAAAACAGCCGGAAACCTTGCCAGTAGCACTAGTTAATCTGACATATAAACAATGGTCTGGAGAATGGCAAGTAGCAGTTTCACCAGAAATCCCAGCTCCAATGTTAATTGGGTGGGATCTACTTGACCATGTACAGAGTGCATTTGTGATTACTAGGGCACAAAAACTGCAACAGTTACCTCAGGAGGAAAGGCCTGATACAATTGTTGAACTGACACAAGATACAAGTTTAGTGCCAGTTACAAATAGTCAAGCAGCTAGTTTTGCAGCCAAGCAGAAACTAGATACAGATTTACAGAAATATTTTCAAGCCACAGCCTTGAATACAGTATTAACCCCGGAAAGCCCTGAGCGGTTTATAGTCAATAATGGGTTGCTATACAGAGAGATTCTTTTAAAGCCTAATAGAGGGGGTAATGAGATCCACAGGCAACTGATAGTACCTACTGAATTTAGAAACAAAATAATACAACATGCACATGGCAGTATATTTGGAGGTCACTTGGGAATCACCAGAACCAAACAAAGGGTATCCCAAAATTTCTTTTGGCCTGGGATGGGCAAGCAAATAAAGTTATTTTGTCGAACGTGTCATACTTGCCAATTACAAGGACATGGGCAAGATAAAACGAAAGCACAATTATGCCCCTTGCCCATAATTTCCCAACCTTTCCAACGTTTAGCAATAGATATAATTGGACGACTGCCAAAAGCCAGCCGCAGGGGACATCATTATTTGTTGACTATTGTGGATTTTGCGACTAGGTATCCGGAAGCAATACCGTTACGAAACATAGAGACTGAAACAGTGGCTTCAGCTCTAATAAGTTATATGTGTCGGCTAGGGTTTGCAGAACAGATCGTGACAGACCTTGGAGCCTCATTTACCTCTAAACTTATGCAGCGTTTGTGGGAGAGGTGTGGGATAAAACATATCACCAGTACCGCTTACCACCCACAGACCAACGGCCTTGTAGAACGATTTAATGGAAGCCTGATAAGAATGCTGAGGGCATATGTAACGGAACATCCTCACGATTGGGATGACAATATACAAGCCTTATTATATGCTTATAAATCCATACCCCAGGAAAGCACGGGTTTTAGTCCCTTCGAATTATTGTTTGGAAGAAAAATCAAGGGTCCCCTAGATTTATTAAGATTTAATTGGGAAGGACGGCCGGTTGGGGATTCTGAGAATGTAGTTGACTACCTATTTAAATTGCAAAACACTCTCAAACGCTCACTAGAACTGGCAGGAGAACATTGCAAGGTTGCTCAACACAAACAAAAAGTTTGGTATGACAAAAAAGCACGTGTGAGATCTTTTGAGCCAGGACAGAATATTTTATTAATCAGACCAGTAAAAGGGGATAAGTTACCACTGACATGGGAAGGTCCTTTTAAAATCATTTCAAAAATGAATGATGTAAACTATACAATTCAATACGGTGAAGGGAGGCGGGTCATGCATGTGAATATGATAAACCCAATCAAGTCACTAAACCATGAACCCAATCTAGACTACAGTAGTCACGTTGTTGAAAAAGCCTGTGATATTGGTAAAGGAGTGTCTACCTGCAATGTGACCAGTGACCTATCTGTGAGATCAGTTAGAACAACTAGTCATATTTATGATCAACCATTCATCAGTTGGAAAGATAGAAAGAAAGACGTACTGGAAGTTATAGCTGGCATGGGGGCCCATCGACTTTCTATGAAAGTGAAAGTGTTTCCTACACTAGAGATTGTGTGGTGGGAAGATGGGTACCCTGCTGCTCATGCAACACAAATAAATGTCCAAAATGAATGTGGTTACACAGCATTAACAGGGCTACCACGTCAAAGGCATAAAAAAGTAGTCTTCAAATTGCTCGAAGTGGGAACTGATAAATCAATACAGACCAAAGATGAACTGACAACAAGGGAGATTGCTATGAGCAATAAGCAATCAGAGCTTTTTAGCCTACTTTCAGTAAGTGATCACGCTTGTCTAGAAAGCTTCAGCAAGCTGACTAAAAAAAGAAGATATCCCCAAACTTCTGAAAATAGTTCCCAGTGCATTTAAAAGCCAGACAACCAGTTCTTATGCAGCTTATGATGACATGGAGATGTGTGTACAAGTCCGCGAGCGATCCTGAAGGAGGGAGAGGTTGATCTAAGAGAGCTTTTGACCCTGAGAAACAAGGACTCTACCCAGCTTGGAATCCACAATCGTTACAGACGCCTCGAGTGCAGGGATCGGAATGGGACTGTGTCATCTGGCAGAGGAAGACAGCTTACATACCATCTCGTATGGCAGAGAAAAGACTGGTGCCCAGAGAAAGATACTTCTTGCGACGGTTAAGGACGATAAGGAGCGTGCCAGGATCCTAAACATCATCGCAGACGCCTTAACATGAAGACCCAAAGACAAAGGTTAAAATGGACAGTTACGGCTTTTCTTGCAATAAAGGCCTAATACTGCATGAACTATTGTATATAATGTGAAAAACCCTAATAATGCCAGTATGATATGAAGAGTTAAGGTTAGTAAGCATAGAAAATGTTTGTTTATATTGATGTTTTAAACTGTTGTTTGTATCAGAGGGATACTTTGGCTAGTAACTCCTCTGATACAAACCTAAAAAGGAGGGAGGTATGTGGAGAACTAGCCCAATGCCAGGTAGGGGTTAACTTTTCTGACAGTTAGAACCCTCAGGGGCGGGCTTAGCCTGGGTATAAAACACCCCTCCCAGTGGGCAGTAGGGGAGTTGAAGATGTAGTTGAAGTTAGAGTTAGTTGGAGTTAGAGTTGAAGTGTGGAGAGGTAGTTGAGCAGTGTGAGTCAGGAGGGAGAGCTGGGAGTTTAAGAGTCTGAGGTGGAAGTTAGCAGAGAGGATAAAGAGATTGTGAAACGTGTTGTTATTGATATTTAGTTAACTATTAGAGGTAATAGGCCGGTATCATTTAGAGGTAATAGGCCGGTATAGGACAACTGTTATAAGCTTATTGAACAACCTTTTATTTATCAGCAACCACAAGCTTTTGTACTCAATAAACAACTTTTTAGTTCACAATATCCTCGTCTGTGGTGAATGAAGTAAGCAGGATCCAGCTAGTAGTCTGAAGGGCTGCAGCTGGGGACCGTTTGTCGTTGGTGCAGCACTCATAGACCGTAAAACGTCCGGGGGTGGGCTGTACAGGGCGAAGGGCCCGCGACAGTCCTCTCCGTGGTTTGGACAATGGATTCACCCCCCTAGATGTGCTCTGCAACCTTGGCATGGAGGGTGGTGTATTGCCTTCAATATTGTTTCCTGCTTGGCAGGGGGTTGGACTAGATGACCCTTGGGGTCCCTTCCAACTCTATGATTCTATGATATGTATACCTTCACTTTATCATCAATTTTTCTTCCAATCATTCCAAAATTTCTGCCCCCTTTTCCTCCTGAGGTTCAAACTTACTCCAAATCCTAACTTTAACTTACACTGTCAGGGCTACACTGTCAGTTGCTAACCATGAGCCCCTTCCCATTCTACTTCAACATTCTCTTCTCCTTCATTCTACATCCCACAAACCTACATCTACATTCCCAAATACATTCTGCTAAGAAGCCATTTCTTCTGTTTCAAAACCTTCCCTGAAAAACTTAAAACCTGGGATATAAAATAAAACTTTTCCCTCTAATCAACTTCTGTTGAAAACAATCAAACTGCTCAGAAGACATAATCTTCTCCCCCCCCTTGTGGGTGGCAAATTCCCTTCTTTTGCAAGATTCACTGCTGCAAAGAGAAAAATCTAATCACATAAATTACACGTGGAGTAGCACATGTGGCAAATGCCTGCAAAACGAACTTAAAACCTTCTTTGTTGGTAAACTCTTTTACCTGCAGAGCATATTTACAGGAGGTACAATGCCCACATCTAAGAAAAACCATGTGGAGGACTAGACAACGTATGTTGTGTGAGTGTGGATTTTAAATCCGTATGCACCAATATATCTTTTAATGACTTTGTGCATCGTTTGGCAAAAAGGGGGGTGTTATCACACCCAGGGATGTCCTTAAGAATATGCCAAACAGCGGCATTGCAAGGGGGGCGGGTCGCCCCGGGTTCCAGGGTAGGGGGGGGGGTGACACTTGGGCTAGACCCGCCCCGCCGGCGGGCCCTGAGCAAGCCGTGGAGCGAGGCAGCCTCGCCCCGCAGCCTGCTCACAAACCTGCTCGGCGGCCTGCAAGCAAGCTGCGGAGCGAAGCCGCTCTGCCCCGCGGCCTGTGCGGGGCCCACCTGCCAGCGCCGCTATGGGGCTGTGGGACTGCCCCGCCACTGCTGCTCTAGCCACCACGGAAGCAGCAGCGCTGGCCCAGACGGAGTGCGCATGTGCAAAATGTCGCGGGTGTGCACTCCATCTGGGCTGGCGCTGCCGCTTCTGCGGCGACGTTATGATCCCGCTGAGTGAAAAGGCAGCTTGTGGGGCTGCTGCGCGCGATCGGCAGCTCCCCACAAGCCGCATTTTCACTCCGTGGGCTTGCAACGTCACCACAGAAGCGGCAACGGAGTACGCACTCCATCCTGACGTTGCGTCTTGGTGTCATGACGTAATGTCACGACACAACACCCCACCCGCAGGGGGGTGCCTCCGTTCACCACCCTGGGTGGCGAGGAGGCTTCCTCCGCGTCTGATGCCAATGTTGCCTAATAATTTTCTCAATTTCAAAAGTCATATGGTTGTATTCTAGGGAAGCGCAAATACATGAAGATCTTTTATTAACATGTGAACCAGATCTAAGAAGGGTCCACCTCTCAATTGTGTTTTTTGGATGGCAGTTGTTATTACAAAGTATGGATAACCTCGTTGTAATAAAGATGCAGAAAGCAGTTTTGAATGGGCTTTAAAGTCTTGTGGGTCTGATGAATTGTGTCTTAATCTTAGAAACTGACCTAAGGGAAGGTTATCTCGGTGAAGTTTTGGATGGTTAGATCTATAATGTAACAAGGAGTTTCTATCTGTGCATGCCATGCCCACCAGATGTATCCTCTCAAAAGTTTGACTTCCTGCCAGTGGATAAATGGGGAGTGACAATCCACACAGGGTCCCCTTTCTCCTCTGCAAGAGAAGTTTGATCTCTGTTATGCTGAATTCAAATGGTGATGAAACATCCAAGCAGGAATGTTTCTGCAGGCAACAGGAGCTGTAAGACTGGATGGAGATAAAGATTTATAGGGTGCAAGAGGTAATGTTGAGTATCACCAGGATATGGGTGCTGTTGAAATCTAAGTCGTGGGATTTGGTGAAGCAATATATGTGCAAATAGAAGAGTTTTAGAACTGGATATAGCACTAGCCTGACACAGAAAGGCCTCTATCTAGGACAAATAAAAGTAGGCATAGATCAGTGCCAGATCTATGTATACTAGGGTTACCAGATTCCCATCAGATCCATAAATTACCATATAACATATATTCAACACAAAAAAACAGCAATAGTTTGTTGTTGACAAAGGACAGCTGGACATATAAAGGGCCCCATTACCTTCACTAGCTTAGGACCTCATCAAACCTAAATCCAGCCCTGGGATAGATACATCTGTCCCTGCTCTATTTTGTTAATGTCTGTATTGGACTCTGTAACTTATCTGATTTGTTCATAAGTTTAATGTGTTCCTTATTAGGAAGTTTACAACAGGAGGATATCAGCTGGAGGACAGTTCTTCTGCTGGCTCTATCCAACTCCCAGGCACTGATTTGCAAGAATCTGCTATGACTTGAGTAGAGACCTTAAGATTTTCCTAGGTGGCCCAAGTAGGTCCTATAAACATTGCAACCCAATGGATTAGATCACCACATTCACCTGAGCTGGTAGACAATCTGGTAGACATCCACCTGACAATTTTTTGATTTGAAAAAAGGGATTTGTCTTTGAAATGACAATAATAAGCCCTCTTCTCTGGACTAGTCAATTTCCTGTTATTACTGCTGGAATTCTTCAGGTGTTGAAAGTTAAGAGAATTCTCATTGGTTGTCCATTGTTATAATGGCTCTTAATTGGTTTTAGGTCTATGTTTCACAAATAAGGACCCAGTATTAGATTCAGGTGTCATTTAGCCCAGAAAACCGGACCCTAATTAGAAAGCAGCCCCCTGCAGGGAAATAAACCTCACACAGCCTCAGTATGAAACTACTTGAGCAGGCAGAAGTTCCTGCTTCTCTATCCCTCAATGGGTTGCCACAAGATTCTTGCTTGGTCTCTCCCTACACTCTACAGACATAAGTGTTGGGTGCTGCAGGGTTGCATGTTGGTCATTTAGCCCTTAATAAAGATACTACATTGTCTGACTGTTAAACAACCACTCTTCCACCAGCCGGTCTGCTTTTCCAGCTGGGTTTCCCTGTTCAATCAAATTATATTGGTTTCACAGCTCAAACTCCAAAAGACCCCAAAGCTGTTCCCAGCCAGCAGCTTACAGTTAGTGCAGATAAAAAACGAAAATGGGGTGAGGCAAATCTGCACATTACATAGGTAAAGGTAAAGGGACCCCTGACCATTAGGTCCAGTCGCAGACGACTCTGGGGTTGCGGCGCTCATCTTGCTTTATTGGCCGAGGGAACCGGCGTACAGCTTCCGGGTCATGTGGCCAACATGACTAAGCTGCTTCTGGCGAACCAGAGCAGCACTCAAAAACGCTGTTTACCTTCCCGCCAGAGCGGTACCCATTTATCTACATGCACTTTGATGTGCTTTCCAACTGCTAGGTTGGCAGGAGCAGGGCCTGAGCAACGGGAGCTTACCCCATCGCGGAGATTCAAACCTTCTGATGGGCAAGCCCTAGGCTCTGTGGTTTAACCTACAGCGCCACCCGTGTTCTTTAAGTCCCATCTGTTTCCTAGTACCCATCCAATGATGTCCCACTACCACCAACCAATTTGGGTGGCTCATGGGTACTTTCCTCGCTGTTTGGCTCATTGCATTTTCCAGAGTTCTGGTGCCACTTCCTGTGTGGCTGTCTGTTGGGTGGGTGCTTCCTATTGCTCTTCTGAGGTGGTTCCCTGCTAGCAGAGCTGGAGGAATCCTATGGCTCCACTGGATGACAATGTCCTCTCTTGCTGGCCTAGGAAGAGCATGGGGCAGGGGGGAGGGGATTGCACTGAAGCACATGAACTTTGAGAGTCAATGCAGTCCAGGCACAATGTTATAGAGATAAAGGAGGTTAGTAATACCTACACCAAATCATAACCAGGTGCTCACCCACACTGTTCACCTGCAGAGGCCGGCGGTATGGGAACCCTGGTGCTGTTGGTAAGCTTGGGTGCCAATCAGATGAAGCCTTACAACCTTGCCTTGATCACCGCCCCTGAAAATAGGTGGAGGTGGCAGTGCCACAGCACCCTTACGGAGGAGAGAAGTTTCTCCCTCCCCATGGTCATAGCTCCACAAGTGTGGGGGGTAGTGGGGGTTTTCTCCTCAGCCCTGCAGAGCTGCATTGCCCAGTTGGGGAGGGGGTAGAGGGTATCGCCTTCCATGCACCACCCAGGTAGCTGAGCGCTCCCTTGTGTGGGAGGGTGAAGCCTGTCTCCCTCACTCCAACTACACCTGGCAGAGCCGGGCTCCCCACTGGAGGTGGGGAGCATCCGCTTCCATGAGGCAAAAAAGCAAGGAGCAGTTGCTGCCTCACTCCAAGTGCACCTGAGTAGGGCAGCACCCCTTTATAGGGGAGAGGGTGGGGGTTATCTCTGTGCAACCTCCCCTGCAGCACAGTGTTCCGCTGTGAGGGAGTGGGTGATGATTGCTTCCTTCACTCCTGATGCAGCTATTTCCGCTGCCCCCTGAAGCCCCAACAGCGCCCCCCCATACAGGCATGGCACTTTAAATGCCAAAGGGGGGGGAGGGTAGAACCCATGTCAACAGCCCTCACCCCAGTGCCTGGTCTCTGCTTGCCACCATGACCTGCTGCTGTTGCTCTTCAGTAGCTCCCCTGGCCTGCTGCTGCTGCCACTGCCAAATAAAAACCTCTTTGGACATTTCAGAGGCCCTTTAAATCTCCATTTCATCTGCTTCCATGGCCCAGGATCTTCGAAGCTTTTCAGCTTTTTCAATAGCCTCCAGCAACGCCTGTCTTCATCAGAATCCAAGCTCCAATTGAGGTTGGGGCCTGCATGCAGCCGGCTTTTATGCCCAGGAGTGGACCAGAAGGACAACCTCCACCCTCAGCCTTCTTTCCAGTCCACCCCCCGAGCCATGTTCACAAGGTCACCTGCTATGGCTGCAACTGCAGGCAAGGCCAAGCAGTCAACATGGCCAGCCTTCCATGATCACGCCCAAGCCGGATCTGTGCCCACCACTGGAATCTGTGTTGGACCTCAACCGTGGCCTTGCCACACCAGCTGAGAAGCAGCCATTACCTTTACGTGGCAGGGACTACTGACGAGGAAATAACAACATTTTTAAATGTCACAACATGACAAACAAACCATGGGGATCCATGCAAAGCGTCCTCCTTTGCCACCCACTTGATCTCATTAGTGAAATTTCTGGGGCGTGTATGAATCGCGAGTTAAGAGGTATGCATTAATTTACTAAGAACATTGTGCCATTGTTTTCCATGAAGGTGTCTAATAGCTAAAGTAGTTGCCACAGCTTTACTGTCATGTCGCAGAGGCTGAGAATGGATGCTGAAGAACTGGCTAGCATACAAACAAATCACTTCTTGTGTAACATGAAGAAGGCGGATTTCTGGTGGTTACTAAAGTTGGTGCCATATAAAGAAGCATTATTTGAAAATCCTGCTCCTGTCAAAGCACAGCAAGAGGACTCAGAATGGTAATATGGTCACTTATTCTATATCTGGCAAATCTTAATTCTTAATATGTTTGGTTCTCATCATAGAGCCAAACATATTTATGTTCACAGCTTTGACAGGGAAACAGTCAGCATCTCCTATAAATGACTAAGAAGTTTGATGTTGGTCCTTCCTTAGTGCTCTCAAAGGAGACAGACTTAAATGGAAAGCGGGAACAGCAAGTGGGCTTGTTGGGGTCAGAGCTTAAAAGGCAACCGTGGTCAAACAAGGTATGGTGTAGCTAGCAACTTTTTTTTTAAAGACGCCTTAAAGCAGGAGTGTGGAAGCTGTGACCATCCAGATGTTGTTCGACTCCAGTTTCCATCAGCCCCAACCAATGGCCAGAGACTATTGGTGCATGTGCGAATGACCCACTGGTCTGTCTAGGAGTCCCCTTTCCCACCTTTGACTGAAATGCCAGCTGCTACTGTTCTTTGATAGAGAGAGCTTGCCAACAGTGAGCCACAGAATGATAACTTCTAACCTTGATTTCTGTATCAGGCTTTATGTGCGGCTGCAACTAGTACCAAAAAAAAAAAAAAAAGTTATTTAGGGAAAACCTTTGCTGAAAGCATTGCGCTGGCTCCCAGTTTGCTACTTGGCTAGATTCAAGGCTTGACTACTTTTGTATAAACTCGCAAACATTTATGGACTAAGAGGTCAAAGAAGCTGTCTCTCGCAGTGCAGCCTACCTCAGCTGCTGAGATCTGTGGATGAACATTTGTTCATGATGATACATGCGCCTTCATAGAGCATGTTGTGACTTGAGCATGTGTTTTTAAGTTCCAGTTCCCTGAAATTTATTGCTCTAGAAAGGAAGCAAGTTCTATATTTTGATGTTGGCTGAAAACATTTCTTCCCAAATTAGCCTCCTTGGTTTTTGCAGCTTTGGCGTCATGTTTTTAAGGTTGTTTCATGATTTGTACTAGGTTTAAAATGACCATCTTTATAGTCTATGTTTGTATGCTACTCAGGTATTCTTTGAATGCGAAGCAGTTTATACATTTTGGAATATATGAATAAAGTGTATATATTTTTTCTAGCATAATTGATTGATGTGAGATCCTCCCCCCTTACTTTGTTATCTCCTCTTCCACCCCATTTATAAAATAGATGTATGGAATGAAGTGGTGGTTTCTTGCACTTGCTTTGCTATTTGGCATCCTAGAAGACTTGTGTAGGAGAGGAAGAGTTGCAAATCCTGAAGTTCACATGAATGTCGTAAGCTACGTAATCCTTTATTAAACTTATTGCAGAAACAGGCCTGAGATGGGCCTGAAATGCAGAATGTTTGTTCCTTCTGTCTCCCCCCCCCAGTCTAGAACAGGGGTAGCCAACAAGGTGCCCTCAAGCAACTGTTAGGGGACTCCAGTTCCCATGAACTTCAGCCCGCAGGACCAATGGTCAAGGCTTAATGGGAGTTCTAGTCCAACAACATCCGCAGGGCACCATGTTTGCAATCCCAGGTCTAGAACATCATGGGGAGGGAGATGCAATTGGGAGTGATGACATACAAGCTAAGAGGAAATGCAAAACTATTCCTTGAAGTGATACCGATGAGCCTGGAAAACAGGAGGGGAGACTTCTTGACAGGGCTGGCCAGGAGGGAGGAGGAAGAGATAACGGGGGGGGGGAGTTTGATGCTGGGTCAGTGGCCTGTGAGCAGTGGCGGTGGAAGGGGGGACGGTGGGGGAAGGACCGCACAGAGTGCCATCATGAGGGGGATGACAAAATGCTGGCTGAACTTGACGCTGCCTGTGTAGTGGAACCGAGTGGGGTTGAGTTGCATCATGATGCTGATGTGTCCCCTTCCCACCTCTGTGGCCGGGTGCATGCGCGGTTGGCCAGGCCTTGCTCTCCCTGCCCATCGATGCCTTGCCCTTGCTCAGGAAGCGTTCCTCTCACAGGCAACCGCCTTGCCAGCCATGTCCCTCCGGCCCACCTCTCTCTCTCTCTCTCTCTCTCTCTCTCTCCTGGCTTTCTTTCCTCTCCAAGTGCTCACTCCCTCATCAGCCTCCATCCCCGCCCGGTGTTGCCTTTTTCCCTCTCCAGCCATGGCAAGTGTGCCCCCCCCGGCTACCGTTCCACTGTCAAACAGCTCTTCCTGTTCTTACTAAATCCATCAAATGATGTGACATAAAATTTCCTCCACCCCTCCAATCAAGGAATAAGGCATGGGTGGGAGACCAGCAAAATGCCAGCATAGTGAGTGATCTGTGAGAAAGTTTTTTTAAAAAGAAAGGAAGGGGAAGGGGAAGAAAAGAGAACAAAAGCAGATGCAGAGAGAACAACTGTGACGTCAGCTCAAAATGAACAGAAGGGTTTAGGGAAATCATCTTCTGTGAAGGACCTCTCTTCTCCAAAGCAGGCACTGAAAAGGAGAATAGCTTCCAGTCTCAGAAGCAGGCAGCTTTCCAATCACTCAGTCCCCTCTTTTTCAGAACTCCTCCTCCTCGCCACCAACTTCCTGGTCAACTTCACAGAGCTCCCTGGTTGTCTCTGGCACGTGGAGACCCACAGAGATCGGCTGACCCCTCCCTGCTTGGAGAGACACCCCCCCCACTCTCATCTCCCTGGAGATCAGGGAGCAGAAAAACAAGAAAGACAGGGCCCCCAAGATTATTTTATTTTTATTTTTGCAAAGGCGCTTCTCTATGACGTTGCTCCCACCACCCCCTTCCTCCACCACTGGTTACAACATCCAGGTATCACTAACCTGTCAGTCATTTGACTTTATGGACTTCAGGCAGAGCAGCTCTCACTGCAGCTCTTTGTGAGACTGTGAGTGAGAAAGTAGGATGGTGTGGGGGGAAGACTCTTCCTGCTTTCCCTTCATTCTGTCAACCCCCCCCCCCCAAATCCTTTCCATCATTCCTTCTTTCACTGCTCTATGATGTATGAAGATTGCACAGCTTTTCACCCCTCCCCTCCTTATCTTTGCACTCAGAGACACTCCCCCCATGGGCATAGCCAGGCTTTATGTTGGGGGGCAGCCTTTATGTTAGGGGGTATGCCCCCTCCCACCCCATTGACTCTGTGCTGTGGGGAGGAAACCTTCAGCCTGACTTTCACCAGCATCCTCCAACGCAAATCCTGAAGGTAGCTGGAAGGGGGAGCTGCTCTAAGGGGGAGCGGAGAAGGATACAAAGGATTTCCCCCCCACTCACCATGGGCATAGCCAGGGGAGGTGCAGCTGCCCCCCATCAAGTAAATAAATAAAAATACTTCTGTATGTCTGTTTATCTTTTGCAATTATCAACATCTATTCTATATTTGAGACCCTGGAATTCCTGTAACAATATGAAACACACACCATAATATCTAAGTGAGGGGCAAGGTGAAGTGTCAGAGCAAACACACCACAACTAAAAGCAGAAGCTGGAAATACCATATGGGAAACCTCCAAATTGGGGACGTTCTTCTCACATTGTGTCTGTGTATGCATCCCTTTATTCTGGCTTGGGGAAAACACTGATGATGCAGTCCAAGTAACAGTATGCAGCTTTCTGTTTCTGGTGAAGCTCCTGCGTTTTTAGAGAACTTTATGACTAGCTGGAATTCAGCAAATGACACTTTTCTCTACCTTGCAATCTTCATGTTGGTATGTCAACAAAACTGGTCAAGTGATGCCATTTTTGTTCAACAGAATGTTTTCTCTCTACTATGACCTAATGATGTGTGCTATTGAATTTTGCAAAATACATTCATGCTTCCCTTGGGCAGAGGTAAGGTGTAGGAGTTGATGGCTAACAAAGGTAATATAGATTAGAACAGGAGTCAGCAACCTTTTCCAGCTGTGTACCAGCCCACCATCTCTCAGAACATGTGGTGGGCCAGACTATATATATATATATATATATATATATATATAGGGATGAACGAGTTCCTATGCCCCACAAATAATCCAGAAATGCATCTTAAATAAAAGGACACATTCTACTCATGTAAAAACATGCTGATTCCCGGACCGTACGCGGGCCCGATTGAGAAAGCGATCAGGCCACATCCGGCCCACAGGCCGTAGGTTGCCTACCTCTGGATTAGAATCAATTCACCTTATTTGGTAATAAAGTAACAACATTGTGTCAGCAGTGCAAACATCCTCTCATCAAATGACACAATATAATTTGATTAGTTAAATAAACAATCAACTACGTGCAGACATATAGGTCACCTACTTGCAAATTAGATTATTCCGCAGCACATTGATTAGTAAACATTTAGGTTCCTTTTCCTTTCCTTTTTCGTATCTTCTATCCTGCCTGGCTATTAAGACAGAACTAATTTTTAGAAGTTTAACATTTGTAAAGGTAAAGGTAGAGAACCCCTGACAGTTAAAGTCCAGTTGTGAACGACTCATCTCACTTTACTGGCCAAGGGAGCTGATGTTAGTTCACAGTTTTTTCTGGGCCATGTGGCCAGCATGATTAAGTCGCTTCTGGCGAAACCAAGTAAGGTGATTTGATTCTAATCTATATTACTTTTGTTAGTCATCAACTCCTACACCTTACCTCTGCCCAAGCGAAGCATGGATGTATTTTGCAAAATTCAATAGCACACAGTATTAGGTCATAGTAGAGAGGAAACAATGGGTTTTCCTTTTGCCTCACTCCTTTCCCACGGAAAAACAACTCTTTAGCCCTAAATTGGAGCAAACATCAATCTGGATAAAACCCAAATTGCCGTCTGTTCTTATTGAGTCCTAAAGAGCTGTTTTTGCACAGGGAGAAGTGGTGGGACAAGAAGTGTGGCTAAGACCCGAGTCTATATCTGACAGTAAACCGAAATCAGCAGCACCAACCCACCTCTGTCTCTAAGGATTCAACATCAGTTGCACAGCTCAACTGCTGTAAACAAAGGGACACCTTTGATGAAATTTACATGTGAATTACATGTGAGTGTACAACTCAACATTTGTGTACAAAAGTGCACAGATGGTACACTTGTTGAATGTAGTGTATGAAGATATCTGTAGCTCTTAAACAAGAAGAGAACAGACAGTAGAAACTCAACTATCTCCTGTGCCATCTGGTGACTAAACTGTATCATGACACTGTTCACATACTGCTTAAATGTCTCCTCCCTGGCAGATAGATTAAACCATTCTGAATCAAAAGCTCTAAGCATTTTATTTTATTTTTTTCTTTTCAGAGTGAGGTGATTTCCTACCATGGATACCCCAGTGAAGAGTATGAAGTGTTAACAGATGATGGCTATTATTTGACAATTAACAGAATACCCTTTGGGCAAAAAAATCTTCCAGTGGGAGGTATCTTGTTATGTGTGTTTAACAACAACAACAACAAAATCCGTAGTCTATCAGCTGAACACACTTATTATAGTCCTCCCCATAAGTGAGAACCCTGACTTACCAGGACCACATGGAGGCATCCTCATGGAAGCACATGGGAGCACATTGAGCAGGGCATGCTTCCAAGCTCCCATGAGACTTTCCAGGAAATACAGTGAAAGGGCAGACATGTCCAGTGTTGGCTGGGGCTTTGGGAGCATGGCTGGTGGGTGCCTGCCTATCTCCCATTCCCAGTTTAATCCCTCACAAATATTTTGAATGCTTGAATAGCACTTTGCTAACAAGTAGCCTCTACAATCAAGGCTCAAATCCATGCCATTGGATGAGGCTTCAGCCTAACCAATTTATGGATGTAATGTACCGTAATATAAATAATGTTTTAGAAATATGAGAGATTCACCAAAAACATCTTTGTTACCAGGGCACAGAAATTCTCGTCTGCTTTGTTAAAACAAATACTTTGTTTTTGAAACAGGTCCCAAGGCTGTTGTGTTGCTGCAACATGGAGTGGTTTCAGAAGCTAGCTTCTGGGTTGAAAATATGGCCAACAACAGCTTCGGATTCATATTAGCGGATGCTGGCTATGATGTTTGGCTGGGGAACAGCAGAGGATCAAGTTGTTCTCAGAGACACCAGCATTTGTCAACTGACCAAGATGAATTTTGGGATTTCAGGTACAGTGGTACCTCGGGTTACAGACGCTCCAGGTTACAGAGCTTCAGGTTATAGACTCCACTAACCCAGAAATAGTACCTGCTTCAGGATGAGAACCTTGCTTCAGGATGAGAACAGAAATTGTGTTCCGGCGGCGCTGCGGCAAAGGGAGGTCCCATTAGCTAAAGTGGTACCTCAGGTTAAGAACAGTTTCAAGTTAAGAACGGACCTCCAGAATGAATTAAGTTCTTAACCCGAGGTACCACTGTAGTTTGAACAAAAAAGGAACAGCTTTATAACCATTGACAATGTTATCTCATACTTCAACTATGCTGACCTATTTGTCACTGTTGGGTCATAGGTTGTTAGCCAATCAGCTGTGATACAGCACCAAATTATGAAGGTAGGTAACATTAATCAAATTTCCAAGTATAGTCAAACCTTGATTCCCAAACACCTCTGTTTTGGCTCCTGAACGCCGAAAACCTGAAAGTAAGTGTTCCAGTTTTTGAACATTTTCGTAAGCCGAACGTCCGACACGGCTTCCGCTTGAGTGCAGGAAGCTCCTGCAGCCAATCGGAAGGTGCGCCTCACTTGTCAAACATTTCGGAAGCCAAACGGGCTTCCGGAATGGATTACGTTGTTGGACTGTATTTATTCTGATGGAATGGTTCATGGTTCAAGCAAACATGGTTCATTTACCTGAGTACTGTCAACACTGACTGGCAGTCACTGGGGATCTTCACACTCCATAGCCTTTTTCTTTGTGTGATTCCCCTTCATGAGATTCAGGTGTGAAGGAAACTCTTTTCTTGTGTGTGGGGTGCGTGTGTGTGTGATTTTTAGTGATGTTCTGTTGCTGGTAAAGGTAAAGGTAAAGGGACCCCTGACCATTAGGTCCAGTCGTGAATGACTCTGGGGTTGCAGCGCTCATCTCGCGTTACTAGCCGAGGGAGCCGGCGTACAGCTTCTGGGTCATGTGGCCAGCATGACAAAGCTGCTTCTGGCGAACCAGAGCAGCACACAGAAACACCGTTTACCTTCCTGCCGGAGCAGTACCTATTTATCTACTTGCACTTTTGACGTGCTTTCGAACTGCTAGGTGGGCAGGAGCTGGGACCGAGCAACGGGAGCTCACCCCATTGCGGGGATTCGAACCGCCGACCTTCTGATTAGCAAGCTCTAGGCTTTGTGGTTTAACCCACAGCGCCACCCGCATCCTTCTGTTGCTGGTACCCACAGCTAAAAAAATTAAGTGGTGAGTAAAGATGGTGGCTCCATCATCTCATTCCTTGCACACATTTCAAACAAAACTTCCCAGAAGGCAGCTCTGGGGGAAACAGGGGTGGTGCATCCAATTTCACCACTTGAAATGGGAAGTGGTGCCCCGTTCTTCCCGTGCAGCACCGCCCTGCTGCCAGCACTGCCGCTGTGTACATACCTCCATTGACACCGCAACCATGTGCCCACTTCCACTGGCACCACCTCTGCCTACCCTCCATGCTTTCTTCGCCACTGGAGGAGAAGTGGCATTGGCACTGGTTTATGGTGCAATCTCACCAGATCTCACTGAAATCTCACCTGATCTCTCATGCTCCATGAGATCTCACCATAAATGGGTGCCAATGCTGGCACCACTTCTCCACCAGTGGTGGAGGTGGCAAGGTGTGAGGGGTACATGCAAGGCTGCTGCCTCAGGGGCTTCCACCACCTGAGGCAGTTGCTTTACCCCACTTCATGAGCGGTCCGCCCCAAAGGTGAAATACTTGTGAGCTCATGGGAGTCACTAATTTTGCAATAAAATTTAAAAAGCCCAATCCTATTTCCCAATTACTATTTCAGTTTCCATGAAATGGGCATGTATGACATTCCAGCAGTGATCAACTTTATTTTGAAGAAAACTGGGCAGAAGCAACTGTATTATGTAGGCTACTCTGAAGGTGCTGCCACGGGTATGTTAAAATGGAACAATCTTCTCTCTTTCTCCTTCCTCTCCCTCCTCTCTGTGTTGCTCACTTTGCTCTGTGTTCTGCTGTTTTGGATTCTAGAGGCAGCTGTTCCACTATAAGCTGCTCGTCCCTTTTTTTCTGTGTTGGAAGTCAATCTTGCTCCAACCCTGGCACTGTTGTCTCTGCATTCCCTTTGTGACCTTGCTTGACTCCACTATAGAGTACATAGGGCTTTTCAGGAAAAGTGGGAAGACAGCTTTTTGGACAGAGAAAGTTGTAGGGTGTCAAGCCACATTGTGTCCCAACAGAGAAAAAGGCAGGATATTTAAATAAATAATGATGAAAATAGATAGATGGTAGAGATAGATAGATAGATAGATAGATAGATAGATAGATAGATAGATAGATAGATAGATAGATGATAGATAGATAGATATATAGATGATATAGGTAGACAGACAAATAGATAGATAGAGTCAGAAATCACCAGTCTGAATGTAAGATACATCCAATGGCATGTCTTCAACTAGTCCTCTTGTCTCCACCACCCATCAGCTTCAAAAGAGGGGAGGAAAGAGGTTCTGAAGTTAGGTGACGAAACCTTAAAACGTGCCCCATCATCTACCATAAGAGCTCTGGCCCAGCTGCATACGGATACCTAGAGGTCACAATTTCTCAGAGTGAGATTGATTTAAAGGCTTTTCGGTAACAAGAAAATGTGCTTGCATCATTTACCTTAGACTACCTTTCCATTGCGGTACAGTGGTGCCAGTTCTTAAATCAAGAAAGACCTACAGGATCTGAATAGCTCTAGGGGCAGAGTTCATCTGCTCATTCACCTGATGAGCCTATAATTAAGAGGGAAACTTATTTCGAGAACAGAATAATCACCTCCACTGCCTTCCTTTCCTGGCAAGTGGCTTCAAAGTTGCAGCGGTAGAGGTGGCACTCGGGTTTCTCCATCCTTGGTAGATCTATTGCTATCCCTCAATTTCCTCCCAGCAGCTCCAGTGATCATTTAGGGTACATATGGGAAATCTGTAGTCCTCCAGATTGCTGTCAGACTCCAACTTCCATCAGCCCCAGTCAGTGATATCAGGCCAGCCACTGGCTCTGCATCTCTGCTTTGAGGTCAGGGAATACCCTTTTGGAAAACTGGAGAATCACTTAACATGATTCTAAATGCTCTCTGTGTTTTTTTCTCCCCCCCCCCCTCTTCTTCCTTAGGCCTCATAGCATTTTCAGCCATACCAGAGCTGTCTCAAAAAATCAAAACATTCTTTGCCCTGGCTCCTGTGATTTCTCTTAGGTATTCAACAAGCCTTCCTTTCAAACTTGGTGCCATACTTCCTCAATACTCAACCAAGGTACTGGTCAGTCACTATTTCATGACTGGTGACTGATGAAATCAAGAAATGCAAAGCTAATGGGACCCTAAAAGTCACTTCTCCCATGAATCCATGACAAATATGTCTAGTTACTTACCTAGGTTACTGTGTGCAAGAAAAGAAAGATTCTATAAACTGCATGTATAGAATATAACAGGCTGTAATTATTGCAGAAATGTTGTGTTCCCCTGAGATCTTTCTGAATGCAGGGCAAGTTAGAACAGGGCCGTCTTAAAGGGATCAGCCGCCCTGGCGCGACGATCCCTCGGTGCCCCCGGTGGGCCACCTCTCTGCCCACCTCCCTCCCGCGCTGGCCGCCCCTCGGGAGGGGGTGTGTGCGAGCGGGAGATGAGGGGTGTGGCGCTGCAAGCCGCCCGCCCTCCGGAGCCCTAGGTGGAGCGCTGGGAAGGGCGCGCAAAGCCCTGCACCGCTCCAGCGCCACGCCCCTCATCCCCCGAGGGGTGGCCAGCACGGGAGGGAGGTGGGCGAGCGGGGGATGAGGGGTGTGGTGCTGGAGCAGCGCGGGGCTTTGCACGCCCCTCCCAGCGCTCCACCTAGGGCTCCGGAGGGCAGCCGGCGCGTGAGTGCCCACCCGCCCACCCGCCCATGGGGGCAGGCGCGGGTTGGGGAGGGGCGCCTGGTATGCTGGCGGGCTCGCGGGGGCGCCCCTGGGGGGCCTGGCACCCTGGTGCACCGCGCCACCCAGCCCCTATGACGAGACGGCCCTGAATTAGAAATATGCTAGATAAAAGGTAAATTTGATTCACATGCAATTCATGCACAGCAAAATTTCATCTAGAAAAAAATGTGTTCGATAACCAATCACATCTATTGGCTTTACTATTCATTTCAGTGAGCTGTGGATTGCACTGTCAATGAAATGAAGAAAGTAAACTGAGACAAAGAAACTAAAGTTTAAATAGATCCGTTCTTGGGAGGGATATGCATGTGTCAGGTGTGTCTGCTGCACACCCAGAAATGGATGGGGGAGAAATTTAATATAATTTGCATTTATAAGCAAATGTACCAAATATGCACTTTTGAAAACAATATACAAACAAATTCAGCATCCCTGCAAAAAGTCTGCTCACCTTTTCCCAGTGGGTGGCATTGCAGCCAGGCAACTGAGTCAAAACAGTATGATGGCTTAGGCGGTGGAAGGTTTCCACCTCTTACCTGCATCATGCCGGCCGCATTGTTGTTGCTGGGGTTCTGCCCTCGTGGGACAGCACCAGCCAATCAGCTCTCAGTATGAATGTGGCCACGGCGCAGCCAGCCGTTACCCCCTCAGCCGCCCTACAGCTGGGGGGGGGAGGAGGTGGTGGGCGGACAGTCTGGGGCACCCAAGCCACCTCGTCTCTCCTAGTCTTTCTCCTCCGATGGGGGTGACAAACTGGTGGGCGGCACTCACTGTGGGGCCTGCAGCGGGCCGAGTCACACGTCTCAGAGACCCCGCAGTGAGTGCCACCCGGCAGTTTGTCACCCCCCCTCGGTGTGACACCCGGGGCGGACCACACCCACCTTGCAACGCCCCTGCCCTCGCGGTGCCCCTAATGGTGGTTTACCCTTAAGTGGACTCCCTGCAGGCAGGCAGGAGTCAAGATATAGCCTGGTTTCACCCCAGTGCCTAAGTCAAACCACTCACATCCATAACCAATTAAGTTGTGACCTATTTGAACCCATAAACCAATATATTTCATGTCAGTGTGCTTTATTGTTCTCCTGGGAACTTTGTGGCTCAGGTGCCTTGGCACGCAATTGCTTATTTCTCAAAAATTCCTTATCTGAAGTAAAATGTGCAAATAAATGTGTACATTAATTAAAATTACTTCTGGAGTGCATTATAAAGGGAGGAATGCTCTATAAAAATTGTGTGTGCTAGGCAGAATTACGTACCAAAAAATTGTTTATCTGGGAAATGGACAATGACAATTTTCATGTGGACTTTTTAAAAAAATAAAATAAAATTGCAAACTAATGTAGAAGTGTGAAGAACTGAACTTAAGAGTGGGAAAATGAGAAACCGAGAGAAATGTAATTGTCAGATTCATCCATCCACACTCCCAACCTTCCTTTGTTATGTAGATCGGGCAGATTATCCATGCAAGCTTCCCTGCAATTAGAACCAGGCATGTTCATCTGAATGCTCTTACAATCCCCTTTCAGCTTTCTCACTGAATGTAGAAGGGTTGGAGATGGAATAGGCGCCCCTGCTGCATGCAGGGACATTGGGGTCGCCATACAGGTGCCCCCTCCCACTCTCCAATTTTAACCTTTTAAGAGGTGCAAACAGCAACAAGGAAATTTCTAGAGACACAGCTAATTCTGCAAACAAAAGCAATTGAAGTTCAATATAAGTAACACCTTTTATATCTTTGCAGGGGCTGCTTGTCAGAGGTGAATTTTACTTGGCTTACAAGTCTTGGAGATTGTTTACCAACACAATATGCAGTGTTGCATTGCTGCAGACAGGCTGTGCATATACCATTTTGCTTCCGGGTGGAATCAATTTAACAAATATAAATATGGTATGCAGACGTGTGAAGAAGTCACTGTAACTAATTCCTGGTTTGCTGAATTTTCATGAGGTTCCATTTTTCAGGGGTGAAAGGCCCCATGAAAAATTGAAAGCTCACTTAGAGGAAGACTGGAATCAGATATGCATTGAAAGTAAGTCTCACTGAGCAGAAGAAAACTAACCTCTGAGTAGATGTGCCTAGCATTGCCCTCTTACAGCACACTCCTACACATGTCTATTCAGATGCAAGTCTCATTCAGTTCAATTGGACTTATTGTCATGGAAATGGGTGTAGCATTGCAGCCACTGACTTTTACTAGTTTGGGGGTTGGGGTTGCACATGTCTGGAGCCCTGATATGATCTGATTTCAGATCAGAAAGTGTTTTTAAAAAAAAAAAAAAAAAACGAACGAACAAAAAAAATATGCCTTCATTTCTACTATACTTCCAATGTTTTCTGGAATCACTTGCCCAAATTTCACTTTGTAAAACGGCTCAAGTTCTTATTCTGGTCCCTTTTTCAATCAAATATATCTCCCTAGTTCCCTAGTACCACCATAAGGTGACGCTATCCCAGCTGCTTATTTATGTCTTTGGCATGCGAGAGAAGTAGATGGAGCAGCTGCTGACTGATATTTCCTGTGAAACAAGACCTGGGAAATTAGCATAAATAAAACTAGAAATAATCTGTACTGCAAAGAGGGGTGTGGGGGTGTATGGGGAGGGGTAGTACCTCTGATGGGGGACATGTCATGTTCCTTCTCGGGTAGTTTGTCCACCTTTGTTCCCCACCCTGCACTCAGCTCTTACTTGTGGCTCCTAGAAGTTGTCAGCTTTGGCAGTGGCCACACTCCAGGAACAGCTTTGACTGGCTGGTTAAACCAGGTGAGAGTAGTTGATGGGTGTCAAACCCTCAGTGAGTTAGGGGCTTCCCCTGCATTTGAAGACAGGCTCTGGCAGATTGAGCGGACCAATAGTGGGTCCAACAGTCAAGAAGGTATTTTTTGCACACGCTGTAGAGAGAAGTGAGGGGCAGATGGGGCTCATCAACCTGGGAAAGTAGCCCATCTAGGAAAAGGAAGACTCTGATCCTCAACCTCTGCTGCATCTTCAGAAGAAGAAAAGGCTGAATAAGCCCTACGCAAATCCTAAGACAGTTTGGATGGTGCCTTGTACGCCTCCTTCCCGCAGCTCCTGCAGCCAAACTGGTGCCAAACGTATTGCTCTGCTTTCCTTTGGACCACATCAGCAAGGCCGAGAGAGGGGTCTTGTTATTTGGGCAGCCTCTATGCACATTGCCCAGACTTGCACCCTGGGAGGTGACTTTAGCAGTAGCTAACGCACCGCAGAGGTGCACTCTACCCACTTCTCAAGACAAACAGATGCCAACAACTGCAAAGAAAACAAAAATGGAGTGGTCACATACATTTGAAGCCATGCACGACTGGTGTATTTCACCCAAATTTTGTTCTACTTATTACAAACTCCCAAGACTATATTATCAATTGCTTTGGGATTCCTCATGTAGTTGGCATGCCTGCATCAAGTCTAGCATCCTGTTTTCATACCGTAGTGGCCAACCTGATTCCCATAGGAAGGAAATCCACAAGCAGGGCCTCAGTTTCCCCAGTCCTTTTCTCCAGCAGCTGCTACTCAGGGGTATATTGCCTCTGTCACTAGAGACATTACATAGCCATGCAGTTTTGTCATCCATGAATTTGTATTAACCCCTTTTAAAGCCAAGCTTGTTCTTTAATGCAAGGGGGACCAAAATGTCCCTCTTCTCTCCATTCTTTGCCAACTGAATAATTGTATACTTTCTAGCTCACCCTTTTTCTCAACTAAGTTGCCCCAGCAATTGTTGTAGCACTAATTTGTAGGGTAATTGATGTTTTTTCTTCTTCTTTCCACTAATTTTTCTGTTTTCTTTTCTTTTCTAAAAATGTGTTGTTTTTCAAACTTTACTTGCAGAGTCGACTGGATGTATATGCAGCTCGCTTTCCAGATCGGACATCAGCTAAAAACATTGTACACTGGAACCAGGTAGAGAGTTGTACACTTTGAAGAATAGAGTTCTATGATTGCATGTACACTCAAAATCAGAAATTCATATAGGTTGTCTATAGCACTAAACTGTCAAAGCTCCCACCTAAGAATTATGGAAGAGTTAGTATGCTTAACATTCCCTGGGAAGCTGCTACAAAAATTAAGCCATTTTATGTTTGTACTGTTGTTCTAATAGGAGTTTAAATCCTGGTTTTCTTTATGTAGGCAGATCTGACAGGTCTTTGCTAATGAGGATATATATTCATTAGCATGCATATATATATATATATATATATATATATATATATATATATATATATGGACACAGGTTTACACTGATTGTTTTGCAAATGCCTTCATTTCAGAATGGCATTATTCACATAAAAAGAAATTTCACCCCCAGGGATATTTACTGCCATAAAGATAAATTGCAAAAGGGACAGCCGCCATTCGTTATTAGGGAAATGAAGATTTTACAGAAAAGAACGAGTTAGAGCTAGGGAAAGACAAGCAAAATAAGACCTTCCTGGACACCTTTGAATCCAAGCTGGCATTTGTAATAGAAGTACTTGAACTGAATGGTCCTATCAGGCAGGTATGTGGAACTTTGTGTCTTCTAGGTGTTGTTGGACTCTAACTCCCATCAGTTTTTCAGGTATTACAGCCAATGATAAGGGATGATGGGATATGCAGTCTAGCAACATCAGGAAGAACACAAGACTCTGCACTCTTGTTATAAACAGTAAGGCTCTGTAGAGTTCACACCCTCCATCCAGGTTCTCCACCAGGCTGACTCATGCTGGTTAATCCATGGACCAACTGCCCCACCTCATATTTAGGCCTGAGTTAGTTCAACAGTGGGACTAATGTTTAATTAGTGCAGAATCCCTTATTAGACATATGGCCTTGAGGGAGGCAGGGGAAGAATACTTTGTGTCACCACCCCTGCCCCACTTCTGAGTGAGTGCTCCTCACTCCACAGGACCACAGCTTTCACTCACTGTTAGGCCATCTAGTGTATTCCATAGAGAACTGTGGCTTTGTCAAGCCAACTCAATCAATCTATCCGAGTAGGCCCAGTTTGGCTTGGGACTTGTCCAAATCTGGTGCACAGCCCTTATAGAGACTATGTATGATGGATTTTAATTCAGGCAAATGCCTTTTTCTACTATGCAAGTGACAGTTGTTGCAGCTGCTCTGCTCTAAGAGTCCTCTGTGCCTTCTGGTGTGCCTACAAAACCCCAGTGTAAAAATATTACCCTGCTCATGTCTAAAACTTCCACCCTGGGGAGCAAACCCTGAAGTTGAAATTAAGATAGTGTTTCTCATCATGAGAACCAAGGCTGATGTGTGGAAAAGTAGCCTCTGAATTTAGATTAACAACAGTAAACAAAAATGAAAGATCTCATTTAATCTCAGCAATTAAAAGAAAAATTACATGATTCGTGGGTGCTTTCTATTTTCTAGCAGAATTTGTGTGGGGTTTTTTTTGGCAATAGTTACAATTTCTCTCCAATGTTCTTCGAAGCGTGTCATTCTGGGAAATTTTAAATGGCAGCCACTAACTGAACAAAACTTTGAAAAATTGCACTGGGCAAAGCCTAATTCATGGGATGCTGCCAGTACCCCTTTCAATCCTGTCATAGTTTTTACACCACACTGAACCACACGCCTGACCTCCCTTTGGCTGAGTTGCTGCTGCATAGAGGTGGGAGGGATGAAGCAGTGGTGAGGTTGGCGCAGTGCAAATGCAGTGGCGCACCAACCTGGTGCTCCTGGCAGCACATTTGCACTGCACTCATCCTTCTGCGTCTCCATCCTGGGATGCTGCAGCAATTCTGCTAGTGGGTGGTCAGGTGAGCAGCTCAGCCCCACCATGACATTCACTATTGCTTTTTAATAAGTTAGGTAAGTTTACCTGTGCATGTTAATTCTGTGTATGTTCTTCCTTTGTAAGAGGCTGTTAATGCCTCCCGTTAAGCTTCTAAGTATGAGTTATATGGGCTGTATTCAACTAACCTGACACTCAGGCCAAAGCCAGGGCAATGGCTCCTGCTAGTGCAATTGGGTCCCCCCTCCTCTTCTCCTCCAATGCACATTCCACATCTCCCCCACATCTGCTCAGTGGTTGGGGGAACTCCCAGAAGAGTGCAGGGGGAAGAGAGGAAGGCTAGTCCGACCAGGTGAGCGGAAATATTTGTCCTGACAATACAAGAAGTGAGCCATGTACAATGATTCCCTGTAAACCACTTTGTAAGCTGCCTTTACATTTCCACAATATTGTAGACTTAGTTTTCACAATCCTCAATAATATGTATCATATAATATTTATGGCTTTCCTATTATTTTGATAGCTAAGAGAAAAAGGAATATTCAGGTGTTTTGACTACGAGAATGAGAATCAGGCAAGATATAACCAGGTAAGAGAGAACAATTTTTGTTCCGTAAATATGGTGAAAATAGAAATCTGCATCAAGGGCACATATTTAGAATGGGTCTGAAATGAGACTTGTTGCATACCAGCACAACCCAGATAATATTTTTTTTATTAGTTTTTCCATAACAAACAGACAATCCAACACCATCACCAACATTAACCCAACACTTACCCACCCCAACTAAAACTAAACGAATACAAACATACTAACAATTCTTCTTATACAGAAAAAAAAATTTTCTTGTTCGAATCTTTACCTTAGACTTCCCCTGCCTTCTCTCCTTCGGTTCCAATTCCAAATTTTACTTTAATAACTTCACATTCTAAAAATTAAATTCATTTAAAAGTTCAAAACTGAACATTCTTCCTAAAAAAATCTTATTTCTTAGTTTACAATATTATTCCACTTCTTAACTTAACTAAAATCAAATCATATTATAGCTTCGTATTAATTAATCACATAACTCCATCTCTTAACATATTATTCTTAAATCAGATCATAACAAACATCTTTTTTCCCTTAAACTGCTGCTAATAAAAAGAAATCAAAATATCCCTTTTCTAATTCAAAAACTTAAAGTCTTGACACACCGGCTTCAGGGTACCATAATAAATCATTTTTACTTTACCCTTAATACAATTCACCCTATCCCCCTTCTGTCCATTTTCTTTCTCCGTCTTACTCCGGAGCCGCTCCTCAAATTATCCTCTTTTCTTGTAAGTCCACAGATCCAGACAAAGTCCACAACAGTCCTTGCATAGAGCATCAGGGTACGCACATCATCTTCTTCCAGCTTCTCCGATTCAAAATTCCATTCTTCTTTTATCCCCGTCCAGGGTCTGCCACCCCCAAAGGACGTTTCTTTTTTCCGGAGTCGCCAAGCCATTTTACTCTGTTCTTCAATCATCCCCTTCAGCTCTTTGCCAAGGCTCTCTTCCAGTGCAGCCATTTCCTGAAAAGTCTCCTCTGTGGGAAATATCTTTTCTGCCATATCCCGGTTCAGTATCACCAGTTTTTGATTAAGCAGTTCCAGTCTCAAGAAAGTAATCCTTTGTTCATCAGTCAATCCATGGTTCATAACCAACTCAAAAACGAAACCCAGCATGGCAGAAGCGGGCATAGGTATCAGATTTCAGTTTCAATTTCAGAACTTTTCCATCTTAGTGCCAGTAAATTTCCACTCAGTCACAATCTTTCGCAGCCATTTTCCATGTAGCCAGGGCGCAAAGACCACAATTTTAAAAAGGGATATTCTCCACCGTCTTGCTCCCCCGAAGGGAGATCAAAATAGTCTCACTTGTCAAAATAAAAGTACTTTGTAACCATTGCTGTAACAGCAGTCTCTTAGAACAGTTATTTTCTAGCCACCGAAGGGAGGGAGGCAGGCTTCCTTTCCCTGAGACCTCCCGGATCGTTAAAAGCAAAATGCAAATCCAATCAAGTACTCACAGCCACCGGGCTTCCTTGTTTCTAATCCTAGCAGGGAGAACGATGTCGCTCATCGCGAGCGGCGACCGCCGCTTCGCCGACCCGGTTGGGGCATATCCCCTAATGGCCCAGCTCCGTTGTCCCTTCACCCCCACTCCCCCTTTACAGGGGGAACGAGGGAAGGGTTCGGAGCTTTTGCGGGCCCGCCGGGGAGCCCAGGGCGCGGGACGCTCTTCCCGCGCCCCACCGGAGCCCCGCTTAGCGGTAGCGGGGCTCCAACCGCCGGGCCAGCCTGGGTCGCCTCGCTGCCGAGGCAACCCACGACCGCCCGCGATGGCGTCGCCGCCGGAAGCCACAACCCAGATAATATTAACCATTTAGATTTCTTCCCAATTTCATTATAAAAATTAAGCATGGGCCTAAGTTACTCAAATTCTTAATGTGGGCTTGATAATGCAAAATCTTATTCTTTTTGTTAAAAGTATTTTGCAGGTGAAAGCTCAATTATTTTATTCATTTATTTATATACATCCCACCTTTTCTTGGCAGAGCTCAAGGCAGCACACATGGTTCTCCTCCTCCCTGTTATTTCCTGATAACCACCCTATGGGGAAACCTAGAGTGCTTGTGACTGACCCAGGGTCACTCCATGAACTTCATGAATGAGTGGGGATGTAAACTTTGGTCTCCAAGTCCTAGTTCGACAATCTAGCCCAGGCATAGGCAACCTTCGGCTCTCCAGATGTTTTGGCCTACAACTCCCATGATCCCTAGCTAACAGGACCAGTGGTCAGGGATGATGGGAATTGTAGTCCGAAACATCTGGAGAGCCGAAGGTTGCTGACCCCTGATCTAGCCACAATCATGCAATAGCTCTGAGTTAATGTGAATATGATCCCTAAAGGTGTTTTCCTCCACAAGCTGAGAGCATGGTGGGCACAGGGATGTGTGTACAGTGGTACCTCGGATTACAGATGCTTCAGGTTACAGACGCTTCAGGTTACAGACTCCGCTAACCCAGAAATAGTACCTCGGGTTAAGAACTTTGCTTCAGGATGAGAACAGAAATTGTGCTCCAGCAGCGCAGCGGCAGTGGGAGGCCCCATTAGCTAAAGTGGTACCTCAGGTTAAGAACAGTTTCAGGTTAAGAACAGACCTCCAGAACGAATTAAGTTCTTAACCCGAGGTACCACTGTATTAGCCCCTCCTTCAACCCCACCCTTCTGCTGGATCCAACCTCAGACCTCCAAAACATTTGGCCAAAGTCTGAAGAGAGGGCCTGGACATGTATAATTGTGTGCTTGTGGTTTCTCTCACATGATCAGAAGCTTAGAAATATGTGAGCTCCAACCCTCTTCAAAGCATGTTAGCAGACCACGAGTGTTCCAGTTAGAATGAAGAAAAACCCATCCTTCATATAAGCCTGTGATCAGCCCATAGGCAGTCTGAATTGTGTCAAGGTGCTGTCACTAAGAACACTTGTGTGTTTATGGGTGTTTAATGATCCTCTGTCTTTTACTTTCCAGAGCTTTCCTCCCGAATATAAAATAGAGAACATGACTGTGCCAACTGCAGTGTGGTTTGGTGGGAATGACCTGATTGCAGCCCCAGGAGATATCGACTTCTTACTTCCTCGTATCACTAACCTGATTTACTATGAAAATATAACACACTGGAACCACTGGGATTTTCTCTGGGGCCTCAGTGCCCCCAGACTCTTGTACAGCAAAATCATGGAGTTGATGGGGAAGTCTCTGTAAATAAATACTTTGCTAAGGTGGATTTAACTTCATTTCCTTTATTGACACATCTTCCTTTAACACCTGTCACAACAAACCCTGTGCAGTAAGCTACACTGGTGTGGAAAGCCTTTCTAGTATTTAAAAGTGCTTCGTTTTTTTCCTGGATCATGTCCAATGTTTTGGTCACATTTGTCCCATACATTTGAAGCACTATGACAATGTTTTAACAGTTATAATTTTCCCAAAGAATGCTGGGAAGTGTAGTTTGTTAAGGATGCTGAGAGTTGCTAAGAGACCCCTGTTCCTCTAGCAGAGCTACAGTTCTCAGAGTAGTTTAATAATCAATCCCTCTTCCCAGGGAACTATAGCTCTGTGAGGCACATAGGAACTGAGGCCTGTCCTGTGATTATTATTGTTTAACTGAGAGTGAACTATGTGGTGTACAACCAAGTGTGTGGTACTTCAACCTGGGCTTCTGTTTAAAACAATACGTTTGTGGTGCATTCATACAAGAAGCACCAATTAATAAACATGGCAATCATCTTTACAAATTTGTTGTTGTTGTTTAGTTGTGTCGGACTCTTTGTGACCCCATGGACCAGAGCACACCAGGCACTCCTGTCTTCCACTGCCTCCCGCAATTTGGTCAGACTCATGTTGATAGCTTCAAGAACACTGTCCAACCATATTGTCCTCTGTCGTCCCCTTCTCCTTGTGCCCTCCATCTTTCCCAACATCAGGGTCTTTTCCAGGGAGTCTTCTCTTCTCATGAGGTGACCAAAGTTTTGGAGCCTCAGCTTCAGGACCTGCCCTTCCAGTGAGCACTCAGGGCTGATTTCCTTCAGAATGGATAGGTTTGATCTTCTTGCAGTCCATGGGACTCTCAAGACTCTCCTCCAGCACCATAATTCAAAAGCATCAATTCTTCAGTAATCAGCCTTCTTTATGGTCCAGCTCTCACTTCCATACATTACTACTGGGAAAACCATATCTTTAACTAAATGGACCTTTGACAAATTAGGTCCCCACAAATAAAGTCAATTTAATCCTACCTGTATATATACACTTTCTGGCACCACCCCTGGCACCTAAGCGACTGTCATGCTGCCTAGGAGAAGCATTGTGCTGACATACTTTGGTTACTCCACCATTGCAGTGGAGGCAATACCCCCCCAATTGTAAATTCACATTGTGCAACATTTACAACAAATTGTTGCACCACCAACAAAATATTTTGAGGCACCCCTCCCCCCAAATTTAATGGGAATTGCTATTCAATGGCGTGTATGCCACATCTCATGAATGATGATGCAGGGCATCATCTGTGTTCTCCTTCTGACCTACTAACTGCCATTACAGATCACTTAAGGCAGACCCCCCAAGTGTCCCTATTGTCTAGGGACAGTCCTGGATTTACAGAAGCCGTCTCAGTTTCTGAGATTTGGAAAACCTGTCCTCAGGGGTGTAGCTAGGTAAATTGGTACCCGCCCGGGGGCAAAAAAAAAATTGCCACCCCTCCCCCAAGGCATGGGAACGTCAGGGGGTACCCAGTGCGGAAAATTTCTTGTCAACCCCCCCCATTGATCCCCCCCCCGCAAAAATGGTTTTACGTTATTTCATATTTTCTTACAAAGGAATAACAACAAATAATAATAATAATAATAATAATAATAATAATAATAATAATAATAAACAACTTTTATTTATATCCCACCTTCCCCGGCCAACGTCGGGCTCAGGGTGGCTAACATTAGATACCGTATTTTTCCCTCCATAAGACACACTTTTTCCTTCCTGAAAAGGAAGGGGAAATGTTAGTGCGTCTTATGGAGCGAAGGCTTAGCTCCTGCTGCCTCCCACCACCCCGCTGCATTTGGCGGGAGGTGGGGGGCGGCAGCGGAGATGTTGTTGGATCCTCCCCAGGGCTTTTTTCCAGCTAGAACTTTCCAGAACTCAGTTCCGGCACCTCTCAGTTGGGAGGCATTGCCATTCTAAGAGAACAAGGGAGACGTTCATGGTAAGTTCCTGCACCTCTTCTTCTAGAAAAATAGCACTGATTAGCCCCAACCTCATTGTAACACTGGATCCAGTTTCAGGCCTATACACGCTTGACCAAAGTCTGGAGGGAAAGCCTGGCCGTGTACACTTCTGTGCATATACCTTCTCTCACAGGACCAGATGTTTAGAAATCTGTGATCTCTGACCTTATGGTGACTTTTTAAATGTTAGGCAAACTCATAAAGAGGAAAAGCTCCAAACTGGAACGTCCAGATTTTTGTATTTTTTACACTGTGGACTTCCCTGAGATCTTCTGATGAAGGAAGGTATACAGAATTAATAAATAAAATAGATAATAATATAAACAAGAAGTGTAGCTCTTTCATGGAAGCTTTCAATTTCCATTAGTTGCAATTTCCTCAGGGTTTCCCTCCAGTCATTGATTACTTGCTGTAGAACAAGAGGGAATGCAGAAAATACAAATTCTAAAAACAGTTAAAACCTTCCTATAAGCTCTTAGAACATTTAATGTACACTAATTTACTTGTTCCAGAGTGGGGGGAAACTTGGAAAAACCAGGAACAATCCTGAGGAAAGCCTCTGGGAATTTGCCTATTCCTATTTAAAACATAATAAATAAAAAAATTCCTTCCAGTAGCACCTTGGTCTCTAAGGTGCTACTGGAAGGATTTTTATTTTATTTTTATTTTATTTTTTTTGACTACGGCAGACCAACACGGCTACTTACCTATATTTAAAACATGTTAGCAGGCCAGGAGAGTTCTAATTAGGAAGGAGGAAATACCTGCCTCCATATAAGGTTGTGAACATCACATAGGTACTCTCTAAATTATGCCTCAATGCTGTCACTAACAACATCAGTTTATTTATTTACTGAAAATGAACCACTGTCTTTTACTTTCTAGAGTGTACCGCCTTCATATAATAGAAGACATGAGTGTACCAACTGCAGTGTGGTCTGGTGGAAATGACTTGATTGTACGCCCAGGAGATATAGCCATCTTAGTTCCTCGCATATCTAACCTAGTTTACTACAAAAATATATCATACTGGAACCACTGGGATTTCATGTGGGGCCTCAATGCCCCCAAACTCATGTACTACAAAATTGTGGAGTTGATGGGGAATTCTCTATAAATCAATATTTTGCTGTGATGGATTTGAGCTCATTAAATTTATTGATGCTTCTTTTCATTATGCCAGATCTGCTTTCGCACCAAAATCAGATCTGAAGTCAAACAGAAATGGGTCAAGATACAGTGGTACCTTGGTTTATGAACAGCCCTGTTAACAAACTATTCAGTTTATGAAATCTGCAAAACCGGAAGTAGTGTTGCAGTTTGCAAACTTTACCTTGGTCTACAAACGGAAGCCTAACGGTGGAAGGTTACTGGCGGTGGGAGGCTTCATTAGGGAAAGCGTGCTTCGGTTTAAGAACAGATTTGTTTTAAGAATGGACTTCAGGAACAGATTAAGTTCGTAAACCAAGGTACTACTGTAGTCTGTTTCATGCAAGTACAGTGGAACCTTGGTTTAGAACAGCTTAGTTGACGAACAAATCGGCTCCCGAACACCGAAAACCCGGAAGTAAGTGTTCCGGTTTGCAAATGTTTTTTGGAAGCCAAACGTCCAATGTGGCTTCTGCTCCTGCAGTCAATAGGAAGCCATGCCTTGGTTTTCAAATTGTTTCAGGAGTTGAATGGACTTCCAGAATGGTTTAAGTTTGAGAACCAAGGTTCCACTGTACAACTGAAGCTACACAGCCATCCCTGCCTCAAGCACTTTGCCCCCAAAGGGGATATTTGTAGATGGGCAGTAAGGTCCACTTTGGGGGCTCAGGTTTGTTCTATCTTATTCAATTTGGCCTCTGGCATGTGCTCAAACAATAACAAATCTATAGGGGAATAAAAGAATCATTAATGGCTCAGGATTTTTTTCTGAGGCAATATGTGCCCAGCCAGGACTGGGATGTGCTATTACAGGTGGGTAGCCGTGTTGGTCTGCCATAGTCAAAACAAAATAGGAAACAAAATAGGAAATTCTTTCCAGTAGCACCTTAGAGACCAACTGAGTTTGTTCTTGGTATGAGCTTTCGTGTGCATGTTCCCTCTCACTTGTGAGCTTCCAGCTGCCTCACTCTTGCTCCTATATTGTGTGGCCAGGCAGAGTCCCCCAAACCCCGGGCAGCCCCTGAGGGAAATAACAACACGTGACAACATTCTATGGGATTAAATTGGCCACAACTTTATTAATATTCAGATGTAGGAAGACCTTGGCTCAGGCATTGGGCGTTTATCCTTCCCAGCCCCCCAGCCGGGGTTCTGGGTAACTTCAGGGTTATCCAGCATGAGTGGCGTATGAGCTAGCTCTGGAGAACATATTTTCAAACAGATAGCCCGCCCCCCTATTCGCCACCGCTGGAGGGGGAGGGCAGTGATGACCTTGGGGCATATGGTTAATGCCTCCCCCTGAGACCCCTTTAACGGGAACCCTGTTATCAACGCCGCAATGGGGGTGGGGGTCACAGCTCCCCACCCCACCCCCAATTTCGTAGATGACTAAAGGATTCCGCCCAAGGCCTGCAACCGCCAAAGTTGTGATGAATTGCTACGGGAAAGGCGAAACCTGCCAATGCAGGGAAAGTCCTTTCCGGCCCTTCAACAGCGACCTTGTCATAGCAGCACCTGCGTGCCTGTGTGGCTGTGGAAAAAAGGTGGTTAACCTGCAAAGTAAACGTCAATTGAGGGAGTGGAGGGTGGGGAAGCTCTGAATCCAACGGCCGCTTCCCAGGTATGACTCAACTTCTATTGTGTGCACTGCCTAATCCCTCCTTCTGCCTGGCCAATCCCCCTGGCAACACCTCCCCAGCCAGGATTGGGCGGCTGCTAGAGTAGGTGGAGTCCACAGGTATCCAACCTGGGAAAGGTGGTGCCAGGTCCAACTGCCAGGAGCTGCACCGTGATCCAAGGGGGCTACTCGTGACCACGCGAAAGGCGCACCCCATTTGATGTGGGGAATGTTCATTATCTGTCCTCTTGCCCTGTAGCATCTGCTCTTGTGGCAATGTTGGGGGCACCTCTGTCTCATGTGTCATAGGAATGCCTGGAAAGGGCTCAGGAGTATGAGCAAACAGGAAGTTCATGTAAGGAGCAAAGAATGGCTGTCGCAGTCTCTGAGTCATGTGACCCAAATGGTTTTAGTCATAACATTCAAGAAAGAGGCCTAAGGAATGAGAATGGGGGCAGAGGAGGAAGAGGTTACTGTAGTCAAAAGTAAATGATTGGGCTCACATGCACACAAACATGTGAAGCAGAGTTGTCACACAATTTGGTAGTGGATGAAATATGGAAACAAAAGAAGAAGAAGGCAAGATCCATCAAAATGTTCAGACTCTGAGCCTTATCAACAAGTTACATTGGGACTCTAGTCTATGAATGAAAATGGGCAACTATTTATTTATTTATTTAGCTAGCAAGTGGCTCCTAGGTGGTTTGCAATTGTAAAATCAATGCATAATTAAAACAAACAATAGGAAATCCATTGTGGGTTTTGAGGCACCCTTAATTATAATGCACAGTAATAAATACAGGTATATAATTAAAACCACACAAACTAAAACAATAACACACCAGGAGTTCAGCGCAGGAGAATGCTTGCCTAAACAGGTGTGTTTTCAGAGGCCAGCAGAAACCCAACACAGATTGGACCTCTTGTATTTTAGCAGGAAGGGCATTCCACAACACTGGCAGTGAAAAAGTCCATCTCTGAGGAGGTGAAGATTTGGAAGGATAGATGAGAAGTTTGCCCTCTGTTGTGCTGAGTTTTAAATGGTGACCATCCAAGCAGGAATGTTGCTGCAGGCAGCGGGAGTTGCAAGACTGGATGGAGATAAAGATATCCGAGGTAGAAAGGTAAAGCTGGGTGTCACCAGGGTACAGGTGGTGCTGAAATGAAAACCAATGGATTTGATGAATGATCTATGTAGAAATAGTTACAGGTAGGTAGCCGTGTTGGTCTACCATAGTCAAAACAAAATAAATAATAATAAAATCCTTCCAGTAGCACCTTAGAGACCAACTAAGTTTGTTCTTGGTATGAGCTTTCTTTTTTCCCATTGCCAAGTTTCAATTCACAAAAATGAGAAAAATCAAATTAACAAATGTCAAATCAATAAATATATGAGCTTTCGGGTGCATGCACACTTCTTCAGATACCTAGAGACCAACTAAGTTTGTTCTTGGTATGAGCTTTTGGGTGCATGCACACTTCTTCAGAAGTGTGCATGCACATGAAAGCTCATACCAAGAACAAACTTAGTTGGTCTCTAAGGTGCTACGGGAAGGATTTTTTTTATTTTCTATTTTGTTTTGACTATGTAGAAATAGAAAGGGCTTGGGTCCCTGAGGGGCTCTATCCAAAAGTGATTGCATTGCTCACAAATAAGCGAGATTAAACCGAATCTAGGATGAGGTTCTTTCGAATGGCACTGATACACAGACACCCTTGCACACATGGATCTTGTCAATCTACTAAAACATCTTGTTCAGAAACCAGTTAGGACAGTTTTTGCAAGAGTGTATAAATGAAGAAAGGCCTCCAGTGATATGTAATGACAGTTAAGAGGTGAGAAGGAGGACACAGAGAGTGGTGTATGTTTTACTGCGTATACACAGGAGGAATCGGAAGGAGGACACAGTGTGGAAAGCGTGGCACGGGGATGTCCCTGGATATAATTGTAGACTGTTGCAGGGTATGTATTTACAATGGAGAAAAAATGGCCTTGTTGCCTCTGCAGTGGTGGAGTAACCAAAGTATTTGAGCACAGCATCTTTCTTGGCCGGTGCTACACCTACAGACCTGGGCACTCTTGTATATGGCAGTGGTGCTGCCAGAAAGTCCTTCATACGGGTAGGATTAAAATTGACTTAATTGATGCTGTCTCTATGAATGTACCATAAGCCTATTATATTAAATAGGAGCTTAGGTGGAAGCACCAGTATCTGATGTCACATGCCTACGTGCAGGAATGCAAAAGAACTGTGTATTAAAATGTAGGGTGGCTTTAAAATGAATGGCATAGGCATTAAAATAAAAGGTTTATTAAGGACATCACTTTAAAGTAATGGGTCGCCTATTCAGGGTTCGTTTCCATAACCTTGACTCCACTCTTTCTGCATCATATCCCTCGTTAGTAATTTAGGGGAGCATAGACTCACAGGGCAAAAAATGCCCCAATTTCCAACACACATGTGTTCTGCTGTGATTGTGAGTGGCCGCGTCAAGTGCACTGCTACAGATCATCAGTCATGTGCATTTATTTCCTTTACACTGGACACAAGTATTAATTAGGTGTTCCCAATGGAACTAACCAAGAATGTTGTGCCATTCTAGTCATATAACTAAGGAAGCCACCCACAATATTACTGCTATGCTGCGGATACTTTGATATCAAGAAGAAAGAGAACCGATTATAAGGAAATGGCAATTGCAAAAACAAATCCCTTGTGAAACATGGAAAAGGAATTTCTCTGGTAATAGATAATGCTGGTAATGTTGGCGGAGGCATCATTTGGAAATTCTGTTCCTGCCTAAACACAGCTAGAGGACTCTGAGTGGTAATATTTTCATTTATTCTGGGTTTTTTGTATATATTTGCATTTTGAGGAGTATGGGGTATTGCTAAGCAAAAGGTAAGGGGGAAGGCAAGGTACAGTGTAGCCTGGAATTTTTAAAAGAATGTCTTAAAACAGAACGGAATGAAGATTTGTAGGGAAAGATTTTTTTTCATGTGCCCCTCTAGGTATAACATGCTGTAACTCAAGCATGTGTTTTTGGCATGCAGCCCCAGTTCCCTGATATTCTCTTCTCCTAGAAGGAAAGCAAGCCCTGGCATTATTGTTGTTGTTGTTGTTGTTCTTGTTATTCACATTGGTTTAAAACTCTTCTTTTCTTCCCAAATTAGTTTACTTGGTTTATGCAGCTTGGAATTCCAAGCATTTAACACAATTTTGTTTTCTATTAGGTTTGATGGTTTATTTTTGTATGCTACTCATATATTGAATTTGGATTTCAGACATTCTGGAATATTTGATTAAAATGTGTATATTTTTGTCTGCATTACTTATGAAGTAATTGATGTAGGATACCCCACCTTTTCCCCCTCCTCTCCCATTCACTTTTTTTTTCTTTTTTAAAAAATTCATATATAGAAAGAAGATGTGGTGGTTTCTTGCCATTGCTTGCCTAATACGAGCAACTGGGAGCTCAGAAGAACTGAGTGGGAGCAGAGGTTCAAATCCTGAAGTTCACATGAATGTTGTAAGCTATGCACTCCTTTATAAATCTCATGGCAGTGGCAGGCCTGAGATGGGCCTAGAATTCAAATCTGAGGGAGCTGAAGAGCAGTGCTTGTTCCTTCTGTCTTCCTTCCTCCAGTCTAGAACAGGGGTAGCCAACAAGGTGCCCTCAAGCTGCTGTTGTGGCACTCCAGTTCCCATGAGCCCCAGACTGCATGACCATTTATCAGGGCCTAATGGGAGTTCTAGCCCAACAACATCTGCAACGTGTTGGCAATCCTAGGTCTGGAACATCAGAAGCATAACTATTGGTTAACGGGGTGGGGATATGTAATTGGGAGTGGTGACAAACAAGCCATGGGGAAATGCAAAACTTATTTCTGGTGATACGGAGTAGTAGTATGTAGAACAGCAAGGACAACAGCACTTTCTGTTTCCCTCTTAGCAGTGCTTTTTTTCTTTAAAAATGTTTAGGGATACTCTCATTTTCCTATTCATATTGAAATACTGCCCCTCAATGAGGCCAAACTTAGATTCACAGAAAGTTTAGGTGTATGTGTGTTTCCCCCCCCCCCGCATCCCCCCCAGAAAAAAAGAACTCTTAGTGTAGTGAGCCCAATGAAGACTTCTTGGCAGAGATGGCTAGAGTGGGGCGAAGGAACGGGATGAGAGTGGGGAGTTCGGTCCTGGGGGAGGACCCAATGGCCTGTGAGGTGCTGTGCTGGATGCTGGTTGTCGGGAGAAAGTCCCACCTCAGTACTGTTGGATGTCCCAAGCACCAAGGGAGGGCTGCCTGATTTGAACCAGGTGTCTCCTCCTGCCAGCAAAACGCTCCTCACCTCTGGGGATGTGCCTGAGTCTGAATCAGACAGTGGGCCTCCCTCTCTAAGGATGCAACGTTGGTAGCACCAGCATGAACACCTCCCTTAGAATGACAATGGAACCCACCCGAGAGGTGCAGGAATAGAGTTCTGGTGACTTCCGGCTGAAAGAAAGCCCTGCTTACATCTTTGGAGCTCAGCATTAATCTGCTAAATGGACTCATTGTAACATAATCTATGTGGTGAATTGTGGAATTGAATGTTTGGTAACAATCTGGCTGAGAATCTGAGTACGGTGTCCAAGAGTGAGAGCCAGGAATTCTACTCCATAATACAGTGGTACCTTGGGTTACAGACACTTCAGGTTACAGACTCCTCTAACCCAGAAGTAGTACCTCAGGTTAAGAACTTTACCTCAGGATGAGAACAGAAATCGTGCGCTGGCAGCATGGCGGCAGCGCGAGGCCCCATTAGCTAAAGTGGTACCTGAGGTTAAGAACAGTTTCAGGTTAAGAACGGACCTCCGGAATGAATTAAGTTCTTTCTCTCTCTTTTTTTTATTTTGTAATATAATTTAATACAATTCATGTTACAACTTATTTCCATACAGTACATTTATATTACCTATCTCACAATCTTATCCCCTTATCCCACCACCAATTCCCATTTCCCTTTCATTTATACCTTCTAACTCTTTTAATTATTTTTGACCCCATGTATTTCCCTCCGCCTCCAACTCGACTTCCTCCAAGATCTATATTTCAATATTATTGCATTCCAAGTTCTCCCTCCATTTGATTATTCATTCTCTATTTCTTACTAGCTCTCGTACTTCTATTTTATATTGTATACTTCATATTTTTTATTTAGGCATGATAGCATAACTTTCTTTGAGCTGGGCTTTGCCATATACCCCTCGTAACATTTCCATTCATTTTTTAGTTTTTGGTTTGACTGATTTCTTATTGAAATGGTTAATTTTGCCAAGATTAGATATTCATTTAATTTACAAATCTATTCTTCCTTTGATGGAACCCTCTGTGTTTTCCAATGTGTGGCTGTTACTACTCTAGTGGCAGTGCTTGCGTAAAGAAAAATTCTTTTCCTCCCTCTCGGTATTTCATCATCTATTAATCCAAGTAAATATGCATCTGGTCTTTTTGTTATTGATATTTTCAACATTTTCTTCATTTCTTCATTCACTATTAACCAGAACTTCTTAATTTCCTCGCATTGCCACCACATGTGTATTGTCATTCCTTCTTCTTTATTACACCTCCAACAAAGGTTTGATTTTAGTTTGTACATCCTGGCCAGCTTCACAGGTGTTAAATACCACCTATGGAACATTTTTTATAAAGTTTTCCTTAATTGTGTATGAGGCAGTAAATCTTATGGCTTCTTTCCAGAATTTTCCCCACTGCTCTAAATAAATTGTCTGGCCAATATCTTTAGACCATTTTATCATTGATTCCTTTACCTCTTCATCCATTAAATCCCAATCCAATAACAAATTATATACTTTAGACAATAATTTCTTATTATTTTGTATCACTATGCTATCAAATTTAGAATTTTCTTTGGGAAAGCCATTTGTTGGATTTGCATTAAATATACCTTTAAGTTGTGTATACTGCCATCTATCTATTTCATATATCCTTATTTCTTCAAATGTTTTTAACCTCAACTTTCCTTGTTCTTCTTTTACTAGTTGTTTATAAGTTGGCAAATTTGTTTTAGTGTTTAATTTCTTAATAGCAAGGGCTTCCACCGTTGAAATCCACCATGGTGTTTGCGGTTCTACATATCTTCTATATTTAATCCAAACTTTATATAATGTTCCTCTAAGGATACGACTTGTAAATTCTTTATTCACTTTAACTTTTTCATAATTGAGGTAGGCGTGCCATCCATATCTGTTATTAGTTGTTGATATGGATAGCAGATACGAATTAAGTTCTTAACCAGAGGTACCACTGTACTGAAAGCAGTTCAGGAACGTTTCTCAATTCTGACTGTACCGGTAGGTTGAGTAAGTGAGTATGAAGGAGGCAGGCACAGACAACATCACAACCTTTTCCAGTCAGACTTCCTCCCCGCTTTTAGATGTTTTATCATTTGTCTTAGTACTTTGAAACAGTACACTGTTTTGGGTACCTTTGCAGAAAGACAGTATACAAATGCAATGAAATCTGGTGGTGGTGGTGATGTGTTGGTGCAGCTTCATTTCATACTGAACAGGAGCTTATTGCAAACTGATTTTTAAAGCAAAGAGTGAAAGGGTCTTGTGTGAAAGAGTCTACACTTGTCAAAAGTTTCTACACAGCTCAACTGCTTTGTACGCACGCAGGTTGTAAACTCATACCAAGAACAAACTTAGTTGGTCTCTAAGGTGCTACTGGAAGGATTTTTTAATTTTTATTTTGTTTAGGTTGTAAACTTGTTAAACATTACATGTGAATAACACTATGATTGTGCTGCTCAACTATAGTTGTATGCATATATATGGAATGTACACTTGTGGTGACATCTGTTTATGGTGTCTTTTAGACAAACACAGAGCAGACACAGGAAAGGCCTGACTTCACTTAGAAACAACCGCCTCCGTTGCCATCTAGTGACTGACCTATATACTGACACTATCAATGTACAGTTGTTAGCTAAAGGTCTCTGTGACAGATTAAAACATTTTGAATTAAAACATCTCAGGAATTGATTGCTTCTTCTTTTAGAGTGAGGTGATCCGCTACAAAGGATACCCCAGTGAAGAGTATGAAGTCTTAACAGATGACGGCTATTATTTGACAGTAAACCGCATTCCCTTTGGAAGAGAAAATCTTACCGCCGGAGGTATCTGAGAATATTTTTTTCCTTATTCAGAGTCCAAAACAAATTGCTGGCCTATCACAGTGGCATATTAAAAACCTTAAGACAGTGCAGAATTATGTAAATACTAGAGCTTTACATGAAGCTATCAGAGCTTCAGTCAAGACCCAAAGCCATTGCATGACCCTCTGGAATCATTGCATGACCCTCTGGAACCCCATTGAAGTGTTCAGAAGAGCATATGCAGCCTTAAACTGGATGGGTGAAGGGGCAGGTACACCAGCTCCATTCCTCAATTGTCTTGTATTGAGCAGGAAGGTCAGAAAGGGACTGAACACCCTAAAAAGTCTCTCCTCAAATGAGAGCCCAGCCTTATCAGGATCACATGGAGATGTCCTCATGGAAGCACATGGAAATGCCTTGAGAAAGCATCCTTATAAATTCCCTTCAGACTTCCCAGGAAGGTCAATGATGGGATGGGCAAGTTCACTTCATATCAGGGCCTTGGGAGCATAGTTTGGTGTGTGCCTGCCTATTCCCCTTCCCCAGTTTCAGTGCCCACAGATTTTTCTGAATTCTTGAATAGTGCTCTGTTGACAAGCCTCCTCTACAGTCAAAATTCAGATCCATGCCACTGAATGAGACAAAACAGGGGTCACCAACCTAAGGCCCATGGGCTGGAAGTGGCCCGCAGAGGTTGTTTGACTGGCCCATGAGCCGAGCCATCCCTGAACTGAGATAAAGCTTGCCGACCCCTGGACTAGAGCCTAACAAACATACTGACATAATGTACTGTAATATAAGCTATAATCTAATTATATAAACAAGGGAGAGATTTGTCAAAAACATCTTTGTTATCATGGCACAGAGATTCTCATTTGCTTTGTTATAAAGATTTGTTTTTTAAACCAGGTCCCAGGCCTGTTGTGTTACTGCAGCATGGGATAGTTGCGGAAGCTAGCTTCTGGGTCGAAAATCTGGCGAACAACAGTTTTGGATTTATATTAGCGGATGCTGGCTATGATGTTTGGCTGGGGAACAGCAGAGGATCAAGTTGGTCTCAGAGACACCAGAATTTGTCAACTGACCAAGAGGAATTTTGGGATTTCAGGTATTTTGAACTGTAAAATAAATAGCAATAAACAATATTATTTCATACATTAACTCTGCTGATCTTCAGCATTTTATTGCAAATTTCTCCAGATTAGCACATTTTTGTATGCAGTTTTGACTAGTGAACACATTTTTGCAAGTAGTATCTCCCAATATGGTACATTTTAAATGTTATTTTCACTAATAATATACATTTTATGCACACTTTTACCGAATATACACATTTTTGTAAACACTGATTGATTGCAGAACTTAATCACTCAAAAATTTTAAGAACTTAATCACTCAAAAAATTTTATCATATCAACAAATTTGATAAATTCAGCTTTAAATGCAGACTGAATTGAATTTCTCCCTATCCCTATTCATATCCCTTTATGTCAATAGATTTGCACTGAGCAGGACTATGGCTATGACCTATAGACTTCTATGCATGTAGCTATCCTAAGAAATGAACTGTAGAAACATAACCCTTTGAAATAGGGACTATAAAAATTTCGGAGCCCTGCACAATTCCAGAATGTGTGGGAAAGAGTAGAAGTCTACACGCAGGGGGTTTTCACATCCTACAGCCCTATGTGTGATGCCTGTTAGAAGTAAAACGTGGGTCCCAAGACCCTCAAAATAAATTCTGAAAAAAACTGGTGAAGCATCAAAGAGTTTATTGAGTACAATACATTCTTGCAAGAGTGGGTGTCCAAAGTAGGAACACCCCAAATTGGCAAGGCACAAGCTTATATTCTTTATACCCAAATCACAGGTTCCCTCCCTTGTTTACCCATTGGCTGGGTACATGCAAGGTTTACAGCCTATCATGACCACCTAGTTACAATACTAAAATCTCCCATTACTCTAGTTCCAACGACCACTACTCCTGTTTACCTTTCTCCTTATTTAGTCCATGTCTCTAATGTTTTTACACATTGACTCAAGCAATAAAGCCACATCCCAACCACTAGTGGGTGTACAGATAAACTGCAAACGGTTGCAAACAGCCCTATCTATCAGCCTCCTAACCACAAGCTGTTCTAAAGATACGTGTAAGAAAGTTTCTGCTGTCTGCAGTCATCTAGCCATTGCAGCCTTGTGGCCTTTTGAAAAGGCAACATTTTTATTCCTCACAATGCCCCTTCCTATGATTCATATGTGAGGGGACCATTGTGGCTGGGTGAACCTGTTACTCCTTGTTAGGGATGGAAGGATCTGTCGGTTTAGGTTCTCTCAGTTTGTCACTTTTTTTCCCAATCTTAAATTTGGTTCTCCACATATCTGCAGCAATTTGAATTTATTTATTTTTGTTTAACAAGTCTTCATGGAAATTCCTCAGAACTTTAGTGCAAAGTTCTCTTGATATATTTCGGTGTGCACATTTCATCATGTCATTTTCACTAATTTCTATTCACAGTTTTGCATAATATGTGTATTTTGTAAACTCTTGATTGGCTGGAGAATGGCATCACAACATATGGATTAATGTGAATTTCGAAGGATAGCTGTGTTTCAGTTGTCGTTTCGTTTTAGAAAGTGCAAATTTGAAATATTCAGGTTTCATTGCAAACTGAATCAAATCCCCTCCTTCCCTCGTCACACCCTGAATTTCAATAGGGTTACACTGAGCAGGACAGTAACTAAAAGCTATAGATCTCTATGCATGTTGGCTTTCCACATACGTACTGTGACCTGCATGATTCCAGAATGTGTGGAAAGAAGTAGAGGTCTACACACTGAACATCTTCACATCCTACAGCTTGCTTTTATGTGTGATGGTTCTTCATGAGATTCATGTGTAAAGTGAAAAAATGTGTGTCTGTGTGATGTTGTGTGATGTCCTGTTGCTGGAAGCCACTGCTGCAAAATTAAAGTGGAGAGTAGAGATGGTGGCTCCACCACCTGGTTCTGCACCCACATTTCACTCAAAACCCTCCAGAAGGCAACTCTGGGTGAACATCTGGGAGTTCGGATGAAGAGGTGTCACTAATTTTGCCATAACATTTAAATCTTTTCTTCAGTTTCCATGAAATGGCTCTGTATGACCTTCCAGCAATGATCAACTTCATTCTGAAGAAAACTGGGCAGAAGCAACTGTATTACGTAGGCTACTCTCAAGGCACAACCATTGGTATGCTAAAGTGGACTAACCCATGTTTTTTTACTCTCTTGTTCTCTTTCTCTTTCTTAAAAAAATTAAATAAAATGGCTTATGTTCTGCTATTCTGGATCCTAGAGCCAGCTGTAAAGATTCCAGTTTGACCTTATACTGCTCATCCGTTTGTTTTGGGAGTCAGCCTTGCCCCAACACTGCTGCTGAATTGTGAACCAGTCAGTATGGGCCTGCATTCCCTTTGTGACTATGCTATGTCCCTGTGAGGGTACACAGGAGTTTTCAGGAAAAAATGAGAAAATAGCTGTAAGGGTGGAGAAAGTGGTAAGGTGTCCTGTTGACCAGCCCATGGGCCAGAAATCGCCAGTCCTTGGGCCAGATACATCCCACGACCAGTTTGAACTGGTCCTCTGCCCACCTCCAATCAGCAGCTGCTCGCTGGGGAGAAAAAGAGGCTTTGACGTTATAGAATAAAACCTTACCATGAGCCCATGATGTATCGTAAGAGTTCAGCCTTGCTTTACACACAGCTGTGATCCTGAGTTTCCCCTATTTAGATTCATTTTAGACTTTTACAGCTTATATTTAAAAGAGAAAATCATTACAAGAATAACAGAGTAATCTCAATTGCCTTATTTTACTGGCAACTGGTTTCAACTTGATGAGTAGAGAGGGGAGATGGTCAGGTTTTGCCACCCATGGCAGATCTATTGCTAGGCTTCAATTTGCGACCCATTGATCGCATAGGGCAGATATAGGGAACATGTGGCTCTACAGATGCGCTTGGACTCCAACTCCCATCAGCCCCAGCCAGTGTGGCAAATGAACAGTGATAGTGAGAGTTGTGGTCCAGCCATATCAGGAGGGCCAGGAATCCCCATCTCTGCTTTAGAGTCTAGGAGTAGCCCTTTGGTAAATTGGCGAATGAATTTCGTACTATGTTGTTGTTGTTGTTTTTGTTGTTGTTCAGTCGTTCAGTTGTGTCCGACTCTTTGTGACCCCATGGACCAGAGCACACCAGGCACGCCTATCTTTCACTGACTCCCGTAGTTTGGCCAAACTCATGCTAGTCGCTTTGAGAACACTGTCCAACCATCTCATCCTCTGTTGTCCCCTTCTCCTTGTGCCCTCTGTCTTTCCCAACATCAGGGTCTTTTCTAGGGAGTCTTCTCTTCTCATGAGGTGGCCAAAGTACTGGAGTCTCAACTTCAGGATCTGTCCTTCCGGTGAGCACTCAGGGCTGATTTCTTTAAGGATGGATAAGTTTGATCTTTCTGCAGTCCATGGGACTCTCAAGAGTCTCCTCCAGCACCATAATTCAAAAGCATCAATTCTTCGGCGATTAGTCTTCTTTATGGTCCAGCTCTCACTTCCATACATTACTACTGGGAAAACCATAGCTTTAACTATAAGGACCTTTGTCAGCAAGGTGATGTCTCTGCTTTTTAAGATGCTGTCTAGGTTTGTCATTGCTTTCCTCCCAAGAAACAGAGAGCAGTCCTAAATGCTCACTCTCTTTTTCTCCCCTACCCCTTAGGCTTCATAGCATTTTCAGCCATACCAGAGCTGTCTCAAAAAATCAAATTATTTACCGCCTTGGCTCCTGTGATTTCTCTTAAGTATGTGACAAGCCCTCCTTCCAAATTTTCCTTCCTACTACCTGACTACTCATCCAAGGTACACATCAATCTGTATTTTATTACCGGGTAATCAAAAAATACTAGGCTAGCAGGAATTTAAGAGTAACCATTCCCTTAACTCCATAACTAAGATAGACAATTGTACCTGTCACCCTCATTGAGATTACTCTATGCGATAAAAGAAAAAAGTCTATAAACTGTATGATTCTATATAACAGGTTCACATTTTACATAACTGCAGTGTTACTGTGAGAGCGTACTGGATGAAGGGCTGTTTAGAAATATAAGAAATGCAACCTAAATTTGTTTGAGTTGCTATGCACAGCAAAATTTCGTTTTTGTTTTAAAAAAAAAAGTTTTGAAGAACCAACACATGCTTTACTATACATTTCATTGAGCTGTGGATTGCTCTTACAGTGCTGATCAACATAAAGAGAACAAACCAAGAAAAAAAACCATGAGGATTAAATATTTCCATCTAGGGGAGAGATGCATGTGTGCTTTGTGTTTCTGGTCCACATCCAACTAGGAATAGGATTATTATTTTTTTCAATTCAGTTTGCATTGTAGGAGAGCCTACCTCATTTGCACAATATGCAAAAAAGAAGCTCAGCTGCCATTCAAAATTTGCTCATCTCCAAAATTTGGTTCTCCGGGCAGGTTATGAATACAAAAATGCATATACTAGGGTAAAATGTGCATATCAATCCACATGTCAGCAAAAATAGCAGGAAAAAATGGTTATATTAGGGGAAATTTATTTGCAAAAATGTGTGTGCTAGGCAAATATGTACCAAAAATGTATATATTAGAAAAAAATAACACTGAAGAAATTCCAAGCGGATTTGTGCCTGATTTAGAAATGTGGAGAATTGAACTTAAGAGTGGAATGTGCAAAACTGAGAGAAATAGAATCAACAGATTCACTAATTTTCACTCCAACCTTCCTGCACTGAGGACTCAGCTATACAGCTGCAAACATAATGTTTTAAGTGCATTATACAAATGTGACACTAGATGGTGTTGTTGAGCTTATGGAAGATTCAGTATATTTTTCAAAGTGTTTTTTTTAATAAAGCATTTTCAGAGCCTTTTTTATATGTGTCGAGATTCCACCTGAGTTGGAAGATCTGAAGGGGTCTTGTAAATAGATTTGGTGGAACATGATTACAAGCCTCCTAAGTGTTATCAATGTTCCTGATTGTGAAGAGGCTTGTAAGTATGACCAGATGTATGCCCTTCTAAATCCCTTTCAGACCTTCCCAAAGGAAGGTGGACCAGATACCCCTGGCACCTGCATTGAGGGTACGATCAGCATATGGGTCTCTGCTCCCACTCTCCAACTGAAACTTAAGAAGCTGCAACCAGCCACAAAAAAATTATAGAGGAACATAGCTAATCCCGTAAATATTTTTTTAAGGTTAAATTGTAACACCTTTTATATCTTTCCAGAGCATTTTTGTCAGAGGAGAATTTGTACTGTTTCGCAAGCCCGTGGCAGACTTTATCAGAAAATTGTGCAGCGCTACATTCATGCAGCAATTCTGTGCTCAACTCATATTCTCGGCAGGCGGATTTAATGCAACAAATCTAAATATGGTGTGTAGATGTGTAAATAAAACATAGTAGCTAATGATTGGTTTGCTACATGCTCTGAATCTTCATGAAGCTTCATTTTTTAAGCAAAAGCTGAGCATCCAAAGGGTGCAAAAAGCTGAAGACTCAGAATAAGACAGGAATCTTGTACAAACTTTAAATAATCTCATTGAACATAATATGGCTTACTTGTGAGTAGATATGCCTAGGATTGCACTATTACAGCACAATCTTGTATGTGTCTAGTCAGAAACAATTCTCATAGAGCTGAATGGGACTTACTCCCAGGAAAATGGGCATAGGTGCCAGAAAGTGAATCTCCATCTGCACTATACAGCATCTTACCACTTTAAACAGTCATGGCTTCCCTCAGAGTGGTTAACAATCAGTTTGTGGGAAATAATAAAGGTCTGTGAGGGGAATTATAGGAGTCACCAAACAACTTTCAGCACCCCTATCAAACTACAGCCCCCAGGATTCATTGGGGGAAGCCATGCCTGTTTTAAGTTATATGATACTGCTTTAAAGTTAGGGTGCAACTGGCATTGGAGACATGTCTCCTGAAGAAAAATGACCATTAGAATTTTGGTTCTGTCCAGCCTATGACCTTAAAGACAGAAGGCATGCACTGCCTAATGCCTGCCGAGCAATAAGCAGGATGTGGCCAGTTCATCTCAAAGGGTGAATCAACTTCAATGCATCTTATTGCCTTAACAATAGTTGCTACTAAAAAGCTGGAATTCAGCAACATAAGAAAAGCCCCGAGTTTCTCAAATTTGGGTCCCCTACTGTTGCTGGACTACAACTCCCATCATCCCTAGATAACAGGACCAGTGGTCAGGGGTGATGGGAGTTGTAGTCTGACAACAGCTGGGGACCCATGTTCAAGAAACGTTGGAAACCAAAGGCCCATCGCGCCCAGCATCCTGTTTTCATAGTGGCCAACCAAATTCCTATAGGAAATACAAGAGCTGAGCCTGAGCACAAGCTCAGTCTCACCATTCCTGTCTCCCAGCAGCTGCTATTCAGAAATATATTGTCTCTGACACTGGAGGTACTGCAGAGCCATTATGACTAATAGCCACTGATAGAGTTGTTATTAATAATAATAATAATAATAATAATAATAATAATAATAATAATAATTTATTTGTACCCTGCCCATCTGGCTGGGTTTAAATGAATTTGTCTCAACCCACTTCAAAGCTACTACCACATCTTGCAGAAGTAAATTCCCCAGCTGAGCTATATACACTGTGTGACAAAATTATTTGCTTGAACTTTCCTGAATCTGCCAGCTGAGTTGGCCTCAGGTTCTTTTAATGCGAAAAGGAGAAATCTCTCTCTCTCTCTCTCTCTCTCTCTCTCTCTCTCTCCACACACACACACACACACACACACAAATACTCTTTCCATCCCATTTATAATTGTATAGTATTTTCCTCATCCCTTTTCTAAACAACATAGCCTTTACTTGTAGGGATGTTTCTGGGGTTTTTTGTTTTGTTTTTTAATTCCACTGGTTTTTTTCAGATTTTTGTTTATTTTTCAAACTTTTCCTGCAGAGTCGATTGGATGTGTATGCAGCTCGCTTTATAGATGGAACATCAGCTAAATCTATTGTACACTGGAAACAGGTAGAGTGTTGTATAATTTTTAGCAACTGGGGTGGTCAAGAGAGTTCCATGCTTATATGCACACTCAGAAATTACAACATTTCTGAGCTTCCAGCAAAGAATCCTGCAACCATTAGTGTACTTAACTTTCCCTGGGAAGCGACTACAATAATTAAGCCAATTTAAGATTCAGGTAGGTAGCCGTGTTGGTCTGACGCAGTCAAAATAAATAAAAAAAAACTGTCCAGTAGCACCTTAGAGACCAACTAAGTTTGTTCTGGGTATAAGCTTTCATGTGCATGCACACTTCTTCAGATACATCTGAAACAGTGGTCTGGTGACTTCTGTTTCAATGTATCTGAAGAAGTGTGCATGCACACAAAAGCTTATACCCAGAACAAACTTAGTTGGTCTCTAAGGTGCTACTGGACAATTTTTAAGCCAATTTAAGTTGGTGCTATTGTTCTACTTTGAGCTTTCTGAACTGACATGGTTAAAACCTAGTTTTGTTTATTTAGGCAGAGTAGGGAGCTCTTTTTGTCTTACGAAAAAATGGGCACATGGACACCAAGTGTTCTGAAAATCCCTTCATTTCAGAAAGGGATTCCTCACATAAAATATATTTTACCCCAAGAGATATTTACTGCCATAGAGATAAATTCCAAAAGGAACAGGCAACGTTCATAATTAGTCAAACAAGGATTTTACAGAAAAGAATAGGCTGGCTCAAAAATAGTAATGTTATTATTTGTAATATGTATCACATAATATCTAATGCTAATATCCAATGCTATGGCCTTCCTATTATTTTGATAGATAAGAGATTCAGGATTATTCAGATACTTTGACTACGGGAAAGAGAATCAGGCAAGATATAACCAGGTAAGAAAGAACAATTTTTCTTCAGTAAATATGGTGAAAATAGAAATCTGCATCAAGGGCACATATTTACAATGGTTCTGACTATCAGCACAACCCAGATGATATTAACTGCTTGGAGTTCTAATCAGTGTCAATATAAGAGATAAGCATTGGCCTAATTTTCTGATGTTCTTAACATGGATTTGCAAAATATCATTCTTTTATCCAAAAAGTGATTTGGTGACACAAGATTATACATATCTACATATTCCCAAATCAGGACAAAGTTGGGTTTTGTTTTGTTTTTTTTGTCAAAGTTGTTGATTTTTTTTTTGGCGGATGGGGGGAATTGGATTTTTAAAACTTTTTTTCTTAAAAAGATGCCCTAGTTGCTATACATCTAGGTTTTCCCAGACATTTTGCCAATTCGGTGGAAATTTGCCCAGACCCCATTTTGACAGTCCAATTCCTGGATGTATGGCAGCCATATATACCTCCCGCCATTCATCCATGGAGTTCAAGCTGGAATGTGTCATTGTCCCCTCATTTTATCCTCTTAACAACCCTGTGAGGTAGTCTAGAATGATTGTGACTGATCCAGGGTCAGTCAGTGAACTTCATGGTTAAGGGGGAATGTAAACATGGATCTCCAAGTACTAATTAACAAGCTAACCAATATACCACACTAGCTCACAGTTAATGTGAATGTGATCTCATCAGGTGTTTACCTCCACATGCTCAGAGAATGTATGTGTGTGGGGGGGGGTGGAACATGGCTATGTACATTAGCCCCACCCTCCTCCTAGATCCAACCTCAGACCACACATTTGACCAAAGTTTGGAGGAAGAGCCGATATGTGTCCAGTTGTCTCCAAGGATTTCTCCTAGCCCTGCCAGGGATTTAATATGGGACCTTCTGCATTGAAAGCAAGTTCTTTTCCACCTCCTTAAAATGTGGAGAGAATCTCCTGACTCCCAAACTCCGTTTCCTCAGACCAAGCAGCAAATAGTTGGAGGGTCCTCAAAGCCATTCCCACCACCCAAACCACTCCCCACTTTCCTTGCAGGAACAATGGTATTGGCAGCAAAGAAATGTGGGGAGAACTCCCCTCTTCTTCCCACTTTGTCATGTTATCTGTGTGATGAATTACAGAAAGTGTAGCTCTTTCAGGGAAGCTTTCAATTGTCAGTCAGGTTGCCTTGGGTTCTCCCTGCCCCCTGCTCCATTGTTTGTTTGTCTGTTTGTTTTGTAAATGTGTAGAGCACTTCATGGGCTGAGGCCATCAAAGTAGTGTACAACAAGCTAAAAAGAAATAAGATAGAATACAAAACAACAACAACAACAACTCTAGAAAGCAATAAATCAGTGACTAAAGTTCCTGGGCTTTTAGTGCAAAACTTCAAAAAACCAGGAGCAAATCTGTGGAGAACCTCAGAGGATCCACCCAACCATATTTAAAACATGTTAGCAGACTATAAGTGTTCTAGGTAGAAAGAAGGAAAAACCACCCATCTATACAGGCCTGTGGACTGTGGTCTGAATTGTGTCAAGATGCTGTCACTAACAACATTTTAAAAATAATAATGATTCATTGTCATTTTCTTTCTAGAGCTTTCCCCCTTCGTATAAAATAGAGGACATGACTGTGCCAACTGCAGTGTGGTCTGGCGGGAATGACCTGATTGCAACCCCCCGAGATGTAGCCGTCCTGCTTCCTCGTATCACTAACCTAGTTTACTACAAAAATATGACATACTGGAACCACTGGGATTTCATCTGGGGCCTCAGTGCCCCCAAACTCATGTACTACAAAATCATGGAGTTGATGAGATGCTTTAGCTGAGATGGGATGCCTTAGCTGAGTCATGGTTGCTTTAGCTGAGATTCCTGCAATTCAGGGGGCTGGACTAGATGACTCTTGGGGTCCCTTCCAACTCTACAATTCTATGATTCTGTGAGGATGGCTCTGTAAATCGATACATTCCTATGATAAATTTCATTTCTTTCTTTACACCAGTCACAACACATACTATACAGTCATACCTTGGATCTCAAACGCCTTGGCTACCGAGCAAATCAGCTCCCAAATGATTGGAACCCAGAAGTGACTGTTCCAGTTTTCGAGCATTCTTTTGGAAGCCGAACATCTGATGGGGCTTCCTGCAGTCAATCAGAAGCCACTGTTGGGTTTCCGAACGTTTTGGAAGTCTAGCAGACTTCTGGAATGGATTCCGTTTGACTTCCAAGGTACGACTGTACTGGCATTGACAGCCTTTGTAGGCCACTGAAATCCACAGTATTTAAAAATCCATTTACATATGTTGAAAGCACTCTTATACCACTTTAACAGTCATGGCTTTCCGTGGCTTCCTGGGAACTCACAGAGCTACAATTCCAGAGTGGTTTAACAATCATCCCTCTACTTGTAGCTCTCTGAAGGGAATAGTGGTCCTCTAGCAGCTCACTGCATCCTTAATAAACTACAGTTCCCATAATTATTTGGAGTAATTAATGACTAAGTGTTTTAAGGGTGTTTTTTTAAAAAAAGTGTATCAGTTTCCTCACCACTGGTTTGTGTATCCTTAATCACATGATTAAGAATATAAGAATTGCCTTGCTGCATCAGACCCCGTGAAAAAGGCCAGGATACAAATGTGATAAAAGAATTACCACCTCACCACACATCTGATTCTCTGCATACTACACTTCCAGTGTGCTTAAAATGTATGGTGCTGAATGAATGTGGCTACCAATGTGGGCAGTTAAAGCCTGGACTATCTGAGTAGGATTAACTAGGCGGGGCAATTCAGTTTTGATTCCCTGAGGGGAAACTAAATAGAAGAAGATATTGAGTGGGTGTTTCTGGTTAGGAACAGTGACAGCCATTCTAGGTGGGTGAAGTCTCCCTGAGACTCAGTTTAGAAAAGAGTGTAAAATTATCTGCAAAAAGGTTATGTCTTAAACTTAAATTTTGTGTCTCGCGGTTGAAACCATCGTGCTTTAAACCTTCAGAGAATGTAATTAAATAAACATTGAATTTTGTTCCAGAAGCGACTCCTTATATATACCTTGAACTTCAGGGTGGGGAATGAGTGGGCACTGGGCAGCCTTCACATAAATACAATACCTTGTTGCTGTCTTAACCATCACTACTACAAATAGTTGATTCTAGAGCTCTCCTAGGATAACAAGGGGAGTTTTATCTATTAGCACATCAACAAAATTGGTCACATTACGCACAACATCCAGGAACAGAGGGGCAGTGAAGAAAAAACTGTGACTTTCTATTTTTTTTTTTAAATAACAAAATAAAATTACATAAAACAATAGCTCCTGGACCTATTTGTCTGAATGTTGACAGGCTTATTACCCATGGGCACCTCACTCCAGTGTTCCCAGTTTTCAAGCTCCCCCCCCCCCAACCCCCAACCCCCACGCAAGGGTAATTTCTTTTTTCCCCTTTTTAAATTAATTTTTATTAACAAATCTGGTGACAAAACATAATAGACATAACATAACAAAGCACAAAATAACAGAGTAACAAAACTCAACGTAGACTGACAACCTAACATAACACAACACTTCTTAACATAACATAGGATCAATTGACAAAGCATTGCAAAACATTACATAACATATCTTGACACAAATTAACATAGAAACAAATGAAAAAGGAGAGTTAGGGAAATGTAGTGAAGGGAGGGTAGGGTGTGTGGGGGGGAGATGGGAATAAACATACATTAAACTTTAAACATTGATGAACAAATAAACAGACTTGACGTCCATTTGTACTCTTTACTTCTTTGTCTTAACCATTTTTTAACACACAGGTCCAGTTACATGAATATATATATTCCTTAAATCTCGCAAGGGTAATTTCTATTTCCCATTAAATATATCTTTCTGAAATTTGGCAGCTTTTGTGTCCTCAAAGAGATAAGCATACCTGCATCAAATTCTAGGAGAAATATTATAGTTGGAGGTTTTTACTTACTTTTCTTTTCTTTAAAATATACATTTTAAAGGCTCCGTGCACCCACCCACACCCTCTGATGGACTCGTTTGAAATCAAGTTTAGTGCAAATGGTCAACAGTTCTTTCTTTTGTGTGCTTCAACAATACAATATAGTATTCTGGACATTTCAGTGTGCTTAATAAGCTTTGAAGAGTGATATTACACATTTTGAGGACCATCCACAACAACAAACCTTCAACTCACTGTGATTGAAAAGAAAATGAGGGAGAGGGACACTGCAGCAGCTTCAAGATGGAAGACCAACTCATTGCAGTAACAGATATGAGCCTGCTGGATATAAAAGTGGGACAGTTGCCAACCTGGTTAGCAATGTGAGATTACACCACAGTTGGGTTTGTTATATGTGTCTGGGGAGGCTATAACAGATTTGTCAAGAAGTACATTGATGTGAAGAAAGGATGATAACTGCCAACGTGGTCGTCAGCTACTTCTGGAGCTACAACCATATAAAGCATGAGTGTTGGAGGAAGTCTAACTGAAGCTTGATGGTCCAGAAGAATACAAGCTGCCATACTGTGACTCGTAGTGGGAGTTTGCGTCAACTGAACACAGATTGGTTTTAACCTTCTAGGCACACCAGCGATTTCTGTAACCAATAATAAAATATTTACTTTCATAGGGTTGCTATGTGTCTGGAATTTCCTGGACATAGCTGGGATTCGGCCATCGGAAATAGTGTCTGGGTGGAAATCGCTGAGATGTATGGGAAACTTTGGAGATATGGCAACCAATGTCGGGGGGGGGGAGGAAGCTCAACAACTTTCATGTCTGGATTTTCACTTTCTGAAGTATGGCAACCATACTTTCAAAGGGGGGGGGCAAGAGAAAATGGGGAATGACTGAAAAAGACAAATACTATATAACAAGCAAGCAAGGGCCAGCCAGTAATTGATCTGTGTCATAGGCCATCACAACAGGTCTACAGTGGTACCTCTGGTTACGAACTTAATTCATTCCGGAGGTCCGTTCTTAACCTGAAACCGTTCTTAACCTGAGGTACCACTTTAGCTGATGGGGCCTCCCATTGCCACCGTGCCACTGGCGCATGATTTCTGTTCTCATCCTGAGGTAAAGTTCTTAACCCGAGGTACTACTTCCGGGTTAGCAGAGTCTGTAACCCGAAGTGTTTGTAACCTGAGGTACCACTGTACTTTTAGCTGTTACTCTAAGTGGGGTAACAATTGAAACCCATACAATTCTAATTCTCCCCCAAAATACAACACAGTCTCAATCCTGACAGGCATTTTTCAGGGCTAAAGATCACAAAAACCAGCTTCCTTAAGTCATTCTCCTGTCTTTCATTTTTCTAAATTCCCTCCTCCCCTTTGTGGGTCCTTTTGTTAACCATTTCCTCCTGCATCTTTTATAATAATCCAAATCTTTTACATCTCCATTATATGCAAACTTCAACATTAAACTACAGGTGTTAATCCAATCCTACTAATGATTTTAGCTGTTTACAATGGTTTTTAAAATAAATTATGTATTTTCCCCATTCCTTAATAAAATTTCTGATTTCTGATTCTTCCAGTCATTTTTGCCATTTCGGCATAATCCATCAATTTAATCTGCCATTCTTCTCTAGTAGGGACTTTGTCTTCTTTTCATCCCTGGGCCATTAATGTCCGAGCAGCTGTGGTCTCATACATAAATAGCCTTTTCTGCTTTGTTGGTATTTCGGCACCTAGAATTCCTAAAAGAAAGGCTTCAGGGTTTTTTTTAAGGAAAGGTTATTTTAAACATATTTTTTTTCAATTCGTTAGATATCATAGCAAGATACTGTGGCAAGAAGTTTACTATTCTATGGGTTAATTGCCATAGGTATGAACATCAGTATTAACTTGCAATTCTGTTTTGAGAACAAGTCATTTGTGCTGCCTCCTGTGGGCACAATTATTTAGTTGAATCTGGCCCTATAATTTTACTGTTTGCATTACCATATTTAAACGTTTGCCCTGGGATACTTCCGAGGAACACCAATTAATAATAATAATAATAATAATAATAATAATAATAATAATAATTACCCCGCCCATCTGGCTGGGTCTCCCCAGCCACTCTGGGTGGCTTCCAACAATAAATGCAAAAGCCCATACTCAGATCTGAGTATATTATAGGGATGCAAGCATCAGCGACTATACCAGTAGGTACTATTTGCATTTCCCCCCAAAGTGTATTTCATTCACAAAGCCTTTAAAAGGATTTCTGTACCCGCTAGAATCATTCTTCTCAGTACTAATTGACTAATACAGAGCACCGCTATTCATGAATCCATGCTCTTATTGTTACCTAGGAGCAGCATGTGGCCATTTATCGTTTTTATATGCCTATCGCAAGGACTTGCACATTCAAAAGAACAAGTGAGAGCAAAGAGAGCTGTAGATCCCGAAGCATTCATGAGTGCTAGTGGTATTTGTTCAAAATTAATAGGATACATCATCATTGTCACTAACACACTTCTTCAAGTAAAAAAGAAGAAAGCATCCTTTTAAAGTACCCTTCTACATTCATTCTATCTCCTAGGACCTCCTAACTAACTAACTAACTAACTAACTAACTAACTAACTAACTGACTGACTACCAACTATCCATTTCATGAGCAAGTTGAAAACTTGGTCAGAGTGTACAAGGATCTGTCAATAAAAATCAAAGGATATTAAATAAATTCCTGACAGATGCACCCCGCTTTCCCCTGCTGTCTTCTTTAACTCACACTTCTCCCCATCTCTGTCTCTAGTCTAGTTTATTTATCTGCCCAGTCCATCTTGAAAAGGAAGATATCACTTCAGAAATCCAGATAAGATAAACTGCAATATAAATCCTTCAGGGAGGGGCTAAATCCCCATTCACATCTTCTCCCTTGCAGAACGAACTTATCATCCACAGAGGCTACCCCTGTGAAGAGTATGAGGTGGTGACAGAAGATGGCTATATTCTGAGCATAAACAGAATACCATTTGGCATTGAGAGTCAGCGGAATTCAGGTATGATTAACTTGTATGCTGTGGAATATGGGAAACGCCAGTTGTAACATAAAAAGTGGATTCAATGCACCTTCTTCAGCCACATTGCAGGTCTGCCTTCACAACTGAATTGATGGACAAGCATGCCAGCAAATCTAATGCTGGTTGAAACCAAACACCTTTGGCCCTTTCTAGGGCAATGCCAACACTTGACACTCTTGGGCAATGACTAGGCAATGCCTGCCAATGCTTATACCTGTCCTGATCAATATTGACTTTGCTCCACCCTTAAAATTTCCCACAGTAATCCAAATATATTGTTTCTGCCAAGGATGCAAATTTCTTTAGCAAGCTTCCTACCAAATTCCTGACTCCCTCCTTAATCTTGATGAGAAGCAAGAGTAATACTAGCAACCTTGACATAAGTGGGTGCTTGATGCGAGCAAAGTTTGATCAGCTTGGAACCACCAGTCTGCCGGTATTTAAAATTGATTCTTCCTCCATTCCTCTGCAATGTATTCCAGGAAATGTAAATAGCCACCCACTGCTACTCACCCCACCAATGTAGGAGGGTGTGTAACAAAGGCAAATCTGTTTTCTTTCCACCCACTCCCTTCTCTCTCCTTCTCTTATTTCCACCTTCTCACCTCCTCTCTCAATCACTAAGAAAAGCTAGCATGACATTTGCTTGAGACATCCCGCTGCGTGGTGCATTATTAAGCTTTCCCAAGGAAAAAGCAGAGAAGGGAGTTGATGGGAAAGTGCAAGACTTGATGGCCTTCAACCAGAAGAAGAAGAAGAGCTTGTATTTGATATCCCACTTTATCACTACCAGAAGGAGTCTCAAAGCAGCTAACATTCTCCTTTCACTCCTCCCCCACAACAAACACTCTGGATTACAGTCATACCTCAGGTTATGTTGTAATAATATGCTATAGCTAGAACTGTTTTAACGACTAAGAAACCAGGACAAAGCAGTGGTGAAATCCACTTTGGCTTGTTTATGGCAGTATCCCAGCAACTGCATGTGTAGCTGCAGGCTGCCACCAACACATATTTCCCCAAGCTTGCTGCCTCCTTACCTCGCTCCATTTCCACCGCAGTGCCAGTGCTACAAAGGCACGGGTTCTACTTCACCCCTTCATTATGCTTCTCCTGGAATACAGGCAGTGTGCTTGATTTTTCCCACATTCTAGTTTTGATGAGATGGCCAAATATGATCTTTCCGCTGTGCTCAACTTCCTTCTGAATAAAACTGGACAACAGCAGTTGTATTATGTTGGCTATTCGCAGGGTGCTGCACTTGGTATGTTACTTGGGTTAACGACTCATACATAACAAAGCCATTTTTGTAACCCAGATCAATATGCACTTTGAAGGGCTTTGAATAAGTTTTACACGTCAAAATAAAAAAGAGACCTGTGTTTTGCCAGTCTGGGTTCACTCTGGGTGTACCGTATCTCAACTGGGGGCATCTGTGGCTGACTCCACCCAGTCCAGCCAAATTCCAGGTCAATCTGAATTAGTTCAGGCATAGGCAAACTCAGCCCTCCAGATGTTTTGGGACTACAACTCCCATCATCCCTGACCACTGGTCCTGTTAGCTAGTGATGATGGGAGTTGTAATCCCAAAACATCTGGAGGGCCGAGTTTGCCTATGCCTGGTTCAGGATCTAGGATTCACCCTAGTTTATAGGCAGATGAGACTTCTGTTCCACCATCTCCATGTCTCCAACCCACCACACCATCCATCACTAAGAATGATTAGAATTCAGAGGGAAGAGAATACGTCTCATAATCATTTGTATACCCAAAGATGAAAAACACCAGGCAATGATTCAACAGGTTTCTTTCTATTGCATTCACCCTCCTCCATGTTCTATATAAAGTGGAAGATATGTCTGTGCCAACTGCAGTCTGGTCTGGAGGAAAAGACATGCTCTCAGACCCGACAGCCAAACTAAGAACCTTGTTTCTCACCAATTCATTCTAGGGTGGTCTCATCTGGATTTCATCTGGGGCTTGGATGCACGTCAACGAATGTATAATGAAATCATTGATCTGATGAAGCAACATGCTTAACCCAGTGCCAAAACATGTCAGCATTGATTCAATTTATTTTTGAGTCATCGCAAACAAATCTGCTACTAGGTGTCCTCAATTCCTCCACAGAATTAATTATTATTAAATAATTGGCATGAATCTAAAGCCACATCCTTTACAGAATAAATTTCCTGGCATTCTGAAGAGGCCGCACTGATTTGCGTCACTTCTGTGAAGGTTGTTGTTGTCGTCGAGTCTGACAGATCTCAAGCCTGCTAGTGAGGGCTGGGGGGGGTGGGGATGGGGCAGGGAGAACAGGTCAGTTCTAGGAAGTACAGAAGGGGATCTCCGAAGCCTCTCTACTGCTGTATGTGCTGTAGAGGGAAATGAGGGGCAGATGGGGCTCATCAACCTGAGCCCCATCTGCCCCCCATCTAGAAGGAAAACTCTGATCCTTAAGCTCTGCTGCCTTGCAAGATTTCTTTGGGAGAAGAAAAGGCTAAGGAGCAAACCCTACACAAATCCAGGGTGGAGTCCCTAAGATGGTTGGATGGCACCTTCTACACAACTGGCAACACCTGCAGCCACGTTGGTGTCTAATGGGTTCCTCTGCTTTCCTTTGGACCACATCCGCGAGAGACTGAAAGTTGGGTCTTGTGGTCTGGGCAGCCCAGGGCCTCCACACCACACACACTCTCCAGGCCTGCGCCATAGGCTACTTTGGTGCTGCTAACGCAGTGGCTTGGCTTCAGCCCCAGAGGCGCACTCCATTATCTCTCAAGGCAGATGGATGCCAACACAAAGCAGAAGAGATAGTTTACGTCATTCAACAGTTTCCTATGATATTAGCATCGTGAGTTGCAAAGGGGAGAGGCAGCATTTCCATTTGCTTCGCTTTGTCCAGCTTGTCGGCTGCGATCAAACGCATGTTGTATTTTCAGACGGACATCATGAAATCCACTTAAGGCTCTCTCAGCCATATATCGACATTCGCACGCAGTCTCTGTGGGCTGTACTGAACTCTTTACTAACAGTAATGAAGGAGCTAATAATGAGTCGCTAGCTGGGATTTGAAGAACTGCTTTTTGGTCTCTTCAAAGGGCTGGGGTGGTAGGGGGCGTGGCCCCGTCAGCAATTTTGTGGGGGCGCCACAGCAAGCTCCTTCACCGGAGCCTGGCTCCGGGTCAGAAAGAGCGTGCCTGGTTGCAGCTCCGCTCGCGAGTCACGCCTAATCCGGGGAGCAGGAGAGTGGGCGGAGACGCTGCCCGGCGGCAGAGAGCAACCCTCCGACCTTCTGGAGGATTGCTATTCATCCAGAACTTTTAGCACACTCCCGTTTTATAAATGCTTCTACGAAGCTCAGTCGGGTCTCTGCACTTCTTTTGAGAGAGGACGACAAACTCGCCTAATAACTTAAGGTGTCCCGATAACGTCAGCAATTGCACTTTGGGAACTCTAGCCCAAAATTAAAAAAAATTGCAGGCTGTAACAAAGAAGAGTGAGAATCCTGCTTTAGGTGAGTAGTCTGTTTGTATATATAAATTTCCTTCCTTTTTAGGAAAAAAAATATATGTTAACTCCGGGAAATATAGTTATAGGCTTGGAGAAAGGAAGCTATAGTTGATGCTTTTGAAATATTTTAGATGATGAGGCAGTGCTCTGGGAATGGTGAACAGAAGACTTCTCCCCCATTGGGGAGTGTATTTTACAGAACCACTGTATGCATACAATGCATGAAGATGATTGGGAAGTTTTGTTAGTGGAACCACACAGGTCTTAAAAACAGAGACTTGTAGTGTTACATCCCTGAAATCCCAGGGACCATAGGAACCACTGGATCTCCCTCCCCAAGAGCAGAGAGAGAGGGAGGGAGAGAGAGAGAGAGTCGACCTAGAAGGGCGACATCAGATGCTGTAGCTCCCCTACACACCACCACATAAACTTCCATGGCCCTTGACTACTAATTTTGGAGCTGTAACATCAGAAGGACCTTAAAAAAAGAGGGAGATGGTGCCTGGTGAGAGATTTGGGACATGCTGAGGGCAAACCAGAGGAAGACTTGGATCTGAAGGATCCAAAACTACCAGTCCATCAACACATCCCCCTAACCACAGATAAAGCTACCAGGAACTGGAGTGGTTTCCCCCATTGTTCACAATGGGAGGAAATTTGAGCAAGGAAAGGAAATGCTGGGAAACAACTTAAGAGTCCAACATATATATATATATATATATATATATATATATATATATATATATATATAATTTCAGCATGAATCTCAGAGAAAAAAATGCTTTAAATGATGTTATGATCGCATGTTATCCAAGGTCATAGTTTTCCTATCTGTTTTACACACACACACCATTCCCAACACATTCTTACATCTCCTCCTTTATGTCAAAAAGGATCCACCAGGGAATTACATTGGTTTCAGAATTTTCTTTCATTTTAACCAAAAGTTGTGGGCACATCATTCCTGCTTTAAATATACAGGAACCACATATATTATTATTATTATTATTATTATTATTATTATTATTATTATTACTGCTACTGTTGTTGTTGTTATTGTTATGCAACAGCATTGTTCCATACAGGTTGAAGATGTGGGGCTTTATTATAGTAGCATGTTTGTGCCAAGGAATTTACAGTTCAGAAGAATTCAAAGCTTCAGAAAAACCTGTGACTGCAGATACAGTGGATCCTGAGTGTTTTATGAATGTTGTAAGTAAGACGTACTTTTGACTGCTATTTCTTTGTCATTAAAATAAGAGAGATAAAGGGGAATCACCAGTTCTTGTTCCAAAGTACTAGGGGCTATTCCAGATACTACTACTTCTGCATAGTAACTATCTATGGGTAGCAATAAACAGGGAAGGGTGATGCCATAGGACACATTGGCACAGGCTTAGTTACAGACTGACCTACAAATGTAGTGCATAGGGGATTAACCTAGGTAGGTTTTGAGGAAAGGCTTAGTAACAGAAGGGACATCATCCAGGGCTTTGGGGACACAGCTCCAAGGGTATTGGGCATCAAAGAAGGGATGGCTCAGTTAGTAGATCACGAGACTCTCCAAGAGTGGTGTGAGAAATACAGCTGCATCTGTAAATGAACTCTGACCAAAAAGCAGGAATGCAATACCTGCTTTTATCCTGAAGCAACAGAAATCCCCTTCAGGCCTGTGGTCCATATCCAGACTTGAATCATCAGGAGCATAGGTACCTGGTTGGAACACCATCTTTCTGTCTAATACTCAGCTCTTAAATACACTTTGTTCTCACCAAATCCATGTGAAAGGAGAGGGTTTTGGATAGGAGATGATTCTGTGCTGGGAGAATCCACATACTGAGACTTTGGGGGAAATGACTAGTTCTATCTTAAGCAGTAGGATTTTCTTCCAAGCAACAAGGAAATTTGTCAAGGATTTAAGACAATGCCTCTGTTGGGTACATAATGCCCCTTAGGGAGCTGCCAAAATTATGCAACCAGTGTCTGGATTACTGCAGTATAGACTTATGTCCGAGTTTTTAAAATGGGGGTGGGGAGAGTAGCCCAGGTTGCCTTTTTGGTTGCCAAATCCTCAGCTGGTCTGCCACACATGCACACAATTTCAGTAATCTCAAAATCCATTTTCCTCCTGCTTCTGTACAGTAACTCCCCACAGTCCCAGGCTATGAAACTGGCTAGCATGTGTGGCTAGACAGAGACTAAAATAGCACAATTCTTGCTCTGCAGCCAATAAAAACACATAATCCTGCCTACTATGTGGCAATAAAGGCAGCAAAGATGCTCATTTTGCACCCTCGTATTGCATCCTCTAGTAGCTAGCCGGTGGAGTTATTTTGGACTTACTGAGACCCAGTGTGAGGGAGGGACCTCTGGAGCCCTCAAAGGCCCACAGTAATCAACTGGCTTATGCACTTTGAGGATCAGGTTTCTCAACTTCAGAGTAATGTTGACTCTGCACTTGTTGCACCTCCTGCTTTGTGGGATCACTTTTACCTGATGCAGGTGAAATTATTATTAGATCTCAGGGCAGTTGCATCCAACCACATGCCCCCTTGACCACTGTCCATCCTAAATCTAGCAGAGGGGGGCTGATTGGTTGATTGGGTCCAGAGTGTGGTTAATGCTTCATGGCATGAGAGGGTGGTCCTTGCTGCATTGAAAGAGGTAGTGGTGTGACTTCTCCTAAGGAAACAGGTTCTAGATGCTTTGGATTAAAACAGCTACCAGTCAGTGGTCAATATCCCCTTTTGGGGAAAAGTGGTGGAACAACTGAAGACATTCATGGAGGACACAGGTGAGTTCAGGACTGGCCTTGGTCACCCTGATGGATGACCTTTGCAGAGAGTGGGACGGAGGAATGTGACCTTGTTCCTTTTTGATCTCTTGTTGGCACTTGATACCATTGACTATGGACCAGCTCCAAGGAACTCAAATTTGGGGCACTGCATTACAGTGGTTCCAATCCTACCTTCATGACCAAGTCCAGACAGTAGCATTGGGAGAGGGCCTTTCAGCCTACATGAAGCCATTGGGAGAGGTCATTTCAGGGCAGCTCTATTTCTCCATAATATCTGAATTGTTGGTGATGCAATGGTGAAATGGATGAGAAAAAACAAGATGAGTTTGAATCCTGGCAAGAAGGAGGCACTGTGGATAAGAAGCTCCCATGTCTGAAAATTTAACCAGTTGCCTACCATAGATGAGGCTGCACTCACCCTGAAGGACCGGGTTCACTGTTTGGGGATGCTTCTGGATTCAGCTCTGTCACTGGAGGCTCAGGTAGCTTCAGTGGCTAGAACTGCCTTTTACCAACTGCAACTGGTTTGACAGCTGTGGCCATTCCTAGGCTGGAAAAACCTTGCCACAGCGGTTCATGCAATGGTTACTTCAAGACTGGGTTACTGCAATGCACTCTGTGTGGGGCTTCCCTTGCACTTGACCTGGAAGTTGCAACACAATTGCTGGCAGGAGTGAGGCCATATTAGCACAAAACACCTGTGCTCAGAAATCTGCAGTGGTCGCCAATTTGCTACTGGGCCAAGTTCAAGGTGTTACAATTAGTATATAAAGCCCAATAGAACTTGGGAACAGTTTGCCTACTAGATGTGCCCACTCAACCACTTTGATTGGTGGAATCGGCAGTACTACAGTTGCCACATGATTTTCAGAGTGAATCACGCTATGCTAAAAGTAAGAAATCACCAGGTGACTGTTTAGTGATATTCATTTCCAGAAGCTTCAAAAATAATGTACTGCAGGCCCACTTTCAGAAAGGACTGGTAATTGAGGAACAAAGAATTATCAGCTTGAATGAAATCCCGATAAGATTCTTTTTTTAAAAAAGGAGTGAATGTAAATTCTTGACAGAAGCTCTTTCATTCCGGTGGGAACATCCAGAGGGAATTCTCTTTACACAGAAGGGAAAGAAACAACAATGTGTGGAAGTACTGAAAGCCACATCATTTGTGAGAAAATATAAAAAAGACTTTGGAGAACTTTTTAACCTCCCCCCCCCTTTAAATCTTCTCTTTTCCTTCCCTTCCCTCCTTCTTCCTCCTTTCCGTCTTTCTCCCCTCCATCTCTACCTATCTACTTCTTCACCTTCTTCTTTCTTCTACTTCGATGAGGGTCTTGGATGCAAGTCCTAAGCGGCTACCTAATAAAGCAAAATGTATATTTGAAAAAGTCAAATGAAATTTAAAAAACCTGGAAATAGTAAATGAGTTAGTAAGGAAAGAAAAAGATTTATTACAAAAACCTAGAAATAAAGAAATACTATATGAGATTAAATTACTACAAACTACTATTGTGTTTGTAGTAATTTAATCTCTTGTAATATATTACAAGAAATAAAATAGAGAGGAAAATAAAAGGATTGAGGCAAAAGAATTTTGTATTTGAAAATAAATTGCTTCCAGCTCTAAGATTCTATGAGGATGAGCAACAGGATCTTTAGTTCTTTGTTGGCAAAGCGCTTGGTTACCTCAGCTACTAACATTCAAATAAATACAACACACAGCTGTCTAGGCACCAACTACTGCACGCTTGTACTTTGTCTCAAACAGTTGGAACAACAGGGCAACCCTCCCTTCCCACTTTGCCTGCTATGGCTTGCTCAAACACCTGTTGGCTCCTCCTCAACAGCAGCTCTTGTTGTTTCCAGCCCTTCAGCACCTTCCTTGAGGATGGAAACAGCAGAGGAGATGACCTAGAGCAGGCTTCCTCAACCTCCACCCTCCAGATGTTTTTGGCATACAACTCCCATGATCCCTAGCTAGCAGGACCAGTGGTCAGGGATGCAGGGAATTGTAGTCTCAAAACATCTATCCTCCACTGCCTCCCGCAGTTTGGCCAAACTCATGCCAGTCGCTTCGAGAACACTGTCCAACCATCTCATCCTCTGTCGTCCCCTTCTCCTTGTGCCCTCCATCTTTCCCAACATCAGGGTCTTTTCCAGGGAGTCTTCTCTTCTCATGAGGTGGCCAAAGTACTGGAGCCTCAACTTCAGGATCTGCCCTTCCAGTGAGCACTCAGGGCTGATTTCTTTAAGGATGGATAAGTTTGATCTTTTTGCAGTCCATGGGACTCTCAAGAGTCTCCTCCAGCACCATAATTCAAAAGCATCAATTCTTCGGCGATCAGTCTTCTTTATGGTCCAGCTCTCACTTCCATACATTACTACTGGGAAAACCATAGCTTTAACTATACGGATCTTCATCGGCAAGGTAATGTCTCTGCTTTTTAAGATGCTGTCTAGGTTTGTCATTGCTTTCCTCCCAAGAAGCAGACGTCTTTTAATTTCGTGACTGCTGTCACCACCTGCAGTGATCATGGTGCCCAAGAAAGTAAAATCTCTCACTAGCTCCATTTCTTCCCCTTCTATTTGCCAGGAGGTGATGGGCCCAGTGGCCATGATCTTAGTTTTTTTGATGTTGAGCTTCAGACCATATTTTGCGCTCTCCTCTTTCACCCTCATTAAAGGGTTCTTTAATTCCTCCTCACTTTCTGCCATCAAGGTTGTGTCATCAGCATATCTGAGATTGTTGATATTTCTTCCGGCAATCTTAATTCCATCTTGGGATTCATCCAGCCTGACCTAGCCTGACCTAGAGGTTTCCAAAGCCATGACTCTCAGTCTCTCCAGGATCTGAGGCCTCCTGCAGTGCTTTTTCCTCCTTCTCCTTGTCTCCCCTGTCTCTGGCTGCAGGTCTCTTCCTTCTGACTCCCCTCTTCCTCCACCACAAGGGGCACAGCACCCTACAAGTCACTGGCCCCTTCTCTTGGATCCTCCTTCTCTCCCCCCCCCCACTTGCTTCCTCTACCCACATGTACCCCCATACCTTGGGCTCCTGCCTGTTCCTGTTCCTGCTGGTGAGTTAAGTGGGGATTAAGAAGCTGATGCCTCAACTGGCAGTGGATCCCCTGGAAGATGAATTTGACTATTAATTTGATGAACTATTAATGTTTTATTACATTTTTTATATAGGTTGGGAGCTACCCAGAGTGACTGGGGCAACCCATTCAGATGGGTGGGATATAAATATTACCACCACCACCACCACCATCATCATTATCATTATTGAATAGAATGTCTCTATTTTAATTGGAGAAATGTTGGAGCGTATGTCACAGTTGAGGCTAAAACTTCCCTTGATGCTTTGTCGGCCAGGGCTCCGTCTAGTTCATGGCAGAGCTCATTGTAGCTGCTTTCTAGCTGCTTGGGTGAAGTTGGAAACTCGGCTATGGTGAGTTTCCCTACTGATGGTGCACCTACTTGCTAACAGAGACAGGTGGGCAGAAGGAAGGATGGATGGATGGGTGGATGGACAACACTTAATTACAAAGGAGATGCCTTCAAGCAACCCCATTCTGTTTTCTCCCCAGAGTGAGATTATCCATTATCATGGATACCCAAGTGAGGAACATCATGTTGCGACAAAAGATGGATATATACTTACAGTCTACAGAATACCTTGTGGAAGATACTGTGATGCAGACAAAGGTAATGCCCTGGGAAAGGCTAACATCATAACACTGACAAGCCCTAACCCATCCCACCTTAGGTTTCACAAATTTTGGCTATAATCCTAATCCCAACTGTGTGTGATTAAGCATTGTTTAATTAAATAGGAATTAAGTGCCGTGTTGTTTTTCTTGTAATTACTGGTATATTTTAAACAGATTTTATATATGCATAGAGTTTGTAATTCTATCAATTCTACCAATCTTTAATTGTATAGTAATGATTGATTTTTCTATGTTTTAAGCAGTTCTTGTTTTTATCTGTAAGTTGCCTTGAGACCCATCATGGGAAAAGGTGAGGTATAAATAAATAATAAGAAGAATACATCAAATTGTTTCCTTTCCACACTGAAAATTGGAGTCCCTTATATAGAATATAACAGGCCATTAACAAAGCATCTCTTACTATTTTATAGGTCCACGACCCAGTGTGTTTTTGCAACATGCTTTGATTGGAGATGCTACCCACTGGATTTCGAACTTGCCCAGCAACAGTTTGGGTTTCATATTGGCAGACGCTGGGTATGATGTTTGGCTTGGAAACAGCAGAGGAAATCCTTGGTCTTCAAATCATAAAACAATGAGAAGAAATGAGAAGAAATTCTGGGAGTTTAGGTAAGAAAACAAAGATGGTGGATTATGTCATCACATGATCCACGTAGATATTTTTCTTTGCTTTGTGCTAATCCTTGCCTCTTGTTTATCCATTGCTAATGCTAATACATCACAAATGCTTGCTCATGCATTATTGTGTGCATTTCTCTCTCTAGTTTTCATGAGATGGGATACTATGACCTTCCAGCTGTTATACACTTCATTCTGAATAAAACTGGGCAGGAACAACTATATTACATAGGCCATTCGGAAGGCTCCACAAGTGGTATGTTACAGAACGCAGGCTGTTTTCACATGAGCATCACAATGGGATGTGGAGATATTGTTCCAATGACACCCTGAGAAAAACCAGGTCTAGAAAGAAACAAAGCTGTCAGGGGGAAGCACAGCATACAGCCAACTTCTGCTTTGATTTGGGTGTTTGTTTGTTTGTTTTTTAATTGGGTGCCTTTTTCTGAGGCCAAAAAGATGCCAGATTCAAAAAGCACAGTGCTGGAATGGAAGAACGACTGTGCTTGCAATGCACACCCAGTTTGTCCTTTGAAGCCTGAGCCACAACTTGATTTCAAATTGTGGCTGCAAAGAGAGAATCTTCCTCTACAGCCATGGCTTGATTTAAATGCAGGGCTGTAGAGGAAGAAAGGGAAAATCTGTGCTCCTGATTCTTCCTTTGCAGCTGCAGGTTTCAACTCGACATCACTGGAATCAAATGTGCCATATCAGGGAGTGGGAATGCTGAGTCTCTAACTTGACAGCAGGATCCACTTTCCCACCCTTGGTTCAGTAGGAAATTGCTTGATACAGAGACAAACCATGGATGCACATAGCTCAGTACTGTTCATACCAGGGATGGAGAACTTGTGGCCCTCATAATGTTTGTTGTTACACTGTCACTCCCATTATACTTGACCATTAGTCATTCAGATTGGGGTTGATGGGGTTCAACATGTTCTGGAACAGGTTCCCTATCCCCGATCTACACTGGATAGGAGCTTCTCTCCACAGTCTTGGACAGGAATCTCAGACAGCCCTCACATGGACCAATGCACACCATCCCACTTGGTGAACTGAGCTATCCATCCCCTTGTATTCAGCAAGGCTCCCCTTCTTTATTTAAAAGATTTTTAATTTGCTTTTCAATCAAAATGCTTCCCAAGGTGACTTACAAAAATGAACACAAATAAACCATAATACATTTTAAAAACCATTTTAGACAGTACAAAATATTATGAAAACCAGCATAAACCAGCATGACCATTCCAACCCCCCAAGACACCGACTAGCCATTAAAAGGCCCAACAGGAATGGAATATAAAGCTAAAGGCACTCAACATGAAGGAAGACAATTACATTTTTATCAACTGCAAGGGCTATGAGTATTCTAGAAAGTTGAAGGAATTGACAACTTGCTGATTTAGGATAAATTTTATTTTCTCAGGTTTCATAGGATTCTCTACTTGGCCAAAACTGGCTGAAAGAATCAAAGTATTTTTTGCTTTGGCACCTGTAGCCACAGTGACATTTTGCACATCCCCAATCACAAAACTAGCACGTGTTCCTGAGATGATTTTCCACGTAAGTCTTTCTGGGCACTATTTATATGAGCACAGACTAGTTCATAAGTCAATCATATAGGTACAGAGTTGAGTAAAGATCTATATTCATAGTCTGTGTGTGTGTGTGTGTGTGTGTGTGTGTATGCTAGTGCCATCACCCCTGCTCTCATTTGTTTACCAAACTCAGTGTGCCCACAGTAAGGCACTAAGAGTGTTGTAACAGTTTCTTATAATTTACTAAGGAGTGTCCCATTAGATCTATGGTGGGGGGATGCAAAGCAGGAAGTGGCACTGTCAGGTATGAGGGACTTCTGGGGCCCCTTCAGCACTCTGGCCACTATCCCCACCCACAGCAGTTATTCTGCTGTCCAACCCAACCTGCCATATTTGCTGGTCCTACTGCAGTCTCATGGACATTTGCAATGCACGCAGGGAAAGGCATGCAGCCTGGTTTGTTTTGCAAGCCGGGAGCTCTCCCCTATCCAGTGTGGGCAGGAGAGTTTGCACAGCAAATGCTCTTCCTCCCAAGCTCAGTACTACTGAGGGAATTGTGAAGCAGCTCCAGCTGAGGTGTCATCTGGAAGCAGCAGAACTGCCCTGAGAGGAACCTGAGCTGAAGAGCAGGAAGTGCTTGAACCACATCTGGGCTCTCCTTCTAGGGCTTTGGAGCTGCCTCCCTCCCTCTGCTCATTGGCAGCAGGACTGGACTTGTGGCACCAAGACTTTAAGCAGCCCTCTGTCTATTTGAAAATGATGCTAATAGGAAATAGGAAGGGAGCTATGCTACATAATGACATAGGAAGCGGGTACGGAACTTGAGTGTTATGGAATGAAGCAGCTTGGCTGGCTCCTCTTCCACATCCTGGCAGAGCCAGTTGCAAAATGGGCATCTGCTGGCCACCCAGACTGCTGCTGCTACTAGCTTGGAGGCAAAGGTGGATCTGCTGAGATTTTGGCAGCAGCAGCAGCCTGAGAAACCACTATCGACTTCATTCCCTCCCGCCTCCATACACATTCCACAACAGTGGGACTCTCTGAGAATAGGATATTGATCTTGATTTGGTGTAGTGGTAGCTAATTTCAAATATATTATTTTTCAGGCAATATTTGGCCAGAAAGATATTTTTCATTACTCTATGCATTGGAAAAAGGCAGTCACTAGGATTTGCACTTATCAGCCTAAATTTTGTGCCAATGTTATTTCCTATGTGGCTGGATATAACATCCCCAATTTAAACCTGGTAAGTTATATTCTTGTCTTTGTAACACTTAATGGAAATTTTAGGGGAGCTTGTGTTTAGCCTAAGTAGGCCAGGGATAAACGTAAGAGACTGATGACCCTGGAAGTCGAGCTGGAACTGGGGCACATACCAAAAACAACAACAAAAGAGTTGCAGGCAAGGACAGCACCAGATTTCAGGGTGCCCTTGGCTCAGTGTTATTGATGGTTCCCAGAACACACACAAAGCAATCACACTAATTTCATAGATTTATGGACCAAGGCATTAAATTTTAGGTAAATCAAAATGGCAGGTGGCCACTGGGGATGGGGGTAGAGCTTGGCTCCCATTTAAACGTGGCGCTACCACCCACTCACCACTAAAATGGGTTCCCAGTGAGACATACAACATGGACCTGGTTCTGTAGCTTTATGCACAGTCACTATACTGTTGTCATTGCTTATATGTTACACACCCAATTCCCTGAAGTGAGTTGTAGTCCAAGTGGCAAGGGCATGGCAAGACCTTCTGCCCCTGCAGGGTGATTCTTTCTCTTGAAAACTAGCCCCGCAATCCTACGTGAGTTTATGATGAGTAAACATGCATAGGCTTAAGCTTGGGCACATGTAACTTTGAGGTACTTCCGGTTGTTGGATTAGAAACAACAACAGCAGCAGCAACAGCAACAAACAAACAAACAAACAAACATTTCTACCCCACCCTTCCTCCCTAGAGGGAGCACATCAATGGTAGAACAATAAAATTTAAAATAAATTAAAAGCATATTGTAAATAATTAAAAACATCTATGACATATAGATTGTTTGGGGTTGCTGGAGTTGAGGATATATTATATCTAAGCTTAATGAGTGCTTACGCTTTGTTATGTAAAAGCTTCCAGGTTGAAATGATTGAAATGTGGAAATGGATTACCATTTCTCTCCTCTGTCTAGTGGTAGCAAAGAATTCCCATTCCATCTTTATGATGAACATTTGTTTCAACAGACCAGTTCTCAGGAAGGAACGCAGATCTGCATCCCTTTCCCTCTAATTCTGTGCACAAAGTGCCACAGTGTGTACAACAGATGGCTGCCCCCATGTCCACAAGCACACACCAGTCTCACAGCATTGTATACCTTGAATACTAATCAGGACTTTCCACCAGGATTCTTCCAACTCCCAAATGCATTTCAGAATCCATTCATAAACTGACATTTGAGCCTCAGATATGGATTCTACAAAGGTAGTATGTGTAGTATGAATGCTGTGCATTCATGGAGAAGTCATGCAAATGCATCTAATCCAGTATGTCAGGTTTGTTGACCCCTGTCAACCCAAGAGGCTTCCTGTAGGTACACATGCATATAGGCCTCTTGCCCTGCCGATGAGAAGCTGAAATGGATAGGCAGGAAGCCCTAATGGACTGTGAGCTTCCTAAAGCATGTCTGAACCACTAGATTCCAACAAGTCCCCTTTGAATTTTAGTCCTACAGTCAGACTGGGCTGGCAAACCTGTGGTCCTCTAGTTGTTGTTGGACTCTACCTCTGCCTCATCTTCAGACATCATGACTGTTGTATATTCATTTCTCTGGGAAAATAGAAAGGTCTTTGCCTGCTGTAGAAAAGGGAACAGTGTAGATATCAGGTGGGGCTTCCAGAACAGAGCATTATAGCAGCGTAAGCCATGTAGACTGTTTTATTTCAGAGCCGAATGGACATGTATGCATCCCATTCTCCTGCTGGAACATCTGTGCAAAACGTGTTGCATTGGAAACAGGTATATTGAATTTTCAAATATTATGCTTATTCAATTTTAAATTTATTAAAATGCCATTGAAGGAATTCATCCTAGTGCTATGTCAATTGATCTGGCAAGACAAGCATTTTGACTTACCAGACAAAATGATCCCCACTATCCTCCCCTCCCCCCCCCAAGTTGTTCCATGGGTCCTCTTGACACACATACACCTGAGCCAACTTCAGAGGAAGGGGAAGGCATGCAGGGGGGAAATGCCCCTGTTTGGGGGTTTCCTCCCCATATGTAATTGAAATTTCAGACAGGTAACTCCATGCAAGGACTTTCATGCTAGCCAGCTTTACAATTCCCCCCCCCCAATAAAAAGATTATTTTTAATGACTGAAGTAGACACACACACACAACTATGGGGTTGCAGCGCTCATCTCACTTTCAGGCCAAGGGAGCTGGCATTTATCCACAGACAGCTTTCCGGATCATGTGGCCAGCATGACTAAACCGCTTATGGCGCAACGGAACACCGTTACGGAAACCAGAGCACACAGAAATGCCGTTTAGCTTCCCATCGCAGCAGTACCCATTTATCAACTTGCACTGGCATGCTTTTGAACCGCTAGGTTGGCAGGAGCTGGGATCGAGCAACAGGAGCTCACCCCGTCACGGGGATTCAAACCACCAACCTTCTGATTGGCAAGCCCAAAGAGGCACAGTGGTTTAGATCACAGTGTCACCTGCATCCCTGTTCCTGTTGTGCATATGTATTGGACTGTGTGCAGTTTGCTCACAAGACTTACTCACACATGCACAGTGGTGAAGGAAGGTGGTGCGGGGGGTGCGTATCGCCCCGGGTGTCATCACTGGGGTGTGTGCGACAAAATGAGTTGGGGGGGGGTTGTAACTTTTTAGGAGTGACATGGTGGCTTAGGCACCTGCAAGTTCCACACTGCCTCAAATGGCAGTGTGGGACTTACTTCTGCCTACTGCCTCTCCCTCAGCAGCCCTACAGTTGAGGGGGGGCTGGCAAAGAGGCTCCATGGGCGGATCGCCCCATCCCCAGCTGCAGGACACGCCGCCGCATCAGGCACCCAAGTGGCTAGCTAGACCTCTGCACATGCATACATACAAGGTAGAAGTACTAATAAGGAGAAGTACACGAAGCAGAATGCAGCTATAAATAAACCTTGCCTTAAAAAGTAGGACCAAAATGAAGGATGGGCGAAAGGGAAGTGTGACACTACCTATGTAACCACAAGACAAAGACACACACATCAAACTTCACATACACACAGAAACAGGAATATGAGATTAATTGGGAATTGGGGAAGAGAGAAAGAGAAATCAAAGGCTGGACAAAATAGAGGCTGGACAAATGCCCCCAACTTTTTCAAAGAAGCAGCGTGAGCCCTGCAACTGGAGAGTGCTGCTGAGATTCTAGCCCTGCAGCTCTGAATCAGCCAAGTCCAGCTCCCCTCCTCCCACTCTTCCCACGATGGCATTCTCTTTATCTGATTGTCTATTGCAACATTTTGGAGATAAGGCTGTGTAGGGTCTTATGCACCAAACCAGCACCTTGAACTTAGCCTGGCAGCTAATTTGGCAGGTCAGTTCTTTGAAGTCTGGTTTTCTTATCCTGTCTATTGTAAATTTCAAAACAGTTAACCCAACTCTTCCCCATTCACTTTCTGTATTTCTCCCATCTCACTTTCCCTTGGACTCTGACTTTCCCACACATAACCAAATTCTCTAATCTCCGTCATTTCCCAACCCACGCTTTCTACTTGCTTTAAACTGTGCCAAACATCCTATTCCACTTCCCTGCTGCCAATCACTCTAGCTCTTCTGTCACAGCATGGTGTTTATTATTTGTGTCTGAAGATTTTGTAGCTATCTACAGAATGGCTGGAAGCAGCTTCCTCCGATGTTTGGAATCAGGGAAAGGATCGTGTGGCACATGAAATCTGACTCTATCCCAGAAAAGAATGCAATGGGATTCCATCCATGAACTCATATGGAAATAAAGCAACATTTTAATGAAGCAGTGTATTGATCCATAGTTGCTTTAAAAAAAATGTTTTCTAGAACTATGAAATGATTATAGATGGATATTTATGATGAGACCATTATAGCAATCTATCTAAAGAACAGGGATAAATAACAGCAGCCTATCTTACAGGGCTGTTGTCAAGATTGCTAAAATCCTACATCTGACACTTTTTGCATCTTTGAAAATTACACATTTTACAAAAATGCACAATTTATTTCTAGGTGCATCTGAGAAAACAGTTTGAAGGATTTGACCATGGTTCAGAGGAAAAGAATATGGAGAAGTACAATCAGGTAGGGCAGTGTTTGAAATCAGAATAACATCTCTGATACGTATAGTGCAGTTGAAAACTTTTTTGACACTATTTCCCACTTAATACAGACTACAGAGGGACCAAATTAGATTTACCATATATATTTGAGTATAAGCCTAGTTTTTCAGCACATTTTTTGTGCTGAAAAAGCTGCCCTCGGCTTATACTCGAGTGAGGCGGGCGGTGGGGGTGGCGAGAAAGAAGCCCTTTCTCTCCGCTCGTGCCGCCACCCGCTCTCCCCAGTCAACCATTCCTTAAGAAGTGTACAAGAACGGCGGTTCTTTACCCTCCCCAGGCAGCTTGTTCCATTCCTGAACTGCTCGCATAAATGCAAACTTGGCAAAGGAAGAAGAGGAAGGAGCAGCCCAAAGGGTTGCTTTTGGGCTGCCCGTTCCTCCTCCTCCTCCACAGCAGCAAAGGTGAACCGGCTTATACTCGAGTCAATAAGCTTTCCCAGGTTTTTGTGGGAAAATTAGGTGCCTCGGTTTATATTTCAGTAGCTGAACCAGTTATTCACCTGGTGCCTGGGACGTCCCACAATGGATGGAAAAACTGCTCTCGGAGCATCATCCCCAGCAAAGCCAGCCTTACAAAGTCCTGAGCCATTGTCACAAACCAGTGCGGTGCTGTCCTCTTCCTCACACATCTTCTATAGCAACTTTCTCAGACCTTCCACACAAGTACAGACCTATAAAGAGAACAGAGAAATCTCAATGTAATAAAAGAAAACATTCCCAGGAGCGGTGGTGGTGGTAGTTGGGGGAGGGGGGAGGCTAGCTGTGAGAGTTAACGGGGGTCTGGCTCCAATTAGAAGATACTGTATATACTTGAGTATAAGCCTAGTTTTTCAGCACATTTTTTGTGCTGAAAAAGCTGCCCTCGGCTTATACTTGAGTGAGGCGGGCGGTGGGGGCAGAGAGAAAGAAGCCCTTTCTCTCCGCTCATGCCGCCACCCGCTCTCCCCAGTTAACCATTCCTTAAGAAGCGTACAAGAACGGCGGTTCTTTACTCTCCCCAGGCAGCTTGTTCCATTCCTGAATTGCTCGCATAAATGCAAACTTGGCAAAGGAGGAAGAGGAAGGAGCAGCCCAAAGGGCTGCTTTCGGGCTGCTCGTTCCTCCTCCTCCTCCACAGCGGCAAAGGTGAACCGGCTTATACTCGAGTCAATAAGCTTTCCCAGGTTTTTGTGGGAAAATTAGGTGCCTCGGTTTATATTCGGGTCGGCTTATACTCGGGTATATACGGTATGTTCAAAGGCATGCCTATGTCAGGGAGCTAAGTTCAGCCCCCGTCCTCGCATATTTTTTGCTGTTATCTAAAGTCCATTTTATTCTCTCGGGTGTGTTCAAATTTACACACTATTTTAGTAAACAATTCTGTTGTGTGCAATTCGGAGGTATTTTGCAGGGTTTTTTTGTATTTCGCTTGCTAGTTGACTGAATGTTTTTAAATATAGTTTAGAATAGGTTTCATTTTTCTAGTTTATACACTACTATACATAATGTGGAATAACGTTTCGCTGGAGTTGCAATTTACAAGTGTAATAACTGAGAGGTAGATTATGAAAAACTATATATGTTTCCAGAAATACAGAGTGCTGAGACACAGTTTATACGCCACTAACAATTGGATTTTGGTTGTGAAAATGGTTCAGTTACATATATAATACCCCAATAATGTTGCCTCTGGATATATCATACTATATTGCACGGGTAGGCAAACTAAGGCCTGGAGACCACATCTGGACCAATCGCCTTCTAAATCCGGCCCGCGGACAGTCCGGGAATCAGCGTGTTTTTACATGAGTAGAATGTGTCCTTTTATTTAAAATGCATTTCTGGGTTATTTGTGGGGCATAGGAATTCATTCATTATTTTTCCCCCAAAATATAGTCTGGCCCACCACAAGGTCTGAAAGACAGTAGACCTGCCCCCTGCTGAAAAAGTTTGCTGATCTCTGCTATATTGTTTCAAGATTCCTGGCCAGAGGGAAGTTATTAGCAACCTGTGTATAGTCATATTTTGTTTTATGGGTTGCCTTCTTTTTTACATCATCTGCTTGAAAGGAAGTCTTTAGCAGTCATTATTGTTGCTGTTTTATCCCCAGACAACACCTCCTGTATACAGGATAGAAGATATACAAATACCAATCGCAATATGGACTGGAGGGCAAGACTTGTTTGCACGCCCAGATGATATAAAACTATTACGCCCACGGATTACTAACCTCATTTATGAAAAGCATATTCCCGAATGGAACCACCTAGATTTTATCTGGGGAATTGATGCAACTGAGCGCATGTTTATGGAGATCATAGAGATAATGAATAAGTATCCATAGTGCTCGTCACTGATATTCGGAAGTCTTAGTGAAGGAGGACATGTACACAGAGATCATGGATAAAGCAATTAGAACTGCTGTAATTGAGTTGACAATTGAGGTGGGGCTAAAATATTCATATTCTTGTTCAGGGGATATCTATAATCTTTGATGCAACTATACATAGAAATAACTGAGATGATGAAGAAGAAAAATCTATATACTACACTCAATACTACCTTGGAAATGAAGAAATCAATCCCTCTTTTGCAACCTCTTTTCTTTGCAATACCTTAGTAATTTGGCAAGTGTTTAATAAATCTATGCGCTGAGAGATATTTGGTTAAATATTTTCCCTTGGTGCAACTATGTAGTTGTAACTGTTCGCAGGAGCGTCCTACTCTCGTGTAGGACCCTGACAGAGACACATGCCTGGCTGGCATGTTCTCTCCTTCCTGGTCGTTCGTTCGGGAGCTTCAAAAGCTTTCTTCTGCCTGAACATCACAGCGACTGATACCAAGAAGCATCAGCACACTTAGGGATCTGCAGTAGGGCGTGTCATTTAAGGACGGAAAATTTTCCTTTGTGAATTTGCTCAATGAGAGGTTCTAAAAATATGTTATTGCACATGAGGAATCCAAATCTTCAATTATTTTTATGATTGGTTGATGATTATCTTGGTAAATTGAGATTTGTTTGAAATACACTTAAAAAAGCCAAAAACTCGCATTATGAAGCGAAGTTAAAGTTTTTAATCATTCTATACAAGCGAAAATATAAAGAAATTTTGTTTCCAGGTGTAACAACATATCATCACTTTATCTTATAATGTCCTATTATAGTAAAAAAAAAGAATAATATTAATTAGAATTAATAACAAATTTCATCAAGTCCTGTTTTGATTCATTTCTTGACAAAAGCCGATGACTTGCTTCTTGGCCTCTGATGTAGCCCTCCCTTTTTTCCTGTGTATACACTTTTCCTGCAGCCTCCGTGACTTGTTTCACACATCTTTCAATCCCTTGACCATGACAAGGCCACTGAGGAACTTGCATAGGCTTGTCAATAAATTCCTTTATTTTTGTCAAGGTCATTTTGCATGTTAATGGAGGTTCATAAACTCCATCAAACCAGTCTATCAACTCCACTAAGTTCGAAGCAGAGGTGTTTATAGAAGGTGTCTTCCTTAGAAGTACTGAAAGGTCTCCAAGTGTATCATAATTGCCACCTCTCAAATCGATGATCTTTTGAATTCCAGCTCTCCTTTCTTCCTTATTATTTGAGCACAGCAGTGTCTGAATTAACATTTCACTAAATGCATACCATGCTGAATGCTTAACAGTCGGCAAAACAGCATTTACTACAGCCTTGTTTTGCAGTCTAAGCTGTTGCAATTGAAACAACAAATGACATGGGCCTTCTATCCACAAATGTTTTACTTTGATATTGAACCAACACGGATAGTACACACCAACGATGTAATCCACAATCAGCCTTAAATTCTTGAGGTTTTTGCCTTTTAGGCCATGTTTTGAAACCCACAAGCAACAAAGTCTGTTTGCTGTTGTAAGCCACCTTGATTGGCTCACTGGTCCAATTTCAAGAAGTGCCAGATTATTGGGAAGTTTACCTGCTCTTATGGCCTGTGTAATTCTATATCCATACGCTTGATCGGTTGACAGATCCTTCACAATACTGTCACTGAGTTCAATAACAGGTACTCCAATTGAAATTTTTGGAAATTTAGGATTAATATCAAGCTCTGTAGCTGCATCTAATATTTTACCAATGTCACCTGTCCACTTGTTGTTTGACAAAGTCTTCCCATCAAGGGCTGTGATTAAATGGCGAAGAGGTAACTTGTTGGTGTGAAGAGCACAAACTAGCCAGTTAAGTTTGCGGCCTAGTTTGACTTCTACCCAGTGCATGGTGCCACCTTCCCAGCTGGTATTAATATTTGTTGAATCACCTCCAATTGCTTGTATTGTTTTATCAATACCTTTCTCTTTCATGCAATTCAGTAAATTGTCAGCAATTATTTCAGCTGGTTTTTCATTCTTTGAGCTTTTCTCTGGTGTAAAGTGATAAAGGTATCTCCTTTGGAAGGATTTGATAATATGTTTGGTTGGCATGCATACCTTTGGTATGACAAGGCGAAAGTCCACAAAACTTTTAAGAATCATATAGTTAGGAAAGCCCTGTATCAGGTTTGGACAAGATATAAAGACTTGTTAGAGAGAAAGACTCCTAGGTGGATCTCACCAGTGGAGGCCAAGGCTTATAAGAGACCGAACATGTCTGCAAGTTGGCTAAGATATGTGGATATATTGCAGCGAGAAGGTGAGTCAATCAAGCTGAAAAGCTACGACCAAGTAAAAAGTCAAGTCACCGACTGGCTGCAATATCATCAGGTTTATGAGATATTTAAGCTAGATAAGAAAACTGGTTTTCAAATGGAAAAATCAAAACTGGAAACAGAACTGATAGAATCGAACTCTAAAAACCTTTCCAAGATGTATAACTTGTTGCTAGAGTGGCATACGAAAGACGAACTGGTTAAATCGACAATGATAGATTGGGCTAAAGATGTGGGCCATAATATTATGATGGATGACTGGGAGAGATTGTGGCAGAAAGGTATCAAATTTACAGCTTGTAATAGTTTAAGAGAAAATATAATGAAAATGTTGTACAGATGGTATCTGACACCAGTTAAGATAGCTAAGATGAATTCTAAAATGTCTGATGTGTGTTGGAAATGCAAATCTACGAAAGGTACCTTTTATCATATGTGGTGGTCATGTCCAGGGGTAAATGCTTTCTGGGATAAGATTTATAACGAGCTTAAAAAGGTAATGAAAATTACCTTTAGTAAGAAACCAGAGGCATTTCTTTTGAGCATGACCAATGAAGAGATACCCAGTCAGGATAGAGTATTTTTTATGTATGCCACAACAGCGGCTAGAATTTTATTGGCAAGAACCTGGAAGGGTGAAGAGACTCCAACAGTGGAAGAATGGCAGATGAAGTTAATGGACTATATGGAACTCGCTGAACTGACCGCTAGAATCCGAGACCAGAGGGAGGAGAAGGTGTCGCAGGATTGGAAGAAATTTAAGGATTATTTACTTAAATGTGTAAAATTGAATATTTGAGCAGAATTAATCAGAAGAATCGGCTTTAGCAGGTTAATGTCAGATAAAATTGTTCAGAAGATATTTTAGTTGTGAATGATTTAATTGTTAAAGAGTATTTTAAGATATTGAGTTTAAGTTATGATTTATATTGGACTAAGTGAATCTAAAGAGTATTAAGAGATATGGTAAATGTTAATGGAAAAAGATATAAAGTTACCTAAAACGCATATATGATTTTGAAGGCAGTGGAGGGAACAGGGGAAGTCCCCTAACAGAGAAGTTAGAAATAAGAAAAGTACAAAGATAGGTGTTGGTTAAGGTATGTATAGGTTTTTCTTTGTTTGTTGTCACTGTTATTGTTTTTATTTTGTTTATTGTTTATCGTGTATTGTGTGTTTATGGTGTTTATGCTTATGTAGTGTTTTCTCTTTGTTCTATTGGAAAATAATAAAAACCTTATAAAAAAAAAAGATAAAGGTATCTCCCACCTGGCTCACTACAAACTAAATAATGTTGTTCTTTCATAGTACTGGGAAACTGCTACTCTGAATTTTCAGCCTTCAGCATATCTTTAGTTGAATCTTCACGACCATCGAAAAATACGCAATCAATTTGACCCTTCTTACAATTTTTTTTTCAAATTCATTGTCTAATGATGACATCAATTTCTCCTGCACTGTCTTTACTTTATTGTGGTCAACAACAAGTTTTGTATTTTCTTCAGTGATCAAGCCGATATCAATAAATGCAGCGGTGGTAATTGCAGCTGTGGCACGAAGACCAACACCGTATCTGATGCTCTGCATAGCAACATTAGGTATATCTAATGTATTGTACTGTTTCTCTCCATTGGAAGTTGAAGGAGCTGCTAAATCATAATTTGATTCGCTTCCATCTTCTGTGTCAGATTCTTTTTCCTCATTTCCAACGAGGGGGAACTTTTTCATGTGATGGAAGTGAAGAAGTCTGCAAGCATTCCTTTTTATATTCAGCATCAGCAAGTCTTGTTCTCTCAACTTCTCCTCGCTTTTGCTTCTTTATCAGTCTGTTATGTTTTGGAAAATCTGGCAAACCAATTTGGTGTGGTCCAATAGAACCAATCTTGTTTCTCTGGCCTTTAATGAAAGCAAGTTCTTTTTTGAAAATCTTAATAAATATTATTATAAAAATAATAATAATGAAAGCAAGTTCTTTCACTGGGATCCTCTTGTCTTTAGAGCATGTACAATAAATGTGAGCTTCTTTTGTGCAATCTGTAGCACAGCCAAATTCAGAGCACATAATGATTTCACATTTGCAATTGAGAATGTCAAAGAGCTCATCAAGTTTTGAAGCAAAGGCTTCTTTAATATCTAACTTGTCCCTTCCAAGAGATATGTTTTTGCTTGCTCCCAACTTTCTTGAATCTTTGCTAATACTGTAACTCTTGAATTCACAACAGGGAAAACAAAAGAACAGTTTGCTCGTTCCCATTTTTCAAGTAATTTAGGATATATGTCTTTTGCAACACTGGCAGCTGGATAGTTTCTCATATCCTCACTACTTTGTTCTCTCAGCAACAGTCCATATTTTAACACGTCTCGCAAAGTTGGTAATTCAGAAGGCAACATGTCTCTTCCACTTCCAATAAGGTTGCTCATATGTGTGAATGTTCCCTGTCTTGTTCTCTTTTTTGTAGTCATAGTGAAGCAGTCTCCGTCACTTCCCACTTTGTGGAATGAAAACACATACCGTCATGTGATAGACAACAATCCCATGACTGTAGACACGGGGAATGAATCTCCCAAGTTTACCTGCTGTTTTTTGGACTAGTTTCCCACATCCCTGACCACTAGGTTCTGCTAGCCAGGGATGATAGGAGTTGTAGTCCAAGAACAGCTGGAGACCCAAGTTTGGGAAACACTGACATAAATCATCTTGGGACTTCTTTTTATTAGTGCTTTTCTTCTGGTACTAGGTACCCTTGAGTACCCCCAAGGGGGAACACACTGCTTTCTACCTTACTATTGTGTTGTTGGTCAGAGGAGAAAACAAACTTAATTAGCTGTTTCCTGGGTACCTTCAATCTTCTGCAGGAAAAAATGGCTGATCACACACCAGGTTATCTTTCTAATAAATATTATGAAATATGATTTATTCTGTCAATCATGTTGCAAATCTCTGTTGTTCAGTCTTCTGTCCTGGCTCCCTTGGAGAAATTTCTATATTCTTTTGAAAACCTGGCATCATCACATGTTTTATCCCTAGACAACACTCCCTGCCTATAAGATAGAAGATATACAAATACCAATTACATTATGGACTAGAAGGCAAGACTTGCTTGCACACCCATCTGGTGTAGAATTATTGTGCTCATTATTTAGTAACCTCATTTATGAAAATCATATTCCCAAATGGAACCACCTGGAATTTATCTGAGTATTTTATTTAATGGAACTGAGCACATGCATACAGAGATCATTGATAAAACCCCCAAATACCATGCATAGTTGTTTTTTATGCCTTGTGTAATTGTGCTGATAATTGAGATGATGCTGAAATGTTAATAACCTTTCTCGGGGGAGGTATCCCTAATCTTTGATGCACAAAGTTTATGGAGTTTACTGAGATGATGAATGTTAATCTCTATAATCCACTAGAAGCTGTTTACGAGATGTGGAATCTCATCCCTCTCTTGCTACCTGCTTCCTTCGGAAGAGCTACCATTGTAATTTTGCAGGTATATAGTGCAGCTATCAATGGAAAGATGTATCTGTTTGGATTCCCCTGCCTCCCCCGTGCATTTCAAATGTCAAACAGCACAATCTAAATCATCTCTGGGCATCTAAAATTGCTGACTCATTTGTTCCTTCACTCTGCTGGAGAAAAGAATGGCCTGTCAACACATGTGTATAGTCATATTTTGTTTTATGGGTTGCATTGTTTTTTACATCATCTGCTTGAAAGGATGTTTAGTTAGATGTTTTCCCTTGGTGCATCTTTAGCGGTCATTACTGTTGCTGTTTTGTCCCCAGACAACACCTCCTGTGTGCGGGATAGGAGATAAAGAAATACCAATCACAATATGGACTGTTTGCACACCCAAATGATGTAAAACTATTACGCCCATGGATTACTAACCTCATTTATGAAAAGCATATTCCCAAATGGAACCACCTAGATTTTATCTGAGGAATTGATGCAACTGAGCCTATGTTTATGGAGATCCATAGAGATAATGAAGAAGTATCCATAGTGCTCATCACTGACATTCGGAAGTCTTAGTGAAGGAGGACATGTACACAGAGATAATGGATAAAGCAATTAGAACTGCTGTAATTGAGTTGACAATTGAGGTGGGGCTAAAATATTCATATTCTTGTTCACGGGATATCTATAATCTTTGATGCAACTGTACATAGAAATAACTAAGATGATGATGACTAAAAATCTATATACTTCACTCAATGCTGCTATGGAGATGAAGAAATCAATCCTTCTTTCACAACCTCTTTTCTTTGCAATACCTTTGTAATTTGGCAAGCGTTTACTAAAGCTGTGAGCTGGGAGATATTTAGTTAGATGTTTTCCCTTGGTGCAACTATGTTGTTGTAACATGCTACATGTATGGCAAAACAGCACAGTGCTTCCCAAACTTGAGTTGCCTGCTGTTTTTTGGACTACAGTTCCCCTCATCCCTGACCATTGGTTCTGCTAGCTAGGGATAATGGGAGCTGTAGTACAGCTATAGATTGGAAGATGTATCTGTTTGAAATTTGAAACACACAGGGAGGAGGGGGAAAAAACCAAACAGCACAATCTAAATAATCTCTGGGCATCTAAAATTGCTCGCTTATTGGCTCCTTCAGTCTTCCGGAGAAAAGAATGGCCTGTCAACACAGCTAGCAGCAAATACTTCTCAGATTATCTTTTAATAAATATTGAAATGAAAATGATAGCTCCTATTATCATCTTGTAGATCTCTGCTCTTCAGTCTTCTGTCTATTTTCAACCTGTCAACCACCCTGTCTGAATTCCCTCTTCCTTTATCACCTTACTTCCCAGGTCCTTAGTGTGGTTTTGCTTCTACTGGGAGTGGGAACAGCACAATGTAGAAGAGACAGAGACACCCAGGTTCCCGAGCTTTCTGCTCCTGCCGAGGCATGCCCACATGGCCCTTTGCTCTGCCACTTATGGTGCCCATGTCATAAATTGGCAGCTCTTTTCTAATTCTATGTAGTTGAGAATGTACACCTTGTGTCAAAAAAGTAAAATAAAATACAAAACAGGTCTTTACTGATTAATCTGTTTCCAGTTGCAACTGTTACAGATAGTATTGTTCATACCCTTTACAAACATACTTTGGTACAGGGGGAATGAAAAAAATGAATAGCTCTTAATGTTCAGAATGTTAACTGTGTGCTTCTGGTCAAGTCACATCAGCTATTCATATGGAGCAGCAGATTTTAACACAGTCCATCTATGCTGTATAAACTTGGTAGCTGCTGTAAACATGAGGTTACTATAGCATGTCAGTGCTGTGGGACTTATTATTGCCCTCACAGATTCCTCCCCTGACTCGGGCTTCACATCATCACATTATATGGCCTAAGTATCCTTCCTTAACATGTTTTCTATGTTGGTGAACTTTAATCTTCTTGCTATGTCAAGTGGAGTCTCTCCTTCCTGGGGAAAAAAGAGGTAAAATAAGCAATGATAAAAATAATAATTCAAGACCCTAGTACCAGTGTGTGTGTGTGTGTGTGTGTGTGTGTGTGTGTTAATAGATATTGCTGGGCAGCAGCGCTAATCTTTGAATATGGCTTCTTGTGTGCAATACAATTCCTTCAGATTAGGGATGGAAAGATCTGCCCATTTCAGTTCCCTCAAGTTTTCGAGTCTTGTATTCAGTTCTCCACATTGCTTGGCAATTTGTAGATTTATTTGGAAAATCTTCATGCAAATCCAATAGCATTTCGGTACGAATCTCTCCTAATAAGTACTTGTTTGTATGCAGCTTTGACTTAATATGCATATTTTTGCCAGCAATTTCTCCTAATATAATTCATTTTTGTATGTTATTTTCACTTGTATTAACTTTTAGGTACACTTTCCCCTAATATATGCACCTCTGTAAATAATGGAGAATGAAATAATGAAAGATGTATTAGTGAGAATTTTAAAGGCTGGATGTATTTCAGCTCTCACATTTTTTTCAGAAAGTGCAGATTGGATAGATTAACCTGCAATAATGAACAGAATCAATCTTCTCCCCTATTCCTACCTCAGATTGTGCCAGCTGTCACCAGCTGTGGGTTCTAGAGTGAGGGAGAATTTCCCCACTGAAATTAGTGGGATTTCTCTTAATAATTCCCAATTGTTTAAAGTTTATCCATTTTGAGATCAATACAAAAGAATTGCCACTGGAGGAAGCAATTTTGACCAAAATATTCCTAGTCTTGCTAATATGAACACTTAATTCTTTGTGCAAAGGGATAAGAGACTTCTGTTTTACAAAAGCTAATGACAGAAACAACATACACACAAAGGAAACAAGTTGAATGCTTTTCGTCAACAAAGGCACAGCTTAGTATTATGGGTTTCTGAACATGGCAAAAGCATATTTGGTGTCTTCATTCTGCAATACAATATTGCTCACCTTGCAGAGGATTTGAGATTATTCATGGCCAAGAGAGAACGATCATTTTTATGTGAATTTACAAAGGGATTTCTGAGGGCTCCAATTGAGCTGGTGCAGGAGCTCTTGAGAGCAGATACAGTGTGTGAAAACATCCATTCAAAATGAATGGTATAATCCTGCATGGTCCAGCTCTTACATCTCTCCCATAATCAGCTGCACATTTCAGTTTACAGTGGAATGTTTTTAGATGGTATAAATTAAATTAGAATGCCCAAGGGTTGGGATTGTTTGCAAGATATAAATCAGGGATGAGAAACATAAAGCTCTCCAGATATTGTTGGACTTCAAGCTGCATGGCCAATAGATAGGACTCAGAGGTGGTGGGAGTCCAACAACAAGCAACAGGCCGTAGTTCCCCATACCTGATGTATGGGGAACTATACAAACATCAAGGCTTCCCTCAATCAATTAGATGAGAAACAAATGGTGAACAGCCTGGGTCTTCCAGAGGGACAAAACACTGCTGGCCTTCATTCTAGAAATCGACAACTACTTGGGAGAGCAGGTTCTCCCTCAACAATAGTTGGCACCGTCCAGAAGAGAGGGTGAACCAGAAGCCTTGTCGAAGTCAGTCAAAACTATAGCTGTATTAAGCTCTGACTTCCTTACCTTGTCCTTTATAGAGAGATCAGAACCTGCCCCTACAAGTAGAGGAACGATGGATGGGTTCTTCATTTCACAGGCATAGTGGAGAGCTGTCCTTCCTGACTGAAAAGAACCAAACAATTACCCTTGGAAAGATATGCATTATTATACAAGCAGAAGTTTCAGTCATGTCCTAATGCTTCTCCTGTTAATGCATCCTTTATTTCTAGAGGAAAGGGGAGCTGTGAGTCATGTATCTTTGTAGCTGTGTTATGCTTCTAATAATTTGGTCTCTCCCCCCCCCAATAAACCCCAAACAATTTACTCCTACCTCTGCAGTTTTCCCAGTGTCAAAGTTTAACCATCAGCTTTCTTAGGACATGGACCTGTCCTCTTACACTTTCTAAAACAACTTGCACCCTGATGGAATGGTGGTGATGATTAGGAATGCATGTTGTTGTCCTACAACTAGTAAGTGAGGGCTGCTGAAAGAGTAGTGTGCCACAAGAGCTATGGCAAACAAATTATTTAAATTAACAGCCTCTGTGAATCCAAACTACACATTTGCAGAGGATGCCCCACATGTTTTTTTCTCTGCTCTGGATATTCTCCCCCCTTTGGGTATGGTTATACTATTGGCCTCCACAGTTGCTTACAGACACACTGTTAAGACCATAGCTGTGGAAGACAATCTTACTCAGCTACGAGTGATTGCCAAAAAAGAAGACGACTTTTTGATCACTCCCAGTTCAAAGAGCTGGGGATCCCACTATATCATTGTCCTAGAACCCTCCAAGGATATATATGTCCACTTACATCATCTGTAACATTAACATCGACACCAGCTCTAAGCAGCATCTTGATAAGATTTTCATTCTGCTTACTTCTGGATACCTGTTCAACAGATGGGCATGTCATTGTTAGAATGACAGTTTATATTCACAATGAGAAAACTCATGCTGAGTTGTCTGACAATGAAAACTTACTTTTATTCATCTTCCCAATAATGATGTGGAACTTTTTAAACATTTTATCTGCAAGATTGTATCTAAATGTTTGTTTTCTCCTAGCTTTCACCATTGAAATACAGTGGTACCTCTGGTTATGTACTTAATTTGTTCCGGAGGTCCGTTCTTAACCTGAAACTGTTCTTAACCTGAAGCACCACTTTAGCTAATGGGACCTCCTGCTGCAGCTGCACTGCCAGAGCACAATTTCTGTTCTTATCCTGAAGCAAAGTTCTTAGCTTGAAGCATTATTTCTGAGTTAGTGGAGTATGTAACCTGAAGCGTATGCAACCCGAGGTACCACTGTAAGCACTTACTTAGTGAATGCAGTCTGTAGCGATCGAAGTTTAGTATGCAATGTAAATTAGTCTGATGCTATATTCAAATGCCACCATCCTATGCATGTATACTGTGAAGTGGGCTCCATTCATTTCTGTGCATTGTACTTACAGTTACATCATGTTACATCAATTCTGTGTGAGAAGCATGTACATCTCTTTTTTAAAAAAAATAATAATATGTCATGTGCATGCCTATTTGCTAGGAAGCTGTAATTGGCTTTGTGGCTTTCTAGTATGCATAGTCAACTGTAGAAAACAAGTTCTATTGTCACATGTGACAATCACTCAAGGCCTATGGGTGCACACTAGCTTTTGGAAATATTTGAAGTGGCCCTGGTATGCCAAGGATGGGGGTCACTTAGATCAAGGTTGATATTTTTGGCACACAAGCCAAGGTTGATATCTAATGGCTACAAACCAGAAATATATATACTTTCTTTCTGTTCTGAGAGTGAAACAATGGGATTACCCAGTTGAGTTGATTTGCCTTTTAGAGTAAGGGAGCACAAGTAATAGATGGACCCATAAAGAATGTTGTGAGAGAAAATATGTCCAGAAAATGGGGTGTGGGGCCAGTGAGGAACCTTGGCACCTCAAGTTTGAGTGGCACCATGTGCAATGCCAAAATCCAGCATCCTGCCTCTTGCCTTCTATTAGATGTCATAATTGTGGCAGCCCAGGAGTTCTGTGCCTGGTTGAACCAAACCAGTCATGCTCCCCTAGATCTGCTGATAACTTACAGCTTTCACCAACCTGGTGTCCTCTAGATATTTTGGACTACAACTCTCACCAATCCCAGACAGGATGGCCATGTTGTTTGAATGTCACCAGGTTGGTGAAGCTTTGTGAAGACTGGTATATAAAGATGCTATTTTCATTCTTTTGCTGAACTTACCATGAGTAGATACCCAAGAAGCATAACAGGCATTAAGATGATTATGAGTAGGTAGTCAAGGAAGCTGAACCGTTTTTTGACAGCATAATGTAAACATGTTCGTTCTTTCTAGAGAGAAACAGAAGAACTCATATTATATTAGGCAAAGAGTTCTAATTCCCTTCCATTTTATACACAGAGTATGTTAGACATATTTTGGGCACATTTTCCTTCTTTTTCCCTATTAGAAATCGCCTGTGAGATTAAGAGTCTCATATTCTCCATGTGAAAATAAAGGACAATATTCATATGTTATGCAGCAATCGGTGAGCAAATGGAGCCCAGTTGGTGATCCTTAACAAATGTTCACTTATGCCTCACAGTTGTTAGACACTGAGGAAGAGGGAGGAGATACTTCCCCTAGTTCTGGGCTCCATTTTTGTATAAGACTTCCCCCAAAAAAGATTCTGAATTCTGATGAATCTTTAGATACATCCATCTGCTTAGGAACGTTCTCAGCTTTGCCCACCCCGCCTTTCTGTAATAGGGAAAAAAGAAACAAAGTGATGAAGTTTTGACAAAATCGAAAATTCTTTCTAGTAGCACCTTAGAGACCAACTGAGTTTGTTCCTGGTATGAGCTTTCGTGTGCATGCACACTTGGTTTTCTTTTTCAAAACACAAGGACACATAATTTCTCAAACCATTTGGAATATCCAGGTTTGGGGGACTCCGCCTGTCCACGCAAACCTAACTGTCAGCTAGTTGCTAATCTCCCTTTCCTGAGCAAGGTTCTGGAGTGAGTGGTTGCAGACACTTTGGGAAGTAACTGATTTTCTAGATCCATTTCAGTTGGAGTTTAGGCCCAGTTTTGGCACAGAAATTTATTTGGTTGCCCTGTATGATGACCTCTGTTGAGAAAGAGACAAGGGAAACATGTCCCTGTTAATTCTTCTCAACCTCTCAGCGGCTTTCGCTACCATCAACCATGATATCCTCCTGGAGCAACTCTCCGAACTAGGGGTGGGTGGCAGCGCATTGTGGTGGTTCCATTCCTACTTGGATGGTCATTCCCAGAGGGTGTTGCTTGGGGAATGCTTTTCAGCCCCATGGAACCTTCAATGTGGGCTCAATCCTATCCCCAACGTTGTTTAATATCTACATGAAACTGCTGGATAGGGTTATCCGGAGGTTTGAAGTATCCTTCAGCTCTATTTCCCCTTTACATCTGCAGGTGAGGCAGTGGAAGTGCTGGACCAGTGTCTTGCCTCAGTAATGGACTGAATGAGAGCCAACAAATTGAAACTCAATCCAGATAAGACTGAGACACTCTTAGTGGGTGGTTCCTAGACAAGGTGGGTGGGAGGTTGCCTGCTCTTGATAGGGTTACTCTTCCTCTGAAGGAGCAGGTTCGTAGCTTGGGGTTACTCCTGGATCCTTTCAGTTACAGGTAGGTAGCCGTGTTGGTCTGCCATAGTCAAAACAAAATAAAATAAAAAATTCCTTAGCATCTTAGAGACCAACTAAGTTTGTTCTTGGTATGAACTTTCGTGTGCATGCACACTTCTTCTTTGATGTTGCTTGAGGCTCAAGTGGCCTCAGTGGCCCGGAGTGACTTCCATCAGCTTCAGCTGGTGGCCCAGCTATGCCCCTATCTAGCCAGGGATAATCTAACTACTCTTGTCTATGCTCTGGTAACCTCAAGGTTAGATTACTGCAATGCATTATACGTGGGACTGCCTCTGAAGACAGTTCAGAAACTTCAGCTAGGGCTGAATTCAGAGGCCAGGTTGCTCACCAGAGCAAGATGGTTTGAACATATTACACGGATCCTGGTCTGACTGCACTGGCTACCAATTTGTTTCTGGGCCCAATTCAAAGTGCTGGTTTTGACCTATAAAGCCTTGAACGGTTCAGGACTGCAATACTTCAAGGACTGCCTCTTTCCATATGAACCTACCTGGACTCTGAGATAGTCTTCTGAGTCCCTTCTTCATGTGCCTCCTACCTGTGAGGTCCAGAGGGTGGCAGCATGAGAAGGGGCCTTCTCTGCAGTGGCTCCCCATCTGTGGAATGCTCTCACCAGGGAAGCTCACCTGGCGCCTTCATTATACACCTTTAGGCACCAGGCCTTTGGTTGATTTGATTGACATCTTATGCCCTTTTAAAATGTGGCTTGGGGGGTGTTATTGGGTTGTTGTTATTTTGATTATATATTTGTGGTTTTATATTTTGATTTTATTCTGTGAATAAGAGCTGTGCATGTGGGAAAGATTATGCTGAGACATACCTTCTTAAAAAAAATGTCTAAGATTTGTCTGAGCATAAAAAAATTTATTTATGGGAAAAGTGAATAACAGCATCTACCTTTTCTGGATAGTTTGAGGATGTTAAGCTAATCAAATTATGAGTGAGAAACATACCCCCCTCTACTTGAAGGTATAGATCACATTATGACTTTAGTAACATAAAGGAAGACCTCATTGGGTATATGTTTACTGAGACTTGCCTTATTTTTTATGTTTACATCAGCATTCATTTTCAGAAGATAACTGACAATTCTGTTGTGCCCCTTTTTGCAGGCACAAATCAATGGTGTGTCTCCTCCAAAGCTGTCCTGGATGTTCAAATAACTGCTGTCTTCTTCCAGAAGGAGCTGCAGTTCATTGAAGTCATTATTATAAGCTGCCTGACAAATGGGCTGCAGAAGAAGAGGTGGGAAATGAATACAGTTCAACAAAGTGTCTTAGGTTAACAAACTTTTCTGATAGCCTTAGACTTGTGGTGTTTGGCTGACTCCACATGAGCATGCAGAGAGCTCATGTTTACTACATAACTGCACATCTACATCCTTCATAGAATTGTAGGGTTGGAAGGAACCCTGAGAGTCAACTAGTCCAGCCCCCTGCAATGCAGGAATCTCAACTAGATCACACATGACAAATGATCATCCAGCCTCTTCTTAAAAACCTCCGAGGAAAGAGATTCCATCACCATGATTGTAGCTGTGTAAGATTTCCAACATGGCCAAGCTTAAGAGGAATCTGGGTGTGCAGCAGAGTAGACAAATGAACATTTCACTGGTAGCTGAAACTCACCTTCACTACAGTGTGATATAAAAAAAAGGTAAAGGACCCCTGGATGGTTAAGTTCAGTCAAAGGCGACTGTGAGGTGCAGTGCTCATCTCGCTTTCAGGCCGAGGGAGCCAGCATTTGTTCAGAGACAGCTTTCTGGGTCATGTGGCCAGCATGACTTAACCACTTCTGGTGCAATGGAACACCATGACGGAAGCCAGAGCGCACAAAAATGTCATTTACCTTCCCGTCGCAGTGGTACCTATTTATCTACTTGCACTGGCATACTTTCGAACTGCTAGGTTGTCAGGAGCTGGGACAGAGCAATGAGAGCTCACCCCATCACATGGATTCCAACTGCCAACCTTCTGATCAGCAAGCCCAAGAGGCTCTGTGGTTTAGACCACAGCACTACAGTGTGAACTGCCCCACATGAAATAAAATTGTTACAGAGCATACACCCTTACCACTAAACACCCTTACCACCACACAAGTTTTTGGAATGCAACAAAACATAAATATAGCAGAGTAGAGAGCAAAACCAGGTGAGAAACTGCTACCTTGGATTGCATAATCAATGCAAGTAAAGCAAAAAAACACAAAGGCAACCCCACTACCACCACTTCTTGATAGAAATGTCTTGCAGTTGCAATTGAAATCCACAGAGTGGGGCTAGCAGATTACTCTTTATAGCCTCCATTCAAAGGAAAACTGCCATAGTCGTGGCTCATTAGAGGGATATGTGTCAGACTTGCTTCCTTCTGAATTCCTGTTTCAACAGCAATGCTGGCCTTAACCCAAAAGCAGATCGAGGTTTCTTTTTGTGTCTGCCAAGGCTGCACACTGTACATTTAAAGCACATGTGCTAGTGAATATGCATATATCAGCAGATTTCGTACATTCTCTGGTCTTTAGGCATAATCCTCAACAGTTAAGAGTAATAAACAACCACAGCAACAACAATTTTGTTATTTATACCCCGTCCATCTGGCTGGGTTTCCCCAGCCACTCTGGGCAGCCTCCCGCACATATAAAAACACAATAAAACACCAAACATCAAAAACATGCCAATACAGGAGTGCCTTCAGATGTCTTCTAAAAGTTGTGTAGTTCTTTATCTCCTTGACACCTGGTGGGAGGGTGTTCCACACGAGGTACACAGTAATATTTATCTGGAGCCCCAACCCTTTGTTCCTGTTGCTTAGCATGGAGGAGTCTGTGGTGTCTTTATGAAATATGGCTTATTTTGTGAAGACGCTGTATTTACATGTATTTATACCTGAGTTTTGATGGAGGGAGCGCAGAATAATCTGAGTGCCATAAAATCAGATGATACTGTATACTCAACTCCTATAAAGCAAAAGCCTCCCAGTCCCACCACGCCTAATGTTTCTAAGTGAGGAGAAGCTAGAGAGAGAGTCACGTGGCATTCAAAACTGCAGTCACAGTTTAAATCCACAGAGCGGTGCTAGCAGATTAGTCATCATTGGCTCAATCCAAAGGAAACCTGCAGGAGTCACAGCTGAAACACCCGACACTAAAACATCTCCTGTGCTTTCTTGTTCATCTCGCATACAAGAATTCTGGCACCCATGTGGTATCTGAAACAGACCTTTGTATTTAGCAGCAGAAAGAGGAGTGCTGTGGCATCTTACAGACAAACTAGTTTATCGCTAACCTTCAGAAGCAGTAAGCAGACTGAGAAAGTAGTGAGAGAATGCATTTCATACTGTACTATATATTCAGATGGACTGGATTCAAAATCCACCTGAGCTCACCATGCAAGCACAAAAACCATACACATGGAAGTCTGGAGAAAGAAGAAGTGAGAGTAGCTCAGGGAGCAGGAGCTGCAGTCTGTTTTTTGTCTCTTGCTTTCACATCTATCCTCTGCACTGCCCTGTATTAACCTGTGACATATTTTTACAAATACATTAAAGTGTTTATTTAAATCATTGTCCATTTGCAAATGTCTTTTCTCTCAAAACACACATTTCTAAAGAAATTTTGAGATGAAAACTCTATGGGAGACATTTGGGAATTGCAGAACCTCGTGGGGGGGTGGGGAGAGCCATTCCTGGCACATTAGTCTGGGACAAGGGTAGCCAATGGAGTGCCCCTCCAAATGTAGTGAACTACAACTCCCATCATGCCTTATCATTGGGGCTTCTGGCTGGGGTTGATGGGAGCTGAAGTTCCGAGACAGCAGCAGAGCACTACATTGTCCCAGACTGGAATCAACTGGAAGTCATTTATTCACTGGCTTTCACAGATCCCACATGTTCCAAATGGGCTGGGAGCTGTGACTCAGGCTTCCTTTCACAATTTGCAAAGATCAGATTCCCCGATCATCCCTCATCTCCCAAGATGCTGTTCAGTAACAGCAACAACAGCAGGACATCCTCTTTCCTCACATGTGTATTACATATTGCACTCAGGTCCAAATCTGGAAGGGCAGCAGGGTTACATCAGAGAAGCAGTAAGGCCTGTGAACCAAAAAGTAGTACAAGACCTTAGGCAACTCAACAGGCTTCACTGCTGGTCACTGACAAACTATGGAGTCATCTGTCTTCAATCATAGTTGAAGGGAATTTACTAAAACAGCATTTTTAAAGGATATTTATTACACTAGTCAGAGCTCAGACCCCCAAAGTGTCCCTATTTTCCAGGGAAAGTCTCAGATTTACAGAAACTGTCCCAGTTTCTTACTGATCCTGGAATGTCGCACTTTTTCTTAGGACATCACTATTTTCATCAGAGAATTGTTGGAGGGTATATGGCCAGGGGTGTTTCTAGCCCCTTGGCTGCTCGGGGTGGGAAGCCAAGAGGCACCCCTGGGGGTGGGGCATCGCGGCATGTGCATGCATCATGACGTCATGACACACGCGCACAGCTCAACACCCCACCTCCGGGGATGTCGGGAGGCGGCTTCGGGAGTCTCTGCAGCCTGCAGAGACTCCCGAAGCCGCCGCCTGGGCTCCCTCGGCAGAGCGCAAGTCGGAGCAGGGGAGAGGGGCGGGCCAGCGAGGAGGGGTGACACCCCTCCTCGCTGGCCCGCACCTCTCCATGCCCCGGCTCCGCAAGCCAGCCAGCAGCAGGAAAAGCCGCTGAAAGGGGGGGCAAAGGAAAGCAAAGCAGGCGCTTGAAAGCGCCTGCTTTGTCTTCCTTTCCTCCCTTTCAGAGGCTTTTTTTGGCTGCTGGCTGGCCCGTGCGGAGCGGGGCATAGAGGCAAGGGGCGGGCCAGCGAGGAGGGAGTGGCACCCCTCCTTGCTGGCCCGCCCCTTGCCTCCATGCAGCGGCAAAAAAGCCACTGAAAGGGGGGGCTATTTTCGGTGCTGCTGGGGCGGAGCCACAGGGGCGGCCAGTGAGGGTGGGTGAAAATAGCCTTTTAAAAAAATCCCGGGGTGGGGCCACCGCCCAAAGTGTCGCCCCAGCAGGGCGCTGCCCGGGGCAGGCTGCCCCCCACCCCCTTGCTATGCCCCTGTATATGGCTCCGTGAACCCCGAGCCAAGGATACAAGTAACTGTACAACCTTTAGATGACATCTGAAGGCAGTTGGGTCTTCTTTATAAAAATTATAATAATGTTTTATTATGTTTTTATATATGTTGGAAGCGACCCAGAATGGCTGGGACCACCTAGTCAGATGGGTGGGGTATAAATAATAAAATTATTATTATTACAATTATTATTACTATAGAATGGGACGTCCCTATTTTCATTGAAAAAATGTTGGAGGATACAAGAGCTGATTTGTAGCTCACCTGGAATCATTTAGCTGCCAGCATGCTTCAATATTCTGCTCTTGCAAAGGTTTAAGATTAAAACACAAAAAGGGCATTCTTATGAACATTTGTCATGGTCACTACTTTATATGCTATAGTAATAGCATGTGATTTAAAGACTTTATGTGGGGATGCCCCTACAGAAGTTTCCCTAAATGGCACTGAGGTGCAGGCAGTCCATTCAAATGTGACATTGTGGGGCACTGTGGATGCATCACCACTCAGCCTGATAAAGGATAGAGGTGGGGTGGATTATGCAGAGATGGCAAGAATGACTGGGAAAATCAGAAACCAGGAGGACCAAAATTTCAACAAAGAATGGGAGAAATCTATATTATATTTGACAGGCCACTGTAAACACTTGAACTCTTTGGCAGGTCTTAAATAACTTGTAACATTACATAGAGTTTGGATATAATGGAGGACAGGAAAATTAGGAGAGCTTATAGTATGCAATTGAAAAAGTTAACTAAAGAACCCACGAAGGGGCGGAGGGAAGTATAATTTTGTGTAATTTTTATTATTCATGATTTTTAGTGTGAATGAATTTGTAAAATCAAATAAAAATTATTATTTTTTTTAATGAAAATTTATTGGTTTTACAACAAACAACAGACAGATATAACACCCACATTAACCCAACACCCAACTAAAAATAGACAAATACACAAACACCAATAATTCTTCTTCTTATGCTGTAAAAAAATAAATTCTTGGTTAAATCTTGGTACAGACTTCCCCTGCCTTTTCATCTTCGGTTCTAATCCCAAATATTACTTTAATAACATCATATATCCTCATAATCTTAAAAAATCAAAAATCTAAAAGTTAGAATCTAAAACATTCTTCTTAACAAATCTTGTTTTATAATAAACAATAATTTCCCATTCTTAACTTAACATAGATCGAATCATATTATAACTTTATATTAATTCCACACAAGATTCTAATTCTTATCCCATTATTTTCAATATAAATCATAACAAATATCTTCATTCACTGTAACTGCTGTTAATAACAAAAATTTAAATACCTCTTTTCTTTATCTAAAACTTAAAGTCTTGACACACCGGTTTCAGGTTACCATAATACATCCCTTTTTCCTTTTTACCCTTAGTACAGCTCACCCTATCCCCCTTCTGTCCATTTTCTTTGGTCGTCTTGCTCCAGAGCCGCTCCTCGAAATGACCTTTTTCTTTACAAGTCCACAGATCCAGACTAAGTCCAAAGCAGTCCTTGCGTAGAACATCAGGGTACGCACCTTTTCTTCCGGCCTCTCCAGTTCATCGTCACATTCTTCTTTTATTTGTAGACATAAACATAAAATTTTCGCCTTCGCTCCCGAGCTCTCACCTCGAGAGTTAGATATAACAGTTTTCTCCGTCCTGGGTCTGCCACCCCCAAAGGACGATTCATTTCTCCGGAGTCGCCATATCATTCCATCCTGTTGTTCAATCAACCCCTTCAGTTCCATGCCAAGGTTCTCTTCCAATGCAGCCATTTCCTGTGAAGTCTCCTCTGTGGGATATAACTTTTCTGACATATGACAGTTCAATATTTCCAATTTTCGGTTGAGCAGTTCCAGTTTCAATAAAATAATCCTTTCTTCATCACTCATTTCACAGTTCGTAACCAAATCAAAAACAAAGCCAAGCATGGCAGAAGCAGGCATAGGTGTCAAGTTACAGTTTCGATTTTCAGACTTCTCCATCTTAATACAAGTAACTTTCCATTCAGTCACAGTCCTTCACAGCCATTTTCCCTGAATCCAGGGCGCAAGAACCACAAATTTTAAAAAGAGATATTGTCCACCAATTTATTCCCCAGAGGGAAATCCAGAAAGTCTCACTTGTCAAACTTCAAGTACTTTGTAGCCATCGCTGTAACAGCAGTCTCTTAAGCTGGTTATTTTCTATCCCGCGAAGGGAGGGAGGCAGGCTTCCTTTCTAAATATCACCCGGGTCGTCAAAAAAGCACAAAAGCAAGTCCGATCCAATACTCACGGCCATCGGGTTTCTTAGGCTCCAAATTTGACAGGTAGAACATTGACGCTCATCGCGGGGGCAACCGCCGCTCCGCGTCCCGGTTGGGGCATGTCCCCTGAAGCCCGGCTCCGTTGTCCCTTCACCCCCACTCCCCCTTTACAGGGGGAGCGAGGGAAGGGTTCGGAGCCACAGTGGGCATAGCCGGGGAGCCCAGGGTGCGGGACGCTCTTCCCGCACCCCACCGGCGCCCCGCTTTGCGGTAGCGGGGCTCCAACCCCCGGGACGGACTGGGTCGCCTCGCAGCCGAGGCAACCCACGACCGCTCCGCAATGGCGTCGCCGCCGGAAGTCCAAAATCAAATAAAAATTATTATTATTATTTTTTAAAAAAGTGGGGTGAAAAACACAACAGGTGTAGGTCCCAACTACCAAGGAAGAAAGGGGGAAACAGGATCTGGTGAACCAAAATACAGGCAAGGATGCGGCAGCAAAAGAGTCGGCAGCAAAGAGAATGAGGATGAATGGAAGCTCATGAAAGAGAAGGAGAGCAAAAGGCAGCATGTGAATGAAGTAGGGAAGTCAGACCATTCTGGTGAAAATGGAAAAGGGAGCCGAAATTGCTGCAGTTCGCATGCTCATCTGTGGTCATGATTGGAAATCAGCCAAACAAATTATTTTTAGGTGATGTAATTCTTTTACACACCGTTTTGACATTTCCTTTACATTGAAATCAATGTAAGTTACGTAAGAGGTTATGTAACTTACATTGAATAACGGATAGCGATATGTTGTTGCTGGCATCCATTTGTCTCGAGAGACAATGGAGTGCACCTCCAGGGGTGAAGTCAAACCGCTGTGTTATATAGCAGCACCAAAGTGGCCTCTCTGTGACACAAGCCTGGGCAGTGTGTGGAGATCCTGGGCTTCCCATACAAGACCCTCTCCCCTCTCTCAGGCTTGTTGATGTGGTCCAAAGGAAAGCAGAGCAATACATTTGGCACCAGATTGGCTGCAGGAGTTGCCGGAAGGAGGCATTGGAGGTGGCATCCAACTCTGTTAGGACTCCACTCCGGATTTATATAGGCTTTACTCCTCAGCTTTTTCTTCTCCAAAAGTTCTCTGGCAAGGCAGCAGAGATTTAGGATCAGAATTTTCCTTCTCCTAGATGGGCTACCTTCTCAGGTTCAGGAGCCCCATCTGCCCCTCACTTCCCTCTCCAGCACATGCAGAAACTGCCTTCTTGGTTGTTAGTCTTGTCCACTCAATCTGCCAGAGCCTGTCTTTGCATGCAGGGGAAGTCCCTAACTCATTGAGTGTTTGAGACCCATTGGTTACCCTCACCTGGTTTAGCTGGCCAGTCAAAGCAGTTTCCTAGGGAGTAGATGCTGTTGCATGCTGACAGCTTCAATAATAATAATAATAATAATAATAATAATTTTATTATTTATACCCTGCCCATCTGACTGGGTTTCCCCAGCCACTCTGGGTGGCATACAGAATATATAAAACATACTAAAGCATCAAACTTCCTCATACAGGGTTGCCTTCAGATGTCTAGGAGTCACAGGTGAGAGCTGAGTTCAGAGTGGGAACCAAAGGTGGACAAACTACACAAGAAGGAGCAGGACATGCACCCCACCAGAGGTACTACCCCTCCCCTAACACTCCATGCACACCGTGAGATGAATAACGTAGTATTTTGTGGAAGCTGAACTGCAGTAGAAAAGAGACGGTGCTGATTGTGACAAATGCAGGTCAGAATGGAAAATGCGGCCTTCTCACATCCCTAGTGAGGGTCAGAGGCATACATAGGGTCCCTTGCACCCTCGGCAAGCAACTTTATTGGCACAGCCCCCCCCCCGGGGGGGATCACTTCACCACAATAGCCACATTAGAAATTCCTACATTTTACATGGCCCAAGTACTCAAAAGCAACCAGAGTGAGAGACAGGCAAGGAGGAAGAGTGAAATATTCACATTCCTTTGGGCCACGGTGCAAGAAGGATGGGAAACTTCTCTCGTGTTTGATCTCACCGCAACAGTGGCAGCACATCACCAAACTCCTATATATCAAACACTCCATAATCTTCAGTGGTCTCCCTTGCCATTTCACCTACTGCTTAGCTCCCAGCTCTTGTCTAAACCCAGAAGCTTGCACAGACAACTGGAGACAGATTTCTGGGGTGATTTTTGCACCCTTGCTGAGCCTGTGCCCCCAGCAGGGACTAATTTCATCAATCCCTAGGTATGTCTCTGGGTAGAGTGGGAGTCTGACATGAAGGAGAGAATGAATACGAGAGTGCAAAAGTGGGGGAGTGGAGGACAGAAAGGGAATGTGTATGTGTGAATGAGTGTGAAATGGAGAAGATGGGGTGACAAGCAGGCACAACAACAACAACAACAACCCTAGAAAATTAACAAGAGACAGGCCCCAGGCATTGAATAAAAGCATGAATAAGGAGAAATACCACCAGCTGCTATGTTAAGATGGGCAAGATTGTAGCTGAATAAAAGTGAAGGGCAAGCATTATCAAAGATGCAGCAAACAGATATGGGAAGGAGGAGATTTGTAAAGTTAGGAGCAGGAGTCTAAGCAAACAATAAGAGTGGATCTACTGATCAGAGTAGCCCTAACCTCACCAGGTGGTTCTGAACATAAGAGACACATGCTGGGGTTCTGAAGGCAGTTGTGACCCACAAGGAAATAAGGCAGTAACGCCTTATACTGGAATGCATGCATTATGTACCTCCAGTAAAAAAAAAACAAAAAAAAAACCTGGCCTTCTGCCTTTTGCATTGCAATAAAACGTGTGAGTAAAACAAAGAACACAGAGGCTAGATTAAAAAGAGCCAGATCACTTCCTGAAATGGAATGCTATCCAACCAGACATGACAACTGGCTCATCTGTGTGTACGTCAGAAATGTCTTCTTCCTATTCACATTTAACAAGCATTCACATTTTCTCCATGTGCTGTACATTTAGATAATGATCCTTTAAAATGTAGAAACAGGTTTTTCCTGAGCAGTGCAGTAGTGCTACACCCCAAAATCACAAACACCAATAGGTTTTTCTCTAAATCTGGGATTAAATTTATACGGCTGGGATCTGCAATGAAATATTGCAGTGTATTCTCATTCCCTCTAACAGGAATGTTTCTGTCCAGGGTCCCAGGCAGACAGGCATGCTCCCCTCCAGGATATTACAAGCTGAAAGAGGTTCAAGCAAGCCAATTCATTGCTGCTGCTCCCCAGTTTTCTGGTTTTCTTTTCCAAATGATACCCAACATTCCAGGGCTCCTGGACATCACTGAGCCTACTCAATCCCCATCACTGAGTTTACTCTGGTTTTTGTTTTAAACATTTAATGTCTCTGCATATTTTGGGGTTCTCCAAAGAATGCTGATACACCATCTGTTGTTTCTTAATGACTCCCTGTCTATCAGCACTCAACTGCCTAAGTTCATTAATAGGGAAAAAGATTTCTACAAATGTATACAGATAGTTGACACAAAATTACACAATTGTTTAAATATATAGTTTGGTTTTTTTAAACCACACTGGATTTTTTTCTCCCAATCAAGCGTTATATACATTTTATGAAATAAAATAACTATAATTTATTACAGTTTTTTCTTCTTTTTAAAATGAAGGCAAATATTTTTTGTGTGTTGCTTGTTTCATTAAGGTTCACAGGCCAGGACTGATGGGTCTAATGTGATGTGTACGTGAGGAAAAAAGCATTGCCTTTCACCATTTTTTTGCCCCTCTCGTTAACAAACATCTACAGAAATATCCATGTTGAGGACTCTAGGAAAGAATGCCCAGTTCATGCTGTTTAGCTGCCATAAACCACAATAATCCTTCAAATACCTGCCCTTGATATCTGTAATCTAATTCACTGTATGAAAAACTGGTTATTACACTTACTATGATTATGCCTTAGGCCTTCAGGTCACTTTTAAAGTTACACTTGAGGAAGTACTTAAATAAGATTTTATAAATCCTTTGAAACAGACCTGCCAGACTTCTGTTGTATTCTAGCAGACTAGGAAACAGCTTACATACCTGTGAGTATAATATCCCCATAGCTTTTTTATATATTGGGATTCTGTCTGGAATCCTCTGCTCCTTCGTGGATTAGCAGGCTCTTGACTTTGTATTGTCCTTTGATTTGATGAAAATGTAACCTGCAAAGTCCTTCAGCCGAGCACTCTGAGCAGCAAAAAGGCTCAAGTATTGTACTCAACTCCCAAGCGCTTCCTACTGTTGGCTGCAAGTTGGCTTTCTTAATCAGTCACACCGAGAGCCAATGGTGTGCTTAGAGGCCCCGCCCAGTGAGGCAGAGGTGAGTGTTGCTTTGCAGAAAGACTCCCACGTCTCCGTAGTACAAGTTACAACAGAAAGAGTGTTGGCTCACTCTGTCAGTTTGGCAACATAAATTAGAGCTTTCCTTAAAAGAAGCTGTTGAAACAAAAGCAACAGAAACATTGAAAGCTCTTCCAGTTCGTACAATGTGTCTTTAAAGAGGACCAAACTGGCTAAAGAGAATGAAACTGTAAAACCAGAAATGGAAGAATGATTACATTGTTATTTGAGGAGATACAAGCAGCTGCAGACAAAACGTAATGCACATGAATGCCGAATACAAATATATGCACGTGCACGCGCGCACACACACACACCTGCCCAGGCACTCATTCCAAAAATGTGACTTCTGCAGGAGAATTACGGTAGCCTATTCAATGTACAGGCATTTTACTTTTAGCCACCCGCATCCTGTAAATATTGTAGGCCAGGAATAGCCAATACAGTGGTACCTCTGGTTACGTACTTAATTCATTCCAGAGGTCTGTTCTTAACCTGAAGCACCACTTTAGCTAATGGGACCTCCCGCTGCTGCTGCGCCGCCAAAGTACGATTTCTGTTCTTATCCAGAAGCAAAGTTCTTAACCTGAAGCGTTATTTCTGGGTTAGCGGAGTATGTAACCTGAAGCGTATGTAACCTGAGGTACCACTGTATAGTTCCCTCCAGGCGTTGCTGGAATACAAATCCATCAGCCCCATCCAACATTGATGATGGTTGGGAATTACGGGAGTTGTAGTCTACATCTAGAGGGTACCATCCTGACTATACTTGCTGAAAGTAACTTCAGTTTGACATTTTTGCATTGCAGGGAGTTGGGCTAGATGACACTTGGGGTCCTTTCCAACTCTACAATTCAATGATGCGATGATTTTTTTTTGTGAGTTTGGTAAATGTTCTGGTTACTCATTTTCACTGTGGAGTGAGCACGAATCAATCAATGCTTTAAAAAAAGCACTTTTAGGTCTTGCAAAACAAGTTCAGCAGTCCCACCCTGGTACTGTTGCATATTTATCTTTACAAGATCATCTTTTGAGTGTGAGCCCAGTGAGGAAGAGCCGATCTCCCCCAAGGCTGCACTGATCAAAGGCCTTTCCACCTTCTCCTATATGGAACTAAAAAAAGTCTCAGTCATCACTCAGATGGGAGGGGGGGAAACTTGGTGGGGTTTTTTCAGCATAGCAAAAAGGAGTTGGTTGCTCCTGCTTATATGGAAGGTGAGAACTGACCCCCTCCAGTCTAACCAAGCCAGTCTACAATTATGTCCTTTGTTTAGTACACAAGATTCACAGATAGCAAACAATTCTCCCATCCAAGTACTAACCAGGCCTGACCCTGCTTAGCTTCTGAGATCAGACGAGATCAGGCGTGTTCAGGGTAGTATGGCTGTAGACTATAGCAAGCAATTCTGGCTTAAATTCCACTTACTGCTTTGGAACTTTGAAAGCACTTTTCGAACTTTAGCCATATGGCCTTGTGTAAGTTTTCTTAGTAGTTAATCCTATTAATTTTGGACACATTAATGTACAATAAGTATTCTTAGGCTTGCAGCATATTCCTAACCAGGTTTATTCTGTAAAAAAATTCACTGCTGCTAAGGTGACTTGCTATCCCAAAAATGATGGACTGTCATTCCTTGGAGAATAGACGGCCATCTGCCATGAATGTGTGAGTCAAGGTTCCTGCATTGCAGGGGGTTGGACTAGGTGACCCCTGGGGTCACTTCCAACTGTACAATTATATGATTCTAAATAGTACACCGATCTAATACAGACTTATGTGTATGTAAGCTCAATTCTTTCAGCTCCACCTACCAGCAAAATGTAGAGCTAGCCTCCCTCTCCAATATTACTGACTCCAAGAATTCCAGCTTTCTTTTTTGGCTATTCATTTTGGTTGGAAATTTGTATGTGCCACACTCTTTTAATTCCATCCAGATAGCTACATACCTAAGCAATGATCCTTCTTTACATGCTTGGAGCATAGTGACTGGCAAAGTAACTGTAAGTGGTGCATTTTACTTCTAACTCAATTTATTCCACATCTAAAGCAGTCTGTTGGCATCTGTTTCTCTTTAGATTTAAAGAGTGTTGCTAAGGATCTTTAATGTTTGCAACTGACAAACACCTGCTTCACCATTTATTTAGAAGCCTGCTCACAGTACAGTACTTGACACCACAGGAAGTTCGAGAAATGCTAGCTAAATCAGTTTTATTCACCTTTTTCTCCAGTGTGGAGAACAAAAGGCTCTACAGACAAGTGACAGTGGTATGTGGAGTTCTGAAAGTCAGCAATCATATTTTCCTCAAAAGACGGGCAACACCCAAGGTATGTGTAGACTTGTAGCAATTTCTGCTTATCAATAGAAGCGGCATAAACATGCAATAAATTATTTTATAATAACACTTTGAATTGTGCTCGGAAACGTACTAGGAGCCAATGTGGATCTCCCAGGACCGGAGTTATGTGGTCCCGGCGGCCACTCCCAGTCACCAGTCTAGCTGCCGCGTTCTGGATTAATTGCAGTTTCCGGGTCACCTTCAAAGGTAGCCCCATGTGGCGTGCATTGCAGTAGTCCAAGCGGGAGATAACCAGAGCATGCACCGCTCTGGCAAGACAGTCTGCGGGCAGGTAGGGTCTCAGCCTGCGTACCAGATGGAGCTGGTAGACAGCCACCCTGGATACAGAATTAACCTGCACCTCCATGGTCAGCTGTGAGTCCAAAATGACTCCCAGGCTGCACACCTGGCCCTTCAGTCCTCCACACCTGCCTGCCTCCTGTCCCCTAAAAACAGTACTTCTGTCTTGTCAGGATTCAACCTCAATCTGTTAACCGCCATCCATCCTCCAACCGCCTCCAGGCACTCACACAGTGAGTAGTAATTGTCCTTTAGTTATCTGTTCTGTTTTAAAGGGTGGTGGGTTTTTTATTTTTTAATCTGTTGTAAAGAATGTCTTGTGCAAAGAATGGTATATAAACCATCTAAATACAGAGCTTCAGGCATCATTAGTCAGCTAGTCTGACTGCCAAATTGCTCAGACTGGCAAGCCAACTTGAAGGACGGCTGTTATATTAACCTAGCTAGTGTTCTTTCATCAGGGTAGCACTGCAGAGTAGCAATGATTGGGATCCTGTGAACAGGAACCTGTGGGCTGCACTGGAAGCACATAGATTGAGATGTGTGGGTCCCGCTATCAGATTTCTTGGTCTGAGCACACTAGCATCTTACACAAAGAGGAACTAAGACCTATCACAGCGTTTTCTCGGGGAGAATGCACACACACTCCCCTTTGCAAATGTAGCACAACTGCACAAAATGCATCTTTTTTCCAAAACAAACAAACCACACCCCAAAAACCTTCTTTCCCTTTTCTTGTCTGTGGTGTTAGAGCAGGAAGGGAGACAGCAGGCAAAGCATTCTCCAACCCTTCTCTTCGTTTCAAGTGGAGAAAGGTTGAACACCACCACCTGGTGTGAAGCTGAGAAATGACAATTTGGGAATGTTTAGATTTGAAATAGGAATGGAAAGCATACAGCCACATCTCTTCCCCCCCCCCCACACACACCCAAGGGATGGATCAGGGCATATGTGGTGTGTCCTTTTATCATGCAACAAATCCATGAATGATCTGGGGTTAAGAATGAGCAGTGAGATGGCAGGTTTGTTGATGGCTCCCAATTATTCAGGGTGGTAAGGATGAAAGATGATTGCAAAGAGCTCTGTACTGGGAGAATGGGCATTAAAATGGCAGGAGCAGTTAAATGTAGGAGTAATGCACATGAGGGCAAAATGTAATTTCACTCACACAGTGATGGGGTCTTAATTGGTGGTGACAGACAACAAAAGGGATCATGAGGCTGTGGTGGATATAGCTTATAGCACAGGCATAGGCAAACTCGGCCCTCCAGATGTTTTGGGACTACAACTCCCATCATCCCTAGCTAACAGGACCCGTGATCAGGGATGATGAGAGCTGTAGTCCCAAAACATCTGGAGGGCTCAGTTTGCCTATGCCTCATATAGCACATTGAAAATCTGACCAACGTTGTGGCAGCTATAAAAAATAAACGTTGAGTTCTATGTTACAGATCTTAAAGAGAATAAAACTGCCATCGTTGCCCTGCCTTCCTTTAAATTTACTGTGTGACTACACCTACAATGCTATGTACAGCTCTGGTTATTGCATCTGTAAAGAGATAGTGCAGAAAACAGCAACCAAAATGATCGGCAGGCTGGAACAACCCCCTGCAAACAAAAATTGTGATGTTTGAGGCAGTGGAGAAACATGTAAGTTATGTAAGAGCAGAGGTTTGACTCAGTTTTTTTTAGAAGAGAAGTGGTTTCCTGCTTCGGGTAGATATTCCTATGATAGTTCTGCACCAACTTCTGCAGAGTAGAATCATTGAATTGGAAGGGACCCTGAGGATCATCTAGGAACATCAACTGTAGAAATATGCATTTGTCCCATAATGGAATCAAACCTGCAACCTTGGCATTATCAGCACCACACCCTAACCTTCTGAGCTATCCAACAGAGTATACCAGGCATAGGCAACCTTCGGCTCTCCAGATGTTTCGGACTACAATTCCCATCATCCCTGACCACTGGTCCTGTTAGCTAGGGATCATGGGAGTTGTAGGCCAAAACATCTGGAGAGCCGAAGGTTGCCTATGCCTGGAGTATACTATTACTATTAGATTGATTGATCTATTATATCATTAGTTGCTTTCCTTACAAATGTGACCGAAAGCAACTTATATTAAAACATTTTCTGTTGACATAAAAACCCGGCTTTTTCTCCACAGAAATAGAGATGTCTTAATAGAGAAAATGTGGCATAGGTGTGGTCAGCAGTGTCATTATTTGTTGAGACAAAGTTTTATGAAGTTGGTGTGATAGAAGGTCAGGTTGTTCTTTTCCATAGAAAGATACATCATGGGGTTTAACGGCTAAATAAACATGACTACAAGGAACCAAGTAAAAAACCAACATTTCAATAAACCCAGTACTTCCGCAGTAAAAGGAAAAAAGAGGGCAGTTAAATTTTAACTCATGGGAAAGAAAAAGAAATTGTAGGAAATAAACATGGAAAAGCAGAAGTTAAAAACCATCAAGGTGAACTGGAACTAGAACAGGGTTTTGATTTGGGCTGGGGTTTTTTAAGTACCAACAAAAGTGTTTAAAATATATTGGTTCATGTTATCCCAGAGAAGATGCTGCTGATTCAGAAACATCAAGTACTTTTAAATGAAGCTATTTTTATTAAAGCTTGAAAAACAAAGAAAGAAAAAACAATATAGAAATACCAAGTTCTGAAGGAACCAAACAGTCATTTCTGGGAGGAAAGGTTACTTACTATCAAACAAAAAAAAACCCACTCAGAAGTGTCATATACTATAGAGGAAGGATAATCTGTTAAAGGGAATAATAATAAAAAATGAATGCTCCTCTAAACTCGTTGACATTTATAGGACACCAATCTATCAAATAGAGGCATATATCTAGATATATTTATATAGATGTTCTTCCCAAAACTCACTAGGAAGCAGAAAGAGTTTATACTGGCCCTTGTGAGGTATGTAACTAGATATCCAGAAGCAGTTGCTTTCGTTTTCACAGATATATTGGCAAAAGTCTTGTTAAACAACATTTTTCATATTAGAAACAATTGTATGGGTACTGAACCAATTAAGACTGTGCATATGGGGCCATAAGCTTCCTTCTCTCACTGTTCATAGTGCATTAAAGTGGTTTTATATGCAGCATGAAAAACCAATTGAGAACGGTCTTCAACATATGCAAGTGCTTTTCTTCTAGAAAAAACAGGTGCTGGTACTGCGCACCCAGAAAAAAAGCACAGAACATTTCTATCAAGTACCTTCTGTCTACCTGAAACATCTGCATGGGATACATTTCAAGGATCCATTTCTGATTGATCAGAATCTAAATATGACCGACAGACTGAGACAGTCAATTATAAAGTGAAGCTTGGAAACAGGCTAGTGAGTCACATAGTCTCCTCCACCTGATCCCATTGTAATTTGACTGCAAACAGATACAGTACAGGTATATTGTTGTGAGTGCTTCAGCATAGGATTTGTAGGTTACCTGGAGCTGTCCAGCCACATGTTCCTTTGCACATTCTGCTATGTAACCTAGCTGCCCAACTAACACAGGATCAGGAAAATCTATACTTGCATTTGGTGGTTCCATTCTATGCTAGATCTGAAATGTAGGCCATTTTGATGTTTATTGTTGAGTCATGCAAATAAATGTATACTTGTTTGTATGTATCTAGGTTGCCTCTGGCTGTATTTTGCAAACCAGATTGCGCCCACATTGGCGTTGCATGGTTCAGCTGCTGGTTGTTTAGTTGACCTTCTTCAGAGGAGCTAGAAGAATAGAGAAAGCTGAAAATAAGAAGTAAATGCTCTCAGCTTAGGTTCTGTTCCTCAAAGCCTAGAATACTCACTTATGTAAGTGAAGCTAATTTTGACTTTTGTTGGTCTGAAGTGTTAAAAAAAATAATTTAATAGATTGCAATAGTATGAGTGTACACAGTTTCCCTTCTAGTCTGGTCTCCTTTGTTCAGCAAAGTATCCCGAAAGGGACTTTAAAAACTGAAACATCACACCCCCATGATAAACACTCTAAAGGCTGATACACATCAGGGTTGTTGAGGTTTATGATAGAGACATCTGCACAGTCCTGGACATTGTTCTCAATTGTTTCAGTTTGTTCAGCATAGGAAGCTAATGCATTCCCATTTACCTTGTGGGAGCATCGGTGCATACAACAGCATGAACAATTGCAGGCCTGAGTCCATAGTACTCCTACTTAATGTAAGTTAAACATGGAACAAGTGAATCTGGAGTTGCAGATTTGGAGTGGTTTTCAGACATAACAGCAAAGCATCGTATATAAGTGTGTATCTGAAGAAGTGTGCACGCACACGAAAGCTTATACCCAGAACAAAGTTAGTTGGTCTCTAAGGTGCTACTGGACAAAAAAAAAAAAAATTATTTCCATTGTATATAAGTGCACCTAATAATTTTATAGATGGCAACCACTTTGAAATTTTTTAAAGGTATTAAAGTGATTTACACATGCTTCCAAATAGAAAATAAACCTGTTATCTGTTGGCTTCTTCCATCAACACTGCAACCATGGTGACACTTGTGGAATGACATGATGCTGCCAGGGAGCTACTGAAAGCTTGCAAGGACATTATCATAGAGGCTACTTAAAAAATAATAATAATAGATGAATGGATACTGTAATCTGCTTTTCGCCAAACATACTTGACCTATACATAATCATGCATGTCATTTATTACTGAATTCACAAAGGGGTAGTCTATTAATTTGTTCCTGCAAACTGTACATACTACAGCTGTAAAGAGATAATTTCCCCCTTTCCCCATGCTCTTTGACTTCCTGCCAGAGCAGCACCACTGGGGGATACAATATTCTACCCACCATTATATTACAGTTGGTGAGGAGAGGGTGAATGGCTTTTCCTCACAGCAATGGGAAATAGGACTTGGGTGAGGTATGTGCCTTAGCTGTGCAAACATCAAGGAAACTTAACCAGCAATAATATTCTACTGTTCAGAACATACCTGGTAAAGGGTTTCGCAGGAGAGCAGAAGAAGTGTGCTGGAGGCAAACAGCATGTGATCAAAAAGGTCATTCAGTGCACCCATACATGAGAGTCAGACTCTTCACTGCTACAGCTATGGTTTACTGTGACTGTAGCTGACAATAATTTCCACGGTAGTTCTTGCACCTATTCAACCTGCCATGACACATGAATTACAAGGTTCTGCCCTCCCTTACTTTCTCCTCTAACTTCTGAGCCACACTAGAAACAGAATCATAGAATTGTAGAGTTGGAAGGTACCATGAGGGTCATTAAGACTCTCCTGCTCTTAAGCCTAAACTTTCTTTTTCATTACTGCTACTACTGTATTGTGAATTGACATGGTTGCAAACTGATCGCTCTGTTCCTTGAAAATAACAATAGAAATACATGCATCGGTTGGATAGCTCAGTTGGTTAGAGCATGGTGCTGATAATGCCAAGGTTGCCGGTTCGATTCCATATAGGGCAGCAACTAACTGCATATTCCTGCATTGCAGGTGGTTGAACTAGATGATGCTCAGGGTCCCTTCCAACTATGATTCTTCTACATCTTTTTAAAAAACAACAACTGTGCAGATGTCAGGCCAGCCTCACCAGGGCTCAGCCTCACCAGGGTCCTAATCGCTGCTCATACTACCAACCCGCCTCTCAACTACTCCCATTCCTGCCTGAGGCAGACTCGAGAAAGCTAAGCGAGGTCGGGGACGGAGAGCCGGGGGGGGGGGCCTCGCTCTTTCGCAGGCTGCCGCTCGGCTTTACCGCGCCTTTCCTTTGCGCCCCGCCCAACCGCTGTCCATGTGTGAGCGCGCGCGCGTGTGTGGCGCCAGCCGACTGTCTCCGCTGAGGGGAGCAACGGGCCCTTGGCTCAGCGACGGCAGCAGGAGCCCGCGCGGCGCTGCTGCTGCTGCTGCCATTCCGCTCCAGAGCGGCGCTCGCGGCGGGAGATTGGGGCGCGCGCCGCCCCCGTGTCACGGATTAGGCGAGGCGAGCGGCGGGCGGCGGCAGCAGCAGCGGCGGCTGGTCTCGGCCCCGCTCATTGTTGGGCCATTGTGGCGGCGGCGACCGGCAGCAGCAGCGGCAGCTGCCGCTTCTCTCTAGCCAAAGCCCTCAGGCGAGGCGGACTTGACGCGACTCTCCGGGCAGCCATGGCTTTATGGTAAGCTGCCGCGCTTTCTCCTCTATCGAAACGGGGATGGCTTCGCTGCAGAGAGATGGAGAGCGGGGACGGGGGCTGCGGGAAGGCAGCCGGAGGAGGGTGGGGGTGCGTTTGCCTGGCGCATCTGGCCGACCCCTACCGGAGGCGCAGGGCTGGGCTGCAGGCACCTTGCGGTCCCATTCAGAAAGGGCCCGCTCTGACGTGTTGACGAGGCGCCGACCCTCCGCCAGACAAACATGTGTGCCTCGAGGGGCGGGGGAAGCCTCGAAGCCCTTTTCTTCCTAGTTCCGCCTCTTGCTGCCACAGCCGGATGACCAGCGGCAAGGAATCGCGAGCTTAGGGGATCGGGAAGACGTGCTCTCTGGCTGAGGGTGATCTGACAGATCCCTTTCACTGGCCATTATTATATACCGTGTTTCCCTTAGAGCATCGCCTCTCGGGAACATGCTGTGCTGGAAAGGTGCTGTTTGGTATGATCAGGGGTGGAGTTGATCTGGACAACGGGGCGGGCGGCAGTTCCCGCCCCCCTTTGAAATGTGACCGAAATGAAGCCGCTTCAGTCGTTTCCAGATGCCGTTTGTTTTTAAAGGGACGCTTGGAAAGGGACTGCTCATTTCAGAAACAACATTATAGATCTCTCTCTCCCCCCCACTGGGATTTGCAAATCCGCATAAGGATTTGCTACCCCATCCCCACCTCCAAGCACCCCCTTTCCTGGTAAGTGGCGTTTGCCCTAGAGATTTATTGCATCTGTACCTCAGACTCATTCTTCACTTCAGAGCTGCAGTTTTCTCTTTGCCTTCCCTCAGCACTTTCGCAGCTATGTTATTGATTCCCCAAGGACTTGCAGGTTGCATCAAGATGGCCTTGAATGCAATACAAATACCTTCTGGGGGTGGGGAGAAGAAAGCAATCAAGACAATAAGATGGAACTGAGAAGACGCTCAGGGAGAATTTTCACCCTCTCTCTATCATAAATAGCTTTCCTCCTTTCCTTTCCCCATTTTATTGTGAGTGCAGAATATGACCTTTATAACTTACCACGCCATTATATATATTAGAGTTACTAATGTCAGGATTAACACAAGATTCTGTTCCTAATTGGGTTCAACTGTAAATTGAACAGCAATTAGCACTCTACTAGGTTTTCAGCCTGGTAATTGCTCTTGTTCTAACAGGCACTTTCTCCAGGGACATGTTGAAATATTGCCTGTAAATAGCATTGCCAGAATATGAAAAATAAATGTCTGAAGAAAGTGAGGAAGGAATAGCAACTTTGTGAAATTGCTCTGACTAGAATCTTGTATTGCCTTTAAATAGATAAAGGCTTGGCATAACCGTAACCTAGCTTGCTGTAATATATTTTAGTAGGCCAACTAAATGTAAAATTGATTGTATTTTAAAATATTGCTTAATGATGTCACATTTCTGGACTGGATCTCCAGACAAAGGATAATTCATAAGATTAGCAATTAATAGGACTGATACGACTGTAAGAATAGATTGGGTCTTGAGAAATTAGGAAGTCCAAGTTGAAAAGTGCTGTCAAATTCTAAATTGCTAGGAATGTGGCTAGACAGCAACAGTTAGAGATGTCATAAACTGGGATTCTAGTGATAGAAGCTTTTTTATTTTTATTTTTTAAGAAAACATATACTGTATCTGAACTTGGAGTTTTTGTTGCTAGGGCTGTTGGTGTTTGGGCTATATAAAGCTGAAAGGTTTACCAATATTTGCTTATTTTTAGCAGCTATGCTAATGTTCAGTGTCAGGAAACATTTTAAGATCATAACAAATTATATTCCATTGCTAAATGTGCTCACTCAAAAATGAGCCTAGGAGCAGTTTACACAGTGAATCAGTGCACTGAAACCATGAGTTTAGTGAATTCTGATGGGGTTTTGAATGTGACTGAAAGTTGAGTCACACAACCCTCTCAGCATGTTACCATCCTCAGAAAATACTCAGCCTACAATGAGTTGACTTGGGAGAGCAGTGTGACTGCTGCTGGCAGGCGCTGAGTTTGGCACAGTCATTTTAGAGAGTTGGTAGCAGTCATTTTCCTCCCCCTGGCCTAGTAACTTGTCCTCTTGTTTCTAAGTGGAACTTAACGCAGCTAGCTCTGTCTGTTTTCTAATTGGAAGTAGAAAGTTTTTATTCTATTAAGCGGTAGTTTATACAATTGATTCTTAAATGCATATATTTTCAACTTAACAAGGGTGGTGCATGTACAGAAGGAAACCTCGTGTCCGCATCCCTTGCATGGGTTGAAATTATGCACTCAAAAGTATACAGTGGGCGTGTTTGCTGGCTTTGGATCCCTCTGTTTAGATTCTGTGTAATTCCGGATGTGGGATTAGTTACTGTACAAAGCACTTAACATTCATTTGGAGGAAGTGAACATAATTCATTTGCTACTTCCTGCGTTACCGATTGTGAAGAACAGGGTCTGTGATTTAGGCCTCCCCTGCAAAGCTGAGCAGGTGATCTGAGGTGTCAGGCTTTGCAAAGTGGCCATCTGTTGGGTGGTTAGATACATACAAAAGTGGACAAAAGTACATGGGAAACATACTGCTGGGCATGCATATATGTAGACAGGGATCACATTCACATTTGGAACTTAGTTGCTAAAAACAAATCATTAATGCACATAATATTTAATTTAAAAAGAGTTTGATAAATAATACAAGACAAAGACTATGTTTGCATGGCACACTGAACCAGGGTGCTGAAGCTCAAGTCTGGAGACCAAATGTGGCTCATCAGGCTCTTCTTTCTGGCCAGGCCACACCCCCATTATCTCTACCTCATACCTTAGCTTTGTGCTGATAAAACCAAGGTTGCAGGTTCAATCCCCATATGGGACAGCTTTATATTCCTGCATTGCAGGGGGTTGAACTAGTTGATCCTCAGGGTCCCTTCCAACTCTACAATTCTATTATTCTGTAAGTGCTTTTGTCATGTAGTTCAGACCGGCAAAATGGTTAACACTATTGTTAGTTCTTTCTTTTTTTAAAGATTTTTTAATAATTTTCTTTTTCTCATAACAAATATCCAATATCAATAACATTCATTTTCCAATTTCCCCCCTCCCTATTGACTTCCCTCAGCTTCCATTTCTAGTTTATTACATCAAATGTTACATTCTGCTGTTTGTATATAGTACTATGTTATCACATTGTTAAATTTCTTGTTCTCTGTAAATAAAATTGTAAATGTTTATTTAAATCCTGCCAGCGAGTCCATGGTTTGTTTTTGTTTTTGTTTCTGCAAATATGTTGTAAAAGGTTCCCATTCTTTTTTCGAAATCACTATTGTCCTTTTCACGCAATTTGTCCGTTAACTTTGCCAACTCTGCATAGTTCATCAACTTTTCTTGCCATTGTTCTTTTGATGGTATTTCTCCAGTCTTCCAGTTTTGTGCTATTAAGATTCTTGCTGCTGTTGCGGCATACATGAATAATGCCCATTTTTTCTTTCGGCAGCTCTTGTCCTAAAATACCTTACAAATACTATTGTTAGTTTCAAACAAGCTGATTTCACACAATCATTGCTGAATGTTAGACTAAGTTTTTAGCTAAGATTAAGAAAAACCAGTCTCAGTTCCAGACTGCAAATGCAACCTCTGGTTAAGCAAAAGCAAGCACTTTGGAACTTCTTCTCCTGGGTGCATGGTATGGGAGCAGGAGCGTATGTGAGCCCAGAGTTCGAGGCAGCTCATTATGGAGTGCATGCATAATTCTAACTTGTAATTTAACACCAAGGCTGCCAACCTTTTAGGGGCTGTGAGAACATTTGCAAGCCAGAGAAACACACACACACACACACACACACACGGTGCATCGAAGCATACAGCACAGCCTGTTCTATTGGCTGCAAGAGAGAAATCTGTGTGTAGAGGGGATAGGACCTGGTGGGCACCAGGGAAGGCCTTTGTGGCTGCATGTGCACCCGTGGGCACAATATTGGTGGTCCCTGGTTTCATGTGACGTCCCGATGTGCCCAAAATGTCAGTAACTGTTGACAGCTGGTGTATACCAGTGGTCAGAATGTTAGATTTTGATCAGGGAAATTTCCGGGTTCAATTTTCTGCTGACCCATGCAGTTCACTAGGTGACCTTGAGCTCTCTCCATCTAACCTATATCACAAGGTTGTTGTGAGTGTGATATCAGTTAAGTCTTGGGCATGTTGCCTTGGGCTCCTTAGAAGAAGGATGGAATACAATCTAATGAATAAATTAGATGTGCTTTTTTATGGACTAGTATCTACTGCATATGTGTGTGTGTGTGTGTGTGTGTTTCACAAACCAGAACTGCGTATAAGCTACAGGTGGGTAGCCGTGTTGGTCTGCCATAGTCAAAGCAAAATAGGAAATTCTTTCCAGTAGCACCTTAGAGACCAACTGAGTTTGTTCTTGGTATGAGCTTTCGTGTGCATGCACACTTCTTCAGATACACTGAAACAGAAGCTGCGTATAAGCTGTTCATTTTAAAAATGGGGGGGGGCTTCCCCTACCACCCAAACGACATGTTACTTTTGTGTTGTAATAAGGGTATTGCCTACCAACAGGTCATTGGTTAAAATCCCATTGCTCACATGCGTGTTATTAGAGGATACACCAGTCTGCTAGCTGTGAGCGGATTAGGAGTGTATTGAAGTAATGGGATGCTTAGAATAATCATGCCAGTTGACCTTAAAGAAATTTGTAGCAAACAAGCATATGGAATGAACTCTTCTCCATGAGCAGAAGGCCGCCTTACTTTGATACCTTTGCTCTGAGTCAGGTTTAAAAATCAATGGAATGGTTTACCTTGATACAGAGGCAGCATTCGTCAGTATCTTTTCTACACACAATAAACAACCAGGGTAACCTAAGATCTAACTACTTCCCTCTTGAAACTTCTATGTGATCTGTTTTATTACGATTTTGCTACACTAATTTGTCCATCCTTTATGTCCAGTTGACACTCGGAAGAAGAAAGAAAAAATGAGCCTATCATACACTCTTTGCAGGGCAATACAAGAGCAATACATAGTAAACAGCCCATAGTCACTTCTGAATAAGTATGCAGAGCATTGCATTGTAAAATCAACTAAACTGTTGTTAGAAAGCAGACATATTAAATGATTGTAATAAGATTTTACAGTACTTTCAAGTGACAGAAGTGCTTATATATCTTAATCATGTTGTCATCTGCAATGTAACTGCTTAAGCTTTCACGGAGCTAATCTTAGAGCTCACTTTGTACATTCAAATGCAGTTTGCTGCCATTTTAATGTTTGAAATTTCTGCATAATTTGATGTGAATATGTATCAGTTGAATGTTTGTATGCCTTTGTTTGCTTTGTGTTATTGATTTGGCTTGACACATTTTCTTCAGTTACTAAGTTGCTTTTATTGTTATTATTATTAGCCAGCACACGCACTGTATAAGAAATTTGCTGTGCCCTGGTAGCATAAAAGGAAATAATTATCTCTGTTAGTCATTTGCCTAGTCATCAGTGGGACTATTTAGAAACTCAGAAGCTGCAACAGTGAGGGAAAAAAAATATCCCCAGTTCTGAAGAACTTATATAGATAGTTATATAGTTACTTATATAGATAACCAGTAGCCACCTAGTTGACATTGGTGCAGTTTTCAAAAGTTCAGTCTGCCAAAATGACATCCATTTGTATCCAAACACAAAGCCTGCTACTTGATCGCAGGAACCATCATGCAAAATTTGCTTATAACATTCATAGCATAAATTTGCCCAATATTTTGACCAGTCAAATGCCAAACCAAATTCTTGTTTCCCTCTAAATGGTGGTAATATAGTCAGCCTCCTGCAGGCTCTGTAGGCTCTGAGAGAACTTCAGTTTTCAGAATAGATGGTGAAATAATTATGAGAGACCTTTTTGGGCACTCTTTGCCTACTCAGCTTTTTCTTTGCTATCAGATTATTTGGACACTGAGTGTTCAGTATTTTTATTATTTTGGAGGAAGATGGCACACAGTGAGATAATTGGATAATGTCAGCGTTGTGATAGCAGAATGACTTGAATTGTTATTTGGTTTTGAAAATAATGTGTCGATTTATAGATGCAGATGTCTTCTGTTTAGAAGAGAGAGATGATGTAAATACATTCTACTGAAATTATTGTTGAACAACCTATAAATAGCCTATCCTTCAACTCAGTTTGCCAAAGCCAGTTAGGCAGTCAGAGCAAGTTTTGTTGAAATGAAAGGGGCTGAGTGCTGGAGTTAGATACTCCAGTTCTATTAAAAGATGATAGAAGATGAATGCTTATTAAAAAGATTTTTCAGAAACTTTGCAGAGCTATTTTTGCGCAGTCTACAGTTCCACCTTAGCCTGATCCTGTCAGATGCTATTTTGCAAAATAAGAGTATAGGTTCATGTGCCAGGATTTCTGTGGCTCCTCAGAGTGAAGAGCATGACACTGAGATTGCATCACAAGAATTCCAAAACAGCAGCACGGCTTGATAGTACTGTGCTGATAACAACCAGGAAGTACCACTGCATACAACAAAGCAAAATCATTTTCAAGCCCACCCTCCAAAATTTTGGGAAGATTATTGAAGTACATATGAATTGCTCAGTTGGAATAAACCCTTACTTTCATCTTGGGATAATCAAGTGATAATGCTGTTTATGGCTGCAAGGCAAAATTACTGCTTAATGGTCCAGGACGGTTGATAGATTTTTCATTAATGGGAGCTAATTGTTAGGAAGTAGTTAGAGAATGCTGAGTGTTTTGAGTAAGAGTTAGCAGAGCTGGGAACATTACGCCTACCATGCTAAGGGGGAAGACAGCTGATGTAAGAGGGGTATGTGCTGCTGTGTGTGCATGTGAAGAGAGAGAAAGAAACCACTTTTGGAACCGGGTAGAATACAAAGAGAGAAGCTGTGAATGAAAGGCTGGGAGCATCTTGAAGTGCCAGCGCCTTTCCAGGGATCTGGTGTGGCATAGTAGATATTGCCTCTTAGGACAAGCACTGCTTTCATGTATGCTCTGCTTGCATATTTGTACATAAGCCAAGCATTATAAAAATGCCAGTCTCCAGCACTCTCTTCCCCAAAAGAAAGCAAAACCTGGGAGGTGACTTTCCTGGAACTTTTCACCTCTTAAAGAATATGGAACGATATCAGCATATAGCTCACAGGCCTAGTAAATTTGAGTTAGTATTTTGCATATGCTTATTTTTTACTGGTTAAGATATCTATAGATAGCATTTCACCCCCTTCAGCTTACCACTCACACCTTCTTTTGCTTTGATTTCCGATGTCTGGTTTTGTCACTTCTCTAAATCTACCAGGGTGCAGGTGGCAGAACCAATGAGGCTTGCAAACTTGCCTGTTGATGTTACTAATCACAGTTCCTTTTTCATACCCTGCGTTTTGTTTCTTTGCCTTCAAATGGTTTATGCGGGGGTGGGGTGGGGGGTTGCTGAGCTCACAGGGCTTATTTTGCAGAATCCAGCTCCAATGTGCTTGACATTTCCATGCTTGACATTCTCAGATAATGATCTTGGTTTATATGAAGAGAGATCTCAAGGGCTTTTCTGCTGAGTTAAGGTTATGTGAATCAAGTACAGGTATATATTTGAGTAGAGCTGTGAATTGCACCCCCAAAAGTAGTTAGTCCTACAATTATTTATATGGTGAAAGGGATATATCAACAGACTTAAGGTATGGCATATTAAAGACTGTTATGAGTTTACCAATGCATGATAACAGTGTATGTCTTGCCTGGAGAAAAGTAGTGAAGGAACAAATGCTTTCTTACAACAGTGTGGTGTAGTGGTTAAGAGCAGTAGTCTCATAATCTGGGGAACCGGGTTTGTGTCTTCGCTCCTCCACATGCAGCTGCTGGGTGACCTTGGGCTAGTTACACTCTCAGCCCCACTCACCTCACAGAGTGTTTGTTTTGGGGGAGGAAGATAAATGAGAATGTTAGCTGCTTTGAGACGCCTTCGGGTAGTGATAAAGCGGGATATCAAATCTAAACTCTTCTTCTTGTTCTTTACATATTTACTTTGTGCAGTAAAACAGAGAACTTGGCTCTTGGTGTAGTGCATTGCCACATAGTGATATATTGCTAGGAAGGAGCCTACCATGAATGTATAGTTGTTTTCTTTGTTTAGGGTGAAATCTTATGGCCCCTGGGAGGGCTTGGGGCTGTGCTAGGGGAAGACCAGGAAATGGCTTGGATTCAAAATTATCCCAGTCTCCTGATGTGCCCCCAAAGCAGGGAAGGCTTGAGATCACAACTCCCCCCCCCAGCACTTTTTTTGGGGGGGGCAAGAGCGCAGTGTGAGAGTGCGGCACCCAAAATAGCCACCATGATATCACATGAAACAACGCAATGTCCCAATTTTTCCAGAGCAGTTAGTAGGTATATATCCAGAAGATATGGCTACCTCTGAAATACAGGTCAGCAAAGGCCATTCCAGTTTTCTAACATGATGCTTTAAGTACCAATCTATGGATTCATGATTCATATTTCAAGAAACAAATACTGGTTAGTTACAGCTGTTGACAAGCTAAGAGCATCATCAGTATATTTCCTTGGAACTTTGTCATTGGCGTGAGATGTTGGATGAGACTGCTATTGAGCACTGTATATTTTCCCATTCTATTTTTGTGGCTAGATGGAAGGACTGGAGAGGAACAATAAGCTTGGGTTGCGAGCACAAAGTAACATGGAACAACCATTCACTGTAAGTTCATTGGTAAGTGCTATGGGCTGATGCTTCATGATGCATGAAAAGCTGCTTATCAGACATGTCTGCTTGAATGGTGTGGATATTGGCTTGAACCCTGTTTTCTTGTGAAGCAAGCATCCCAATCAAGCTCAAAATACACCCTGGAACATGTTGTCAGTCTTTCCAAAATGTACTGAGTTGGCATAAAATAAAAAAAGTTTATGAATGCTACTTATTACTCTCCATCTGGTCCATAACTTTTTACTTTTACTGAGCTCCTCTGATAATCATATTATTGTTGATAAGTTATATCCTAAACCACTCCTTTAAAGCCTTTGTAGGCCCAGACTTAATTAAAAATCACAACTTTTAAGGCTTGAGGTAGACATGGCAGAAGATGTAGGGCTGCTGGTAAAAATAGGACCACCCTCTCCTCTTTCCTCTCCCTCCATAATGTCTACTACTACATAATGTATGGTGAGACATCATCACAGTGAGAAAATATCTTTGCTACATTTAAGTGGCTGCCACTTGGGGGCACAAGGAAACTCTCAGCATGGTGGCATGATGCCAAGTGCTTAAATTGCGAGGAGGAGGCAGAGATGCAGGACTGCTGTTTTCTTCAACAATCTTCCTTTCTCACTATGTCTTTGCTTAAGCCTGAATCATGTCTCAAACTTCTCATATTACATTCCTGTTTATGAAAGAGGCTGAACAGAGTGGCTACGGTTGGTTTAAAAAGTGGCGACCGAAAGCTTTATGATTCTGACTTGTGTGTGCGCAAATGTGAAAGACAACATTTCAGAACAACAGCAGCTGTGAAAAATATAGCATAATGGGCATAAAGTGCGCCTCTCTTGCATCATTAAGCAAAATGATTTTTGGAAAGTTGTGTGGTTTTGAAAGTGTGGTTGTGTGCATGTGCATGGAGTAGCTGGGGGTTGGTTTAATGGGATACCCCCTCCACTATTTTGCAACAGCATTGATGGAGCAAAATCGAACCTTGCTGAAACCGTAGGTTGCAACTGCTAATTGTGGCTCAAGATTTCAGCTTGAGTTCCTTGGATAAGTTCAGTAACCAAAGTGAAATGCAATTTGTGCTGTCTGTTTTAACAGAAAAGGCTAGCAGCTATACCTGACCACACAGATGTTTCACTGAGCCCAGAGGAGCGTGTACGTGCCTTAAGCAAACTTGGTTGTAACATCACAATAAATGAAGACATTACTCCACGGCGCTACTTCAGATCTGGAGTGGAGATGGAGCGCATGGCATCTGTATATCTGGAAGAAGGAAATCTTGAAAATGCCTTTGTTCTCTATAATAAGTTTATAACGTAAGGATTGGTCTGGAGTTATGGATATCAACCTGATCTTAATTTTTAGAAACGGCAATTTTAAGCTGGTGGAGTGCTAGCAAATTATTCCAAACGTGTCTGAAAAAAGGGGTCTTGCTAGGCAATGACTTTAGAGCTCAACAAATATGCCCTCATTTCTTACAGGGCACACAGAAGGCTTTCCTAACTTCTGCTTCCAAAATACTGTATTTTCCAAGCATGTGAACAGTAATTACTTTTATACGTGGAAAATACTTCTTTCTCCCAGATAGCATGTCAGTTGTGATGTGAACACTGCATGCAATGCAACTGCACTAGTGTCACAGAGCCTGGTCGAAAGTGTATGTTAACATTAGTAGTGATAAACAACACAAGCCTCACCTGGTGCTAGGGATTTTCACAGTTTTTGTTCACTTCATGTTTTTAAGTGATCCAACCTGATTCACACTTCTTGGATTAATACGCAGATCAGAACACAGTTATTTTTCCGTTTTCACACTTCTCTGAATTTTGTGATATAGCTGTCAGCTGAAATGTGTATTCAACTGCCTCTTTTAAGCTAAAATGTGTATTTTAGGTAAAAAAACTATTAAAATTGTATTTTATGGTAAAATGTGTACAGAAAATGCACATTTTCCTATGATTTTTTAAAAAAGAAATTGCAGAATCATGCAGAAATTGGACTGAATAGACTCGATGCAAAACTTACATGAACTGGGAATAGACATCCTTTCATCCTTACCTGATGCCTCTACCATTGTGTTAATTTATGGGACAGACAGTTTTCCTTTTTTTAATGTTTAAAGATGGAGCACTCAAGAATCAGGAGTTAGATGTTACAGCAAACTTGAGGCTGCCATCTTAAACATCAGCTTTGTGTCCCTTCTCCTGTCCATAATGATTAAGGATATTCAACATACAGAAGCATTTCATTACTCTGTAAGCTTCCTTGTCAATGATCTGCATGGATACAGAGAGTGATGATGTAATATTATGCATGGAATATCACATGCTGGCTGGGATGTTGGGACTTGTAGCCTGAGAGCATATGGAGGGCACAGTGTTGGCTATCTGGCATTTGAGATAGGGGAGAAACAAGACACAGGATGCTGTTTTCATGGGTTGCCTCACGTTTGCCATATATCCTAGTTTCACAATCAGAATTAAAGGAATCAGTCTGCAAACTTCCAGACCTTTTCAAATGCAGAAGAGCCTGATAGAGTTTCCTTTAATTAAGATGAAACAGGCTCATCAGGCAGGACAGTAGGCCCCCACTCATCAGAATGTGTGAGCTTTGGCTACACCATGCATTGCTGGAGTTGACTCCTGCCTTCAACTAGTATGTTGCTAAAATTGATGGTTGTAAAAAACTCAGGGAAAGTGCAGAGATGGGGTACATATGAACTATGTGGCTGCTGTTGCATCATCACAAAGCTAGGGCTCAAACTGAGATGAGGGATTTCTACTGGGTGATTTAATCTTGCATGTTGCATTTTGAATACAGCTGTATTCCCCCCTACACACACACACACACACACACAGAGAGAGAGAGAGAGAGAGAGAGAGAGAGAGAGAGAGAGCAGCTTTTTATTTAACTCTTGTCATGCATCTTCAGTGCCAATAACCAATGCATACCTTAATAAGCAGTCAGCAATTACAATGGCCACTATCGCCATGCCAATGACTAATTTCATTCTAGCAAGCAACCTCCATGAATTAGAAACTGCAGTATTTTGCCAGTAAATGGGGATATGGAGCCCTGCCAGTCTTTCCCATATAGAGTCAATAAACTAGGGTGCCAGACTGCATTCTGTTGCTGAGTCACTAATCCTGCCACACATCCATCCCCTAACCTGAAAGTGAGTGAGTGGAAGCTCGCTATGCCATTTTTGAATTCCTTTTGTGCACCTGTGCCTGCTTCTGGCACTCTCTTGGCAGAGTCTTTTCCCCTTCCTCAAGCCCAATTTTGTTCCCAGACTTGTTGTTGTTGTTCAGTCGTTCAGTCGTGTCCGACTCTTCGTGACCCCATGGACCAGAGCACGCCAGGCACGCCTATCCTCCACTGCCTCCCGCAGTTTGGCCAAACTCATGCCAGTCGCTTCGAGAACACTGTCCAACCATCTCATCCTCTGTCGTCCCCTTCTCCTTGTGCCCTCCATCTTTCCCAGCATCAGGGTCTTTTCTAGGGAGTCTTCTCTTCTCATGAGGTGGCCAAAGTACTGGAGCCTCAACTTCAGGATCTGTCCTTCTAGTGAGCACTCAGGGCTGATTTCTTTGAGAATGGATAGGTTTGATCTTCTTGCAGTCCATGGGACTCTCAAGAGTCTCCTCCAGCACCATAATTCAAAAGCATCAATTCTTCGGCGATCAGCCTTCTTTATGGTCCAGCTCTCACTTCCGTACATTACTACTGGGAAAACCATAGCTTTAACTATACGGACCTTTGTTGGCAAGGTGATGTCTTTGCTTTTTAAGATGCTGTCTAGGTTTGTCATTGCTTTTCTCCCAAGAAGCAGGCGTCTTCTAATTTCGTGACTGCTGTCACCATCTGCAGTGATCATGGACCCCAAGAAAGTGAAATCTCTCACTGCCTCCATTTCTTCCCCTTCTATTTGCCAGGAGGTGATGGGACCAGTGGCCATGATCTTAGTTTTTTTGATGTTGAGCTTCAGACCATATTTTGCGCTCTCCTCTTTCACCCTCATTAAAAGGTTCTTTAATTCCTCCTCACTTTCTGCCATCAAGGTAGTATCATCAGCGTATCTGAGGTTGTTGATATTTTTTCCGGCAATCTTAATTCCTGTTTGGGATTCATCCAGTCCAGCCTTTCGCATGATGAATTCTGCATATAAGTTAAATAAGCAGGGAGACAATATACAGCCTTGTCGTACTCCTTTCCCAATTTTGAACCAATCAGTTGTTCCATATCCAGTTCTAACTGTAGCTTCTTGTCCCACATAGAGATTTCTCAGGAGACAAATGAGGTGATCCGGCACTCCCATTTCTTTAAGAACTTGCCATAGTTTGCTGTGGTCGACACAGTCAAATGCTTTGGCGTAGTCAATGAAGCAGAAGTAGATGTTTTTCTGGAACTCTCTAGCTTTCTCCATAATCCAGCGCATGTTTGCAATTTGGTCTCTGGTTCCTCTGCCCCTTCGAAATCCAGCTTGCACTTCTGGGAGTTCTCGGTCCACATACTGCTTAAGCCTGCCTTGTAGAATTTTAAGCATAACCTTGCTAGTGTGTGAAGTGAGTGCAATTGTGCGGTAGTTGGAGCATTCTTTGGCACTGCCCTTCTTTGGGATTGGGATGTAGACTGATCTTCTCCAATCCTCTGGCCACTGCTGAGTTTTCCAAACTTGCTGGCATATTGAGTGTAGCACCTTAACAGCATCATCTTTTAAAATTTTAAATAGTTCAGCTGGAATATCATCACTTCCACTGGCCTTGTTGTTAGCAAGGCTTTCTAAGGCCCATTTGACTTCACTCTCCAGGATGTCTGGCTCAAGGTCAGCAACCACACTACCTGGGGTGTATGAGACCTCCATATCTTTCTGGTATAATTCCTCTGTGTATTCTTGCCACCTCTTCTTGATGTCTTCTGCTTCTGTTAGGCCCTTTCCACTTTTGTCCTTAATTGTGGTAATCTTTGTACGGAATGTTCCTTTCATATCTCCAATTTTCTTGAACAAATCTCTGGTTTTTCCCATTCTGTTATTTTCCTCTATTTCTTTGCATTGCTCGTTTAGAAAGGCCCTCTTGTCTCTCCTTGCTATTCTTTGGAAATCTGCATTCAATTTCCTGTATCTTTCACGATCTCCCTCACATTTTGCTTGCCTTCTCTCCCCCGCTATTTTTAAGGCCTCATTGGACAGCCACTTTGCTTTCTTGCATTTCTTTTTCATTGGGATGGTTTTTGTTGCTGTCTCCTGTATAATGTTACGAGCCTCCATCCACAGTTCTTCAGGCACTCTATCCACCAAATCTAAATCCTTAAACCTGTTCTTCACTTCAACTGTGTATTCATAAGGAATTTGATTTAGATTGTATCTTACTGGCCCAGTGGTTTTTCCTACTTTCTTCAGTTTAAGCTGGAATTTTGCTATAAGAAGCTGATGATCTGAGCCACAGTCAGCTCCAGGTCTTGTTTTTGCTGAGTGTATAGAGCTTCTCCATCTTTGGCTGCAGAGAATATAATCAATCTGATTTCGATGTTGCCCATCTGGTGATGTCCACGTGTAGAGTCGTCTCTTGTGTTGTTGGAAAAGAGTGTTTGTGATGACTAGCTTGTTCTCTTGACAGAACTCTATTAGCCTTTGCCCTGCTTCATTTTGATCTCCAAGGCCAAACTTGCCAGTTGTTCCTTTTATCTCTTGACTCCCTACTTTAGCATTCCAATCCCCTATAATGAGAAGAACATCCTTCTTTGGTGTCATTTCTATAAGGTGTTGTAAGTCTTCATAGAATTGATCAATTTCAGTTTCTTCAGCACTGGTAGTTGGCGCATAAATTTGGATTACTGTGATGTTAAAAGGTCTGCCTTGGATTCGTATCGAGATCATTCTATCATTTTTGAAATTGCATCCCAGTACAGCTTTCGCCACTCTTTTGTTGACTATGAGGGCCACTCCATTTCTTTTACGGGATTCCTGCCCACAGTAGTAGATATGATAGTCATCCGAACTGAATTCGCCCATTCCTGTCCATTTTAGTTCACTGATGCCTAGGATGTCAATGTTTATTCTTGCCATCTCATTTTTTACCACATCCAGCTTTCCGAGGTTCATGGTTCTTACATTCCAGGTTCCTATGCAATACTTTTCTTTACAGCATTGGACTTTCCTTTCGCTTCCAGGCATATCCGCAACTGAACGTCCTTTCGGCTTTGGCCCAGCCGCTTCATCAGCTCTGGATCTACTTGTACTTGTCCTCCGCTCTTCCCCAGTAGCATGTTGGACGCCTTCCGACCTGAGGGGCTCATCTTCCAGCGTCATATCTTTTATATGCCTGTTGTCTTTGTCCATGGAGTTTTCTTGGCAGGGATACTGGAGTGGCTTGCCAGTTCCTACTCCAGGTGGATCACGTTTGGTCCAAACTCTCCACTATGACCTGTCCATCTTGACCTGTCCATAGTTTCCCTGAGTAATTCAAGCCCCTTCGCCACGACAAGGCAGTGATCCATGAAGGAGACTTACCTTAACACAATAGGCTGCATTATGGATGCAGACAAGCGGCTTTCCATGCTGCCTTCTCATTCACCCACCCCCACACTCACATCTGAGAAAAGGAAACAGAAGTCTTGCAGCAACTATGTGTTCTGGGGAAAGCCATGTGAGAAGTTAAAAGGGAGAGTCTTGAAGCTCAGGGGTGGGTCATAAGCTTTTCACTCAGAAGGTCCCAGCCTCAGTCCTTCAGTCTAAATGTTCACAACTATTCAGACTGGGACACCTGCCTAAGTTTTAAGGAGTAGTTATCAGTTGGAAGTATTGAAATATTCAGTGCTGGGCTAGTACCCCCAAGGAAAGAGGAAAGAAGAATTGAAATGGAAGGAAGAGAAGGATTGAAAAATTACATTGTCAATTACAACAAACAAAGAAAGTAGGTACACCAAAGGATGGTTCTAGTGCTTTGTTTTATTCATTACCTATAGTTTACAAATATATTCTAAACATAGCATTGACTGCAATTGAGAAACATTATTTTTCTGGAATTGCTGTATGAGAATGAGTGGCACTACAGCATAGTAAATAGTAAACGAATTGTGCACTGAGAACCGACTGTAGAACTGCAGTGTTGTAATTTAAAACCCAAAGGTATAGAAAGCTGCTGTGAATTAAAAAAAAAAAAAAAGGAAGACTAGGTCCAGCCTCATATGATTTATGCAGCCAGCTTTTGTTTCTGCAGGAAAAACAATGGTGTTGTGGATATTTCTCAGACATGCAAGGTGGAAAATGTGTGTGTCTCATTTTCTAGTTTGTTTGTAGAAAAGCTGCCCTGTCATCGAGACTACCAGCAATGTGCAGTTCCAGAAAAACAGGATATCATGAAGGTAGAGTTGCTTAAAAACAAACAAACCAGGCATTTCAAAGGACTTCTTTTTCTTTTCGTGAACCAATAACAACAGCACCACCAGCTCTGTTAAGGCATTGGGCCAGATGTTTCCATCGGTGCTGAGTGCTACAGTATGAACTCTGGGTTTGGAAGCCATGTTCTTCTATGGAGACCAGACTTTATACATTTACCAAGGCAGGAGTGCCATCATGACCTTTGAAATATATCAGTAGCAAACACAAGGCCATTGAACAGCCATGTAAATACAGTCATACCTCGGGTTGTGCTTGCTTCAGGTTGTGCGAATGCACCGAACCCGGAAGTACCGGAACAGGTTACTTCTGGGTTTCGGGGTGCGCGCATGCGCAAAAGCACTAAATCGTGCTTTGTGCATGCACAGAAGCACCGAATCGCGCTGCGCACATGTGCAGATATGGCACTTCAGTTTGCGGGCTTTTCATGTTGCGAACGAGCCTCCGGAACGGATCCCGTTCGCAACCAGAGGCATTAATCAAGGATAAAGCTGGTTCACAGCTCTGAGCCTTAATTTTTTTTTGGATTTAATTTTATACTAATAGATGAATTGGTTATGAGATCAAGATGGTGATCTGGAATGGGAGGAAAGCAAGTATTTATATCCGTGCATGCATGCACGTATGTATGTATGTATGTATGTATGTATCTATTTTATTTTAATTCTCTCTAACAAAGAAACTGAAGGACATAGCCTTTCCAAGAACTGATGAATTGAAGAAGGAGTTGTTAAAGAAATATAATGCAGAATATCGGGAATATATGCAAGACAAGGTAAATTCCACCAGAACATTTATATTGTATGTGTTTTTAATTATATGTGCACTCCATCATCAACATTCTGCATAGCAAAGCTGGCAAATATATAAACCTTTAGTAAGGAACCCTATATGTGAATAACATAATTTATTTAGCTTTTAAACTTTTTGTGGTAGTGGTGGTAAGTAACACTGTTACTATTGATGATAGTAATAATAATAATAATAATAATGTTAAAAATGAACAAAAAGTGAAACTGAACACTAACATATCAGCTATCTATTGAGAAACCAAAGTCCTTTGTTACCTCTTGATCCACGAAAGTGTTCCACTGGATTGATGCAAACCCTCCATCCCCCGGCAACACAGACACACAAGTAGGCAGCCATGCCCAAACAACATGGGTGCCAAGAACTGTACGGCCCACAGGCAATGCAGCCATATTCTGCACTGCCCTGTTCCTTGCCAAAAAGTTTGGCCAAGAATCACAGCCAGCAATAAAAGTGTGTCAGCTCCCTGACATTATTTATTTTTGCCAGTATTCACTGCCTACACTCATGCTCATAGAGGAAAGGACAAGTGTGGGTGGTGCAACTGAAAGGGTCAGAGAGCTATGCAGCCCGGAGGGGGGGGTATTGGACTGTTTACCCAGAAGTCTGTTTCTTAAGGTCCAGTACTAGATGTAAGCCCTGCAGGGGGAAAGCTACAGGCTGAAGGTTTGTTCAGCATTCTCCCCATCCCCATAAGCTCCTGGCCTTTAAATAGCACTCCACTTTATATGTGAATGGGACAAGTATTTAAACAATTGGATCTGCCATGTCTAATGTGGTTTGAACCACTGTGGGCTGTACATTGGATTTTTTCATGTAATACATTTTTTCAGGGCAAATGCAAAGCTGAATTACTCAAGAAGCTAGAGCAACAGAAACTGATAGAAGCAGAGAAGAAGCGGATTGCACAGATTCGTCAACAGCAGCTGGAAACAGAACAGTTTCAGTTCTTTGAAGATCAACTGAAGAAGCAAGAAAGAGCCCGTGATGAGAAAACTAAGGATAATTCAATTACATCTGAGCAGACTGATGAGAGCACGTTGTCGTCGTGCATTGCAACACATCTGAATAATTCTTTCCCCACAACAATTGCAAACAAGAGCGATGGACAGTCGTCTCCTATAAGTCGGGCCTTAAAGCCAGCTGCTACTCTAAGTGCTGTTCAGAGTAAGAGAGCAATTTTGTTGTTGTTGTCTTCTTCCCATGTTATTGCACTGTTAGACTCTATAGTCAACTGTGTGGCTAAGGTTCGCAACAGGTGGCATCCAATATAAATCAGAACATATGAAAGATTTCATCTAAAAATCTGCACAATGCCAATGATCAAAATCCCAAACAGTTGAAATGTTATAGCATAGAGCATGTTCTGAAACTTTGATACATACATAGGTATCTTTTATCTGGTTAGAAATGTGTTTCCACGTTCTGGGTGGGGAGCTCTGTAACGGTTGCCCAGTTACTTGTTCAGACCTCCATTTGAATTGAGTGGTTTTTCCCTAAAAAGGAAAAGCCATGAATAAATAATTGGCAGTTCAACCTAACGAAGGTATCCAAGACAATACCTCACTCATGATATGGAAGTCAAGGTGTGCATTATGTTGTGTGTTTGTGACTGACTTCTAGTATACCCTATTCATTGGTTTGCTCAAGGGAAATATTTGGGTCTCAGATTTCCCTTCTTTCAGGCTTCCATTCACGTAGCTTGCATTCTTCCATGCCCCTAGTTCACCTTCATAAAGCTGTTTCTCTGTATTCCTCATCACTTCTTTCCCTTTGACTTTAGCTTTTTAAGTCACTTGAACCTCTTTGAAACCATGATTCTGGAACTATGCTTCCAAAAGTTCAATAAATTCTGTTTAATAACTGCTCATTCATCCTGGAATGTTGCTGAACAGCCCAAGGTCAGCTAATGACCTTCATGGTTGAACAGGGATCCCAAACCAGCTTTTCCACTACATCACACTGGCACTCAAATCCTAAAATGCACACACCAAATAAGTGAGAGTGCAGCAACTCTTGTAGCTGTCCAACCTATATAGCTTGTGATATTTTACAGAAATTTCAGCCTCTGTTTGTTGCACAAGCCATTTGCCATAAGCAAAGGGCAAATGAAACAGGCATAGAAGAAAATCATCGCTAGGAGCGGGACAGTCACTTGCAGTGTCTTCATATCTACCCTGAATTCTGACTGTAGCTAGGTGGTGTATAAATTTCCAAAATAAATGAATAAATACAAAATAAATTATTCAAAAAATTAGCCTCCCAATTTGAACATGTACTCAAGTCAGTCAAGTGCTTTTTAAATTGTATTGTATAAGAGCATTTTAATACTGTAGACTTCTGCATAAATGTAAAAAGGTAAAGGACCCCTGGATGGTTAAGTCCAGTCAAAGACAACTATGGGGTTGCGGCACTCATCTCGCTTTCAGGCCGAGGGAGCTGGTGTTTGTCCATAGACAGCTTTCCGGGTCATGTGGCCAGCTTGCACTTGTGGTGCAACGGAACACTGTGACAGAAACTGCTAGGTTGGCAGGAGCTGGGGCCGAGCAACGGGAGCTCACCCCATTGCAGGGATTCAAACCGCCGACCTTCTGATCAGCAAGCCCAAGAAGCTCAGTGGTTTAGACCACAGCGCCACCCCCGTCCCGTCCCTTACCTTTACCTCTGCATAAACGACACCCTTCTCTCTCTCTCTCTCTCTCTCTCTCTTTAGACAATGTGGCTGAAGGGCTGCGAAGTGTGGTTCTGCCCAAGGATCTTTGCCACAAATTTCTCCTGCTAGCAGAGGCAAATACAGTAAGAGGAATAGAGACATGTGGAATTCTCTGTGGAAAACTGGTACAGTTGAACCTTCACATTTGTATGGGGAAGGCACTTTTGATAGTACTGTATTTTCCTGTAATGAACTGATATCAGAGCAAAAGCAGATGTGGAGTGTAAGTGTGCTACATAATTGACTTTACTTCTCAGAAGTTCTTACTGAACTGTGGTCTGCTGTTTGCCTTTGGGGGGGGAGGAGCATAAATCATTGATCTTGGGCAATGGGAAGCATGTAATGCTATTAAATCATTCTGCTGTGAAGTTAGACTCCACTAAAGGGTTTTTAAAAATGGTTTTCATGAAACACAAATGAGAATGTGTTGCAGGAAAGCCAATATTAAATATAGTGGGAGCTAATGCTGTGGCATATCAGATTCTGAATATCAGATTTTGTGTGTATGTATGAGTAGAGAGAAATTATAGCAAATATCGCTTAACTATTATTGCTTGGATTTTGCTTCCTAGGTAAATAATGCACACTGTTGCCTAAGGTTCATTTTACACCAATAGCTAACTGCGAAATGGTATCTGAAACATGACTGATATATAAAGTACTCAGCCTGGCGCACAGGGGAAAACATACACAGATATCAAAATAATATATATTCTGGCCAATAAGAAGATTAAAAAATACTGCATTGTGAAACCCAACCCTATCTATGTTTACTGAGAAGTAAATTCCATTCGCAAGTGAGTGTGAATAAGATTACATACTAAGAAAAGGTAGCATTTCCTGCCGTATCTTTACATAAGCGTGGCACACACTGGCTGTAGCTCAGTGGTAAACCATGTGCTTTTAATGCAGAAGGTCCCATGTTCAGTAGGTAAGGGTTGAGGAACAGTGCTGTCTGTATCCTTGGAGTCACTTCCAGTCAGTGTAGAAAATAACAAGCTAGGTGGAGTAAAGCTTTGACTCAGTGAATATGGCAACTTTCGATCTTCCTTCTAAATGCTTGTCCGGGTATATAATATTTTAATATCAGTGTTGACCTCCATCATTGCTGCTTTGTCTGTTACTGTGATGAACCTGAGTATCACTTGGTGTAAATCAGCACCACGACTATGATAAGAGTACTAAAAACTGATCCAGTTGGTAATGGTGATGGTTCTGGGGGTGGACGTACGGTACTTGTTCCCAAAGCTATCTGGCCACACTTTTATTTTACAGACCCATAACGAATTCACTATTACTCATGTGATAGTGCCAAAACAGTCTGCGGGGCCAGATTATTGCGACATGGAGAATGTGGAGGAGCTGTTCAGTGTTCAAGACCAACACGATCTCCTCACTCTGGGCTGGATCCATGTACGTATATACATAAATATGCTGTGGATCTCAGTGAAGAAATAGGCAGAAGACAGAAACAATATTTTTGGTAAACTATTCTAAGGGTGTGCAATGGGGCAGGGAATTGGTTTTGTTTTTAAGCCTACGCCCTTTTTGCTTTATCTTCAGTTTAGTTACATTGGTTTATTTCCATTTTACTTTGGTTTAATTTTTCCATGGATTTCAATGGAGACCCATCTTGTCTGCTACTGCCTGTAACAGGGCACATGCACTGACATTTGTTTTTCACATTTGCTATTGTTTTATGCTTGTCTTAATGGAAAGTGAAAGGTCGTGCATTCAGTTTGTTTTCAAAATGAAAGCACTATTCCTAGGCTATTCCTCCTTAACCTTCCTGCTACTCACATGTACCAAGTGTTCTGCAGCCCCTTAGGGCGCTGCAAATCTTTCAACAAGTACAGGTCTGTCTACTTTTGTTGACTAGATCTTCAGATTTGTTATGCCTACACAGAAGTGCTTATGAAAGCAGGGAATATTGTCATCCCATTTTTTTAAAAAAAAATTCCTCGTGTGACAAAAGAGGCAGATGCATCCATTAGGAGACATTATACTACTACTACAGCTACTACTACTAATGATGATGATGATGCATTAAAAATATATATTCTACCAGTTTAATTAGGATACCACAAACCAGGACACATTTTGAGCTTTAATACATTTAATTAAAACATTTGCTTAAAATATTTTTGCTTAGGCAACTCTATCCAGACACGGAGATGGTTATGTGTTTTAATCTTTCTTACTGTTAATTGTCATTGTTTTAAACTGTTTTACTGATGTACCTTGAAACCGTTTAGATGTTTTATTAGAAATAAGTGGTATTCAACTGTTGTTAAATACTGTAGACAAATTAACAAATAAATCATTAAATGCTGCAGCCGTACAAAAAAAAAAGGCATTGCAAGAATATATATAGCAACTCTAGGTAGGTGTATAGACACTGATCTTTTCAAAATTTAAAGAGCAGTCACAGGGGAACAGTGACCAGGACTGTAGGGAGAGAAGATGTTAACTTTTTCCTGAACACAGCATTCCTGATTAAAATGCTGATGTAATTTTGCAAATGTATTCCCTCCCACAATTGACTCTGGTAAATACGACTAACTGGCATATACTTGCAATGTGCATTCCATATGTCTCACTTTCCTTTGAGTAGAGGTGGGCACGCATGCTCCCAGACCTGTCGCTCAGCATTTTTGTTTTTGTTTTTATCGTGCTGTGTGTTCATACCTGGCCTTAGTGTTGCTGGCAAATGTTTAGGCTCATATTGGAGTGCTGTGTGCTGCCTGAAGGGATCCATACAGAACAGAGCACATGCAGAAATCGAACTGTGACCGCTGAAGTATGTTCAGCTCATGCCACGTTCAGCCTCAAAGCCAAAGAAATGTCCTGAACAGTGGCGCAGGTGAGCTTGCCAGTTGGACATGTGCCAACGCAATTAAATAATCACTTCAGCATGTGCCAGGCATTGCCTCCCCTATCCCCCAAGTGCCTTGAAAAGTTTTGCAAGAAAACATTTGCTTGGGGACTTCCCATCCCATTTTTGGGGTGAAGTTTAAACTTCAGTCAGTCAATGGGGAAATTACTCTGGTGAGGCTGTTTTGTTATTGTCACAGGAGTCAGGCAGTTAGCACTGTGCACTGTTTTTTCAGCTACAAACAAGAAATACAAATTCCATCCCCACCCCTTGTACATCAATTGTTTGTACAGTATGTCTGACCAAAAAGATGCAAATTCTCTATCTATACCTGCCAATTGAATTAAATTTTCCATGTAGTTAGTTTGTCATTTTCAGCCCCTATTTCTTTGATATAGTTTCATGGTCAAAGGCTTTAGTTTTCTGTTCCTTTCAGTAATTTCCCTCTCCTTACCAGCCCACCTATGGTGCAGTGAGTAACTTACAACAGGTACCTTTGCTATGACTGTGAAGAACCCTCTTTGCTGATGAGAATTGTCATGCTGTCTGTTTGGGTGAAGGAAATAACATAAACAGTTGCTAGAAAATCACACAACAAGCCTTCAGACTAACTATGATTTCTCCTTGATTGTATTTGACCTTGATCTGTTAAAAAAAAAATCCACCCACTAAGTAGACATTTTACTTTCTTTCTTTGTAGACACATCCAACACAGACGGCATTCCTATCCAGTGTTGATCTTCATACACATTGTTCTTATCAGCTAATGCTACCGGAGGCTATTGCAATTGTTTGTTCACCAAAACATAACGAGTAAGTTATTTCCGTCTCTCTCTCTCTCTCTGACTCCATCCATCAGCAATGTTCAGAAAGATGTATCTGTACTCAGCGAACTACAGAACTACAGAGAAAGTGAAGGGTTGAAGTACAGGGTTGAAGTACAGGTTTGGACTGGAACTGTACTGTAACTTGGACTGTAACTTGGACTTAATTCTTATTGTTAATTCATATTGGCAATTTTAAGCAGTAATTTAATTTCAGGGTCCCTCTTTTCTTTTAAAGATTTTAATCAACCTATTTGTATTATTTACATATTACAAACATTGATTCTTACGCTATTATAATAGAATACAGCAAGATCAAAGTTTGGAAAATGTGAAGGTATGAAAACGGATAATTGTGGCTGACTCACTTTCAATGCAAATTGCAAGCCCTTTTTACCAATAATAGTAGGAAGCCTACTCATATCTCCCCAGGTGCAAAATGCAGGGTAGTGAGTCCACATGCACTTTGCATATCCTCATCCACTCCTCACCAGAGGCAAGTTACTGTGTTGGGTAATTTTGTGCTATAGGCATTTTTTTTTTTTTACTCCGTTTATTTGGCGGGGATGTTAATTTGTAGGCATATTTATTTTGTGGTGCAATTTTGCTTTACTGTTGTGGGGAATGGGACAAGGGAAATAAGGAGATGAACTTTATTTCAAGCGTTGAGCATAAAACTTGAACATAAAAAATACGGCATTGGACCATGTATCCCAGTGTGACCTCGTGTGATTGGCAGTGGCTTCTCCAGGGATAGGTTCCAAAGCAAGCATCTCTCCTAGCCTTGCTACTTGATATCTTTCTAATTGGAGATTAAATCTGAGACTCCGCCCCCCATGTAATGTGCAGGTGCAGTCAACCTTGATTGATTAAGTTAAAAATTAAATGCTTAATCAACTGCAATTATTTTTGTCTGGTTTAGGCAAGTTCAGAATTTTCCACAGCAGGATCTACTTTTGGGATATTACTCTACTCATGATGTCACACTGGCTGCAGTGTGGCATCATTTGCATCATATGTGTCCGATACGTGAGGCAGCAGTTACAATCCTACATATGTGATGCAAGTGTGCTACAGAAATAACCCATTTCATCACTAGGGGAGAGAGAGATTACCCCTTGGAAAGTATCTTCTTCTCTGGTGAAGCAACCCTCTCTCCTAGCACCTGCTGGTGCATCATTTATAAATACAATTGGGCAGAGCTGGATGAATCTTAAGCAACTTTTCTTTCATAGGAAGCTGTTACAGTTGCTGTATACACACACCTCTTCTTCTGCTACTGCTGCTGTATGGAATTGAGCTCTCTGTGTCTTAGTCCTCAGGCATGAGCTTAAATTGAAATGCTCCTCTGGCAAACTCCCTAAAGTTGCTCATGCATCTGATTTTTCACACATTATTGAGACGTACATTTTTATTTTTATTTTTTGCTATATTCTGTTTGCTTCCTTGGACATAATACTTTCTTTGCTTTCTAGCACGGGAGTCTTCAGACTTACTAATGCTGGCATGTTGGAAGTTTCTGCTTGTAAAAAGAAGGGCTTTCATCCTCATACCAAGGATCCTAGACTATTTAATGTAAGCGTTACTTCTCAACAGTTTGGCTGAGTATGTCTGTCTGTCTTGTGTTTGTTTGTCCAGCACAATGTCTTGCAGGAGTGAATTCCATATTATTGTGCGAGGAAGCACTTCCTTTTGTCTTCCTTGAATCTCCAAGAGGGAGAGAAACTTCTCCCCATCCACTCTCTCCTATCATGCCCCTGACCTTATTTAACTCTTTTTCTAATTTAATAAGCCCCCAATACTGTAACCTTTCCCCAAAAGAGAGTTGTGCTCTATCATTCTGGGTGTTCTCTTTGTTTGCTTCTGGAGTACGCAGAACTCATCTAGAAAGTGGGAGAGAGGAAATGTGAATTCTTCTTCTCCTTCCCCTTCACTGGAAATTGTTATTCTTGCCTGGTGAGGAAGAAACATAAACTGCATAGGTTTATATATGTATGTAGATTCTCAGCCCAGCTGGTCTGAAGTAAAAGACACTAATTTTAAATTTAACTAATAAGTTAAAAGTGTACTCTCTTCCATCCCCCCCCCAATTGTTCCTGCTTTTTGGTCACAGTAAAAGAACTGATTTTCCGACATCACAGACACCAAACATCCGCTTTCATAAGGCTGCAGGGAAAAAATGTGGCTGGTCTTACATTGACCAAGAAGTGACTTAGGTTTTATACACACCATTCAAAGCATATGAAATGCCCCCCCACCAAAAGCATCCTGGAAACTAGTTATTTAAGGGTGCTGGGCATTGTGCGCCATGAGGGTTAAACTACAGTTCCCAGAATGCTTTGGGGGAAGTCATGTGCTTTAAATGTATGAAGTGTGGGCAGCCTGAGCCTGGGGAACTACTGCCTCCAATTTGATATGTGAGTTACAAGAGATGGCAAGGCAAGGATGAGGAGGGAGAATGCTGTTTTATGGGCACCATGGTTCCTTCCCTCTGAGCCAGCACTAACCTCCAGGATAAGTACCATATTTTCAAAGGGAAACACTTTCATGACCTGCTGTCTCTTAAATAGCATGTTCTCAATTGACTTTAGAGGCAGTTTGCCTCTGGCAGCAGATTCCTCACCGACGTACATCCATGATTGATTTTGGCGACTTCTTTTGCAGATATGTAAACACGTCGTCGGGAAAGATGTACAAATAACTGTATTGGACCTGAGGTGATGTGGATGGGAAAACAAACCACCTCAAAAACAGCTGCCCAAAGGAGAACATGGCTGCCAGATTTTCCTACAGTGTTTTCCAAAAGTTACTGACATTTTATATTTGTACATTTTAGATTCAATAATTCAATATTTATTGCCCTTTCCCATTTTGAGGTTATTTTGTGGTTCTGTCATGATAGAGTTCATGGTGGCATTCAATCAGGATATGTTATGATGCTGAAATACTATGAAAATAAAGTGGACTTGAAACAGTGACAGTGATGGAACATTTGCAGCGCATCTGAATTTTCTATCTTGGATTCCATGACTTTTGTGAACTGCAGTTTTTCAGCTGAGTAAGAACAAAAAATTGCAAGCACCCAACTGATAGCATGTTTACAATTTATTCTATCCCCACCCCCCAAAATACACAGAATCTAATTGGAAACATAGCCAGAGCCATTATTATTAAGATATGTGGAATGGAATTATAAAAACATTGCTATTCCTGAATATATTCACAGTAATGTGCTCGGGGAGAGAGGAAGGGAGGGGGGGGGAGGAAAGAGAGAGAGAGAAGCAGTTTAAAAGCATTTGCGGTGAACAATGGATGGACCAGCTTCATCATATTCTTGTTTGCTGATCCACATTTGCTGGAAGGTGGAAAGAGAGGCAAGGATAGAGCCACCAATCCAAACGGAGTACTTGCGTTCAGGGGGAGCAATAATCTGTACAAAAGAGAAATGGAAGGATGTAGCTAAAATGCTGTAGGCAATGATAAAATGAACTGCATGAAGAAATTTAATTCAGTGGAGTGATGCAAGCCATTCCTATGGCAAAAATGGGTAAACAAAGGAGTTGTATCTGTCCATACTTGTGTATCTGACACAAGCAGGTAAGAGCTACTTCTAAAGTCTTCCTATCTAAAGGAGTATTTATGCAATCATTTTTGACAGGAGAAAAGTAAACACTGGGTTTCTTTCACCTGGGGCAATTCAGTATTCTTGCAAAAGCACTCTTATGTGATCAGATTTATATTTTGCCCTGTTTTTTAAAGGCAGTTTAAATTGGGTGGGTGATTTCCTGCAAAACCTTGGGGAAGATCACCAGAGTACTTACAGGAGCTTAACCGTGGTATCATCAGGAAATAATCTACTTATATTTTCTTGCAAGAAATTTTTTTAAATGGTGTAAACTCGCCCTAGAATCACTGTGCTGCTGGGAATCCCCTCTGCTTGGTCTTCTACTTTCTTCAGTTCTTGTCTTTCCCTATATTGGCTTGGGAGTGGGATAATTTGTTTTGTTAGCTTTAATCTTTTCTCCATCGAGATTTTAATAAGGGCTTTACATAGCCATTTCTGGCTTATCTTAGTTACATTAAAATATGTAAGCTAGCTAGTCACCTTAAAATATGCTGGTCTACTTTGCCACTATAAATTAGATAATAATCAAATAATGCAGTACCTTGATTTTCATAGTGCTGGGTGCCAGGGCAGTTATCTCCTTTTGCATTCGGTCTGCAATGCCAGGGTACATAGTGGTTCCTCCAGATAGTACATTGTTTGCATAGAGGTCTTTTCTGATATCAATGTCACACTTCATGATGCTGTTATAGGTGGTTTCATGAATGCCGGCAGATTCCATGCCTGTGATGGTTGGGAAATTATTTTTTTAAAATAAATTTGCCTTGGCTTTCCAACTTTTAAGCTGCCTCTCCAAGTGTGGGCTATAGTCAAGTGTTAAAATACATCCATTATAATAATTAGGGAAATGGCAATCAGAAAGAAAACAGGACCAGAAACAATTGATAAACTTAAATACATGCAACAACAAAATCATAAATTCAAAATGCACCCGCTGTCAAGGCCTCAGAGAATGAAATAGTTTTGAATTGGTGCCATATATGTTAAATGGCAGATGGATGCCTAAAATTCTAACCGTGCCTTAGGATAGTATCCGAAACCAGAATTGTGGGTGCCACAACTGAGAAGACTGAACCCAGTAGCCACCAACCTGTGAAGGTGTGGACAAGATATTAGAATGAACCTTAATGAACTACAGTAGAACCTCAGTTCTCAAATGTCTCCATTGACGAAAGTTTTGGAACCTGAACGTCGAAAACCCAGAAGTAACTGCTTCAGTTTTCGAACAATTTTTGGAAGCCAAACGTGCCACACAGCTTCCATTTTGAGTTTACCTATTGAATTGAGGCTTTCACTTTCAGTTTCGGTTTTCGAACGTTTCGGAAGTCGAACGGTCTTCCGGAAAAGATTACATTCAAAAACCAAGGTTCCATTGTAGCCTTAAATTAATTCAAGGCTGAGAGAAATTGTTATTCAAAGCCTAGCATATAGAAGTCCGGTAATTGTGTGCACACTTAACTAGAAAAAAAATCAATATCTTGTGGCATGTTGAAGTCAGGCAAACGTTATTTGAAGTGCAACAATTGGTTTCTTAAAACGTGTCTTATAAAGGGAATGACAGAGCTGAAAGAAGAATAGAGGCACCTTTACAATTTTCAATGCAGGCTAACAATTCCTAATATGGTTATTGAAAATTTACAAATCCAGCTAGAGTTGGGCTTTTCAAAACATAGGTATATGAATTGACATTCAGAGACCTGGTCTGAATAGAGATATTGGATTCTTGTCTCATTACACATACTAAAGCTATTTTTGGTCATCTGCATACTATCCCTTGCTTTTTCCTGTAGGACTAATTCATCGTTAACAGTCATCTACACGTTTACCATACCCATTGAGTCAATCACCTATCCCCTACTACCCTTCTGGGGGGGGACCCACCCCACCCCACCCCACCCCACCCCACCCCACCCTCACACTATATGTAAGGGTCTGGTGACTTCTGTTTCAGTGTGCATGCACACTAAAGCTTATACCCAGAACAAACTTAGTTGGTCTCTAAGGTGCTACTGGACAACTTTTTTTATTTATTTTGACTGTGTCAGACCAACACGGCTACCTACCTGAATCTAGAATTCATAGGTATGTCACTGCTTGGACCACCTCCCTGGCAAGGAATGCTGCAACTATATCCAAATTTGATTCTCAAACGACTCTTCCCAAATGTTACAGCTGCCAACAATAGCATTCATTTACCCTAAGGCAGCAAGTTCACTTTGGTGTCTTAAGCCTTAGTTTATGCTATTTTTGTACACTTGTCAGGGAGCCAGCTCCCAGCTGGAAATACATGTCCAGGTTTTTACCACACCATGAGTGAAATGTCCCACATCACCTCTAGCATATAAAGCAAATCAGAAAGTGAAGTGAAGTGAGGAATGGATGTTCAAGGATCATTTGTTGTGTTGACATAGAAGCAGGTATGGAAACCCTTGAGAGGAAGTTAGACTCCAACATTCATCAGCTCAGCCTACATTATCATTACCAGGGATGATGGGAATTGTAGTCTAATGACATCCTGAGGACCACGTTCTCCATTTTAAATAACCAGGTAGGTATAGCCATTTAGAGAGAGGTGACTGAATTTCTTGCAGGAGTATAATAATATAATTGGCCAATAATCAGTATAAGTTATCTTACCAATGAAAGATGGCTGGAAGAGTGTTTCTGGGCAGCGGAAACGTTCGTTCCCTATTGTGATCACCTGACCATCAGGCAGCTCATAGCTTTTTTCCAAGGATGATGAAGAAGCAGCCGTGGCCATCTCATTTTCAAAGTCCAGGGCAACATAGCAAAGCTTCTCCTTGATGTCACGGACAATTTCACGTTCAGCTGCAGATGGGATTCAAAGCAAAGATTTGTGTTTAAATTACAAACAGTACACACTATTTCGGCAATCAAAGAAAGGAATTTCATTGCTTATCTTTAGTTCAGTATTATTCATGATAATGAAACAGGACTCTTGCTTTGCTTTTAAAATTGCAATGTTCTGCATTCAAAATAAATAAATACACGTTCCAACAGGAAGCCCCAAAATGTTACGAATTTGCAAAACATTTTGGGCCACATTGAACTAACAGGAGCCAGCACAAGTCCCACTAGCACAACAGGGCTTTCACCCTACTCCTATCTGTCCCCACATCACATCCAGGGGGTCAGGAGACATAGTGGTAGGCAACATGTGTTAATAGTAAAACCTGCTCACCATTACTGAAAGCAACCACGTGTCTGTAAAGATCCTTAAAGTATGTTCAGCGAATCTCAATCCTAAGTATTTCTCTTACCAGTAGTAACAAATGAGTAGCCACGTTCTGTCAGGATTTTCATGAGGTAGTCGGTAAGGTCACGGCCGGCTAAGTCCAGGCGCATGATGGCATGAGGCAGTGCATAGCCTTCATAGATTGGCACATTGTGGGTGACACCATCCCCAGAGTCAAGCACAATCCCTAGATACAACACAAAACGGGCAGAATTTATCCTGAAAGCTATGCAGTCTTCTTCCTTTTCACAAATCCAAAAGCTCCCATCACTTTCTTACCTGTTGTACGTCCAGAAGCATAGAGGGACAAAACTGCCTGAATAGCAACATACATAGCTGGGACGTTGAAAGTCTCAAACATAATCTGAAAAGTAATTAAAAACAAACAAACAAAATGAAGGTATCGGGTTTGTGCTATCGCCTTTGTTACTCCGTGCAATAGGGTCGTAAACATTAATTACCAATAGCACATAATTCAAATGATTTCCACAATCCTAATCAATGCATCCAGAACCTGCAAATACAGCAGGTTCCACTAATTGGATCAATAGAACTCATGACTGACAACAGAAGTTTCCATTAATTTAGAGAGAGTTAATGTATAACATGACAACAACTTTTCTAAGTAAATAAAAATTAGTACTACGCAGTTAGGGTATGTTTACAAACCTAAGGTGGATTAATGGTCACTTCCTTTCCTCAGAAAATTACAATTCTCAGGAAACCAGAATAGTTGAAATGGGTTTCACACCAATATATATGTGGTGCCATGAAATACGAATGACATGATCTAAAATCCCAACCATTCAATGAAAAGTAAGGGTTAATCCTTTTATTGTCCTGAAGTACAGAGTCTAATACAGATAAGGGTCACCTTCTACAAACTCAGAGGAAAGAACCACCAAAACCAGTGTATAACCCACAGAGATACAGCTGCCATCTACACCGTATAGAACTTTAACGAATAAATACATAAATATATAGTAATTCAAAGACCTTAATGCCAAGAAGAGGCTGTTTACCTGTGTCATTTTCTCTCGGTTAGCTTTGGGGTTCAAAGGTGCCTCTGTAAGCAGAGTTGGATGTTCTTCGGGGGCAACGCGCAGCTCATTGTAGAAAGAGTGGTGCCAAATCTGTATTAATAAAAAGCAAAGTGAATTTTTATTATAATAAATGCTGCCACCACAGCCACAGTCCACCAACATCACCTTGACCATATTTCTGAAGCTACAGTAGCTACAGAACTCTTATGAGACATTAGAACTGATTGTTTTAGACTGCAAGTGCTATATCTCCACAGTTTCACCCATGTCAGTCAGGTAACCTCTTTTACCTCAAGGGTAGGCAGATTTTAGGCTTGGATAATTTACTGGACCCTCATGGCTCAAGAAGGCAGACATAGCATTGTGGACCAAGGTGTTCCTGGGAACATGCTTTCAGTAACAGAACTGGAGCTTGCACACAAATCTGTTCTCATGCAAATAATCCAGTTTTCCCCTCAAAGCTTTCAGCAGTCTAACTTAGGAAGTGGGGAAAACACTTTAATCATCACAATTTTCAAGCCATTGCAAATCCCAATCTGCTCCTCTGCCCACTCTTGATCTATATCTTCTACCCATGTGGCTAAGTGGACCACATAATTCCGTCTCAAACTAACAATGTCTGATTCACTATGAGAGGGGATGGTGTCGCCTATGTGATTGCAATATTCATCGCAGCTGCACGCATGAGAGCTATGAGGAGAAACAGCTCCCAATAAGCACACTGTGAGTAAAGATAACCTCCATGGGCAGAAGATGTATACATTACCAGCAGTGGTGGAGAAGCAACCACACCCACTCTAGATAAAGTAGAAAGGAAGCCCTAGCCACCACTTTCCAGAACCTGTTAATTTCATTTTCTTTCTGTGCCTTCTCAATTGGTTTCTGTGCAGTTCCAAATCATAGCAGCAAATATGCATTCTTGGGAAGTCCTTACTGGAACACGAAACACCATGAACTTATTTTTTTTTTGGGGGGGGGAATTAAAAATCCCAATAGCAGAAAATATGCAGATTGTTCTCACCAAAAAGACACAGGCAAATTACAACCCCCCCCCCCCCCAAAAAAGAGCAAAAATCCCTGCTTCTGCTTATCATTCATTATGCATTATATTCTGTTTTAATTTGTGGTTTAAATACCTTCTCCATATCATCCCAGTTTGTGATGATTCCATGCTCTATTGGATATTTCAAGGTCAGGATGCCTCTCTTGCTTTGGGCTTCGTCTCCTACATAGCTATCTTTCTGGCCCATCCCTACCATCACACCCTAAGCAAGAGAGGGAGAAAAGGTGACGATGACAACAGGCTCATAAGAAAGCAATGTAACAAAGCAAACAACATGACCCATACCTTCTATCTTATTTTTAAATAAAAGGTTGAGAAAACAGCCCTCATTGTTTCCCCACCAAGCATAACTATAACAAACGTAATAGGAAAAAGTGGCCAATGGGATAGAAACATAGAAAAGCTGTTCTATTTTGGCTCAGGTCATTGGTCCCTTTGGCTCAGCATCACCTACACAGATGGAGTGCAGCTTGCCAGAGTCTTGGGCAGGGATCTGACCCAATAATAGTGCTTCCTCAAACCCTTGCATACAGAGACTGGACCTTCTGCATGCAAAGAATATGCCCCTCTAGTTCTGCATCTTGTTCTCACCGTGGCCAGCCAGATATCTATGGGAGGCCCATAAGCAGGACCCAAGCTTAACAGTACTCTTCCTCTTGTGATTTGCAGCAACCAGTATTCAGAGACATACCACCTCTGACCGTAGAGGCAGAACATAGCCATTGTGGCTAGTAGCTACTGACAGCCTTATCCTCCATGAATTGGTCTAATCTTCTTTTGAAGTCATCCAAGTTGATGGCCATCTTTACTTCTGGTACATGCTATAAATATGAGTGAACAGCCATCTAGTGGCAAGTATTGAACAGCACACTCTTCTCAAGTGCTCCACTTCCATGGCTCACATTTACAGCCTGATCCTCAACCATGCTTACTTGGAAGTAAGCCTCAGGTATTTCAGTTGGATTTGCTTCCAAGTAAACAGTGTTGTACCATTAACAGGGGAAGAAAAAGAGTCATTTATTTTTTTTAAGCATGTTACAATAGCTGTCTTGATGGATTTGAATATGTGCATTTTGCATTCTTGTTGGGTCATGATAATTATTTGATACAAGCCACAGTTCCATTGATCTGACATGCAGAGACTGGACAGGTCTATAGCTTATGGATATCTCAGCAGTTTCAGGATCATCTTAGGCTGTGGATTTGAAGTTTAATGACATGGCTATTTAAAGTGCATTACTGATTGATGTATTCTGTTTAGCTTGTTCTGTGATGCTTCCCCAGTGCTATCACATTATTGCTGTCCGGAGAGGCTATAGCAGAACAGAAGTGAAACAAAAGAAACCAGAACATTTGTGGTACAAAAAGTGACTAGATTTCAGCAGGAAATTGTGGGGTGTGCACTGACTGAAAATGAAGAAGTGTGGCTACCCCAAAGCATGTAAAGTTACAAACAGTATTAAAAGCAAGACTGTTGCCCTAATAGAATCATGAGCACAAATCATCATGAATGTGCAATAAAAATGACATCCTGAGGGGCCCTTAGTAAGAGGTATCTGACTAATGATACTTGATTTGCTATGTTTACTTGATATTTGTTTCCCCCCCCCCGAGTTTCTTAAAACTCATCTCTACAGCAATCTATGGTTAGTCTACCTACAAGATGTTCTAAATTAGTCAACTGATTAGTCAATTTTATTAGTCAATTCTTCTTGTTGATCAAAGTTCTCCCATTCTACCTTAGCAAACACAAAACCAAAAAGTACTGTTGAATGCACATTGAGTAATTATTATTTTTCCAAATTATAGAAACTGGCTGAGGAAATAGGGTTGCCAACCTCTGGTGAAAGTTTACTCTCTTCCAATATGGCTGCTCAAGAGTTTAAACTGCATTTTAAATCAGACCACAATATGCTACATGACAAAACTCTATTTAAATCAACAGGACTGATCTAAAAGGAATTGCATAAGGACTGTGGCATTGTAAAGGGAGTGTGTGGGGGAAACAAAAGTCTTCCTTTCAAGGTCCATGTTATTATCGCTAATGAATCCTTTGGCTTCTGTACCAAGCAGAGTTTCAGTAGCTGAACCAGTTATTCACCTGGTGCCTGGGACGTCCCACAATGGATGGAAAAACTGCTCTCGGAGCATCATCCCCAGCAAAGCCAGCCTTACAAAGTCCTGAGCCATTGTCACAAACCAGTGCGGTGCTGTCCTCTTCCTCACACATCTTCTATAGCAACTTTCTCAGACCTTCCACACAAGTACAGACCTATAAAGAGAACAGAGAAATCTCAATGTAATAAAAGAAAACATTCCCAGGAGCGGTGGTGGTGGTAGTTGGGGGAGGGGGGAGGCTAGCTGTGAGAGTTAACGGGGGTCTGGCTCCAATTAGAAGATACTGTATATACTTGAGTATAAGCCTAGTTTTTCAGCACATTTTTTGTGCTGAAAAAGCTGCCCTCGGCTTATACTTGAGTGAGGCGGGCGGTGGGGGCAGAGAGAAAGAAGCCCTTTCTCTCCGCTCATGCCGCCACCCGCTCTCCCCAGTTAACCATTCCTTAAGAAGCGTACAAGAACGGCGGTTCTTTACTCTCCCCAGGCAGCTTGTTCCATTCCTGAATTGCTCGCATAAATGCAAACTTGGCAAAGGAGGAAGAGGAAGGAGCAGCCCAAAGGGCTGCTTTCGGGCTGCTCGTTCCTCCTCCTCCTCCACAGCGGCAAAGGTGAACCGGCTTATACTCGAGTCAATAAGCTTTCCCAGGTTTTTGTGGGAAAATTAGGTGCCTCGGTTTATATTCGGGTCGGCTTATACTCGGGTATATACGGTACTTTGTAACAGTAGCAAAAAGTGAATCCCTGTCACCTCTCTCAATTGTCCGGACACGCAGAAGAGCAGCAATTCATGACTTAAAAAGTGGTGGCCTTTGGGACTTGTGGGCTTCTGAAGGGCCACTGCCATTGTAATTGCCTTGAAAGTAGCCCCAATGGCCAACACTCTTCTGCCCTGCAATGCTTCTGGACGACAAAGGGGTGGGAAGGAGGGAGGGACTCTTCATCTTCTCTGCTACCATCTCCATCCTTGACAGTGAGAAAGGAAATGCGTTTTTGGAGACAAAGAGGCTTGGTAGGGATAGGGGGAGCTGTCCAACATGGATTTTGACCTGAGCTGGAGAACAGTGGGAACTTAAACGTTTTCCTCTTGTTTGAGGCTTAAGAACCCTTAAAGTCCATTCCTTGGTCACTTCTGAGTGAACCTCTATCAGTATTGCTTGTAAGCAAATAAGGAGCGAAAAGAGAATAAATAAAGGAAGAAGGAGGAGGGGGAGGATGTCAGAGAAGTTGTGCACCGATGGGGCGCAGTAAAGAAAGATACTCAGTCACAATGGCTAGTTTTAGAGCAATATAACTGTCACCAAAATCCTGCACAAAAAAGTTAGCCCATGTGTCATTAAATTAATGTAAAACATTCCTTCATATAACTACCACATGCTTCTGGAATGCAAAGTCCTCTGTTGTTGTTTTTTCCATCCAGGTTTTACTACCTAATCAAGAGCTTGCTTTTTAAATGGTTCATTAGCAACCAAGGTGGCAAATGCAGGCCAAACTGTGTGCCTTATTTAGGGTCCAGATAGAACATAACCAAGGGAACAAGAAAAATTGGAAACACAAGGCAGTATACAATGGTCATTATTGACATCTTCTTGTAAACCAGCCCAAGTACATGTGTAGTATTCTAGCCTTCAACTCTCCACATCCCTAACAGGCAGAGGCTTCAGAATAGATATGGGTCACTTCCAAATGTTATATTCACCTGGTGATTTGGGAGTTCTTATGTGGTCTATGCTTGCCTTTTGGAATGTGTTGCTGCTCTTGCATTCCACCTCATAAATTTCACAATAGTTCTGTAGACTATCCTGCAGATACAATCTAGCCCTTTATTTTCCTATAGTTGAATGTGAAAGTACTGGCACAAAGGGAGGGAGTCATTAGGCCATACAAGCAGAGCAGCCATATTACTTAAGGGCATACACTACCGAAGCAGATGGCAAAACCTATTTTTCAGTACTACCAATGTTTACACACACACATTGTGCAGCTTCTGGGTGGCGGGGAGGAAAGGCCACAAAAAACCCTCATTTAGAGCAGGGGCAGGGAACCTGTGTTTGGACTCCAACTCCCATCAGTCATGGCCAGCATGGGCAATGGTCAGGGATGATAGGAGTTGGAGTCCCAAGAACATCTGGAGGGCCACAGGTTTCCCATCCCTGGTTTAGAGCAAACAAGACATGTGACAACATTACACTTCTTTTCCCAACACCTAGCAATGTGGTTAAGTGTAATGTTTCGTTTGACCAATTATATTTTATTAAGTTTAAACATTTTTAACATATACAGTCAAAACACAATTTTGACTTTTCTCTTATTTTTGTGGACTCCCCACCTCTTTTTTTCTTTGGAGTTGCTGCTTCTTTCCTTCCGCTGCACCCTATCTTCTCTCTATCAAATCATAACCACAATATTATAATCTAATTACTTCTGTTGCTCATAGCTCAAATCCTGCTCGCGAGCTCATCATACTATAATATTTCTTTAAATAGTCCGAAAAAGGCATCCATTCTTGTTTGACCAATGAATTTACCATAATACTTATTGCTATACTGGCCTGAGTCCAATATCACGGAGACTATTATATTAGGGGCTCCCTCCCCACAGACTGATCTAAGCATACATTTGTTGCTCCATTTTGTTTCCATGCTAGGCATATAGAATCCTGATCAGGAGCCTCACTCTCTATTAAATTGCAGTATAGTGGGAAAACTCAGCGGTTTAAAGATGCTGCAAGCCTCAGGCTCAACGATGTAAATGCAGGTATTTAAATGGATTATAACATTATCAGGTTAATAGGCAATTTGTATTTAGCTTGTAAGTCCTTGAAAGATAATAGCAGGACTCGAGAGACAGTAATGCTTTAATTAATCCAAACTTGCAATAGAGAAGGACAGCCTTCAGTTCTGAGCTCTAGACCGAGCCAAAATGGTGATACACAATGTATGTAAGGGTCCTCTATTGTCCTCTGTTTGGTCTTTGGATCAACAATGGCTGAAAAGAGGTTCGGGTGCATCCATTTAAATACACAGAACTTAAACCAGTTTCAGGTATTCATGGGTGCACAAATATATCTTGTTAAATAAACTTAAATGTTAGCTCTTGCAAACACCTAGAAAGGTGTTTGGTACCTGTTTGAGTGTGGAGAAACACAGCATATATAACTAATCTGTAGAGTTGTGGTCTCCCCCCCCCCCCAATAAACAGCGTTTCTGTGTGCTCTGGCTTCCGTCATGGTGTCCCGTTGCACCAGAAGTGGTTTAGTCATGCTGGCCCTCGGCCTAAAGTGAGATGAGTACCACAACCCCATAGTCACTGTGATGGCCTGGGAGTCAGACTCTGATGCTGAACCTGAGGGATCCCAGCCTGCACAGGATTCCCCGCCTCCAGAACCAGCTGAGCCGGGGCCAGGGCTTGAGCCTGAAGGATCCCCACCTGTGCTGGATCCCCAGGTGCAGGCATCAGCAGAGTCTGCTCTGGCTCCTGATGGGAGGGAGGACTCATTGCCTGCAGGTGCTCCACTCCCAGCCTCTTCAGAAGAAGCGGAGGCATCCCCTGGGTCTAGTAACCCACCAGCCTCTCCTGAGCTACAGAGGCTCAGGGCAGAGAGGCGAAGGGGGTTAAGTGTCTGCAGGAGGAGTGCTCGCCTCCAGGCCCGGAGGAGAGGCGAGTCTCCGGAGGATCGGGACCGCCCTAAGCATAGGGCCAGATAAAAGCCAGCCAGACCCAGCCCAAGTTGCGTGAGCAACTTAGTTGCAAGCGTGTGCTCAACCTGCAACCTTGTGCCTGAACCCGCCTTGGACCTTGACCTGCTCCCTGCCTTGCTCCCCGCCGGATTGACCTCCTTTGGACCCCTAGACCCAGGACTGGACTTGGACCTCGCTTCATGGACAAACCCTTGGGGCCAGCACAGTCACCTTTGACTGGACTTAACCATCCAGGGGTCCTTTACCTTTACCTTTTTTAAAAAAAACCCATGATGCAGTGGTAGTGAAGATCAAGCCACAGAATGTGGCTGTTAGGTACAGAATTCACCCTCCTAAGATCTGAACTTACTTTTCTTAAAAAGCAAATGTTTCTTATCGTAATAGTGACAATATAATTCTTACTTACATTTTTATCCCATCATTTCTCCAAGGGTTTCAGAAGGTGTGTGTGTGTGTGTAGGGTTTCGATGTGAGATTTCAGTTTGATTTAGTACAGGGTACAAGCAGTTCTGCTAGTCATGGGGAAACTCAAGTGTAACTTAACCCTACCTAATACTGTTATCCAGTTTCTTAATTTAAGGCCTGCGGTGCTGGATTTTAACAAGGCAGATAAAATCCAGCACTGCAGGCCTTAATTAAGTAACTGGAAGCACTTGATGTTCTCATCATGAAACCAGCAGCATGAAAGCTCAAACTGGTGAAGGTAAAAATGAGATGTCTAGCGTGAATACAAAGTACATAGGCTCTAAATGCCTCTTAGAAACAAAGAATGGCATTTCCTATGCCTTTCCATATCTGCCGCTAATCTGCTGTCACTAATATTTAGTTCATTTTCTTCCAACGTGGAACTCAAGGTGAAGCATTTGGGATTCTCAGGTGGCCTCCCATCCAGTCCCAAACATACAAGATGGTGCCCTCGTGTGCCCTCAGAACACACCCTGAGACTCAGGAATGGGAACTGTGAGGCAATGTTCAAAGGAAATGCTTTGTGAGCCAGTGAGCAAATTGCCTTTGCTTTGGGTGTGAGAGGGAACCAGATTCAAATGCCTTCTCAACCTGGGATAAGAGATTTAATGAAATATTTATACTGAAATATAAATACAGAGAGAGGCCACTTTTATATACATAACACAGGGGAAACCTGGGGTTGTCCCAAAATGAGTGAGCTCAGCAAAAAAGCTCCTGCTGACCTTAGCTCCTCCCTGGGTGGTAATAAACCCACATTTGCAAATCTATTTCTGTCACATTTACATTTTGCATTTTTAAAGGTCCACCTCAAAGAACGTGATGTGTCAAATCACTCCAGGTGTCATCAGTCCAGGTGACTTCACATAAAAAGTGGATGAGGGTATAACATAGCTCATCTGAAACACTCAGGGAGGGGTGGGAACTAAACCTTAAATTTAAAACAACAAGTAGTAGAAGAAGACTTTATATATTTTGTTTTACTGAAAAGAAATGTTTTATAGCACATATTTTGGGGAACTAGTGGCTATATATGCTCGAGCATTTTACTCCAAAGCACAGAGAAAACCTTACCTAACTTGAGTGCCTCTAGCTAGCCTGTTTGGAACAAACGATTTCCTAATTAGGAAACAAAGTCTTTCAAAAGTCTGTTTTTGGAACAGAGCTGGAGAGGTCAAGGGTGGTTTGCTCAAACTCAAGCCAACTGAGCCAAAAATCCTAAGAGGGAGGGGGGGAAGGCGGAATGCTGCATTTCTGCCTGAGCAGGGTGAACTCTAAATGAAAACCATATTTAGTAACCAGGATAAATTCAAGGACATTTTAACATGTGTCTTGTAGTGACAGAGAAGCAAGCAGTGCTCTAAGGCCCCTGGGATGCTCCAGAGTGCTAAGATGATAACTGCAGCAGCTAATGTAACCCAGAACCCTGCAACAATCCAATTATGTGCATCTCTCATGAGCAACCCTATGCATGTTTACTAAGAAATTAAGCCCCAGTACATCTAATGGGGTTTATACATAGGATTGACTTTTAATAGTTTAATCCTATGGATGTCTATTGAGAAGTAAGCCCTGCTGAGTTCAAAGGGGCTGCCTGCCAGCAAAAACGTGACCAGGATTGCAGCCTGAGGGTGCCTTCCCCAATCTGCTGCTCTCCAGCTGCTGTTGGACTACAACTCCCATCATCCTTGGCCATTGGTGATGCTAAGTGGGGCTGATGGGAATTTTATTCCAACAACATCTGGAGGGCAGTAGCACTTTGGTAAAGGCTGTCCTAAGATGTGTGATTGTCTGCTAATTCTTGCTTCTGGACAAAGCTAAAAGGCATCCCAGCATACCAGGTATGCTACAGGAAAGGCAAATCTCATTGAAAGATACTGTCTGCAAATTGTGGCTTATTTAGATATTAGGAGGAGGAGGGTCCTTCTATTTTTTTCCTGCTTTCCAAACAAACAGGCTCACAATATGTCAAAGCTGTGCAAGTGAATATCTACAATAATTATAAGTTGAAATGACAGAAAGAAACACAAGAAGAATTTAAACAACACAACTCCGAGTAAAGATTTACTATCGCTGTCCCTTGAAGGTGCTAGGCTGGGCTATAAAGAGAAAAGTTGCCCTCCAGAAAACCATGGAAGGAGTGGGCCATATGAAGCTCTTTTGGAAGGGAATTCTGCAGGGATGGTGTCACAATGGAGAAGGCCCTGGGCTTTGCACTCTTTTCTCCACCGCCCCCTCCTCACATACAAGCACTGGACTGCAGGTGGAAAGGGCACAAGCAGCTGGCCTGTCCTGATGACCTGCAGCCTCACTGCAGGCAAAGCTTAGGCGTGGGGGTGTCAGACACTGACAAAAAAAACCATGCAGGAAAAGCAAAAAATGGGTTTTCCCCAGTGAGTGAGTGGTGTGTGTGTGTGTGTGTGTGTGTGTGTGTGTGTGTTCTAATAATTAAATGTCCAAATATATTATCATAGGCAGAGTTCAGCAAGTACATTATATACATGAGAAGAATGGCAACTGTATACTGAAGAAATGCTACAGTAAATATTGTGGTATGTCGACAAATGTTAGCCACTCCAGTTTAGATAGCTATGTGTTTGAGGCATGGTGATATAGTGCAGCTGAGCTTAATATGCATCTATTTCCTCCTTCTGTGGGAGTGGGTAGGTAAGGGGGTTTCCTTTGCATTTCTGCTAAAAGGTGATGGAGAGGACCATGCTCAGAGCCAGTATGACTGGAGGAATTCTAGTGCATGTACCCTCCACTGGCACAGGTCTACATATGAGCATTGGACTACCCACAAGCCCCAACTGGGTATAGGGCATCCATGAGAAGCTAGCCTGCAGCTATTATTAGGAGAATAAGATGCAAAATGAGGCAAAGAACAGAAAGAAGATAGGATTTCAGTAGTTGTTTATTGCATGACAAGCCACACCTATTGAATATCCCACTTCTATGCAATTTGCAGAACCATGTCCTCTTTTGCATCTAGCCACCCTAGATTATGCTTTTTTGCAGCATTTACACTCTAGAATTTAATTTACCCTTGTTAGTTAACATCAACACTTACACCGACCAGGGGGCAGAGTGAAGTTATGACTCACTAGAGTTTTAATTTTGTGCTTTTATGCTTGCTTCTAAGGAATTTACTCTAGGCACTACTTAGGAGTAATAGCAGCAAGTGAAGTAATAATAGTAATTTTATTTTTGCAGCACTATCAATGTATATACATGGCACTTCACACCACAACATAAGCAAAACACAAGTTTCTGCTACATATCTCCTCTTGCTCCGAACTTAAGGGCATAACTAGAAGTGAATGCATATTATCTCCATTTTGCAAAGCAACCAAAGGGGTTCCATGTGAAAATGCACACACACACACACACTTAGGTCTCAATCCACCAGTTCATTCCAGGCTTGAGAATCCCAGTGAGGGTATGAAAAGAACCTGTCAAAAACCTGAAGTGGGAAATCCTTTTCAGGTTCACAATGTACAGATTCATGCAAGCCTAATATCCACACAGCTTCTAAAGAGCAAGAGAACACTAGGAACAAATCTGAATCATAACTGAGAGAGAGAGAGAGAGAGACCCTTTCCCAGCAGGGATGGTGCTTAAAGAGCAATGCAGCAGGAGAAATAAATACTCTGGCAGAAAGGCTTACAGAGGCTTAGCTACAAATGGCATTGCTTATAAACATCATACCAGCTTCATCTTAGAAATGGAAATGCAAAAGTGAGGGTCAGAGAATAAGACAATGGCTCAATCAAGACAAAATTATCCTTCTTTAAGCCCCACCAATTTCACTGGAAGAGTGAAGCATGTGCTTAAACCCTCTCATAAAAATAAATACTTAACTGGATCAGGCCAAACAGCACAATCCAGTGCTTGTTTACTCAGAAATAAGTCCCACATCCAGGAATGTTTCCTTAGAATTGCAGCACAGTTACTTAGGATTAAACTCCACTGAGTTCAGACTAACTTACTTCCAAGTAAATGTGCAGTGCATCAGACAGCAGGAGCACAACCTAAGGGAACAGGGAACACATCCCACTGAAGTAAAATAGGAAACACCAATTACCGTAAGCTCAGAGGGCGTGGATTATTGCACATGTAACTCATTTATTGTGTGATGAGCTCTCCTAGGCGCCACAGATACAAAACAGCAAAGAAAGTATCTCTCTCCCCCCCCTTCTTTCTTTATCTAAACTGATCAGGCAAATCCTGAAATCACTTCTTTGGTTCTCGGCCTCTTACCTGTCAGCGCTTGGCTAGGGAGAGCTGTTCTGGGGTGGTGTACTGGCAAAGTCAACCTTTTCGGCTTATATAGCTCCTTGATCTGTTCCCCTCCCACCAGCTTCCCAAACAAGGAGCAGAGCAGAGCTCCATCTCCATCTCTCTGTCAAACAAAGCCATATAGGGGCTTCTGCACAAAACTCTCTGATCTGGGTGGCCTGGCAGGGCCCTTGGTCTCCTCCAGTCTGCATTCCTTTCTGCTGTTCGCAAAGCAGGAGGGAGGTTTCAGCAGCACGGTAATATAAACACAGCTAAATTTCAGGATAGCCACTGAAAGACTACTGGGGTAGCACACAAGTGACAGGCAGCTTCTGGCAAGGAGCGCATGTTTCAGTCATGCACTCCTTGTTAGAAAGCAGGCAGCTGACAAACAGGGCATGAGGAGAGCTGCTACTGCCTGGACAGGAAAACGCCCTGCCGAGTTCCCTTTTGTTGTGAGATTTGGATCAAGAAATTCTCAGCTTGAAGAAGCTGAGTGTATAGGACTGCACCCCAAAAAGAATATATTTCAGCATTTCAGGGTCTGCACGCCTAACGTTACGCAGGGTTGTTGCAAAGATAAAAGGTAAGGTGAGGATGGGAAAGTACACAGCGTCCACAAACCATGTAGAGAGAAATGAACACACGCAAAGCCAAGGAAATACCCCCACTCCAATTTCTTTAAATGCTTCATCAAATGCAAATGTGTGCCCTCTTTCGCCACAATGTCATGAAATGACTCCCAGACAGAATGTGAACTGGTGAAGCTTTCCACAGAGTTCCACCTGCTGACATCTTCTAGGAGCCACAGGTGAGAACTGAGTGCAGGGTGGGGAACGGAAGGTGAGCAATCTATCCCAGAATGCGTACCATGTGCCCCGCCATCAGAGTTATTACCCATCCCCCAACACCCCACAAAGCCCAGTGTGCAGTGTTATTATATCCATCATCATCATCATCATCATCATCATCATCACTTTACATGGCTAAAATAATAGGCTTCTGTAGTAAATAAAACTTTTTTTAAAAAAATGGCACCCAGCTTTGTGAAGCAAAAAAAGCTGCACTCCTCCAAAAGAGAATGCACACATGCTTTTGCTTTATAAGGCAAGGAAGCCAGCTGTGTGCATGCGAGGATCATTGTGCTGAAATCGGGTGGTCCTGTTAAAAATGTATTTGCCTCCCTTCTGATTTAGAAAGTGTCGTGTCATTTTGCTAGCTGGCAAGATTTCCAAATGCAGCTGCCCCACCATAAGTCACCAAGTTTCTTATTAAAACACGGTTGAAAGAGACACAGAACAGTTTGGGAAGGGAGGGGGGGGAGAGGAAGAGACTCTCCTAACAGCTTGATTTATTGCAGCTGTCCAATAGTTCAGCGTGTCTGCAAAGCACAAATGCAAGGTGTATAAACAGGGAAACGTAGACTCTCTGACAAAAAGGAAGAAAGTCCCAGCTGCACTGCAGACTAGACACACATCCAGGGGAAGGTGTGGGGAGGGAGGGAAAGAGGCAAACAGAAGTTTGTCTCAGACTTCCTCACTCCCGTACTCTCCAACATTTCTCTGATGAAAATGGGGACGTCCCATTCCATAATGATAATCTCGCTATTTCTACCCCACACATCTTATTGGGTTGCCCCAGCACTCTGGGCAGCTTCCAACATATATAAAAACATAATAAAACCTTAAGCTTTTTTAAAAATCAAAAAACTTCCCTATACAGGATTTCCTTCAGACAGCTTAGGAGTTGGATAACTCCACACCCTCCAACATTTCTCCAATAAAAATAGGGACACCCTAAGGAAACATTCTGGGATCAAATCAGAAACTGGGGATGCTTCTCTAAATCAGGGACACCCCTGGAAAACAGGGGCACTTGGAGGGTCTGCATTTCACATAAATGCTCTTCCTTTATTAGCAACTGGGAGGGGGGACTTTTCAGTTGTTTTTTCCTTACTAGGTGCTACAAAGAGAGCACAATCCATACCAACAGTGGCATTTTCCCAGTGGTGGCAACACTGTGCTCCTCTTGATGGGGCAGGGCAAGGCAGTAGTGGGGATGCCACAACAGCAGTGGCAACTCTGCCAGTACCAACCTGGAGCTCCACAGACCTCACTGCTTCCTTATCTTGCGGTCTACAGAAATCAGAAGATGAAATTTCTTGTGACATTTATCACCAGCTAGCATCTGCTGATCAAACTGTCACTGAAGTCATGGGCAATCCTAGCTTTTGGATGTATTTTTTTGAAGGGCTTCGTATAGTTATTTATTAATATCTCAAAATTTAAAAAAAAGTGTCCAGTAGCACCTTAGAGACCAACTAAGTTAGTTCTGGGTATAAGCTTTCGTGTGCATGCACACTTCTTCAGATACCTGTGCTTATGAATACATGAAAGCTTATGAGATACAAGATGCTTAATATTCCCCTCATGTCACATAGGATACAAAGCAAGAACTAGCAAGGGAATATCACACTGGCCTGAGCTAGCTCAGAAGTCGATCATCTGCTTTATGTGCAGGAAGCCCCATATTAAATCTCCAAGTAGGGTGGGGAGAGACCCTCTACCTGACACCCTAAAGGGTCACTGCCCATCACTGTAGACAATATTGAGCAAGATCGGCCAGTGGTCTGACTCAGTACAAGGCAGGGTCCTATGTTCCTAAATGCCCTCTTATTTTAGCCCTCTAGTTTGTTTGTTTGTTTGTCTGTCTGTCTGTCTGTCTGTTTGTTTGTTTGTTTCATAAACTTTATGCCTCCTGATTGAAGGAAAGAAAAAAAAATTCCTCAAAGTGGTTTACAAAAAAAAGATAAAACAATAAAATTATCAGTAGGAAAAATTAACAAGACTAATCAATTTTTTTCAGAATGCTCAAATAACAATAGACCAAGAACAGATGAAAACTGCTTGTGGTTTTTTTTCTAATTATGTATGTCTTTCAGATCTCACATAAACCCTGTTTCAAAGCAAACATTAGTGTTTAAAACCCTAAACGACTGAGACTCCTGATAATACCTGATAAATCCCACCCCTTCCTTACACCGCCCCCCCCCCCAGATGCCAAGATCAGCATAGGCAGCCCTTTTGGTTGTTCCACAGCCCTCAGAAGCTCAGCCAAGGACACAGCATTCTCTGGGTCAGCTCTTAAGTTGTGGAACTCCCTCTCCAAAACAGTGCATCTGGCATCTTCTTAAATAGCTCTCGGTTAAAAATATACCTCTTTACCCAGCTTTTGACACTTGAGGTGCATATCTTCAAGACCCACCTTATTTCTCTGATTGTACAGGGTTTTTTGTTTTTTTGAACTGCTTTGAACTATTGTGCTTTAATTCTTGTAATCTGCCCTGGAGTTTAAGGATGAAGGGTGGGAAAATTAATAATGATGGTTGTGGTGGTGGTGTTTCAAATAAGTAAATAAACAACATATAAAACATTACATTTCTGATAGAAAATTACACCAGAACTTACAACGGTGTAATACAAAGCTCACACTGGGAAAAACCAGGAGGGAATTCTTTCTGTAAAGTTGAACATTCATGGGAGCCTTGTGGCTAAAATAAAGACTCTAGATACTCTGAGATGGAAAAGCATTTACATTTAAGGCTAACGTTGCAGTGATTGGCTGTGAGCACGCTGAGGCATCAAGCCAAATTGTTGTTTTTCCAGCCTAAGGGAATGCTTGGGCTATTTGAGGGGAAATGTTGGTTCTACTGTGAACAATGCAATGACAATTTTCAACATATGGTTTTATGGCTAAAACAAGATACATAATAATCTGTGAATCACATACTCCATTTAGTTTCTCTCCAGCTGCTACAGTGTCACCGTGAGCAGGAGTCTTTCAACCTAATCACCTACTACTTACCCCCCAAAGGAACCATTTAAGGGCAAAATGGTTTTTCGTGGTTTCTCAGCTGCGCTGGCTGCTTGGGTACTCAAACTGAGTGGCTTCAGATTACAGGAAGAGACTGAAGCTGTGTAGCTGAAGCCCAATTTACCTTAGAGACTTTGGCTGGTGTCTAGGCTGGTGGTGTCTGGTTTTCAATGTTGTGATATATCACAATATCTGAAATAAGGATGGAACTATGTAGAGGTGAACTGGGTAATATTTCTGGCAACTGCTACTACTTAGGGGGCTAAAACCGATACATTTTTTTACTTACCTTTAACATATTGTTACAACTGTGATTTTATAGCACAGAGCAACTGGGGTGGCAGAAATCATGAGAGAAGCGATGACTGACTTCACAGTTTCTCCCACATCACATTTTTTTTTTCATAGCACATGCAAACATTGTTAGCAAGTGGTGAGAGATTCCAAGGGTTTCAGTCAGTTAGCCAGGGTTCAATTCCCTTGTAATGAAGGTCAACGGAGACTGTGGTGTCTTTAGCATATACAGGTATGGTTTTATTGACAAGTATCCAAGGCAAGAGCAAACGATAGCAAAATCTGTGCAGCTTGATAATATATTTTGCATACCACTCCAATCTCTGAGAGATTCCACGGTTTCCGTGCTCTTACCCAGGATTATATATATGTGTGTGTATGTATGTATATATGTGTGTGTGTGTGTGTGTGTGTGTGTGTACACACACACACACACACACACATATATATACACACATATACATACATACACATTTATATAATGTTCATAAGTGCACCAAGCAAACAAGGCCACATGTCTGAAGCAGCACAGGAAGACAGTCCTGACACCATTTTTGACTCCCAAGCTGACCAAGTGCAAGGAGAGAGGAGGTGAGGGAACCTTCCCATTGTCTCATTAATTAAAGTGATAATCCCTGGCATCCTGATACCTGAGTGCCAGACAGGTAGCCATTCCAGAAATAACAAAACCCAGATGAAGACAAAAGGGTTTGATTAACTTGGCTGGGAAACAGGGAAATGTAAATATCTCTTTTGTTTCACTTGATGGGTGTTTGGTGGAGGGCAAGAGGAGGCATGGGGCAGGGTATAGGATGCTCAGATTACTGCCACCAGACCTCCCCTTTCATGATGTAACCATGATGTATCGGGGGGGGGGGTGGTCTAGGGCTGCACCCCTTCTGTGATGTATGTATGATGTATGGAGGGGTGGTCTTGAGTTCGAGCGGGGAATTTAAAACGTCTATGTAAGGGCTTGCACGCATGGCTCTGGGTCCTTCCCCACTCTCCTATGTGTGAGGGGAGTACCCTGTTGCAACAGCTGTAATAAAGATCAGGCTTACTAGCTGCTTTGCTTCTCAATATTCTCTGGCTGGCCTCTGTTATTTTCTCCTCCCAATGGAGAACCTACAAAAGGACTCTTGTGTACCCCTAAGGGAATAAGGGCCGGTTTTTGTTTATAGCAGAATGATGTACAGCAAAGACAGCAGTGTCTTTATATAATATGGGTTATTTACACATGTATATAACCTGAGCCTTGATGGAGGGGTGCACAGCATTAACACCCCAAAAAGTTCTCGGTTCTTGTTTCTCCCATAGCCACAACCTTTGATTCAAACATTCACTAAAGATCCTCTCAGATGTTGCTTTCCAGCTTGCTGCTTTACTTCTAAGTCACATCACTGCAAACTCAACTTTCTAGATTTTTCTGTTGAGGGAGGGCCCCCCTCCACCTATTTGATGTCTTTCACCAAGCCTCTCAACCCCCTTAATGGCTCATCACCCTGGTTCTCACCTCATCAGAAGGCTGGCCTGGCTATTCCAATAATTAGAAGCCATCCCATACACGCATAGGATCACAGGTTTGGAAGGGTATAAGGAATCATCTAGACTGACCCCTCCCCCAAACTCATAACAATATTTTGCATTCTGAAGCAGAGAGAATCTTTGTGGGGGGAAAGATGCTCAGTGTGGTCTGAGCTGTACAAATTCTTATTCCTAAACAGGAAACCTTTGAGGGCCTTTGTACGCACTTGCAATCTGGAGACACTATTTTGTGCACCATGCGCACAGTGCAACCGCACACCCAGAACAAAGGAGCTTTCAAAAAGCCTCATTCTTTCTACCATAATGCTCACTTGTTTGAGAACTGAGGTGTAAGGACACCTAGTGGCAAGGACACAAGTAACAGCAAATGCTTTAAGGATTCCTTTGGCTCACTGCGAGCAGGGGCGGAGCGAGGGGGGCGTAGGGGGCGAGCCGCCCCCATTACTGCCCTGGAGGAGGGTGACACTCCCTGACCCGCCCCTCACCTCCATGCCGCGGCTCCGCCCAGGGAGCCCGGCCAGCGGCAAAAAAAGCCCTGAAAGGGGGGGGGAGCAAAGCAGGCGCTTTCAAGCCCCTGCTTTGCTTCCCCTTTCCCCCCCTTTCAGTGCCTTTTTCTGGCCCGAATGTACTATGCATGCCCGGAAATTCCGGGCATGCGCAGTGCATCCGACGTGCATCATGACATCACGCGTCATGCCCCACCTCCAGGGTGTGCCTCTGCACAGCCGCCCCAGGCAGTGAAGAGGCTTCCTCCACCACTGACTGCAAGAATGACACGACAAAGTCCGTTTGACTTGAGTTGATTGAATTGACTCGGCGGCAGAGCTGTCCACAGAAGGGTGTTTCCTTATCTTGAAATAGCACAAGCTGTCCAAAGCAGAGTGTGTCACCAGCCCTTCAAGCCGTGTTTACATTGCTGACTACAAGGGGGAGGGAGTTTCTCAGAAGTGCTCTCCTTTCATTTTCTTTTTTACATGCGCCGGCGAAACAACATGGTCAGGAAACTTGTTCTCTGCCTCTTAACCCTGTGTGTGGTAAGTATTTTTTCCCCCACATATCACCTCCCTGTATTCATAGAAATACCTGTTATTAGCACACGGCATTCTTATTCAAAGGCATTCTGTCAGTCTGTTGTTTTGAGAGTTTTTGCCAACAGTTCTGAAGGAAGGCTGCATGAGAAACGGTAGTCAGATAGTGGCAGGGTTTGAAACTGTATCCCAAATGGTTGGTTTAGTGTTTTGAACAGCGTATCTGAAGAAGTGTGCATGCACACGAAAGCTCATACAAAGAACAAACTTGTTTGGTCTCTAAGGTGCTACTGGAAGGATTTTTTTTATTTTTTTATTTTGTTTTGACTATGGCAGACCAACACAGCTACCTACCGGTACCTGTAACTTGAACAGCGTGGTTAGCTGACACACAAATAGTTTGGTTTTTTTCTTGTGTGGGGGGAAAAGAAGGTACTTTGAGAAGCTTGCACATCAATAAAGATTATTAAAGCCTTTTAAAAAAACAAACAAACCACAAATTAAAAATATTAATTCATAAACTACTGGATGCAGCCTGAACAGTAAATGCCTTTTCTTATCTGGCTATGCAACTATCACCAGCACAACATGGTGGTTCTTTCCTTCCCTCAAATGACTAGGTTAGATAAGTTAAAATCTTTGCATACTTAGTTTATTATAACGCAATGCTGAGTTGTGTCAATAGGAAGTTGGTCATTGTTGTCAACCGGTCAGGATTTCAGCTTTCTTCCTGAATGTATTATTCACAAATATATTTCAGAGAAGCAACAAACCTCTCACACGATGCACTTTAATATCTATAGTTGACTGAGTTATTTTACTTTACAAATTAATCAAAGGGAAGTCCCAAGAAAAACTTGAAGGAAAGAGGGAGATGATACGTGGTAACTGTCAAGTGTGGGCATATGCCGTTGAGCTCAAGTCAGTAAGAAAGTACCTATGAGTCATTAAGTGTTATTGTATTCATGTAATAGAATAATGTAACAGAATTTACCATCCTGTGGACAACCACCTCATGATAGATATGGGATTTTTGTGTGCTCTGTTCTGCAGAAAAAGCCCCTGCCTTTTTTTAACCCCCCCCCCAAAAAAAACTAGTGCATTAGGGACAAGATTCTAGATCTTCCTGTCATGCTAACTTTCTAGACACATGGACACATTTCACTTGAGGTACCGTTCAAAGATGCAAACAGGACCGGTGCTAGGGTTTCTTGCGCCCTAGGCGAGACCACCTTCTGGCGCCCCCTGCCGCCCGCCCCCTGCCAAAGCCTGCTTTAGCGGAAGGTGGGGGGTGGTGGAGAGGCAAGCAGCAGTTTCTCCGCTGTAGCGGAGAAGCTGCTGCTTGCCCGTCCCACCTCCCACCCCCCGCCAAAGCCTGCTTTAGCGGGAGCCGGGGATGGTATAGGGGGCAAGCAGCACCTCTCCGCTACAGTGGAGAAGCTGCTGCTAGCCTTCCCCCCCCCCCCGCCCAAGCCTGGCCAGCGCCTCCTCCATTTTGGCGTCCTAGGCAATTGCCTAGTTCGCCTTAATGGACGCGCCTGCCCTGGATGCAAATTTCTCATCTTCAGCAATTTGAAGGAGGATAGTCTCAGCAGGACTCTATCGTGTGAATTTGCTCTGAACACGATGAAGATCAGAAATTCTGTGGTTTCATTCACCTTAGTACAATGCAGCATATTATTATCAGTTTCTTATTATTGTAGTAAGCATTATGTATTAGTTTTGCTACAGATAAGCTCAAAAGATAACAGAAACAGGAAATCTTGTTTTGGGGGAGGTATGGAAGCATGCCAGGTGCACTAGATTTCTAACATTGTATCTGGCAGAATTTGAGCTGCAGTGGCGCAGAAGCTGCACTGATTGTGACAAGGACAGGCTGAAACAGAAATTCCTGCCTTCTTAAATACGTAATCAGGGATTATTGTAAAAGGTGCAGGATTCCTTTGCTTCCTTCACTACTCTGCTCAGGAGGGGAGAACGCCCATAATCCTTGGTCACTGGTCATGTTGCCTGGGGCTGATAGGAGATAGATTTTTAATGAAATGGCAACATTAACTTGCAATGCAAGTACACTCAATATGATACCAGACAGGTTACTATGCTATAAAACAGGGGTCAGCAAACGTTTTCAGCAGGGGGCCAGTCCACTGTCCCTCAGACCTTGTGGGGGGGCCTGACAATATTTTGGAAAAAAAAATATGAACAATTCCTATGCCCCACAAATAACCCAGAGATGCATTTTAAATAAAAGGACACATTCTACTCATGTAAAAACATGCTGATTCCCGGACCGTCCATGGGCTGGATTTAGAAGGCGATTGGGCCGCATCTGGTCCCCGGGCCTTAGTTTGGGGGTCCCTGCTATAAAATAACATTTAAGACACAGCATGCCCTTAAAAACACCAAAGGAGCCACAGCTGAGTGTACTCTGGTTTCCAGATGGGGAAGGGCTTGCAACACCCCACCAGCTTCTTCTTCTTCTTCTCCTATTTTTCCACACAGGAAGGAAAACTTAAGCTATGTACTTGGGGTGCTTACATCTTCCTTGGGGTCACACCAGTAGCCAAGAGTGATTCTCAAAATTACCCACAAAGAAGCCTTCCCCCACAAACCCAGAACTTGCAATCCCCTTTGTGCAGCCTTCTGTCATCAGAGTATATCTGCTTTTTACTTGCTCTGTTCTTTATTTTCATGTGAATAAAACTTGGTAAGGAGCAATTTAGCTGTCTTTATTGCCTATCAGAATCCAAAGACAACTACCCGCATTGTCTTTTGGGAAAACGCCATAATGCATTGAAATGCAATATTTATATATTCTCTCTCTCTCTCATATAGGGATTTGATTTTATTACTCCTGGACCGTTGCATGAGAATGTTTATATGCCTATGACGCCCAGAGCACATAAGAAACCTGGGCCAGTGAAAAGTATTTTTAAGCGGAATGTTATCGGGTGTCGGAATGACACACAGTATCTGTTTCAAGATCATTGCTGTGATAGGTGTAAGCCCGGTAGGTATGATTGTAAGATAACTGAGAAGCATTTCCATTTTCAATAGTGGAGAGCTGAAGCTTGGGTGCATTTTAGGAACATGCTCACCCCTATGGAACACTCAGCCTCTCCAGGCATCTTTATACTCCTTTGTTTTTGCACGAACCTGATTGCAAGGCAGTAAATGTTAGAGGGAAATGAATTAGGTTCTCATTGCCAAGGCAACCAGACTGAGGCTCCCTCTCTCTCATCCATTTAGAGCAGAATACAGATGGTGAAACACATGTGGAGTCTCCCATTGAAGCCCTGTCCAGGCATTCTAGTCCCCCATGAGGGAGTGGCTGGGGAAACCCAGCCAGATGGGTGGGGTATAAATAATAAAACTATTATTATTATTATTATTATTATTATTATTATTATTATTATTATTATTATTATTACAGCAGAGATAAGTGTGCTAGCTCTGGCCTCTGTTGCCATCACCATCACATTTCATGTGTCATTCTCATCAGGTTACCTAAAAGGAAAGCATTTGAATATTGATCTGTCAAGCTCCACTTAAGTCACATTATTAAATATTTTGGAAATGGATACCTGATTAACCTCATCACTATCTGGTTAGCATTGTTCCTGCAATGATTTGGTACTTAGGTGGTGCTGAACAAGAGTGATTCAGGAAATCTGAGACATTCAAGTGGATCACACCATCTTAATGTTTGAACTGGTTTGTTTGTTTTTAAATAGGTTCCTTTGCGAAACTGCAAGGTTGCACAAAGGACAATCGTACAACTTCTTGTGGAAAATGCATAGATGGGGAAGAGTATATGGATAACTACAATTATCTCCCTGAATGTCGGCGATGTAGTCACTGTGACACTGAACATGGTATGTTCGCAATCTAGAACTGTTGATTGTGATGTATATTGCATCAGAGAGAAATGTTTTAAATGCATGTCTTTGCAGAAAGCCTAGCATGTGCATGATCCACCTGCAACACAGAGAAACGGCTTCTATATGTCTTCCTCCATATATACATCAGATTGCATGCTGGGTAGGGTGGTGGTGGCAGCCATTGCACACACTGGCCTATAGGGGACGGGAACCAAATAACAGAAGAGGACTCTTATTTATTATAACAGCTAAACATTATGTGCTGCTGTGGTGATGACATGTAGGCACATGGAACAAAACAGAATACGAAGGGTGCAATATAGAAGTTAAAACATGCTTATATCCTGATTGTCATCAACTGAAGACTCTTAAATATATGATCAATCCTTTGGCTTTCATTGAACCTCAAGAACACTTAGAATCACAGAGCTGAAGGGGCCTTGCAGATCATCTGTTTCCTTGCTACAGCAGCCCCTAACAGATGGCTGTCCAGCCTCTGCTTGAAGACCACCAGTGAGGCAAAGACCACCACCACTCTAGTTACTTGGTTGCATTGTTGACCTGCCCTTACCATTAAGAAGTGTCTCCTAATGTTCTCCAGAAAATCATTGGGTGGTAGGCCAGCATGCAGTTTTTTGTTGTTCAGTCGTTCAGTCGTGTCCGACTCTTAATGACCCCATGGACCAGAGCATGCCAGGCACACCTATCTTTCACTACCTCCCGCAGTTTGGCCAAACTCATGCTAGTCGCTTCGAGAACACTGTCCAACCATCTCATCCTCTGTCGTCCCCTTCTCCTTGTGCTTTCCCAACATCAGGGTCTTTTCTAGGGAGTCTTCTCTTTTCATGAGGTGGCCAAAGTACTGGAGCCTCAACTTCAGAATCTGCCCTTCCAGTGAGCACTCAGGGCTGATTTCTTTAAGGATGGATATGTTTGATCTTTTTGCAGTCCATGGGACTCTCAAGAGTCCTCCAGCACTATAATTCAAAAGCATCAATTCTTCGGTGATCAGTCTTCTTTATGGTCCAGCTCTCACTTCCATACATTACTACTGGGAAAACCATAGCTTTAACTATATGGACCTTTGTTGGAAGTTATTCCCTGGCATTTCCATGGGGGAACAGAAGCACACATGCACATGATAGGTGGGAGGGTAGCAGCAAGTCCACTGGTGTGAATGAAATTTAGCACACCTTTGTGGCATAACACAACAATCCCAATGGACCTCTTTTTTGTGACAGTCCTTCAGGAATCAGCCTTGTTTCTCTTCATATTCCAGGCTGTCAGGATACCCCAGGGGGTTGCTCACAAGTAACGATAGTCTCCCTACTCTAAAGACTACTTTATTGTGCATACTTATTTACAGTGCAGAGCTAGCTAAAAACATGAGTGCTCAGTCACTTGCAGAATCTGGAAGTGCTCCTGTCCAGTTTCCTGCCCAGCACCAAAGCCTTGGCACCCTGAAATGATGTCTTCTGGGTCTTCTAGCCCCCCCCCCCTGATGCTGCGTCTGTGCCAGAAGCTGTAACTTTCCCTCTGATCGTGTCTGGCTGGTGGTGTTCCTCCTCCTCTTCCGTGGGAGAGAGCTCTGGAGACGGGCTGTGAGATGAGTCAGATGACAGCAGTGGCTGGGGATCCCTGTACCTGAGCAAGACCTGCTCTCGAGGAAGTTCACTGCCCTGATCCTCCTCCCTTGGAGGATCTCTTTCCCCTCTCTCCTCACGAGGAGTACTCCCGCCCAGGCTCTCCTCATGAGTAGGAGCTCCGCCCGGGCTCTCCTCATGAGGAGAAGGCAAATCCCTGACACGGCCCAATTAATCTGAGTCTTCAAAACCTGCCCACTATAAAAAGAACCAGTTCCTTAATATATATAAATAATAATTTATCAAAATGTTTCCATTTATTTTAGGTTTTGAAGTTGAAAAGAATTGTACCATCTACCAGAACGTAAAATGTAGATGTAGGTCTGGCTACTTCTGCAATTCTTCTGGACCATGTCGCCACTGTGATCCATGTGATGAGTAAGTCTCCTGCACAGTTACTGACTAAAGGGCGATTTGAGTGAAAAACGGGGACCGGACGCAAGATCTAAAGCATTTTTGAATTGTAGATCTTGCATTTGAACCTCTGAACCTGCTCCCAATATATGTGGTCTTGGAAATATATCCACCCCATAGTTCCAAACACCTATTACTTTTTACCTATTACACAGATCTTCCCTGCAGTCCACATTTTGCACAGTTTACAACACTCTGCCCCTTAAATATGCATTTCTGTATGATTTTCTAGGCACTGCTCTTAAAACACACCTTTTGCACATATTTCCCCCTGCAAAATAGTTGTTTTTATGTATTTCCCCCATAAAATCTGCATTTTTTGTACGCACTTCCCCATAAAAGATACAGATCCCTGCATTTGAAGAATGCACAACCATCAACCTCTAGGCAGCCACAGATTTTGCACCCCTGCTCTGTATTCATATGAATGCAACCCTCGATGGTCTGATTTGAAACTTTGTCCAAATCACAGGCTACTCCTTATGGGACTACCATAAAATAAGTAAACCCAGAAGGAAGAGAATGCACAATAATTTCCAAACACTAGGTGGCATCTTTACTCTTCTTCCATGTATTTCCAACCATTTTCTGGGTATGTTTTGGAGTGGAACATAATCTGAATCTGAGGAATGATGTACAACCATGACCACACTTTCCAGCTTCTCCGTCATGTACTCTAAGTTTCACCTAAACAAGGACCTGAACCTAGCCTAGAAAGCTACTGAGGAGTGCATGTGCTTATGCTTCAAAGTTGTTTTCTGGAGCAGAATGGAATAAGGGTGTGCATCATCAGCAATAAGTATTGGATACTTCAGGCATGGTATATAAATACCAGAAGCCCACTCTTTTGCTTTTGCATAGTCCAAGGATGGGAAATCAGTGGCTCGCCAGATGTTGGACTTTAACTCCCATCATTCCTGGCTATTGTCTATGCTGGCAGGGGCTGATGGGAGTTGGAGTCCCGAAAACAGCTGGAGAGCTACTGATTCCATATCCTTGGCCTAGCCTGTGGAACAGTGCCTTCTATTTGTTTCACATAAGCTTCTAGCTTCCAGCTCCGGCCATTGACTTCAGAGTCCCTGAGCTGGAAAGTTAAAAGATATAGATCGTAGCTTCTGGGAGGTCCAGCTGGACAATATCACTGGAGGATAGGTCAAGGACCCTTGACCATTAGGTCCAGTCGCAGACGACTCTGGGGTTGCGGTGCTCATCTCGCTTTAGTGGCCAAGGGAGCCGGCGTACAGCTTCCAGGTCATGTGGCCAGTATGACTAAGCCGCTTCTGGCAAACCAGAGCAGCGCATGGAAATGCCGTTTACCTTCCCGCCGGAGTGGTACCTATTTATCTACTTGCACTTTGGCGTGCTTTCGAACTGCTAGGTTGGCAGGAGCAGGGGCCGAGCAATGGGAGCTCACCTTGTTGCATTGAACCGCTGACCTTCGGCAAGCCCTAGGCTCAGTGGTTTAGACCACAGCACCACCTGCGTCCCCCCAAAAGGAACTTCAAAATTCCTATATCATAATCAGAAACTCAAAACACAATAACTTGAGGGAATTGACTATTATGCTCTGTTGCCTTGACAGATGACCTAATCTTTCCATTATTTTCAAATAATTTATTCACAGGTGTAAAGGTGGTAAAATTCTAGAAAGTTGCACCCAAACCAATAACACCAGATGTGACAGAACAGGTAACTGTTCGGATCTTTGACTTAGCTCTAATATACCTTAAGCAAGGGAATGATTACAAGAGAAGAGTTGGCTATCGGCCTGCTGTTTCAGATGCATGACAACTTCAGTTTTCAGTCAGCCAAACTTTTGGCCATCCTATCACTGGTCACATGTGGTGCATTTGTATATGATGGGGCTAGTACCATATTTTTCGCTCCATAAGATGCACGTGTTCCCTCCTAAAAATTAAGAGGAAATGTCTGTGTGTCTTATGGAGCGAATGCGTGGTCCCTAGAGCTAAATTGCCCAGGGGCGAAAAGCAGATTGTGCTGGGTTTTTTTAGAAATGGAAGGGGGTGTGAAAGGAAGCCACTGTGAACAGCTGATCGGCAAGCAGATCGGGAGGGAGATAAGGGAGCTAGCAATAAAGGAGGCTGCCTGAGAGGGGGGGGGGAGGTTAACTTGCAAGGAGAGATAACGGGAGTACTAAAACAAGCAATGAGGAGAGAAATTAGAAGAAAAGGAAAAAAAACTGCTCCAGCTAAGGAGGACCTAAGGCAAACAAGAGAGAAAGAGGGTGTTGAAAAGCTGAGCAGCTGATTGGCAAGCCTATCAGGGAGGGAGATAAGGTAGCTAGCAATAAAGGAGGCTGCCTGAGAGGGGGGAGGTAAAAGCACATGGATCCTCAGGATTTTTGTATTGGGTCATCCCAAATTCATCATCAGATCACAGAGCATGTCCATGGCTATAGTCTGCACACACACAAAAAAATCATACATCCACTGTTTCGTTCAGAATATTCCCCCCCCCTGGTTTTCCTCCTCTAAAAACTGGGTGCGTCTTATGGTCAGGTGCATCTAATGGAGCGAAAAATACAGTATATCAAAATGTCAGGGTGGGGTTGAGACCTCTCCTACATACAGCGCTCACCACTCAGCCTTGGGATGGGTGGGAAGTGAAAGTTGGCCTGGATTGACTCAAAAACTCAGCAGCCACAGAGTGAAACAAACAGTTGTGTGAATGGGCTGTCAGTTGTTTTCAATCTGACTACATTTAAGGGGATGTTTGCATTTTGTACTGAGTGTGGTGGGGCTGGGTTTCATTTGTTCATTCTACCCATAAAATGGTATTGTGTCAAAGTTGAGCCTCATGAAGCAGAGACCTGCCATGTGAGCCATATAAGTCTAAAATGATTATTGGTGAAAAGTATCTTCATATTCTGTATGAAACTTTGCAATGTTCTACTTAACAGAGATTGTACAAGATAAAATAGCTCCAATCGTTGCAGCCGTTGTAGTCAGCATAGTCCTTGTGGGGATTTTCATTGGGGCAATGTGGTATGGTAAGTTGATGCACCTTTAAACTACATTATTTATGTTCTAAAATATTCCGCAACCTGCAATGCATGCTTGAGGGTTGTACTTAAGGCTTATGTAACATAGACATGGGTCTTTTCATGCCCAGCCACGTTTAAGTAAAGTTTGAGGGATTGTCTCAAGGTTCATGTGAATGTACTTCTAGAGAACTAAGGTAGCAAGCCTAACCCCTCTTACCTGGGAGTAAAGGTAAAGGTACCCCAGACCATTAGGTACAGTCGCAGATGACTCTGGGGTTGCAGCGCTCATCTTGCTTTACTGGCCGAGGGAGCCGGCGTTTGTCCACAGACAGCTTCCGGGTCATGTGGCCAGCATGACTAAGCCGCTTCTGGCGAACCAGAGCAGCACACAGAAATGCCATTTACCTTCCTGCCGGAGCGGTACCAATTTATCTACTTGCACTTTGATGTGCTTTCAAACTTCTAGGTGGCCAGGTGCTGGGACTGAACAATGGGAGCTCACCCCGTTGCGGAGATTCGAACCGCCAACCTTCTGATCGGCCAGCCCTAGGTTCTGTGGTTTAGACCACAGCGCCACATTAAATTCTACATGGTTTAGTTCTGAGCTGGTATTCCATCAATCTGGTTTTTTTGTTTTTTGTTTTTGTCCCCAGCTTTAATCCAAAGGTGGATGGGGGTAGCAGGAAGTGTAGTCTTTGTACTTCAGGAAATGGGCTTCTAAACTCCACCCAACAACTTGTTTAATCAAGGTTTTAAAACCCTGATTAAGCATACAGTCAGGAGAGGGTGCGAGAAGGAGGTGCTGTGTCACCTACCTCCCACCCTGTCCCCACATGTCTACAGACCTCTGCAGCAATCAGGATCCAACCACCCACTCATCTGGTGAGCAGAGGGTTCAGTACTGCTCAATTTGGCTGCATGGACCTGTTCACCTGATGGAAGCAGGCTACTGGGAACAGCGCAATGCAGGGCTGGTTGAAAACCTTTTTGCAGACAGCCTCATGCTGATGTTTTCAGGGGTTGCCTATCTCACCTTCTTTCCCCCTGTAATCCGCCCCTCCCCCCACCTTTTGACCATCTCGGGTCACCACAGGTGGGCTCACCCAACTCGAGACAATCTGGCACTCTCTCATCGCAATCCAGCCAAAACCTTGATCCACCCAAATAAGCCCGATACAATTTTGGATATGGACTTTGGCCAAATCTGGTTCACAGCCCTAATGGGTACTTCTAGCCAGGGTTGTAGAATTCTATGTCCCTTCCTATTGCTACTCCTGTTGTTTTATGAATGTAGTTACAGGTAGGTAGCCGTATTGGTCTGCGATAGTCAAAACAAAATTAAAATTAAAAAAATTCCTTCCAGTAGCACCTTAGATCTGAAGAAGTGTGCATGTACACGAAAGCTCATACCAAGTACAAACTTAGCTGGTCTCTAAGGTGCTACTGGAAGGAATTTATTATTATTATTATTATTATTATTATTATTATTATTATTATTATTATTTATGAATGTAGTAAAATAAACAAACAAACCATAGTTCTTTTTTGTGTGGCTGCAGTGCGTGAAAAGAAGAAAACCGCAGAGTACAATGTCAGAGAGGCGCCAAACGGAATGGTGAGTATCCTTTCTTACTTTGAATACGGTGCATGACATTTACAATAAAGTGGTATATAAATTTTATGAAATAAATATATAAACATAACCCAAGGAATATTGTAAGAAAGAAAACAGGGGACAATGTTTTTCCTTAGACAAAAAGTAGTTTTGCTTATCTTTGGGACACCTATTATGTGCTGGCAATGATGAAATGGCCAAACTGGCCTAGACCAAAATCAGACCCCTGGTTATATAGTAAATTCAAAGCACATTACAGCTGGTCACATAACAAAGTCCTTTGAGCTAGATATGTGTATGTTCCCCCCCCCACACACACACATTCTTATTTTAATTGAGTTTCATAGTAGGTTGCAAAATAAAATAAAATAACATGTACGTTGAGTTGCGAATGGAAAACAGAAAAATAATGAACTGAACCGTGTCTTACTGTGTTTTAATTTATTGGAAGCCACACAGAGTGGCTGGGGTAACCCAGTCAGATGGGTGACATATAAATAAATAAATAAATAAATAAATACCATTATTATTATTATTATCCCTTCCCCCACTTTTACCCAACATGAAGGCATAGTTCAGATCTAAATAATGATAGTAGAGTTCATACAAGCACTGAAATAGAGAGAGCCTGAAAGCTGCTGACATCAATATAAAGGAAGATATTAACATAACCATATATTACATAATGCGGCAGGTTCAGTTTGTCCTGTAATAATCCTTGTTCTTGGGCTAGATAAGCATGCATGCCTTTTTGCAAACCTCATCACAAACTGACTATTAATCTAGTCAGAAGATGGAACAATCAGATGGACCCCTGTGCATCATTTGGCCATCTGTAACACATCATAGATGTATTTAAATGCTTCTTTAGATCACATTGAAGTCAATGGTATTTAAATGCCACAAGTAACCTTGTGTTAGTTAGATGAGGGTTTGCCAATGTAGTGTTCCCCAGGTGTTCCTGCACTACAATTCCCATCATCCCTGACCATTTTGTCGTGTTTGCTGGGGCTTAGATGATGTATCAATATTAAGACACAAGGTGTCTGGTCTTGTGTCCCTGCTGCAAGGGACCTTGCACCTGGCCTAGGGGGTGGGGCCCAGACTCACCTTGAACAGCTAAAAGAGGCTCCTGGGAGGCCACTGGGACATTGCTGGAACAACTCTTGGGTTGGGACAACTGGCTAAAATGTTATCAAATATTTTAAACAGTTATAATTTTGGTTCCTCTGTTTCATTTTTCTCAGTTTGGTGTTGGTTAAATGTTTAGCTGGGGTTGGTGGTTACATTAATTTGGGTATAACTGTAAACTGTTGTTGTTGTTAGTGGTTTCTATTGATTTATTTATTTGATGCTTGTATAGGATATTTTGTTTTAAATGTTTGATGGTTTGTTTTGTTTTTTTATATATGTTGTAACCTGCCCTTACAGGAAATGGAGCCTCTCCGTTATCAAGGTATGATAAAAATGATGATTTCACTATTATTATTATTAATAATAATAATTGAATTTATATATTGCCCTATACCCAGAGGTCTCAGAGTGGTTCACAGAATAAAATCAAAATATAAAAGCACAAAATACACAAACAAAATAAAAACAACCCAATAACCCTCCCCCCCCCAAAAAAAATCCCACCACATTTTAAAAGGGCATAGGCATGTCGGCCTGTATACAGGGGTGGAGGAGGGGGTGCAGTGGGGGCAGGCCGCCCCGGGTGTCACCACTGAGGGGGGGGGGTTTGACAAAATGCTGTGCAGCACTCACTGCATGGGCTGCAGCGCGCCCGTGCCATGCGTCTCTCCTGCATGCTGCCTCCCCCCCCCCAGCTGTAGGGCAACTGAGTGGGAGGAGGCGGGCAGATTCTGGAGGCCCCACGGAGCATCCTGCCCTGGCTTGCCCCACCTTGTGGGCGGCTGGTCCCACCCCTGGGTGCAGGGCACTTGCGCAGCCCCAGGCGCCCGATCGGCTTGATCCGCCACTGCCTGTATAGCACAGATTTGGCCATGGTATCACCTTAGTTACAGTACAGACTTTTGCAGTATGCTCTACTTTTAGCAGAGTCTGGAAACTTCAGCTGGTCCTGAATATGGCAGGTAAATTATAAACTGGAGCTGCCTTCTTAGGAGCATGTTAGGAGCTGCACGGGTTTCCAATTGTTTCTGGACCTAATTCAAAGTGCTGTGGCGATCTTTAAAGCTCTTTATCATTTGGGACAAGTTTATCTGAAGGACCACTTACAGGCAAACATGCAATAAGGCCTCCTATGTGTTCCATCTACATTGTCAGGAATAGGTAGAGGACCTTATTGGTAGTCATCATTTATGGAACTCCAGAGAGAAGAGGAAAGCAGCTGGAACCCCTAGATTCTCTCACTGCTTGGAGATTGGGATGGCGTGTAACATTTCCCCCATTTTTTCCTTGCTAGATATCGATCTGCTCCCTCACATTCCTGTTATTGCAGAGGAGATGCAGCTGTCAGGAGTCAAGGCTTTTGTTCGGAGACTGAAGGTGACGCCCAATCGCATAGATGTGATCATAAATGATAATCCAAATGATGGTGCTGAGCAGAAAATAAAGCTGTTAGAATGCTGGTACCAAGAACATGGGAAAAAAGATGCTTACAAGACTTTGATCACCACACTGAGAGACCTTCGCTTACGTGCCACTGCTGATAAGATTGAAGAAAAAATAAACGGTGCAAGAAAATAGCAATCATGCTCCTTCCTGATCACTGCTTTATATACATTCAGTTGATCTTCTGCTCACCTCAGGCTTTCATTGGTGCCATCAAATAGCGGATTGGCTTCAAAGTGTATGACTTCATTCTGTTCTCTTAATCCAGTGTTTCTCAATGAGGGGTGTATGAGGATCTAAAGGGAAGGAGGGTATGAGTGCTTCCATGATGTTTAAATTCTTTTGAAGTTCAAATTAAATAAAGGAGCCTCATTCGAAGAGGAGCATGAGATTTGTATAGCAGAGAAACGGAGGCATGGATTTACAAAAGGTTGAGAAACACTGAGTAAATTCTTCATCGAATGGGATAACACTAATTTGGAAAACAAAACAAATATTCATGAAATCTAACTTCTTTCACTGGGGGGAAAAGAAAATTGATTTGTCAACCCAAAATTCAAAATTTGGGAATATTCAGCACAGCTCTCTTTCTAAAGTGCTGAAATGGTACTGCTTGCAAACCAGCGCTGTCTATGTGTTTGTTTATCACTGCAGGAGAGAGGGTCTTTTCAGTGGTGGCACCCTGGCTGTATAATGCCCTGCTAAGACAGGCTTGGTTTTAGCTTTAGGCTACTTTTGCTTTCTGTGACTGCATTAATCCTTCTTTGTTTTTATTTTTATTGAATTTCAAATGGTTTTATTTCTCCTTGAAAGCCACTTGACAATGCTGTTGCAGCCTATAAAATCTGTTCAGCCTGTAAATATGTAAATAAACAGTTTATTACAAAAGGTATCACAATTCTCCAGTATTCTCTCATCATGAAAAAATGGATTCTATATAAATTACCATTCAAAGAATATTATGATTTGTTCCAGCACCTTCATCTGAAACCCACCTAAAAATTTCTATATACCCCTTGTGAACATCCTCCAAAGGCCAATTAGGCTTGGCAACAGAAATGTTTGAATGCAACTCACCCATTTTTACGTGTTTGCAAATAAGAGCTGGGTGTGTGTGGTCCATATTAGGACATGATGCAAGAAGACCGACGCTTTGCTGCTGTGCCATTTTCCCAAATGCAAATAGCAACCCCCCAGGTATATTTTGCCCCATTAAGAGGAGAGCAAGTGAGAGATCTCCATATATACCGGTACATTTTTCCCCTAACAGGACAAATAGTATGTTTTACCCTAGTGTATGCATTTTTGTCAGGGACACGGGTGGCACTGTGGGTTAAACAGGCTCTAAGACTGGATGTGTTGGGTCAGGGAGAAAAAAAGGAAATGGGGGAGAAGGAGAAAATGACTCAAACATTTCAGGAGCCAGACCAAGCTCTCCTGCTCACAAAGGAGACATGAAGCTGATGTAGATTATACCCTTTCCTTCCTAAAAGGTGCACAGAGCTTGCATTTCCATCTGGTGGCAAACTTTAGATAGAATGGAATTTCCCCAGCAGCTGTTAAAACCTTTCTTCTTCTCTTCCTCTTTTTTATTTTTATTTTAAGAAAAGCACCTCAGGAATGAGTCATTCCCTCCCAAGAGAAATGTGTAGGCCTGGCCTATATATTAAATGAGGGCTATAACAGTGGTTTCAACCTTTTCTCCACAATCCAAGAGGCAAAAGTCATTCCAATCCCCCCCCCCAAAAAAATATCCAAAAGGGGGGGGGGAGAAAAAGAAATTAAAATATTTGCAAAAATATTAGCAAAGCATGTGTTTATTAGGAGAAAGTCACACCCAAACACTGATGAATTGTCATGAGGATTTAAAAAAAGAAATTAGTCACAAATTGCTGCAAAAATGTGGAGAGCCAAATTGGACATTGGCAAGATGAGAAACAGAGAACCAACATTGACAGGTCCTTCCATGGCTTTTGAGAGTACAGTGGTGCCCCGCTAGACGAATGCCTCGCTAGACGAAAAAATCGATAGATGAAGGCATTCGTCTAGCGGAAGGCTGCCCCGCAAGACGAAAAAGTCTATGGGGCTGCCTCGCAAGACGATTTTTTTTTTTTTTGCGCGAAAACCTCCGTGCTCCATTGCCGCTTCGCTAGACGAAAAATTCGCTCTACGAAGACACTCGTAGAACGAATTATTTTCGTCTAGCGGGGCACCACTGTATTCTCACTGGAACCATCAGGGCTTACATTTAAACAGACGCCATCAGCTTGGGGAGTCTGCGATAGCCATGGTGAAAGTTGAAGCAGGGCAGTCTCTTATTGCATATGCCTTAAATCTGAACTCTTTTTCCACACTGGCTTCACTGACTGCCAGTCTGTGGTCTCTGACAGTACTCCTGTCCTCCAAGTTAAGGCAGCCCACAGGAGGAAAAGAGGTTGCCTACCACTGCTTTAAAAGAACATAGAGCTGTTGTGTGATATTTGTATGATGGGGGGCGGGGGGAGTCACACATCCTTAACATAATTGATCTACTGAATGTGTTTTCCCTTTGTGGAAGTATCCACCAGATGACAGCATTGTAATAAGAAATAAATCCAGGAAGTTGGCGTCTTTCTTCCAGTAAAGAAAACCAACTTCTAATTTTTAAAATGTTCCCCCCCCCGCACACACACACTTTAAAAAAAATGAGATTAATATTATGCTTGATTGACGAGTTAAATGATAAACACAGGTGAAACTCAAAAAATCGTGGAAAGGTTCATTTCCTTCAGTAATTCAACTTAAAAGGTGAGACTAATATAGGAGATAGACTCATGACATGCAAAGCGAGATATGTCAAGCCTTTATTTGTTATAATTGTGATGATTATGGCGTACAGCTGATAAGAACCCCAAATTAACAATTTCAGCTTTGGGGTTTTCATCAGCTGTACGCCATAATCATCACAATTATAACAAGCAAAGGCTTGACATATCTCGCTTTGCATGTCATGAGTCTATCTCATATATTAAACTCCAGTAGCTAATGAAAACAATTGCTTATATAAATGGAATTTTCCACAATATTCTAATTTTTCAAGTTTCACCTGTACAATTATGGGTAGGGATGGGAAGGGTGTGGAGACGGTTTTGGTATGTATGTATTGTGATGTACTTGTATTTCTCTTATGATGTAATATGGAAAAACCAATAATAAAAAAGGCAAAAATAAAAATGAGATTGAGCCCCAAAATCCTTCCAGCCCCTAATTCTTGTCTGGCAGTTACAGAACTATTGGTGTTGAAAGTCCTGTATGCTGACTGCCCTAAGATCTTCCAGAGCGTGGAGCCAAACAACCACCATTTCGAGGAATGAGTCAGTCTGAAAGGCCTGCCATGCTGCTGGCAGCCGTTTTTTTTTCCCCCAGGAGGGAAATGAATGAATTGGATTGCTAAAAACAAACAAACAAACTGCCAAACTCATTTCTGGAAATTACTGCCTGCCACACAGCCTGCCACAATTATTTTTGCATTATTAAATGATATATAGTCATAAAATGATCTGTGCAAGTTATGTTGCTCAAGTTTCATTACACATAAAACCTTAAACTAAGGGCTGCAGCTTTAACTAATTTATCAGTTAGATTGTCCTCTCTGAAATCTACTGGTGGACCATAAAAGTGCCCCAATTAATTGTCAAGCAGTTTTAAAAGATCTGCCTTCAATACAGGTAGGTAGCCGCGACGCAGTCGAAAAATATATATAAAAAAAACAAAAAATTGTCCAGTAGCACCTTAGTGACCAACTAAAGCACACACAAGCCTATACCCAGAACAAACTGAGTTGTTCTCTAGGGTGCTACTGGACAATTTTTTAATGCTTTTAATACAAATATTTAAAAAGACTCCCCCCCCATCTCTCCCACACAGGTGAGAATGCCTCTTTTAAGATCGTTACTTATATATGAATAAAAAACAAAGGGTCTTTTGCTATGGGAATATTGTTTTTATTTGTATGCAAGAGTAATTGCTTAACCTACTAAAATTAAAATGAGCTTACTCGTGGCCATAGCATTGCAGCCGGCAGATTTTTAAATGCAAGAACAGCTCTACTTAAACTCTGCTGCTGCACACCTGTAGATTATAGTAAACTCCAAGATCATATTATCAAGAATGGAGGGAGCATATATTTTAAAATATGACAGGTTGTTTCAAAATTGAAATTAGAATTTTTGTAGAAGCAGCAATGCAGACTTTTCTCTTTTTTGTTATTATTGGAAGTCATTAAAAAAAAAATCATTATGGCTATCGAGTCAGCATCAGGATAACACAAACCAATTCACCCATGCTATTTAGAAGTTTGTTTGTCATCGCATTGTCCCAAGGAATCTGTTTTCCAGAGAATTCACAGGAGGGTGAGAGCTTTGGTGGTGGCCATGAGACTGAGTGGTGGTTGCGAGTAGCCACAAACGGAAATCATTTGGTGCCAGAGGTTCTCCATAAACTGGAATAAACTGTTCCTCACCAACCACAGATTACATGAAGCGGATGAGCATGGTTTGCTAGCCTCAATTTTAATTGCTGGTAGGAGAGCAGTGAGCAAGCACAACATCTCAGATGCACTTGGGGAAGTGGCTTTGGGGTTCATAAATAATACTTTTAATTGCCACCGATGTATTTATGTTTCAGCCAAAGGTCTGGCTTTCTTCCACACATGCAAGCTACTCCTATGGGCTACGTGACTCAAAACACGGGACAGAAATGGCCTCTTCATTGTACAGTGGTACCTTGGTTCTCAAACTTAGTCCATTCCACAAGTCTGCTCCAAAAACCAAATAGTTCCAAAACCAAGGCATGCTTTCCCATAGAAAGTAATGCAAAATGGATGAATGAGTTCCAGAATTTTATTTTATTTTTTTATAAGAATTTATTAAATTTTTGATAATACAACAAAAACAAAACACTACAAAAATTACAAAAAAACCAAAATAAGATACAATTCATACAAATACAAAAATACAAAAACAAAAATCACAACAAAAATAAAAACACTTATTTAATTATACTCATACTATTACTTAACATTATTAAGGGACCTCCTCACATCCTCTCTTTCTGCGTTCATTGTATATCCTCTTTAGTAATTTCAAAACATTATATAATCATCATTCTCTTCTAATCTTATTTCACATTAAAAAGAAGCATTCCAGAATTTTAAAAACAACCCCCAAAGCAGCAATTTAATATGAATTTTATTATCTAATGAGACCATTGATCCATAAAATGAAAGCAATAAACAATGTACTGCAGTCACACAATCAATCAATCAGTAGCTAAACTAGGTTCCACACAGTCACAAAAACAAAACAAAACAAAAAGCTGCAAAAACAAAAACATAAAATAAAGAGCAAAAACAGACAGACCTCAGCATACCACTCAAATCAAAAGTGTAACACTCAAAACGGAGCATGTTCGGCTTCCGAAAAAAGTTCGCAAACCGTAACACTTACTTCCGGGTTTGCGGTGTTTGGGTTCCAAGTTGTTTGAGTACGAAGGCATTTGAGAACCAAGGTACCACTGTGCTTGTTTGGATTGTATAGTCGGCCCTCTATTTTCTTCTTCCAAGCTTGAAGAAAGAGGAACTACGCAAATTTAGTTAGTTATTTTGTATAAAAGTATTGGGACAGTGCACAACAGTAAAACATAAACCACAAACTATACAGTAATCATTATAGTGTCTGCAATTTAAACAGCTGCAGACATCAGTCCACATGAAAAGGGCATCAACAGATGCTTGAAAGTCAAGGCCAGCCCAAGTAGCTCAGTCGGTAGAGCACGAGACTCGTCATCTCAGGGATGTGGGTTTGAGCCCCATGTTGGGCAGAATATTCCTGCTGCCTTGCAGGGAGCTGGACTAGATGACCCTGGCGGTCCTTTCCAACTCTACAATTCTATGATTCTAAGACATGAGACAAACAACATAATGCACCATTTCCCATCAGGGAAAAAGCGATGAGTGAAGGTCTTGCTGCCTGAGCATTTGCCTCAACCTTGCCTCATGGGTGGGCTGGGCTGGCCTGAGTGAAAGTCAAATGTGAGCATACCTGCTGAATCTCTGCTGGAACAATATTCCACAGCATGGAACCATTGGCATAAAATGCCCAACTTCTAGTGGAGGCCAGTGGGGCCCCCTCTTGTAACATGGGGGACAACTAACATATAAGAGCTCAGGCAGTTCTTAAGGTATCATGGAAACCAAGTTATTCAGGGCTTTGTATATCAGCATGAGAATCTTGTTCCTGGCCTGGTGTCATATGGGCAGCCAATGTAGATGTTTTAGCAGAGATATCAACCATCTCTCCTCGCCCCACGAAGGTCTAGGCACTGCATTCTGCACCAGCTGGAGCTTCTGGCCCAGGCCCAAGTGTAGTCCCACATAGAGAACGTTACAGTAATCCATTCTCAATGTTACCAGTGCATGGAGCACAGTGGTCAAGTGATCCCAGTCTCGATAGGGCCATAGCTGGCATAAAAGACAAAGCTGGTGATAGGCATCCCTAACCACTGAGGTCATGTGGACCTCTAATAACAAAGGCTATCCCACAGTTCCCCCAAGCTATATAACTGTTCTTTTAGAGGGAGTGATAACAGGCTACCGGCCTTCAATAACAGGATACCGGCCTATATTCTGGACACAGGATCCACCTACTCACAGAGTCGCCTTCTTCCTAGATAATTAGTGTAATCCAGGAACACCTGAAGTTGCTCCATCACTGCCCTCCTCAAAACCTTTTCTACTTGAAGAAATCCTGAAGAACAGATGAATGCATCTCTGAATCCAGCAGAGTGCATTTAATTCCCCCTAGGAATGAGGAAGAAATGGATTCATTTCACGTTCCAAGGTGATCCTCCCTAATTTGCAATTTCTAAATCGCACCAGCCTAAGACTGATGTTCCTAAAGGAAGGGCCTCATAAGTATGCTCCTCCCCCCCCATGCTAGCTGTTTGATAAGTTTTAGGACTGCAGCCTTAGGAAACACTTTCTACATGTGTCCATCTGCTAGGGAATGTCTTTCCATATGTATTGCGAAGGACACTGGCTATACCCACCAGCCTAGTTTAAGTATGATGCTGAACAGGTAAACAGTTTGTAACTGTGCAGGGACCCACACCACCTGGATCACGTCTAGTTGTCACACCTGAGGTATCTGTTGAAATATCAATGGTACACATTTTTATTTGTTAACAGCCATTGCACTTAAATTGTCTGCTCTCTGAACTGCTTTGAGCACAATGTAGTTGTGGAAAATGCAGTATGTGAATTGTGAAAATGCAGTATGTGATATACAGTCTACCTCCAGGCACAGAATAACAACAACAACAACAACAACAACAACCCAGCAACTCTTGGTTGCCCCACCCCAGATCCCTGCGTGAGGAGGTGACATAAACAATCTGGCTCTTCAGAGAGGAACTCCTGATTAGCAATGGCTGAGGCATTCAGTTTTTGTGACTTCATATGTGAATTTCCACCTCTCAGACTAACATCCTGATAAGAACTTAGCTATCCAACAGATCTTGCACTTTTTTGAATGTTGCAGCGTAGTTCTCAGCAGTTTAAATATGTAAAATGTGGATGGAGATACATATTTTGAGAGAAAACAAACATATAAATACATATTCAAATATGTATATGTAGTTTGAGATGGTCCCCCTCCCCCCAAAAAAGAAACCCTGCATATTAGTGCAGAAATGGGACAGACTGGACTTAGAACTAAAAGCTTGCTTAAGTGACAGAAACCAAAACCAGACTCCTCCATCCCTTCCCTTCATACAATTCCAAGAAGCAGAGTGTTACTTGGAACACACTTTAAAAACCGCTGTTCTAGACTCTCTCTTACATATTTATTTATTTTTAAGCATTAGCTTTGTCTTCAGCTGACAACACTCGCAGAACAGCTTACACAAGATGAATGACAAATAAAACAGCCCTTCCAGCCGATTTACTGTCGTAATTGCATGATGGGCCCGGGTGTGTGTGGAAACAAACCAAGCAAACTCTGGTGCCAGTTCTTAAAGCTACAGTTGCAATGGAAACAATTCAGGGAGAGGACTGTGCAAGTGGAGCTGGTGTCCCAGCAGTTGGCTGATACATGTTTGTATGTGGTGCTCTGAGAAAAATCCCATTAATTAATCCTTCACATTTCTATAGAGCATCCAAATGTGTACAATCCTCTGCATGTCTGCTCAGAAGTAAGTCTCGCTGAGTTCAATGGGGCTTACTCCCAGGTAAGCAGCTATAGAATTGCAGCCAGAATAGGCTGTGGTCCCTTAAGGAAGCTTAAAGGCAGGCCCAGCTCCAAATTTTGGTGCTTTTTGTCCACTCCCCATCACTTACAGGTTCACAAGCTATGTCAAGGTAAAAGGTAAAGGATCCCTGGAAGCTTAAGTCCAGTCAAAGGCAACTATAGGGTTGCGGTGATCATCTTGCTTTCAGGCTGAGGGAGCAGGCATTTGTCCACAGACAGCTTTCCGGGTCATGTGGCCAGCATGACTAAACTGCTTCTGGTGCAACAGAACACTGTGATGGAAACCAGAGCATATGGAAATGCCGTGCCCATCAGTCTTCTGAGCAGAACTCAATATCTGTCTTCACCAGTGGCACCATTACAGCAACACTCTCTGGTGCCCATTTGTCAGGGTGGGCTGGCTTGATTCCAGGCAGTGCTAGGGAGGACAGAGCATGGGGGAAAGAGCTCTTTTCTGCGCCACTATCAGGCCTCTTGTCCAGTGCCTCCCTTGGGCCCAGCGCCACTGAGTGGTGTGCAGCCAACAGAATTTAAATGGTGGCACCATCAAGTTAAGGCATGCCATGTAGACCTGGAACTGCAGCTCATCCATCCCCTCAGTCTGTGACACCACTCTGCTGAGACACATCAGTTGCAGTGGTGGCGGCAGTGGCAGTACTCCAGTATTTGCCTGAGTTGGCCTTGAGCTGGTGCCTGGCTTCTTAAAGGGTGAGCAAGGCTTCTTTTTTCTTCTTCATTTCTTAATGAGTATCCTGGATGGTGTTCTAGCTTTACATCATAAACACAACACCATTTTCCACACTTTAATTGGCAGAGATCCAACAGATAGCCTCTGCAGAACAAGGTAAAAAAAGGGGGGGGGCAAAGGACCCCTGACAGTTAAGTCCAGTCATAAACGACTCTGGGGTTGCAGCGCTCATCTCACTTTACTGGCCAAAGGAGCCGACGTTTGTCCGCAGACAGTTTTCCCGGTCATGTGGCCAGCATGACTAAGCTGCTTCTGGTGAACCAGAGCAGCACACAGAAACGCTGTTTACCTTCCTGCCAGATTGCTACCTATTTATCTACTTGCGCTTTGACATGCTTTTGAACTGCTAGGTTGGCAGGAGCTGGGACCGAGCAACGGGAGCTCACCCCGTCACGGGGATTCAAACCGCCGACCTTCCGATCAGCAAGCCCTAGGCTCAGTGGTTTAGACCACATTGCCACCCGCATCTCATTCCACAGAACAAATACCACCATAATTCGCCAAGGCATTTCAATTCCCCAGTTTAGCGAATTGTGCTGAGTTTCTTAAAACATGCCTTTCCCCTGCTTTGCAAATCCAGTAATGTGAAATGAAAAAGTTCTCCGCTTCCAAGAACCCTGAATGAAATCTAAGATTCCTGGTTGCTGATCAAATAAACACACGTACAAATCCAGGATCAACTCAGCTGCACTCAGTTCACATAGCTAACTTCTCCCACAGATTTCAATGGGAATACAGTTCAACCAAAACTGCAATCTTATAAATTTACACCTGCCACAAGGCTACTAAAAACTGCACAATGATTTTATCTCTGATAATTTACCTCAACGAACCACTGACACGCAGCATGCCATTATAGAAATTTGTAGCATTATGGTTGCTGTAGAAATGTAAACAATTGCCGTGCAACTTAGCTGCAACATGTTAACTTCGCTGCTGAGAGAGCTGCACTGGTTGCCAATTTGCTGCCAGGCCAGGTTCGGGGTACCTGTGTTGATTTACAAAGCCTTAAATAACTTTGGACACTTACAATTGTTACCCACAGCCCTGAAGTGCAGGACTGAGCTTCTAGTATGGAATTTGTTTGTGCGAAAGTGTGGGCTATGAAATACATAAATGAATGAGCAAAGATTTAGTAAATACAGTAGGTAAATATTATCTCCATACTGGAGATGCTTAAGTGAGAGAGAACAGCTTGCCTGAAATGGTAGAACCAATCTTGGAACCAAGACCTTCCTCTGTTGAAAAAACAATAAAAATAAATTTGTCTGGGGTTGCGGCACTCATCTCACTTTACTGGCCGAGGGAGCCGGCGTACAGTTTCTGGGTCATGTGGCCAGCATGTGGCGAACCAGAGCAGCACACAAAACGCCATTTACCTTCCTGCTGGAGCGGTACCTATTTATCTACTTGCACTTTGACGTGCTTTCTAACTGCTAGGTTGGCCAAAGGGTAGGTTGCTGAATAAAATTATAAGAATACAGTAATAATAATGATAACAATACATTTCATCTCTGTCTTGAATATGTTTACAGTGCTTATGTAATAAGTTATTCCAATCAAATTTCTGATGCAAACTTCTATTAAAAAGGGATGCAGCTTCATACAGCTCTTTTACTGGACCCAGCACCCATTGTCCTTTGCTGGTAAATTTGCTGCCTTTTTCTACATCAATCTCAAGACGGAACTGTGGGGGGGGGGATAATAACTGTTTTGCACTGCATGTATCCTTTTAATTGAAACAGAGGTGGAACATTTAGTCAGAGGTCAAGAAACAGCCTGGTTGTGGACACAGCTTTGGAATGCCATGGACTTACTGTAAATTCACAAAAGGAAATGGCATGACTGTGTAAGCCTTTGCACAGGACAAAGTGACATTCTAGGAAAACACATCCTCAAGGTTAAAAATATTCTATCTCATTTGGGATATGTATGATCATAGCATCATGGGATTAGTGATCTTTTTTTAAAAAACACACACAAATGGTGCACCAAGAAGTCTGGGGGCCAATGTTTCCTGGTCTTGAAAATACCATTGCAAAGGGGAGAGACTGCATTAGAGGTGGAGTGGACTTAATGGTGCTATTGTAAATACGTGATGGTTATGATAATTATGATAGCCTACCCTGTTTGATGGGATGTTAAAGGTGTTGCAGCTTGGCACGAACCCATGTGTACAGTGGAAAAACTATATGGCAAACCTTGAGCGCTTATTAAAGAAGAGAATGAATAATAGTTTCCCGCTTTAATGTCATTTTGGGGAAGCCAGGAAGAGGGATTCAACAACTATTGTATACTTTACTGGTTTTCTCTAATCTAAGATAATAATAAAAAACTCATGAAGTAGTCTCTCTTTTTATTCAAAAAGTAAACAGTTGAAGAGATTCCTGGCACACACAAGGGATGCACTTTGCCTTCTTAAATAGTCAGTGCGTCTCTGAAACAGAGAAACAGGAAACTTTTCCAGTTAAGCTGTGTCTTCACCAGCTGGCTTCTCCAAAGGCAGTGTTGTACAGGAAACAGGGCCACGATGTTAAATGTGCATGGTATGCCCATTTGGTAAATGTGCACAAGACTAGCCAGCTCGATGCTCTGCAGAGATGTTGTTCGACTCCCTTAAGCTAGCACAGTCCATGAGCCGGGGGGGGGGGCACCTGAAGCCCACAACAACATCAGGAAGGCACAAGATTTTGTCCAAAACAATATTTTGCCTTTACATTTCAACAGCTGTTCAGAAGGGCAGGTCTATTAGATAGCTCTGATTTTGGTCCAAAATCACAGCATACCACCCTAAAAACTCTGGCTTTAGTCTATCAGATGTGCAGCTCTGCACTGCAACATCAGACAGTGAACCATTCTAAGGCAAGTAGACTAGACATCACCATATGGCAACCAGATTTACTAAGTTGTCGAACGGTGGAACACAGAGGCAGGGAAAACTCAACCCTTTCCACACAATCATGGTTTTCATCCATATGCGTGGGAACATTTTCTATCAAGTTAGTCCAGGACCATGCCAAGACATGCTGCTACCTGGAGCCCCCACCCATTTTGAGTATAGAATCCAGTTGGTCTGACAGTAGAATTCTTCTTCTTCAGCTCTAGTACTGTCAGCAGCACCCTCCCCTGCATATGGGAGCAGCAGCCCAGCTTTGGGAACGCAAGGCAAGCTAGTTTAAAATTCTCTAGAGGAATGAGAGGGATGGTGACCTCTCCTACATATCTACCCCCCTCTGCCATGGTAGGGTTGGTCCTGTTTTATGCCAGCAGACGTGGCTGCTTCACAAAGAAAAAATATATATCAATAAACTGAAGTACTTACAAACCAATGGATTCAAATAGCAAGAAAGGAGATTCTGACTAAACATTAGAAAGAACTTTCTGGTGGTAAGAGCTGTTCAACAGTGGAATGGACTGCCTTGGAAGGTAGTGGACTCTCCTTCCTTGGAGGATTTTAAGCAGAGGTTGGATGGCTACCTGCCAGGGATTCAGTGGATGGCAGCTAGGGAAGGGACCTCTTTAGTGGTGGCACCCTGGTTGTGGAATCTCTCTCAAAGAAGCTCATTTTGCACCTACTTTAGAATCATTTTGAGCATATATTCTTTTATTTGTAACAGAAACAGACGGACAGACCAAAACTGATACAGGATCTTATTACATTTACAACATACAAAATATATAGTGCACATCACTAAGAATTCTTCCCCTCTCCCCAATAACTCTTTTGTAAGATGTTGTTGTTGCCGCTGCTGTTTAAAATAGAAAACTCTTGCTTCCAGCTTCAAATTATTAATGTATTTTGTGAAAGCCCCGAGTGCCAAACTTTACCTGAAACCCAAAGGGCCCTTTTCACATATGTCAAGAACCTCCACATGCACCCTGGCTTATTTCACCACCACTCATCAGGTGGTCCTCCTGATGTTACCTCAAAATTTGGAAATGATTTGTGTGTGGAGTGACATGAGAAGTTGCTTTCAGAAGTGTGGGAAGACAGAGCTCTTAAGACCTGCCAGTTAGGAAAGCAAGTAATTGTGTCAGAATATTAGGCCTGGTGTAATTGGTCTTTTGGACACAGCAAGAGTAGGAAATATCAGGCCTAGGGGTCAAATATGCCCCCCCATGTCTCTCTGTTGGGCCCTCAGGGCTCTGCCAGGAGACAAATGTCACTGGCCCAGCTCTGTACTCTTAAGTGCTCTTGTCTGGTTGGAATGTATTCTTGTGGCCATGCCTTATGTGATCGTGTCTTTTGCTGCCCGAGATTGAGAGGTGTATAGTGTGTATGGCTGGCTAGAATGTAGCCTTATGTGCAAAATCACATCCACAAAACTTCACTTTTGCCTCTGGCCAGGTCAATGACAGACATGCGGCCCTCGGAAGGTCCGCACGCCCCTGAGCCGAAAAAGGTTTCCGTCCCTGGTGTACCATAATGGAGGAGTGAGGACAGGAATGTGATGAAATGCTGGGTAAAGGTAGAGTGAGTGACAGATAAGAGAGCATCTCTGTTGGGATTGACAGCTGGAGGTAGTTAAAAAGAGAGATGCTTGCTAAAGAGAAAATGCGGGGATGCGATTGGATGGAGAGTAAAAGGACCGCCAGTTTTTTGGGCATCAAAATAGCCACTTATTCTGGATGTTATGTTCGCTATTTATTTACATGTTGATGCTTTAACTGTCTGTGCTCTGGTCTTTGGTTACGGTACTCCACATGTCTCCACATGGATGTACTCAAGTAGGAATGTAAAGGGGGAGACCCACTGCTCTTTGTAAGTCAGTAGATGGTTGACTTTAAGGGAAGCCTGGACTCAGTGGAGTAGCTGACGGAAATGACTTACCGGTACTGATCTCCTGGGGATGTCAGAAACACTTGGTGCCTTTTTGTTCTTTCAGCTTCCAAAATGACACTGAATGTCAGCCAATAGCTTCCTGGTAAGCTAAACACAGTTTTCTAAACATTTTCAGACATCAACACATCCTTTTTACAGTGGAGGGGAAGTCAGACACCCATTGTGTGGCCTATCTAGAGATCGGCAGGAAGATAATGTTTTGGTTTTTTCTGCCTGGCACAGCTTCACTTACTTCTTTGCAAGGTGCACAACTTCAGGATGATAGAGAAGTGCAAGGAATAATAACGACCTGGATGGCGGGGATTGCTTGCTACAACACATTCCTGACTACTTACTGAGAACAGAACAAACAAGCAAGCAATAAGAAGAGAGGCATGTGTTTGTACAAATGACGACTTAAGCTACAGACATAACATGAAGCCGGAGAAGGAAGGTTGTGTTTACACAAAAGAGTGCGGAAGAAAAAGAAAGCCAAGACTAAACTCAAAGGCTCATGTGATTTTAGGTTGTATCAATAGTAGCATCATTTCCTAGAAATAATACCTCTACTTCATTCTGACATTGTTTGACCTCACCTGGAGTTGTGTGTTCATTCCGTGTTCCTGGCTTTAAAGAAGATGAAGACAAACTGGAGTGGGTTCAGAAGATAGCAGTGGGAAAAATAATAGCAACCCTGGGATTTAATCCACAAACCCTGCTTGCCACGGGGTATGAAGCAGCAAGAAACACTATTAAACAGCGAGTGGCAAACACTCAAAGACAAGCTGACTTGCCCAGCTCCCCAAAATTTCTGATTAGTGAAAATAGATGATATTTGACCACCCAAATGCCATATGTAGCTAATCTTGAAATTCCAAAGCAGCGAAAGGCATTCACTTTGGCCCGATGTCGGGCATTACCTTCAGCAATGCAAGAAGGCCGTTATGAGAAGATACCCATGAAGAAAGGAAATGCCTTTGTGGTGCGGGGCAGCAGGAAACATTAGAACATGTCTTCTTCTACTGCAAGTATTATACGGACATCCGAGCAAGGTTTATCCAACCCATTTTAGATAAGTCTCCTGGGCTTTCAGAACAACATAATATCTCATTGCTATTACAGGATGAAAGCCAAGAAATCACTTACGCTGTCACCAGATTCTGTGCAGCCTTGATAGATATACGTCGAAAGATGGTCTGTGATGTAAATCAACTTTAAATAGTGGCCTAAAATATTGTTGGATCTATATTTTAGTAGCCTATCTCATAGAACCAATACCCAAGTCTAAATTTTATTAGTTATATCTATGTTTAATCAATGATTTTAAGGACATGGTTTAAGTCGGGCTGGATATGTTGAATATGCCCTCATCATGTAATGAGTACCCATTTAAACATATATTTTTTACATTGTTTTTACATTGTTTTTATAAATGCAAATATCTTGTTTTATGCTGGTCTGTGACCGAATAAAGTATATTCATTCATTCATTCATTCATTCATTCAACAGAATTTTAAATATTAGCAGGCCCAAGACCTTCAAAAGGCCTGGAAAAAGTAAAGGCTCTTTGCCTCACATCAAAATGACTCCAGAGAAGGTACAAAATGAACTTCTTTGGGCGAGATTCCACAACCAGGGTGCCACCACTACAAAGGTCCCTTCCTTAGTCACCATCCACTGAACTTCACCTCAGGGTCCAAGTGGGTACAAATGAGAGGAGATAACTAGGACAAAGCACAAACATAAAATGGTCAATCCACCCAGTACCAGTTGTCAATCTAACAATCATATCCAGCATGTGAGAATGTGGATATAACTAGGGGTTTAAAAAGGCATTGTTTTCTGATCATCCTTGTATTTTTTGCACGCAGCACTGTTTCCATTCTGCTGCAGTTCATCTTCAGCCAAAAATATATATTAATCATCTTGCTACCTGCTATGGTGAAATTGTGGCATTTATGCAGTGCTATTTTTCTAGAAAAAGAGGTTCCATAACTCACCATGAGCATCATCCTTGTTCTCTTATAATGGCAATGACGCCCATCTGAGAGGTGCCAGAACTGAGTTCTGGCTGAAAAAAAGCCCCGCATTTATGTAATTTGCATTGTCATTATGTTACTACACCCCATTAATTTAATTGCAAAGGAAACACAATGCAACTGTGGGGGAGGGGGAGCAATCAATTACATATCCTTTACAGATTGAGAGCAAACATAAAATACCAATTGTATTGGCCGCAAATACCAATTGTATTTGCTGGATTGATTTTTCTTCTGGAACGGGACAAATAAGCGAACACTGGCACTTTCTGCTCCTGTTGCTGTTTTTATCAGATTTCACACATTGTTTACTAAGCATTCGCGTTCCTTCTGGGAGAAACATCGTCAAGACAGTAATTGTTGCTTGTGCAATGTATGGGCACATCTATCAGCTGCAATCAAACACACAGTGCAGTTCTTCGGAGTGACTCAAATTCCTTCCCCTGCCCTAGAAAAGTATATGAGCAAAAATGACAGCAATGCAAAAGAAAGGTAAGTGCACATTATTGGTACTCTCCATTATGCCACCATCAAATCTCTTTAAACAATGATGACTATTGTTTTTCTCCAGCTAACGAACAATGCTTCATTTAGGAACTGTTTACAAACAGAGACTTGGTTGAGACCAACAAACAAGCCATACTTGCACAATATCGTCTTTCTTGGACAAAGAAATTACATGATTGTCTCTTGCTGCATTTTCTCAAATTGTTAGCAGATGGAGGGAAAAGATCTAGCAATAAAGTCATGTACTTGTAGTCAGGAGGAGAAATCTGGGAAGCAGGGGATATGTACACAATGAACCTCTGATTGCTAGGAAGCAGTGGGAGCATATTAAGTAATGAACCTATAAAGACCAGTCACTAGAGTAGGTGGTGGTTAGAGGAAAACATTGGAAGGGATGGTTTCAGGCTGAAAATCTTGAATCAATTATATATACTACACACATCCTCCATCCAGGAATGCTTTATCTAAAATATGTACAAGTCTTCCATTCATTCATCACAATCAATAAGTGAAAATTTTAAAAAGAAGAAATATAAGCTAGAGTGGTGCTCGCATTCCCAGGTGAGGATGCCTTCTATATGATTGAGTCCTGGGGGCATTCATTCATGCTTTTGCAACATTAAGGCTGGACTGCAATACTCTAATACACTCTCTTGAAGACTCTTGGTTGTATTGAAGCTGTAATTGGTGTGGGATATATATATATATATATATATATATATATATATATATATATATATATATATATATATATAAAACTTCCTTGAACGGCTTGGAGCCTATGTAACTCGCAAGGTTGGGAAACTGATGGATTGCTTCACTTACAAGCCACTTTCCCCACCATGAGCTCTGCCCAAATCATCCTATAGCCTCATTCAAAACATCAAAATGCCACAGCAGTGGAAATCCAAAATATACCTAAACAGAGAACATGTTATGTGACAAAAAGAATTTGGCAAACATCAAATAAATTCAGTATTACAAAACAACATAGTCTTTAACTCCATAGCAAAATAAGAATTAACCGATAATAAGGTTTCTGATGCTGCTCTGGCTGCACTCCATGGAACCTGGCTTAAATACAGTTCAGAAGGGAGGGATAGATGACACACAGCTGGCATACAGGCTAGATGACATGCAGCTGGCTCCTATATCCGATACTGACACATGGCCATCCAGATGTTGTTGTACTACAGCTCTAACCATCCTTGACCACTGACCAGACTGGCTGAGGCAGATGAGAGTTGCAATTCAACAACATCTGGAGGGCCACATCATGTTCCCCACCTGGCTTGGAGACCACCTTCTCCCCTATATTCCATCATTACATTTATGCTGAACCAAGTTAATCATCTTGGCTGCACTGCCCATCATTTCAAACAATTGGAAAAGTTATCCTCCCAGCTTTGAAACACTCTTCCCCTTGAGATTTTCCGGATTCCAAACCTGAGATGCAGAACTTCCAGAAAGCTCAGCAAAACAGCATTATTTGGGCTGCTGTTTGGTGATGGGTGTTAACTGGGATGGTGTGTGAAGTAACTGTAATGCTGTTTGTATGTTTGCCATGTTTAATCACGTTGTGTTCCATTCTGCATTTATTCTCTTGTGCTTTTAAACATTTTTCCTTCCCCACCCCCATACAATCTAGAGATGAGGCTGAGTAGAGAGTGGGGGGGAAAAACATCTGAACAGAGCAACAACAAGGAGAGGCAAATGGAAAATGGAAACCAATCACAAAGCAAAAGTAACATGAGATCAACTGTTTTTTGAAATGCTTACAGGGACCTACACATGCCACTACATAAAAAATAAAGTTCTTTGCTTATAAGTCACTGTGGTAGATTTTAGCATTTTGCTGAACACTCTGTCTTCTTAAGGAGGCATATTTAAATCACATTGTAATAGATAGGATTTAAGCACCCACTTGCCTGCTTGATTTGAGTCCTTTTTATTTTAACAGAAAATCTATCTGGAGCATGCCCATGTATTTAAAATAGTTACTGGAAGGATGTAGGGGCCAACTTACCCCTCTGACACTGTTCTCGTCTTGCCCAACCACATATTTAGGCTAATGAAGGACAGAAGGTGAAAGAATCACATGTGCAATTTGTTAGTTTAAAAAGAACACCCCCAATAGTATCTGAAGCAACAGCATTCAACACATGTCTTCTCATGATTAATCTTACTGAGTTTAGTGAGACTTTCTACCAGCTAAGCATGTGTGGGGTTGCAACCTAAATGCATTTGCCAGTAGAGACTGGCAATGTGATCCTGCAGATCCTCTCTAAATAATAGTTTAGAGTAATTTTTTTAAACTCATAAACACAACCAAAAGACTTTATAATCTGAACAAAGAGAGAGAGAGAGATTGCACGTCCTTTTGTGGTTCATGAAAATCTTTAATAATTAAAAAAACATAAAAAATAAACATCTGTGTAGCCTGACAGAATGCACTGGAAATTATTTTATAATTACAAATGCTTGAGCATGTATTTTCAGCTCACTTCCCAAAGATTAGACCCTGTTCCTTTTATGTAAAGATTAAGCTCTACTCTTTTCTTCCATTTACTATCAAATGCACACTATACAAGTTGTGCATTTTTTTTTTTAAAAAGTACTTAAATGGGCCACCTTTATTTTGAAAGCAGCTACCAGTCCAGAATGTGCTATTGATATGGCTCAATGCACCCCACCAGCTTCCAGCTAACCCCCCCCAGCTCTTATTTATTCCCCCCCCCAAGCTGCTGATTAGCACAAACAGCACCTTGTTGGCCAAAGAGCAATGAGAGAGAGAGAGAGAGAGAGAGAGAGAGAGAGAGAGAGAGAGAGCATTCCATATCATTTTCCCATGGCTTCTTGGTCTTCATAGTTAAAGTGCCCTGTTTAACCATGCTTTCAAAAAAGGAAGAATTGCTTTGTGCAGATTTTGCCCTTGGTACTTGATGGTTAAATGGCAGTGAAGAGCAAAGCTTAATTCTTTCATGGGAACATTAATATGAGTCTTGAAAAACACATCAAGCAGAAAGAGAAATGGAAAAGAGCATCACTCTTTCAACTTCCTACTTCAACTCTTTTGTATTCTTCAAGGGAGAAAATCGATAACCACCCTCACTAATTCATAACTAAATGGGGGGCTCAGAAGCTCTATTTGTGCCAGGGGAAGACCTCATGGGCACCATTTTGCCCGCAAGCTCAATGTTAGCAACCCTTGCCTTAGACCAGGCTTCCTCAAACTTGGTCCTCCAGATGTTTTTGGCCTACAACTCCCATAATCCCTAGCTAGCAGGACCAGTGGTCAGGGATGATGGAAATTGTAGTCTCAAAACATCTGGAGGGGCGAGTTTGAGGAAGCCTGTCTTAGACAAAAGGAGAAAGAAGAGGAAGGAAGGGGTTACCGGTACATTCAGCTACTATTTGTGCTACTGCTACAGAGGAAAGGGCCATATGGCAAACAATAACTTGCAAAGGGCAGACCGGTACAATTCTTGTACAAGTGCAAAAAATCTCACATGCCTAGCATCTTTGGTCTAGAGACAGGTAGGTGTTTGTTGTTCAAACACAGCCTTCTTTCTTCACTACCTGTGAAAGTGCTAGTGATTTCTTTTGTCCCCAGGTATTAGAGAGAAGGGGCACATCACACGTGTTATACAGTTTGCTTTCTATTTCATGATCAAGCATGCCACAAGTTTCAGGTCAGATTAAAGCTTTTGTACTTTGTTCTGTTCCCACCCACTTTGGGCTACCACACCCCATTCTAGCTTCCATTCACCACCAAGACACAATGTCAGTGGACTTCCCCTCGGATTGCAACACAAGAACAGGAATTGGCACATGAGCAATCATGTTTAAACCACCCACTCAAAAGAGTCCTGTCTGCTGGCCTGGATTTCAAATCAGGAAATAGGAAGCATGGAATTCTGCTTTCCCAGCAGGAGAAAGAGAGGAGGAGAGACTGTTGTTAAATGCCAAGTTCTAATGCAGTAGATGTTAACCTTTTCCTACTGAGGATCCAAGATTAACTACAACTTGGGACAAACCCTTGAGATTATATATATATATATATATATATATATATATATATATATATATATATGACATGTACATCTATCTCCTTTTTGCTCTAGAGTGCCCTACCCAGATAGAAGGGAAGAGAGGGTTGCTGCATACCCCCAAAATACCTATGAAACACATACACTTTTAGTATATGTAGCTAGCTACAGTATGCATGGCTGAGAAAATCCACCATCAATGAAATTCTTTTTTCTGCTACAACCATTAAAGGTACAGGAACCCGATCTTCCTTCTGCTTTGGACTTTGTGTCTTTTCCATAAGAACATAAGAGAGCCCTACCAGATGCTTATAAGAAGCCCACATGCAGGACATGAGTGCAACAGCACTCTCTCCTGCTCATGTTCCCCAACAACTGGTATTCCATGGGCTACTGGGAGCTACTTGAGATGGCCCATGTGTTGAGAAGTCATCCTGAGCTGCTTGCACAAAGCCTACACAGATGTTATATCTTGTATTTCTTTTGGCATTTTCTTTAAGTTGTTTGCAGGGAGCAGAGTGAATTTTCATCCCACATTCATCTTGCTCTGTTTATTTGTGCTCATATGTCTTCCCATTAGTCGTTTGTTCATCCCACACTCTTTGATGCATTTCCCTGGCACTTCCCTATCGGCAAAAAGTCCATCTCTTCTTTTGAAGTGAATTAGTTGCCCAGGGCCGACAGAGCACTTTCACCACTTCAATCACACAGAGCTTAATTGGCCTCCCACAGAACAGTGATAGTCTGAGAAGAACCCTGTCTCTGATCTCGGAGGTGGAAAATAGCCCTTCTGGGCAGTAGCCACTGATATCCTTATTCCCCATGAATTTGTCAAATCCTCTTTTAATCCTTTCCAAGCTGGCAAACAAAATTACCTTTTGTGGTAGCAAATTTCATCGTTTGTGTGCCATGTGCTTTCCTTTTTTCAAAAATAAAGTTGTAGTGTTCCTACTGGTGCTTACTTAGCTCAGAATGTAGCCCATGTCTGCAATTCAACCCACTGGTTGAAGAACAACGCACCCGTGTATGTTCAGGGTCTCTCTCTTCTCTCTGGCAATCACTCGTAGCCGAGTAAGATTGTCTTCCATAAACACAGTTTTATCAGTGAGCCTGTAAGTTACTGTGGATCCACACGTCCTTCCACAGTGGGGACATAGGTTTCTGTGCAGGAGATGATAAGGGTTTATTCTGGATACAGCTGGAGACATTACTGCGTGAAATTAACTAATTGTTAAAGATACTCAGTATCCTGCCTTGATGGATGAATACATTGGCTTGTATCCAACTAAATCAGGGGTGGAGCTAAATTAGCCACAACCATTATTTTCTAATCTGAGCAGAATTACCTGTGGGATACAACCCACAGTGTTTATCCGCACCCAAACGTATGTTGTTTTTCACCATCATGACTCTCTGGCCCCACCAAGAATCCTAGGAACCATAATTTGAAACTATAGTTTCCAGGGTCATTGAAGGGCTGGGGGGCAGGAGATTGATTGTTAAATCAATGTAGATTTGTAGAGTAAGAATGGCGAAGAAATGCATTCCTTTAGCAACACATGGATCGAGTTATATCCTGGCTCTTTCTCTGGAGTAATATCAATGCCGGGAACAGACCTGTCTTATTTTCCCAGGCTTTTGAGACTTTTAAAGATCTCATATATCTATTTTTTATTTCTTTCAATCTACTGATTAATCGTTGCATTATTTCATTATAACAGTAAGCTGCCTGGAGAATGTTTGTGTCTGGGGAATATAATATAATATATAATATTATATAATATAGGCGATCACTCACACATGTTGGAAGATTCAAGACAGACCAAAAAAAGTACTTATTTACACAGCACACAGTTAAGCCACAGAATTCGCTGCCACTCGATGTAGTGTCAACCACCAACTTGGACAACTTTAAAAGAGGGTTAGACAAACTGATGGGGAGTAAAGCTATCAATTCTACCAATCTCTGTCTTGCTTGAATTTCATATTGAGTGCCAGATGTGTCCTAGTGTTCTTCTCATTACATAGAGGACAGGATGCTCATGCCTTACATGGTTATATGCCCATAAATCAACACTTGCTAAACTGAACAGTAGAAGACAGATTCTTTTTTGTAGAGGTTTCAGGACCAAGACTGGATGGCTGCCTATCAGGAATGATGTAGCAGTGGATTAACAAATGGCTTGATTTCTATAACGTGAGGTCAGAATGGTACTCTCTTTGTCAGCACACATAATGGAAATGCAAAGAGCTTTCCATGGATGTAGTCAGTCCTTGATTTCTCCATGGGCCACTGCAGCTGTAGCAGGACTGAACCACACACCTCTCTTTCCCCCATCTATTACCTGTGTCAGCTGAGTGAGTGAGGAGAACTTGCACACGGTGGTAGAGGAATGGGAACAAAACTGAGACCTGAGGGCAGTGGCTTGCCTAAGACTATCTAGTAACTTCACGCCTTAAGCCTTAAGTAAACCCATCGCTTGGAAGAGACTTTCCAGCTGATCCTATTAGTCACTGTAGAACATTTAATAGTGATGTGTCTCTGCCAACAATTAAAAGCATTCTTGTTCACATATCACTTGCAAGCCCTTGATCATTATCTCACTTACTCTTTGTGGTTTATTCTTGGCCTACTGTGTGATGTGTATATTGCTACTGTATATAGTGTATGTTGTGTGGTTATATTGTGTTAAATTGTTGTACATCTCTTCGGTGTGTTTTGTGAAAATCTTTTAATAAATAAAAATAAAATAAAATAGCAATTAATGAACCAGAGAGAGGGGGAGGGAGGGAGGGAGAGACATAATCAGACCCTACCAGAACTCCAATAATCAATGTACTTACTCTGTTCTGATTGAGCAAACAACATACTCCCTTTCACCCCCAAGCTGAACAATTCTGCAAGACTCTCTCCACAGACAGAACTGGATCCAAATCTAGGAGAGTCCAAAAAATAGACTAGTGACAGACATGAAACTTTTTCAGATGACAATCAAAGGAGAATCTGTGCTCTTGCTCCAAGTCTGGGACAGCTGCAGAACCTCCGCAATGCCAGTGGGCACATGTGCTGCCATTTTGGATTCCAAATACAATGGACACACAAATGGGGTGAAGGCTAAATATTTTATTAAACAACGGGGGGGGGGGGAGAGACTGTATCAGACCATGGTCTAGCTAACCCGCTGATTGACATTGGCTTCCATGGACTCATATGGAGACGTTTGCCATTGATTATCACCTAAAAGTGATAATCAAGTTCAAAGGTAAATAAGCGGCTAAATCAAAAGGGTGATTCATTAGATGATGATGATGATGATGATGATGATTACTACTACTACTACATGTAGCTTATCACATAAGCACAGTGGTACATCCGGTTGTGAACGGGATCCGTTCCGGAGGCCCGTATCCCGAAAATTTCGTAACTGGAGGACTGCTTTCATGTTTGCTGCATTCAAACCTGAAGATTACATTACCCGAGGGTCCACTGTAATATGACTTAATGCTTAATCATATGCCATATCACGTAGAGCATGGATGGGGAAACTGCGGTCTTCCAGATGTTGTTGGACTACAGCTCCCATCCTCCCTCACTTCTAGCCATGCTGACAGGGGCTTGTGGGAGTTGGAGTCCACCATCTGCAAGCCACAGGTCCCCACCCCTACCATACAGACCAATTTTAGCCTGATAACAGAGATTAGTAACCCATGATTGCAAGGAAGGGGGAAAATACTGAAGCAAGAGACTGAAGCAAGCTTTTCAGGACATAAATAGCAGAACAAACTGAGCACAATCTGAGGGTGAACTAACTAACTATTCTGCTCATTTGTAAAAATGTTGCACTGAAAAGTACAAAAGGGGAAGTGGAGTCTTTCAATGCATTCGGTAGAAGTGGGACTTCTAAGTATGAGGTCGCCTTATCCAAGACAGCCTGTTCTACTGTGGCTAGTGGCAGCTCTCCAGGGTTTTCCCCCACAGACATGAAGCAGGAATCTAGCTGATGCCAGGGACTGAAGTGGGGATTTCTACATGCAGATCATGTGCTTTTTCCTCGGATAAGTCATTCCTGTTATTGGACTCCAGCTTCCACAAGCTCTTGCAAGTGTGGCTAGCAGTCTGGGAGGGATGGAACTGTAGGCCAATAATCACATTGTCTTGTTGAGAAGGGGCAGAATGGCTTAACTTTTCCTCCTTGTTTCCCCATTGCTTTTTTGCCTCTGGTGGAAAATAGCCAGTGATCCATCAGTGGCTTTCCAAAAGGCTCAAGTCTGTGTTCTTAAGGACGCAGAGGCTCCTTTGTGCATTGCACAGACTCCAGTGACTACATTCCCCCTTCACACGTTCACCGAACCTGTGTGTGTATTGCTGGGTGGGGGGAGAATTCTAAAGTATTTTGCAAAAACAGGATGTGATTTTTACATCATTCCTGGATTTGGGCTAACCAGGGAGAGCATACCAAAGTCTTTTGAATAGACTTTCTGTGCAGACTTTTAACTGCTGTGCTGGCGTGCAAGGCAAGAGTCTTTCCAGCATGGAGATACAGTGGTGGGAGCAGACGTTTCATATGCTGTTTTGATGTTTCACACACAGCTCTTAAAAGCATCACAGACCAAACCAGGGAAATCTATGGGGATTGATGCTTTTCAACTTTTGATTCAAGTTTAGCTGCTTGGTTGTATGTTTTTAATGCTTTCTTACACGCAACCTGGGATAAGTTGTTCTGCAAATCAGAATAACATTTCCCCTCCTTGCTCTAACTACATAAGGCCCACCAGATGTTTTGGACTATAACTCATATCCAGCCCAACCAGCAGGAAAATTGTAGACCAAAATGTCTTGGCTGCACCAATTTCTAAAGCGCCTAAGAATGAGGCAGAAAAAATGGAAACTTATTTTTTTGGTAGAGAAAGGTGGGGATGTGGATTCTAGAAAGTGGAGGATAGATTTTGACATAGCACTAGCTTTTCTTTTCTCATTTCTGTTCTCTCTCTCTCTCTCTCTCTCTCTCTCTCTCTCTCTCTCTCTCTCGCCTTTACAATAATTTTGCAGTCTTGTGATTGTAACCTTAATGCATATCCTCCAATACAAAGTGACCCCAAACTGGGACACCAACTTCCAGGGCTGCAGTCTGGTGTGAGTCACATAACCCATGCAAGAGCGTGCCCCCACCCCCCAAAAAACCACTACTTTTTTCCAGCATGGTGCCCAAAAATGTGTGATTAGGGGTGCGGTGCAAGATAGGGCTTTTTTCAGGGCAAGAGTGTGGCCCAAAATTGTGCAAGTTTGCAGTGGCCATTTTGGCCACCTCCTGCCACAAGAAAAAAAATGGCATGTTCCTTTTTTCTGGGACAGTTGATGGGCATATTAATGTTGCATTAATGTTGCAATACACATGGAGCGGTCAGGTGGGGGGGAAGGGTGGGGGCTCCTGCAACTTTAATAGTTGTGCAAAAGAAAGGATTTCAGCAAGTGTAGCTTGGCAAAGGTGCAGGATATTCTTTTGTATCTGGGTTACGTCAGTGTAATTATAAACCACTCACTCTTGAATTCCAGTGGGCTAAAAACAAACCCCAAAACCTGCCACTCAAAGCTGTTTGTACAGCTTCATTTCATAATTCACCTTTTTAGACATGGCTTTTGACTCTGCATAACAATCAGAGGAAGGGAATTTTCACACTGCTGGGATTTCCCATGGCACCACAGAGACACAGAATGCTTTCTGTCCCTGTGAATTCAGCTGGGGATTTCCCCATCCTGAGTGCTGAATACATTCTGCTTGGTCATTCGTATTATTTTGTTTTGCAATCCACCGGTACAAACCCTACCAGATTGATGTGTCTATTTATATGCAAAATCAATGCAATATCAAATCAGGAACTACTTCTGCAACTAATAAAGGTTAAAACAGCAGAAAGAAGGGGCACTTACCTACTCACCAGAGCTTGGGTGAAAACAATTGAGCAATCCTCTGAATGGTTACAGCACAATGAAATGTATTTAACTGCAATCAAAAGGAAATAAAAAAGGAGTTGTTGTGGCTTTAAATGAGATATATAAAACATAAGGCTGCAGTCCTGTACTCCTTTACCTGGGAGTAAGTGCCAGTAAACTCAATAGGACTTCTGAAATTGTTTTGAAAAGGTGTGGGGATGGTACAGTTGTGCCATCTAAGACTAGGAGAATATTTTACTGTGGATCATAAGAATGCCATAATTCAAGGGATCAGAAAGAATTTGAGGTGCCAAGTTGCGTGACAACACACCTGAGCCACAAAGTTCCCAGCAGAACAATAAAACACACTGACATGAAGTATATTGGTTTATGGGTTCAAATAGGCCACAACTTTATTGGTTACAGATGTGAACGGTTTGGCTTAGGCATTGTTGTGAAGCCAGGCTATATCTTGACTCCTGCCCAACTGCAGGGAGTCCACTTAAGGGTAAACCACCAATAGGGGGTGCCTTATGACTTACATCTCTAACCATTGTGCCACACTGGCTTCCATTAGACCCAGATCAGAGACCAGTTTTGATACAAAAGGGCCTAGATAAAAAAGGGGCAGATTTTCCTTCAGAGAGGGCCTAGATGCATGTTTCCCTAGCACTAGAGGGTGTACATGCTGGAAAACCTTGCCACTACTCAGTGAATTTCTGCACAGTCAGAGTGACCTTGACACAATCTTGCATCAGATGTTCACACCATGTGGCCATTAAATGGATCTTTTTCCTCAGTAAAAACTGTGCCCAGAATCCTGAGTAAAAAGCTATATTAAAATGAGCAGTTTTAAAAAATTAAAATACCAGGGCAGCACATTTCTAACTGTTCCCTTCGCACTGACAGAAATGCCGTTGAAAATTGCCAACTTCTTCAACGGCACCCGAAATTACTGACTGAAGCAGAACCTTCATTTAGTTTCTGCTTTTTATTGTTTTTAGTCATCTGATCACGTTTCTAAAGAAAGCCTGGTTATATGTGATAAGGGGAAGGAATTGAAACAGACACCAAGTCATTTCCTTGCTTACTTCTTCATGCTGTGGTCGTGATGGGCTTTCATGAATCAAACTAGCCTATCATTTATAGCTCTATCCAAATAAAGTAGAGGAAGGCAACATGGTGCCCTCCAGGTGTTTGGGTGCCTGGCAATGATGGGAGTTGTAGTCGACAATATCTGCAGGGCTCTGCATTGGCTTTCCCTTGAATAGGACATTTCATGCAAGACTGTACAATACAGTATTCCACTAGGCATGGCCTGATTTCCTTTTAGTGCAAGATGTGGGAAATTGCTCTTGGGCACAGCAGAGTGTGGCAGATCATCAGAACTATCAAAGCAGTAGCAGTCGATACAGCAGTGCGGCTGGTGTGCTCATGTAGCTTCCCAATGTTGAGCATCACTGCCGGTAACCAAGGAGAGGGGCAAAGTGGCAAGCAATTTTGGCACAGCGTAGGTGCTGCAGCAGGAGAAACAACACTGCTGCACCTAACTGCACAGAGCTCCCCGCTCGCTGCCTTGCCCTTCTCCCTCTTGGTAACTGGCAATTGTCATGGACTGGCTGGGTACAGAGGAGTGGTGGGAGGCACTATCTGGGGAATCTCCAATGGAAGAAGGCTCATAGTCCGGAGATGACAATGAATGGCCAGAGGGGAAATACTGGGGGGAGGAGGTGTTGGAAACTGAGGAGGCAACAGGGTTTAGTGAGCAGGAAGAGGCTGTGGCAGAGAGCAGTCCAGAATCAGAGGCAGAAGCAGAGTGGGGTCAAGAGGCAGAGCAGAGTGGCGGCTGCTGAAGAATCCAGAGAGTCTCCCTCTCCTGCTGCAGCCAGCTCCCATGTTTCCCAGAACAGAGAAATGAAGGGGGTGGACCAAAGACACACAAGGACAGTCCTCCTGTTCTTTCTGCTGAGTGGGGCCCTGACTTCTCTCCCAGTTTCCTACCCAGATGACACAGCTGCCCAAAACACAGCTGCTTCAGAAACGACACTGAATTTGTCCTTGCTACAGCACCCTTATAAAACCTGAAATACAGATACATTGTTAATGAAGGGATTTAGACAAAAGTAACATAACCCTACTGTGCTCTAACCTTTCCAAAAGAAACAGAGTTTATAATTGAAGTATAGCCCCTTAGGCCCAGAGTTCTGGGAACTGCTCTGAAGCTCATTGGATCATAGCCACAAGCCTTTTCTTTAAAAACAAAGCATCACATGCTTCATCCACATCCACTTTTTTTAAAAAAAGATAAAACAGTTCATGCCAGCTTCAGCATAACTCTCTCCCTGCCTCTCCCAGATTGCAGGATCAGCTGCATTTGGCCAAAGCTAAGGAGAACCTACTCCCAAATCATGGAAAAATCTCCTTTTCTCTCTCTTTGTTTTTCTTTTCTCTCTTTTTGTGTGTGTGGGGGGGAGGAGAGAATTGCTTTCAAATTTCTTGTGCCAGAGCCAAAGCTTGCTGTACTCCACTATGATTGCTCGAACCTAAATTTCTGGCTTGCTCTTGAATGCTTCCTGCAAAATGCTAACAGTCTGGAAACAACCTTAGTGTTTGCATGGAGTTATTTGTAGTTAAATCCACGTTTAGTCAAAATGCAGATTGTGGAATAAGCTGTCGACTTGCTGCCAGTGGGGTTAAATCTGGTTTTTCGAGCTCCCAAAGTGCGTGGATTAATTTCAGGAAAACCTTAGTCCTGTGAATCTACATTTGAAAAGTGAAAAGCTGCCTTGGGAGAGTTTTGCTCTGAAAACTGACGTATATTTTTGAAAAATAAAATATCACGTATCTCCCCAGATGCGCCCCACGATGAAATATGACCCTCAGGGTGAAAAAGTTTCCCACCCCTGATCTCATTGTTTCTGATGTGGGTATGTGTCTCTGGTCATGAACGCTTATTCACTATTATCTACCTCTGTGACCACACCAGTGTGTCATTTTTTTTTGTTTTGAAAGTTATTCTTTCCTTGAAGGATGAGACAATTTGGACTTTGTGACTCTAAAGTCATGGTGCTCCAAACATTGCAGATGTGATCTCCTGCATTTTGCAAACATAACATTTTTTGAGGATGGCATTATGGATGAGATACATTCCACCATGAATGTTCTCTCTCTCAATGGTTTTTGTTGTTGTGGCTAACTAAGGATATGGCCTGCCAGTATCTCTGCCCTGGAGCTAACAGCCTGAACTTGGGCTGCTGTGCATTTTTCTAGGCCAGTCTATCACTGTGGTTGTGTGTGGCAATGTGAGGACTAAGCAGTTTCTTCAACACTCTCTTTCTCTCTCTCTCTCTCTCTCTCTCTCTCTCTCTCTCTCTCTCTCTCTGCCTCATACAATGTGAACACACAGAGACACACACAAATTCCATTCTAATCTCAGTGCAATGCAATATTAGATGGGATTGGCATGGTAATCAGAAGCTTAGGGATGATCCTTTGAAGGGACCAGGTTTTGTTGTGGCTCTCTAAGTCCTTCCTGGAGAGAAAGCACAAAAGAAGCAGCCAAAACTTGTATCTTAAATAAATCAAGTACCTATTTTTAGGGTCTCTACCAGACTTCTCCCCTGTCATGGAGTAAATAACATTTATGACTTGCGTGCCAAGGCACCTGAGAAACAAAGTTCCCAGGTGAACAATAAAGCACACATACATGAAATATTTTGGTTTGGGGGTTCAAATAGGCCACAACTTTGTTGATTACAGATGTGAGTCCCTACCTGCAGCAGTGAAACATATGCCCACACTGCTCAGGGTGGGCATGCTCCCGAGGGGGGCATGGCACAGAGGTTGGCCTCCCAGGTGTGGGATAGCCGCTCAGGTGCCAGAGCGGCACACGCACCCTGCAGCCATGGGTGAAGAGAGCTGTCCATGGTGAACATTTGGTGCACTTCCCACCTGTGACTCCCCAGCCTCCCCCAAGCTGTCAAGATGAAAGGGGAAGGGGGGATGCCAACAGCAAAGTGGCAGAGCTCCCCCCCTTACCCTGACGGCTCGGGATAGGCTTGGGAGTTGTGGGTGGGCAGCACGCCAAATGTCACCCCCTCAGTGAGGGAACCCAGGGCGGTCTGCCCCCTGCCCCTCCTTCCTACGCCCCTGCCTGCCTGGAGAGAAAGCACAAAAGAAGTTTTTCAACACATGTAACTGGCCTGTACATGCAAGAGACAAGAAAGGCTAGACCTGGCTGTAGCAACTGCTCACTACTTTCTCCTGCTTTTTTGCTGCCCTGTTTGTTTAGAGGGGTGCCTGGTCTCTCTCTTGCTGCTGCTCCATTCATCCTTCTCTCCCTACCTTCCACCTCAAGGATGGGATACAGCCAGGAAGCAGCTGCTCTCCCTCCTGGACCACCGCCAGCAACCTGGAGACAATAATTAATGAAAGTGCCCGTTCCATACACACACACAGCCCATGTAGTCAGAATACCTGATGTTTTAGAGACAAGCCATTCACTGGACATCAAAAGATAAAAGGCAGGTAGGAGAAAAGAAAAGAAAAGGACAGCCTGGAAGAGAAAAAAAGAGCACTGGACCTCACCATGTGCTGCTGCTTTGCACTGCACTACTTAAGAAGAAGGGACACGGGTGGTGTTGTGGGTTAAACCACAGAGCCTAGGGCTTGCTAATCAGAAGGTCGGCGGTTCATGACGGGGTAAGCTCCCATTGCTCGGTCCCTGCTCCTGCCAACCTAGCTGTTCAAAAGCATGTCAAAGTGCAAGTATATAAATAGGTATTGCTCCAGCGGGAAGGTAAACGGCATATCCGTGCGCTGCTCTGGTTCACCAGAAGTGGCTTAGTCATGCTGGCCACATGACCCGGAAGCTGTACGCCGGCTCCCTCGGCCAGTAAAGTGAGATGAGCGCCACAACCCCAGAGTCATCCGCGACTGGACCTAATGTTCAGGGGTCCCTTTACCTTTACCTTACTTAACAAGAAAGCAATCAGTGCATTCCCCACCCCCCAGGGCACACTCGCTATTGAAAGGCCAACATGTGTTCCAATAGGTCCCCTCCTCTACTGCTGGTCTCTAGTGGGCTTACCTAGAGACAGTGGTGACTGCAGCAGTGCTCCAGTTTGTACTGATAAGTATTTTGCTATTCCTGCCACAGCTTTGGTGAGATAAGGTATTGGGTTGGATCAGGGATCCCGAAACTAAGGCCCGGGGGTCCAGATGCAGCCCAATCACCTTCTAAATCCAGCCCATGGATGGTCCGGGAATCAGCATGTTTTTACATGAGTAGGAATTGTCCTTTTACAGTGGTGCCCCGCTAGACGAATGCCTCGCTAGACGAAAAACTCGCTAGACGAAAGGCATTCGCTAGCGGAAGGCTGTCTCGCAAGACGAATTTTTGAATGGGCTTGCCTCGCAAGATGAAAAAAATTCCGATTCCCCCCCCCCCCCGGTCAAACTGCTCTTCCTCCGTTGGTGCTTCGCAAGACGAAATTTTCGCTATACGACAGCACTCGCAGAACGAATTAATTTCGTCTTGCGAGGCACCACTGTATTTAAAATGCATCATTGTGTTATTTGTGGGGCCTGCTTGGTGTTTATACATGAGTAGAATGTGTGCTTTTATTTAAAATGCATCTCTGGGTTATTTGTTGGGCATAGGAATTCATTCATTATTATTTTTTTCAAAATATAGTCCGGCTCCCCACAAGGTCTGTAGGACAGTGGACCGGCCCCCTGCTGAAAAAGTTTGCTGACCCCTGGGCTAGATCATTAACAAAGGGGGACCCCATTATAGAGTCTTGAAGGCTGCACAGGCCTTACACCACTCAGCCCTAGTTGCCCACTGGAATCTAGATGCTTGGCCTGTGACACAGTGGAGACCGTTGTGTTGGCAGCTCCCAGGACATGGCCTCAACAGACAGGCTCAGGTGCAACCTAGGGACAGCAGATGGGCTCTCTAATAACCAGTCTATGTCTTATCCCTAGGTAGGTAACCCCACATTCTTGCTGTAATCACTAACACTGTGGCCTTTTTAACGCATCTTTGGTTCTCATTTTACCTTAGTTCTGCTCCTGGGAGTTAGTCACCTTGTGCTGGACATACAGTTACATTCCCATCTTCACAAGAGTGTGGGACATGTGAATTATGTGAGTTCACCTCAGAATTTTCCAGGAACAAATGACTCAGGCATCCCTACCCAGCTATATTGAAGATCAGGGATTTCACCTAATACCTTCATATGCTCTCTCGCTCCAATACAAAATAATCCTCTTAGGTGCACTGTGCTCTGTCCCATGAAAGCAAAATGAAATTTCCAGCAAGGCAGATCAAAAGAGTATGACTAATACTGGATGTGAAATTGGGTTAGAGACAGATTCTCATAACTTGGGAACTAAAGAGTATGTCTTCAGCATGTCTATACAGGAACCAAATGAAGAAGTTGGTTATTTCTGGTTTCTGTTTCTCTAAGGTCAGTGAGGAAATGCTTTTGAGTTTATTTCTAGTGTCAAAAACAAACCGAGGCAAAACTACACACAGAAAAGTATATATTGGAAGAAATGTGCGCTAAAATGCTGATGAATCTCCATTAGTTTTTAAATATATATACACACACACAAACGTGAAACTGATGTGGAGAACTGAACTAAAGGTTGGGAAACTAAAATGGACAGATCTGCCGATCCCCAACCGTAAGGCTTTGACATACTTGCTAGGGCTGCTCAGGGCTTCATGGTCACCATCACAACCCTTGGGGCTTGTAACCATCCCAAAACATGTGACAAAAGACTTTCTGGACTTGGTTTCCTAAACCAGGCAGGAGGATTGTGATCTGAAGTGTGTTCATGATATTTGGCTTCATTATGTAGAGATCACCCACCACAGTGCTGTGTGTCTTTTTGTGTTGTGGGGTTTTGTTGTTGTCATTGTTGATGATTGCTGCTGACAGCAAAATGGGTGGAGTCTTGGAGGGGTCTGGAAGATTCTCTTGAGATACCAGATCAGGGCCAGGATCAGTGGTTAACCATCTGCTGTATTAGAGTGATCCACTCTTGGAGATTAATGGGATCTCTGAGGGATTCGTGGGGGCTATGAAAATGTTACAGCTGGCATGGTTGATGTTGAAGTTTTACTTCTGCCATGAAATTCAGAGATGATTCAGGTGGTCCACACAACTATTCCCACTTAGGAACATGTGAATCTGCTTTATACTGAGTCCCTTTTCTACACTGATGAGAAGTGGCTCTCCAGAGTATCAGACAGCAAGTCTCTCCCTGGCCCACCTGGAGATGCTGGAGATTCATTGTGGGATCTTCTGCATGCAAGGCAGTTGCTCTTCCACTCAGCTACATACATGGCCCTCAGGCCTGAAAAGTTTGAAGACCATTGATTCTACTTTAGTCATTCCCTCCTGTTTGAAGGTACGATTCAGAAGGGTGCAATTTCAGATTTCAGGGCTGAGGGATCGGGGTTGTGGGGGGTGGAGGAAGTGTCACAGGAAATATATTCCCTTTTGGATATATACAAGATTAAACTCAAATGTATGGTTGCACTTCCACTAAATGCCTCAATGATCTCAGTAACACAGGTCAAACAGTCACCATGTGTGGTCCTTGGCGTGCACACCAAGGACATAAACCTATTTAATAGCTTATACTATTATACTATTAAGTTACTCAGCATGAGAACCACAGAGTTGGCTTGAAGATATAGGTGTGTGGTCTGAAATGTGGGAGTGTGAGAGAAACTGCATAGAAAAAAATGTATATTATGAGAGATTCACACTGAAATGATGGTGAATTTTCATGAGGATTCTTCTAAATCAATCAATCACAAATTGCCACAAGATGTGGAGAATTGAATTCAAGATTGGGAAAATGAGAAATTGCAGGACCTGTGAAAACGACAGAACTTGAAGCATCTTAAGGAATCTTGTGCCTCTTTCTGGAAACTGGCATGGAGTAATAGATGGATGGGAATGTTAAGCCCAGTGGCCCCAATTCATCACTCCAAACAACTCCCAAGCCAAGCCTCTCATTCTGACCCTTGGAACTCTCCAAAATCACACCACCTTCCCAATAATAACTTCTACAGGTCCTGCTTTTTTGCACCTTCCTTGGGTGTTTTCGCCTGACTGGAATGTGTCCCTGAACTCTGCTAATGCCTCTTCTGCCCTGGAGGGAGGGATGTCCAAGTGCACATAGAAACGAGTCTATTGTACATAGGTAAAATTTACCTTCATTGCTCTGCCCTCTTTTGCTTGCACAGCACTCGCCTGTGACCCCTGGGAATTGACCCTTGGCTTGAAAAGGGTTTCCCACCCCCAGGGTAATGGATCTTCTGCCCGAGAGGAGTTTGCAGGCTCCCTGCCTGCTTCTCACTCTGCTTGCATATTATTACTAAAGCAAATCTTTCAAAAACACCAGTAGTTTCTCCAGCAATCTCTCCTTCAAAACCCTGCGCTTGGGATGTCTCATTGCTTAGGGAAGTGGGGAGCATATCGCAAGAGGCTTTCTCTGGAGTCTCACCAAGAACAGCTCCCCCAGGCAAAGCAGTTCTGTGTGTTGTTTCACACACAACTCCCTAGCAAGGTTGCAACAGCTGCGGCGTTGGCTGTGACCAATGCCTGGCTATTTATCTACAGCTCTCTTGCACTTAGGACTACATCCGTCACAGCTTCTGTGGAACAGCAAGTTGGGGAAAGAATGGCTAGTATTATCAATCAGATTTTCAAACTTGTGTTTGTAATCCACCAAGGCTGGCTTGACAAAGCACTGAGCTAAATGACTGGTTGATTTATCAGCTGAAAGTTCATCCTACAAACTCTGGGAGAGAAGATGATGGTAGGGGGAGCACATAATGTTCTCTCTGTTGCATATGCTTCTTGACAAATTGTACTTTGTCACCACCAGTTCCACCAACCATTTCATGATTTATTGATTTACTATTTCCTTGTTTGCCTTGGGTGATATATATATAAAACCTGCTTTTCTAGGGAATTGATTTCATTAGTCTAATTGTCTGAGATTTATTTTTACAAACACCTACTTTAGATTTCACAGAAACATTTAGGGTATTTCCAAGAAATTGCGTCAAGTGTACTTAGCACAGACTTGTGAAGAGTTTAGGATTAAGCAATGAAAGTGCACAATCAAGCAGCATTGTTTCTAATGCATGACATGTCAGGGATCTGAGTCATGTGATCCTTTGCTTCATGGTTAAAGGAGCTTCATAGCTACAGAGGTGGCTGTGACTAATAGCATCTTCAAAAGATTTCTAGCATTTAAAAGTCAGTCACTGCAGAGTAGAACACACCAGATTGCAGAATTTTATCAGACCCTTTGGGATCCCCTTGGTAGCTGATGGAACTATACCACAACTTATTCCTGAACCATTGTCAGAGTTGGGAAGCAATGCCCTTTGGGGCTGACTTTCCACTGGCAACAACTGCATATCTCATGATTACTCCTTTCCCTTTAAAAGTAGGAGTAGGGGATCAAAGGGAGTGTAGAAATATGTATGCCATGCAAATTTGCAAGCATTTTGGGAAAGGATATCCAATAGATATGGTGGCCTTTTGCCAATTAATGAATGTGACAATTTTGGCTTCTCGTTTTTCCGATCACATGTTCATTCTCCACATTTCTACATCAGTTTGAGTGGGGGGTTTTGTCAGCATTGTTGCACAAATTTCTCCACTTTACATATGCAATTTTGCCTCTCTCCCTATGTGTGCACACAATACGAAGCACAATATGAAAAGCGGGTGAGAAGAAAGTTAAGGGGAGCATAGCAGACTGCAAGGCAACTAAGCAGAAGAGTGGCTTCAGATAACTTCCCAGCTCCACTTCTTCTTTTCCATCACTTTTCAGTGAGTTGCAATGCTGTTGTTTCATGCTGCCAGGTTTTCTGATTCTTTCTCCCATAATTCATCTCTCTAGGGTACAGATTAGCTGTGTTCCGGGGCACAAGGCTCAGAGGGTCATGAGAAATGTAGTTTCCTTAAGGGCTATTGTATTAGGAGGTGGGGAGGACTGACAATTACAGTAACCCTTGTGAGAAATACATTGCAATGTTCCACAAAGACAAAGAGAAAGCAGGGGGGCAAAGCTCTCCTCTCTATGTGCTGCTGGTCCTGACCGCTACTTGATAGATGAAGGAAGAGGGAGGTGTTTGGAAGGAGCAGGACTGGTGATGATCCTCTAGGATGGCAAGGGCTAGCAATTACAGTAGGCTTTAGGAGAACAACATCTCCCAGAGTCCTCAGGGCTCTGCACCCAGTCAGTGTGCTGTTAATCAGTGCACCCGAAAAATGAACGTGGAGGAGGACAATACACACGAACTCCTCTCTCCATGCATTGCTGCTGGTGCTCCCACAGCAGCAGGGGGTTTGGAGGGCATGGATGGGCTGAGGGGAAGGAAACCTGGAATTATTCTGTGGTTCAGATTTTGTGGTGGCCTTGTCAATCCCTGGGCAGGCCATTGGGAGAGGGGAGACTGCGGCATTGGGGAGGTGGCAGGCTGGTGAGGCCCCCTAGATTTAGAGGCCCGAGTTGCCCTGCCCTCGCATGAAGTCTTGGGTTTGCAATTTTGAGAGAGGGGAGGTTGCCTGCTAGGGAGCTGGCAGGCTAGTGAGGCCCCCAAATTTAGAGGCCCTAGGCTTCAGCCTACTTACCCTATACATAAATCCGGCACTGATAACAGGTCTTCTTCAGCTGCATTTACACTGGAATGTATTCCCCAAAGAAGGTTAGCCTCCCTGCTTGTCTACTTGAAAATAGCTAAAACTTGGCTCTTAAAAAGAACATTTTTCCAGCATGATTAAATGGGCCGTTGCCAGCTAGCTATTGTCCCTAACCTGGCCCTCACCGCCCATCCTTACATTTGTTTAATTTCTGTATCAAATAGATTGCAGTGCCTTTGTAACTGAGTTCCCTTTTAAAAAAAAAGCTGAAAGACTGTGTATACAATAGAACTGTAACAAATGCCTAGCCATTCACTTTTTCACCATAAAAAGGTGCCAATTTGGGGTGATGAAACAGGTGCCCAAAATGCGGAGCCATGTTTCTATGGTACACAAACATGCCACGCCGCATTTCAGTGGAACACATCACTTTACTTTCAGTGTTGATTCCACCCCTGCTCCTGCTGCTGCATGTTCTACTTACAGAGTTTGGTGAAGTGGTTTGAATATTGGGCTAGAACTAGCGAGATCCAAGTACCAAACTCCACTTGGCTATAGAGCTCACCAACAGACCTTGGGCCAATCTCAGCTTAACCTACGTCTCAGGGCTGTTGTATAATCACATACATTGCCTTCAGCTCCTCAGAGAAAGGGTGGGTTATATATAATGATAAAGTTTGAATTCATGACAATATTGATGGACTGCATGAAAGTCCTTAATTTCCAGTTGAACCTCAAGTATCTAAATGGAATGACCTTTATTTGATAATGCGGTGAATTACATTTTGCACAGGCAGTAACCAGCCCTATATTTTCCTGTTCACTGTGAAGAATGGAGCTAGCTTAGTTGAGAAGAGGTGTCTTTAGGGGCAAGACAGCCCCATTTTTTAGTTTCCTCTGAGTCTTCAGTTTGAGTTTACGTTCCTCTTTAATGCTCATTCCCATAGTGAAGGTCAGAAGCTAAGTGAGAAAGGGGATCTTTCTACACAGCTACTTGACCAGTTACAATATAAATCCAAATTCAGCAAAAAAATTCTTGCACACACACGCACACACACACACATATGAATTGTGTGTGATAGTACAAAATTAAAGGACATATAAAATGCATCCATATATGGGGGATGGAATCATACAATAAATCATGAAAAATAAGTTGCTAAGAAGACAAAAGCCCAAATAATGTTTTACAGTCATCAAAAAAGATTCCAAAATCTAGATTTAACCCAAATAAATCACATTGATTTGCATGCATTAAATTAAATCTACTGGGATGTTCTGTGCAGCTGAAGGGAGAGGCGTTCAAGACAGACATAATAAGAATAACATAAAAATAAAATGGTTTATCTAATCCTTCCATATACTTGCTAATCACACTAGTGGGATTTTATACTCTCAGAATCTATGTGAAGAAGAGCAGTCATAAATTCAAAAACTGCAGGCAACATTCCCAGGAAATCATTATATTGTGCACTTAGCACAGGGTTTTATAGAAGGGGAAGTTTGGGAAACCACTAAGTCCGGGGGGGGGGCGAGTTCCAGCCTTTAACCCTTGGAAAAGGATTTCCTTTTGGACAAGTGGGCACCATGTTGTTGTCCAGAGTGTGTAAATAGAGAAAAGTAACCAATATATGCAAATTTTGATGCATGCCACCGCAATCTCCAAGCAGCGCAAGATTCCAGGGGCTCAAGGCGCTTACCCAGGATTCATGTTCCCTTCTGAATGAGGGATAGTGTAGCGGAGACTGCAGTGTCTTTAGGGTATATGGTTTATTTACATATCTATACAACTTGAGCCTATAATGGAGGGGTTGACTTCATCAATACTGCAAGAGGGTCTTGCTTCTCCCATAGCCACAGCCTTGGGTTATCGCTCTCACTTCCCAGCCTGCTGCTTCCATCTTTTGGCTCACCTAACTCCACTCTCAACTCCGGCCTTCATCTTTCTAACTACCAGCGAGTTGAGGGAGGAGGACTCACCCGTTTGGTGTCTGGAACAAAGCCACTTCCTTTGTTTCCTTAATGGCCTATACTTGGAGGGGCATCACCAAGAAACTTGTCTGGCTATTTCAACAATTTGAATCCTTGATTAGTTTTTAGCACTTGCTAAATTAGAATTAGAAGGCTCTCAGCATATAGCCCACCCGACTCCCTAAACTCATAACAACATACTTATACATGAACAAAAGCAGTTGACAGAAGGGAATAGAGCAAAATTCACCCCTCTTTCACGAAAAGCTGCTCACTGTCCCTCTAGTTAGGACATTGTTGTAAACAGGATTTCTGAGTCCAGGATTTTAGCAGAGAGGCTGTCTGCATAACAAACACTGTAAAATGGGGCACAGATTAAATCAGCCTTGGTTTAACCAGAGGAAAGAGTGAATCTTACAACAAACCCTGGGTTTTTCTTCGCACGTAGTTTAAACCATTACATCTTAAGTCGTTGTTGCAGTGTCTATTTTGAGATGTTGAAACCTCAGCAGCCGAAAAAGTTATTTCTGAACAAACCACCTCATTTTCAACTATAATAGCCCAACCACTGCAGCAGTACTGCAAGTTTGTAGTTTTATACAAGGAGTGGAACTTGCTATAGGTACATATTTAGTTTTGTTTGAAGGGGCAAAAGGTTTCATATGGGGTCTGGTGGATGACCTGACCACATTTATAAATATAATAGTATTCTAAATTCCCTCACACGTGCACATGCTGACACATATAAAAAATGAATTGGCTTTTTAAAAAGACAGTGAAGCTACTTGCAGGGCTGTTTGGGCAATATTAATGTATTCACTGCAACTAAAATACTTTAAAAAGAAGCTCATTGTTTTAAGTAGTCTGTGTGACAGAGTACTAAATGTATAGCCTTTCAAGAACAGGCAGTCATATTTGACAGTATAACACAGGTATTGTTTATGGTACCCTAAGGCAGTGTTTTTCAACCACTGTTCCGCGGCACACTAGTGTGCCGCGAGATGTTGCCTGGTGTGCCGTGGGAAAAACGTCCCGGCCGTTGTTGTTGCCTTCCTTCAGCCAATCAGGGTCAGCCCGCGTTTGTACACAGAGCCGAAAACAGACACCCGCCTTGCCCCAGCAGCGCCGAGGCTACACTGCACTGCACGGCCCTGGACGCAGCAGCCGCGCCGGCCGCCTCAAAAACACCTCCCTCCTTCCTTCGCCCTCCCGCCGGCCAATCGTCAGCGCCCTCCGGCCTGCCGGAGTTCCCCGCCTCCTCAGCCGTCTGCGTGGCCCTGAAGGGGTCCTGCGCGCCGCGCGCGCCTTGTCGCAAGTGGGGTTCCGAGGCCAATGTAGGCGCGCGCATCTTAGAAGCGGGAGGGGGGGGTGGAAAGAGCGGGCCGCAAGCCGCCGCCACGGTTCGTCAGCCCGCCTCCGACTACAGCTCCCGGGGTGCACCGTGGCCAGACCTGCTCTGCCCCCTCCGCGGACAAAACACCGTCGCTTGGAAGAGCGGGGGGGGACTTCAAGTCCCGACAAGCAGCGCGGCCAAGCGCGCGACCCGTGAATCGGCGTATTCTGGAAAAGCGGGCTGAAAACATTCCACCTTCCTTCCGCCACCTGTTCCCGCATAGCCTGCTGGGATTTGTAGTTTGGGGGGGAGAAAGAGATATTGTGCTGCTTCAGGAACAGGTGCGAGAAAAGACTTGCTGCGTTTCCAAGGCTTGCTTAATGCGGTGGTGTTTAATCAAGGGAAGCAGATCCGGCTTTAAAGTTCGCGCGGCTGGCGGCTGTGCCTTAAGTTCCCTTGTCCGCTGGGGAATGCCAGGAAAAGTGTCGCGTCTCTATGTTTTCCTGCCTACCAATCAACTGCCGCCCCCGCAAAAAAAAAAACCAACCAAACAAGCCAATCCTCGTGATATTTACTTAAAAGTTTACTTAAAAGTTTCCCGACTGCAATTCTAAATGCACTTACCTGGGCGCGAGTTCCATTGTAGGCAAGTACAGGATGGCACTGTGATGCTTGGTTTTTTGTTTTTGTTTTAAACTACCTAGGTTCGTTTTAAGCCCACCCCTTTAAAAAATAAATAAACCAAGAAGCTAGAAAACAAATGGATTTGTTTAATAGTGGTGCTCGCTCATCGGTTTCACGAAAACTGAAAAGTCCCTTTGCAGCCTGAGTTTCATTTGGATGAGAGAGCAGAGTACTGTACTGAAGATGTCTGGTGCTTTTGTAGTATTTTCTGTATTGGAGCCTAATAATAATAATAATAATAATAATAATAATAATAATAATAATAATAATAAATTCTATATTATTATTATTATTATTATTATTATTATTATTATGTATACGCCGCCCATCTGCCTGGGTTTTCCCAGCCACTCTGGGCGGTTCCCAACAAAATATTAAAAACATGCTAAAATGTCAAACATTAAAAACTTCCCTAAACAGGGCTGCCTTCAGATGTCTTCTAAAAGTCAGATACCGGTAGTTGTTTATTTCCTTGACATCTGATGGGAGAGCATTCCACAGGGTGGAAGCCACTGCCGAGAAGGCCCTCTGCCTATATCATGTCAGGATGTCTCAGGAGCTTCTCCACTCATGTCTTTGTCACAAAAAGTCACTCAGGTACAAGACTAGAGTCCCTTAGACCTTACTTGGGGCTGGACTATATTTTGAAAAAAATATGAACAAATTCCTATGCCCCACAAATAACCCAGAGATGCATTTTAAATAAAAGGACAGGTTCCAATTCTGTAAAAACACGCTGATTCCTGGACCATCCGCGGGCAGCATTTAGAAGGTGATTGGGCCACATCCGGCCCCCGGGTCTTAGTTTGGGGACCCCTGCTCTTAAGTCCAAGATTATAAAATACTTTCTTTGTGTTTATTTGATTCCTATTCAAGAGAATTACTTTATATATAGTCAATATAGGCACAAAGTTAATTTTTTTAACATTTTCTAATGGTGGTGTGCCTCGTGATTTTTTTCATGAAACAAGTGTGCCTTTGCCCAAAAAAGGTTGAAAAACACTGCCCTAAGGAACTGGGCAATAGTTCAGCTCAGCTAAAAGCATGTCTGTTTTCTTTCAAAATGCATTTTTTACCTTACAGGATAAAAATGAATGTGGCTAATTTGGGTCTGATGAACTAAATCCACCTGTAATATATTTGAAGGGGGGAAATGAGCGAATTTAAAGATACTTGCACACAAATAAATATGAAAGTACACAATGGCACTTAGGTTCCTGGAACGTACAGTGGGTGGGCAATTGTTAACTCAGAGGAACAAGACAACACCATCTAGCACAATTAAATTCCATCAAGCACCACCCACTTGTTGTAGATTGTAGATTTCAGAGACATAAAATTGAAATTGCATGAATAGCTGGAGGCAGCAAAGCTTCTGAATACCAGTTGCTGGAAGCCACAGAAGAGGATAGTCTTCTTGTGCTCAGGTCCTTCTTGCAAGTTTTCCACAATAATCTAATTGGTCACTATGACAGCAGGATGCTGGACTAGATGGGCCATTGGCCTGATCCAGCAGGCTTCTCTCTCTCTCTCTCTCTCTCTCTCTCTTATTAAGTTTTCTGTTTTACAATTTAAAGTACTCATTTTTACATCCTTAAAATATCAATGACTCCCCTTCTTCTCTTTCCATGGTTCATTTTACATATCATAAATTCCTGCATATTTTACAAAAACTATACCATTCAGTATTCCATTATTACATCCACCAAAACTTATTTACACTGTTGAATTTATCTTAATGCTGCCAGCGTTTTCAGCTGTACACAGTTGTTTCCCATATGTTCAATAAACGTTTTCCAATCTTCTCTAAACGTATGTTCTTCTTGTTCTCTTACTCTATATGTTAAGTCTGCAAGATGCGCATATTTTCAGTTGCCATTCTTCTTCAGTTGGGATCTCGCTCATTTTCCATCTTGGAGCTAACAAAACACAGGCCACAGTAGTAGCATACATAAATAACCTTTTTTGACACCTGGAAATTTCAGTCTTAATTCTCCTCAACAGAAAGGATTCTGGGTTTTTTTTTTTGGGGGGGGGAGTACTTTTAAGCATTTTTTTCAATTCATTATGGATCATTTCCCAATACTCCTTTACCCTTTTATAAGTCCACCACATATGAAAAAACGTTCCCTCAGCTCTTTGCATCTCTGGCACTTATCTGATTCAGTCTTATACATCTTAGCAAGCCTACTCAGAGTTAAATACCATCTATGAATCATTTTCAAGTAGTTCTCCTACGAGGAAAGCAGGCTCCTCTTATGTTCTTATAGATGGAGGAGTACAAAGACACATATGGAAACAGTGACCAGGGCTGGTCCACCCATGAGGTAAAGTGTAATTGCCTCAGGCAACATGATCCACAAGGGAAGCAGATCCCACCCTTGTTCCTGACATACTTCTTCACTCACCCCTTCTTCCCTGGCAGGCAGGAGGGTGCCATTTTGTGGTTCACTACATGTGTCGACATGTCTTCTGCTGGCCCTGACAATGACCCATATATGCATGAATGCCCTAACGTGGACACAGCCTAATTCTACCTTTCTCAATGTTCACTGAGTGAATCTCTCTCCTGATGTGAATGCGTAGTAAACAAAGATATCTTCAAGCTAGAAGAACCCGCAACAATCCATGAACATTACACTGTGGTTTGAAGGCGGTGGGTGGGTGGAAATCCTGGGTTGTTGTGCCCAGTGAACTGGACTGATGATTTAGAGGTGTGCTTCATCCTTCAAGACGTCAGTGGCTGTCTCTAGCTCCATTCAAGAGTAACAAAAGCAGCAACCACGAGAATCCAGAATAAAAGAGACGGGCTGCCTGAATAAAAACAGGCATTGACTAAATAGCACCATTTAGCCTTGGCTTTATGAAAAACCCTCGATGTTCTTTCCTCTTTTAAAAGGAAATGGAAGTGGGCTATGTAATTTGCTTCTAACAACATGAGGCAGATGGGTTGGAGAAGAGGAACAATCCAATGTCATGTGTGTTATAACATGCACAAGTAATTTCCTGTTTGTTTTTTTATCTGGGACATTCTGTTTATATAAGAAGAAGAAGAAGAAGAGTTTGGATTTGATATCCCGCTTTTCACTACCCGAAGGAGTCTCAAAGCGGCTCACATTCTCCTTTCCCTTCCTCCCCCACAACAAACACTCTGTGAGGTGAGTGGGGCTGAGAGACTTCAGAGAAGTGTGACTAGCCCAAGGTCACCCAGCAGCTGCATGTGGAGGAGCAGAGACGCGAACCCGGTTCCCCAGATTACGAGTCTACTGCTCTTAACCACTACACCACACTGGCACTGAAAGGCACTAGGATGCAGCTGTTCATCCAAGAGGACTGAATATATGAACCTGATCGCCCCTTCTGTGCATGCAGTTGGGTCATGTGTCCTGCTTTAGAGAGGGCTGTCTCAGCGGTGAAATTATAGTAATCATTTCTAAATTTGCAACTCTACAAATAAATTAGTATGTAGAAATATAATGCAAACCAGTGTCCCCCCCTCCATGTGTGATATATTTCCTCTTTCTGCCTAATGCAGAAGTGGTTGTGCTATTCCAAGCATAACTGACCAGCAGAAGTGGCCCTAATGCTGTTTGGATGGTAGTTGGAAAGCCCATAAGGTTCCTTCACAGCCACTAATGCCTGGCTGGCTGACAGAGTGCACATTTTCTGGCCAAGGGCTTGAGGGTAAGAGGTTCCAATGATTCCCTTTTACGAATGAAGAGGAGATGCTCTGCATCTAGTTCATTCTACTCTACCGTGGGCCGCCTTTAAATCATAAGACTGTCTTGGGCCCAGTCTTATTCAACATCTTCATCAATGACTTGGATGATGGGCTTGAGGGAATCCTGATCAAGTTTGCAAATGACACCAAATTGGGAGGGGTGGCTAATACCCCAGAGGACAGGATCACACGTCAAAATGACCTTAACAGATTAGAGAACTGGGCCAGAGCAAACAAGATGAATTTTAACAGGGAGAAATGCAAAGTACTACACTTGGGCAAAAAAAAATGAAAGGCACAAATACAGGATGGGTGACACCTGGCTTGAGAGCAGTACATGTAAAAAGGATCTAGGAGTCTTGGTAGACCACAAACTTGACATGAGTCAACAGTGTGATGCAGCAGCTAAAAAAGCCAATGCAATTCTGGGCTGCATCAATAGGAGTATAGCGTCTAGATCAAGGGAGGTAATAGTACCACTATATTCTGCTCTGGTCAGACCTCACCTGGAATACTGTGTCCAGTTCTGGGCACCACAGTTCAAGAAGGATACTGACAAGCTGGAACGTGTCCAGAAGAGGGCAACCAAAATGGTCAAAGGCCTGGAAACAATGCCTTATGAAGAACGGCTTAGGGAGCTGGGTATGTTTAGCCTGGAGAAAAGAAGGTTAAGGGGTGATATGATAGCCATGTTCAAATATATAAAAGGATGTCATATAGAGGAGAGTGAAAGGTTGTTTTCTGCTGCTCCAGAGAAGCGGACACGGGGCAATGGATTCAAACTACAAGAAAGAAGATTCCACCTAAACATTAGGAAGAACTTCCTGACAGTGAGAGCTGTTCGGCAGTGGAATTTGCTACCAAGGAGTGTGGTGGAGTCTCCCTCTTTGGAGGTCTTTAAGCAGAGGCTTGACAGCCATCTGTCAGGAATGCTTTGATGGTGTTTTCTGCTTGGCAGGGGGTTGGACTGGATGACCCTTGTGGTCTCTTCCAACTCTATGTTTCTATGATTCTATAACTTTGGGCCAGTTTATGCATGTAGTTTCTGCCTGCACAATCAAGAGGAGAGCTGTTAGATGCATCCATTTCTTGGTTCCAGAGATGTAATTCTGCAAGTGAAACTTATCTGCACGAATGGTCAGTGTTATTGGAAGGGGTTAATTAGCTAACCTATATATTTACCTGAATGTATTGTTAGTCCAGTGAATGTATTAAGTATAAAAGTGCCCCTGTTAAGCTTTTCTGTATGAAACTGCTCTGTAAAGCTGTGAACTTTGATCTGCATTGTACTTCTCTCTGGCAAGCTTTGCCTTACTAAGTGTCTGGAGATAACAGTAGACCTTACGCAGAGAGTACTGTAGCTGTCCTTCATTGAGAGGAACTGTTGTCTAGGTCAAGAGATAGGATGGCCTTGCTGGAAGTGCGCAGGAACCAACACTGGGCTAAATGTTCTTTTGCCTTATATGTCCTTTGCCTTATATGTATAACAGGAAATGTACAACAGGAAATGTTCCTTATATGGACAAGAGGAAGTTTTCTGGGGTGGGAAGAGAGCCAGAGAACTGTATAAGAACTGCTGGTAAACTGACTAACTTTTGTACTTGCTTGGCTATCTAAACACCGAAGTACCTCTGCATGCAGAAATTAAATCTTTCTCTCTCTGAAGCCAGAAGCCTCAGGTCTTTTCTGCTTCTATGTTTTCTCACCGGGCGCAACAATGGGAACCCGTAGGGGCAAATAAGGCTCCATAACGTGGTGCGTTGGCCGGGAACCCTTCGCTGTTCCCTGGGATTGAGAAAACAGGGAGTCCGAGGCGTCGCTGCACCGCGAAAAGGCTCTCCTGGTCTGGCGTTTGCTGGCCCCAAGCGCGCTTCCTGCCTGTTTGTGGGAAGGGACTGGCTTACCCCAGGGGGAGAGCCAAACTGCACCGTGGCGACGGGAGAAAGAGAAAGCGGCCGCAAGGGGGGAAGGGAAGTAAGATCTGCAGAGGACAGGTAAGCTCCACAGGGGGAGCAGCTTCCCAGGGAAGGGGAAGCGCAGGATGCGATCGATCCTGCAGCGGCAGTGTGTCGTAGAGGGCCGCCGCTAAAATCCGGTAGTGTGCAAATAGAGTTGCCACCGGAGCCTGGCAGTGTGCAAATAGAGTTGCCGCCAGAAGCCTGGCCGTGAGCCGTGGAGGGCCGCCAGGAAGGGGGAAAAGAAGGGGGGTGCCCTCTCTGAGGAGAGAGAAGGGGGTTAAGAATTTTTCAGAGAGAGAAGGGGGTTAAGAATTTTTCTGTGATTTTACTCTGTGTATGGGAATGGTGTGGGGACGCTCCAGTGGATGTATTGAGTGAATGAGACGCAGGAACTCAGTGTCCCTAGCGAAGCGGAGAGTGTGTGCATGAAAAAAGTCTGGTTAGGTGGAAGGAGTGTCCCAGGTTGAACCTGAGCTTGCTGAGATGGGGAATTGGAATTTTTGTTGCTGTTTAAAAATTTATGACTTGTAATAATTTTATGAACCTGTTGAATATTTTTTCCTTCAGTATATGTGTGTGTGTTGTATGAGATCTGTGTTTGCAGTGATTGTGCAGTGTAATTTTTGTGAGTTTGTCTGTATCTGTAGTGCCTGTGTGTGTGTGTTGGTCCCTGTTTGAGGCTTGCATTCATTCTGGAAAGGTGGGGCAGAAAGCAGCCCTAATCTGTGGGTTCCCAAACTCTGTGTTCCTAAAATTGTTTCATTTTTTTGCTGCATTGCCAACGAAGTCTGGGAAGTCTGTTTTTTTTTTCCTTGTATATGTGGCTGCACAATTTGTATTTGTTGTTTTGTTTTGTTGTCCCTTCAAGGAATCTGTTTGAATCCCAGGGTTAGGTGAGTGTGTTTTGGAAATTGTTTGTGTGCCAAGGCATGTGTCTTTAATAGAATGGGCTGTAAAAGTATTTCTCTGCAATGTTAAGGTGAATGTAAAAGTGTGTCTGAAGCATTGAAAGGAGGGCTGCTCTTGCAATCAGGAATGTTTGTTAGTTTGTTTTTAAAGCTGGTACAGTCTTATTTTGTTTCTTAATTGACCTTTGGTAAAGCAATGAGAGTGGGGAGATGGACAGAAACAGAGAGAAGCCTTAGTTTAAACAGCAAGGATTTTTCTCTTTGCAGCAGTGAATTTTGCAAAGGAAGGGAATTTGCCACCCACAAGGGGGGGAAAGAAGATTATGTCTTCTGAGCAGTTTGATTGTTTCCAACAGAAGTTGATTAGGGAAAAAGCTTTATTTTATATCCCAGGTTTTAAGTTTTTCAGGGAAGGTTTTGAAACAGAAGAAATGGCTTCTTGGCAGAAAGTTATTTGGGAATGTAGATGTAGGTTTGTGGGATGTGTAATGAAGGAGAAGAGAATGTTGAAGTAGAATGGGAAGGGGCTCATGGTTAGCAACTGGCAGTGTAGCCCTGACAGTGTAAGTTAGGATTTGGAGTAAGTTTGAACCACAGGAGGAAAAGGGGGCAGAAATTTTGGAATGATTGGAAGGAAAATTGATGATAAAGTGAAGGTATACATATCACAGAATCATAGAATCATAGAGTTGGAAGGGACCCCAAGGGTCATCTAGTCCAACCCCCTGCCCAGCAGGAAACAATATTGAAGGCAATACACCACCCTCCATGCCAAGGTTGCAGAGGACATCTAGGGGGGTGAATCCATTGTCCAAACTATGGAGAGGACCGCCAGGTTGTTGCCATGGAAGCGTGAGACAATGAGAGAGGCCTGAAGATGGCTCTGCTTCAGAGGTGGTATATATAGTAAGCCCTTCAAAGATTGTTTTAAAAAGACAGGAGTTTTTCCTATTGCCCTGTCCATAATTCGTTGTTACCTAAAAGAAGCCTGAAAATTGTCACTATTTGAATGAGCACATCAAGGGTTCAACTCCATTGTCCTAATGAAACACCGTTGTGAGGAGTTAGCAATTTTGCTAAGCTGGCCGCCATGTGTGAGATGATGAGAGTGACCTACCGATGGCTCTGAAGCGAGATAGGCCAAGTTCTATTCTGTCTGACAACCCAACTCTGTCAGAATTTGTTCCCTACTGCCCTGTTTCCACCTTAAGTCCTCCTGAGGGTCAAAAATAGGTTGGTGGTGACTTCCGGTTAGGTGCCGAGTCAATGGCGGACGGGAGTCCGACGGCTCCGTCCTCCGTTAGGCGATAGGGAGCTCCGTGCCTGCGCCACGGGTCCCTTAAAGCCACGGGAAGAGCGTCCCGTGGACCGACGGCTTCGTGGGTCCCAGACGTGCTGTCTCCGCTCCTGATTTACCCTCGTAAGGGGGAGAATCGGGCGAGCGGAGCCCCAGCACGGGACTGAAGAAGCGGCTGCCTGCGGAGGATCAAAGCAGCGATCCCGCCAGACCTGAGCACCCGGCACTTCCTACATAGAAACTTCCAAAGAAACTCTGTAAGTCAAAAATTTGGATTATTTTACAAGTTTAAAGAGCACTGCTTGCAGAGGAAACTCCAAAAGGAAGCCTGTTCCCTTTGAACTGTTTGCGCGAGCTTGGTAGCGCTAAAGGATCAAAGCCGCGGCTAACGGGAAAGTTTTGCGAACTCTGCCAAACTTTTTAAAAGTGATTTAAAAGTTGTTTAAAGTTTGTTTAAAGATCCAAAAACAGTTGATATGGCAAAAGAAGAAGCCCCTCACCCTCTGGATTAGGATTCCGGGTCAGTAGCGGGCTGGGATATATTGTTGCCATTTTTTCTTTGTTGGTGTTCCAGTGCTACTGTGACTGTTTACCAGTGGAGATACTTTGACTCTTTTACAGCCAGATACAAGTTACTTTAAAGACTTGGTGGTTACACTGCAAGTGAGAAAACAGTTACTGGCTTGGGCTATTTAAAATAGACTCTTCTTGGCTTTAAGGAATTTACAATTCTGAAAAATCTGAACTCTTTGCCTAAAAGTTGGATTAATGGACTATTGTGGACTCCTGGCTCAGCAGCCTCTTTGTTCTCAGAAAGCTAGCTGCAGGCCACCTGGTGTTTACTTTTGGGACTGTTGGTCTTCTGCTGTGAATGTCTGAGATTGTTACTATAGCAACTGGAGTGACCTTGAGATTACAGTTACAGAGCCCACAAGGAATGGAACTTAGATCTAAAGGAACTGGCTCTGAAAAAAGGAAAGGCTCTGTTTCCTTAACTCTTCAGGAACAAATGGAGAAATTGGCTGCAAGTGTGGCAGAAATTGCAGAAGGCCTGAAAAGTGTCACCGAAGGGTTGAAGCAAACACAAGAATCGGTGAATGCTATTGGTGCATCAGTGAATACAACAGTTAACTCTGCAATAGAAAAGCTCCAAGTGGATATTAAGGCCGATATTAAAGCCTCCACCCAAACGTTAGAAAAATCGATTGGCCAAATTGAGGAAAACGTAAGAAAGAACAGAGACGAAATTAATAAAATTGGGCAGGAGGTGACCACGTTAAAAAAGGACTCGGAGGAAATCAAAGTGGTCAGAGAAAAAATAAAAAAGGTGGAGGAAAAATTGGACAATTTGGATTTGGAGCAGATCGAAAATATTGGAACACGACAGAGGACTGTGGAAGAGTCTCTTGCTTTTCTGCAACTACATCAGAGAGAAGGAAACTTAAGAATAAGGGGTCTTCCAGAATTGGAGGGGGAAGACCTGAAAGCCTATATTGTGGAACTATTTTCGACTTTTTGGGAGTTAGAAGAGGTAAACGTCTCAGCACGCATAGTGAAGGCCTTCAGATTTGGACCAAGAGGTTCCAGAGGAAAGAAAAGCACTAAAACAGTCAGTGACTGTTTGATTGTGCTACACGATAGACACGACAGAGACTACTTTCTGGATTTACACTACAGAAACAACCTGGTGGTACAGCAGAATAAAGTAATTTTTTACAAGGACATCCCCAGATTCTTTTTAGATAAAAGAGCTCCCTATAACGACCTGGTGACGGAGCTAAGAAGAAGAAAAATCTCCTTCAGTTGGGAATTTCCAGAAGGCCTGGCATTCACGTTTGAAGGGAAAAAGATAAGAATAAGGTCCTTGGCGGATAAGCAAAAGTTTTTGGACAAGCATCTGGAACATTTCAAAGGAACTCCATTGGATCCAGCTCAGCTTTACAAGTTTCCAGAAGTATTTCCACCACCGCCGGGACCACCAGGACCAAGCCAAGATCCAGAACAAGATAAGAAAGGACAGGCAACTGGAGGAGAGGAATAAACAAAGAAATGGCGCTCAAGTTAATGACTTGGAACGTTCGGGGATTAAATCAGAGACCAAAGAGACGCAGAGTGTTTTACAGCATAGAAAAGAAGAATTTGGATATAATATGTTTACAGGAAACCCACATAGTTCGGCGACACAGAAGATTGCTACAGAACAAAAAATTAGGCCAAGAGTTCATATCATCGGATAAGGTCAAGAAGAGAGGAGTAGTGATTTATGCAAAGGAGAAATATAGCCCAAGACAGCTATTTAAAGATGAAGAAGGGAGATACATCGCAATTGAAATTAATGTACAAGGCGAAAAATTTTTGATTCTGGGACTTTATGCACCAAATGATGGAAAGTCGATTTTTTACAAAAAAATCCATGATTTGCTGTTGGATTATTTGGACTACAAGGTAGTTTGCCTTGGAGACTTTAATGGGGCAGTTTCCACATTAATGGACAGATCTCAAAGAACAAAATTAACAAATGATGGGAAACTCCCAAAGACTTTTTTTGAAATGGTGGACAATTTGAATTTGGTAGATTCTTGGAGACTAAAAAATCCCACAGAAACAGAGGCAACGTACTTCAGTGAATCTCAGCAGTCATGGTCGAGGATAGATTATATCTGGATCTCGAATGAATTGGCTCCAAAATTACAAAAAGCAGAAATCGGTCCTAAAACGCTTTCAGACCATAATCCGGTACAGGTAAACCTAAAAATGATTTCCAAGGATTCTTTCAGGTGGAGAATGGATGATGCATTGATGAGAGATACCAAGCTAGTAGAAAGAGCGGCGAAAAAGATGAAAGAATATTTTCAAATTAATTGGAATTCAGATGTGGAGAAAAGGATTGCCTGGGATGCAAGTAAGGCGGTAATGAGAGGATTCCTCATTAGTGAAAAGGCAAAAAAGAAGAAACAACAAAGTGCAGAGATGGAGAGACTGTTGAAATTAATCAAAGAAAAGGAAAAAGAACTAAGAGGACATCCCAGATGTGTTAAAATCCAAAAAGAAATCAAATACTTGCAATCCCAATATGCGAATATCATGAATCAAGACATCGAATGGAAAGTGAAAATGATGAAACAAAGAACATTTGAATCTGCAAATAAATGTGGAAAACTACTAGCTTGGCAATTAAAGAAAAGACAAAAGGCAAATGTCATCAGTAAATTGGTAGTAAATGGAAAAAATGTAGAGAAACCGGAGGAAATCAGATGGTGCTTTCAGAGATTCTATAAACAACTGTACAAGGAGGAGAAGATAGATGAAGTAGAGATAGACCGATTTTTGGAGAAGAATGGATTGCAAAAGGTCCCAGAGGAAAAACTAACAATTCTCAACCACCCAATAACGACACAAGAAATAGAAGACGCAATAAACAACATGCAATTGGGGAAGGCTCCAGGACCGGATGGATTAACAGCAAAATATTACAAGATATTGAAAGACTGGCTATCACAGCCGTTAAGAGAAATTTGCAATAGAATACTAGAAGGAGATAGGGCACCAGAGACGTGGAAAGAAGCCTTTATCACACTGATCTTAAAACCAGATACTGATAAGACTCTAATGAAAAATTATCGTCCAATATCCCTTTTGAATGTGGATTATAAAATCTTTGCAAATGTTTTGGCTACAAGATTGAAAAGAGTGTTGAAAGATTATATACATAGAGACCAAGCAGGTTTCTTGCCAGGAAGGCAAATAAGTAATAATACGAGAATCATTGTGGACATTTTAGAAAAACTGGAGAGAGACATAAACACAGATGCAGCACTATTGTTTGTTGACGCAGAGAAAGCTTTTGACAAAGTATCCTGGACATTTATGAAAAAGAATTTGGAAAAGATGGGAGTTGGAGAAAAATTCTTAAATGGCATTAAGGCCATTTACACAGAACAAAGAGCAAAAGTTATTGTAAACAGTGTGATATCGGAGGAGATTGAAGTAGAGAAAGGAACAAGACAAGGGTGCCCTATCTCCCCTTTACTTTTTATTACGGTCCTGGAAGTCCTTCTGAATATGATTCGGAAAGATAAACAGATAAAAGGAATTAAAGTGGGAGAGAAGGAATACAAATTACGTGCCTTCGCGGATGACTTGGTGCTATCCCTGCAAGAACCAGAAGGCAGTGTCCCCAGAGCCTTGGAATTAATTGAACAATTCGGACTTGTAGCTGGCTTTAAATTAAATAAGCAGAAAACCAAAGTTTTAGGTAAAAATCTGAGTGCAGAACAGATCCAAAGAATTCAAGAAGCCACAGGCCTCAATTTTGTTAAATCTGTAAAATACCTAGGTATCAATCTCACAAACAAGAACTTGAACCTGTATAAGGATAATTATGAAAAATTGTGGATGGAGATAAAAAAAGATATGGAGATCTGGACAAGATTTAAACTGTCGTTAATGGGAAGAATAGCAGTGGTTAAAATGAATGTCCTACCAAGGATGCTGTTCTTATTCCAAGCCATACCAATTTTGGACAAACTAGACTGTTTTAAAAAATGGCAAAAGGACCTATCGAAATTTATATGGCAGGGCAAAAAGCCAAGAATAAAATTCAAGATTTTAACAGACTCTAAAGACAGAGGAGGCTTTGCCCTGCCGGACTTAAGGCTTTATTTTGAAGCTGCGGCCTTTTGCTGGTTAAAGGATTGGTTTAAACTAGAGAATGTTGATGTGTTGGACTTGGAGGGACATGATAATATGTTTGGTTGGCATGCATACCTTTGGTATGACAAGGTTAAAATCCACAGAACTTTTAAGTCTCATATTGTGAGAAAATCCCTATATCAGGTTTGGACTAGATACAAAGATTTGTTAGAGAGAAAGACTCCTAGATGGATCTCTCCAGTGGAGGCCAAGGCATACAAGAGACCGAATATGCCTGCAAACTGGTTAAGATATATGGACATATTGCAGCAGGAAGGGGACTCCTTTAAGCTAAAAAGTTATGATCAAGTAAAAAGTCAGGTCCCCGACTGGCTGCACTATTATCAGGTTTATGAAACATTTAAAATGGACAAAAAAGTTGGTTTTCAAGTAGAAAAATCAAAACTGGAAACAGAACTGATAGAATCGAACTTCAAAAACCTTTCCAAAATGTACAACCTTCTGCTAGAGTGGCATACAAAAGATGAACTGGTTAAATCCTCAATGATAGATTGGGCAAAAGATGTAGGGCATAATATTATGATGGATGACTGGGAGAGATTGTGGCAAAAAGGTATCAAATTTACTGCTTGTCATGGTTTAAGAGAAAACATAATGAAAATGGTTTATAGATGGTACTTGACACCAGTTAAGATTGCTAAGATGAATACCAAAATGTCAGATGTATGTTGGAAATGTAAACATGCGAAAGGTACCTTTTTTCATATGTGGTGGTTGTGCCCAGCGGTAAGCGCTTTCTGGGATAAGATTTACAATGAGCTCAAGAAGGTAATGAAAGTTACCTTTTGTAAGAAACCAGAGGCATTTCTCCTGAGCATAACCAATGAAGAGATACCCAGTCAGGATAGAGTGTTTTTTATGTATGCCACAACAGCAGCTAGAATTTTATTGGCGAGAACATGGAAAGGTGAAGAGATACCAACGGTGGAGGAATGGCAGATGAAGATGATGGAATATATGGAACTCGCAGAACTGACCGTCAGAGTCCGAGACCAGAGGGAGGGGAAGGCGTCGCAGGAGTGGAAAAAATTTAAAGACTATTTAGTTAAATCAGTTAAACTGAATATTTGAGCAGAATTAAACAGAACATCGGCTTTGGTAGATATGTGTTAGATATGAATGGTAAGAGGAATTGTTGTTATGTGAAAGATGTATGTGTCAATATATGTTAAGATAGGTTGTTAAGATAAGATACATAGTTATTGAGATATTTGACTAAGTAAAAGCTAAGTATATTAAAATTTGGGTAAAAGTGAATTGAATAATATATAAAGCTACCTTGAAGAAGTATATGTTTTTTGAAGACAGTGGAGGGAACGGGGGAAGTCCCCAAACAGAGAAGTTAGAAACAAGAAATATTCAAAGAAAGATATTGGTTAAGGTTTGTATATGTCATTTTTATGTTTTTATTGTTGTTATTGTTTTGAATGTTGATTATGTTTATTGTTGATTAAGTTTAATGTGTATTGTGGTTTTATTGATGTTTATGTTATGTGTTGATGTTGTATTTTGTTATCTTTTTCTTTTATTGGAAAATAATAAAATCTTATAAAAAAACAAAAAAAACAAAAATAGGTTGGTGGTGGTAAGTTAATTCTTGGACACTAGGTCCTGATAGGCTTGGTGAGGTGGTAAGTAGAAAATTAGGTACTAAGGATCAATGGCTGGTGCTTGGATGCAGGAAACAGAAGAGGAGGGAAAGTTAGTTTTTGATATGGCTGTTGGAACTGGTAATATAATTGGGATGGAGAAATGGAACATTAGGAAAGAGAGAACAGTAAGAAGAGAATAGCTATACCCAAACACCCTAGATCATTTGTACAATGTTATATTGGAAAAGATTAGTTGCTATGTAAAAGTTTTTTTAAAAAAAGGAGAATGTTCTGAAGGATGTCAAGATAGTGAGAATTGCAATGGCTCTAGTAGTGTGTCTGGAAGGTGATGTTGAAGAAATGGATCTTATTTGGGGGGAAATTGTATCTTTCTGTTCCCTGACATTAGCAGAGTTTATGCTAAATTGGTCTGAAATTGTGGTGATGCTAATGATGATAGTGTGTATGATTGTATTGTGTATTTGTTTATATTTGTGTGTATTCTAAGTTTAGAGTGTTTGCATGGATTGGAAAAATGAACTAAATTATTACTCTGGGCCCAAGGAGCTATGAGATAATCATTGCGGAAGAATATTGTATTTCGAGGAGATAGTGATCCGGCATGGTCAGTAATATCTTGTGAGTGTATGGGAGGCTGTCCTTATTTGATTGGGTTATTCTAGCTTGCCTCCCACAGGGAGGAGGACTGAGGTGTGATCAATATCGATACCTGTGAGGTTAATCTGTGAGGCAAAAGAAAGGCTGGAGGGGCCCAAGACACCACCCTCCAAGGGCAGATATAATCTCTGTAACTATCTCCTATTCTTTTAGCAGGTGCCCTAATGCCATGTAGCTTTGCTATGCTAGTTTTATCCCTATGCAGAGACTCTGAAACCTAAGTGGCAAAGATCCTACACAGTCTTTTTGGCAGCACTGCCAGTGGTGAAAGTGGCTGGTGTCCACCTCCTCATGTAGAGACAGGACCTGCCACAGTGTGCTGAAACATCCCTTGAAGCTGAAGATCCAGGGAAGCAACAAAGGCCAAGAAGCAACAAACCTGCTGCCAAAGCGCATGCCAATAGAAGAAAGGGAAGGAAAAGAACACTGAATGGGAGGACTGAGTGATCATATTGCCTTAATTTGTGTTGACCAGTTACCAGATAATGTGACCAGTTGAACAGTTTCTGTAATTAGTGTTAGGAATATTTGAAGTAAAAGATCCTTAGTTGTATTTGTTGTATCTGTTGATATTGTGTCCCCCATTGTTATTTTGCCTTTGTATTTTCTGTTTAATGCAATGCATGCATATAAAGTTGTGTCATGGATTCTTCAGCTCATTGCCCTTGCTAGAGAATATCAGTCATTTCCCAGGGACGCGCTGGAGAAAGAATTCCAGCGGTCCAAGAGAACAGGAGGGAATGGAAGGGGTTAATTAGCTAACCTATATATTTACCTGAATGTATTGTTAGTCCAGTGAATGTATTAAGTATAAAAGTGCCCCTGTTAAGCTTTTCTGTATGAAACTGCTCTGTAAAGCTGTGAACTTTGATCTGCATTGTACTTCTCTCTGGCAAGCTTTGCCTTACTAAGTGTCTGGAGATAACAGTAGACCTTACGCAGAGAGTACTGTAGCTGTCCTTCATTGAGAGGAACTGTTGTCTAGGTCAAGAGATAGGATGGCCTTGCTGGAAGTGCGCAGGAACCAACACTGGGCTAAATGTTCTTTTGCCTTATATGTCCTTTGCCTTATATGTATAACAGGAAATGTACAACAGGAAATGTTCCTTATATGGACAAGAGGAAGTTTTCTGGGGTGGGAAGAGAGCCAGAGAACTGTATAAGAACTGCTGGTAAACTGACTAACTTTTGTACTTGCTTGGCTATCTAAACACCGAAGTACCTCTGCATGCAGAAATTAAATCTTTCTCTCTCTGAAGCCAGAAGCCTCAGGTCTTTTCTGCTTCTATGTTTTCTCACCGGGCGCAACAATGGGAACCCGTAGGGGCAAATAAGGCTCCATTATCTCCATGTTCTCTCTCAGCCCTGCAGTCATGTACAGACACACTACACACATGGAGGTGATTTCAGGAGGTCAGTTATGTAACTCACATGTGTAACTGACATTCAGACCCATGAAAACAAAAATGTTCAGACTGGGCTGGATCGTTCCCACTGAGATATACTAATGGTGCCTACATTTTACTGCTTCTTAATAATTAAATAAACAAGCAGGTAATTTTTATTACTTCCAAATTTAAATATTTTTCAATTTAAAAAATCGGACTTTTTATCACTACATTGTCCCTGACCAAGAGCTTTGGCTCAAAATAGGTTTGGGGGAGACTTCTCTATGACAACTTGGTAGCTAATATCTTTTCAATCAGTTATATCACTTTAGGATATTGCCTTCTCTAGAAGGTTAAAAATAAGATTTTCAAGCCAAATCTTACACTCTGATCTCAGAAGGTACACCTAAGTGCTCCTCTCAACATCCTGTTTATTGAGCATTCATCCTGATTTGTTACACAAATATTATGCAAAGATTAGATTGTATCTGGTCTTTACTGAGCCTTCAAGATGATTTGTTTGCAGTGGTGACTATATAACAATAAGCATATGTCCTGCATACATCCTGATTTGTTTCTGGGGTCTTTATACATCTTCCCATTAATTATTCGTTCATCTCACACAGTGCATTTTCCTGTGACTTTTCTAACTGCAAGCAGTCCAAGGTTGTTGTTGTTTTGAGTAAATTTGCTGCACCTAGGCCTTGGGATGGGCACCTGTCACTCACCTTATGCTTAACAATTTATATTTAAGAGTCCTACTACTTCTGAAGGGCCTCAGGTTCCCCCTCTTTGACTTGGGGTGACCTGATACAGGAGAGGATGGAACTCCTGTACCTTTCAAAAGTTGTGTTGAAGAGAGAACCTTTTCTGCAGAATGGCTGAAGAAAACATGGCAGGTGGCCCTGCTGATAAAGCTAATATATAATGGGAATGTCATGTATCATAATTACCAAATTATTGAATGATGGACCCTGTGTATTCAGTTGTGGAATGACAGATGAAATACCTCTGCCACATTAATTTAATTTTCTATCACAATGTTACTATTCCTTTTTGTTCCATCCCCTCTTTTCCTTACTACTCTTAACCCCTTATTATTGTATTGTAGTAATATGTGCATATTTATATTTATATATAAATTTTAATTAAAAAAAGAAGATGGTTGGGAGTACCAAACAACAACAAAACACAAACAGACCCTCCAAGTGTCCTTATTTTCCATGGACAGTCCCGGATTTACAGAGGTCATCCTGGTTTCTTATTTGATCCCAGAATGTCCCACTTTTCCTTAGAATGTCCCAATTTCAAATGTTGGAGGGTATGGAGTTATGCGGCCCCCAAACCAAGGAGATAAGTAACTTTACAACCTTTAGAAGACATCTGAAGGCAGCCATGTACAGGGTAATTTCTTAATGTTTTATTATGTTTTTAATAAAAGATGTATTACTATTATTATTATTATTATTATTATTATTATTATTATTATTATTGAATAAGACATCCCTATTTTCATTGGATAAATATTGGAGGGTATGCAACCACGCACACCAACATAATGGGGAGGTGCAACTGGGGGGAAAGTCCAATAAGGGCTGAGCATGGAAAAAAGAATAAGATAAGTGAGAGTTTTTTGTTTCTTGGTATCTGTCCATTTATGGAGAAAACAAAATTCACTGGGAATCAGCCAGTTTTCAGATGTTTTCCCACAGGGACTGCCAATCTGTTTCTTCCAGTAAGTCTTAGTTGAGCCTACCACTCATTTCCCTCTGGAATTCTGCTTGTGCATTCCCTCTCTTTTGTCCTTAAAATTACTTTTGGCTAATATCTCTCTGCCTCCAAAGAGTATCATTCAGGCTGCTTCACAAGAATGGAGCAAAATGGTTTAAACAAGCTGGTGCAACCACAAATAGGTTTAAAGTTTGGATCTAATCAAAGGCAAACAATATAGACAGTGGCCATGTTGAGTGCTGATGATAACTGTGAGTCATTTCAGAAGCAGAAAAACTCCAGGACAAACAATGGGACAGAAGTAAACTGCAATAAATCATCATAGCTGTCTAAGCTGCAATAATTGACTTTTTAAATTCTGAGAGGTGCTTGAAAGCTTTTAACCAACAATAACAAGCAATTAATTAAAGCCTGTTGTTCCCAATGTGTGAGGAAGGCTGAGGATACAGTGGAAGTTTCTATCTGAGGAAAGAACTTTTTCCTGAGTTTTGCAATATCACATACTTTTGTGCATGGTCACACCTGCTGGGTGAAGAAATGGAGAAGTCATCAGCTTGCTACCACCAAACTTTGGGACAAGGCCATCAAAATCAGTTGAATAATGTCCCATTCAGCAGTGGGAGAGATAGTGCCCTCCTGACAATGCTGTTGGTCTCTTCTTTTTCTTGGGAGATATGGGGGGAATGTGACCTGTTGGCACTTTTTGATCAGCTCAGAAGTTCTGGTACTAGAGGCACTATATCACAGGGGTTCAATTCCTATTTGCAGGACAGATACCAGACAGTTGCACTGGAGACTTATGTTCATCTGCCTAGCATTTATACTGGTTTAAAGATATAAGGGCCTGGGCAAGGAACAGAAAAATGGCTGGTTGCTTGTTTCCTCCCAGTTTTTCTTTTTCTGTTTTGTTATTTTCATTTTGACACCCAACTCTGTATCTCATTTCCACCAAAATCAGGAGAGGCTGCTCTGCTGTCTGGAAGCAGCAGTGAGTGACAGCCAATAACCTGAATCTTAATTAGACAGAGTCACTGATAAGTGAGCGATTTCCAGGTCCAGGTCAATAGATGGCCTGTTCTGGGTGGAGTTGCATTCCTCCTGAAGGAAAATGTTCATAGCTTTGGGAGATACTTCTAGGACCATCATTGTTACCTGAGATTCAGGTAACCCCACTGGCAAGGAGCTTGCCAGGTTGGCCCTCTCTAACCTAACTACTATAGTGCATACTGTGGTAGCCACATCTAGACTACCGCAATGCACTCTATCTGGGGCTGACCGTAAAAACTGTCTGGAAGCTACAGCTGGAGCAGAATGTGACTGCCAGGTTACTGATGGATGCTGCAAGTTGGGATTGTATGTCAGCAATCCTTTAAAAGCTGCTATTGGCAATACCAGGTCTGGTATTAGGTGCTCACTTTAATGTATAAAGTTATCTGCTCATCTCCGTTTCAACTTGCTAGATCCAACAATCTAGTACCAGCAGACTGCCAGACAGCTTTTCTAAAGCTGACAAGCTCCACAGAGCTCACCAGCATGGGGTTTGCCATAGCATCTTCCACCCAAAATATCCTTCTTTCTTCATTCAACCCATAAATTAGTTCAGAAGACCAAGGATACGAAAGTCTTTCTAGTGACTTAAGGCCACTTATAGAACAGGGGTTGGGATCCTCAGGTCTGGAGGCCAAACACAGCCCTCTGTGCCCCTGTCTAGCCATTGGGACTTGCCCCAGGTTACACCTCCTCTTCAGCCACCCTTCCCCTTCCTAGGCCACATCCCTCACCGCCTTCCTTTGTTCCCTCATTGAGTGTTTTTGTCCTTGAACTCTGACCATGACCCTTGCCTGGATTAAGGATAGAGGGTGGTAAAAATAGCCTACTGTAGAAAGGTCAAGTTGACATTTGTTATTCTTCCCATTTATACCCATGTGTCCCCTGGAAGCTTGCCCAGAAGGAAACGTGGCCCTCAGTCTGATAAAGGTTCCCCACCCAAGTTATAAAAGAAAAGGTTGCATGGATCATGATGTTCACATGCTCCACATGAATGGTCACCTCTTTATAGTCCTCCTTTTTTTTATTCAGCTGCTATGAATTATTCCATATCATAAATTCTTCCCCTTTCTGCCATTGTTTCATCTATTCAACATCAGTAGGGTTTGTCCTAACATGTAAACTTCCTCAATAAACAGATTATCTGCAATAAAAGTCATCATGTCATTGGGCTGTTTGCACATAAATCCTGTTCTTGTCTGATCTGGCCACGGCCATGAGTGGGAACCTGGACATCACCCAGGTTGCAATCAGCAAGCTGTGGCAAAGTTTTTTAAAATATATTGTTGAGAAAGTCCTTGAGGCACTAAAATACTAGATTTTCTGTCAGTATGGCTGACAGAAAAATGACTATAAAAATGACTTTGTGCTTTGGCTCTGGGAATTGTTTATTGAACAATAGAAATAAAATACACATAAGAAAAGCATTGGCTTGGAGGATTATTGACACTGTTTTACTTCTCATATTGGCAAACCAATAAAATGAGCCGGCTGGGCGGGGGGAGGAAGAGGAGGAAGAGAGATTGGAGAGGAGCGGATGGATCCAATATGGCTGCCCTGATGGCCCTGAGGAGAGAAAGGGGCAGCAGAGGAAGGAATAATAAGTAAAGCAAAGTGGACTAGAGACTTCATATTGGCAAAGTTATCTTCCCAGTAGACTTTAGTGCCAATTTAGGTAGGACTTTGTGCAAATGTCCTCTCGAAATCCTACAGCTGTGGCAGCAGCCAGTCATTCCTCCTGAAGCCGCTGCCCAAAGCACTTTTCTTCAGGTAGAGTACAACACTGTGTGTGTGCCTTGCAGACTGCCCTGAGCCATGTAAGCTATGCTGCTTTCCTCTGATCTGTTCAACTACCGGATCTGTTCAACTTGGTCCCTTCAACCACCAGTGTTGGAGTCAAGCTGTTGGAGTCAAGCTCTCAGTGTTGGAGTCAAGCTCTGTTCAACCACCCAGGTTGGAATCAAACTCAAATATCAGTCCAGACAACCTTTGTATGTGGAATGAGGGTGGGGTGCCATTTCATTTTGTCCTGGCAAAATGTCGTGGACCAGCCCTGCTCTTAGCTTCTGGCAGAGGGTGGGATATTGGGGAGCAAAAGACTACCACACATAGCAGTTAAATATTGTATAAGCAGTGCTTTATCTTATTGGTTAAAAAATGAGGTGCCGGAACTGTTGATTAAAAATGCTGTGTGTGTCAGCAAAAAAATAGGAGGTGTTGGTACTTTGTGCCATCACAAAAAATAGCATTGTGCAGAAAGGAATGGAGGCTTGAGTTAGGAATGGGGGCAATACAAGTGTGTCTCTATTTTTATGAAAAACTGGAGGATACAGTAGTGTATGTTTCACACTAAAAGCTCTGCAATTGGAAAAACAAAACTCCAAACTTCCAGTTTGGGGAAGTGGGATTTTAATGAGGGGCTATAGTGACAGAACACCTGCTTTGCCTGCAGAAGGTCACAGGCTGAATGCCAGGAATTTCCAGGTAGGACAGGGCGAGACCCCATCAGAAAAACCTGGAGAGAAACTGCCAAGTATCATCAAGTCAGCGTAGACTATGCTGAACTAGACAGTCTGGTTTGGTCTAAAGCAGCTCCTTGGGATGCGTTCTTAAAACCAGAGTTAACAGCCCAAAGGTTGTCTGTGTGACGGTTATCAACCACATAATGATATCATGAAATGGCGTGTTTGAGGTCTACTACACCTCATAGGCAAAGAATGTGTGTAAATTTCCAAGGAAGACAGCAGCAGCTTGCTTCCTGAGAAGAGCATCAGTTTCAGATGAAGTAGACCCCTGAAGGTCACTTTTTTGTGTGAAAGAGGAAACACTCTTGGTGGCAATTGCAATGCTTCCCATCTGCTGTCTACTCCTCCACAGGCTGAGTAAGCAGAGGTCAATGACTCCAATGGCATTCAAAAGTTGGCAGATGCCGACCCCAACCAGATGGTTCAACACACCACTTTCCAACTTATTGCTATTCTTTCATGTGAATGCCCTAGGTCCTTTAGAGAGTTTATTTGCCAAGATTTAGGGGCTACCATAAACATCCAAAGGAGTGCACACATTAAAAACTGTTCCTTTAAAAAAAACACCCAATAAAATGGTGACAAAATAATCCTAATGATCAAAGCAAATGAGAAACAACCCAATGGGATTAGCTCCCCGAAATGCAGCAGGTTTTATCTTTCCTCCAGAATGTCACAAGGGAAGAGGATAAACAACGCTGACTGAACAGCACATACAAGCATGTGTTCAGTCTGTAGGGGTTAACTGATTCAGGAACCAGAGCCGTCTTGCAGATTCCCTTCCACGTCCTTTGTAGGACAAACAGATGGGACACTGCTTGAACAATTTACCTTAGTGAAGGGGCTAATCTCAACATATAATAATAATAATAATAATAATAATAATAATAATAATAATGGAAGGAGAGATGTATATTCTGAGAGGGGCTGGTGTCCCATTGACTCCCATAGGTATGGGTATGGAGCATAACTACAATGAGAAGTTGTATGGGCCTTGCTGAGGGCTCTTCCAAACTTCCTTTTGTGCCATGTTTCTAGGTACAGGTCAGTATTTTAAAAAATGTGTGTGAGAGAGCATTTTTTTTTCCTGCCCCAACACGAAAACCTGCTGTTTATTGCTGACAGCTGCCATCTGTGTAAAACCCAAATTGCCGCTTGTTCCGATTCAGTGTTAAAGAGCAGGTTTTCCTGGTGAAAGTAACAGGGCAAAAAAATTAAAAAGTGCTCAGACAATAGAGGTTTGTTTTATTTTATTTGAAAAATAATTTTTATTGGTTTTACAAATACAAAATACAAATAAACACAAACTAGTAAAGAAACGTATCTATAAAAAGAGATTTCCTGAATTTTGAGACACTCCCCCCCCATCCCTTCCTTGGAGTTATTTTAAGCATCTACAACTGCATATTCATCTGTACTCCATTTTTTATATTAAACCATATTGTCCATAGTATTTTTTTCCCACTACAAGTGAGTAAAAATCCTGCTCTTGTTTCCATCTGCTTACAGTGGTCTCCTGGGTAACTTTTAAAATTTTCCCCATTCTTTTATAAACTTTTTCTCCTCTTGGTTTCTGAGTTTTCCAGTCAGCTCTGCCATCTCAGCATAGTCCATGAGATTGATTTGCTGTTCTTCTCTGGTAGGGATTTTGTCTTCTTTCCAGCTCTGGGCTAATAGCATCCGAGTAGCTGTTGTTCCATACATAAGGAGTATTTTGTGCTCCTTTGGAATATTGGTACCTGTAATTCCTAGTAAGAAGCTACTGAAAAAAACTGCTTTAAATAACTTTTGTTAAGAAACCAGAAGCTTTCTGACAATAGAGGTTGAAAGTGTGACCTGTGCCTAGAAAGAGCTGGGTGAAAGATAACTGTGGTTGAGCCCTGAGCGACTTGATAACTGGTGTTTTGTACATATATGTGTTTCCCATCTTGAAAAAAATGCTTAGCTATTCCATGCTGAGATGAAAATATACCAGGATTCCAATTGCTGTCAGTACATTGAATGACCTTGTTACAACCCTGACGAGGTTGTGCTGAGGGCAGCCCCTCCTCTCAGCTCATCTTTACTCTGCTGGGACTTTTCATCTTCAGTTGAAGACAAACAACTAACAGTCACCCATGCAACCATTAAATCAGCGTGCAAACTCAGCATCAGTCATCATTTTCTGGAGTTGATTTCGTTTCCAGGCAGCTTTCAGAATGAGGTTATGAAGTGGGGAGAACAAAGTGTGTATGTCAGGAAGGCGGATTTTGTTTGTTTGTTTGTTTACTCGTCTGATCCCAAAGAACTAGCTTGTGTTACAATATTTTATTACCTCAAAATGTCCTTGCTACAACCCTATGTCAGAGATCGGGCTCTAAAGGGTGAGATGGAGAAGGAGGAATGGTTTAGGTCACACACACCCTTCTCTTGATGTTTCAGGAGAAGAGGGAGACAGCCTTGATTTACAGCAAGGCTTTGAGGTTTTTGAGGAAAGTCACAGCTCATAGAGAGATGATCAGAAAAGTTGGGAAGTGTTAGAAGAAGGGGCCGGGGAGGGGGGGACTGCAGCAGGGCAGCCAGATGACACGTTGTCACTGGAAAGTATTTCTGACCCCCCTTCTTCCAGACTGTTAAGAGTCCAGGGACAAAGGACTCAAAGACATTTGATCACGAGTGGCCACCATAAGGCAAGATGCTGTTGCTAGGAAGGAGGGTGGAGGAGCCCAGTTTGGAGCAATGCCATGTTAAGGCTTGTTGCGTTCTTTTGTCTCTCGCTACTAGGATTGAATAAAACTCATTAAAAAGGACTCTCCTTGTTTTCTCTGCTCTTGCTGCAACCAGGGTGGAATTGTTTTCCTGAAGCCTTGGCAGAGCCTTGACACCCTGATTTAAGGTAAATTAGTGAAGGCAACTGGGCGTGCATAAAGCACATCCCCCAGCCAAAAAATCCTGGTGACCGAAGTTTACCCCTGATGGAGCTATAAATCCCAGCACTCATATTCAAATCAAGTGTCCTGCAGATGTTTTGGGCTACGACTCCCACAATCCCCTGGGTTTGAAGGGCACAAGATTGTTGAAGGCTGCTTCAGATACTGTTCCAATTCCCACTGCTCCAAACTGGTTTCTGGAACAGGAAATTCTGTCACCTGCTATGTCTATGCATCTAAGACATTTCGGACCATTACATTTAAAATATCTGTTTGAGCAGGTCTTTTCATTGTATGATCCCATACACTTGACACCAGCTCTTGCTGACAAAGGTGTTTTATTCCTTCCACAGGTATCACACGACAATGATTCATAAAAGAAGGCTCAAATAATGAGAGTAGGAAACAAAATTCAGTGTTGTGCCATTGTCAGGACCGGAAGTGTGGGATGTTGAGAGAGAGACAAAAGTAAACCACTGGAAATGATTAACTTGATTTGGCTTAGCAGCTCAGAAGTGAAGAGCTTATTTTATGAATATAATGGAAAACATTCGTAATGAGCTGAACCAAGAGAGAGAGCCAAATACATTTGTAATCTGACATCAGCTAAAATGTTGCTTGCTATACCAAGAAAATGTCGCAAAGAAATAAGTTCTGACTTCAATGTATTGTTTATGCAATACTTTCAGCCTAAATAATTACTTTTTATCATTATCAGAAGTAATGGGTACTCAGGAATCCAAAAGACAGGGCAAATAGTCATCTGAGAGCAAAATTGACCAAACTGCATAAGCCACCCAACCAGTTGCTTTGGGAAAGCTTTTATAGGAACCAAAGATGAGGTGGGCACTCTAGGAATGCTCAGTAATGTCAGAGAAGATACTGAAACCAGATCCCTTGTGATGTCAGTGAGCAGGGACAAAGAACCTGTGGTTCTCCAGATGTTAAAACAAAATAAAAATTTAAAAAATTCATTCCAGTAGCACCTTAGAGACCAACTAAGTTTGTTCTTGGTATGAGCTTTCGTGTGCATGAACACTCCTTCAGATTCTTCAGTGGGAGTTCAAAATAATTTCTGGAGAGCCCCAGTTTCCCCATTCCTATCAAAGAGAATGCTGGAACAAGGCTCCGTGTGACAAATATCATGAGCCGACTCAGGCTGAGAAACAAACAAAATATATTTCTACTCCTGAATCATGAATTGCCAGGCATTTTGGTTCTGTCAGTTGATTCACTTCAAAGCACCTTCCCTGCTGAACATCTGGCACTTGCTTCAAATGTATTCTTCTTATTATTATTCCAACAGGCTTTCGGCTGAATTCTGATTTTATTGTCTTAACTCATTTTGAGTTTCATTATGTCGAATCTCATGTGCAACACCTAGAGATGACTGTGATTAAGAAGTATACAAATCACTAAAATAAAAACAAATGAATTTAAAAGTGAAATACACACTGACTAAGTTCAGTCATAAGGGAAACATAGGAAGCTATTTTACACTGAATCAAATCCTTGGTCCATCTAGTTCAGTATTATCTACACTGACACGCAAAGGCTCTCCAGGGTATAGAGAATCTTTTCCAGCCCTACCAGGAGATGCCAGGAATTGAACTTGAAACCACCTGCATGAAAAACAGGTGATCTACCACTGACCTATGGCCCTTCCCCAAACCACAACCAAGCTTCTCACTCTGTTACCACGCTGGCTTGGTACATGTACATCAACACACACCTGCAAAGTACTTCTTCAAGTTCAAGTTCAGAAAGCCAGTGTGCTATAGTGGTTAAGAGCGGTGGACTCATAATCTGGTGAACCAGGTTTGATTCCCCGCTCCTCCACATGCAGCTGCTGGGTGACCTTGGGCTAGTCACACTTCTCTGAACTCTCTCAGCCTCACTCACCTCACAGAGTGTTTGTTGTGGGGGAGGAAGGGAAAGGAGATTGTTAGCCGCTTTGAGACTCCTTAGGGTAGTGATAAAGCAGGATATCAAATCCAAACTCTTCTTCTTCTTCTTCTTCTTCTTCTTCTTCTTCTTCTTCTTCTTCTTCTTCTTCTTCTTCTTCTTGGAATTAGCCCTTCTAGAACACAACTGGCTGGGGGCAATTTAGCTCAAATGTGCTAGGGGGGTTATTTCCCCCTGTAATTCTATTCCCTTCCTCCTTTGTGCATGGGGAGAGGAAGTTCAGAATGAGCAGTCTCAAACCATGGTTTCATATCCTGGTTTTGGTAGCCCAACAAACCAAAGTTGTAAACAAAAACCCTAGGCTCACCATGGGACACTCTCATAATGCAAAACCACAGTCATTCGACTTAAGAAGGTTTGCCTGGAATATTATACCCAATAATCAAGATTTTTTTAAAGCACAACATGAACATAGAAAAAAAAATGCCAAAAATTATTTGAACAAGTGACATGGGGCCAAGAGGCTAAGGCTTTCCGGTTGGGTCCACTCATAAAACCACATCAAATTGTGCAACATACGTTGTAATGCTGTCAACCTATTAAAGACCATTTTCTTGTAAGGATCATGGCTAGCAATCAAAGTTTTGCAATGCTGTGGGTAAATAAGCAGTGATGACAGACACCACAAAGATGATAAATGGATGCAGACATTTCAGATCTAGACTTGTTGCTATATATCAGGCATCCCCAACCTGCGGCCCTCCAGATGTTTTGGCCTACAACTCCCATGATCCCTAGCTAACAGGACCAGTGGTCAGGGATGATGGGGATTGTAGTCCAAAATATCTGGAGGGCCGATGGTTGAGGATGTGTGCTATATATTAAGATACACAGTAGAGGGAACTATTGTAAGGTTAGCAAACAGGATATATAGAAGGAAATAGTGCGATGATCACAACTCTCTGGGGGGTGCGTTGAGTGGTTTTAGTTGTGGTTCAATGAAATTTTGCACTAGATTTTTTTAAAAAAATTGTAAGCTGTCTTGAGGGTCTGTGGTGATGGAAAAAAATAAGAAAAATGAAAGGGAGAAGTTAAACAGCACTGCAGTTTTCTGTCATAATCAATGCAACATTTATGTCACCCTCTCAAGTTTTCCTAGTATTAATGTATTCCACACAGATATAAGTACATACCTTAATAATATAGGAACAGTCCTACTGCATCATGCCAATGGCAACCTTGCAAGCAGGACGTAAGTACAACAGCACAATCCTCTCCTGCCATTTCCAGCAACTGGTATTCAGAAGCATGTGACCCTGTTCGGATATTGTCTGGTTTCTAGGACCATATTTTAGGACAGGAATGGGGAGTCTGTGGCTTTCCAGCTGTTGCTCAGCTACAGCTCCCATCATCCTTGGCAATTGTTCATACTGGCAGAGGTTGATGGGAGCTGGAGTTCAGTAACCTCTGGAGGGCCACTCAGTCTCTATCCCTGCTTTAGGATCATTAGTTGTCACCCATTTCTACTTCTACCTGGATACACTGCACAAAGATGCAGGCTCCAAGCTATGGGGATCAGGAAGAAGGAAGCAGCATGGGCAACTTTGCAAGTGCAACAACACATTCTAGCATCTCAAATACTGCTAGCATATTTTTTTTTTAAGGTAGACTATTTCAATCCTATAGTCACCCATCTCCTAAAACTTTGAGATGACAATTTTGATGGTAGGATACTAAGAAATTACTGTTGTGGCTCTTTCTTGACAGTTAGGTAGCAGTCTACTGCATCTCTTTCTTCTATATACGGTTAGGTATGGAACCCAAATTTCTAAAATCAACTGCAGCAACAATCCCAAAAGGTTATTTTAGAACCAATAATACGTAGAAAACACCACTTTTGAACACAACATAATTGCTCCTAGTAGGTCAGTGTGTGTGGTTAAATGTGGAGACAGTTTACTGAACTCAACCCGATTGAAAGTATTCAGCAAAATACTTGATGCTAAAGGCAAAGCTAAGCATGAAGATGTGTGCACTGTCTCCTCACATTTTAAACTTTTGTTTTAATGCAGCTGCAGCAAGGCTTTGAATTTGATCTGAGCGGATCGAAGGTGAAAGGTTTTTAAGCCTTTCCCAAGAGAGTTTTCTGATTAGAACTGCTCCCGCCCAGTTCTTTTAATTCTCACTGGAGAAAATATAGATGGACCCCAGTATTTTTCTCCTTATAAGTAGGAAAACAAGGACAGCGAGCAAATGTTGATCAGAAAAATGATCCACACATCCACACACACACACACACACACACACACTGTATTAAAGTACAAAGCTGAACTATCAAGAGATACTGTACATTTCTCCCTCATTACAAGTAGGTAAAATGAGGAGGAAATATGCCTGGTTGCTGGCTAACTTAGAAGCTGGTTATCTGTAGTTCCCAAACATTAAGCTGGTGTCAGTGTTGAACTTCTTCCCTTTGCTGTATTGTTATGCAGAATAAACCACAAAAATCTAGCTCACAAAGTTTCCCAATGCTCAGCAGCAGCTACAAATTATGAAGAGCAAAGACGGGAAAATTAGTTACATAATAAGTTTTGTGCTCAGTGTGGCAATACTGTACTCCTATAGAATTTCTCTGAACTTTGAAGAGAATAAAGCAGCTGCCCATGGCCAGACAGAGCCCTATGTTGAAGCCCCCTCAGAGCTTTTTATTGAGTCCAGAAGCCTTGCAGAGGAAGAAGATGCCAGAAAATTTTGGGTGGGAAACCCCCAGTTCCTTGTAGCTTGATTTTTGCCATCAGCCACACATGTGGTTCATTCGTTGCATTAGTCAGTATACAAAATAAACAGCCTATTTGGCACAGCCTCAGAAAGGACTGAGGGTTTGGGATGTCAGCCACAAACATGATGAATAAGTAAATATGTCATAGGCAAACTGAGGAGAACACAGCAGATAAAAAAATAAGCGTGGAAATTCAGTCACAGTGGTTGACCACATAACCAAGACTCATTCCTAAGAAATGCAATAAACGCAGCAATGGGGAAAGAGCCATCATCATTAAAACCGTTATCATCTTCCAATAACAACCTGCTCTGAAGAACATCTCTTATAAACGTGAATTCCTCAATTAAAATGCCTCTACTGTTTAAACCGGAGAGGAAAGCAATTTTTCTCATTATGGCATTATGTTCAGATCTGGTCTTGCACTTTGGTCCTGCTAATGCAAAGCTCTACTCCTCATCAAACCCTTTTCCTCTTAGGTTGTAGCTGTTTCAGCTCCATGCCCCCATGATGCTTGCACACCCTGTTGCTTCATGTGCTTGTGCAATTGCCAAGGGTGATCCATGTCCCACTATGATATGAACAGCCTAAGGCTCTTATGCCCAAGGGTCCACAGAGGCTTCAGAGGTGGGAGTGAGGCTGAGCCACTCCTTGTTTGGAAGGTACAGTCAATTACTTCACAGCTACTCCTATTTCCTGCCTCATCCAAATGTCCTAAATGAAAGCAACACCCATATCTGTCAACATCTTTGATTCAATTTTGAGCCCTCGGGTTTGCTGAACACATTCCTTTGAGCACATTTTATGGCACCCGGATCCGCTGCGCTTCATAACTTCACTCTTTGCTCTTGTACAAACAATGAGTGACATTGTTACATCAGGACAAATTGAGGATTAATTAAGATACAAAGACACTAGTTTTGAGAAATGATCACAAATTGCCTATAGGCTCATCCAGACTTCCTATTGCACTGTGTTCTCCAGGCACAGCACTGAGATTTAAAGCTCCATGTCTGAGCAGTGTGTGTGTGTGTGTGTGTGTGTGTGTGTGTTGGGCATGGCGCTTTCCCTGGGAAAATCCATGTTTTATCACTGAATTGAAGCAAATGGCAATCAGCAGAAAATCCGGTTGCTGTTTGCTCTGATATAGCATTTAAATGTGGGTTCTCCTGGAGAAAGTGCCAGGACAATCAATCAATCAACCAAGGCTCAGACATGAAGCTTTAAATCTCAGCCATGTGCCTAGAAAGGTTGCACAAAATGAAGTCTAGATGAGCCCTGTGTGTTTCAGCAGTCATCCACGAACAGAATGAACTGTGTGAGAATACCTCCTCAATAGACCGTTTACTTTTCAGGTTTTTATATATTTATGTATTTCCAGAGTGGTGCATACTCTAGTTAACTCCCACTTGGACTACTGCAATGCACTCTATGTGGGGCTATCTTTGAAGGTGACCCAGAAACTACAATTAATCCAGATTTGTGACTGGGAGTGGCTGCCGAGACCATATGACACTGGTCCTGAAAGAGCTACAATGGCTCCCAATATGTTTCTGAGCACAATTCAAAGTGTTGAAGCCCTAAACAGCCTCGGCCCAGTATACCTGAAGGAGCGTCTCCACCTCCATCGTTCAGCCCAGACACTGAGGTCCAGTGCTGAGGGCCTTCTGGCAGTTCCCTCACTGCAAGGTTACAGGGAACTAGGTAGATGGCCTTCTCGGTAGTGGCGCCCGCCCTGTGGAACACCCTCCCATCATATGTCAAGGAAATAAACAAGCCATTTGACTTTTAGAAGATATCTGAAGGCAACCCTGTTTAGGGATGTTTTTAATGTTTGATGTTTTACAGTGTTTTTAATTTTCTGTTGGGAGCTGCCCAGAGTGGCTGGGGAAACCCAGCCAGATGGGCGGGGTATAAATTCTTCTTCTTCTTCTTCTTCTTCTTCTTCTTCTTCTTCTTCTTCTTCTTCTTCTTCTTCCTCTTCCTCTTCCTCTTCCTCTTCCTCTTCCTCTTCTCCACCTGGTTCAATGTTCAACTAAGAAATCATCATTGGCCACTCTTTCATTTAAGGTATGTCTTAAAAACTCCTTTATGTAAATTCAGGCCACATCTGCACTGTACATTTTGTCAGTATTGTAATGTCTCATTCTCACATTGCATAATGTTGCGGGTTGCCTTTAATTACTTAATTGATGCATGAGTATGGGAACTATTTAAATGTCTCCTCCCTCTCTCTCCCTTTTACCCCTCTGCTGAAGAAGATGGATGCGAGAGTTTTGTGAGAGTTGTTTTGTTATTTGCTTTATAAATCAAACCTTAGATGTTACTTTCCAACCACAGTTGCTTTTGCTGCATTTTGCTGTAAAAGACTGAGTTTGCTATCTGCAAAATGGGCTTTTAATGCTCACACATTTAACACAGTTTCTGAGCACTTTGAACAGTCATGACTTCTCCCAAAGAATCATGGGAAGTGTAGTTTGTTAAGAGTGCTAAGAGTTGCTATGAGAGCTCTATTCCCATCACACACCTACAATTAGCAGAGTGGTTTGACAATCAGTGTCAACAAACTTCAGTTCCCAGGTTTCTTTGGGGGAAGGCATGGCTGTTTAAAGTAGTATGATGATGTTTTAAAATGTATTACATTGATGGAGGCTCATTCCCTTTCCTCCATGGACATCAAGGTGCCACACTTGGTTCTCCCTGCTCTCCATTTTATCCTCACAACAACCGTCTGTGGTTGGTTAGGCTGTGAGATAGAGAGTGGCTCAAGGTCACCCAGTGAGCATAATGGTAGAGTGGGAAATTGAACTCCCAAGTCCTAGTTACAGGTGGGTAGCCGTGTTGGTCTGCCATAGTCAATATAGACAAACAGGCCAAACCCTACGCCAAAGGATAAATGGACATAAATCTGATATCAGGAATCACAAGACAGAGAAACCAGTAGGAGAACACTTCAATCTCCCAGGACATTCTATAAAAGATCTCAAAGTAGCTGTCTTAATACAAAGAAATTTCAGAAATAGACTGGAAAGAGAAGTGGCTGAATTGCAACTAATCACCAAACTTAAAACCATGGAGAAACCTGGTTTGAACAAAGACATTGGATTCTTATCTCATTATACATAACAAAGCCATCTTTAGCCATCTCACCCCTTGCATTTCCCTGCAAGACTAACTGCAGCCGTTTAGAGTCGTCAACAGGTTTTCCACACTTATCAGCCTATCACCCATTCCCACCACCCTTCTGAGTAATACCCCTCCCCACTCCCCCACTATATTTAAGGATCTGGTGACTTCTGTTTCAGTGTATCTGAAGAAGTGTGCATGCACACGAAAGCTCATACCAGGAACAAACTCAGTTGGTCTCTAAGGTGCTACTAGAAAGAATTTTCGATTTTGTTTCCCAAGTCCTAGTTTGATACAACTCTGCAATGGTTGTTCAGTATTTCTTCTTCCTTCCTTCCTGAGTCTTTGAAAGGTCATATGAAAGGGTGCCAATTTTCTCAAAGACGAACGCCGCCACAGGAAGTTTTATTTTGTTGCTGGCTGGTTCTATAGAAACTCCCACATTTTTGCTTAGAGAGACTGTCTTCCCTCCAGCTGCACCTTTTCACCTCAGGATCACATTACAATATTCCTGCTGCCCTTATATGGCATGAGGAAGTGAATGCAAGCAGCAGGCACTACTAGAAGAAACCTTTAGGGTGCAAAGATCAAGCGATAACTGGAATTCATAATTAAAGGCTTCAGAAAATTTTGTGAGCCATAGATCACAAGAGCATTTGCTTTTGTACTTTATTCAACCTTCCTATAAGATTCGGGGCTCATCCAGACTTCCTTTTTTGCCATGTTTCTAGACACAGGTCTGGGCTTTAAAACTCCATATCTGGACAGTTGTTGTTGTTGTTGTTTGCCCCAGAGCTTTCCCCAAGAAAACCCATGCTTTGCTGCTGAACTGGAACAAATGGTAATTGGATTTTCTGCGAGTGCCAGGAAAAAAACCGCTCAGACACATGCAGCACGAAAGGAAATCTGGATGAGCCCTTAGAGGTAACCACAGCCAGGGAAGAAAGTTAGGGCTCATTCACAGTTCTGCTTGTGCCCTTAGACAGATACATTTAGATACTCTGAACTAGTGGTTGATGCCCATTGTGACTGGTAGGGCAGAAAACAGGAGGTAGAACCAGAGCTGATAGCAAGCAGAGACAACTAATTCTAGTTTTGTCGTCATCCTCCTCCTCCCTGCTGAATTCTACATGGGCAACACTGAAACTAAGGATGAAGGGAAGTTGACAGGTGTTGTCAAGTCCTGGGCTGTCTGTATGGAGGCAGGCAGGCAGGCAGGCCTGACTGAGGTTGGTGGGGCAGTGCCCTCACGTGCCCAAATGGACCAGCCTCCACTGCTCTAAACTGAGACCCACCTGTACACTCAGACATGCTTCTATAATGGACCTACAAAATCAGACACTTGTGACTGATGCACACACAAAAGCTAGCATCTCATCTTCTTTGTCTTGTTGTGTTTCCTCCTTTATGGACATCCATACTATTAAAAGAATCCTGCAGAGAAAAATAGCAGCTGAAATATTTCCCCCTTCCCTGCTGAGTTCCCTCAAATCAAATGTAATCACCATTGTTACCTGGAGGAAGTGTTGTCACCCACCATCTGTGCCTGATGTCCCTGCTCACTGTGCCCCTTCCCTCTTATATTTTTTTTCTCAACAGGATTTGAACTGCTTCTCTCTCTCTCTCTCTCTCTCTCTCTCTCTCTCTCTCTCTGATGTGGCTCAGATGTTGTTCAGCAGCACATCCTGATTACTTAGACAAACAGACCACAAGCTCCAGTAGAGATGATCCATATAATCTGATTCTGACTTCCTGGTGCCCTTTACAATGGGTGGCATTTAGGCAAAAGACACCCATTGAGATCATAGGCAGATCAGGAGTGATTTGATCTAAAATTACGTAGAAAATTACTTCTTTCATTATGTTCCATGTACAGGTTTTGTACGTGCCCATGTGGTTAGCTGTCTGCATTACTAATTTAGTGCACAACTGCTGAGTTAGCATCATGACTGCCTACCACCTGGACACAGCCTAACTTGTAGCCCTGCAGATGTTATTGGACTACAGTTTCCACGTTCCATAACTATCAGCTGTGCTAGCTGGAGACTGCAGTCTCCACCGTGTCTTCAATTCTCCGACGAAGCACAAACCCCGGGTGAGTGCCTGGGGGCTCTTGCCACCACTTGGCAGAAATTGTGTGTATGGGGGGGATGGAACTCAACTTTTGTAACACTATGATAACGTTAGAATTATCACAAGTACAGTGTTTGAATGCACAGCTGTATTGTATTTTTCTCTGTGAAAAACAACCATTTTTCAAATGCCATTGAAATCCTGGTAGCCCAGGTCAGTTCTAAAAGTAAATATGAACTTTTTGCCCAGGTCAGCTGGACCTGGGTGTCAGTCCCTAAATCTAATCCTGCTCAAAGCCCTGTGAAAAGTACTAGCTGCAAGAAATATTCTAACAATTTTCTATTACCAGGCAAAGCATTTTCAAGGCTCCAGGTCTCGAAACTGTCAAAAGAAGGAAGCAGAGCAAGAACGAACATGTTGCCTTTAATGTTATATAGATGGTTTGAACTCTCTAGGTGTTTTTATTTGTGGTATTCAACTGGATTTGTTAAAAGTGGGGATATATAGGCAACAACAGCAGGAGGAATCAAAACTCGAAGCCATCGGCACACCCACCAGCTTTGCGGAAAGTGTTCACATTTGGTGAATGACTAGTTACTACTGTACAAAGAGAAATAGAATAAACTATTGCTAAATCTCTGACAGCTTCTGGTTTAAGCATGTCAAACAAGAAGTACCATGCCTATGTGGTTTGACCTATTTTATAATGTGAATCATTTCCCCCTTGATCTGAGGCTTGGGCATAGGGGAAGACCCACTGGTCAGCTTTCCATCAAAGCTGTGCCTCCTTCACTTACTCTGTGCCATGGCGGTGGAACCCTCCAGATGTTTTAGGACTCTAACTCCCACCAACCTAATTCAGCAAGGCCAATGATCAGGGATGGTGGAAGTTATAGTCCAGCAGCGTCAGCAGTGCCACAGGTTCCCCAATTCTGCTCCATGCTGAACCAGAAGACACTGCTTTGAGGGAGACTTCAACCTTCCATGTGGCAAGCTGTTCCTCACATGGCTGTGATATGTATGTGTGTGAGGCACAAACCTATGATGCAGTGGAAGAAGATCCAACTTGCTTTTACACACATCCAGGAAGTCTTCCATAGATCTAGGAAGTCACCAACAGAGCAGCTGTGAAGATCAGTAGATAGCTATCTCAATTGCTTCCACAGTCCATTTGCACTCATATATCCTACCTTTCAGTTGTACACTATCAATTAAAACAATATGCAATCCATAAAACAAAAAGACCAAAACAAAAAAGAGATTAAACAAAACAAAACAAAAACCCATACAGTGGTACCTCAGGTTACAAATGCTTCGGATTACAAATGCTTCAGGTTACAGACTCCGCTTACTCGGAAGTAGTACCTCGGGTTAAGAACTTTACCTCAGAATGAGAATAGAAATCGTGCAGCGGCAGCGGGAGGCCCCATTAGCTAAAGTGGTACCTCAGGTTAAGAACAGTTTCAGGTTAAGAGCGGACCTCCGGAATTAATTAAGTTCTTAACCAGAGGTTCCACTGTATATTGAAAATCGCAGGAAGAGGAATGTAAACCAAGTCAAAATTGTGGCAGAACAAAAAGATGTTGGCAGCACATCAAAAGAGGGACCAACTGCATTTCCTGCCCTAGGCTCTGTCCTTCACTCCAACCAATCCAACCTCTGATTATGGTTGAAGGGCCTCTGCTGAAGAGTGCAAGGGAGGGGCAGACCTGTGAGACAACACAGTCTGTGTAAGAAGCCAGTAGATCCAAACAGTGTTGTACTTCGCTCTGTTCCCCCTAAGCCACACTTTATTTCTACCACAAAGTTCATCTGCAGCTATGAAAACTTGTTTTTATTAGCCCCTCTTAGCCTTCCACCTTTACTCAAATACAAAAAAGTGCAACTAGCCCTTCAGTGCTTTGTATCCAGTCATCGCTCTTCATGCCTCAGACAAAATAAACTTGCAAGGCCTGGGCAGAGAAAGCCAGATGGGAATATGAAAGCTGTGTGTGCAGGTCTCCTGTGCCTTGTACGACTCTGAATGCAGTCTCTGCTTTCGGGATTGGAAAACGGGGCTCTGGTGAGACCTTTCACATGGGCGCTGCACCCATGTTGCAAATGGCTCAGGTCCCAACTATTTTATTTAAATGCTGCCTCCACCCAGGCAATTTTACAGGCCAGTTATACTTTACAGCCACCACTTAAACTTTGCAGCACCTTTTAGAGCTGTCCATGCAGAAGATATAATCACACATGGTGTGCTTTGGATTCTCATGGAGGTCACACCAACCCAGACTTAAGGAAGGCATTTGTAGTGACATGGAGAAAATTGTGCCATCCATGTCAGGGGTGAGCCACAACACTAAAACAGTTAAAAACCACCCAATAGCTGCAATATGGTGCCAGTCCTGAAACTTGGTGTACTAAAACATGAGGAGAGTGTCTAAAGGTCTCATCATCTGATTTATGGCTCGGTGGCAGGGCATATGCTTTGAGATCAAAGGTCCCAGATCCAGTCCCAGTAATCTCCAGTATAGATGCACTGAGTCCAGTAAGGATATGTTCAGTCCCAGGCATCTCAAGGTAAGTCAGAGAAAGACCCTTGTCTGATACCCAGGAGAACAACAGCTACACAATTTAGATACAGCATGGAGCAAGATGGGCCTGTGGTCGGACACAGTATAAGGCAGCTTCCTATGTTCCTAGATTTGTGAATTTCAAAACATAAAGGCTTGTTTTCTTGAAGAGGAACGGATGCATTAGACACTTTCCCATGCATGAGTCAGTGTAGTAACATACCCATCAACTGGCCTGATAAAATCGGGGCATCCGGGTTTTGGGCACTGTGGGCATCCAAAAACGCATGATCTTGGAGCCCAAAAATGAATGCCTGGGAGAAAATATGCCAGATCATGACCTCGTGTGAGACCACAGAGCCCCAAAACATGTGTTTTTGGGCTCCGTGATATGGCGTGAGGCTGTGATCCCACACATTTTGCCCCAAAATGCGTTTTTGAGGCTAGGCGTTCTTGCATGGGTCACATGACTCACACAGGAACAGAGCCATGTCCCAGATGTCAGAGGGTTAAAATGCTGGTGGGTGGTTTCAGTGCTGGATTCTGATCATTGCTTCCAGTGGTCAAATCCCCACAGAGCTAGCCATGAACTCATATGAAAATAGCAAACCCATGTCTCCCTAGCTAATGTTTAATAATAAAAACTGCTGGATGAAGGGTGGTATACCAATTTTAATAATAATTTTAATAATAATAATAATAATAATAATAATAATAATAATAATAATAATAGCAGCTGCAAAGAGGGGCATACAAACATATCCACCCATAAGTATGTAGATAGACTCCCCACCACCCACAAATATCTCATTAGAAATAGAAATTAAAGGGCCGAGTTAATTACAATATTTGTTAATCATTTCTATAGGATGCCTGATCACATAGGTTTCCCAAACTGTAGGGGCTCTCAGACCTTCTACCCCCAGGGCCCACTTGGAAAGGTTGAAAATGACTGAGAGCCCAACAGTCACAGAATTCTGGAGGCAAATATTGCCATACTGCAGCTGGCAGCTACTGACATTTTCTACCAATATCTAATTTGTCTTTGGAAATTATTAAATCCTTCCATTTCCACTCCACTCCCAAACTTCTCTGTCTCTCAGCCATCTTTACCAGCATGCAAGCAGTTACTGGTTCAGCTGAAAGACAGGGCTAGTGGGGATGGTGCAGGTAAGTGAGGAAGCAATTTGTAGGCTGTGGCACTGAGACTCAACTGAAAGTGGCCCAAGTTCCATGTGTGCATCTCAGCCCAATGTCTGAGAAACTCTGAGGCACTGGAAGTTTCCATTAATTTTTCTTCTATGCTCTGTTATGTTCTGCTATTGCTGGTCCTTTCTTTTTCACCTTTTCTTTTACAGTTTTGAATTATTTCAGTTAGATAGATGATAGATGATCTATAGATAGATAGATAGATAGATAGATAGATAGATAGATAGATAGATAGATAGATAGATAGATAGATATAGATAATAATGATGATAGATGATAGTTGATAGATAGATGATAGATAGATAGATAGATAGATAGATAATGATGATAGATGGTAGTTGATGGATGATAGATAGATAGATAGATAGATGATAGATAGATAGATAGATAGATAGATAGATAGATAGATAGATAGATAGATAGATAGATAGATGATAGATATGAGAGGGGTGGATCCTGGAAGTTAAAAAGGAACTGTCCCTATAGAAAAATGCTAATTTGGCTGCACCACAATGCTTAGGACAGATTATAAGCAGCTATATAAGCATCACTGCAACAGCGGTACATCAGTATTGTATGCAAATAGGCCAGCACAAATGTTTAGGAAGGGGGATGTTTAGGAAGGAGCTTTTACTCTTTTTTCCTTCCTAAAAAGAATATTTTTCAGATCCTGCCACTGGTGTAGTCCATATCCCTACGAATGAACTTTAAAGGCAGTGTGAATAGCTGGAGGGGATGGCAGAAATCACAGTTTAGGATTTTCTTCAGTGCTTTTCTTCATGCACTGATCCAAGAGTGTGCCCCACTGAAAATTCATGGGGGTTACTTCTGAGTACACATGCATAGGATTACATTGTGAGCACTGATCTTCGCATGTAGCAGAATGACACAATAAGGTTTTAAAGGGGTAGTTGGGCTCTTCAAATTCAGACTATGGGGGGAGGATGGATATCACATGATTTAATGCCCTCCTGTACCTGCAGGTAGAAGATCAACATGGCAAGAAGTGGGCTGGTTATAATAGGTTGTGTTTTTGTTTTAATTTTAGGAAGCTTTTTCACATGTGGAACCCATGCAGTCTAAAGTGGTGTGGTCCACCTTGCCACTTGAGAATGGTATCACCTCTTTCTGCTGTGTATGCAGACTATACATTTAATATGACTTATTTCAAAGAATTCTGGGAGCTGTAGTTTGTTAAGAGTGCTAGATATGGTAATTCTGTGAGGTGGAAACTACAGTTCCCATGATTCTTTGGAGGAAGCCATGTGCTTTAAATGTGTGTTGAATATGCTTTAAATGTATAGTGTGGATCTACGACAGAAATCTTAGACTCACGTATTTGGGAGTAAGTCAAATGGAAATACAGTGCTACCTCGGGTTACATACGCTTCAGGTTACACACTCTGCTAACCCAGAAATATCGCTTCAGGTTAAGAACTTTGCTTCAGGATAAGAACAGAAATTGTGCTCTGGCGGCGCAGTGGCAGCGGGAGGTCCCATTAGCTAAAGTTAAGAACAGTTTCAGGTTAAGTTAAGAACAGTTTCAGGTTAAGAATGGACCTGCAGAACAAATTAAGTACGTAACCAGAGGTACCACTGTAAATAAAGATCACTTTTGGGTTGGCATGCATAAGATTGGGCTCTCAAATTGGTCACCCAGAAAAATCTATTCCATTGCTTTTGAAAAATAGTGTGGGAAATAAACACAAAAGTGGGGGGAAATGGAACAATATAAATATTTATTTTTTCCAGTATAAAACAATAAAACATAAATAATCCTGACTGAACAAATTATAACAAATCACATATCTGTTAGATCTATTGCCAGTCATCAGAAATGTTATCAGGTTAGACACTTTTTCTTCTTCTTCTTTTCTCTTTCTGTGTCCATATTTTATTTCCAATATGAAGCCAAGATATATTCCATAGGAATCATAATAAGCATTATTTTGACTCTCACAACACATCTTCTCATTTCAGCAAGCAAAAACTCTCTTACATACACATTGAGCATACACATTAGCCTTATAAAAGCTTGGATAGCCAAAAGAAAATGGACTCACAGTGATAGCCTCTCTCCGGTGGCTTCATTAAAATTGCTTATTCCAAACAACCATAGGGTTATGCATACTTCACAAAAACTGTTCCATAAATACATTAATATAAATAAGTGCAGTGCAATGGTGTGGGTTTGTTTCCAAATGGTTAATCTGGGGAGGATGACTGAACTCAGCTTCTGTCCAGCTTCTCTGACATGTCATTTCCCCCGACAGCATGGCTAAGTGTTCCAAAGAGACGATCCCAGTGGGTAAAGTATGGGGCATAGTTGAATTTGAATTTCAAGTGATGGAGATCATGGTGTGGTGCTCCTCCATACAGACCAAATGGAACCAGTCTGTGGGTCGACCACGGCAGGTCATAGCCAGAATGATCCTCCACCGCAAACCAGATGTTGGCAACGAAGAATGTCATCTCCGTCAAAGGATGACACTTCAGCAGCATCGGGCTGATCCCCGCAAAAAACCCCAGCCAAAGCAGTTCCCACATGCTGGCGTACTGGGTGGTGAGAGCAAACGTAGAGATGTGCTTGTGGTGGACCTTGTGGAAGGTCTTGTAGAGCCATGGCACCCGGTGATGGAGCAGATGCCACAGGAAGTACAGGAAGTCAAAGAGCAGCAGGCAGAGCGTTATGTCCAGCAAGAGCCTCGGCAAGGCAGGAGCATTCACTGGCAACCTCACTGGTCTCCAGTACCAATGAGCAACAGTCACTGGGAAAATGCAGACCAGGTGGTGGTAGACGTTTTGAGTCATGCAAAGCGCCATCATACTCAGAGTGGGAGAACTCTGGGGCTGGATTTTGTACTTTCCCAAGGCTGGGACTCGAGTGCTTAAGAAGTCCAGAGCAATGAACGGCAGGCAAAAAGCTGTGTATAGCGTAAAGTTGAACAGCACTGGGAAGAAGGGTGACTTGAGCAAAGCCTCCTGTGTTACGATGAAGTCCCAGACCGGCTGCAAAGCCAGCATGCCTTCCCTGTCCTCCAGCCCATCACAACTGAGCAGCTCTCTGTTCTGAACACTGGAGTTCATGCTGCCTTGTGCTGCTGCTGCCGCTGCCTTGTCTGTCTGCTGTTGGAGCTGCAACCGGACTCCTTTTAACCAGCCTTCTTTCATCCACTCCTTCAAATGACATCACATAAGAAGGGGGAGGAAATTCCGTTAATTAACCCGTGCAGTTTCCTTTCTTTCTCAAAGTTAAAGAAAGCAAAACGTGTCAAAGGAATTTCCCCGTTGCTTATTTCACACGTTTCCCATTGGTTGAGCTGTCCTTGGCCACGCCCCCTCTTCTGCACATTCCATTGGATTTTTCCAGTGGACACAAGCCTGTATAGCCTGTTGCCTATCTTAGCTAGTTTGTGAAAGAAATGACATTCTGCAGGATGCAAAGGCATAGGGAAATAAAAGAGGAGCACGTGCACAACCTCCAGGCAAATGAAATCAGTAGAGTCTGACGAGGGTGTGTTTCAGAAACTGGGAAAGAAGTGAATCACATTCTCAGATTTGTGACACGGATTGAAAGCACGGGAGTCTATCAACAAAACCTGGAAACCTAACTTCTGGCTTCTCAACTGTTGGCATGTACTAGAGCAGGGGGAGCCAACGAGGTGCCCTCCAGCTATTGCTGAATTTCAATTCCTATCCGCTAATAATAATAATAATAATAATAATAATAATAATAATAATAATATATTTATTTATACCCCACCCATCTGGAATAGGGATCAGCACATATCTAGGGCTGCTAGGCAATTGTGTCCATTTTTTTTTCTTTCCCCCATTTTTCCAGTCTTAAGTTCGGCACACTTCATTTCCACGTCTGTTTGTGATTTTTAAAGAAAATAGTCCTCATGAAAACTCACCGGCATTTTAGTGTGAATTTCTCCTAATTGTATGCAACTTTGCCCAATACAGTCACACCTCGTGTTGCATTAGGTTCATGTTGCGTCTTTTCGGCATGCGAACATGGCAAACCCAGAAGTGTATACTTCGCACATGCGCAGAAGCGCTCTATCACACTCCGCGCTTGCGCAGAAGCGGCGCTCTAGTTGCAGACTTTTCGGTGTGCGAACAGCACCCCAGAACGGATCGTGTCCGCAACTAGAGGTACCACTGCATATGCATTTCTGCAAAGCCATTTCCCCTGCTACAGTGTATTTTTGCATGTTTTCATTCATGTATGCATTTGTATCAACATTTTACCCCAGTTTTGCATTTTTTGGTACACATTAGGCGGCTAGAGAACTGCATTGCAAAATTCAGAGAAGTGTGAATTCTGAAGGATGGCTGTGTTTCAGTTCATGTATTGTTTTGGAAAGTGCAAACCAGGTTGATTGACCTTTAAATAGGAACTGAATTGGATTTCTCCCCCATCTATGCATGCAACCCATGCAAGTCATTCATATATAACACTCAAGCGGCAATCCTATGCACACTTAATTGGGAGTAAGTTCCAGTGAACATAATAGGAATTACTTCTTAGTAGACATGGATGGGATTTTAAAGGATAATTTAGTCAGTGTGGTGTAGTGGTGATAGGCTGTTGGACGAGGACCTGGGAGACCACTGTTCAAATCCTTACTCAGCCATGAAGCTTCCTGGGTAACCTTGGAGCAGTCACAATCCTGCTGCCTAAACAACCTTATGGAGTTGTTGTGAGAATCTGGTGGGGAGGGGGGAGAACCATGAACACTACCTTGAGCACCTTGGAGGGAAGGTGGGCTAAAAATGTAAACAGCGACAAAATAAAACAAATCATAATAGTAGCAGTAGCAGTAGTGCTCTACTGTAGTAAGCACTGGTTTACAGTCAAGTTCATGCCACCCCTTTAAGAACCAATGTCCTCTGACAGTTCAGTCTTCCAGAACTGTCCCCACTCTTGGACTGGATGGCCCTTGTGGTCTCTTCCAACTCTATGATTCTATGATTCTTATGGTTAAAGACCATAAATGAGGGGGAATTGTGAAGAGCCTGATATCTCTCCGTCCTCTACACTTGTTATTGGCACAACTGCGTCTAGGGGTATATTGCATCATCCATGACACGACTGTTGGAATAAATTACCGGGACGAGGCACCACAAATGGTTCAAAACTTTAAATTTTGAAGGGACTGTGGAAATTAAGCATCACTGCCATCTATTGGACACAATTAAATATGCAGGGCACTCCTTGCTACTGCACACAGCGCTAATCCTGAGGGATAAGAAACTAATAATGAATGAAAATGATTCCCCCGAAGGGAATAAACTCTGCCTTGTCTGTTGTAAGTGCTGTTTCTCACTTTCCTCGGGGCTATAGGGAATTAAGGATGTGTCAAGGATTAAGCACTTCTAATCTGAAAAATCCTCCAAGACACATAACGCCTCTCCCATTTCAGAATTCATTTTGTTGGCCACATCCAACTCATCACTACCTCCAAGAACTGGTCTAACACCTCAACTGCCTCTTCTTATTCAGATGAGACAGAGAGCTAGAGCTGGGTGTCATCTGCATATTGATGACACCTCATGCCAAATCACAGAGGCTTCCTAAAGTTGTTAAATAGCATGAGGTACCGTGTTTCCCCGAAAATAAGACACTGTCTTCTATTTTTTTTCCTCAAGAAAACACACTATGGCTTATTTTGGGGGGATGTCTTATTTTAACCACTCCGCGTCGGTACGCTGCATAGCCATACCTATCCAGGCCGTCTTAAGGGAGGCGCCGCATCACTATGTCTTATTTTTGTGGTATGGCTTATATTGCGCAAATGCATAGAAATCCTGCTACGGCTTATTTTATGAGTATGTCTTATTTTCGGGGAAACACGGTACAATATGGTACGCTGTGGTACCACAGTACAACTCCCATAGTGCTGAACTGGAACCTCCCATGACTACATTCTGGAAGCAGCCCTAAAGGTAAGAGCAAAACCAATGATGTATAGGGTCTCCAGCTCCCACCTCTCTGAGATACTTGAGAAGGACACTGTGGTCCACAGTACTGAAAGCAATATAGAGAAGAAGGAGGACAAGCAGGGTCACACTATCTGCAACTCTCACCTGATAGATGTCATCAACAAGGGTGCCCAAGGCAGTTTTAGTGCCATGACCTGGTCAGAAGCCAGACTGGAATGGATCCAAGATGTTTTACAAATATTCAACAACTTAATGAAATTGCTAGTTCTATTAACTACATTCGTGTTCAGATGGTGTGTGTGATGGGCTAGGACTCAGGCTCAGACTTGGAACCAGAGGAGTCTCAGCCTGCACTGGATCCTCTGCCTCGGACATCAGCTGAACCAAGTCTGGGGCCTGATTCTGAGGACCCTCAGTCTGCACAGCCCTCCTGCAACAAGCACCAGCTGAGCCGAGTCTGGGGCCTGAGTCTTCCCTGGTTCCAGATGCGGGGAATACCTTGTTGACATCAGCCAGGTCGTCACCAGCAGCTGGCCCACTACCAGCTGAGGCTGAGGCGGCTCCTGGGTCAAGTAACCCAGCAGCGTCTCCTGGGTCCAGTAACCCACCGGCATCTCCCGAACTACAGAGACTCAGGGCTGATAGGAGAGACCTGAGTACTCACAGGAGGAGTGCTCGCCTTCAGCTGAGACGGGGTGATGAGTTGCCAGGGGATTGGGACCAACCGTTACCCTGTCTAAGATAAAAGGCAGTCAGAACCCCACCCCAGGTTGCAGGAGCAACATTGCTGGTTGCTAGATCCTGGTGGTGTTCCTGCCTCTGACCTGCCTTGGTTTCCTGCCTATGTTCCTTTTCCTGTCCTGCCCTGCCCTAGTTTCCTGCCTGCGTTCCTGTTCCCAACCTTGCCTGGCTTCCTGCCCTGAACCCAGCTTCAGCTACATTGGACCGTCTCTACGTTGACTCTTTGGACCACAGACCGGACTTGGACCTCACCTCTCGGGTAACCCATGGGACCAGCACAGTGTGTCCCTAAATCCTGGATCAGATATGGGGAACCTGTGCCCCCACCCCAGATGCTGTTGGACTCCTAGTCCCATCATCCCTGATCATTGGCCATGTTGACTGATGGGAGTTGGAGTCCAAAAACTCCTGGTTCCACTCTGCTGACCAATTCTAAAGATGTGATGGGGAAACAATTTAGGTGAGCCATTAGACAATACTTTGTGGAAGAGAATCTGGGTAAAAGCTCCCTTTAAAGCTGTTTCACTAAAGAATCCAGTAAAATGAACTTAAAGTTACACACTGGTTGTATATATACCCATTGAATAAAATGACATATCAGCTAAGTTGAAATTAAAAAATAAATAAATAAAATTGTCCAGTAGCACATTAGAGACCAACTAAGTTTGTGATTGACCCTCCCACTATATATAAGATTCTGGTGACTTCTGTTTCAGTGTATCTGAAGAATTGTGCATCCCTTTGGATCCTAAAACAGCATTTCTATTATATTAGAAACTGTTCAACAATAACTGTTCAACAACAAGGATCTCATTGCTCACCTGATGACTGCAGCACAGCTTACTATTGAAAGGTATTAGAAGAATCTAAATGATGTGCCTCTCGTGACTCTGGGAGTTGATATCAATGGACAAACTGGAAACCCATATCTGAGAGAGTCCAATGGACAAGAAAATCACTCCTTTACAATAAACTTGGAAGAGTTTTATTACTTATGCAACACTGATAGAACATGGTGATAGGCCTCCCAGAACCCAGTGGAATGATATCTTCATTGAAAAACTGAAATGACTTAGAAGTTAAATGTAATTAAATGGACATGTGGAGCTTCTGTGGGGGGATCGTTGAATATTGATTGATGTTTCTTGTATAAATAAGTGAAAACAGTATAATATTGGGGGAAGGGTAAAGGTCAAGGGACCCCTGACCCTTAGGTCCAGTCACAGATGACTCTAGGGGTGCAGCGCTCATCTCGCTTTACTGGCTGAGGGAGCCGGTGTACAACTTACGGGTCATGTGGCCAGCATGACAAAGCCACTTCCAGTGAACCAGAGCAGTGCACGGAAACACCGTTTACCTTCCCACCGGAGTGGTACCTATTTATCTACTTGCACTTTGACGTGCTTTCGAACTGCTAGGTTGGCAGGAGCAGGGACCGAGCAATGGGAGCTCACCCCGTGAACCACTGACCGTCTGATCGGCAAGCCCTAGGCTCTGTGGTTTAACCCACAGTGCCACCCGCGTCCCTATGGGGGGGTACATATAATCATTGTGAAGACAGCCCTGTACAGGGAAGCTTTTAGATGTGTAAGGTTTATTATGTTTTTATATATTTTGGAAGCTGCCCAGAGATAAAATGATGATGATGATGGTGGTGGTGGTGATGATGGTGATGATGACGACGACTGTGGTTCATGTGCCTCCTCAGTCTGCTGTCCAAGGTCCATGCAAAGACCCCTGTGCTTTGTTCTCAATCTTTATAGCAGACCTGGACCAGGCAGCCTTTCAAACAGAGGACTGCCCCCTAGAAAGTAAGACACATGGACACGCACGCGTCTGATTGTGTCAGAATGGGAACAAATGCTGAAAATGTGGCCCTTCTGATGGTTATGGGTGAAGTAACTGCCGCACCAAGCATAACTTGTGAATGAGCCATCATGTTCGGCAGGTGGGAGGAGATACATCCCAAATCTCAGTGCTTTCCTATAGACCCTGTTTACACCCTCAGCTGCCACCTACCTGGTGTACCTAACATGATGCACACTATACAGGCATTTGTGAAAGAGGCCCCAGGCTTAAATTTTGCTTTCTAAAAGGTCTTCTGTGTAACATGATTGCACTGGTGGATGCAGCGGCTAGAGCTGATGGTTGCATGCTTTTTCATCTCCACATAAGAACCCACAAATTATTGCCATTCTGCTTAAGCAAACACATTTGTTTTCTGCAAAAGAAGCTACGTTAGGGGGTTGGCTAGATATTGGAAATCTTGCTTTCAGGCATGAGCAAAAGGTTTCTTTCTCTCTCTCTCTCTCTTTGATACATGTTGCAAAAGCAGCATCCTCCATCTAAAGATGTTACAGAGCAGTTACAAAGCACCATTTGTAAGTGCCACAGCTGCATCTTTTGATGGCAAATAGCATCAATTCACTTTAAATAGTAACTTGTTCCAGAAAGGTATCCAAATGAAAGCAAAAAGTGGCAGCACTATCAGATTCAAAAAGCAACAAAAACTCCTCTGTCTAGGATCTTTAACTAATGATTTCACCCTTGCAATGAAAGCTACTTAGTAAAAGGTGAAAAGTATATGATCTGAAGAGAAACCAGAGTTTAAGGATTAAGTATGTTGCTCTGAAGTGTCCATATTGTGAAATGTAATACAGGGATTTTAGAATATTTGTGAGGTTTTCTTTCTTTCTTTTCTCTCTTTTCTATGTGTCCTCCCTCCCCCCCTTTTCTCTTTCTATACTTTCCCCATTTTCTTTTTTCTTTTGCCTTTCTCTTTCCTGTTCCCCCCTCTTTTAGTTTTACCATATGAATTAGATAGTAAGATGGTATAAATTTTACCTGATAAGAATATATATATATATATATATATATATATATATATATATATATATATATATATATATATATATATATATATATATATATATATATAATTTCCAAGTAAAATCATTTCCAAGTAAATGGTGTTTAATCTCAAGGTGCCAGTTTTTAAGTACAGTGGTACCTTGGGTTAAGAACATAATTCATTCTGGAGGTCCGTTATTAACCTGAAACTGTTCTTAACCTGAGGTACCACTTTAGCTAATGGGGCATCCCGCTGCTGCCGCGCCGCCACTGCGCGATTTCTGTTCTCATCCTGAAGCAAAGTTCTTAACCCGAGGTAGGCCTACTATTTCTGGGTTAGTGGAGTCTGTAACCTGAAGCATCTGTAGCCCGGGGTACCATTGTAAGTGTGACACATCGTGTTGCTTTCAAGACAAAGGTTTATTGCTTTGGAGCACTCTGAATTAGAGCTGAATTAGAACTCTGTTATGGGGAGTGGGGTAGCATCCAACTTGGTCGTGTTCATTAATGTCAATGAGTCTACTCCGAGTAAAACCTAGTTGACTACTCCCCAATATCTTCTTTCTAAAAAGCTTCCTAAAAGCAGATTTCATGTTGCCACAGGTGTTAGCAAGGCTTTAACAACCCCACTCTCCATGACAGAATTTGGGAAGATCAGATTTACTTTCAGATATACCGTATTATGCAAGTTTACTGACTTAAAGGCTTTTCCCTTCATCAGGACTACTGTGATGAGAATGCAACTTAAGTTGTGTCTCAACACCCCCATTAAAGATGTATGGATTTAAATACTTCAGAGCAGAGTGAATATTTAATTCCCTGAGGGATTACTAAACTACACATAGACAACCTAGCAATGTTGTTTGTACAGTGGTACCTTGGTTTACAATCTTAATTCATTCTGAAAGTCTGTTCTTAAACCAAAGCATTCTTAGACCAAGGCATGCTTTCCCATAGCAGCAGGAGGCTCAATTTACAAATCAAACACACTCAACAGGAAGCGGAACATGTTCTTATTCCAAGGCAAAGTTTACAAACCAAAACACCTACTTCCGGGTTTGCAGCGTTCTTAATCCAAGTTGTTCTTAAACTAAGATGTTCTTAAACCAAGGTACCAATGTACTTAAAAATTGTGTTTTATGGAAATATTTTTACGGATAACAAAGGAACATAAGTATAGCATTTCTGTTTTCAGTTTATAGAGTATTTTCTATAGGACAGTTACATTTGGTGTGAGACACTGCTATTGGAGGCATTGTGAGTTTGAGGGGGAGAAAGAGAGTTGGGGGAGAGAAGTGGAAGGTAGGCAATGCTTTCCAGGGTGAATTTTCTTAAGAAATATGGGAGTAACATCTCCCAACAGAGGCTCCTCTGTAATTAGTGCTTTCTCCCCTTTTCTCCATCAAAAGTGAATAAACAGAGATAAGAAAAACTATCTAAAAACTACCAGGAATACAACTGCTAACTAAAGGAGGATTCCAATCTAGAAAGAAACTAATCAAATTAAAGTTTACAACTCAGTGGTGGAGAGGAGGAGAGAGAGATTAGACCAGAAACTGCTGAGGGAGCTAAGAAATAGCCGCACTCTACCCCAGAGCAGATAGATCCCAAGGCTGAGAAACAACTGAAATTGGACCAGGTCCTCAAAGGAAAAGACTTGGACATCACCACAAGTACTTTTTCTACCCTCAATAGGCATGCTGTGCTAGAACAAGAATCTGCTACACAGCATGATGAAGAAAGAGTAACAAAGAATCTCAGCCACTCCTAAAACAACAGAGGAACACCCATGTTCACTGACAGAATTAGAAAACGCAAGGTTTCTAAGCAAACCTTTCTTATAACTGAGATTGTGATAAACCTGTATGAGAAACAGAATCTTAAGAAATATTGTAGTTCTTTTCATCAACATAGATTGGCAGTGATGGGTTCTGAAGGAATACTTCACGTTCACTTATAATTCTGCATTAAATCCATTATCTCTATGTACATGCGCTGTGGGGCATCACAGCCTGCGACAAAATCCAGATGTTGCCATTCAGGAATATTCTTGTGGTAAACTAAGTTTGGGATCTGAGGCAACAAGAGGGCAATGTCCTTTGAGTCTGCAACCCAGTCGTTACCACCACTCCAGACAGCTGTTGGAAGAGTCATCAGTTGTAAATTGTAGAAAGGTGGTGTTGACTAAAAGAGAGGAAAGAAATAAAAGTTTGAAAACAGTTTACAAAGACTTCCTGATCAACACACACACACATACACAGGCAAAACACAAACATATATCTAAGTTGAGGGGTGTGGAGGTTGCTTTAGCATTAAGGACAAACCCAGGCTCATGGTTTGTCTCACTCCAAACAAACCACAAGATGGAACCAAAGTTTGTTCTCAAATTTACAACTCATGGAGTGTCTGGAGAAAGACAAGCCACATGCCTAGAACTGAGCAACATGCTAAAGCAAACTATGGATTAGCTTGCAGGAGAGCAGCAGCAGGAGAGTCAAGGGAAGTGTGAAGTGGCCATGATCTCCTCTCAGGAAGCTCTTCCACACCAGCATTCATGGCAAGCTTTGGTTTCGTTTGGCTTAGCGTTACCTAGAAACCAGCTCAGTGTCTTCGACTCATTACTGCCAACTGTCATCACTGTGATTCTTCCTACCGCCCCAGTTTTGTTAGCACTGAAGAAACATGATTGCAGTTTCAAGACAGACTGTTCTGGAAAAATTTCAAGTAGTTATGGCTGTAAGAACCAGATTTATATCTTAGTTAGCTAATCTATTGTTATGTACTGAGTTGAATAGGATCCAAACTGCAGCAGTCTGATTGGTCCTAGAACAATAGGATTGAGATTGCAGCAGTCTGATTGGTCCCAGAACAATAGGATTGAGATTGCAGCAGTCTGACTGGTCCCAGAACAATAGGATTGAGATTGCAGGAGTCTGATTGGTCTGCAGGTGCCACCCAATCCAGCTCCAGGTGGAAGTGAATCCGCACTCTGATTGGCATACAGGAGTATCCCGGAATTAGCCAATCACGTGGGGCCCATTGTGTAAATAGTGTATATAAAGCAAACGTTTTGGGGGAACTACATTCCTCACTACTATGAGCTGAATAAAGAGCGTGAAAATCACACTGGGCTCCGAGTATCTTTCATCTATATAGAGGGATAAATTTGAAAGAACATACACACTGAATGAATGGAAGCAATCCTCATTGGTGTGATGTATTGCTTTATTTTTTTAAAAATGTGCATCTAATTTAAGAGATATTTTGGCATATCCTAAAGTAAATCCAAAACCTCTTTAACACCATAGATATTATCAAGCTGGGCCACATAATTCCCATGTGGGAGTTGTAATGGTGGTAAAATGAGTTCCTTGTGCAATCCTGATTTTAATCAAATTTACCATCTTAATGAAGCATATACCCACAACACTCAAGGGAGTGATTAGTGTGGCATGACCACAAGAAAGATTAAGATCTGGACAGGGGAGTGCAAAAAAACTCAACGTGTCATTGCTTAAACACTGTATAGAGGAGCAACGTGATGCTAAATCTAAAATATTGGTGCTTTGAGAACATACATGGTTCAGAGAAACCATTATAGACACAATTTAAAAGGAAGGAAATCAGAGAGATCTATAGATTAAGGACAGTACCACCTGGTGGACTTAAGGAGAACATAAGATGGGTGTCTGTTATGCAACAAGTTAAATATGTACTTTTAATGGAAATTATGCCACATTTCTTGCCATTTCAGTTATTATTGTTGTCACTATATTTACTTAATGCATGAAATTTCTATGAAATGGAGCTAGAAACCTGATTATGCATGCAGTTGCTATAATTGGTAAAGTAATAGCAGATCCTCTTACATGAGTTGATCCTGTATCAACTGAAGTTATTGGCTTTTGACTTCACATAAGCAAAGGTCATATTTGGATCTGATTTGGTGAGCGTACTGTGACAAAAGTCAGGTGCCCGCCCCTCCACTGCCGAGTGGTGGCAAGAGCCCATGGGGTCCCAGGCACCCATACAAGGTTTGTGTCCCTTTGGGGAATGGAAGACATGGCAGACACTTCTGTGGCTTTAAGAAATATGCTTTATTCATCTATTTATGCCTTCAGTCTGCCTGGAGGGAGGCCAGATCTTATGGCATGGTCATTTCAAGAGGAAGCAGCACAGACAGCTTCCTGCCTGCCAGGCCAAGATGGATTTCTGCTCTTCTACCAGCTTCTTCCCCCCAGCAACCCTTGCTCAAAAACGCCCTTTTCCTGTCCCCTCAAATACACACTATCACCTTGGCAACATCTCATTCCATAGGCAAAAGGATTTCTCTCCCCAATGGCCCATCAACACCTTTTGTCATGTTAATAGGTTTGGTCTTCACTAAGCCTGCCAGTCAGGAATTTTCTGTCTGGCACAGCTCTGCAACTTGTACTTTAATCCATACCCCATTTAATCAAAATCCTAGCATTTATTTATTTTTTCATTTCTCAGGTTTAGGGATATCCCTCCCCTAAATCTATAACAATAATTTTAAATGAAAGGTTCTCTGCATAAAGGATGCTATATAACAAAATAGTTGACTGATAATGACTGCTCTCCACATCAAATGGGGGGGGGGATGACGTTTGCGTGGTCGTGCGCAGCCCCCTGAATTCCTGGGCGACACCTGGTAGTTCTGCTGGCTGCGCCCTCCCCCAGAAGGGATACCTGGGGCCTCCACCTATCCCAGTTAACCGTCCAATCCCACCTGGAGGAGGTGTTGCCAATGGATTGGCCAGGTAAGGGGAGGGACTACCCAGCCCACACAATAGAGGGTATAGCTTACCTGGGAAGCAGCAGTCAGCTCCAGAGCTTCTCCCACCCTCCACTCCCTCAATTAACGCTTATTTTGCAGGTTAACCTCTTCTTCACAGGCACGCAGGCGCTGCTATGTCAAGGCCGCTGTTGAAGGGCCGGAAAGGAATTTCCCTGCATTGGCAGGTTTCGCCTTTCCCGTAGCAATTCATCACAACTTTGGAGGTTTCAGGCCTTGGGCGAAATCTTTTAGTCATCTTCCTAAATGGGGGGGGGCATGGGGCAGTGACTCCACGGCCCCAGTGTGGCAGTGATAACAGGGTTCCTCGTTAAAGGGTATTGGGGGGAGGCATTGGCCATACACCAAGAGGTTGTCATTGCTCTCCCCCACCAGTGGCGGCAAACAGGGGGCAGGCTCTCTGCTTGAATATATGTTCTCCAGAGCCAGCCCAATCCCCACACATTCTGGATAACCCTGACGTTGCCCAGATCCCTGACTGGGGGCTGGGTAGGAAAAATGCCCAGTTCCTGAGCCAAGGTCTCCCTACATCTGAATCTTAATAAAGTTGTGGCCAATTTTAATCCCATAACACGTTGTCTTGTGTCATTATTTCACTCAGGGGTTGCCTGGGGTTTGGGGGGACTCCGCCTGTCTGCACAAAGCTCGGAAAACTTAAAAACAAATTTGGCATTTCTGTTATTGTGAAAGCCTAATTGAAGAACATTAACATCTTATGTAGGCACTTCAGCTATTTAAAGAATAGGATTGAAGAAGTACAAGAATATCTCATGTTACTGAAAATGCTAAAAAATAGGGGTCTTTATGACATCTGGGGTGAACAAAACCCAGGAGACACCAGCCATACATTCCAATCGGGACGCCATGGGGACAGTATCTTACTCACACAAGGCCTGATCCCTTTAGTGGAATCAACAAACATAGGCAGCATCAAAATCACAGACCACACCCCAGTAGAAGTCACGGTTAAAATAGGAGAAGAAACACAAACCACCCCATCATGGTCCTTCAGTCCCACCCTAACCACAAACAAACAAATTAGAGAGAATCTCACCAAAACTACTTCAAGGAAAATGACGTAGACAACATAAAACCCCCCTCCTATGGGACGCAATGAAAGCGGTTACCAGAGGAGTATGCATAAAAGAGAAAACACTCCTTAAAAAACAAACCTCCTCAAAAATTAATAATTTAGAAAAAGATATCACCACACTCTCATCACGCTACAAACAAACAGGATCTAAAAAACTCCTTCAACTTATAGAACAAAAAAGAAAAGAAATAGACTCCCAAGAAATCAACAAAACAATGATAAACATTTTATATTCTAAGCAGCGCTTCTATGAATATGGAGGGAAAAACTCCAGACTATTGGCAAATAGATGTAGGGAAAAAGCACTCAAAGCAAGAATACACTGCATCACCAAAAAAGATGGCAACACAACATTCTCCCCCAAAGAATTAACTTCAGAATTTGCAGAATTCTACTCCAACCTATACACCTCCCGTAACCCACCCGAGAAGAAAATCAGAGAATTCCTAACAGAAATGAACATGCCTACCCTAACTAGCGAGGAACAGGAACTCATGGACAGTCCTATCACCCCAGAGGAAATAGACACAATCATCAAAAACTTAAAACCACACAAAGCCCCAGGCCCAGATGGCTTCACAGCAGAATTCTATAAGAAATTCAAAGAACCCCTGATGCCCTACATGACACGCCTGTTTAATGACATCATGAAAGGAGGGCCCATTCCTAAAACTTGGACCCTCTCCAAAATAGTCTCCATCCCAAAACCATTAAAGGACAGCCTCAAAGTAGAATCTTACCGCCCAATCTCATTAATAAACCAAGACTACAAAATCCAAGACTGATCCAAAACACCCACCCACCCCACTCACACAGGAAACCAAAGATCACCACAGCCAACCACAAATGAACAAGCACACCCTATGCCAATCGCGACCTCTCACTGCCAAAGAAACATAAGCGAACAACAGAGAACCAACACAAATGATGCTGACACCAAATCCTACATATATTAAGGAAAATAGAAACATCGCCTCCCCACCCCACCCTCCCCCCATCCCACCCACCTCCTTCCCCCTTCTCTGCCTAATGTCTCAACAACCAAAATTGATCTGTAAAAATGTTACATGGAAAAATGTGAGAGACATTGTACACACTTTTGTAAACCAAGAAAATCTTTAATAATAATAAAAAGAATATCTCATATGCTATCTAAAGACTTTCTTTTTATTCTGATTGTTGCATGGTTCTTCACACCTTGTAGATGGATTCTTTTGATACATGCTCAGTCTATGGATTTATGTAAACAATTAACCTAACATATTTATGGGCACAACAACCATTTGATTTTGTGTATGTAAAGCTTTATTATAAACTTCGTTTAAGTTTGTTACCCTTGACTTTTTAATTTTACCTTGGAACTTCATATTATCCACCATGTGTTATACGAACAGCAGCATTTGCCATGAGTAACTGTGGCCAAGCCTTACCAGTATCTACCCTCATATAAACACACCCAGAAAGAAATACTCAATTTGTGAGAAATTCTTACCTGGTTGTGGTGAGCCATGTTTGCTTCCTTGCTTCCCCAGTCAAAGCCTTTCAACTTTCCAGCCTTCATAATCTGAAAAAGAGGTGTACCATACTTTGAAAAAATAAATGGGGAAAGCAGGTGATATAGAAGTGTGCTATAGGAACAGACAGTGGCACCGGCATAAACAGGGATGTTGAACATGTCTAAAACTATGCTATGATTAATACTATGCAATAATGTATAACTTCATATTTAGCGAGATGAACAAAAGTTAATGTAAACATACAAAGAAAGCTGCACAAAGCCATCTGAAAGCAGAAGACCTGTTTTTTTGGACTGCTCAACCTTCTACGTCTCCTCAGTTTATCTGATAACTTGAGAATGTTTGACATGTGTCCTACTAGATAGGAGTTGTCTGTTTTACACCTGTTGTTGTTGTTTAGTTGTTTAGTCATGTCCAAGTCTTTGTGATCCAATGGACAAAAGCACGCCAGGCACTCCTGTCTTCCACTGCCTCCCACAGTTTGGTCAGACTCATGTTGGTAGCTTCGAGAATACTGTCCAACCATCTCTTCTTCTGTCATCCCCTTCTCCTTGTGCCCTCCATCTTTCCCAACATCAGGGTCTTTTCCTGGAAGTCTTCTCTTCTCATGAGGTGGCCAAATTATTGGAGCCTACTTGGAAGCAACTCTCATTTAGCTTAGGGGGACTTAAGTAAACACACAAAGGTTTGGGCTGCAAATTTCTCTTCTTATCTAATATGAATTCTCTCAGCCTCTGGGCAGCTGGATTAAGCTGGGTGGTTGGATAAGTAGCCCAGGTAACCCATTGCTCAGAAATCAGAATACTGAGCAGGGATCAGGAATTTCAACTCCACAGTCCAACTTAGTGTGCCAGGGGATCCTTTCTCACCCAAACACTTTCCCACAAAGACACCCACTTGCCCATCAGCTGATGTCACTCATTTAAATTCTGCTCTGCTTGGGAGGATTCCATGCAAACCCCTTCCTGATTGATTAAGGAAGGAGTTTGCATTGGAAGTGTTACTAAAGTGAATCAGGAAGAGGTTTGCATTGGAATCCAGAAGGAGCACCTTGCAAAGAGCTTTGACATCCTTGATTGTTCTAATAGGTTATTAACAGCTTGGATGCCCCACCCTGTTGTTAAACTTTATGTGTGAAACTGATCCTGATAAGAATCAGGCCTGTGGAGCAAAAAAGGTTCCCCACTTGTGACACTCTCAAAATTATTCCCAGGGAAGTGTGCCTAGAACTGCAGGCTAAGTCACCGAATCAGAGTTAGAAAACACCAACTCCCTCCCTAAAGATTATTCCACACAATTGATCCAAAATAGAGAGCAGGTTCAAGGGAAGCAGTGGCTAGGAAGAAACAACGCAACTGTGGGATATATGAGCCTCAAATAAGCAGCATGTTTAGCTCTAGTGAATGCATGAAGGGTTTATGACAGTCCAGCCAGGCTTAACTAGGTCATTCACCCTCACTTTGGAAGGAAGGGATACGAAAGTCATTATTCATTCTCTGTTCCACCATGTGAATCTGATCAGAAAGAACATCTTAGGTAGATGCTCCTTTCTTCTACCGTGTGGCTTTAGCAAGCAATCTTTGTGTTTCTATACAAATAAATTAAAGTGTCTATCTTTTCTTGCTGCTCTATGGGAAAGCAGATGACTCTGACCTCTGAAGAGTTTGTAAGTAAACCATTTATAACTTACCAAACTTATGCTCCTTTTCTATGCTAAGGGAAAGAAGATGGCTTTGGAAGAAACTTAAAGGGAGATATTTTAAAGGTCTAACAGCCTATATTTCCATGTTTTGTCATTTTATATTTCTGCTGGGGCACCAAAGAGTATTTGCCCTAAACTTGGATCAAGGAATGGAGGGAATTCTCCTTTTATTCTTTTAAACCATTTACAAATAAGCATTACAATCCATCATAAATGACTCTCATGAACAAGTCAGTTTCCAATGCCCTTCTACAAATCCATGTTATTTAGTGCTACAAGTCTGTGACTTGTACCTCTTTGTCAGGTTGTTCTGTTCTCACAGAGATGTGCAGAAGCTACTGCATTCAAGACCATGTGCTCCCAAATCATAGCACTGCCTTGCCTGCCCAATGATATGAAAACACAGCCTTTGCTAGACTGGAGCCATCCTGATGCTTTGGACTACAACTCCCATCAGCAAAAGGCAGTGTGGCCTGGCTGATGGGAGTTGTAGTCCAAACAGGCGGGCAAAGCTTCCAGTAGCACTGGGTTCGTCATTGAGTCACAAATCAGTAAAATACCACAGAAATGTAGTATTTGTTCATCTACCTGCAGGGGGACTATTTTGCCAATAAATAAATAAAATCCATTGGGGAAATTAATGTATCTGTAGCTTTTGAAATCTGTAGCTTTTTAAAAACACAATAAAACACTCTCTGCTTTAAATCCTTTCTCATAAAAACAAAACATATTTCTGGAGTATGTAAAAAGAGAGGCTGAGTTATTAAGATTTTTTTCTTTCCTTTATATTTATTAATTTCATTCTTAAAAGTCTTTATAAAAGCCTGTCCTGATTGCCCATTCTTCATTCAAGACAAAAAGCTTTTAAAAAACAGATTAGAGGATTTTGGTGCTACCTGAATCCAGTGAAACATGTTCTGGATAGATGTCCCAGCTGGGCAGTGTGATAAATATACATCGATTCGACTCTGTAAGAAAGAGCAAACTGATTATCTGAATTTATCACAAACTGCAACAGCCACTTCCCTTCGATTTGGATTGTTAGAACAAAAGCAGTGCACCAGAGCTAAACACCGGGATATCACACAGGAATCCATGTTTACATAGTAACTACACAACATAAATGCATTTTTTTTTTTACATTTTATATATCAAATTACTTACAGTGCTATTCTATGCTCATTTAATAAGAAGTAAATTGTACTGTGTTCAACCAGGCTTCCTCCCATGTACCTTTGCACAGGATTACAGTCTAATTATAATGTTTTCATCATACAGTACAACTAGAACCAATACAGGTCCGATTACTAACAATGATTGATGCAATGGGCATTGCATTGTGTATGTTCCTCCTATAGGAGATGAATTCACCCTATCCTGCTTGAGTAGCAAACCTGGCCTTGGTGTGCACTGCATGGCTTCTCACTTCATGTCATGATTCCTGGGCTGATGTGCACCATCTTTCAATGCACACAAATGTTCAGTTCCATTTTATAAGCATATGCACACAAACCCATATACAAATATTGGACCTAACTGTGTGATTAAATGATTGCCTGTTGTTGATTGCTGTTTATTGTTGTTGTAATAATAATAATAATAATAATAATAATAATAATAATAATAATAATAATATTTATACCCTGTCCATCTGGCTGGGATTCCCCGGCCACTCTGGGTAGCTTATAGCACATATAAAAAAGTGTTTAAAAAAGGTATCCCAACCTGTGACCACCTGGTGAAATATAAGATGTAAATAATGAATAAATTTGAAGGAACATTGGCTGGAAAGGAAGCAAGAATGGGCAAAAACTAATAAGCAGCCTCATAAAGATCAGCCACAAAATCAACACAAACATAGTGAGATGTTACTAGTTTGCTTAGAGAGATGCTACTAGTTTGCATGAACAGAGATCATCTGGTCATTCTTCAAGTTGGTGAGACTCACTTGACAACAGTGAGAACCTGGGCCTTTAATGTCATCAGCCCAGTCCTGCGGAATACTCTACCAATTGAGACTCAGCAAGAACCTTCTAGGCCAACTTTTAAATCCCTGCTGAAAACCTCTCTATTCTGCCGGTACACCCACCACCATGGGTTACTGATCACTGCTTTTAACTTGTTTTTCACTTTTTATTCTTTTATTATATGGTTTTAATCTTATTTTTACTTTTGTTAACTGCTTTGATATATTTTGCTGATATAGCAGTATATAAATACTTAAATAAATAGTTAGCCATTATGTGGTGCTTACACCGGAGACAAAATCCCAGAATAGGAAGAAATATATATGAGACCATGAGGTCTACTGAAGTCTTCGTGCTTTTTTTTTTTTTTTTACAGGAACCTTTATACGGTCAATATTTTTGAGGTAGGGGAATGTGTTCTGGAGCTTTAGCTTTGTACATAAGAAGGGGATTTAGACACTCCGTTGAGTGGCATATTGTGGGGGGGGGGACCACAGGGGTGCAGAAATTATGCTCTGTTGCAAATGGTATTTCCATGAAAACCAGGAAGTGACCTCTCCACTGCAGTCTCCTGGAGGCCACAGATGTTGTTAAGCAGTTCAATGCGCAAATGTATTCTATCCGTTTCCCTCCTTCCCATCCCACTCTGTGTAGTCCCCGTTTAAACAACCCCATAGCAAAGGCAAAAAGATGCAGGTCAATGCGCAGGGAGGCCTTGAGGGTGGATGGACAGTGGTTTCACATGTGTGCTGCTGTACTTGAGCACAGTCATGAGGCCCAGTAGGCAGAGCAGCCCTGCCTGTGGGGCTACTTCTCGGGTGGTGGAGAGGTATCCCTCTGGCCACTCCACTTAACTCTTTCCATGTGGCAAGCACAGCACACAGTCCAGGAGCTAGGGGGCACAATACTTGCCTTGCCCCAGGCACTGGCAACCCATGCTATGCCACTGCTCCTAGTGCAGGAGTCACCACAGCATCCACACAGATTTTCACTAGTGCCCCAAACTCTGAGCTTTCCTTTAAAAAATAAATTTATATCCATCATAGAAACAAAATTATGGGGCAAAGTGTGCAGGTACCTTCTATGTTTTGTCTAAGTGTAATTAAGTTATGGAAGGCACAAGTAGCAATCACTTCAGAGAAGCCTCCATACACCTGCATATATATTTTTTAGATCACACTCCTATTAAGTAGTCAGAAATCTTACCGCATTGAAGTTTAGCACATTAAAGCCAGTCAACATGAAGATAACACTGCCACAAAGATAATCCATTGGGAAACGGTTACACAAGTAAGTAGCACACCATTTCAGATTTCTGCCTTGAGTCAAAAACTGCTTAGTTCCAAACATTTCCTGCCAAAACAAAAACATTAGTACATAGGTCATTTTGTTAGTATATTCTCTGTTTTCCTATGGATACTTTTATCGAGTAGCAATATATTACCCCCCCCCAAAAAAAAAAATATGTTATGAGAATCTTCCACTCAGACATTTAGGATAGAATACCCATTCAAAACCCACATGCACAGTCAGACAGAATGACCCACTGGACCCTCCAAGTGTCCCTATTTTCCAGAGGCTATCCCAGATTTACAGAAGCCATCCTGGTTTTTGATTTGATCCCAGAATGTTCCACTGTTCATTTGTTGTTGTTCAGTCGTTCAGTCGTGTCCGACTCTTCGTGACCCCATGGACCAGAGCACGCCAGGCACCCCTATCCTCCACTGCCTCCCGCAGTTTGGCCAAACTCATGCCAGTCGCTTCGAGAACACTGTCCAACCATCTCATCTCAACTGTTCCTTAGGATGTGCCTATTTTCACCAGAGAAATAATGAAGGGTATGGAGTTTTGCAGCTCCCAAGAAAAGGAGATAAGTCACTATACAACCTCTAGAAGCCATCTGAATGCAGGCTTATATAGGGAAGTTTTTTAATGTTTAATGTTTTGTTATGTTTTTATATATGTTGGATGCTGCCCAGAGTGGCTGGGGCAACCGAGTCAGATGGTTAGGGCATCAATGGAATGGAACGAAACGAAACGAAACCTTCTAAAGTGGTTCAGAAACAAGCTAGATGGTAATGGTTCCCACAACATGAACACTATTTAGGTAGGAGCCCAAATATGCAAAAGACAAGAGTTATGCAAACATAGCCTCTAAGGGCATTGATTTCTTTATTTTATTTTATAATATTTTAATTTTTTCCCATTTTTAACATTATTATAACATCTTATTTCCTTTTACTAATTCATAGCTCCACCGAGCCACTCGACTTTCCTCCATCCTGCCGCCTCGTTTTTGTATAACTGCATCATATTTCCACACATTTATCCCATCTCAATTCTACATTTTTTTCTTGGTTATTTTAGTCTTAAAGCACAAGTAGAAGGTTGCTTCCAATGAGCATTGCAAGATTTATCGAAGTCCTGCAAGTTTCTTTACATGTTTACAATAACTGTCTATATACTGAATAAATTTACTCTAGTCTCTCTGGAACGCTTTGTCACTCTGGTTTCGGATTTTGCCCGTCAGCTTTGGTAATTCCGCATAGTCCATCATCTTTGTTGATTTCTAGACTTTTGGCGTCCTTCTAAAGTGGTTCAGGAACAAGCTAGATTATAATGGTTCCCACAACATGAATACTATTTCAGTAGGAGCCCAAATATACAAAGGACATGACTTATGCAAACATTTTGCCAAATGTCCAGTAGCTAAATAGATGTGCTTGAAATCATTTAATTCCCCAGTAATTTCAGCAAAAGTGCCTTACTGCTCTATTGTATGCCTAGTGACTTAATTTAGTGCCATGTCTCCTGACTTGAACCTAGGCTAAGAATACGAAAAGTACCATAGCTATTCCCCCAATCTGAAAAGGACAGGAGTGTAACATAGTAGCCAAGGGTGACTATAACATGGGGATAAAACTGATCATGCTCCAATGTTGTTTTATGGATTACAGAGCTAAAAGCAGCAGGGTGGAAGACATAGACAACAGAAGAGACCCAAGCAAACTGCCTCCAAACATGATCATCGAGTGTCTCTGAGTCCTAAAAATGGGCGCATGTGCCTGTAATATGATCATCTTGGCTCTCTTCCCCTACAGCCATTCCTTGTTAGTAAGTAAGTAAGTCCGCAACTAAGAAAGAAAGAAAGGAAGGAAGGAAGGAAGGAAGGAAGGAAGGAAGGAAGGAAGGAGGAAAGAAAGGAGGAAAGGGGGAAGGGTTGCAGGGGGAAAGGGCTTTGGCAAATCCCAGCTGCCATTGAACCCAGTAGGTTTTGACACTACTTGATTTTGGCTTTAAGCAAGAAGATCCCTGGAGCATAGTCTTACTGTACTATAAAAAAGCAATACTGTAATAAATACATTTCCATGTAACTGCTCAGCATTATTGCTTTAAAAGCAACTGAGTTACCCACAGGTGTGATCTGCCACCATACTGACAAGCTTCTCATGGCAATTTCATTATTTATTTATGCGTCAAATTCTTTAATATGGGCACCGAATGCAAACAGTATCCACTAGTATAGAGCATCAACACCTTTCTTTTTCTGCCCACAGCAGAAACTGGAACCCATGACATGTACAGCAAGGGAGAAAAGCCAGCCCCTCGTTTTTTTAACCCTAAAAAAGTCCTGGCACAGAACAGCCAAAGCAACACCCTGCTATCAAGTTGCAGCATTGGCTAGCTTGAGTTCTTTAGATGTCTAAGAGCATTATGAATGGCCTCAGATAAAATGAAACGGATATACCCAAATACTGTACTTAGCTACATCCTGCAATATTTGCATTCTGTTGTTTGAAACAATATTTTTTTCTGAAATACATACTTTGAGCTTAGGTTCAGGAACCATTGCAAGTTTGGTGAAAGCCGTGTTGGTCAAATACTTTACAGTGGCTACTGGTGCCAATGCAAAGAACATTTTGATCTTCTTGGCTAGGTGTGGCATGGTTGAAAATGCAACGAATGCTGAGGGGTGGGGGGAAAGGAGAGAAATGAATAGAGTTAGCAATGCAGTCTTGAAAAAACACAATAACAAAATTTTAAACCCAATTTTTGCATAATGCAAAAGCAATCAAGTACTTGGTGTTGTATGTCCTCTGGAGGACCAATTATGGCCACGCTTCAAGTCAAAATAAACTTTTATTTATTCATAATTAAATCTGAAGTTCAAAGTCACTTGCAAGATTTGTGAAATAAACCACAACAGCAATAATAGCAGCTAAAACTCAGGATGAGCAAATCTCAAGTTGAGTTCTCCATGTTTCCACAACAGTTTTTTAAGTGATTATGAAAATCATCAACATTTTAGAGCAATTTTATTGTAGCGTGCATTGTTTGCCTGCAATCTTACCTAGTACCCACAGTTTTGCGAAGCACTTTTTCCAAATATAATGCTTTTTTGTATGCTATTTCCACTCATGCATTCTTACTCTAGTATATACATTTTGTACACATTTCTTGGATGCAGAACTTCATTTCAAAATCTGGAGAAGGGTGAATTTGGAAAGATGGTTGTGTTTCAGCTCACATATTGTTTTGCAAAGTGTGAATGAATTGGAATAGGAGCATGAAATCACTGTGAAAAACTGACAGAATGGAAAGGCTTGAAGCTTAAAAGAGAAGCAGCAAACCAGAACTCTGTAGGTATTAGGGTTGCCAGGGCTCTAGGGCTGACCTAGTCTCCAAGTTTGCCCGGTCCCCTCCATGGGGATTGCAAGCTTCAGCTCAGCAAAAGCTGGCTGTAAATTGAAACATTGACTCACTGGACCGGGGGGGGGGGTCTTCCCTCCTTCATTCCTACCCTCTCCTCATTAATTTCCATCTCCAGGGCTTTGTGGTGGGAAGGAGTGCAGAGGAAGAAAAGGAAATGGCTGGGCTCAAGAGGAGAAGAGCCTTAAGAGTGTGCATGTGTGGTTGACACAAGGTGTATTGCTGCAGAGCACATGAAGAATTCCTCCCTCCCCCCCCCCCCACAAAAAACCCCACAGCAATTCTTTGATGGCTTTCAAATAAGTCAGAGGAGGCAAATACAAAAATTAACAGAAGTGGAAACTAGAGAGTATAGATCAGGGGTTGGCAACGTAAGGCCCGGGGGACAGATGCGACCCAATCGCCTTCTCAATCCGGCCCATGGATGGTCCAGGAATCAGCGTGTAATTACATGAGTAGAATGTGTCCTTTTATTTAAAATGCATCTCTGGGTTTTTTGTGGGGCCTGCCTCATGTTTTTACATGAGTAGAATGTGTGCTTTTATTTAAAATGCATCTCTGAGTTATTTGTGGGGCATAGGAATTTGTTCATTCCCCCCAAAAAAATATAGTCCGGCCCACCACATGGTCTAAAGGATGGTGGACCAGCCCACGGCTGAAAAAGGTTGCTGACCCCTGGACTAGAACTGGGTTGTCAACCTGGTCCCTACCGCCCACTAGTGGGCATTTCAGGATTCTAGGTGGGCTGTAGGGGGTTCTACGGCACAAACTGAATCCTCCTTCCATCTGACACCAACAACAGCCACCCCATACCAACTCCACTAGGTCTCAGGTTTGGGCCCTGAAATCTCAGGATCTGGGATCATTTTGACATAGGAGTCCTACTAGGGATGGTGCATTATAATCTGCACAAGACAACAGAAAAGGCCCTGCCTTGTTTCTGACCTACTTAAAACTATTTAGTGCTGCATATATTTCCTCAGTGGTATAATAATCATAAATTCACTCTGTGGCTAATAAAAATAATAATTATTATTTTATTATTTATACCCCACCCATCTTGCTGGGTTTCCCTAGCCACTCTGGGCTCTACTAAGAACCAATAAAACATGAAGTGAAAGTCAGAGGTGAGGTAGATTATACCGGTAGCTACCTGGGAAACTGTTACCTAATCTCTGGCTGCAAACTAGGCTTGATCCTGGTTTGAAATGCAGGATTTTAACAATTTCTCAGTCCAGAAAACCATTTTTTATAAACCCCTTAACCAATTTGAAACATCACCTGTATGGGAAATATCATTAAGAAGGAAAATGCAGGAAACCTTGAATTTAATATACAACAGCAACTGCACAAATAGATATGTAGCTATTAGAATTGCCTACATGTGTTTAAGAAACTTGCTAACCTACCCATTGTGCTGCCCTGGGAATGACCAACATAAAATATTTTATCCTGACCAGTTTTGTTCAGGACAAAGTTTATTGAAGCAGGAAGGTCGTATTTAGCCATTTCATCAAAACTGCAAAGAAAAAGGAACAGCCTATGTTTAACAGACATGTATATGCAGTGGGATCTCCATTGTGGATTCCTAAAATGCCCTGTTCTCTGCCCAGTTCAATACAAGAACAGACTTGGATCTGGCAGATCAGAGATCATCTCCTCCATGGATCCATCAAGTCACCAAGTCTGTGAACATTTGTGAAACAGAGTTATCTGAATTAAGCCACGACTCATCTTCCTTATATATTTCCATTTGCACTGTTCACTAGCAGTCAAGGCCACACTATGAGCTGTTCACTGCAAACTGAAAATGCCCACCACATAGTTAAGAGCAACCACATGGCTGCAATGGGGAAAGCAAAAAAGATTTATAAAATGTCAGTTTCAGGAGGAACAGTATTTATGCTGTGGGCAGGAGAGGGCTCTGCTTTTCCTCCAACCCATGTCTGTCTGAGGAGCTTCAAATTCCAGCCCAGTAAGTTTACAGAGATTCAGAAGGACCGATATTGAGTCTTTCCAGATCAAGTCTAATTGCACCTAAAGTTAAGCTGATCTGCTAACATCTATGGAGTTCACCAAGGCCATATTCCCCCCAGGAACAAACAAGTTGTTTGTTTGTTTAAAGGAACAACTACCAATCTAATTTACTTTGAAATGTATTTCTATACCTCCTTATCATATATTATAAGAGGAGGTGGAAAAACATGGCTCCAATAGGAAGAGAATGACTGATTAAAGTTTTCCCCAAACGGAAAACTAGGAACCAGAAACAAGAAATTAGGTTTAGAAAGCTCACTCTACCTGAATAGCCAGAATTCTTGATGCTTCTCAGTATAGTTGATGTGTTTGTTGGACCAGGTGTTACCTCTGGTGTTTCCGAGCCAAACATCATAACCAGCATCAGCCAATATAAAGCCTAGGCTGTTGTAGTCCATATTAAACACCCAGTTACTGCTAGAACCAAGCAAACCATGCTGCATGAACACTGCGGGCCTGGGACCTGAAAGAGAAGAAGAAGAAGTAGAAGAAGAAAAAGAAGAAGAAGAACTTATACGCCCATCTGGCTGGTTTTCTCCAGGCCCTCTGGGCAGCTCTCAGCATAGTTAAAATAACAATAAAACATCAGACATTAAAAACATCCCTAAACAGGGCTGCCTTCAGATGTCTTCTAAAAGTCTGATAGTTGTTTATTTCCTTGACATCTGATGGGAAGGTGTTCCACAGGGTGGGCGCCACTATCAAGAAGGCCCTCTGCCTAGTTCCTTGTTTTAAACATAGTTACTATAAGTAATTCCATTGTCTCCATCTAATAAGATGCAGCCTTGCTTGGCCAAGCTCTCCTCACCCTCTCCTTCTGCCGTTTCTCTGTCACCCAATAATCACCAGTGACAGAGGTGTTAAGAAGCCAGGAGGGCAACGATGCCCCACATGTGTCCTCACTGGCCACTAGTGCATTTCACCAAGTATAAACTTGGGACACAGAGCAGGCCAGCACTTTCACATGTCTCGAATTTGAATCTGGAATGATTATCTTCTAAATGCAATATGGAAAGCAAGGCAGAGGTATTTTGGGGCGCAGCTCACCAGGCCCTGCAGATCTGAATTCATTTAAAGTAGCTAGGTGTTTCCTTTTCCTATCTTGGGCTGCAGCTTTCTCCTTACACCATAGTATGTCATCACCAGGTTGGGGATCATTTTCCTTTGACTTAGAGACAGAGGCAAGGGACATCTCGTTTGGCACGAATGGCGGATGGATTACAGGTTTGACAGCTTCATCAAACTTGGCTCTATGGAGGACCAGGGGGGAAGTGCCAAGGCGAGGTGCCCCCCCAAATGTCTCAAAAGAAAGTTTGAGGTGCCGAGGAGTCCTGCAAATCGCGAATGGTGGCTCAGGCTCTAGTCTTTGGTCTCTGCACCCAAAAGTGCGGGGGGGGGGGGAGCTGAGAGAAAAGCCAGCGATCTAGGCACCAGCGCAGCTCTGTAGTGCGAAGCCTCTGTACCAGCCAGAAGTGCCTACCTTTCCAACTAACTTCAAGATGAACTTGGAAATATTTAATATTGAACTTGGAGATAGATGAAACTAAGAGACTTACCTCATTAATTGAGGAAGGGATTAATATTCTCTTGAAGAAGTTGGAGACATTGGAGATAATATCCAAGAGTGAATACTGTGTCAATTTTTAGCAACAAAGATTGGATTACCTTTTAGATTAAATTGAAGGTTGGTGTACAAGGAGTCTATGCAACCCAGGAAATGATTTGGGATGCTATTGGCAATTTAAATTAATGGAATATACTGAAATGGCTAAATTAACTGGAAGACTAAGAAATCAAGAAGACAACAAATATAAAAAAAGAATGGAAAATGTTTATTGCATATTTACAAAGGCATTGTAAAAGAGGTTAATACAATAGTAGGGTTTTAAAAACACTTGTAATATTACGAATGTTTAAAATTGGAAATTTTAATAAATTTAATAAATCATAGACATATATAATATATTATAAAAGAACCAGGAGAGGAAATGGAGGGAAGTCAAGGGATTTGAGTAATCCCAAAATATGGATTTAATATGGTGTGAAGATGTTTTATTTTCTATTTTCTATTTTTATTTGTATTGAAGTTGTTTGTTATGGTTTATATGATGATAATGTTTAAATGTGAAAATTAATTTTAAAATATTAAAAGAAAAAAAGAAAAGAAGACAGAGGCGAAGCAGTTCTGCCGTTTCTCTGTCACCCAATAGCATTTCTCCATATTCTCCATGCAGAGGACCTAATAGCTCAAGAAAGGACTAAAATGTGTCTAACCTAATCTATGGCCCTTTTTTGGAATTTTACAGCAAATATAGGACAATTACATATGATTATTAAAATCATATTAATAATCACCCATAACCAAACAGATTGTTGGGGTTTTCTGGCAATAAGTAAAAAAATTCCAAAGCAAGATAGATAGATAATACTTTATTCGGCTATAAGCCCACAAGTCCAAAGCAAGAAATTATCATTTTTCTGATAATAATTTTAAAAGTCCTTACATTATATGCATGAATACAAAACAGATACCTCCAAAAACACACTTACCCGATTTCTGATTATTTCTTTTCCCATGAGGAATTCTGTTAATACTCAGGATATAACCATCATCTGTCACCACTTCATATGTCTCACTGGGATATCCTCTGAAGGAAATTATTTCACCCTTGGTGGAAGGGGAAAAAAGAAAGGGCAGAGCTCGGTTGGGACTGTAAAACTCCTGGACACTTCTTTTCCACAGAAGATTATATCTTTAATAGCAATAGTTCCCAAACTCCACCCAGTACCTTTGGATCACGTGAAAATTGCTGAAGGTCTTTGTGGACCAATTAATGATTTTTCTTCATGCTGTTGAACAATAATAATGCGTAGGTAAAGATGCTAAACTTGCTACTGCTGATACCTAAATGAAGCTCACAGAGCGCTGGGGTTACATGAAGCAGATGTTGGGAGCTACTTTGGGAATGCTTAAAAAAAAAAAAACAACGCTGCAAGCTGCCCTGAGCAATGATGTATTGAAAAGGCAGGGTACATATTTTAAAATCGTCATCATCATCAACAACAACAACATCATCATTTTGTTGCCCCCTGCAATCCCAACATTCCATGAAAAACAAACTTTAGTTACGTGGAATATAGCAAAAATAAGCAGCGCTAAAAACCAAAGATGCCTTGAGTTAAGCGAATGAAAGAATAAAAGATAGATGGCTTACAACATTCATAGTAGCTTCTGGGTGTGCAGTTCTTCTTTTCATAAATATTCCTGAAGTAACAAGGATTTGAACCAAGCCTGCCCCCATTATGAAAAGCCACATCCTTGATGTGAATGGAAGCAAATCCATCTTTCAGTGTGGTGTACAAGACTGGGCTCCACAAAGCTAGATTAACATTACTGTAAAGAACATGTGCTTAAACCTATATCATGTACTGGAGAATAAATTGTCGGGTTAAATAGCTTGCCACTCTTCACTAAAAACAAACAACACATTCCTGGAAGGATAAGGAACATCCTTTCTAATTGATATCATTGGTTCAGTCTTGCCCAACTCCCAATATCACCTTACGCAAACTTCTCAAAAGGTATTTCCACTGAGTTCTGTGTGGCATCTTTCAAGGCAAGTGGGCATAGGACTGCAGTCTCAATTCAACAAAAGATTAGTCAAGGTGTAACAGATCATTTACTACAGCAGTTAAGAGTACAATGATCAACCTGCAGGTAGCTGATTCAAAGCTCATCTGGGTGGATGAGGAACATTATTTTTCACACTGTAAACATATGGAGTTAACATAAAGGTAAAGGCAAAGGACCCCTGGACAGTCAAAGGCGCATCTCGCTTTTCAGGTCGAGGGAGCTGTCTTTTGTCCACAGAAAGCTTTCTGGGTCATGTAGGCAGCATGACTAAACTGCTACTGGCGCACGGAGGACAAGCTCCAGAGCACATGGAAACACCATTTACCTACTTCAGCTGGTATGCTTTCAAACTGCTAGGTTGGCAGGAGCTGGGACAGAGCAACAGGAGCTCACCCCATTGTGCGGATTCAAACTGCTGACCTTCCATTCAGCAAGCCCAAGAGGCTCAGTGGTTTAAACCAAAGTGCCACCCGCGTCCCAGACATATGGAACTAATGTTGGATTGATGAAAAATAACACTTTGCAGCTGTAGTTGACATACACAATGGACCTTCTGAGAAAGCTGATCACATGACAACTGCAACCACACAGAGAGGAAGCCACCTCCCAATCACTCCATGGGGTGAATCTGCTTCTAGAATTTTCTAAAGAGTTCATTTACTCATAATAAATAAATAAACGGTAAATGAGTGGAGAAGGAAACTATTGGAATATGCCGAACTGGCGAAATTAACAGGGAAAATAAGAGAGCAAAAAGATCAAAGGTTTCAATTTGAATGGGGTAAATTCTTGGATTATATAAGAGATTGTAAAGATATGTAAACACTTACAGGTATGATGGAATTCTTGCAACAGGACAGAATTGTATAGTTAAAATTTATAACAATAAGACAACAAAACATGTGAGAAAGAAGAGAAAGCGTGGGAATAATAGAATACTAGAAAACCAGAGAAGGGAGGGAAGGAAGTCAAGAACTCGGCAGAGTTTGTGTAATATTGTAAAACTTTATTTGATGAACATATTTGTATTTTGTTTGTTGATGGAAAATAAAAACATATTTGCAAAAAAATATATAGAATTTTCTAAAGAGTTATGGCGGTCACTGGTTCTCCACATGAGTGTAATCAATACAGCAACTACTGGTAGCCTCATGTATGTTGTATAATGTATAACTCAAAACTACCCAAGAGAGGTGTTTTAAAACAGTTACTTACCATTAATAAATCAGGATATGCACATTATTAAATCAGAATATGCACAAGCAGGACTTACCCATATATATGCCATTTCCTTTTGCTCCTGCTGTGCCCTTTAGCATGCAAAAGATGCCAGGATCCAGCCCTTAATAATGCCTTTCAATTACATGCACACCCATAAACCGCATGCAATGGCTTCATTTGATGCAAGAATTAGAAGCCATGCTCCTTTGTTGCACCATATCTTCTGACTTATATTAAGTCACCTTTTTGTGGGTGCCAGCAAGATTTGTAGTCCACATGGGGCAACTGAGAAGCAAGAAGCATGTGGGTGGGGAAAACATCACCTTCTGGCGCCCCCCATCGTTCTGCATACTTCGCGCATGCGCAGGAGCACTCCATTGCATCACATGCATGCACAGAAGCAGCGCTCTACTTACTGACTTTTCGGGGTGCAAACGGCACCCCAGAATGGATCACGTCCCTAAGTAGAGGTACCACTGTATTTAAAATATTTATGCACCTGCCCTTACATTCAAAATTCCCAAGACAGTTTATAAGAACTAATACAAATTACTTTAAAAACAGTAATAGGCAGTACTGAAAACGATCTATGTGCAGGGGGTTAGGCAGAGGTTAATAAAGCCTGGAGAGATAAAAAGGTCTTTAGAAGGGAAATGATGAATGAGTAAAAGCTTATTTATTTGGCACAGAGAGCATTGCTATACTCAACTGTGAAATAAGCAGTGATGCTCCTTCCCTGCCTGTTCCACAGAGCTGTGAGTGCCATGCAGCCTGCCCTGTGCCCACTAGGCCAACCTGTTGCAGCGATGGACTCTGTTTTGTTAGCAGTGAAGTTCCATCTGCCAGTCTGGTGGGCCTCTGTAGTGTGGTCTAGTGGTTAGAGGATCAAGGTGAGCAGTGTTCAAAGCCACTCATAGACCCAGTCTCTTAGCCTCTTAGCTCACAGAAATTTAGCATATAAAGCTTCCCCCATCACTCCATGTCACCTGTTAAATTTTTGTTTCAGGTTGCTGCTAAAGATACAGGGCTGGTGGGGTTGTGTGTTTTTTTTAAGTGGTAACAGTATCCCAAGCCAATCTGAATGGCACAGATAAGTACAGGGGTACAGTTTCTTTACACGATGATCCCTAACAACTGTTAACACAGCAGTTTTTATAGAAAGCAGCTGACTCAGATCAGTTCCATGTCAGCAAGCATAATGCAGTGCCATCTTTCTGGGGTTATTGGTCCTGATTGAAATATTAAGAGGGATCCCAAAACAATGCAGTGCGCAGCTGACTTGCTGAGACTGAAATTTACATGCACGTTTACCTGGGAGTAAATCTCAAAAGGATGTACTCCACGGTCTCCACCTTCCAAGAAAACACATACAGGGCTGCACCAGAAGAACAGTCTTGTTAGGCAACTCCAACCGCTAAAAACAATGCTGAAAGTTATTTCGTGCATGTGGCTATTAGAGAAGGACCAGGCAGCTTCCTCCTTCCTCCTCCTCCTCGCCCCATTCCCACTCCCCCCCCCCTCTTCTTCTCCATCCGTCCACCACTGAGGCAGGCAGGCAGCGCTGCTCCATGAGCCACCCAGCCCCCAGGACCTGGCGGGTAATGGATGCAGGGAGCTGCTGCATTGTGGCAGCGAAAGAGGGTGAGAGCAGCACGTGGCTCTGGAGCAGAGGAAGGCAGCTAAGCGGGGGCTGTGGGCGAACCAGAGCCAGCCTGGCGGCTGAGGGGCCTTAGTCAGAGGCGCAGCGATCTGCACCCCAAGAAGCCACCCCTCGACGGAGGCAGCTCCGCTGCCACTGCTGCTGCCTCGCTTCAATCTCCGCTGCTCGGAAAGGAGCGAAGTGGGCGAAGCGGACGCTCAGGTGGCTCCATGTGCCTCCTGAATGAGCCCCCTGCTGGGCAGGCGCCATGGTGCACTGCGCCAGTCAGCCCAATGGGAAGGGCGCCCCTGGGCAGGCGGTGGGGGTGGGGGGCAGACTGGCCAGCACCCCCTCCATTTTGGCGCCCTAGGCAACTGCCTGGTTCGCCTTAATGGACATGCCGGCCCTGGTAGCTACTATGTCTGGTACGGTGGTACCTTGGTTCCGAAACTTAATCCATTCCAGAAGTCTGTTCCAAAACCAAAGTGTTCCAAAACCAAGGCACACATTCCCATAGAAAATAATGCAAAATGGATTAACCGATTCCAGACTTTTAAAAAACAACCCCCAAAACAACAATATAACCTGAATTTTACTATCTAATGAGACCATTGATCCATAAAATGAAAGCAATAAACAATGTAGTGTATGTTAGGAAATTCCATTCCACCTTAAGTTGCAGACATGGAACTGCTGTGTGTCACATGTCTGTTTACACACCAGCCCAGATTGCTGGGAACTTCTGCTGTGTATAGCTTTTGCTTTTGCTTTTGAGACTCTCTCTGAGGAGATGAAGGAGGGACAACATGTTTGTCCTTGTCCTGATTTATGCTCAATAAATCTGCTTGTAAATATGCTTTCACAAGCCTCATTATGCCACTTCCGTTGTGCAGCGAGCTCTACTAATATAGTGAGCCCAGGCTTTTGAAGTCTGGGTAGCTGCCTTATGTCGCACCAGAGATTGGGGATCATCCAGCATGTCAGCTGGAAGGGCATGATCCAGCTGGGGGATAGCCAGTTGGCCTCCCAACTCCCTCTGGATGCTGACAGTGCAGTCACACAATCATCAATCAATCAATCAATCAGTAGCTGAGCTGAGTTCCACACAGTCACAAAAACCATAAAAAAGAGCTGCAAAAACAAAAATGCAGAATAAATAGCAAAAACAGGCAGACCTCAGCATAACACTCAGTGTGGCACTCACAACGGAAGTGTGACACTCAAATCAGAAGTGTAACACTCAAAACAGAGCATGTTCAGCTTTAGAAAAAAGTTCACAAACCGGAACACTTCTGCAGTTTTTGGGTTCCAAGTTGTTTAAGTACCAAGGCATTTGAGAACCAAGGTACCACTGTAAATGTATGTTTCTGCATCTTCACACAGGAACCCACAAGGTCTTTTCCTTAAGCAAACAAAATTATTGCTGCAAAGGAAGCGAAGTTGCAGGGCAGGCTAGATACTGGGAATCTTGTTTTAAGATACAGTACAGTGGTACCTCGGGTTAAGAACTTAATTCGTTCTGAAGGTCCGTTCTTAACCTGAAACTGTTCTTAACCTGAGGTGCCACTTTAGCTAATGCGGCCTCCCACTGCCGCCGAGCGATTTCTGTTCTCATCCTGAAGCAAAGTCAACTATCTGTCAACTTTCGGATTTGAAAATAAGGGATCAGCACCCTCACCTGTCCCAGGGACAGTCTACGGTTCTCAGGGACAGCCCACGCCGTGGTAATCCCCCCCAGGCTACAAATTAATTTACATCAGGCTACACGCCATCATCTTTCCCCACCTCAGGGTCTCTTTTCCAGGGAGTCTTCTCTTCTCATGCGATGCTTCAGGATCTCTCCTTCCGGTGAGCAGCCAGGGCCAATGTCCTTCAGAATGGACAGCACCACCATCCATCTCCCCATCCTACCCTCCTCTTCCCCCCTTTTCTTCCCAAGGTCTCAAAAACTGAAACTGATTTGTTAAAATGTTAGAGGGGGGAAATATGAGAGAGACATTGTACACACCTCTGTAAATCAAGAAAATCTTTAATAAAAAATATTTTTTAAAAAAAGAAAAAAAAGAAGAATGGATCAGTTTGATGATCATCTTGCAGTCCACGGGACTCCAGCACCACAATTCAAAAGCGTCAATTCTTCATGGGGGGATTGATCAGGTTCACTCTTTTGGCTCTCTGGCATCCATTAATGACTTATTATACAAATGTGTTGCAGGCTTGGCATCCTTTAACACTCTTTTGGAAGGATTGTATTTGTGGGCTGGGCCAGAGTGGTTGATTTTACATGCAAGCAAAGCAGAAACAGTGCTGTTGTCTAATGACATCCTATTCTCTGTAACTATCTTTCTCGCCATACTAAACACCCTTTCAGAACTGGCATTGCTGTGGGGAATACAGAGTAAAGCCTTCATTAATCTTGGCAGTTCACTGAACCTCACATCCTTCCCTAGCAGGCCCCAGAATCTGTCAATTTTTTTCTTCTTGCTTGCTATCTGTCAGCTGGTAGTCAATGAGTTACTCTCTCAGCCTATCTTCATTCAAGCTCAACTGAGGGAGCAGGGCTACTAGACTTTCCACTGTAAAACAAAACAAGTGTTTGACTGAACATTGCTGATCTAAACTACACGTGCTACAAAATGGTGTCCAGTGTTCAAAAAACCCATCAGCTTGCATTAACTAGCCACACACACACACACACACACACACACACCTGTGGCTGGGTGCGTGTGAGTGTGTGGGAGGGGGGAGAAGCCCCGTCGCAGCCCCACTTTTGTCCCACCCCCAAAAAAAGAGGGTCCTTCCATGCCAGCCCTTTTGCACACGAGTAAACATGCGCAGTTTCAGGCTCCGCTCTCTATTCAGACGTATATTTTGCACATGCGCTCGAGGCTTTTTTTCACTTGCTCCTGCTCGGCCCGAGCTCCCAGCTACACACTCACTGCCTCTTCTGCCTCCACGCGCAGCAGTTCAAAGCTCCGGTGGGGCAGCCTCTTCGCAAAGGAGCTCTGGGAGGGACCAGCAAATGGCAGCCGCGGCAGCCAATGAAGGCTCGGCCGGGTATTTTTTTTGTTGTTCTGCTCCCCTGGCTTGCAGCATCCAATCCTTAAATGCAGGAGGTGGGATTTCTTCGCCGGGGCCTTTAACTCTTCATCGCCCGTGAGCTAGGCAGAAAACAGAGGCTCCGAAATCCGGGAAATTTAAGGGATATCAACGATCAGGGATAGCAGCGGGAAACAGCTTGGAATAAGGGAGTTTCCCACAAAAAAATTCAGGGTTGACAGGTTTGAGCAAATTCTTAACCTGAGGTACTATTTCTGGGTTAGCAGAGTTTGTAACCTGAAGCGTCCGTAACCTGAAGCATCTGTAACCTGAGGTACCACTGTAATTAAAAGAAGGGATGGTTTCTTTCACATTCTCTTTATGTTGCAAGAACAGCATCTCCCAGTTAAAGATGTAATAAACGAGTTACAAAGTATCACTCAGAAGGGCTACAGCTCCATCTTGTGGCATCAGATAGCATGCTATCATTTTTGAGAGATCCTTTTGAATCCATTTATTCCTACTCTTTACTTCCTGTTTCTTAATAATTGCTATTGTTCTTGAGAGCAAATGTGCTTGTGGTAAATGGCCGAGGGGAGTTTACAGGAAGAGATATAGAAGAGAAGGAGGGTGGGGGTGGGTGTCACTTTTAGGCCCCTGCAGTGGAAATTTTCACTTAAACTGACTGTGGCAGCACTGCAGAAGAATTATGTGCCCCCTTTGTCTTCCTTATTGCTTCCATGCTTCCATGGTGAGTGGAAACTTCAGCCCTGGTCCACCAAGGACAACATTCTAATACAAGGTCGAATCTTGCATTCCAACAACTAGGGACTACATCAATGCAAATTTAAAAAATCATTTCACAGTAAATGGTGTTTAGTCTCAAGGTGCCAATTTATAAGTAAGTGTGACGCATTGTGTTGCTTTCAAGATGAAGGTTTATTGCTTATGTATATCCTGCTAATGTTTCTAAGTAACTACTGTGGTTTTTAAGGTATTCTACAAATTTCTCTCATTCTTTTTTTAAAATAATTTTTATTCATTCTCAATAAAAAAAACTTCCAATTAATGACAAATCGAATCAAATCATTCCAAATTACAATAATAACAATACCACCAATTATATATTCCAATTATAAAAAAATTCAAATGGGCACTCCCATGTTCCAGGTGGCTAGAGATATTGTCCTCATTAAAGTCTCTGTGTTCTTCGCTATTTTCCATTTTCATAACTCTGATTTTAACCGACATGGGTAATAACAGAAGGTTATTACTTCTATTGATTAAATTACATGAAAATAATACCCTCCAGATAAGATTTGCACAGGATGGTAGTCTTTCTAAAGGAATTCCAGTCCAAAAAGGGGTCAGACAAGGATGCTTACTGGCTCCATTTTTATTTAACATCTATGTTAACTCTTTGATTACATGCTTTCATGTAATTGACACTCACGCTCCTGTGTTTTCTAGTAGCAGGAAAGTGCAAATTCTAATGTATGCTGATGATGCTGTACTTCTTTCCCAAACCAAAGTTGGCTTGAAACGAGCTTTAGAGAAATTTAATGACCAATGTAACTTTGAATTGTTAACAATTAATTTCTCCAAAACTAAAATTGTTTATTTTGACCGCTCTTTCAGGAAAAACAATTGGAATATGAAGGGAAATGTCATAGATCAAATTAAGAACTTCCAATATTTAGGCATAACCTTCTCTTACAATGCCAAATTTTCAGTACATCTGACAGCATCAGCCACTTCAGCAGAGAGAAGTGCAAATGCCATCTTCAGACTATTTAGAAGGAAAGGGGCTGGCTTCCTTCCTATGGCCTTGAAAGTTTTTCAAGCAAAATCTTTGGCCCAACTTTTGTATGGCTCACAAATTGGTCTCTCTGCCAACCTTAAGATTCTCGAAACAGTCCAATCAAAATTTCCAATCAATGTAATATTAAGACAAGAGGCAAGATTTCCCAGAGTTGAATTAAGAGTCTGGGAACAGGCAATATTCCTATGGTTGAAAATTCATTATAACCCAAAGGGAATGTTATCTCACTTTCTGGCTGCAGTCCCTTATCCACCTTGGCTTACGCAAATTGTTAACAAAATCAAACAAATTGGCCTAAATCCCGAAGTCCTCTTTAGTGGATCCCTGAATAAGGCAAAATCAACTATTACTCAGAGGCTTCTTGATATCGAACTGCAAAAAGAAGATGCCTTACTCCCTGAGAACTATAGGTGTCTAAAATCTTGGCCCAATTTTTCAGCTGCCCCTTATTTATCTAATATTACTTATGAATCTTATAGATGGGCTTTTTCCAGAGCCTGATTTGAGGCACTGCTACTGCTGTACTACACGGCAAATTCCTGCAGATACCAATCCACAAGCGCCTATGTCTATGCATGACCAATAAGGTGGAATCTGTTACTCACATTCTTCTATTATGTGAACTTTACAATGAAGAACGGTCTCGACTTATATTACCCCTTTTATCAAAATTTAAACCCTTGCAATATTATCTGGAATTTACCCCTGAAATCCTACGCAAATTCCTTTTGGAAGACTCCTTGAGCTCAGTATCCTATGCTGTGGCCAAGTTTTGTACCTTAGCCATCAAAAAACATAAATCGCTTCTATTGGAAAATATACTATAAATTTCTTTTGCGATATTGCTTTTTGTTTTATTCTAATCCTTAGGATTTTGACGCCTTGTAGCGATATTCCTGATCACTGGTTTGGAATTATACTGTAATATATTGTTGGCTTTTGCTGTAATAAACTGAGTTGAGTTGAGTTATTACCAGGTCATCTGCAAATGCTTTCAGTTTATATGATTTGCACCCTACTGTGATTCCTTTTATATTTTCATCCATTCTTATATTTCTCACTAATGTTTCCAAAGTCAATAAACAGTAAAGGAGACAGGGAACAACCCTGTCTCGTTCCCTTAGTTTTTTTACATTTTTCAATTATAACATTATTAACTATCAACATCACTTGTTCTGAATATATTGTCTATTCCATTCATAAAGGTCTGTCCAAAGTCCATCATTTTGATTATTATTTTTCATATATGTCCAGGAGACTTTGTCAAATGCCTTATCTGCATCAACAAACATTGCCTCCTGCTTTTCATTCCTCACCTTCAAACATTATATTACATCCAATATATTTCTCGTATTGTCTTTCATCTATCAGCCTGGCAAAAACCCAGCCTGATCTGAATGTATCAAATCTGTTGACTTGCAAAATGCAAGATGGTTCTTTTAAAATTAGATTCAGAAGCAATACAAATGCAAGGGAGTGAGAAGTTTACAGATTTTATTCCAAACAGCAAGCAAAATATACATTATCAAGCAGCACTTCAATATGCCACTGAGAAGCCCTGAAGAAGTGGTGAGGTGACCTCCAGGTAGCCTTCGATGCACAGCACTGCGGTCAACAGTCTATGCCAAACTTCTGACTGTGATGCCCCAAAACCAAGATATTTTATAGATGTTGTGTCCTGTTATGTCAGTACATCAAAGACAAAAACCAGGCCATACATCAAAGACTTTTACTGACCAATGCTATTTACCAACAGGCCACAAAAAATAGCTTTTTACAATGGATAGAGAAGGTAATAAAACATAGATAACCAGAGTCAGGAAGAGATAGACAGGAAGAGTTCACCAAGGTCAGATCACTATCTCCTCGAAATTACAATAATATTCTGCATTATTCATACCTCTTTTAAAATAAGTTTTAAATGTTCCACCATTATGCTGGCAAAAAGTCTATAATTGTTATTTAGCAGAGAAATTGGCCTATAGTTGTTGTTGTTTTTTTCAATTCAATGTCTGCATCTTTGTTTTTCCCCACTGTATGTAAATGAAATACCTTCTGGATATACCAATTTCTAGCGGAATTTTTTATTTTTTAATGCATCAATCAGGAACTTATAGTTATTCCTTTTCCTCAATAGTCGTGCTGGAATTTCTTTCAAAATTATCACTCTTTGGTTGTCTATGTATAACTTCTTCTCATAATTTGACTGTAGAATCCTGTGATTATGTGGGAGTTTAGGATCACATAATTTTTCCGCTTTAGCAAATCTTAATTTTATCCTGAAGATTTTATTTACATATTTCTCCAACTCTTCTTTCTCCATCTCCATCCAAGCTGCCAAGTCCATTATTATTTCCCCCTTATCTCTTCATCAATTGTTTTAGTTGAGAGCTCTTTAATTTGTACTGCCAGCCCTTCCACTGACTTTGTATTACTTTCAATTCCCCCCCATCCTATCCATTTATTCCTCCAGATTTTTAATATGTTCTATTATGTTATTTCTCTTATCTGTAATTAATTCTGCAAGGTCAATTTTGGTTTCTGGGTCTTGGACAGACCCTCTTTCCCCTTGTCCTGGTGTTGTTGTTGAGATTCCTGTCGCTGATTGAGCTTTCTACGTTGCCACATTTACTTATTTTTCCTCTTCCTTTAAATTTATCTTTACTTTCCTCACTCTTATTTCCCCAGTTAAAACTTCAGTTGCAATTTGCCTCCCTCAATTCCAGGTGTCACTTTCACTCCTTTATCACCTCTCTCCCTGTTCTCCCTTCTTTTTAAGAATCCTACTTGTGCTTTCACACACTGTCCACTGCTGAGGTGATCAGGTTTCACAACAAAACACTTTTCTCAGCCAACTCTGCAGCAGCTATTTATAGATCACTCCAAGGTCAGGGACAGGAGGAGGATGTACTTGGTGTCATTTCCATTTATAGAGTATTTTCTACAGGTCAGTTACATTTGGTGTGAGACACAGCTATCACAGGCATTGTGAGTTTGAGGGGGAGAGAGAGAGGTGGGGGAAGAGAAGGGGTAGGTAGGGAATGCTTTCCAGGGTGAATTTTCTTATGAAATTTGGGAGTGACATATCCCAACAGAGGCTCCTCTGTAGTTAGTACTTTCTCACATTTTCTCTATCCAAAGTGACTAATTAGAGATAAGAAAAACTAACTAGAAAATACCAGGAATACAACTGCTACCAGTAACTAAGGGAGGATTCCAATCTAGAAAGAAACTAATCATATTAAAGTTTACAACTCAGTGGCGGAGAGGAGGAGAGAGAGAGTAGACCAGAAACTGCTGAGGGAGCTAAGAAATAGCCGCACTCTACCCCAGAGGAGATAGATCCCAAGGCTGAGAAACAACTGAAATTGGACCAGTTCCTCAAAGGAAAAGACTTGGACATCACCACAAGTACTTTTTCTACCCTCAATAGGCATGCTGTGCTAGAACAAGAATCTGCTACACAGCATGATGAAGAAAGAGTAACAAAGAATCTCAGCCACTCCTAAAACAACAGAGGAACACCCATGGTCACTGACAGAATTAGAAAACGCAAGGTTTCTAAGCAAACCTTTCTTATCACTGAGATTGTGATAAACCTGTATGAGAAACAAAATCTTAAGAAATATTGTAGTTCTTTTCATCAACATAGATTGACAGTGATGGGTTCTGAAGGAATACTTCACATTCACTTATAATTCTGCATTAAATCCATTATCTTTATGTACATGCGCTGTGGGGCATCATAGCCCATGATAAAATCCAGATGTTGCCATTCAGGAATATTCTTGTGGTAAACTAAGTTTGGGATCTGAGGCAGCAAGAGGGCAATGTCCTTTGAGTCTGCAATCCAGTCGTTACCACCACTCCAGACAGCTGTTGGAAGAGTCATCAGTTGTACGTTGTAGAAAGGTGGTGTTGACTAAAAGAGAGGAGAGAAATAAAAGTTTGAAAACAGTCTACAAATACTTCCTGATCAACACACACACACAAATACACAGGTACACTGGCAAAACACAAACATATATCTAAGTTGAGGGGTGTGGAGATTGAACAGTTAATGTGCGTAACAACTGGGCATTGTGCACATTCATCAGAGGTTGTGCAAGAAAGTGCACATAATCTATAAAGAGGAAATTTTGCACATTGCCTGGTCAATCTACATCTCAGGGTTGTGGGTTCAAGCCTTGTGCTGGGCAAAAAAAGGTCATGCATTGTAGAGGGTTTGACTCTATAATTTGATGATTCTATGCTTTTTTGAGAACCTAAACTTTGTTCTTGTCCTTACTGTTACTAAGCAACTGGGCCAAGATAGTAACATCTGTTTGTTTGTTTGTTTGTTTTTAATGGAAAGGGACTGAGACCCTGGGCTGCAGCCCTCTCTGCCTGGCTGTAAATCCAGCACTGATTGTTCCAAAAGAATTGGACAGATTTACTGATTGTTCCAAAAGAATTGGATGGTTTTCATGTAGCATTAAGCCAAACTATGACTGAGCATGAATGTGCACTCTGCCTAAGAGGAGAGCACAGACACTTTGACCCTCCCCTGGTCTCACTACTGCTGCTTTAGCATTAAGGACAAACCCAGGCTCATGGTTTGTCTCACTCCAAACAAACCACAAGATGGAACCAAAGTTTGTTCTCGAATTTACAACTCATGGAGTGTCTGGAGAAAGACAAGCCACATGCCTAGAACTGAGCAACATGCTAAAGCAAACTACAGATTAGCTTGGAGGAGAGCAGCAGCAGGAGAGTCAAGGGAAGTGTGAAGTGGCCATGATCTCCTCTCAGGAAGCTCTTCCACACCAGCATTCATGGCAAGCTTTGGTTTCGTTTGGCTTAGCGTTACCTAGAAACCAACTCAGTGTCTTCGACTCATTACTGCCAACTGTCATCACTGTGATTCTTCCTACTGCACCAGTTTTGTTAGCACTGAAGAAACATGATTGCAGTTTCAAGACAGACTGTTCTGGCAAATTTCAAGTAGGTATGGCTGTAAGAACTAGACTTATATCTCAGTTAGCTAATCTATAGAGGGATAAATTTGAAAGAACATGCACACTGAATGAATGCAAGCAATCCTCATTGGTGTGATGTATTGCTTTATTAAAAAAATGATCTTCATTATATGACAGGGGAGTGAAGATAGACACCTGGCATATGGCAGATTTGTCAACAAATTTACATCCCCATATTAGATTTGAGATAAATCTTTTGGGGACTTCCGCTTGAGCTGCCGTGGAATATGGCTGAAAATCCCACCCAGCTCCATCTCCCATGGGGTAATTAAATACTGAGATAGGAGTAATCAGCCTCCCAAAATCTTCCCGGGGTACGGGAAGAAGCTGCCTCATCCGCAGTGGCCCGATAACCCAGCTCCAAATTCGGAAAGAAGGAGGAGGTGGGGGCCACTGGATGGAAAGCCCCCAAGAGAGCTCAGACCTCCCAGACACTGTATCTTATGAGCGACTCAAGTTCCATTACTTAGGATAAAAAATTGGAGTTAAATTTTGGACACGCTTCAAGCGTGGAAGGAGATTTTAATCTGCTAAATAAATCAGCCACTGAGGAGCTAAAAAAGGACGGAGAAAGCATAACATCGGACAGCAGAAATGAAAGGGATGAACTTTTACTTTTTTCTATTGTACTTTGATTCATTATATTATTGGCAAAAAAAAAACAACGGAAAAACTGCCTTATTGCGTACAGCAAGCGAGAATGGAAATTTGGAAAACTGTGGATATAATATGGTTTTAAGAGTTATAAATAACTCTTTATGGAAATATGTGTGGAAATAAAAACATTATATAACTAAGATGTTGGATTTGTGAATGGCTTGGAAGAAGATAAAAGATTCTTTAATTTGTTGATATGGATAGATGAAAGATCTCATTAACTGTTTGTTATAAATTTTGGATGGCTTTCTGGAGTGTTGCAGTTAAAAATTGGAAATCCACCATATTGAAAGTTGAAACCAGACCAAAGATTGTTAGTCATAGTGGGAGGGAGCCTTTATATGTGATTATACCTTCTCTCTTCTCTGGAAAGGCTAATGTCTGATGTAACCAGCACAGGAAAAATAATGAGCAGGACTTTTAGTTTTGATGTCAATGGAATTGGATAAGATGGCAGTTGCAAATAACGAAAGGGCTTTTGGATTGACTCGACAGAAATACCGGCTGTGAGGAGATGGAAGAGAATCAGACTGATATAAAATCCACACAGAAACATATTATTATTTTTAAATCGCTTGTGGGAACAACTCAGAGGCTGCGAAAGAATGAAGGATAACAACAGATAGAACTGGAGAACATCGGAAAGAATAAGACATGCAGTGGAATTGAGATGATGATGAGCCTTCCAAAACTTGAAGCGTGGGGAGTCCCAATTTTTTTTTATAATTTGGCAGAATATTTGGACTATATGATTTGCATATGTATACTTTTGTATATTTAATATGATTTGATTGAATTATTAATTTGGAAATTTTAATAAAATGAATTACAAAAAGAGAGAGTGCCGTTCACAGACTGGGTAGCTAGAGAGAGTTGTTACTGTTGCATGTTACTGAATACTATATAAGCAGGCTGGCTCAGCCCTTCAGTTTAGTTCTGTTCCAGCCTGAGAATAAAGAAGAAGAAGAAGAAGAAGAAGAAGAAGAAGAAGAAGAAGAAGAAGAAGAGTTCGGATTTGATATCCCGCTTTTCACTACCCGAAGGAGTCTCAAAGCGGCTAACATTCTCCTTTCCCTTCCTCCCCCACAACAAACACTCTGTGAGGTGAGTGAGGCTGAGAGACTTCAAAGAAGTGTGACTAGCCCAAGGTCACCCAGCAGCTGCATGTGGAGGAGCGGAGACGCGAACCCGGTTCCCCAGATAACGAGTCTACCGCTCTTAACCACTACACTACACTGGCTCTCAGCTGCTTGGAGGAGAGAGAAAAAGAGATAAATCTTTTGGATATAGAAATTAGATATTTTCAAGGGAAGCTGGAGACCACTCCCTATAGTAAATGTGCATCTAATTTAAGAGATATTTTGGCATATCCTAAAGTAAATCCAAACCCTCTTTAACACCATAGATATTATCAAGCTGGGCCAAATAATTCCCATGTGGGAGTTGTAATGGTGGTAAAATTCCTTGTGCAATCCTGATTTTAATCAAATTTACCATCTTAATGAAGCATTAATTACTCAAGGGAGTGATTAATGAAGATAATGCCCTTATACATTGGCATGACCACAAGAAAGATTAAGATTTGGACAAGGGAATGCAAAAGTTGCATAAGGACCAAAAAACTCAACGTGTCATTGCTTAAACACTGTATAGAGGAGCAACGTGATGCTAAATCTAAAATATTGGTGCTTTGAGAACATACATGGTTCAGAGAAACAATTATAGACACAATTTAAAAGGAAGGAAATAAGAGGGCTCTATATTTGGGTAGGTAGCTGTGTTGGTCTGACGCAGATGAAAAAAATTAAAAAACATTGTCCAGTAGCACATTAGAGACCAACTAAGGGACGCGGGGGCGCTGTGGTTCGCCAGAAGTGGCTTAGTCATGCTGGCCACATGACCCAGAAGCTGTACGCCGGCTCCTTCGGCCAGTAACATGAGATGAGCGCCGCAACCCCAGAGTCACACACGATTCAGGGGTCCCTTTACCTTTACCTTAAGATTGTTATTGGTATAAGCTTTCATGTGCATGCACACTTCTTCAGATACACAGTGTGCATGCACATGAAAGCTTATACTGTACCAAGAACAAACTTAGTTTGTCTATAAGGTGCTACTGGACAATATTTATATATATATATATATATTGAGAGGGATCTATAGATTAAGAACAGTAGCACCTGGTGGACTTTCAGGAGAACATAAAATGGGTGACTCCTATGCAACAAGTTACAGATGTACTTTTATTGGAAATTATGCCACATTTCTTGCCATTCCAGTTATTATTGTCATTGTATTGACATAATCCATGGAATTTCTATGAAATGGAGCTAGAAACCTGATTATCAATGCAATAGCTATTGTTGGTAAAGTAATAGCAGATCCTCTTACATAAATTCATTGAAACCACCCATGACCACTACATTGTCAAATTTTATTTTGGCAAGTTTTCCCATTTATTTGTTTTTTTTGTTTGTTTATTTGCATATGTTCCTATTTCTGAGATATGGTTCTATGTTGTATGCATTGCTTTAACAGATGGTTGCCATTTTATTATTATTATTTTTTTGCAAAGCCTTATCAACTGAACATATTGGCTTTTGACCTCGCATAAGCAAATGTGCTATTTGGATCTGATTTGGTGAGCATACTGTGACAAAAGTCAGGTGCCCGCCCCTCCCACTGCAGATTGGTGGCAAGAACCCATGTGGTCCCAGGCACCCATACAGGGCTTGTGTCCCTTTGGGGAATGGAAGACATGGCGGACACCTCCGTTGCTTTAAGAAATATTCTTTGGATTTACATAAACAAATAAGTTAACATATTTATGGGCACAACACCCGTTTGATTTTATGTATGCAGAGCCTGATTATAAACTTCGTTTAAGTTTGTTACCCGTGACTTTTTAATTTTACCTTGGAACTTCATATTATCCACCATGTGTTATACGATTGAAGAAGTACAAGAATATCTCATGTTCTATCAAATAGTTTCTTTATATTCTGATTGTTGCATGGTTCTTCACACCCTGTAGATGGATTCTTTTGATACATGCTCAATCTATGGATTTACGTAAACAATTAAGCTAAAATATTTTTGGGCACAACATCCGTTTGATTTTGTGTATGTAGAACCTGATTATAAACTTTAAGTTTGTTACCCTTGACTTTTTAATTTTACCTTGGAACTTCACATTATCCACCATGTGTTATACGAACAGCAGCCTTTGCCATGAGTAACTGTGGCCAAGCCTTACCAGTATCTACCCTCATAGAAACAAACCTAGAGAGAAATACTCAATTTGTGAGAAATTCTTACCTGGTTGTGGTGAGCCATGTTTGCTTCCTTGCTTCCCCAGTCAAAGCCTTTCAACTTTCCAGCCTTCACAATCTGAAAAAGAGGTGTGCCATGCTTTGAAAAACCAAATGCGGAAAGCAGGTGATATAGAAGTGTGCTATAGGAACAGACAGTGGCACCGGCATAAACAGGGATGTAGAATGTGTCAAAACCATGCTATGATTAAGGCTATGCAATAATGTCTAACTTCATCTTTAGTGAGAAGAACAAAAGTTAATGTCAAAATACAAAGAAAGCTACACAAAGCCACCTGAAAGCAGTAGACCTTATTTTTGGTACTGCTCAACCTTCTACATCTTTGATATCTTGAGAATATTTTACATGTGTACTATTAGATATGAGTTGTCTGTTTTGCACTTACTTGGAAGTAACTGTCATTTAACTTAGGGGGACTTAAGTAAACACACATAGGTTTGGGCTACAAATTTGTCTTCCTGTCTAATATGAATTCCCTCTCTGCCTCTGGGCAGCTGGATTAAGCGGGGTCTTTGGATAAATAGCGCAGGTAACCCATTGCTCAGAAATCAGAATACTGAGCAGGGATCAGGAATTTCAACTCCACAGTCCAACTTAGTGTGCCAGGGGATCTTGTCTCACCCAAACACTTTCCCACAAAGACACCCACTTGCCCATCAGCTGATGTCACTCATTTAAATTCTGCTCTGCTTGGGAGGATTCCATGCAAACCCCTTCCTGATTGATTAAGGAAGGAGTTTGCATTGGAAGTGTTACTAAAGTGAATCAGGAAGAGGTTTGCATTGGAATCCAGAAGGAGCACCTTGCAAAGAGCTTTGACATCCTTGATTGTTCTAATAGGTTATTAACAGCTTGGATGCCCCACCCTGTTGTTAAACTTTATGTGTGAAACTGATCCTGATAAGAATCGGGCCTGTGGAGCAAAAAAGGTTCCCCACTTGTGACACTCTCAAAATTATTCCCAGGGAAGTGTGCCTAGAACTGCAGGCTAAGTCACCGAATCAGAGTTAGAAAACACCAACTCCCTCCCTAAAGATTATTCCACACAATTGATCCAAAATAGAGAGCAGGTTCAAGGGAAGCAGTGGCTAGGAAGAAACAACGCAACTGTGGGATATATGAGCCTCAAATAAGCAGCATGTTTAGCTCTAGTGAATGCATGAAGGGTTTATGACAGTCCAGCCAGGCTTAACTAGGTCATTCACCCTCACTTTGGAAGGAAGGGATACGAAAGTCATTATTCATTCTCTGTTCCACCATGTGAATCTGATCAGAAAGAACATCTTAGGTAGATGCTCCTTTCTTCTACCGTGTGGCTTTAGCAAGCAATCTTTGTGTTTCTATACAAATAAATTAAAGTGTCTATCTTTTCTTGCTGCTCTATGGGAAAGCAGATGACTCTGACCTCTGAAGAGTTTGTAAGTAAACCATTTATAACTTACCAAACTTATGCTCCTTTTCTATGCTAAGGGAAAGAAGATGGCTTTGGAAGAAACTTAAAGGGAGATATTTTAAAGGTCTAACAGCCTATATTTCCATGTTTTGTCATTTTATATTTCTGCTGGGGCACCAAAGAGTATTTGCCCTAAACTTGGATCAAGGAATGGAGGGAATTCTCCTTTTATTCTTTTAAACCATTTACAAATAAGCATTACAATCCATCATAAATGACTCTCATGAACAAGTCAGTTTCCAATGCCCTTCTACAAATCCATGTTATTTAGTGCTACAAGTCTGTGACTTGTACCTCTTTGTCAGGTTGTTCTGTTCTCACAGAGATGTGCAGAAGCTACTGCATTCAAGACCATGTGCTCCCAAATCATAGCACTGCCTTGCCTGCCCAATGATATGAAAACACAGCCTTTGCTAGACTGGAGCCATCCTGATGCTTTGGACTACAACTCCCATCAGCAAAAGGCAGTGTGGCAAAGCTTCCAGTAGCACTGGGGTCTTCATTGAGACACAAATCAGTAAAATACCACAGAAATGTAGTTTTTGTCCATCTACATGCAGAGGGACCATCTTGCCAATGAAAACAAATCCATTGGGGAAATTATTGCAGCTGTAGCTTTTGAAATACACCTGTTTGGAAACATTTTAAACACAATAAAACACTCTCAGCTTTAAATCCTTTCTCATAAAAACAAAACATATTTCAGGAGTATGTAAAAAGAGAGGCTGAGTTATTAAGATTTTTTTCTTTCCATTGTATTTATTCATTTCATTGTTAAAAGTTTTTGTAAAAGCCTGTCCTGATAGCCCATTCTTCAATCAATAAGGAAAACTGTTTTTAAACAGAATAAAGGATTTTGGTGCTACCTGAATCCAGTGAAACATGTTCTGGATAGATGTCCCAGCTGGGCAGTGTGATAAATATACATCGATTCGACTCTGTAAGAAAGAACAAAGTGATTAGCTGATTTTATCACAAATTGCAACAGCCACTTCCTTTCCATTTGGTTTGTTTGAACAAAGGCAGTGCATCTGAGCTCAACATTGGGATATCACACAGGAATCTGTGTTTACATAGTAACTACACAACTTAAATGCATAATTTTTTTGCATTTTATATATCAAATTACTTGCAGTGTTATTCTATGCACATTTACTAAGAATTAAATTGTACTGTGTTCAACCAGGCTTCCTCCCATGTACCTATGCACAGGATTACAGTCTAACTATAATGCTTTTCATCACACAGTACAACTAGAACCAGCACAGGTACGGTTACTAACAATGATTGATGCAATGGGCATTGCATTGTGTATGTTCCTCCTATAGGAGATGAATTCACCCTATCCTGCTTGAGTAGCAAACCTGGCCTTGATGTGCACTTCATGGCTTCTCACTTCATGTCATGATTCCTGGGCTGATGTGCACCATCTTTCAATGCACACAAAATTGTTCAGTTCCATTTTATAAGCATATGCACACAAACCCATATACAAATATTGGACCTAACTGTGTGATTAAATGATTGCCTGTTGTTGATTGCTGTTTATTGTTGTTGTTGTAATAATAATAATTTTATTATTTATACCCCGTCCATCTGGCTGGGATTCCCCAGCCACTGTGGGCAGCTTATAGCACATATCAAAAAGTGTTAAAAAAAAGTATCCCACCCTGTGACCACCTGGTGAAATGTAGGGTGTAAATAATGAATAAATTTGGAGGAAAATTGTCTGGAAAGGAAGCAAGAAAGGGCAGAAACTAATAAGCAGCCTTGTGTTATACTAATAAGCAGCATAGTGTTAGACTATTTTGTTTATAAATATATGAAACATTGGGGGGGAAATCATTGTATGCAGCCTTTGTGGACTTAAAGGCAGCATTTGATTCTGTAACTAGGGGTAGGTTCTGGGAAAAATTGGCCAATATGGGCATTAACAGATGGCTGTTACTTCTGATGATTAAACTTCATGAAAACAATACCCTCCAGATAAGATTCACACAGGATGGCAGACTCTCCAGAGAAATCCCAGTGCAAAGAGGAGTTAAACAAGGATGTTTATTTGCCCCGTATCTGTCCAACATCTATGTCAATTCTCTAATCACATGTTGCCATGAAATCGATACCCATCCCCCTGTGTTTTCCAGTGGCAGAAAAGTACCAGTTTTAATGTATGCGGATGACGCCATCCTTCTCTCGCAAACTAAAGTGAGCTTGAAACGTGCCTTAGGGAAGTTTAGCGACCAATGCAACACTGAACTGTTAACAATTAACTTTGCCAAAACTGAAATTGTACATTTCAACCGCTCCTTTAAGAAAGACAATTGGAGTATGAAGGGAAATGACATAGAACAAACTAAGACCTTCCAATATTTAGGCATAACTTTTTCTTATAATGCCAAATTGACAACATACTTGACCATATCGGCTATCTCAGCAGAAAGAAGCGCAAATGCCATACTTAGACTATTCAGAAGGAAAGGCGCCGGCTTCCTCCCGGTGGCTCTAAAAGTTTTCCAGGCAAAATCCCTAGCCCAACTTTTGTATGGCTCTCAAATTAGCCTTTCTGCCAACTTCAAGACCCTCAAAATTGCACAATCAAAATTTTTAAGATCTTTATTTGGTACCCCAAAGAGTACACCTAATGCAGTGTTAAGGCAAGAGGCAGGACTCCCCAGAGTGGGATGAAAGGTATGGGAGCAAGCAATATCCCTCTGGTTGAAAATTCATTACAACCCAAAGGGATTGTTACCTCACCTCCTGGCCACAGTCCCCTATCCCCCCTGGCTTATGCAAATAACTAATAAGATCAAACAAATTGGCCTAAACCCAGAAAATCTTCTTAACGGAACTTTAAATAAGGCAAAAATTACTATCACTCAGAGACTTCACGATGTCAAATTTCTTTTTTTTTTTTTTAAAGATTTTATTATTTTTCCATATGCATATATAAAGAGAATGGATGTGAGGGCGATCTGGCTGCGACATCTGTCACCCCATTGATCGCCAGGGTTGATTCCACGATGTCAAATTTCAACAAGAAGTTGCCTTACTCCCAGAGAACTATCGATGTCTAAAATCTTGGCCTAACTTTGCAGCGGCCCCTTATTTAACTAACATCACTAACGAAGCCTATAGATGGGCCTTCTCTAGAGTCCGTTTCGAGACAATGCCCTCAGCAGTGCTGTATGGCAAATTTATGAGGGTTCCAATGCCTGCGTGTCTCTGCCCCTGCATGTCCAACAAGATAGAATCCTTTACTCACATCCTTTTATTTTGTGAATTCTATAGTGAAGAACATGCTCGATTTATTTTACCCCTTTTAACAAAATTTATACCCTTACAACATTATTTGGAATCCTTCCCTGAAATTTTACAAAAATATCTTCTAGAAGATTCCTTAAGTCTAGTATCGTATGATGTGGCCAAATTCTGCACTTTAGCTATCGAGAAGCGCAAATCTCTTTTATTGAATAACACATTGTAAGGTTCCTCTGTGTAATTGTTTTATTTTTGGTGGTGGTGTTGCCAATTTTATTCTGTTTGGATTTATGGTTTTCTGTGCTGCTGGCTTTTGCCGTAATAAAACTGACTGACTGACAGGAATCCATAGTTTACATAGTAACTACATTCCACTCCACTTAACACTTTCCATAGGGCAAGCACAGCACACAGTCCAGGGGCTAGGGGGCACAATTCTTGCCTTGCCTCAGGCACTGGCACCCCATGCTATACCACTGTTCCTGGTGCAGGAGACACCATGGCACCAACACAGGCTTTTACTAATGCTCAAGACTCAGAGCTTTCCTTTAAAAAATAAGGCTCCATCCATCATAGACACAAAATTATGGGGCAAAATGTACAGGTACCTTCTGTGTTTTATCTAAGTCTAATTAAGTTAGGTTTTTTTTTTTAGATCACTCTCCTATTAAGTAATCAGAAATCTTACCGCATTGATATTTAGCATATTAAAGCCAGTCAACATGGAGCAAACACTGCCACAAAGATAATCCATTGGGAAACGGTTACACAAGTAAGTAGCAAGCCATTTCAGATTTCTGTCTTGAGTCAAAAACTGCTTAGTTCCAAACATTTCCTACCAAAATAAGAACATTAGTACATAGGTCATTTTGTTAGTCAATTCTCTGTTTTCCTAGGGATACTTGTATCAAGTAGCAACAAAATATTACCCCCCCCCCCCAAAAAAAACCACCTGTTATGGGAATCTTCCACTCAGACATTTAGGATAGAATACCCATTCAAATCCCACATGCACAGTCAGACAGAATGACCCTCTGAACCCTCCAAGTGTCCCTATTTTCCAGAAGATATCCCAGATTTACAAAAGCCATCCTGGTTTCTGATTTAATCCCAGATTGCTCCACTGTTCCTTAGGATGTCCCTATTTTCATTGGAGAAATTTCATTGGAGTTTCGTGGCCCCCCAAGAAAAGGAGATGTCGCTATACAACCTTCAAAAGAAATCTGAAAGCAGCCCTGTATAGGGAAGTTTTTAAATGTTTAATGTTTTATTATGTTTTTATATATGTTGGAAGCCACCCAGAGTGGGTGAGGCAACCGTGTCAGATGGGTGGGGTATAATTAAAATAAAATAAAATAAAATAAGAAGTCATCCCTATTTTTTATAGGATAAATGTTGGAGGTTATGACATTGTAATTAGAGCCATCTGAGAGAAATGATGATGCAGTTCATGTGCATCTGGTCATGTACACCACATGCAGCTGGCATCCTCCTAAAGTGGTTCAGGGACAAGCTAGATTATAATGGTTCCCACAAAATGAATACTATTTCAGTAGGAGCCCAATATACAAAGGACATGACTTATGCAAACATTTTGCCAAATGTCCAGTAGCTAAATAGATGTGCTTTAAATTGTTTAATTCCCCAGTAATTTCAGCAAAAGTGTCTTACTGCTCTATTGTATGCCTAGTGACTTAATTTAGTGTCATGCCTCCTGACTTCAACCCCAGGCTGAGAAGACGAAGAAGTAGCTATTCCTCCAATCTGAAAAGGACATGACTGTAGCATAGCATCCAAGCGTGACTCTAACATGGGGATAAAACTGACTATGCTCCAATGTTGTTTTATGGATTACAGAGCTAAAAGCAGCAGGGTGGAAGACATAGACAACACAGAAGACCCAAGACAACACAGGAAACCCAAGAAAACACGATCAGCGAATGTCTCTGAGCCCTAAAAAGTGGGTGTATGTGCCTGTAAATATGATCAGCTTGGCTCTCTTCCCCTACAGCCATTCTTTGTTAGTAAGTAAGTCCGCAACAAACAAACAAACAAACAAATAAAGGTGAAAAGGGGAGGGTTGCATTGGAAAGGGCTTTGGCAATCCCACCTGCCATTGAACCCAAAAGGTTTTGACTGTACTTGGTTTTGACGTTAAGAAATATCCCTGGAGCACAGTCTTACTGTACTGTAAAGAAAGCAATACTGTAATAAATACATTCCCATGTAACTGCTCAGAATTATTGCTTTAACGGCAACTGAGGTACCCACAGGTGTGATCTGCCACAATTCTGACAACATTCTCATGGCAAATTTATTAGGAACTGTAAAGAATTGCGCCAAATTCTTTAGTATGGGCACCAAATGCTAACAGTATCCATGACTATAGAGCACCAACACCTTTCTTTTTCGGTCCACAGCAGAAACTGGAACCCTTGACATACACAGCAAGGGAGAACAGCCAGGCCCTCATTTTTTTTACCCCCCAAAATAGGGGACATATGGCCGTCATATAGATGGAAATGTACGGTACTTAGCTACATCCAGCAATATTTGCATTCTGTTGTTTGAAGCAATATTTTTTTTCTGAAATACATACTTTGAGCTTAGGTTCAGGAACCATTGCAAGTTTGGTCAAAGCCGTGTTGGTCAAATACTTTACAGTGGCTACTGGTGCCAATGCAAAGAACATTTTGATCTTCTTGGCTAGGTGTGGCATGGTTGAAAATGCAACGAATGCTGAGGGGTGGGGGGAAAGGAGAGAAATGAATAGAGTTAGCAATGCAGTCTTGAAAAAAACCAGTAACAAAATCTTAAACCCAGTTTTCGCATAATGTAAAAGCAATCAAGTACACACTGGGAAACTGTTACCTAAACTCTGACTGCAAACTAGGCTTGATCCTGGTTTGCAATCCATGAATTTAACAGTTTTTCAGTCAAGACAAACCATTTTTTTTATAAGCCCCTTAACCAATTTGAATCATCACCTATATGGGAAATATCACTGAGAAGGAATGCAGGAAACCCAAATGCATGGATTGTTTTTCAAGATGCTTCTCCATAGGTGTCCATAGGTTCCACAGAACATCACTGTACTATGAGCAAGATGTCTCTTGAATTTAACATATAACAGCAACTGCACAAATAGATATGTAGCTATTAGAATTGCCAACAGGTGTTTAAGAATCTTGCTGACCTACCCATTGTGGTGCCCTGGGAATGACCAACATAAAATATTTTCTCCTGACCAGTTTTGTTCAGGACAAAGTTTATTGAAGCAGGAAGGTCGTATTTAGCCATTTCATCAAAACTGCAAAGAAAAAGGAACAGCCTATGTATAACAGACATGTATATGCAGTGGGATCTACATTGCGTAAGCCTAAAATGCCCTGTTCTCTGCCCAGTGCAATACAAGAACAAAAATATTTTTAAAATGTCAGTTTCAGGAGGAACACTATTTATGCTGTGGGCAGGAGAGGGCTCTGTTTTCCCTCCGACCCATGTCTGTCTGAGGAGCTTCAAATTCTAGCCCAGTAACTTTACAGAGATTCAGAAGGACCAAAATTGAGTCTTTCCAGATCAAGTCTAATTGCACCTGAAGTTAAGCTGATCTCCTATCATCTATTCTATGGAGTCCACGAAGGCCATATTCCCCCCAGGAACAAACAAGTTGTTTGTTTGTTTAATGGAACAACTACCAATTTTACTTACTTGGAAATGTATTGCTATACCTCCATATCATATATTATAAGAGGAGGTGGAAAAACATGGCTCCAATAGGAAGAGAATGACTGATTAAAGTTTTCCCCAAATGGAAAACTAGGAACCAGAAACAAGAAATTATGTTTAGAAAGCTCACTCTACCTGAATAGCCAGAATTCTTGATGCTTCTCAGTATAGTTGATGTGTTTGTTGGACCAGGTGTTACCTCTGGTGTTTCCGAGCCAAACATCATAACCAGCATCAGCCAATATAAAGCCCAGGCTGTTGTAGTCCATATCAAACACCCAGTTACTGCTAGAACCTAACAAACCATGCTGCATGAACACTGCGGGCCTGGGACCTAAAAGTGAATAGTTTTAAGCATAGTTAGAATAAGTCATTTCAGTGTCTCCATCCAAGGGCCTTCTGGCGGTTCCCTCACTGCGAGAAGCAAAGCTACAGGGAACCAGGCAGATGGCCTTCTCGGTAGTGGCACCTGCCCTGTGGAACACCCTCCCATCATAGGTCAAGGAGATAAACAACTACCTGACATTCAGAAAAAACCTGAAGGCAGCCCTTTTCAGGGAAGTTTTTAATGTGTGATATTTTTGTATCTGATTTTTGTTGGAAGCCGCCCAGAGTGGCTGGGGAAATCCAGCCAGATAGGCGGGGTACAAATAATAAATATTATTATTATTATTATAAGATGCAGAAGGGAAGGGCAAGGCACGGGCAGCTTGACCTAGTAAAGCCTCACCTGACCAAGCTCTCCTCACATTGCACCTCTGCTCTCCTTCCAAATAATCACCAGTGATGGTGATGTTAAGAAGCCATCCAATAAGATGCAGAAGGGAAGGGCAAGGCACGGGCAGCTTGACAGTACAGCCTCACCTGACCAAGCTCTCCTCACATTGCACCTCTGCTCTCCTTCCAAATAATCACCAGTGACGGTGATGTTAAGAAGCCAGGAGAGCAATAATGCCCTGCTTGTTCTGCCTCACTGGCCACTAGTGTGTATCACCTACTATAAACTTGGGATGCAGAGCAGGCCAGCAATTTCACATGTGTGGAATTTGAGTCTGCAACGAGTATCTTCTAAATGCAACATGGAAAGCAAGGTAGAGGTATTTTTAAGAACCAACATAAATCATCAGTTCGGTATTTGTCACATTTGATTAACAAGTACTGTATGAGGAATCAGAACACCAGACTTAATATTGTGAATGATTGCTTTCATCTATCTGGTATCATGTGAATAGCTCAACCTTGTAGGACAGTCGTAGTTAGCAGTGCTTCTAAAGTATTGATTCTAAAGCGTTGATTAAGTTGAAATGAGTTACTGCTTGCTCTTTGAACCTTATAATTTTTTTTATTTAAAATATATGTGTTTAATGGTCTGTAAATCACATTATGAAATCATACTCTTCAAAATAAAATATGAAAATTAACAGTTGAAAAAATAAGAACTGAACATGACCATTCAGTACACAATAAAAATGTTTTTGTCTTGATAGAAGAATTTTCAGAATTAAACCAATACTATCACAATATCTACATCTTATTTCTATGCTACAAAATCAAAGTTTATGATAAATGGCAGATGTTGTCATATATACATAGCACTTTAAAATAAAACTTATACTTGTATACACATACTCCTCCAGTGTAACACTTCCTCACTCAAATGAAGAACAACTGTTAAATATAAGTACCCCATTTTCAAGGATCTATCCTGCAAACAAAATTCATTGTGTTGAATTCTTTTTTTAAACTTTATTATAATTATTAAAATACAAATACATACAAATGAAGAACAATAATGAAGAACAATAGCAACAACCAAACCCAAACGAAGAAAACATATTCCATAATTTATGTTGCTTATAAAATTTATAAAAGTTTTCCAGTTAACGAAGAGGAAAAGGAAACAGGGTGTATTAAGAGAAGAAAAGGGGGGGGGAAGAAATATAGAAAAGTATAAGAAAGAAAAAGGAAAGAAAGAAAGAAAAAAGAAAGACGTGAAAAAGGAGGAAGGAAGGAAAAAGGAAAGGGAAGGAGAAAAAAGAAAGCATATTTATTCTTCCAAATGTACTTCCACTGCTTATACAACGATTCGTTTTCTGATTTCTACATCATTCCATCTGTCATTTTTAAACTATCAACATTCATTATATACAAAATTTCGGGTCTCTTCCGAACCTTCTCATATTTACTTACACTTATTCTAAACATAACCAAAATCTCTCATTCACTCCTTGTTTACTCAAGTAATCGTTAAGATATTTCCATTGATTTTTTATTATATTTTTTGGCTTATGTCTGATGGTATCTGTCAGCTTTGCGAACCTCATAATGGAGATTCAGGTGGGCAGCCATGTTTGTCTGAAGCAGTTGAAATAAAAATTTAAAAAATAAAAATTGTCCAGTAACACCTTATAGACCAACTATGTTTGTTCTGGTATAAGCTTTCATGTGCATGTATCTGAAGAAGTGTGCATGCACACAAAAGCTTATACCAGAACAAACTTACTTGGTCTTTAAAGTGCTACTGGACAATGCTTTATTTTTATGATTTTTGTTTTGACTTATAATGGAGCTTGGCACTAGAAGCAGGAATCTCAGTGCATCTGCCCTTCCTTCATTGCACCACCTTTGCTGCTCAGTTATCAGATCATCCTTTAATCAAGCTTAACAAATGCAACACCTCCAACCATATTTCATCGGACTGAACTCCTCCCACAAGGAAAGGCTGCAGTCAACACACATAATTACATTGGGGAATTGAGCTGGCAGTGTCTACATCTACCCTGGTAGCTTCTTCCTTAAAAAAAAAATAAAAAAAAATCAGGCAATGACTCACTCTAGATGGCTGAAGCGCATATAGAATCATAGATTTGTAGAGTTGAAGGAACCAAAAGAGTCAACTAGTCCAAGCCCCTGCAATGCATGCATCCATGACAGATGCCCAACTGACCTCTGCTTAACAATCTCCAAGGAAGGATAGATTGCTTGGCAGGGGGTTGGACTGGATGGCCCTTGTGGTCTCTTCCAACTCTATGATTCTATGATTCTATGGTCTATCTCATGGGACTCTGTTCCACTGTTGAACAGCTCTTATGGTCAGAAAGTTCTTCCTGAAGTTTAGTCGGAATCTCCTTTCTTATAATTTGAATCCCTTGGCTTGTTCCATCATCCATGGGACAGCCCTTTAGATATGTCAAGATGACTATCATATCTCCTCTCAGTTTCCTCGTTACCAAGCTAAACCAACAGAAATTCCCTCAACTGTTCCTCATAAGGCTTGTTTTCCAGACCCTTTATCATCTTTGCCATCCTCCTCTGCACACACAGAATAATAGAGTCCAATCCTCATCTAGTCCAACCCTCTGCAATGCAAGAATCTCAAGTAAGGAATCCACAATAGATGGCCATCCAATCCTTACTTTAAAACCTGCAAGGAAGGTCCACCACCTTCCAAAGGAGTCCATTCCACTGTCAAACAGCTCTTTCCATCAGAAAGTTCTTTCTGGTGTTTAGCTGGAATCTCCTTTCTTGTAACTTGAAGCCATTGGTTCAGGTCCTACCCTCCAAAGCATTTGTCAATATCTTTCTTAAATTGTGGTGCCCAGAACTGGACACAGTATTTCAGGTGTACTCTGACCAAGGCATAATAGAGCTGGACTAGTATTTCCCTTGACCTGAACACTGTACTACTGTCGATGCAGACTAGAATAGCCTCAGCTTTTTTTGTTACTGCATCACACTATTGACTCATGTTCAGCACATGGCATACTATGTCTCCTAAATCCTTTTCATACGTACTACTTTAGTGGCATTGGATACCCCTCCCAGTTTGGTGTCGTCTTCAAATTTGATGAACATCCCCTCAGTACCTTCATCCAAGTCATTTATAAAGATGTTGAATAACAATGGACCCTGGACAGCACAATGAACCACTTATCACTTTTTTCCAGGATAATAAGGAACTGTTAGTGAGCACTCTTTGGGTTTGGTCAGTCAACCAGCTACAAAATAGCCTAACAGTTACCTTATCCAGTACAGTCGTACCTTGGAAGTCGAACGGAATCTGTTCTGGAAGTCCGTTTGACTTCCAAAACATTCGGAAGCCAAAGTGCAGCTACTGATTGGCTGCAGGAAGCTCCTGCAGCCAATCAGAAGTCGTGAAAGCACTGTCGGAAGTCGTGGAAGCCCTGTCGAATGTTTGCAAACCGGAACAGTCACTTTCAGATTTACGGCGTTCGGGAGCCAAAACTGTACTCATTTTACCAGCTTCTCTGCAACAATATCGAGGGGGACTTTGTCAAAAACAATGTCCATAGCATTCCTTTGTTCCACCAAGCTTGTAACTCCATCAAAAACTCCATCAGAAAAAGAAATTAGATTCATTTGGCATAAGGTTTTCTTGCAACAAGTAAAAAATTTCCATAGCAAGAAATTATGGTTTTTCTAACAAAAAAATTAAAAGTCTTCACAGTATTTGCATGTAGACATAATATATACCTCAAAAGACACACTCACCCGATTTCCGGTTATTTCGTTTCCCATGAGGAATTCTGTTAATACTCAAGATGTACCCATCATCTGTCACCACTTCATATGTCTCACTGGGATATCCTCTGAAGGAAATCAGTTCACCCTTGGTGGAAGCAGAGAAAAGAAAGGGCAGGGTTTGGTTGGTGTAAGGCTTGGGTCTCTTCCCCACACACGAGACAACTCTGGCAGTTAATTAATTAAGATTTATTGTTTCAACAAAAAGCCCTGGTTGGAGCTCCACTAATTTCAGTTTACCTCCGATGCCACAGTTGCCGGGACTGAGCACTGCCCCCTTCTCCCCCAACAGAAAACCCCCCCACCTCCTCTTTCTGTAATTTTCATGCTTCTCAGCTAATCTTGTGAGTCTACACGATTGGGGTGATTGCACTCACTCTATTTCTGTGTCTGAGCCTTGCAGCTGAATTCCTGTTCTCTGAGTCTCTTCATCTCTCTGTGTGTGCATAGAGGTCAAATTCCTGTGGCTAAATGCTTCTCCCCCCTCTTCTTCTGTGCCTGCTCTTTCACTGCTTGTCAGAAAGTTCTCTGTAAAACTCCTGGACACTTCTTTTCCACAGAAGACTAGATCTTTAATAGCAATAGATAGCAAACTCCATCCAATCCTCTTCGACCACTTGAAAAATGCTGAAGGTCTTTGTGGACCACTTAATGATTCTTCTTCATGCTGTTTAGCAATAATAATGAATAGGGAAAGATGCTAAATGAAGCTCACAGAGCACTGGGGTTGCATGAAGCAGATGTTGGGAGCTACTTTGGGAATGCTTAAAAAAAAACCCTCTGCAAGCTGCCCTGAGCAATGATGTATTGAGTGGGCAGGGTACATGTTTTAAAAATAATTATCACCACCACCACACCACCACATCATTATTTCCTTGCCCCCTGCAATCCCAACATTCCATGAAAAACAAACTTTGGGTTTTTGGAATATAGCACAATTAAGCAGCACTAATAACCAAAAATGCCTTGAGTTAAGCAAATAAAAGAATAAATGATAGATGGCTTACAACATCCATAGTAGCTTCTGGGTGTACAGTTCTTCTTTTCATAAATATTCCTGAAGTAACAAGGGCTTGGACCAAGCCTGCCCCCATTATGAAGAGCCACATCCTTGATGTGAATGGAAGCAAAACCATCTTTCAGCGTGGAGTACAAGACTGGTCTCCACAAAGCTAGATTAAAGAATATGTGCTTAAATCTTTATCATGTACTGGAGAATGAAATGGCAGATAGCGTGGCTTAAATAGCTTGCCACTCTTCACCAAGAATAGTCAACACTTTCCTGGAAGGAAAAAAACATCCTCTTTAATTGATATCATTGGTTCAATCTTGGCAACTCCCAATATCACCTTACGCAAACTTCTCAAAAGGTATTTCCACTGAGTTCCGTGTGACATCTTTCAAGGCAAGTGGGCATAGGACTGCAGTCTCAGCTCAACAAAAGATTAGTCAAGGTGTAACAGATCATTTAGTACAGTGGTTAGGAGTACAATGATCAGTCTGCAGGTAGCTGATTCAAAGCTCATCTGGGTGGCCTGAGGCACATTATTTTTCACACCGTAATCATATGGAGTTAATAGGAAAGGTAAATGTAAAGGCCACTGGCCCCATCACCTCCTGGCAAATAGAAGGGGAAGAAATGGAAGCAGTGAGAGATTTTACTTTCTTGGGCTCCATGATCACTGCAGATGGTGACAGCAGTCACGATATTAAAAGACGCCTGCTTCTTGGGAGGAAAGCAATGACAAACCTAGACAGCAACTTAAAAAGCAGAGACATCACCTTGCCGACAAAGGTCCGTATAGTTAAAGCTATGGTTTTCCCAGTAGTAATGTATGGAGGTGAGAGCTGGACCATAAAGAAGACTGATCGCCAAAGAATTGATGCTTTTGAATTATGGTGCTGGAGGAGACTCTTGAGAGTCCCATGGACTGCAAAAAGATCAAACTTATCCATCCTTAAAGAAATCAGCCCTGAGTGCTCACTGGAAGGGCAGATCCTGAAGTTGAGGCTCCAGTACTTTGGCCACCTCATGAGAAGAGAAGACTCCCTGGAAAAGACCCTGATGTTGGGAAAGATGGAGGGCACAAGGAGAAGGGGACGACAGAGGATGAGATGGTTGGACAGTGTTCTCTAAGCGACTGGCATGAGTTTGGCCAAACTGCGGGAGGCTGTGGAGGATAGGGATGCCTGGTGTGCTCTGGTCCATGGGGTCACGAAGAGTCGGACATGAGTGAATGACTGAACAACAACAACAAAAATGTAAAGGACCCCTGGACAGTTAAGTCCAGTCAAAGGCAACTATGGGGTGCAGCAATCATTTTTTTTTTTTTAAACAGAATTTATTAGCATTTTCATAATATAACACAAACCCAACCCCACACCTACAAATACAAAAACAAATACAAATACACATAATGTCAGGATTCTTCTTCTTATTTGTATATCTTACAAAAAAAAAAAATTCTACTTCTGAATCTTGACGCTTGACTTCCCCCGCCTTTTCACCTTCGGTTTTAGGGGTGCAGCAATCATTTGCTTTTCAGGCCGAGGGAACTGTCTTTTGTCCACAGAAAGCTTTCTGGGTGGCCAGCATAACCAAACCAATATTGGCACACAGAGGACAAGTGACAGAGCACAAGGAACCACCCTTTACCTTCCCGTCACAGTGGTACCTATTTATCTACTTGCGCTGGTATGCTTTCTTTTCTTTTCTTTTTTAAATAAGAATTTATTGGATTTTAATAATAAAAATACACAAAATACAAATACATACACTACAAAAACTACACAAAATACACACAAACAAAACAATTATTTACTCATCCTTATCCTCTTTATAAACCTACGCTTGGGACTTCCTCACATCCTCTCTTTTGCGTTCATTTCTAATCTTCTTTAGTAACTTTGTAACATTGTAAAATCTACTTTCTTACATCTAATCTTAGTTTAACAAACATAATCAACATATCTTAAATTTTAAATCTTATTCTTATCAAATAAAACATCAAGTTCCACATCTCAACTTTTTTCTCCTTTCTTCCCTTAACTTTGTTATGCTGTAGCCTATATTTCTTCTGATTCCAATTTCAAATATATATATAAAAAACAACACATCTTAACAAATACCTAAATATTTCTTCCATTCTCATAAACTGTTTTCCCTATGGTGTCGGAGTGCCGTGGTCAGCCTTTATAGTATCCCTCTTAATTCATACTTTACCCCACCCCCTCCTGTCCATTATCACCCTTCCCATTACCTTTCCCATCCCCCACAGGTCTCCCCCCCCAACATTCCCCCAGTCCAGTTTCTTCTTCTTCTATTATCTCCTTTATGTTCAGTTAAACTTCTTTTCCTTCTGTTATTTCCTTCAGTTGTATCTTCCTCTCCTCCAGAATGTAGCATTCTTCTTGATAAATAGTTGCAGTAACTTTATTATGAAAAGCCACATCCTTGATGTGAATGGAAGCAAATCCATCTTTCAGTGTGGTGTACAAGACTGAACATGTGCTTAAACCTATATAATGTACTGGAGAATAAATTGGCAGGTCATGCGGCTCAAATAGCTTGCCACTCTTCACCAAGAACAGACAATGCAATCCTGGAAGGATAAGGAACATCCTGTCTAATTGATATCATTGGTTCAGTCTTGCCCAACTCCCAATATCACCTTACACAAACTTCTCAAAAGGTATTTCCACTGAGTTCTGTGTGGCATCTTTCAAGGCAAGTGGGCATAGGACTGCAGTCTCATTTCAACAAAAGATTAGTCAAGGTGTAACAGATCATTTAGTACAGCAGTTAAGAGTACAATGATCAACCTGCAGGTGGCTGGGTGGACTGAGGAACATTATTTTTCACACTGTAAACATATGGAGTTAACATAAAGGTAAAGGCAAAGGACCCCTGGACAGTTAAGTCCAGTCAAAGGCTCATCTCGCTTTTCAGGTCGAGGGAGCTGTCTTTTGTCCACAGAAAGCTTTCTGGGTCATGTAGCCAGCATGACTAAACTGCTACTGGTGCACGGAGGACAAGCTCCAGAGCACATGGAAACATCATTTACCTAGTGGTACCTATTTATCTACTTGCGCTGGTATGCTTTCAAACTGCTAGGTTGGCAGGAGGTGGGACAGAGCAATGGGAGCTCACCCCACTGTGCAGATTCAAACTGCTGACCTTCTGATCAGCAAGCCCAAGAGGCTCAGTGGTTTAGATCACAGTACCACCCGCATCCCAGACATATGGAGTTAATGTTGGATTGATGAAAAATAACACTTTGCAGCTGTGGTTGGCATGCACAATGGACCTTCTGAGAAAGCTGATCACATGGCAAAAGCAACCACACCGAGAGGCAGCCACCTCCCAATCACTCCATGGGGTGAATCTGCTTCTAGAATTTTCCAAAGAGTTATGGAGGTCACTGGTTCTCCACAGGACTGTAATCAATACAGCAGCTACTGGTAACCTTGTGTATAATGTATAACTCAAAACTACCCAAGAGAGGTGGTTTTTTTGGTTTTTTTAAGTCACTTACCATTAATTAATAAATCAGGATATGCACAAGCCAAAGTTACCCATATATATGTCCTTTCCTGTTCAGCATGCAAAAGATTCCAGGATCCAGCACTTAACAATGCTTTTCAATTATGTGCACACCCAGAAACTACATGCAATGGCTTCATTTAATGCAAGAATCGGAAGCTATGCTCCTCTATTTCCGCATACCTTCTGACTGATATTAAGTCACCTTTTTGTGAGTACCAACAGTATTTGTAGTCCACATGGGGCAACTGAGAAGATAGAAGCATGTGGGTGGGGAAAACGTGGCTTCCAAAAGAACACAAAAGCTTTAGAATAGGGGAGCACAAGTAGGGGAAATAGCCCCCACCCCCTCAAAAAAAAAAAAAATACCAGCCAAATGAGGAGGGAATACAGCCACAGCATGTGGAGTGTTTGTTGTACAGAGAAGGCTGGAAAACTGAAGAAGAGGAGTGAAAATGGAATAGTGAATCCCAACACTCCTACTTTCCACAGAAAAAAACTGCAGCTCAACACACATGCAGCAGCATTTGCTGTGGTGATGATGGTCAACAGGCAGTGCGTTTGTGTCTGTTCTGATCTATTTCTTTTTTAAAAAAAGAAAGGTCTCCTGGTACCTGATTCTGATCTGGAAATGGTCCTAACTCTGCCAATAGCAGCAAAATCAGCAATTGCAAACTCTTAGAAGAAAACTACAGCATTGTATGAAATATGAAAAATCGTAACGTTTTTAGAACTCACATTTTGTAAAAGAGAGGAGGCTGTGCCTATTAGTAGCTGTCCTTATTTATCATGGCTTGGAATGACACGTATTTGGCGAATAAGAATAGGTGTGATTTAGCTATATTGTTAAACAGATATGAGTGGTTAAGATAATTATCTATGTAATGTTTTCCTCTTTGATGTAGTTTGTTATTATTTGTTTCTTTCCCATCCTTTTCTTCCTTTTTATATTGTGAGTATTTATTATCAAAGTATGGTTTAAATGGCTAAAATAATAAAGATACTTGGAAGCAGAAATAAAAATGAATTATTTTCTCATAATGAAATGAGAACCTGATTGTATTTGTACTGCACAGATGTCATAAGTCAAATTGCCCTCTGGAGAGGGAGTTGCTTTCTTTCTCTCAGAGTCCCAGCACACCTGTCTCTGCATCTGAGTAAATGATGCCAACTTGGACCCTGTGGAGGATCTATTGGAAATGGTGCAGAGTATGAACTTCCGGTTTAAATTCCTTATGGCTGATTGGGGTGATCCCATTACTGTTTCATTTTTCTCTTTGTAATTCTACAGATTTGCTTCCATTGCTTATGTTCTGCTGTTCTAAGGGAGAGAAAGTGTTCTTCAAAATGTTGGTGTTTTAATCAGAGATTGGTTCAGAGAGCCAGTTTGAATATCTGAACATTTATTTATGAGATTATGGGAAGAGTCAGCAATTATATACTGTTGGCTTTTTTAATGTACGGGGGCTGGGTGAGGAGTAGGGAACTAATGGAATACAGACTATTAAGTGGATTTCCTTCCATCTTCCAATTCAAGCTCTGTCATGACATAGACTCCTGTTATGGTTTTTACCTTAGTTCTCTATAAATGTTTGTTAAAACATGCACATTAGAATTGCACACACCTTGTGGCAAGTCATATAAACTGTTTTCCTGCAACTGTAATTATGCTCCAAAAACACCATCCGAGAGATAGGCACAAAAGGTTATTGAAGCACAAATGGTTTAGGCAACACTTTTTAGCTCATGGCCCTTTGAAAATTTGGGATGTGGCTATCATTATAGCAGCAACAACAACCACCTTTCAACAGCCACTTATGTAAGTGACAGGTTGCTACTTATTCACCAATTAGAAGGAAATACAATACCCCAAAGAAACATTAGGAAGACTTTAGTTTGCATCCAACATTGCTGTTCCAATCATGTGTCAGGGAGGATTCGGAAGAGCAATGAACAGAGGAGGTGGAACAGGGGCTCAGGGATGCTGGAGAGCCTTGCAACCGACCAGAAACAGAGGAAGCGGAAGAGGGGGCAGAGAGTAGCCAGGGAGAGCAGGGGCTCAGGGATGCTGAAGAGCCTTGCATCCACCCAGAAGCTCAGGAAGGAAGCTCAGACTCAGGATGGAAGGGGGCTTTCAAATCAGCACAGGCAAGGAGGATAATGAAACATAAGGATCAAAGACATCTCGCGCGATTCCCATGCCTACTTTGTTGGCGCAGGAATTGTAGGAAGCCACTCCCCGAATCTGACTCAACGGGTTTGGACGCATAATTCTGAACTGTAGCTGTTTCTTGTTTACAGGTGCGTAGCAAGGTACCCGGGGCCAAAAAAAAATTGTCACCACCCCCCCAGAGGAATAGGAAGGTCAGATGGTACCCAGTGCAAAAAAATTCTTGTCTCCCCCCTTGCAAAAATGGTTTTACATTATTTCATATTTTCTTACAAAGGAATAATAACAAGTAATGATAATAAAAAACTATTATTTATATCCCGCCCTCCCTGGCCGAAGTCGGGCTCAGGGTGGCTAACATCAGGTACATAGCATTGGTATAAAATCAAACAATAATTACATTACCTCCTAAAAAATCTCAAAATCAAAATAAAGTCTAATTAGATGGCTTTCCACAGGGTTAGGGTTGGAAACAGGAAGTGCTCCACTGAACTGAAATTTCAGCCTTCATGACACAGGAAAACAGCCAAGTAAACAGCTATTTTGGTGGAGGGGGTCAAGATATTAACCGATATGCATGAAATTTCATATATAGCTATATAATCCCTAGTATAGTAAGATAAGACCTTTGGAGCAGGCATTTAAAAAAAAAAGTTTTTTATGAACCACCCTAGTAGGGCAGTAATTGTTCCTTGATAATTTGTCACCCCCTCGACTATGGAACCTGGGGCGGACCGCCCCCTATGCCCCCCCTTGCCACGCCCCTGCTTGTATATATGTGTAATAAAGACGGTAAATACCACACTGATTTTGCCGGGTGTTACTGCGAAGGGGAAACACCACGTTTACATCATGCAACAGACCTCTACTTGCAAAATGGAATTCCATGTCCTCTCCTTCTTCCTGCAGCCTCCTGTGCACCCTCAAAAGCTGCTCCAGAGTGTTGCAGGACCATCTGGAACTGATTTGGTGGGAATAGGTAAGTCAAGGCAAGACGTTTTGCATGAGTGGAACTCCATTTGTGCAGTGTTGGCTACAACTCTTTGTCTTTCTACTTCAATACAGTGGTACCTCTGGTTATGAACTTAATTCGTTTCAGAGGCCCGTTCTTAACCTGAAACTGTTCTTAACCTGAGGTACCACTTTAACTCAGAACAAACAGAAATATCTACATATCTGGAATCACAAGCCATGCTATTTTGCCACAGATGATCAGACAACATATTCAAATCAATTAGCTACTAGTGATATAATTTAAATGATTATGTAAAACCTAAAACTGTAGTTAAAGGCAGATTCTCCCCAAGCATTTGTTCTCTCTCTTTTTTCTCTCTCTTCCTTCTGGAAGGCCCTCCAGCCATCCAGAGCAGATTATGCGGTTGGTAGTGGATCCATTAGTGCAACAGTTTGCATCCTGCATCTCTAGCACAGAGATGATTTTGAAAATGATGTTCAACAACTTCACAGAGTTAGTAGTCACGTTAATGAAATTGGAATATTCATACTTAGAATCTATCTCCCAGAGGGAGGGAGGGAGGGACCTGATTCCTTCATTTCCCAATTGTAAAGTCGCCAGAAGCATCTGACTTACCCACAGTGGAAACATAATACTAGACTAGATGGACCATCACTTTAAACCAGAAGGACTCTTAATAAAAGTAGAAAAATGAAAAAGATGGGTGGGAGCAGATTACAAATGATGCTTGTCAACTTGTGCTCACAAGGTGCATGAAGGTGTGTGATGCAACAACCAGGTCAGAACCTGGATGAGATAACCACATACACATCTCAAGCTCCAACATAGAAAAAAAGATGAGATATAATATGTATCATTAATGCATGTATGAACAGAGCTGGCCTGAGGAGTGTCATGTCAAGGGACGCTCTGTGCTGAGCTCAGTGACTCTTTCTCTCTCTCTCTCTCTGTGTGTGTGTGTGTGTGTGTGCGTGTGTTATGTAATCTCTGCAGTGGAAAAAGCAAGTGTCTGTAGTTTTTCTTCTTCTTCAAGGTTCTACAGTTTGTTGGGATATTAACTGCAACAATGATCTTCCTTCCATTGGCTTTAAAGTATGTTTCATTTTCATTTTACACTTTGTTGTTATTTGTAGTAGCTAAAAATCAGTGCAACACAGCTTTGCTTTAAGACATTGTGACCAAGCACTTAACCTGTAAGAGGTCAGGCAGGTAAAAATGGATATTCTGAAATAAAGAATGCTTGCTAAAAGATAACAACTGCTATTAAAAGCAAAATAAGGCAAGGCTTGGGCATGTTGTTACTGCAGCTCTATATTTTGGGACAATGTTAATTTTCATTGCAAAAAATAAACCAGCAAGAGGAGAAGATTGAAGAGGCAGCTACAGCCCGTAAGACTGGAGTTTGTGGTAATACTGGCTCTAGTATACTTGGTTCTCAAACTCTAGTGTAACTAGTATAAACTCTAGTTACAGGTGGGTAGCCGTGTTGGTCTGCCATAGTCGAAACAAAATAGGAAATTCTTTCCAGTAGCACCTTAGAGACCAACTGAGTTTGTTCTTGGTATGAGCTTTCGTGTGCATGCACACTTCTTCAGATACCTTAGTATAAACTAGAGTTTATACTAAGATACCTTAGTATAAACTCTAGTTATAGCATTCCAAAAATGGCCATTTTTAAACTGGCTGCAGAATGCTTATGGGAAGCAAGCAACAAGTGGCCATTTACTCATCACCAAAAAAGATCCAAAGAGAATTCCAGTTTGCAAGTACTTGCCCATGTGTCTACATGAAAATCTTGAAATAATTACTATATTTAGAGCTATTGGTGCACCTATATAATTATATTATATTCAGTGCTGGTGATTGCTGTTGTGCTGAGATCCTTCTTTGGGGTTTCCTATGGGCATCTGGTTGGCCACTGTAAAAAGATGGTGCTTGCCTTAGATGAGCCCCTGGCCTGATCCAGCAGGCTCTACTTCTGTTCTTAATCTAAATAGAAATCTATGTCACCATAGTAGGGAAGACAGAACCATGGGCCTGCTCATTCTCCTGTCCACATGCTATGCGTTGATGGGGCATGATGCCAAGACTCCTACTGTCTATTCTTAATCTTTAAACTGGACTTGGCCCAGGCAGCTTTTCAAACAGAGGAGTGTCCTCTGGAAAGTAAGGCATATGGGCCTAGCTGTGTCACAATGGAAGTGAGTGGTGCAAATATGGTCCTGTTGAGGGATGGGTGAAGAGACTGCCTTGCCAAGCATAACATGCAAATTTGCCACCACATATGGAAGTTCTGCCTGGGGAGGTGGGGAACCATACTATCTCAGTGTTTCTCAAATGACTCCTCATAGGCTTCATATGTTCAGCTGTCAACTATCAGGTGTGCCCTAAATGATTACACTATGCCAGCAGGCCTGAATGAGGCTGAAGTCTTAAAACTTGCTTTTCAAAAGGCTTCCTGTGAAAAATGCTTGCTGTACTGGTGGTAGCTACTATGTCTGGTACGGTGGTACCTTGGTTCTGAAACTTAATCCATTCCAGAAGTCTGTTCCAAAACCAAAGTGTTCCAAAACCAAGGCACACATTCCCATAGAAAATAATGCAAAATGGATTAACCGATTCCAGACTTTTAAAAAACAATCCCCAAAACACCAATTTAACATGAATTTTACTATCTAATGAGACCATTGATCCATAAAATGAAAGCAATAAACAATGTAGTGTATGTTAGGAAATTCCATTCCACCTTAAGTTGCAGACATGGAACTGCTGTGTGTCACATGTCTGTTTACACACCAGCCCAGATTGCTGGGAACTTCTGCTGTGTATAGCTTTTGCTTTTGCTTTTGAGACTCTCTCTGAGGAGATGAAGGAGGGACAACATGTTTTTCCTTGTCCTGATTTATGCTCAATAAATCTGCTTGTAAATATGCTTTCACAAGCCTCATTATGCCACTTCTGTTGTGCAGCAAGCTCTACTAATATAGTGTGCCCAGGCTTTTGAAGTTTGGGTAGCTGCCTTATGTTGCACCAGAGATTGGGGATCATCCAGCATGTCGGCTGGAAGGGCATGATCCAGCTGCGGGCTAGCCAGCTGGCCTCCCAACTCCCTCTGGATGCTGACAGTGCAGTCACACAATCAATCAATCAATCAATCAGTAGCTGAGCTGAGTTCCACATAGTCACAAAAACCAAACAAAAAAGAGATGCAAAAAACAAAAATGCAGAATAAATAGCAAAAACAGACAAACCTCAGCATAACACTGTGTGGCACTCACAATGGAAGTGTGACACTCAAATCAGAAGTGTAACACTCAAAACAGAGCATGTTCAGCTTTTGAAAAAAGTTCACAAACCGGAACACTTCTGCAGTTTTTGGGTTCCAAGTTGTTTGAGTACCAAGGCATTTGAGAACCAAGGTACCACTGTAAATGTATGTTTCTGCATCTTCACACAGGAACCCACAAGGTCTTTTCCTTAAGCAAACAAAATTATTGCTGCAAAGGAAGCGAAGTTGCAGGGCAGGCTAGATACTGGGAATCTTGTTTTAAGATACAGTACAGTGGTACCTCGGGTTAAGAACTTAATTCGTTCTGAAGGTCCGTTCTTAACCTGAAACTGTTCTTAACCTGAGGTACCACTTTAGCTAATGCGGCCTCCCACTGCCGCCGAGCGATTTCTGTTCTCATCCTGAAGCAAAGTTCTTAACCTGAGGTACTATTTCTGGGTTAGCAGAGTCTGTAACCTGAAGCATCTGTAACCCGAGGTACCACTGTACTTAAAAGGAGGCATGGTTTCTTTCACTTACTCTTTATGTTGCAAGAACAGCATCTCCCAGCTAAAGATGTTAAAAATGAGTTACAAATTATCACTCATAAGGGCCACAGCTCCATCTTGTGGCATCAGATAGCATCAACTTGCTTGAGGCTTGAAGTGCGGAAATGTATCCAAACTAAAGCAGAAGGCAGCATTACTGTTAAGATTCAAAAGGCAACAGGAACTTCCCTGTCTAGGATCCTCCTAAGTAAAAGATTTTGCACATACTGTATAGTTACAATTAAAGTTGCGAGCCACCTCATAATTCATCTTGCAAGTTGCCCATTTCACTTTTCGCCTAAATGGTAGGAATGGTAGTACATTTTTGCACTTTCTAGACAGGACCCTTCATGGATCACTGCCTTGTCGTGGCGAAGGGGCTTGAATTACTCAGGGAAGCTATGGACAGGTCAAGATGGACAGGTCATAGTAGAGAGTTTGGACCAAACGTGATCCACCTGGAGTAGGAACTGGCAACCCACTCCAGTATCCCTGCCAAGAAAACTCCATGGACAAAGACAACAGGCATATAAAAGATATGACGCTGGAAGATGAGCCCCTCAGGTCGGAAGGCGTCCAACATGCTACTGGGGAAGAGCGGAGGACAAGTACAAGTAGATCCAGAGCTGATGAAGCGGCTGGGCCAAAGCCGAAAGGACGCCTGGTTGCGGATATGCCTGGAAGCGAAAGGAAAGTCCAATGCTGTAAAGAAAAGTATTGCATAGGAACCTGGAATGTAAGAACCATGAACCTTGGTAAGCTGGATGTGGTAAAAAGTGAGATGGCAAGAATAAACATTGACATCCTAGGCATCAGTGAACTAAAATGGACAGGAATGGGCGAATTCAGTTCGGATGACTATCATATCTACTACTGTGGGCAGGAATCCCGTAAAAGAAATGGAGTGGCCCTCATAGTCAACAAAAGAGTGGCGAAAGCTGTACTGGGATGTAATTTCAAAAATGATAGAATGATCTCGATGCGAATCCAAGGCAGACCTTTTAACATCACAGTAATCCAAGTTTATGCACCAACTACCAGTGCTGAAGAAACTGAAATTGATCAATTCTATGAAGACTTACAACACCTTATAGAAATGACACCAAAGAAGGATGTTCTTCTCATTATAGGGGATTGGAATGCTAAAGTAGGGAGTCAAGAGATAAAAGGAACAACTGGCAAGTTTGGCCTTGGAGTTCAAAATGAAGCAGGGCAAAGGCTAATAGAGTTCTGTCAAGAGAACAAGCTGGTCATCACAAACACTCTTTTCCAACAACACAAGAGACGACTCTACACATGGACATCACCAGATGGGCAACATCGAAATCAGATTGATTATATTCTCTGCAGCCAAAGATGGAGAAGCTCTATACACTCAGCAAAAACAAGACCTGGAGCTGACTGTGGCTCAGATCATCAGCTTCTTATAGCAAAATTCCAGCTTAAACTGAAGAAAGTAGGAAAAACCACTGGGCCAGTAAGATACAATCTAAATCAAATTCCTTATGAATACACAGTTGAAGTGAAGAACAGGTTTAAGGATTTAGATTTGGTGGATAGAGTGCCTGAAGAACTGTGGATGGAGGCTCGTAACATTATACAGGAGACAGCAACGAAAACCATCCCAATGAAAAAGAAATGCAAGAAAGCAAAGTGGCTGTCCAATGAGGCCTTACAAATAGCGGGGGAGAGAAGGCAAGCAAAATGCGAGGGAGATCGTGAAAGATACAGGAAATTGAATGCAGATTTCCAAAGAATAGCAAGGAGAGATAAGAGGGCCTTTCTAAACGAGCAATGCAAAAAAATAGAGGAAAATAACAGAATGGGAAAAACCAGAGATTTGTTCAAGAAAATTGGAGATATGAAAGGAACATTTCGTACAAAGATTACCACAATTAAGGACAAAAGTGGAAAGGACCTAACAGAAGCAGAAGACATCAAGAAGAGGTGGCAAGAATACACAGAAGAATTATACCAGAAAGATATGGAGATCTCATACACCCCAGGTAATGTGGTTGCTGACCTTGAGCCAGAAATCCTGGAGAGTGAAGTCAAATGGGCCTTAGAAAGCCTCGCTAACAACAAGGCCAGTGGAAGTGATGATATTCCAGCTGAACTATTTAAAATTTTAAAAGATGATGCTGTTAAGGTGCTACACTCAATATGCCAACAAGTTTGGAAAACTCAGCAGTGGCCAGAGGATTGGAGAAGATCAGTCTACATCCCAATCCCAAAGAAGGGCAGTGCCAAAGAATGCTCCAACTACCGCACAATTGCACTCATTTCACATGCTAGCAAGGTTATGCTTAAAATTCTACAAGGCAGGCTTAAGCAGTATGTGGACCGAGAACTCCCAGAAGTGCAAGCTGGATTTCGAAGGGGCAGAGGAACCAGAGACCAAATTGCAAACATGCGCTGGATCATGGAGAAAGCTAGAGAGTTCCAGAAAAACATCTACTTCTGCTTCATTGACTACGCAAAAGCATTTGACTGTGTTGACCACAGCAAACTATGGCAAGTTCTTAAAGAAATGGGAGTGCCGGATCACCTCATTTGTCTCCTGAGAAATCTCTATGGGGGACAAGAAGCTACAGTTAGAACTGGATATGGAACAACTGATTGGTTCAAAATTGGGAAAGGAGTACGACAAGGCTGTATATTGTCTCCCTGCTTATTTAACTTATATGCAGAATTCATCATGCGAAAGGCTGGACTGGATGAATCCCAAACCGGAATTAAGATTGCCGGAAAAAATATCAACAACCTCAGATATGCTGATGATACTACCTTGATGGCAGAAAGTGAGGAGGAATTAAAGAACCTTTTAATGAGGGTGAAAGAGGAAAGCGCAAGATATGGTCTGAAGCTCAACATCAAAAAAACTAAGATCATGGCCACTGGTCCCATCACCTCCTGGCAAATAGAAGGGGAAGAAATGGAGGCAGTGAGAGATTTCACTTTCTTGGGTTCCATGATCACTGCAGATGGTGACAGCAGTCACGAAATTAGAAGACGCCTGCTTCTTGGGAGAAAAGCAATGACAAACCTAGACAGCATCTTAAAAAGCAAAGACATCACCTTGCCAACAAAGGTCCGTATAGTTAAAGCTATGGTCTTCCCAGTAGTAATGTACGGAAGTGAGAGCTGGACCATCAAGAAGGCTGATCGCCGAAGAATTGATGCTTTTGAATTATGGTGCTGGAGGAGACTCTTGAGAGTCCCATGGACTGCAAGAAGATCAAACCTATCCATTCTGAAAGAAATCAGCCCTGAGTGCTCACTAGAAGGACAGATCCTGAAGTTGAGGCTCCAGTACTTTGGCCACCTCATGAGAAGAGAAGACTCCCTAGAAAAGACCCTGATGTTGGGAAAGATGGAGGGCACAAGGAGAAGGGGACGACAGAGGATGAGATGGTTGGACAGTGTTCTCGAAGCTACTAACATGAGTTTGGCCAAACTTCGAGAGGCAGTGAAGGATAGGCGTGCCTGGCGTGCTCTGGTCCATGGGGTCACAAAGAGTCGGACACGACTGAACGACTGAACAACAACAACAGACAGGAGAACTTGAAACACATAACATTTATGTTCTTTCGGAAGTTAGTTTTAAAAATTGATCCACATCCAGCCTGCCACTGCCTCCAAGCATTGGTCTAACACCTCAATGCCTTCTTAGATAATTATAATATTGGAGCTTTATCTACAGCCCCTTTGCTAATGATTCCCAGCATGGAATTCACCTTTTCCACAGCAGCCACAACATCTTTGTCAAGCTCTCTACTATGACCCCATGATCTGATTCCTGGTCAATCACTGCCAGTACAGACCTCATGAGCCTATACACTATGTGAAATTAAGATTTTATCTGCCCCAGTGTGTATCAGTTTATACTTGCTTGGATTGAATTGCATTTTCCATTTTCTGTTGGTTTGGAGAGATCCTTTTGAATCCATTTATTCCTACTTTCTACTTCCTGTTTCTTAATAGTTACTAATCCACAAGAGGACCTCTCCTCCTATTCTGCGACTGCTGAGCTTTCTTGGAAGTCTTTGGAGTACTATGCTTTACTCACCATGTCAGAAGATGAATTGCAATGGCAATTGAAAAGAGTGCATAGATTCAAGGAAAGAGTTTCATAAGATAAACAGTTAGAATAAGTACACCCCAGAGTAAAATGGGATTGAGGGAATGAGTAAAATGAGGAGGAATTGAGAGGGGTCAAGTACATCTGGAAGGTGGTGTTTTTAGCACTGAAGAGAATAAAGATAAGGCATTGGGAGGAAAGATGGGGAATATAGGTTGGAGGAAGGTTCTCAAGAGCAATTGTGCTTGTGGTAAATGGCTGAGGGGGTTTAAAGGAAGGGCTGTAGAAGAGAAGGAGGGTGGGAGTGGGTGTCACTTTTAAATTTTCACTTAAACTGACTGTGGCAGCACTGCAGAAGAATTGTGTGCCCCCTTTGTCTTCCTTATTGCTTCCATGCTTCTCTTTGCAGTTATGGTGAGTGGAAACTTCAGCTCTGGTCCACCAAGGACAACATTCTAATACAAGGTCGAATCTTGCATTCCAACAACTAGGGACTACATCAATGCAAATTTCAAAAATCATTTCACAGTAAATGGTGTTTAGTCTCAAGGTGCCAATTTATAAGTAAGTGTGACACATTGTGAATTAGAGCTGGTCTTCCTAACTCTGTTATGGGGAGCGGGGTAGCATCCAGCTTGGTCGTGTTCATTAATGCCAATGAGTCTACTCTGAATAATGCCTAGTTGACTACTACCCAATATCTTGTTTCTTAAAAGCTTCCTAAAAGCATATTTCATGTTGTCAACACCACAGATGTTAGCAAGGCTTTAACAACCCAACTCTTCATGACAGAATTTGGGAAGATCAGATTTGATTCCACACACACACACACTTTTTTATGTTAGCATTGTTTCCATACACTCCAAACATTTTTCATATATACAGTACTGAGATTATACAAACCCCTCAGACTTCGCCGGCCCCCCCTGTCCACATATTTTACTCTCATTTCTTGCATGTAATTATATTTACCCATTCTATTTCATCTCCTTATTTACTACTTTAGTTCATTTTACTTCATAAATGTTATATCAATCCTGCTCATATTCCTAATTAAATACAGTAGTTTTTAAGGTATTTACAAATTTTTCCCTTTCTTGATTAATTTTTTTGTCATCTTGGTGTCTGATCTTCATGGTCACCTTTGCCATTTTGGCATAGTCCATCAGTTTGTTAATCCTCTCTTCTTTTGTTGGGACATTCTCTTCCTTCCACATCTGGGCTAACAACATTTTTGCAGTTGTTTTTGCATACATAGTCTTTTTAGGTGTCTTAGGTCTCTTCTGCTGTTAAGCCTAGCAGGAAGGCTTTTTTTTTTTTTTTTTTTTTTTTTTTTTTTTAAGGAAACGTTATCTTAAACATTCTATACCATATCCCAGAAGCCCTTTACAGTACATAACCACCACACATGAAATCAAGTGCCCTCCCTATCCCTACATTTCCAGCATAAGGTTGACTACCCCTGGTCTTGACTAAAGGAGGTGTTTATTATTTAGTTTGTTTAATCTGAAGCAGAGAAATCACCAATAAATCCTTTCGGATATAGAAATCAATGCCATGATGGAAGAGGGAGCAGAGTGTTTAAAGAAATGGAGGATTTTTCCAAACTAAAATCTGAATTAAAGACAGAAATACAGTTGCAATTGAAATTTTTCAATGCCCATTGCAAATCAGGGCTGTTATCAAAATTTACAGACTTTCAGCTGTTTGTACTGAGCAAATTGAGACAAAAAGCAATTGAATTGCGTTGCCAGCCGCAGAGCTGAAAATGCACCTTATACTTACTTCTCCAGTACCGCTCTTATTCAACCCCTTCATAGCAAGCATCTTTAGTACTTCGTGGAGCAGCAGTAGCTGGGAACACCCCCTTCAGTTAAGGTTTCTGTCTTGATTTCCAACCAGTGTCATACTTTCTCATTTGTTAGACTGTTTGCTTTTTAAATGAATGACATGCTCTCAGAGACCATGATTAATGTGCTATGTTTCATGAGATCACTGGGGTCCATCTCTGTGACACAACAAGGGCCACGCCTATAACAACTCCACTGGGTCTCAGGTTTGGGCCCTGAAATCTCAGGATCTGGGATTATCTTGACCTGGCAACCCTACTGGGGATGGTGCATTATAATCTGCACAAGACAACAGAAAAGGCCCTGCCTTGTTTCTGACCTACTTAAAGCTTTCTAGTGCTGCATATATTTCCTCAATGGTGTAATAATCATAAATTCACTTGAGTAACACAGTCTGTGACTCTGGGCTGTACTAAGAACCAATAAAACATAAAGTGACAGTCAGAGGTGAGGTGAATTTCAAACTGTTTTGGTTATAGAACTATGATTTATCAGACAAAGAAGGAGTGTTCAGCCAACAAGTTCTCTTCTCCTCTTGTCTGAGGGGCCTTAAGACATTACATCCCAGGGTTGTTAAACTATAGCTTCCTGTTACATCCAGACTGAGAAACTGAACCTAAACTCTGACTGCAAACTAGGCTTGATCCTGGTTTGCAATCCAGGATTTTGCAATGCAGGAACCCAAATGCAGGGATTGTTTTTCAAGATGCTTCTCCATAGGTGTCCATAGGTTCCATGGAACATCACTGTACTATAAGCAAGATGTCTCTTGAATTTAATATACAACAGCAACTGTACAAATAAATATGTATGTATTGGCATTGCCAACATGTGTTTAAGAATCCTGCTAACATACCCATTGTGCTGCCCTCAGAATGACCAACATAACATATTTTCTCCTGGCCAGTTTTGAAGCAGAAAGGTCGTACTTAGCCATTTCATCAAAAGTGCAAAGAAAAAGGAACAGCCTGTGTTTAACAGACATGTATATGCAGTGGGCTCTCCATTGTGAAAGCCTAAAATGCCCTGTTCTCTGCCCAGTGCAATACAAGAACAGAATTGGATCTGGCAGTTCAGAGATCATCTCCTCCATGGAGCCTTTAAAGGTCAACACCAACACTTTGAATTGAGCTCGTACTGGGAGCCAATGTAGGTCTTTCAAGACCAGTTTTATGTGGTCTCGGTGGCCGCTCCCAGTCACCAGTCTAGCTGCCACATTCTGGATTAGTTGGACGTTCCAAGTCACCTTCAAAGGTAGTCCCGCGTAGAGCGCATTGCAAGCGGGAGATAACCAGAGCATACACCACTCTGGTGAGACAGTCCGTAGGCAGGTAGGGTCTCAGCCTGCATACCAGATACGTAAATGCAATATGTAAAGCAAGGTAGAAGTATTTTTAAGAACCAACATAAATCATGAGTTCGGTATTTCTCACATTTGATTTACAAGTACGGCGAATCAGTACACCAGCCTTAATATTGTGAATGATTGCTTTCATCTATCTAGTATCATGTCAATAGCTCAACTGTGTAGGCTAGATGTAGGTAGCAGTGCTTGTTAAAGTATCAATTAGAGTGTTGATTAAGCTGAAATAATTAGCTGCTTTCTCTTCAAACCTTATAATGGAGCTTGGCACTGGAAGCAGTTCTGCCCTATCTTCATTGCACCACCTTTGCTGCTCAGTTATCAGATCATCCTTTAATCAAGCTTAACAAATGCAATGCCTTCAGGTTCTCCTACCACATTTCATCAGACTGAACTCCTCCGCCAAGGAAAAGCTGCAGACAACACACATAATTACATTGGGGAATTGAGCTGGCAGTGTCTATATCAAGGGTCAGCAAACTTTTTCAGCAGGGGGCTGATCCACTGTCCCTCAGACCTTATGGGGAGCCGGACTATTTTGGGGGAGGGGGGATGAACAAATTCCTATGCCCCACAAATAATTCAGATATGCATTTTAAATAAAAGCACATATTTCTACTTATGTAAAAACACACTGATTCCCAGACCATCCGCGGACCGGATTTAGAAGGCGATTGGGCCAGATCTAGCCCCCATGCCTTAGTATGCCTACCCATGGTCTACACCTACCCTGGTAGCTCCCTCCTTTTAAAAAAATCAGGCAATGACTCACTCTAGATGGCTGAAGCGCATATATAATTATTATATTTGTAGAGTTGAAGGAACCCCAAGAGTCAACTAGTCCAATCCCCTGCAACGCATGAATCCATGACAAATGCCCATCCAACCTCTGCTTAACAATCTCCAAGGAAGGATAATCCACCACATCTCGTGGGACTCTGTTCCACTGTTGAACAGCTCTTACGGTCAGAAAGTTCTTCTTGATGTTTAGTTGGAATCTCCTTTCTAATAATTTGAATCCTTTTGCTTGCTCCATCATCCATGGGACACCCTTTAGATATGTCAAGGTGCACACACAGAATAATAGAGTCCAACCCTCATCTAGTTCAACCCTCTGCAATGCAAGAATCTCAAGTAAGGAATCCACAATAGATGGCCATCCAATCCTTACTTAAAAACCTGCAAGGAAGGTCCACCACCTTCCAAAGGAGTCCATTCCACTGCCAAACAGCTCTTTCCATCAGAAAGATCTTCCTGGGGTTTAGCTGGAATCTCCTTTCTTGTAACTTGAAGCCATTGGTTCAGGTCCTACCCTCCAAAGCATTTGTCAATATCTTTCTTAAATTGTGGTGCCCAGAACTGGACACAGTATTTCAGGTGTACTCTGACCAAGGCATAATAGAGCTGGACTATTATTTCCCTTGACCTGGACACTGTACTTCTGTCGATGCAGACTAGAATAGCCTCAGCTTTTTTTGTTACTGCATCACACTATTGACTCATGTTCAACACATGGCATACTATGTCTCCTAAATCCTTCTCATACGTACTACTGGTAAGCCAGGTTTTCTCTGTTTTATATTTGTGCAGGACATGACATTTGCCCCTACTGAAATTCATTTCATTAGTTTTGGCCAGTTTTCCAATCTGTTAATAGCAACTCAAATCCCAATTCTGTCTTTAGTGGCATTGGATACCCCTTCCAGTTTGGTGCCATCTTCAAATTTGATAAACATCCCCTCAGTACCATCATCCAAGTCATTTATAAAGATGTTGAATAACAATGGTCCCTGGACAGCACGGTACAGCACCCGACTGATCACTTTTTTCCAGGATTATAAGGAACTGTTAGTGAGCACTCTTTGGGTTTGGTCAGTCAACCAGCTACAAAATCGCCTAACAGCAACCTTTTTCAGTACAGCTGTACCTTGGAAGTCAAACGGAATCTGTTCTGGAAGTCTGTTCAACTTCCAAAATGTTCAGAAACCAAAGCGCAGCTTCTAATTGGCTGCAGGAAGCTCCTGGAATCAACCAGAAGCCATGGAAGCCCTGTCAGATGTTCGGCTTCCAAAAATAGTTCACAAATCAGAACAGTCACTTTCAGGTTTACGGCGATTAGGAGCCAAAACCTTTGAGAACTAGGCTGTTTGAAAACCAAGGTACAACTGTACTCATTTTACCAGATTCTCTGCAAGAATATCAATGGGGGGCTTTGATCAGATACCTTGCACAATGTCCATAGTATTCTTTTGTTCCATCAAGCTTGTAACTCCATCAAAAACTCCATCAGAAAAAGAAATTAGATTTGTTTGGCACGACTTATTTTTGAGAAACACATGCTGTGTCTTAGTAATCACAAAAGCCTTTTCTTAGTGCTCACAGTCCAACAGTTGAATTATCTGTTCTAGGACCTTTATTGGTATTGGTGTCACTTCCAGCTCATCAGGCCCTGGAGATCTGAATTCATTTTAAGTAGCTATGTGTTTTTACTTCTGGTTGGTTGCACCACCATTTAAGGATGGGAATTTCCTCGGCTGAGGGAATCCCAGCGCTTTGAAGGAAGGGGAAACTGCAAGAGTGCTGCTGACCCCTGGAAAAAACCCCAAATCGAGTGTTTTGGGGACCTGGTGATCCAGCGGGTGCCTGTCGCGACTCCCCCTCTCCCCAGTAAAGCTTTTACGAGTGTGCTGAGAGTGAGAGCGGTTGGAGACGTGGGCGCCGTGGATTTCAACGTTTCCTTCCCAGCTCTTTAGTCCTTTGGATGCTAACAGCCAATTCTCCATTACAAAAGGATTATTTTGAAACCGTGAGTAACCAAGATTTGGACTTTAATTGATATAATCCGGCCACGGAAGGGACTTAAAAATGGAGGTCATTTTTTCAGAGGAGGTCATCCTCTGAAAAAAATCGGATGGCAGTCACCATTGAGCCAAAGCCAAAAGACTGTCAAAGTGCCTTTTAAACTTCCCTAGGGCACACCTGCAAACCACCCTGTTAGGCAGGGTAAGGGGGGATATATTTGACAATCTGAAACCCCTGTGAAGAGCTGGAAAATTGCTTTGAAGCCCATCCTCACCTTGGAAGTGGGCTCAATAGTCAGCAGCAGTGAGACTCCATTGTTGCGTAACAATCAGACTGGATACTTTGTACTTTCATTTTCTATGTCTGGAGCTACAAGGTTACAAGGTTGCTGCAATTGCCTGAATTGAGAGACTTTCAGCACCATTTAAATAATCAGTTTCCTTCCTCATTCCTTCCACATTCCTCATTTTGAAGAAGTTCTTTTAGAAACTTTGTCTAAAGAACTTTAGAGACTTTAAAAGGTCAATTGTTTCAACAGGCATCTGTTCAGGATAGGAGTTGTTTACTCTGCAATTTCCTGCTTTACAAAGAGGCACAGCTATGACCTTGAAAGTTATCTGCTAGTTATGAAAGGACAAGAGAGAAGAGGATCTAAAGCACCCTCCTTTGAGGAGGCAGTTTTGAATTTGCTTTCTGAAATAAGGCAGGGAGTGTGAGCAAATACAGAAGGGCTGAAAAAAAAACTAATGCAAATTTGGAGGACTTTAAAAAGGAATTAGGAACTTTGAAAAAGGAGGTTCTTGAGGCAAAACTGGAGTAAAAGAGGTGGACACAAGGGTAAAGGTTCTTGAAGACGTGAGAGTACTGGATATGGACAGAATACAGGAAGCATCATTGAATGATATTGCTTTTCTGCAAATGAGACAAAAGGAGACACATTTGAGATTGAGAGCTGTGCCTGAAATTGAAAGTGATAATATGAAGGACTGCTTGATTAAAGAATTGGCTACTTATTGGAAACTTCAAGAGGAGGAGTTGGCCTCCTGGATTGTGAGTGCTTTCAGGTTTGGAGCTAGAAGAAAAAGGAGCCTAAATTTGTAAATGACTGCAAGGTGATCTTCAATATGAAGGAACAAAGAGATAAAATCCTTAGTCTCCTTTACACCAAGAGTCTTAAAATTCAAGACCACCCAATCGTTTTTAAAGAAATTCCTAAACAGTTTTTGGAATTGCGAAAACAATACTCAGACCTTGCTGACGCACTTAAAAGGAAGAACATCTTCTTTCACTGGGAATATCCTTAAGGCCTCTCCTTCAAATATTTGGGAAGAAAACAAAGAATCAGGAGACCTGAAGAAAAAAGAAAATTCATTGAGAAAAACGTGAAAGACTTTGAATTAGAATTCAAGTTGCCAGGACCAGAATTGGGAGCAGGAGCAGGAGCAGCAGAGTAAGCTTTTATATATTCCTTTGTTATTGACTTTACCAAGATGGCGCTGAGAGTGCTTTCTTGGAATGTGAAATGACTCAATTTATGTCCTAAAAGGAACCGAATAGGTCATGTCTTGTTGAAACAGAAATTGGATGTGATCTGTTTACAAGAGACTCATGTTATAAGAAGTCACAGGAAAATTTTACAAAATAAAAGGTTGCAACAAGAATTTATATCTTCAGACACGGTGAAGAAAAGAGGTGTGGTGATCTATGTTAAAGAGAAATTTGCTCCAAAATTGACTTTCAAGGATGAGGAAGGAAGATATATTGCAGTGGAAATCACAGCGCAAGGTGAAAATCTTTTAGTGGTGGGAATTTATGCACCCAATGTTGGTAAAGCTGGCTTTTTCAAGAACCTTGAAACAAGGTTGCTGGACTGTTTGGATTACAAAATAATTTTGCGGGGAGACTTAAATGGAGTAGTCTCCACTTTGATGGACAGAACTCAGAGACAAAAGATTTCTAATGATGGAAGACTACCTAAAACCTTTTTTGATATAGTGGACAATCTAGATTTGTTGGATATTTGGAGATTAAAATATCCAACAGAAAAGGACTTTACGTATTTCTCAGAGCCAAACTAATCTTTTAGTCGCCTGGCCTACATTTGGGTTACCAAAAATCTTGTTCTAAGGACAACCAAAGCTGAAATACTTCCAAAGACTTGTTCTGATCATAATGCTGTCTTTTTGGAATTAATACTATCTCTGCAGGGATCCTTCAGATGGAGAATGAATAATGCTTTATTTAGGAATGAACAGATTGTTAAGAAGGCCCAAAAGACCTTAAAATACAATTTTGATTTAAATATGAATAAGGTTACAGACTTGAGGGTCGTTTGGGGTGCAAGTAAAGCAGTTACGAGAGGTTTCCTAATCCAACAAAATTCAATTTGGAAGAAGGCCCAGAATGAGAAAAAGGAAAAGATTCTGTCTCAATTGAAGGAGAAAGAGAAAATACTTAGATGTAACCCCCAAAACCAACAGATTCAAAAGGAGATTAAAGTTTTACAATCAGTATTCACAAATTATTAATTAGGAGATTGAATGGAAGATAAAATTGATGAAACAAAAGACCTTTGAATCTGCAAATAAATGTGGCAAATTGCTGGCTTGGCAACTCAAGAAGAGACAGAAAGAAAACACAGTTAAACATATTGTAGTTGATGGGAAATCCATTGAGAATCCTGCAGAGATCAGGAAAAATTTTCAGAAATATTACAAACAGCTATATAAGAAGGAAAATGAAGATAATGCTAAGTTACAACAGTTTTTGAACTCTAAAGGTTTGCAGAAAATTCCCACAGAGAAAAAGACCCTACTCAATGATCTGATATCGAGACAAGAGGTTGAAATGGCTATAAGCCAGATGGAAATTGGTAAGGCCCCAGGACCTGATGGGCTAACATCCAAGTATTATAAGACATTGAAGGATTGGCTGATTCAACCATTGATAGATGTGTGCAATAAGATACTGAGGGGGAGCCAAGCACCTGAGACCTGGAAAGATGCTTTTATTACTCTAATTCCTAAACCAGACACAGATAGATCGCAAGTCAAAAATTATCGACCAATTTCATTATTGAATGTGGATTACAATTTTTTTGCAAATATTCTGGCTAGAAGGTTGAAGTTAGTCCTCAAGGAATACATAAACAAAGACCAGGCAGGTTTTCTACCTGGGAGACATATGAAAGATAATGTTAGAAATGTTATTGATATTTTGGAAATGCTAGAATAAAAAAGGACCGTAAAGCTATTTTGATGTTTATTAATGCGGAGAAGGCCTTCAATAATGTTTCCTGAAGTTTCATGAAGATGAATTTGCGTAATATGGAGGTCAGACAAATCTTTTTTAAGTGGTATAGATGCGATATATTCTGAGCAACAAGCAAAAATTATTGTTAACAATGCGGTTTCAGAGGAACTTAGAATTGAAAAAGGAACCAGGCAAGGGTGCCCTCCCCCCCCCCCCCCCCGCTTTTTATTTCTGTCCTGGAGGTACTTTTGAATATGTTAAGGAAGAGTGGTGAAGTAAAAGGTATTGTAGTACAGTCTATACAGTATAAGTTAAAAGCCTTCGTGGATGATTTGGTGCTGACACTTCAGGATCCAGAAACCAGTGCTAGTAAAGTGCTGGATTTGATACAAGAAGTCAGACAATTTGCAGGCCTGAAATTGAATAAGAGTAAAACCAAAGTTCTGTGTACAAATTTTTCAACAGATGAGGTAACCAGACTAGAGATACCACTGGTTTGAATTTTGTTAAAAAGGTGAAGTATCTTGGTGTGAATTTGACTCTGAAAAATCTGAATTTATATAAAGATAATTATTATAAGTTGTGGAATGAAATTAAGAGAGATTTGGAGATATGGTCAAATCTAAAGTTGGGCCGAATTTCTGCAGTGAAAATGAGTGTATTGCCAAAGATGTTATTTTTGTTTCAAGTATTGCCTATCATTGATAATGTGAATTGCTTCAAAGAACGGCAAAAGGTATTGTCCAAGTTTATCTGACATGCTTACATATGGTATGATAAGGTAAAGGCCCACAGAGGATTTAAGAACCATAAAATTAGAAAATCATTGTTCAATGTTTGGATAAGATATAAGGATCTGTTAGAAAGGAAAACACCTAGGTGGATTTCACCATTGGAAGCTAAGGCTTACAAAAAGCTAAATATGGAAACTAAGTGGTTGAAATATAGTGACTTGCTGTTGGAAGATGACAATAAATTTAAATTAAAGTCATATGAATAACTTAAAGATAAGTTAAATGATTGGTTACAGTATCACCAGATTAATGAAATGTTCAAAGCTGATAACAAAAATGCAGGTTTTCAGACAGACAAATCAGGATTGGAAATGGAATTGTTGGAGCCTAACTGTAAGAAACTTTCCAGAATGTACAACTTATTACTGGAGTGGCATACAAAAAATGAACAAGTCGGTAATGATTGACTGAGCTAAGGATGTGGGACACAATATTATGCTTAAAGATTGGGAGAGGTTGTGGAAAAAAAGGTTACAAGTTTACTGCATGTACAGCGTTAAGGGAAAATATTATGAAAATGATGTATAGATGGTATTTAACACTGGTAAAATTTGCAAAATTGTATCATACATCAGATAACAAATGTTGGAAATGTAAAGAGAAAGAAGGTACTTTTTATCACATGTGGTGGACGTGCCCCAAGATTAAGGACTTCTGGGAAAGGATTTATAATGAAATGAAAAAAGTGTTGAAAGACACCTTTATTAAGAAACCAGAAGCCTTTCTATTGGGAATCATAGAGGAAAAAATCCCCAAAAAGGATATTACTTTCTTTTTGTATGCCATGACAGCAGCAAGGATATTAATAGCTAAGAACTGGAAGACTCAAGCGATGCCTACTGTAGACGAATAGCAAATGAAGATGATAGACTATATGGAACTTGCCGAGCTGACAGTGAGACTACCTGACCAAGATGAGGATACAGTGCAGGAAGATTAGAAGAAATTTAAAATTTATTTGAAAAAATATTGTAATGTTTAAATTTTATATTCCCTAGGGAAGTGGTTATAAGTTTTTGGTAATAAGTAGGGTGTAGGTGAGATATAAATTAAAATGTTTTAAGTAAATAACAATGGATGATTTGTTAATAATTAAGTAAATAATAATGGATGATCTGTTAATGTATGAAACTGCCAATGAAGACTGGAAATGAAATTCAGAAGGAGGGATCGGGGGAAGTCACCCTAAGATGATAGTGAAAAAATGTTAAGATCATATAAGATTCATTTGTGTGTGGTTTGTTTTTGTATCTGTTTTGTTTGTTTCTCTTATAAAATGAATAAAAATATTTTTTAAAAAATAAAAAAATAAAGTAGCTAGGTGTTTCCTCACCACCTCTTTTCCTATCTTGGGCTGCAGCTACCTCCTTACATCATTCATTAGGTCATCATCCCAGGTTGGGCATCCCTTTCCTTTGGGTTAAAGTTACAGGTAGGTAGCCATGTTGGTCTGCCATAGTCAAAACAAAATAAAAAATAAAACAATTCCTTCCAGTAGCACCTTAGAGACCAACTAAGAACAAACTTAGTTGGTCTCTAAGGTGCTACTGGAAGGATTTTTTTTTTTTTAATTTTGTTTTGACTTTGGGTTAAAGACAGAGTCGAAGCAGTTCTGCCTTCTCTCTGTCACCCCAAAGCATGTCTTGATGCAGAGGCTGTGATACGAGCACAGCTCAAGCAGCCTTTGACCATTCTCATTCATGCTGCCAGTACCAAAGTGGCCTATGCAGTTGTTCCATGTGTGATGATTGTTCCCAACTCTGGCATTGAAGTCTCCCAGAAGAAATAGGTGTTCACAGTGTAGGACCCTCCTGACAGTTTGGTCTGGTTCCTCATAGAACTGGTCCTTGGTTTGTACGTCGGAGCACATAGTGGGAGTGACATGGTGGGAGTGTAGATGCTCAGGATATGAACTGGGCTGAAGGTGGCTGAGAGGTGGAGGGAAAGCAAACATTCTGAGCCCTCAGCCAGTGGTTCTATTGTAGACAGAAGGGACTGCCTCACTGCAAAGCCTGCTCTTTGAATATGTAGTTCTTCTGGACGCTCTCCTTGCCAGAAAAATGGATAGTTCTTCTCTTGGAGGCAGCCATTTGAAGTGAGTCTGGTCGCTTGTAGAGTTGCAACATCAGCTCACGGCCTATTATGACCATCTTCCATTAGTCGCTGACCTGCAACAGGTCGGTGGACAAGCCAGGACACCTGGTCCTGATGTTCCTGCTTGCCAGGCTCAAGAGGGTTTGTTTCATTTCTATTTTGCCTGGTGCAGAAGTTCAGTCTGCATGTCAAGTGATACTCTGAGCTGCAAGTAACTACTTAAAAACACATCTATTGCATGCATACATCAGTCACCAGCAGATATTCAGAAATCAATTACCTTCCCTGTGTATTCACTTTCAAACTTGAAGAATTTCCAGAAAGGTGGTCCTGTGGAACCTTAAAGGAACTAAGGTAAAAATCATAACAAGAGTCTATGCCATGAAAGAGGCTGTGCAGTACAAATAAAATCTGGTTCTCATTTCATTATCAGAAAATAATTCAAATTTATTTCTGCTTCCAAGTATCTTTATTATTTTAACCATTTACACCATAATACTTTGATAATAAATACTCACAATATAAAAAGAAAGAAAAGAAGGATAAAGAAACAACTAATAACAAACTACAACAAAGAGAAAAATATTATATAGATAATTATCTTAACCACTCATATCTGTTTAACAATATAGCTAAATTATATCTATTCTTATTCTTATTCCTCAAATATGTGTCATTCCACGCCATAATAAATAAGGACCACTAATAGGCACAATCTCCATTTTTACCCTTCAAAATGTGAGTTTTAAAAACATTACAATTTTTCATATTTCATCAAGCCATTGTTATATAAACAATGCTGTGGTTTTCTTCTAAAAGTTTGCAATTGCTGATTTTGCTGCTACAGTATTGGCAGAGTTATGACCATTTCTAGATCAGAATCGGGTACCAGGAGACCTTTCTTTAAAAAAAAAAAAAGAAATATATCAGAACAGACACACATGCACTGCCTGTTGACAATCATCACCATGGGAATGCTGCTGAATCCTCCCCAAAAAACAACAAAGCTCATCAACTGCCCTATTCTAAAGCTTTTGTGTTCTTTTGGAAGCCATGTTTCATCCACCCACATGCTTCTTGCAGCATGGTGTAGTGGTTAAGAGCGGTATACTCGTAAACTGGTGAACCCGGTTCGCGTCTCCGCTCCTCCACTTGCAGCTGCTGGGTGACCTTGGGCTAGTCACACTTCTTTGAAGTCTCTCAGCCCCGCTCACCTCACAAAGTGTTTGTTGTGGGGGAGGAAGGGAAAGGAGAATGTTAGCCGCTTTGAGACTCCTTCGGGTAGTGATAAAGCAGGATATCAAATCAAAAACTCTTCTTCTTCTTCTTCTTCTTCTCTTCTTCTCAGTTGCCCCATGTGGACTCTGAATCCTGCTGGCATTCACCAGCTGAGGCAGCTATTAGTGGGAATGATAATTACAAGATTCTTTGTTAAAATAAAAATTAATAAACCTTAACACTTTTTGTAAATCCATTCTTCTCTTTTTCACCATCTGCTAGTATCAATGAAATGACTTTTAAAATACGGTAGTGAAATGGTATCATGCCATTATATTCTTTTTAAAAGGTGACTTAATATAAGTCAGAAGATATGGGGCAATAGAGGAGCATGGCTTTGAATTCTTTCATTAAATGAAGCCATTGCATGCAGGGGCAGAGGAAGGGGGGTGCGGTAGATGTGGCCCACCCCGGGTGTCATCACTGTGGCCCACCCCGGGTGACAAAATGGCGGGTGGCACTCACCATGGGGCCTGCAGTACATCCAGCCGCACATCTCTCCTGAGAGAGATGCAGTGGCTTGGGTGTGCACAGCCTTCACGCTGCCCAAACAGTCCGCTCACGGCTGTAGGGTGGCTGAATGGGAGGAGGAAGGCAGACTCCGGAGGTCCTCCGGTGCGCCCTGCCCCTGGGCGCGACGCCCCAGATGCTCAAGCAGCTTCCTCCTCCATTGATTGCATGTAGTTTGTGGGTGTGCATGTAATTGAAAGGCATCATTAAGGGCTGGATCCTGGCATCTTTTACGTGCTAAAGGGCACAGCAGCAGCAAAAGGAAAGGGCATATATATGGGTAAGTTCGGCTTGTGCATATCCTGATTTATTAATGGTAAATGACTTTTTTAAAAACACTGCTCTTGGGTAGTTTTGAGTTATACATTATGCAATATACACGAGGTTACCAGTAGTTGCTGTATTGGTTACAGTCCTGTGGAGAACCAGTGACCTCCATAACTCTCTGGAAAATTCTAGAAGCAGATTCACCCCATGAAGTGATTGGGAGGTGGCTGCCTCTCGGTGTGGTTGCTTTTGCCATGTGATCAGCTTTCTCAGAAGGTCCGTTGTGCATGTCAACCACATTTGCAAAGTGTTATTTTTCATCAATCCAACATTAGCTCCATATGTCTGGGACGCGGGTGGCACTTTGGTTTCAACCACTGAGCCTCTTGGGCTTGCTGATCAGAAGGTCAGCAGTTCGAATCCACGCAATGGGGTGAGCTCCTGTTGCTCTGTCCCAGCTCCTGCCAACCTAGCAGTTTGAAGGCATACCAGCGCAAGTAGATAAATAGGTACCACTGCAACGGGAAGGTAAAGGGTGGTTTCTTGTGCTCTTTCACTTGTCCTCTGTGTGCCAATATTGGTTTGGTTATGCTGGCCATGTGACCCACAAAAGCTTTCTGTGGACAAAAGACGGCTCCCTTGGCCTGAAAAGCAAGATGAGTGCCATACCCCATAGTCGCCTTTGAGTGGACTTAACTGTCCAGGGGTCTTTTGCCTTTATCTTTACCTATTAACTCCATGTGAAAATTAATGTTCCTCAGGCCACACAGATGAGATTTGAATCAGCTACCTGCAGATTGATCATTGTACTCTTAACTGCTGTACTAAATGAACTGTTACACCTTGACTGCAGTCCTTTGACGACTTGACTTGAAAGTTGCCACACGGAACTCAGTTAAAATACCTTTTGAGAAGTTTGCGTAAGGTGATATTGGGAGTTGGGCAAGACTGAACCAATGATATCAACAGGACAGGATGTTCCTTATCCTTCCAGGAACGTGTTGTTTGTTCTTGGTGAAGAGTGGCAAGCTATTTAACCCGGACTATCTGCCAATTTATTCTCCAATACATGATATAGGTTTAAGCACATGTTCTTTACAGTAATGTTAATCTAGCTTTGTGGAGCCCAGTCTTGTACACCACACTGAAAGATGGATTTGCTTCCATTCACATCAAGGATGTGGCTTTTCACAATGGGGGCAGGATTGGTTCAAGTCCTTGTTACTTCAGGAATATTTATGAAAAGAAGAACTGCACACCCAGAGGCTACTATGAATGTTGTAAGCCATCTATCTTTTATTCTTTTATTTGCTTAACTCAAGGCATCTTTGGTTTTTAGTGCTGCTTATTTTTGCTATATTCCACATACCTAAAGTTTGTTTTCCATGGAATGCTGGGATTGCAGGGGGCAACAAAATAATGATGATGATGATGATGATGATGATGATGATGATGATTTTAAGATATGTACCCTGCCCTCTCGATACATCATTGCCCAGGGCAGCTTGCAGAGTTGTTGTTTTTTAATCATTCCCAAAGTAGCTCCCAATATCTGCTTCATGTAACCCCAGCGTTCTGTGAGCTTCATTTAGGTACCAGCAGTAGCAAGTTTAGCATATTTCCCTGCACATTATTATTGTTCAACAGCATTTTAAAAAATCATTAAGTGGTCCCTAAAGACCTTCAGCAATTTTCAATTGATCCATAGGTATTGGGTGGAGTTTGGGAACCATTGCTATTAAAGATATAGTCTTCTGTGGAAAAGAAGTGTCCAGGAGTTTTACAGTCCCAACCGAGCTCTGCCCTTTCTTTTTCCCCCTTCCACCAAGGGTGAAATAATTTCCTTCAGAGGGTATCCCAGTGAGACATATGAAGTGGTGACAGATGATGGGTATATCCTGAGTATTAACAGAATTCCTCATGGGAAAAGAAATAACCGGAATGGTTTTAAAAAATCACACCGCAGAGTAAAACGGTTTTTAATGGTTTTTAATTCATGAATTATGAAACATTCTGGCTTGCATGATCTCCATTTCCAGCTGCAAATTTCATTTCAGTGCAGCAGTTGGGAAAATGACAAAATCAGAGCATGGGCGCAACACAATTGATAGAACTTCACTGCTAATCCGTCAGTCTATGCACTGCACTATCAAGTGCAGGGAAAATAACATGTATGAACAATGTACAAGTTGCAAACATGTAGATCTGTGAAGTTACAAAAAGTGGTTTCCCATAAGTTAGTTCTGCAGTACAAGTAAAGGAAAACTATTCACACCATTTCAGTCTTGAGAATATTACTCTAATAAAGTTAACACCCTAAGATGTACCGGTACACATGTTCAGACAGTGCTAGAACAAAGAGATTAGCAGAGATTGGCACTCTTTGGGAAGCCTCGCCATCAGCTGGTTGCTGGAATTGGCATAGTGCTACACACAGAGCTTTGCAAGCCATGACAGTCCGCTGGATCACCTCACATCATTGTGACATCAGGTGACTGACAGTTGGTGAAGATAAGGCCCAAGCCTGCTGATCACATCCACTTCCCCGCCACTACTCTGCACTGACTGGCAGATGTTCTCCAGGGTTTCACAATGGGCTCTTTCCTGATCCCACCTGGAGATGCTACAGGCAGAACATGGAGCCTCCTAGGTATGAAGCAGGTGTTCTACCATGGAGGGCAGCATTCTAATACATGCACAAATCCTGCATTCCAACAAGTAGGGGTTCATATCAATGTGTATTTCAAAAATTATTTCCAGTTGTGCTTAGTCTCAAGGTGCCAGTCTTTCAGTAACTGTGACATAAAGGTAAAGGTAAAGGGACCCCTGACCATTAGGTCCAGTTGCGGAAGACTCTGGGGTTGTGGCGCTCATCTCGTGTTACTGGCCGAGGGAGCCGGCGTACAGCTTCCGGGTCATGTGGCCAGAATGACAAAGCTGCTTCTGGCGAACCAGAGCACCGCATGGAAACGCCGTTTACCTTTCTGCCGGAGCGGTACCTATTTATCTACTTGCACTTTGATGTGCTTTAGAACTGCTAGGTTGGCAGGAAACTGTGACATACCAGGCTACTTACAGGATGCAGGTTTACTGTTTTGGAACACTTGAATGTAGAGCTGGTCATCCTAACTCTGTGATGGGCAGTGGGGTGGAATTCAACTTAGTCATATTCATTAATTTCAATAGATCTACACTCAATAAAACTTAGTTCAATACCATCCAAATCATGTTTTCATATTGTCAGTTCCACAGATGTTAGCAAATAACTTGTTTCCACCTCACACTGCATAACAGAGTTTGGGAAGATCATAGTTCCTTTCTTCATGACTACAGTGGTACCTTGGTTGTCAAACGCCTTTGTTGTCAAACAAATCAGCCCCCGAACGTTGCAAACCAGGAAGTGAATGTTTGCAAACGTTTTTTGGAAGCCTAGCGTCTGTGGTGGATTCTGTGGCTTCCGATTGAGTGCAGGAAGCTCCTGCAGCCAATTGGAAGCTGCACCTTGGTTTTTGAACTGTTCCAGGAGTCAAACAGACTCCCAGAGTGGATTAAATTTGAGAACCAAGGTACCACTGTACTGTGATGAGAAGTCACTTGAGTTATGTCTCAACACCTCCATTAAAAATGCATGGATATAAATAATGATAAGCAGTTCAAAAATATTATTTCAAAGGGATTATTTTGTGTGAACAAACATAGGGATTTCTTTCCAAGGTGATTTTTTTAAAAAAATTATAGTGTTTGTAGTTGTTGTTGCTGTCGTCATCATCATAGACATGGACTCATGATGCTGAATTCCTGAAGGACTATTTCAGGATCACAAACTCACTGATAATTCTGCATAAACTCAATTATCTCTTTATACAAGTGCTGTGGGGCATCAAAGCCCCAGATGAAATCCAGGTGTGCCCAGTCAGGAATAAACTTGTGGTAAACTAGGTTTGAGACCTGAGGCAGCAACAGGGCAGAATCCTTTGGGGTTGAAGCCCAGTCGTTTCCACCACTCCAGAGAGCTGTTGGAACAGTCATTTGTTTAATATCATAGGAAGGTGCTGTTTCCTAAAAGAGAGGGGGAAATAACAGGTTAAAAATACTTTGTAAGTTAGGACTCTGCAAAAACCTCCTGATCAAAACACACACACACACACACACACACACACACACACACACGCTATGGGGGAATATAAATGAGTGCTTAATGTGCATAACAACTGGACATTGTGCAGATATACGATGATTTGTGGCGAATAAGCACATCATCCATGAAAAGGAACTTGTTCACATTTCCTGGTAAATATATACGGTTTCCAACAGGCTTTGAACAATGTGCATATATTGACTGTTTTTTGTACATTCTCAGGCCATTTCGCATAATCTCAATCAGGTCTTGTGGAATGTGCTGCATTTTGTGCATTCTGAGGAAATGAGGTGTTTTGTATGTGACACTAAGTCAAACTATCAGAGCCAACACAACCTGATAATAAGAATTATTCTATATTTCAGAGGGCCAGCTTTCCCAAGACTTATGCCCTTGGATGTTTTGGACTATAATTCCCATCATCTCAGCCAATTGGCTTTATTTCCTGGGTTGATGGGAGCTGTCATCCAAAACATCTGGAAGGAACTAGGTTGAAGAAGGTTGTTGCATGCAAAATTTGTCTATTTATTTCCTTTATCATATCATTCTCTGATAATGAAGTGTTCATGGAGCTTCATTTTATACTAACATTCCACAGAAGGAAGTCATATTGATGATAGAGGATCCTTTAAGCAAAATGGAAGTAATACACATATAGGCAGATAGAGAGAGACAGAGGGAAGGAGGGAGAGCCCATTTCATTTTTGCATTAGTGACATGAGCACCAAATCAACATAATTTCAGTTTCAAAAGAGATCATTCTTGCACATTTTGGATATCATCATACAAAGCAGACATCTGAGTTAGCAAATCTACATATGGATTTGAAGGAACATACATACTGGACAGAAGCAATCTATATAATGGTAACATATTGCTACATAAAATATTATTATTATTATTATTTTATTTATACCCTGCCCATCTAGCTGGGTTTCCCCAGCCACTCTGGGTGGCTCCCAGCAGAATAGCAAAACATGATAAAACATCAAACATCTGAAGGGCTGCCTTCAGATGTCTTCTAAAAGTCAAATAGTTGTTTATTTCCTTGACATATGAAGGGAGGGTTTTCCACAGGGCGGGCGCCACTACCGAGAAGGCCCTCTGCCTGGTTCCCTGTAACCTCACTTCTTGCAGTGAAGTAACCAGCAGAAGACCCTCGGAGGAGAGTGTAAATAATATCTTCATTTTATGACAAGGGACTGAGGACTGACACCTGGCATCTTGCAGATTTGTCAACAAACCTACATTCCCATATTAAATCTGAGAGAGAGAGAGATTTGATACAGAAATAAGCTATTTTCCAGGGAATCTGGAGACTACTTCCTATAGTAAATATGTATCTTATCTAAGAGATATTTTGGCAAATCCAAAACCTCTTTAACACCATAGAGGTATTGCTGGGCCAGCTAATTCCTCTGTTTGCATTGTAGAGTGTGTACTAATGAATCATATAACCACAAGGGTGTGATTAATGAAGATCAGTGCAAGTTTCCTTATACATTGGCACGACCATGAAAAACATTAAGATCTGGATAGGAGAATACAGATGTTGCGTAAGGACCAAAGAGCTTCATGGGCCATTGCTTAAACACTGTATAGAAGAGCAACATGATGCTAAATCTAATATTTTCATGCTTTAAGAACATACACGGTTCAGAGAAACAATTATAGACATAATTTAAAAGGAAGGCAGTCATATGGATCTATAAATCCAGAGAGCCAGTGTGGTGTAGTGGTTAAGAGTGGTAGACTCGTAATCTGGGGAACCGGGTTCATGTCTCCGCTCCTCCACATGCAGCTGCTGGGTGACCTTGGGCTAGTCACACTTCTCTGAAGTCTCTCAGCCCCACTCACCTCACAGAGTGTTTGTTGTGGGGGAGGAAGGGAAAGGAGAATGTTAGCCGCTTTGAGACTCCTTCGGGTAGTGATAAAGCGGGATATCAAATCCAAACTCTTCTAAATTAAGTACAGTAGCACCTGGTGGACTTCAGGAGGACATAAATGGGTATCTGTTATGTAACAAATTGAAGATGTACTTTTGTTGGAAATTATGCCACATTTCCTGCCATTCTAGTTATTCCATGACATTAATATACCGTATGTGTCTGTGGAATATTGGTTATTGCCATCACTGTATTTACACAATGCAGCAATGTAGCTTCATTTTCTGGTGAATGGAGTCCACCATGCCAGCCCAGCCCTTGCCCCCAGAGCTATGTGGGGCCACACTGTGCCTCCTGCTGCCTGTCTGCAGAGTGCGGAGCATGGCCCGCCAACATGGCTGTTGTTAGGCAAATCCCTGCAAGGCCCACAGAGAGGAATGCTGGACTGGGCCACACTAGGGTTGCCCCTTGCCTGCCTGCTTCCATCTGTACCTGCTCACTATCTAATTGAGAGCAAGCATGTGCTGGCTGGGCAGCCATTCAACAAGGTGGCCAGAGACACGGCAGTGAGGCTGGGCCAGATTCCAGGGCCCAGAAACCCCCAGAAACAGGGCAGGAATCCCTGCATAGGGGTGCCTGATTTGCACCACTTCAAAATTGTGTGCCCGGGGCCATGGTCCCGCTGCCCCCCTCATACTGCGCCACTGACACAGTGTGAGGAATTTCTATGAAATGGAGCTAGAAACTATTGTAATCAGACCAACAGTGCAATATTGTGAGTATAATAATAGCAGGTTCTTTCACTTATGTTCACTCATGATCCCTGTGGTGTCGAAATTTAAATTGGTAAGTTTATCATTATATTGACTTACTTACTTACTTACTTACTTGCTTGCTTGCTTGCTTGCTTACTTTCAAACATTCCTATTTTTGAGTTATGGTTCTAATGTTATATGCATTGCTTTAACAGATGATTGCGTTTTTTGCAAACCTGTACCAACTGAAGGTATAGCAAAATAGTCCACTGAAGAAGCATAAAATGCTATAATGTGTTTGGTATTTCAGTTATCCAGAAAGTTTGATTAAAAAACATTTAAAATATCTTATATAGCCATATCAGCTATCTAATTAATATAATTAAAGAAGTATAAGAATATCTCATGCACTGTACAGAAATTTTCTTTTTATTCAGTTTATTGTATAATTGTAGATATATTATTTTGATAAATAGACAGTTTATGGATTTGCATATTAGATTTTGTTAACATATTCATGGGCATCACAGCCATTAGAAGATATCGGAAGGCAGCCCTATAGTGGGAAGTTTTTAATGGTTGGTGTTTTTTTTAAATGTTTTTATATATGATGTAAGCCAGCCAGAGTGGCTGGGAAAACGCCAGATGGGTGGGACATAAATCATTATCATTTTCATTACATTTTGTGTATATAAAGCCTGGTTATAAACGTCATTTAAGATTATGACCTTTAACTATTTTGTTTCATATTGAAGTTACATTTTATCCACCATGTATTATATGAACAGCAGCCTTTGCCATAAGTAGCTATTGCCATACCTTACCGATGTCTACCATCATATAAACAGAGGAGGGAGGGGAGGAAAAAGAGAGAGAGAAAGAGGGAGAGAGAGATGCAATTAGTGAAAAATTCTTACCTGGTTATGGCGAGCCATGTTCTCCTCCTTGCTACCCCAGTCAAAGCCTTCGAACTTCCCACTCCTCATATTCTGAAAAAAGAAGTGCACCATATTTTGAAAAAACTAAATGGGGAAATAATAATTATTATTATTGCTGTTTATTATTATTATTAATCAATAAATACCTGAGGATCATAGTGTAGTTTACTATATAAAAACACAAAATTACATAACATAATAACAAAACAATACGCACAGACACAACAGACATGCGAGGAACATACAAGACAAGAAAAAGTTCTTACCATCTGCTTTTTATTCAATATTTACAGAGAGAGGCTTGGAACACAGCCTCTTGGGATAATGGCGTCATCCCGAGTGACTCTCCACCCCCCTTTTCTCCCACTTCCTCATTCGTCATTGTCATCATCTCCCTATGGGTGCCGCTGAGAGCCCACTGTTTCCTAGCTCTTTGCTCTACTACCTTCAAGGCTCGCTGGGTTCTGGGAGAGAGGGGGTCTGGAATGCTTTCTAAAGACATTGTGTCTATCAGCTATCCTCACTCTGGTGCTTCCTCTTCCCCCTCCATGTCTCCCATCATTTCCCAGCTTCCCCCCTCATCTCCCTCTTATCTGTTTCCTCCCTCATACTCCTGTTGCGCGGCCAGGCGAAGTCCCCCCAAACCCCGGGGCAGCCCCTGAGGGAAATAACAACTCATGACAACGTTGTATGGGATTAAATTGGCCACAACTTTATTAATATTTCAGATGTAGGAAGACCTTGGCTCAGGCATTGGGCGTTTATCCTTCCCAGCCCCCCAGCTGGGGTTCTGGGTAACTTCAGGGTTATCCAGCATGATTGGGAAGTGGGCTAGTCTGGAGAACATATGTTCAAGCAGATAGCCCACCCCCTATGTTCGCCGCCGCTGGAAGGGGAGGGCAATGACGACCCTGGGCGTTTGGTCAATGCCTCCCCCTGAGACCCCTTTAACGGGAACCCTGTTATCACCACCGCAATGGGGGCGGGGGTCACTGCCCCACGCCCCCCATCCTGTAAATGACTAAAGGATTCCGCCCAAGGCCTGCAACCGCCAAAGTTGTGACGAATTGCTACGGGAAAGGCAAAACCTGCCAATGCAGGGAAATTCCTTTCCGGCCCTTTAACAGCAACCTTGTCATAGCAGCGCCTGTGTGGCTGTGTGGTGTGGAAAAAGGTGGTTAAACCTGCAAAGTAAACATCAATTGAGGGAGTGGAGGGTGGGGAAGCTCTGAATCCAAACGGTCGCTTCCCAGGTATGCCTCAATCTCTATTGTGTGTACTGCATAATCCCTCCTTCTACCTGGCCAATCCCCCCGGCAACACCTCCCCAGCTGGGATTCGGTGGCTGCTAGAGTAGGTGTAGTCCACAGGTATCCCAACCTGGGGAAGGCAAGCCAGACCAACTACCAGGAGCTGCCACCATGATCTAATGGGTCTCCTCGCAACCTCGCAACATGCGCACCCCATTTTATGTGGGGAACGCTCATTGTAATTCTTAACTGTCTTCCTCTTCTCTGGAAGAGTCAGGCTGGGGAGGAGGTCTCCACCATTCCTCCCTTACAACCAGTTTAAAAGGCCATAGGTTGTGTAATTAGCCAAAGGTCAGGGAGAAGAGGCATGTTTTTGCTCAGTGCCTAAAGATATGTAATGAAGAGGCCAGGTGAGCCTCCTTGGGGAATGCATTTCCAAATGGGAAGCTACAGTAAAAATGGCCAGTTCATATGTGGCTATCCTCCAAATCTTTCATGGAGGATTAAACTTATGGGGACTTAAGTAAGTTAAAATATATACCAGGTACCTGGAACTTCCATGTCACAAGACAATCTTATTCTGCCAGGGGATCCAGTTTGGCCCAAACACTTCTCCCAAATTCTCCCACCTACTATCCAGCTGAGATCGCCGCTGAGGCCAGTTGATGGGGTGGGTAGGTGAAAATCCTACTGCGTTTGCCAGAATTCCATTCAAATCCCTTCCCAATTCAGAAAGGAGTTTCTCTTAAAAGACTTGTTAATACAGATCAGCAAGAGGTCTGCATCAGACTCTCCAGCAAAAATAAAGGGGAGGGATTAGTTTTAGCAGCACCTTGCAACACACTTTGAAATCATCCATTGCTACATCAGGTTATTGAAAGGTAGGCAGCCCCACCCTGCTGTTAAATGTGACCTACGAAACTGATCTGGATAAGAAACTCCTGTGGTGTCAGTAAGATTCCCCAACCCTGTTTTGTTTTCACAGGGCCATGCAGAAATTACCAGCAACTACATTCAAGACCAGGTGCTCCCATATCATGGCACTTCTTTGCCAGCCTTATGCTACTGACACACAGCCTTCACTAGCCTGGAGCCCTCCAGATGTTTTGGACTACAATTCTCATCAACCCCAGCCAGCGTGGCCTGGTTGATGGGAGTTGTAATCTAAGCAAGTTGGCACTACCAAAACCTGAGTTATTCATTAAGACACAAATCAACAAAATACTGCAGAAATGTGGTGTTTGTTTATCTAAATACAGAAGGAATATATTGTGAATAAAAACAAAACAAATTCACTGGGGAAATGAGTATATTTGTTGCTGGTGAAATACTGCTCTTTGGTCATTAAAAAAATCACATTAGTTTTAATTCCTTTATTAAAGAAGAAAATATTTTTGTTGTAAAATATGTAAAAAGAGAGTCTGAGTTATTGAGTTGAATGCTTCCTTCCGTTACATTTCTTGATCTCATTCTTAATAGCCTGTTCTTTTGAAAATGATCAATATTCTCAAAGCTTTAATCAATACACAAAGCTTCTTTTAACAGAATTGAGGATTTAGGTGCTACCTGACGCCAGTGAAACAAGTTCTGGATAGATGTCCCAGCTGGGCAGTGTGACAAATATACATTGATTCGAGTCTGAAAGAAAGAGCAAAGTGATAAGCTGAATTTATCTCAAAGTGTAACAGCCATTTCAATTCCATTTGGTTTGTTTGAACAAAACGAGTGCACCAGAGCTCAACATCTGGATATCATCCAGGAATCAGTGTTTAAGTAGCAATTACATGCAAGTTTTGGAGATCAACTTGACACTTCAGACTAAATATTTTCTCTTGTCCAGTTTTTCTCAGGATAAAACATTTACTAAGAAGTAAATTGTACTGTGTTCAACCAAATTACACCCAGGTAACGATGCACATGATTACAGCCCAAATTATAATATTTTTCATTATATAGTACAACCAGGGCAATTGCAGACATATCAAATAACATTCATTTGTGCAGTGGGCCATGGCATTGTGTACATTCCTCCTGTATGACATGAATTCACTCCACCCTACTTTGGTGCCATGTCCAGTTGTGTTACCAACCATGGTTAAGGGCCACTCCTGGAATCTTATCAGGAACTATGAACTGAAACTCAGGAATGCTCTTAGCTATGGTCCTATTGCATCATGGTGGCAAGGAAGATGCAGCCTTCTTTTGACCCATAAGGCATTGCCTGCATTCTGTTTTGAGGAAGTGGACCCCTGTATGGGGAATTTCACAAGGGCCCCCAAGCACCTTAACCAGGCCTTGGTGCACACCATGACTTCTCACTTCTTCACATGTTTCTTGGGCTGATGTGCACCATCTTTCAATGCACACAAATATTAAGTTCCAGTTTACAAGTATCTGTACACAAAGCCATATTGGTTTATTTTGTTCTTATTTTTGCTCTCATTTTTATTGTGTATTTAATATTTGTTACATTGTATTGTATCAAGGAATGTGGCAACTGTGCCCTCTTAAGGTTTCTGCCTTGATGCTACCAGACAAGAATTTTACAACAACAACAACAACAACAACAACAACAATAGCTCTGCCCATTCGGACACCTCTGAAGATATTTCACCCCATTCTGCAAGTCTTGGTTAAATTTGAGATGACAATTTCAACCTTCACCAACTTGGACATCTCTGAAGATATCATTGCCCAATATGCAGGACAGCTCCAACCAATCAGGTTGCCTCTCAATATATCATTGCCAGACTTTGTACTAGGACTGCTGAGGTGGATATATTAGTCTTCAACTATGTTTGCATGCAGGACACCATTTTGAATCAAGAAGGTAGACCAATTTAACTCAAATTAAATACTTAAACTTAAGTGGCAGTCCTGGGTTGGTTTTTGTTTGTGCGCACAGCCCAAAATATCACAAATTACACTATCCACTAGTGCTCGATGAAGTAGTCATCTGGGATCCACCTCAAGCTCATTTTCTCCAGGGGTAATTAAGATATGGATGTTATAAGTAGCAATCATTTCAAAGAAGCCTCCACATACTTTTCTTTAGATCACACTCTTTACCTCCTATTATGTAGTTAGAAATCTTACCAGATTCATGTTTTTCACATTAAAGCCATTCCCTAGGAAGAAAAAACTGCCACAGACATGATCAAGTAAGAAACGATTACACAGGTTAGTAGCAAACCATTTAGAAATTTTGCCTTGAGCAGCAAGCTGCTTGGTTCCCAATATTTCCTGCCAAAACAAAAAAAAAACATTAGTACATACTGTAGGTCATTTTGTTAGTCAAGACTGCTTCCCTAGAGATACTTCCAGCAATATCAGGTAGCAAGAAAATATCACAGACAGTATTATGAGAATCTTCTACTCAGATTGTTAGGCCAGAATGCCCATTCAACAATCTATGGCCATAATAATAATAACAATAATTCAAATCCCACATGCATAGTCAAGCAAAAGGACCTTCTGCTATATTCAAGACATGGGCATTGTAATTACAGCCATCGAAGAGACAGGATGGCACAGTTAAAGTGCATCTTGAGATGTATGCAATGTGCAACTGGTGCCCTTCCAACGTGGTTCGGGAACAGGCCAGATAGTGTTGGTTCCCAGAACATGAACATCATTTCAGTAGGAGCCCAAATATGCAATAGACTTGCAGTTATGCAAACATAGCCACAAATAGCCAATAGCCAAATAGTTGTGCTGTGCTTGAAATCACTTAATTTAGGGTTGCCATGCGTCCGGACATATCCAAAATACCACATTCAGAAGTGCTATTATGTGTCCAGATGTAGGGAATTTTAAAAAAATCAACAACTTGAAATATGGCAATCCTACTTAATTCCCTAGTAATTTCAGCACCCCTTCTCTATTGTCTACATGGTAACATAAGGGAGAATGATTTTACTGCCTTGTCTTGACTTCTCCAGGTTGAGAATACAAGGAGTGGCTTCTCCAGGTTGAGAATACAAGGAGTGGCTGTTCCCACAATCTGAAAAGGGCACTTCAATCTGATTTTGTCTAGGGTAGAAATAGTGCAGCATAGCAGCCAAGGGTGAGCTGTGAATCATAAAGCCCCCAAGGTAATCAAATATCCCACTAGCCACAGTCAGTATGGGGCTTTAGACAATCCACAATCTCTCGTTCTCAGTCCTCCCACCAACCAGACTCTAATCTGGGAACAAAACTGATCATGTTACAATGTTGTTGTATGAATTACTGAGCTAAAAGTGGGTGAGGGGACATTTGGCCAACACAGAAGCCCCTAAAAGCCTCCAACATGATCAACAAATGTTTCTGATCCCAGAAAATGGGCTCAGGTGCCTGTAACTGCCCACCACAATGTGATCATCCCAAGTTATTTCTCAGTAGATTGGTTTGGCTCTCTTGTCCTATACTCATACTGTACATTGTTTAATACTTTAAATAAACCAACACTGTAATAAATACACTCTCCTATAACTGTCCAGCATTATTGCTTTAAAGGCAGCTGAGTTACGCACAGGTGTAATATGCCATCATACTATCAAGATCTTCATGGAACTTCTATATATACAGTTTCCCCTATCGGTGGGAACTGTAAGTTTGTACCAAGTGCTTTCATTTGGGCACTTGAGGATTGCTCTCAAACCAGCACCTCTTTTTTTCCCTGCCCACAGCAGGTGTTTTGTGCTGGCACCCATGATACAGCAAGACAGAAAAATGGGCACCCCAATTTTTACAGAGGAGCTTAGACTGAGCAACACTCTGATACCAAATTTCAGCATTCGCCAGCTTGAACAGTTTAGGTGTCTGTGAGAATGACAAATGGCCTCAGGTCAAATGATGGGTACATTCCCAAGTTCTTAGCTACAGCCAGAGATATTTGCACCCTCTATTTTAAACAAATATTTGGTCCAAAATGCATACTTTCAACAAGTATTCAGAAGTGTGAAGGAGCACAGTTGAATGTGGGCTGATAGAATAAAGCATGTTGACCACTGGTGCCAATCCAAAGAACATTTTTATCTTCTGGGCGAGCTGTGGCATGGTTGAAAATGCAATGAATGCTAAGAAACAAGATGGGAAATAAAAACAGAAGATAAATGAATATAGCAGGCACTACTGCCTTGATCACAATACAAGAAAAAAAAAAATCTTGGCCTACTTTTCTCTTAACACAAAAGCAATAAAGTACAGTCAAACTTCAGTTCCCGAACAGCTCCGTTTGGAACGCCGAAAACCCAGAAGTAAATGCTCCAGTTTCTGAACATTTTTCGGAAGCCAAATATCAGACATGGCTTCCGCTTGAGTGCAGGAAGCACCTGCAACCAATCAGAAGTTGTGCCTTGGTTTTCAAACGTTTCAGAAGTTGAATGTATTATATTTGACAACCGAGATTTGACTGTATACATTATTGTAAGGCCTGTGAGGAATGGCTTATGGTCACATGCTTCAAGTCAAAAGAAATATTGGAAAGTCCATGCTCATATCCCCTCCTCTTAGGAGCCTTAATAAAGTACTTCCAGGATTGTTAAGCTACAGCTTCCTGTTAGATCCTAACTTACCCATTGTGGTGCCCTGGGAATGACCAACATAAAATATTTTCTCTTGTCCAGTTTTTCTCAGGATAAAATTTATTGAAGCTGGAAGGTCATATTTAGCCATTTCATCAAAACTGCAAAGTAAAGGAATAACAGACTGTGTTTTCAGATTTGCATACAGACTTCTCCAGCCAATGCAATACAGAGATCATCTCTTCCATGGACTACCAATTCTCTGAACATTTGTGAAACAATCTGATTTAAATTAAGCCATATCTTTAGATAATTCCATTGGCACTGTTCACTAGCAGTCAATACAACACTATGAACTGTTCACTGAAAACTTAAAAAGTCTACCACATAGTTCACAGTGGCCATGGGGTTCCTGCAATGTGACAGTTTTAACAGGCAAGCTCTCCCTAAATGTCAAATATCAGCACCTGGAGAGTCAAATAAGTCATGACTCTAGAACACATATGCACAGAATAGGAATTGCCAGTAGAGTGCCTATAAACCTGTTGGGTGGTATGAAAATAAAACACAGACAGATTAGAAGTGGGAGAGGAATGCTTCTGTTGCTGACACTAGTGTGACTCTAATACTGGAAGCAAAATGAGAAACAAAAAGCTTTTTTAAAAAACCTCTGCCTCTGCCTCACCTCCCTGCACATCTGAGGAGCTTCAAATTCTGGCCAAGTAATCAGTAGGACCCACACTTAGTCCTAGGGGTGCCGACTTCAGCCGCAGATTATGGGTGCCCAGCAGTGTGTGCAATGTAATGTGAGGTCATGATGTCAAATTGCCCCTTGATGTCATGAAGTCACATTACATTCCACGCACCACAGTGGCACCTAGGAGCCCTGGAAGTCACCTTGGAGGCCCTGTTGTATGGGTGCTGAGCACCCACAACAAAAATTTGGCACTAGCACTTGGTCCTCCTACATAAAATCTAGTTACATCCAAAGCCAACCTGATTTGCTAATATCTACGGAGTTTAGCAATGCCTTATATATAGTGGGAGGGTGGGGTGGGGTTTTTTCAGGAGGGTAGTAGGAGATGGGTGATTGACTAAATGGGTATGGTAAGCCTGTTGACAACTGTTAACGACTGAAATTAGTCCAACAGGAAAAAGCAAGGGATAGTATGCAGGTGATTAGCATATCTCATTACCCCACCCCACCCTCCCACTATATATAAGGGTCTGGTGACTTCTGTTTCAGTGTATCTGAAGAAGTGTGCATGCACATGAAAGCTTATACCAAGAACAAACTTAGTTAGTCTCTAAGGTGCTACTGGACATTTTATAATTTTTATTTTTATTTTGTCAAAGAGTTTCAGTGCCTGCTGTGCTTGTAGAGACTGATACAGGAGAGACATGTTTTGTCACAGCTGGGGCAGATGAAGGCATCTGGTTCTACTGGTGCAGGTGTACCATGCCATTTCTCATCCCAGTGGTAATTTCTCCTCTGTTCTTCACTGTGGATATACCACCTATCTGTCTCCAGGCACTGCTTTTGTCTGCAAGAGATTCCCACATGGTGGGGTTAATGTTACTAGCCTTCACATCATGTTTGCAAACATCTTTGTAATACACAGTTGGTCAGCCAGTGAGCTTGCTGCCTGAAGTCAGCTCCCCACAGAGCACATCTTTGGGGGATCTTATCATCTTCCAGTCTTCATCAGAGCATCTAATTCCCCACATGAACAATATGTGCTGTTTGTTTGTTTAAAGAAACAACTACCAATTATATTTATTTGGAAATAAATTTCTATACCTCCAGATTATCAGGGTGCTGTTCAATGTTGAAACAGAAGAGGAAGAGCATGGCAGATTAAAAACACCAAAAGGAAAACTAGGAACCAGAAACACATAATGAAGTTTAGAAAGCTCACTCTACCTGAATCGCCAGAATTCTTCTTGCTCCACATTATAGCTGATGTGTTTCATGGACCAGGTGCTTCCTCTACTGTTTCCTAGCCAAACATCATAGCCAGCATCAGCCAGTAAGAAGCCCAGGCTGTTCTCCAGAGACGTCACCCAGTTACTGCTAGCGCCAAACAAGCCATGTTGCAGAAACACTGCGGGTTTTTGATCTAAAATGGAAGTCTTTTAAGTATAGTTACTGGGTATAAGAGTGTTTCTTCAGTGTTTCTTTCCAACAAGACAGTGATCCATCAGAACCTTGAACGGCAGTTGTCATTCCATACTTCAAGTAGCAGCCAGTGAAGTGGTGCAGGTGTGGCAATGTTAATCTCGTGGCTTTCCAACAAACTCGGTTGCTTGTGCTTACAGAGAGGGAGAAGGGAAGGGAGCAGTGCATGTTGGCAGAGCCAATCCAATTCCCTCACCTCTATGTGCAACACCAGGTCAAGCTCCCCCAACCTTGCATCTCCCCTCTTCCTCTCAATAAGCTCCAGTGAACCAAACTGTTGGGAAATCAGGAGAGCAATGGTACTCCACAAATGCCACTTCACTGGAAGCTACTGCATATCAGCTACTATAAACTTGGGACACAAAACGTGCATGGGCAGCAATTTGGGGGGGGGGGACACTTGCTTTACATATTGCATTCATGATTTATTCCAGGCAACTTGACTAGACAGGACTCTAGCAATCTCTCACCCCAGCCCTACTCCCATGGTGGAGTCTACCTCTTTCTTTTAACAGCATTTTTTTTTTTTTTGGCGAAATCATTGCAGGAGATCTTGGGGGCCTTATCAGACACCGGTGGCGCAGGTGGTTCTGTTAAATTATGAACCACCTGAAAGAGTCTCCTGCTGCTGTTTTCTGCAGATGCAATAAAGGCTGTGAGGAAGATCCTCTTCACTGTCATTATCGGCACTTGGTAGGCTCGACGTTGAGCTCTAACCTGTGTCTGGTCCGATTCAGAATGAATTTTCCACCACCGGTGCTCTAGCCATATCAACGATTGTTTCCTTGCCCTCAGCTCTGGGGAAAACCATGGGGCTATCCAGGCTCCATGCAATCGGAGAGGGCACTTTGGAGCCAGACAGTTGATAGCCCTGCTTAATTCTGCATTCCAGCGGGCCACCAAGGAATCAACTGAAAGGCCATCAATGTGGGATAAAATATCTCCTACCACTCTCTGGAAACCATTTGGATCCATTAAGTAGTGGGGGTGGACCATCCAAATCAGTCCCACCTCCTGGCAGAGGGGAAGGGTCATGGAGAAGTCCAGTTGCACCAGGAAGTGATCTGACCATGGCACTTCTTTTGTTTCACTTTTACTTAGTGTCAGATCACCGACATCCATAGAGGTAAACACCAGGTCTAAGGCATGTCTAAGGTTCATTTTGCTGCTGCTCTTTAGTTGGGATTTCTTGGTCTTTTCACCTTTGTGTATAGATTACTCACGCTGCTGTTGTCGCATACAGGAAGAGATTAAGTACCTTCTTGAGGATATCAGAGTTTGTTATTCCTAAAAGGGAGGCCTCTGGTTTGGGGGGGGGGGGTGTCATCTTTAACATTTTTTTCAGTTCCCCATATATGGCTTGCTTACATGCCTACCACATGTGGAAGAAGATGCCCTCCATCTCTTGGCATTTCCAGCATGACTTGCCCCCCTCCCTTTTTCTTGCAATTCACTTCTCACTCAAGAAAAAGCTGCATACAACACACAAAGCCATTGGGCAATGCAATTGGCAGTGTCACCAACTCTTCACAGTCCTGGTTTCTTTCTCCTTTTTTATTATTCAGGCAGTGACCCTCTATAAATGGCAGAAGCAAATTTATCTTAAATGAATGCAAAAACACTCTTTTGTAACTAAAGCGATTTCCCCCCACAAAAAAAAGATTGCATGCAGTTCCCTATGACTTGGGTCAAGAAGGTATGGACAGCACAGCTACGTCAGGACAAAAAAAGGCTGATGTCAACATGGACTATGAACTATTTATTCCAGCTTCCTCATCTCCTTGTCATCATATTTCCATACTTCTTTAATAGTTCAGGAAAGGAGTAAAAAGCACTTGGCCTCAACTACCTATATGGCCTATCTCAGTGTTTTTCAACCACTGTTCCGCGGCACACTAGTGTGCCGCGAGATGTTGCCTGGTGTGCCGTGGGGAAAATTGAAAAATTACTTTATATATAGTCAATATAGGCACAGAGTTAATTTTTTTTAACATTTTCTAATGGTGGTGTGCCTCGTGATTTTTTTCATGAAACAAGTGTGCCTTTGCCCAAAAAAGGTTGAAAAACACTGGCCTATCTTTTGCAATATTATAGAAAAAATATAAGAAGGACACACTCAAAAATCCTAATAATAGTGCACATTACCAAACAAACTGCCTATGTTCTTTTGCACTAAATCAAACTTTAGCAAAGCAAGAATTCATCATTTAATAATAATAATAATACCCAAAATATTGAACATTTGTATATATGCATACACGCAATATATACCTCAAAGCACACACTCACCCTTGTTTGACTGATTTCTTTTGCCATGAGGGATTCTGTTAATACTCAGAATATAACCATCGTCTGTAACCACTTCATATTCCTCACTGGGATATCCACTGAAAGAAATAATTTCGCTCTGCAGGGCAGAGAGGGTGTGATTGGAAAGGTTAACAAGCAACTGTAAGATGTCTACAGACCACTGCTTTTTTCTAGAAAAATAGGTGGTGGTACTCACCATGAAGTTTTTATAGTAAGTCCCATACTTTTAAACAAACAAACAAACAAATAAACAGAGGCACCGGTACTGTGTATCCTTGAGTACCCCCTGGAAAAAAAGCACTACTAAACACTTATTTTCCACATAATGCAATTGATAACTGGAGTGTGCAGATGGGTGATAAGCCAGAAAAGGTAGTAAGGCTGTCTCACGCAATCACTTTTTTGTCAGTTCCAAAAATGTCCAAGAACTGATTACCTGCCTCCCTCTGCTGAAATTAGAAACGAAGGGAGCCTTTTGTTGCAGAATGTCTTCCCAGGATACCTTCCCAGCCAATTGCTGCTGTTGCTGCTGTCCTCTCCCTCTCCCTTGGACCACTTGAAAATTGCTGAGGGACTTGGTGAACCACTGAATGATTTTTGTTCTTGCTGTTGAACAATTATAATGCACTGTGCAGGATGCTAGAGTTTCTACTGCAAAGCACCTAATTGACATTCACAGAGCACTGGTGTTCCATGAAACAAATGCTGGGAACTTTATTGAGATTGGAAAAAAATAAAATTCCAAGCTACCCTGAGCAATGATGCATTGGGAGGAGAGGGTACTATTTCAAAATATTATTATAATAAATATTTTCTTGTCCCCTAAAACCCCAGCAGTCCATGGAAAATGAGCTTCGGGGATGTGGAGTACAGCACCATTAAGCAACACTAATTATCAAAGATGCCTTGAGCTAAGAAGATGAGGAAGGAAAAGGTAAATGACTTACAGTATTCATAGTCGCTTCTGGGTCTACATTCCTTCTTTTCCACAATATCCCTGGACTAATAAGCACTTGGACCAAGCCTGCCCCCATTATGAAGAGCCATATCATTGATTTGCGTGGAAGCAAATCCATCTTTCAGCCCAGATGTACAAGACTGCTCCTCAACAAAGCTAAATTAAAGATGTACTTAGGTTCTTAGATGTACTAAGAAGATGTACTTAGGTTCTGCAGAATGAAATGACAAACAACATGACTTTAAATAGGTTGACATTATTTGTCAAGAGCAAACAACACCTTCCTGGAAAGGCAAATCATCTCTAATTAATATGATTGGTTTGGTCTTGCTTAACGTCCAGGTTATTCCTCTGATGTAATGGAGCCTCGTAACGTCCAGGACATTCCTGTGGATGGAGGCTCATAACATTATACAGGAGGCAGCAACGAAAACCATCCCAATGAAAAAGAAATGCAAGAAAGCAAAGTGGCTGTCCAATGAGGCCTTACAAATAGCGGGGGGGAGAAGGCAAGCAAAATGCGAGGGAGATAGTGAAAGATACAGAAAATTGAATGCAGATTTCCAAAGAATAGCAAGGAGAGACAAGAGGGCCTTTCTAAACGAGCAATGCATAGAAATAGAGGAAAATAACAGAATGGGAAAAACCAGAGATCTGTTCAAGAAAATTGGAGATATGAAAGGAACATTTCATACAAAGATTACCACAATTAAGGAAAAAAGTGGAAAGGACCTAACAGAAGCAGAAGACATCAAGAAGAGGTGGCAAGAATACACAGAGGAACTATACCAGAAAGATATGGAGGTCTCATACACCCCAGGTAGTGTGGTTGCTGACCTTGAGCCAGACATCCTGGAGAGTGAAGTCAAACGGGCCTTAGAAAGCCTTGCTAACAACAAGGCCAGTGGAAGTGATGATATTCCAGCTGAACTATTTAAAATCCTAAAAGATGATGCTGTTAAGGTGCTACACTCAATATGCCAACAAGTTTGGAAAATTCAGCAGTGGCCAGAGGATTGGAGAAGATCAGTCTACATCCCAATCCCAAAGAAGGGCAGTGCCAAAGAATGCTCTAACTACCGCACAATTGCACTCATTTCACACGCTAGCAAGGTTATGCTTAAAATTCTACAAGGCAGGCTTAAGCAGTACGTGGACCGAGAACTCCCAGAAGTGCAAGCTGGATTTCGAAGGGGCAGAGGAACCAGAGACCAAATTGCAAAGATGCGCTGGATTATGGAGAAAGCTAGAGAGTTCCAGAAAAACATCTACTTCTGCTTCATTGACTATGCAAAAGCATTTGACTGTGTCGACCACAGCAAACTATGGCAAGTTCTTAAAGCAATGGGAGTGCCTGATCACCTCATCCGTCTCCTGAGAAATCTCTATGTGGGACAAGAAGCTACAGTTAGAACTGGATATGGAATAACTGATTGGTTCAAAATTGGGAAAGGAGTACTACAAGGCTGTATATTGTCTCCCTGCTTATTTAACTTATATGCAGAATTCATCATGCGAAAGGCTGGGCTGGATGAATCCCAAACCGGAATTAAGATTGCCAGAAAAAATATCAACAACCTCAGATATGCTGATGATACAACCTTGATGGCAGAAAGTGAGGAGGAATTGAAGAACCTTTTAATGAGGGTGAAAGAGGAAAGCGCAAAATATGGTCTGAAGCTCAACATCAAAAAAACTAAGATCATGGCCACTGGTCCCATCACCTCCTGGCAAATAGAAGGGGAAGAAATGGAGGCAGTGAGAGATTTCACTTTCTTGGGTTCCATGATCGCTGCAGATGGTGACAGCAGTCACGAAATTAGAAGACGCCTGCTTCTTGGGAGAAAAGCAATGACAAACCTAGACAGCATCTTAAAAAGCAAAGACATCACCTTGCCGACAAAGGTCCGTATAGTTAAAGCTATGGTTTTCACAGTAGTAATGTACAGAAGTGAGAGCTGGACCATCAAGAAGGCTGATCACCAAAGAATTGATGCTTTTGAATTATGGTGCTGGAGGAGACTCTTGAGAGTCCCATGGACTGCAAGAAGATCAAACCTATCCATTCTCAAGGAAATTGGCCCTGAGTGCTCACTAGAAGGACAGATCCTGAAGTTGAGGCTCCAGTACTTTGGCCACCTCATGAGAAGATAAGACTCCCTGGAAAAGACCCTGATGTTGGGAAAGATGGAGGGCACAAGGAGAAGGGGACGACAGAGGATGAGATGGTAGGACAGTGTTCTCGAAGCTACTAACATGAGTTTGGCCAAACTGCGGGAGGCAGTGAAGGATAGGCGTGCCTGGCGTGCTCTGGTCCATGGGGTCACGAAGAGTCGGACATGACTGAACGACTGAACAACAACAATTTCCACTGGGTTCCATGTGACGTTCTTCCAGGTAAGTGGGCATAGATAGGACTGCAGTCTCAGTTTAACAAAAGGTTTGTTGAAGTGTAAACACTAGTTTAGTGTTCCAGTTAAGAGTAAAAACCATCAATCGACACTTCCGGTTCATCGCTCCGTTATGGCGGACGGGGGAACTTTCCGTTGAAAGTTTCCCAGCGCTTTGAAGATAGAGGTTAACGTGAGGGTGTCACTAAACCTCTTAAAAACCTCAGATCAAGCGTTCTGAGGACCTGGTGATCTGACGGGCTCCCTTTGGTGACTCCCCTACTCCCCTGTAAGCTCTGGAAAGAGCCCCGAGAGAGAGCAGGGTCGGAGGCAAGGGAGCTGTGTATTACATTCGCTTTCTTCAAGTGCACGAAGCCCCGAATCTGGCAAGCGGCAGCGGTCAATTTCTCCAGACCAAAAAGAGGAATTAGGACGATCGTGAGTAAAAAACTCAATTAAGAAATAAAAGACTATTTGGTCGCGGAAGGGACCTAAATTCACGGAGGTCAGTCCCTTACTGCTGAGGAGATAAGAGAGCATTTTATCTGATTACCAAAGCCGAAAGGAGGTTGAAAGGAATTAAACGTCCAAAAAACAGACTGGAAAAACCCCCTTCCCCTACCAGGGAAAGGGGGAGAACTTTCTTGATATTTGTTCAATTTTTGCAAAGATTTGAAGAAGACTCCTCCGGTGGTAGCGGACCACTCAGTCAGAGAGGCTAGACTCCATTATTGCATCACAATAGAGTGGAAACCAAGATCGGATACATTCAACTTTCGTTTACCCGCTTGGACTTTAAACTGTTGCAACTGCTTTAAATTGTTGCAAACAGTTATTGCAACTGCCATTACTCTTAAAATTAGTCAGAGGCTTTGGTACCCTACAAGTTTTAAAAGAAGGGTGAAAGAAAAGGAATAATAAATTGTTGTTAAAGAGCTCAAGGCTGTAGATTGGATTGGACTGTTGGTTGCTATCTGCTGATTGCTGCCAGCCGTGGGTGGTTTGGTGAAGGAAAGGTTTGTGTGCCTGACCTTGAGAGACATTTTAAAAGGAAGTTATGTCTGGCACTGAGAAAGCCAAGGCTAGGAGAGATTCCAAAGCACCAGCTTTAGAAGAGAATGTGATGTCACCTTTAGTGGACATTTTAAAAGAAGTGGCAATCAATCAATTTATTTATTGCATTAGCCATATGGCCATAGCACATAGTAAAAAACCAGGCAGTGGCCTGGCGCGATTATACAAAGAATACTACAGACACAGTTAAAACATTGGATGTAAAATCATGCTGGATAATACAGATAAAATAGAGAACAATAGCAGGGCATGACGACAGTGTCCATGTCAGGAAGATACATAGGACTGACACCTGTGAAATTAGCAAAAATGTACCATACACATGATAATAAATGCAAAGAGAAAGAAGGAATGTTTTATCATATGTGGTGGACTTGCCCAAGGGTAAAGGACTTCTGGGAAATGATTTATAATGAACTGAAAAAAGTATTTAAAAATACTTTCTCTAAGAAACCAGAAGCCTTTTTACTTGGAATAGTAGGCCAAGAACTGCCCCCCCAAAATAGGAAATTCTTTTTGTATGCCACAACAGCTGCGAGAATGTTGCTTGCCAAAAATTGGAAAACACAGGGCATACCAAAGATAGAAGAATGGCAAATGAAGATGTTGGAATACATGGAACTGGCCCAAATGACTGGACGAATCCGCGACCAGAAGGAGTTGACGATAGAGCAAGATTGGAGCAATTTTAAAGTGTATTTTAAAAAATATTGTAATATTTGTTAAAGAGGAAAGTTTTTGGAAGAAACTGAGGCTTAGGTGTGTATTTAAAATTGTGAACAATTAGAAAATAGTTAACAAAGTTAGATAATGATAGAGAAAGAATGTAAATTAGAGGATTAGAAATAAGATTTAAAATGAGATAGAAGACTGCTAAAGATGTAATATAATGAAATCAGCAAAGAGGGATTTGAGGAAGTCATGAAACAAAGTGAGGAAAGATAAGAAACTTTTATATATGATTTTAGTAATGAGATATATTTCTTTTTGAAATAGAAAATAATTTGTATGTGTTTCAATATGTGAAAATCAATAAAAAGTTATTGGGGGGTGGGACATAGGACTAAGGCTAAGGCAAGTTAGCCGAAAAGGTGGTCCTGAGTTTCAGGGCCTGTAATGTATAGATGGCCACTCCACGTGAAATCAAGGGGTTGGCATCTGCCAGTAAGTATTATTATTATTATTATTATTATTATTATTATTATTATTATTATTATTATTATTTGTACCCTGCCCATCTGGCTGGATTTCTCCAGCCACTCTGGGCGGCTTCCAACAAAAATCAGATACAAAAATATCACACATTAAAAACTTCCCTGAAAAGGGCTGCCTTCAGGTATTTTCTGAATGTCAGGTAGTTGTTTATCTCCTTGACCTGTGATGGGAAGGCGTTCCACAGGGCGGGCGCCACTACCGAGAAGGCCCTCTGCCTGGTTCCCTGTAGCTTTGCTTCTCGCAGTGAGGGAACCGCCAGAAGGCCCTCGGCACTGGATCTCAGTGTCCGGGCTGAACGATGGGGGTGGAGACGCTCCTTCAGGTATACAGGACCGAGGCCGTTTAGGGCTTTAAAGGTCAGCACCAACACATTGAATTGTGCTCGGAAACATACTGGGAGCCAATGTAGATCTCTCAGGACCGGTGTTATGTGGTCCCGGCGGCCACTCCCAGTCACCAGTCTAGCTGCTGCATTCTGGATTAATTGCAGTTTCCGGGTCACCTTCAAAGGTAGCCCCACATAGAGCGCATTGCAGTAGTCCAAGCGGGAGATAACCAGAGCATGCACCACTCTGGTGAGACAGTCCGCGGGCAGGTAGGGTCTCAGCCTGCGTACCAGATGGAGCTGGTAGACAGCTGCCCTGGACACAGAATTAACCTGTGCCTCCATGGACAGCTGTGAGTCCAAAATGACTCCCAGGCTGCACACCTGGTCCTTCAGGGGCACAGTTACCCCATTCAGGACCAGGGAATCCTCCACACCTGCCCTCCTCCTGTCCCCCAAAAACAGTACTTCTGTCTTGTCAGGATTCAACCTCAATCTGTTAGCCGCCATCCATCCTCCAACCGCGGTCAACGTCCCTGGTGATAGTTGGCACGATTAGAGGGAAAAGCCTAGGTCTTATTGAGACATATAGTGGGCAGTAGAGGAAAAAGTGAATAAAGTCTGCTATCTTTCCTTTGTTGCATGGGCAGAGTCGAAGATCCAGAGGAGTATTGGAAAATACACCCTGTAAGAATGCTGTGGGGATGGCATGAAATCGAGCTGGTGTAAAGGCCCTTCTTAGCGTAGGATTTATCAGATCACTCAAATAGTGGCCCAGAGATCTAACTACCTTCACGTGGGGGAACCACGTGGAGAGTCTGGCCGCATTAGATCGTTCTTGATCAAGGGCAGTGTCCCTAGCAAGAATCCAGTTGCGAATTTTGTCTTTGTCCCATGAAGATATCTGGAAGGGAGTAGCGATCACAGATGGTCTCCATGCCCCTTAACCAGGTGCTGCTGCCGGTGAAGGCTAAGAAGGCTTGTTTAGCTAATAGAGAATTTGGAGTTTCAGCAAGGTAATTATCCTGATATGGGCTCTTGCTACAATGGATGGTAGACCCAGTTCCATTCTCAGTTGGGCCGCCATTGTCCCATTAGGGAGGCCCAAGATCTTTCTTGCCAAAAGGTTTTGCAAGGACTCCAGTCATTGGAGGATATTCAGAAGTGAGATCAAATCAACAAAGTTTAGAAGTACTCCAAAAAGAATTTGGAGACATAAAAAAAGGATTTTCAGAAGTGAGAGAAGAGGTTGCAGATCCTGAAAAGAGATTGACTGAACTTGAGACAGTCAAGGTGCCTGACGTTGAAAGAATGCAGGAGGCGGCCCTCACAGCGATTGCTTTTCTGCAGATGAAAGATAAGGAATCTCATTTGAGAATAAGAGGCTTACCACAATTGGAACAAGATAATTTAAAGGATTGGTTGGTGCAAGAATTCTCAACCTATTGGGACCTTGATAAAGCAGCAGTCTCTCAGTGGATTGAAAAAGCCTTCAGGTTTGGGGGCAGAAATAAAAATGACTCTAAAAATATAAATAATTGATTGGTGATATTTAAAACAAAAGAATTGTCTTTGAGGACCAATTACTCGGACTTGGTTGTCACCATGAGAAAAAAAGGAATCTTCTTCAGGTGGGAATTCTCAGAAGGCTTGTCATTTAAGTTTCAAGGAAGGAAACAAAGGATAAGATCGGTTGAAGAAAAGACAAGATTTCTGGAGAAATACGCTAAGGAATTGGATTACAAAACCGAACCAGAACCGGAGCTGGGGCAGGAGCAGGAGCAGGAGCATGAGCAGGAGGCAACAGGCAATAGCATAACAAGATGGCGCTGAAAATTTATTTGTAGAATGTTAACGGTTTAAATAACCCACCCAAGAGACACCAAGTGTATCATGTATTATCAAAAGAAAATTTTGATATAATTTGTTTGCAAGAAACGCATGTAACAAGAATGCACAGGGAAATTTTACAAAGCAAAAGACTTGATCAGGAATTTATTTCATCAGACAGAGTAAAGAAAAGAGGCGTGGTTTTCTATGTTAAAGATCAATGGAACCCTAAAATTATGTTTAAAGATGAGCAGGGGAGATACATTGCTATTGAAATAACATCACAAGGCAAAAAAATATTGATTACCAGTGGATATCCAGAGATTTTGTACCCAGAGTAACTAAATCAGAGATATGCCCAAGGACATGTTCAGACCACAATGCTGTAATGCTGGAAATAAAATTATCTCTGCAGGGAACCTACAGATGGAGAATGAATGACAGTTTGTTGAGGAACCAACAAATAATAGATAAGGCCCAAGCCACTCTAAAGACTATTTTACAATAAACACGAATACAGAAACGGAATCAAGAGTGGTTTGGGACACAAGCAAAGCGGTGATGAGAGGATTCCTCATACAACAAAATTCAATTTTTAAAAAGGCACAGAATGAAAAAAGGAAAAGATTCTGTCTCAATTGAAAGAAAAAGAGGAGTTAAGAGCCAAACCAAAAAGTCAACAGATTCAAAAGGAGATCAAAGCTCTACAAGTTCAATTTTTGCAAGTGATAAATCAAGAAATAGAGTGGAAAATCAAGACAATGAAACAAAAAAATTCGAGTCAGCAAATAAATGTGGTAAATTATTGGCTTTGCAGTTGAAGAAGATACAGTAACAAAATACAATTACTAATGTTGTGATGGAAGGAAAATCTGTGGAGAACCCAGTAGAGATAAGAAAATGTTTTCAAAGATACTATAAACAGCTTTATAAGTCTGAAAAACAAAATATGGACAAAATACAGCAATATGTGAACAGTAACGGACTGCATGAAATCCCCAATGAGAAAAGGATCCTACTGGAAGCCCCAGTCACCCCACAAGAAATAGAAATGGCAATAGGCAAAATGCAAATCGGTAAGGCACTAGGACCAGGTGGTTTATCAGAAAAATACTATAAGACTATGAAAGAATGGCTCTTACAACCACTGGTGGAAGTTTGCAATAAGATAATAAAAGGAGACATAGCACCCGAAACCTGGAAAGAGGCATATATAACATTGATTCCTAAACCAGATCAGGACAGAACAAATGTGAAGAACTATAGACCCATTTCCCTATTGAATGTGGATTACAAAAATTTTGCAAATATTTTGGCATCAAGATTGAAAAAGGTGTTGAATGAAGTTATACATAAAGATCAGGCAGGTTTTCTGCCAGCAAGGCATATGAAAGAAAATATAAGAAACATGGTGGATATAATAGAAAGACTACAAACCAAAATAAATTGTAAAGCAATTTTGATGTTTGTAGATGCTGAGAAAGCTTTTGATAATATTTCTTGGAACTTTATGAAGGAAAATTTGGAGAATATGGAAATGGGAAAGGGATTTTTAAATGGTATAAAAGGAATATATTCTGAACAAAAAGCTAAATTGATAATAAATAATGTGGTTACAGATGAAATTAGGATTGAAAAGGGGACCAGGCAAGGGTGCCCACTTTCCCCCCTACTTTTTATTTCGGTCCTGGAGGTCTTACTGAATAAGTTAAGAAAGGATGAGGAGGTGAAAGGTATAACAGTGAGATCTAAACAATATAAATTAAAGGGCTTTACTGATGACTTGGTACTGACATTACAAAATCCTGAGACCAGTGCTATAAGGGCACTGGAGATAATACAAGAGTTTGGGCAGGTTGCTGGCTTTAAGCTAAATAAAAGTAAAACCAAGGTTCTAGATAAGAATCTGACATTACAAGAAAAGGAAAATTTAGAAAAGATAACTGGTCTGAGTTTTGCTAAAAAGGTGAAGTACCTAGGTGTAAATATGACGAATAAAAATCTTAACTTGTATAAAGATAATTATGACAAATTATGGAAAGAGATAAAGAGAGATTTAGAAATATGGTCAAATTTGAAGTTGTCATTGTTTGGTAGGATCTCTGTTGTAAAGATGAATGTATTGCCAAAAACGTTGTTTTTATTTCAAGCCTTGCCTATAGTGGATAATATGAAATGTTTTAAGGAATGGCAAAAAGCATTTTTTGAAATTTATCTGGCAGGGGGGAAACCCAGGATTAAATTTGAAATTTTAACAGATGAAAAAGAGAGAGGGAGGTTCTCCCTGCCAGATTTAAAATTATATTTTGAAGCTGCTGCTTTTTGTTGGATAAAGGATTGGATTATGTTAGAGAATACAGATGCACTAGATTTAGAAGGCTTTGACAATGTATATGGATGGCATGCATACTTATGGTATGAAAAGATAACAGTTCACAGAGGTTTTAAAAATCATATAATTAGCAAATCTTTGTACAATGTTTGGATAAGATATAAAGATCTGTTAGAAAGAAAAACACCTAGGTGGCTATTACCTTTAAAGGCTAACGCTAAGAAAAAAATGAATATGGAAACTAAATGGTTAAAATTTGAAGATTTATTAGAGGAGAAGGAAGATGAGTTTAAACTAAAATGATAAACTAAAGATAAACTAAATGACTGGTTACAATATTATCAGATAAATGAAATGTTTAAGCAAGATAAGAAAAATGGTTTTAAGAGGGGAAAATCTAAGCTGGAAATGGAGTTGTTGGATACAAATAGTAAAAATCTGTCTAGAATGTATAATTTGTTACTGGAGTGGCACACGAAAGATGAAATGGTGAAAACAGTGATGATTGATTGGGCAAAAGACATAGGACACAATATAATGTTGGAGAACTGGGAAAGGTTGTGGAAACAAGGGGTCAAGTTCACTGCATGTTATGGGTTGAAGGAAAATGAAAATGATGTACAGATGGTATTTAACACCTGTGAAACTAGCAAAAATGTATCATACACATGATAACAAATGTTGGAAATGTAAAGAGAAAGAAGGAACGTTTTATCATATGTGGTGGACTTGTTCAAAGGTAAAAGACTTTTGGGAAATGATTTATAATGAGTTGAAAAAAGTATTTAAAAATACTTTTATTTAAAAAAACCAGAAGCCTTTTTACTTGGAATATTAGGAGAGGAATTGCCCAAAAAATATAGAAAATTCTTTTTGTATGCAACAACAGCTGCGAGAATACTGCTTGCCAAAAATTGGAAAACACAGGACATACCAAAGATAGAAGAATGGCAAATGAAGATGTTGGAATATATGGAACTGGCCGAAATGACGTGACCAGAAGGAGGAGACGATAGAGCAAGATTGGAGTAATTTTAAAGTGTATTTTAAAAAATATTGTAATATTTGTTAAAGAGGGAAGTTTTTGGAAGAAATTGAGGCTTAGGTGTGTATTTAGAATTGGAATTAATTAGAAATTTGATAATAAAGTTAGATAAGGATAGAGAAAGAATGTAAATTAGAGGATTATAAATAAGAATGTTTAAAATGGTTTGGAAGACTGCTATAGATGTACTACAATGAAATCAGCAAAGAGGGATTAGAGAAAGTCATGAAACTAAGTGAGAAAGAATAAGAAAGTTTTTATATATGTTTTTAGAAATAAGATGTATTTTTTCTTTTTATAGAAAATAAGTTTTAATTGTTTCAATATGTGAAAATCAATAAAAAAATTATTTTAAAAAAGAGTAAAAACCATCAATCAGCAGGTAGATGGTTCAAATCCAGTGCTATTTTTCTAGAAAAATAGGTGCTGGAGCTTCCCATGAACACCTCCATTTGTTCCCTAATAATGGCTATGACACCCACCTGAGAGGTGCTGGAGCTCAGTTCCTGTGAGTTCCTGCTGAGGGGAAAGCCCTGTTCAAATCTCATTTCTTTGGGTGGTTTCAGACACATTATTGTTCTTCTAAGTATGGAGTTCATACTGGCCAAACATACTGGCATGATGAGAAAATACACTTTGATTATTCCTGTTTGGTTAACATCCACAATGGACTTTCTGTATCACAAATACAAACATGTGAGGGCAGCCAAGTGGGAGGAGCCAGGATGGCAGGCCAGAGCAGCAAAGCTCTCAGTTTTCTTCACTGGCCAGGGTTAAAAGCCAGCTGTGCCTGACACTGGCAGTGCAGTTGACCGAAGAGCAAACCCTCCCTCCCTCAAGCTGCTGTTTTTAAACTTGTTTTAACCTTGCTTTGCTTTCTGTGGCCACTGTGTTTGACTTTGCTATAGTTCTCAAATGGTTGCCATATTCCACTGGGTGGAATCCTAGTCATCAAGATTATGGGTGAATTAGAAAGCGCAATGCTGGTGGTCAACAAAAGAGGCTTAAAGACTGTCTCAAGGCAAATTTTTAAAAATGTAGTATAAACACCAACAATTGGGAAACACTTGCCTGCGAGAGCTCCAAGTGGAGAACATGACGCCTTTACCAAAGGTGTCATGGGCTTTGAAGACACTCAAACTCAGGACTCAAGGGAGAAACATGCCAAGAGGAAGGCACACTTGGCAAATCCACACCATGATCAACTCCCGTCCGGAAACCAATGTCCCCACTGTGGAAGGACGTGTGGATCTAGAACTGGCCTCCACAGTCACTTACGGACTCATTGTTAAAACCATGTTCATGGAAGACAATCTTACTTGGCTATGAGTGATCGCCAAAGAGAAAGAGAGGTGAATTAATGCATCACCCTGACCTAAACCAGGTGAACTTAGTGGCAAACCATTAGAGGGGTCTGGGTGGAAGTCTCTGTGCAGAACTCAACTGGGGGGAGATGGGCCATAGAGCTTCCAATCACAGCCTGGTGATGACTACCTCAGTAGATCAGTGTCTTAGGGAGGCCATAATCTTTCGCAGGGCCCTGTTCAAAATTTCAGCCCTCCGTCATTCCTCTGACAGGAGGTTAAAATAGATATACAGTTGTACCTCAGCTCCCAAACACCTTGGGGATCGTACTTTTCAGCTCCTGAACGATTGGAAACCGGAAGTGAGTGTTCTGGGTTTCTAATGTTCTTTTGGAAGCTGGATGTCCTACGGGGCTTCCACGGCTTCCAATTGGCTGCAGGAGCTTCCTGCAGTCAATCGGAAGCCATGCTTTGGAAATCGAAGAAGAAGAAGAAGAGGAGTTTGGATTTGATATCCCGCTTTTCACTACCCGAAGGAGTCTCAAAGCGGCTAACATTCTCCTTTCCCTTCCTCCCCCACAACAAACACTCTGTGAGGTGAGTGGGGCTGAGAGACTTCAGAGAAGTGTGACTAGCCCAAGGTCACCCAGCAGCTGCATGTGGAGGAGTGGAGACACGAACCTGGTTCCCCAGATTACAGTCTACCGCTCTTAACCACTACACCGCACTGGCTCTCCCGCAATGGATTCTGTTCGACTTCCAAGCTACGACTCTACACAAAATGGCTGGGCCAAAGTCCACCTACAGTTGTAATCAATAAAATTTTGTCCAATTTTTATTAATTTTTAATTACAATAATCCAATAAGAGCCACATTATCACAATTCCAAATTACAATATGCGACAAACCTCCTGCCAACTTTCCCTCTGTTACTAAGTGTATTTCTTCTGAGGTGTTCCGGGTCACTTTTCCTATTCTCCCCACCCCAATGCCTTGAGGTCCGTCTGTGTGGATAATCCCCTTTTATTATAACTAGGGATAACTTAGTAACGGGGTTCTCTTGTCCAGCTGCCGTGGCCTGTTATATATATAGCTCTGGGCTCCTGGGTTAAAAAATACCTCTCACCTGTCAGTTCCGGGTCTCTCTCTCATTAGACCCCTCACTGTGTCAGTTAGCTAAACCCTTTTAGCAACTGTGTAGCCTTACCAAGGTTTCTGCCCTTTTGCCCCTCCTGAATGAAACTCTGATATAAAGACAATCACCCTGTAAGCCTTTCCCCTGAGTTCACCTCCTCATGAGCATCCATATATCACTGGACCAAATAAATGACTCTTTTCTCTTGGCTTAACAAAAGCAAGTCTTTATTTCTTTCAGAACATGTTTCAAGTACTTTAATAGTTCATCAGCTTAGTTACATCTAAAGTATAAATTCTTTCAGTATAACTGACTGATCCTCATCCTATCCTAGCCTACCCACCACTATCCTGGTCACCACACGCTCCCTCCCCCCCTCTCTTTCCAACGGCTGCTCCCTCCTTTTTTAAAATGTGGAATGTCCTGCCTCCCACGAGCTAGCTGCCACTCAAACTGGAGTGAACGTTAACTCATAAAACGCTGTGGGTTTCTGAAAATCCCTTAACTTAAGGCCAATTCGTTACATTATACAATTTAAAAAGTCAATTATTCAAATACCGAATTAAACAATTTTGGGTGACGTCCCATGTGCTGGACTTCAGGGTACAAAGTTATTATTTCTTTCTGCTTCCATAATCTTGATTAGTCCAATAACAACAGTTCTGGTCTCGATCCTTTATTTAACAGCCACTGATTTCATAACTTTCATTCGTAATTGTATATTTAATCAATTTTATTTCCACAAGAGGAGTTTATGTCCTGTAAATTTCTGTGTGAGATGTTAATCTTCCATTTGTTTCTTCATTCTTCCTGTTGTAATCCAGTAATACAGCGCCCCTTGCTTTTTCCTGCAAAACCAATTGCAGTCGTTAACAGTCGTCAACAGGTTTTCCACACGTATCAGCCAATCCCCCATTCCCACCACCCTTCTGAGTAATACCCCTCCCCACTTTCTCACTATATATAAGGGTCTGGTGACTTCTGTTTCAGTGTACCTGAAGAAGTGTGCATGCACACGAAAGCTGATACCAAGAACAAACTTAGTTGGTCTCTAAGGTGCTACTGGAAGGAATTTGTTTTTGTTTTGTTTTTTCTTTAATCTCTTCATCTTTTGTATACCATTCTAACAACAAATTATGCATCTTTGATAGCAATTTAACTTTGCCCTCCAACAATTCAGTTTGAAATCTAGATTTTTTATTTGCAAAACTTAAGTTTCTTTTATCTCCATTAAATGTATCATTTATTTGATGATATTGCAACCAACCAGTAAATACTTCCTCTATTTGATCATATGGTTTAAGTTTTAATTCTTTATCGGTTTCCAGATATATCTCACCAAGATTCTCAGTTAAATTAAAGAAAGTCTTTGGAAGTCTGCCTTCCTTAACACCTCTTCTTTTCATCAACCTGCCCATCTCAGGCATAATAACTCCATTGAAATATCCCATTAGAATTAGATTCTGGTCCATAAAATCAAAAAGTCTCTCCTCCAAATCTTTATAAAATTCAGCCTTTTTTCATTCTGTGCATAAATTCCTGCAATTATCAGTTTTTCGCCTTGCATCATCATTTAGACTACTATCACTCTTCCATCCTCATCTTTAAAGATCAATTTTGGATCATATTTCTCCTTTATATGCAATACAACACCTCGCTTCTTATTTACACCTGCAGTTATAAAGTCTCTCCCCAATCTTTTGTTTATCAATACACATTTATGCTTCCTCACAACATGTGTCTCTTGTAAACAAATTATATCAAAATTTTGTTTAATACATGTTCAGTTTTATTTCTTTTGGTTTTGTTGTTTAATCCATTTACATTCCAAGATAATAATTTCAGCACCCTTTCCCCAACCAATTAGTTTAATAAATAAAATGTTCTTAGGATTGGGGATCTTTATTATTATCTTCTTCCTCTTCTGCTTCTTCTTCTTCTTCCTCCTCCTCCTCCTCTTCTTCTCCCCTTTTCTCCTCTTTTTTTCTTATTATGCTCGAGTTCAGGTCTCCTCCTCTCCCTTTCCCAGTTCTTTGCCATATTTTCTCTTGATGCTGAATCTTCTATCTTTAAAATAAGATCCCTTCAATCTTTAAAATGAGATCCCTTCTGGAAACTCCCATCTGTGTTGGATTCCATTTTTCTTTAAGGTTCCTACCAATTGTTTGTAGGAATCTCTTTTACACAAAAATCTAGAGGGGATTTCTTTAAAGTTGATTATCAATTTTTCATCAATACATAGTCCTTTGGTGTAACTCATTCTCAGAATGATGTTTCTCATCTCCATCAAATTAAACATCACCAGGCAATCCCCTGGATATTTCTTTGCCTTAGCCTTTACCAATTTAACATTTATCCTAAAAGCATTCACAATTGTATATCCAACATCTTCCTGTTTCAAATCTAACCACTTCGCTATCTCCCTAGTCAGTTTTGGTCTTACATCTTCATTTGCCTCCTCCAGGATCCCTCTAAATTTCAAATTTAACTGTTTCTGTCTCATCTCCAACATAGTGATATTGTCTAAGATGTCCTCCTGCACTTTATTTAATTCTGCTACATCTCCTTTAGCCAGTCAGTATCTTTTCCCATCTCTTTCACCTCCCTCTGTGTCTTCTTAATCGAGTCTTCCATCACCTTGGACTTCACTATTAAATCCTTTATTTTGCCTGTTAATTCTATTGCATTTTCAATGTATTTTCTCTAATCTCTTCTGTACCTCAGACAATTTTTTCTCAATATTCTGCTCACTCTGTTTAAGTTCTTTCCATATTTTTGTCATGAGGGCTTCCCAGTCCTTCCCCTCCTCTTGTCTTGATGGCCTTCTTTCCCCTGGTGTAACTACACCTCCCCCCTGCCATTATAAGCACTAAACACAAATTTAAGCAAATTTAAACAATAATTTCTTTTTTGTCCACCAGGGGTCACAATTTCAGAAATTACCGTAAATTTGCAAGCTGTAATTTAACTAGATTCCACCAGATGGCGTGCAACATCACTTATTTGACTCCAGATCCCTTGAGCATATATAAGTAAATTTAAGATTTTATTTTATTTGCCCCAGTGTGTATCAGTTTACACTTGCTTGGATTGAATTGGCTTTACCATTTAACTGCCTCTTTGAAGAGATCATTTTGATTCCATTTATTCCTTCTCTTTGCTTCCTGTTTCTTAACAGTTACTAACCCACAAGAGGACCTCTCCTCCTATTCTACTAAACTTACCGGGAAGCCTTTGGCATGGTGTGATTTACTCACTAGGTCAGAAGATGAATTGCAATGGAGATTAAAAAGTGTGCATAGATTTAAGGAAAGAGTTTCATAAGGTAAGTAGTTAGAATGATTTGAAAATCAAACCACAGACCAAACCGGTTTTAAATGCTATTTTATTCATGGATTATGAAGCATTCTCGCTTGTATGGTCTCCATTTTCAGCTGTGAATTTCATCTCTGTGCAGCAGTTGGAAAAATGCACTTCAGTTCATCAATGCAAGGGGGGGAACCATCATCTGAACAGAGTACAAGATGCAAATATGTAGATTTGTGAAGTTACAAAAAGTGGCTTCCTATAAGTTAGTTCTGCAATATAAGTTAAAAAAAACCTATTCACACCATTTCAGTCTTGAGTCCATTACTCTAATGTAGTTAATGCCCTAAGATGTGCAGGTGTTCAGATGTACAGCTCCCCATTTGGCCTGTGGAGCTGTAACAACAAAGCCACACCCATCCACCCCCCTACATATGACCCCATGTGTGGGGTAAGTAAAGACAGCACTGGACCAAAGAGATTTGCAACTGATTGATGGCACTCTTTGGAAACCCTCACAAACAGCTGATGGCCAAGGCTTCCATACTGCTACACATGGAGCTTTGCAAGTTATCACAATCAGCTGACTGTGCATAAAGTAAAAAAATACATCACCTCACATCATTGTGACATCAGGTGATTGAAAGTTGGAAGAGATAACATTCCAGCGTGCTGATCAGATCCACTTCCCACCACTGCTCTACACTGACTGGCAGAAGTTCTCCAGGGTTTCCATAGTGTCTTTCCTGCCCCTCACTGGATATACTACAAGCAAAACATGGAACCTCCTTGAGGTGAAGCAAGTGCTCTGCTACTGAGCTAAGGCCCAGCAAGGACAGCATTCTAATACATGCTTAGAACTTGCAGTCCAACAAGTAGGAACAGATATCAATGCAGGTATTGAAAGTCACTTCCAATTGTGCTTGGTCTCAAGGTGCCAGTCTTCCAGTAAGTGTGACATACCAGGTTGCTTTCAGGGTGCATATTTACTGTTTTGGAACACTTGAATGTATAGCTGGTCTTCCTAATTCTGTGATGGGCAGTGGGAGTGGCATTCAACTTAGTCATGTTCATTAATTTCAATAGATCTACTCTGCATAAAACTTAGTTCAATACCATCCAAAGCATGTTTTCATATTGTCAATTCCACAGATGTTAGCAAAGAACTTGTCTCCACCCCACACTGCAAAACAAAGTTTGGGAAGATCAGAGTTCCTTCTTCAAGACTATTGTTTTGAGTTATGTCTCAACACCTCCATTAAAAATGCATGGATTAAAATAATGATAAGCAGTTCAAAAATGTTATTTCCAAAGGGATTATTTTGTGTGAACAAACATATGGATTTCTTTCCAAGGTGATTTTTTTTATAAAAAAAAAATGTAGTTGTTTTTGTTGTTGTTGTTGTTGTCGTCGTCATCATAGACCGATGCTGATGATTTCTTGGAGGACTATTTCAAGATCACAAACTCACTCATAATTCTGCATAAACTCAATTATCTTTTCATACAAGCGCTGTGGGGCATCAAGGCCCAAGAAGAAATCTGTGTGTTCCCAGTCAGGAATTATCTTGTGGTAAACTAGGTTTGAGACCTGAGGCAGCCACCGGGCAACATTCTTTGAGGTTGAAACCCAGTCGTTCCCACCAATCCAGAGAGCTGTTGGAACAGTCATTTGTTTAATATCATAGGAGGGTGCTGTTTCCTAAAAGAGAGGGGGAAATAACAGGTTAAAAAATAGTTTGTAAGTTACGACTTTGCAGAAACTTCTACCGGTCCACAACAGAAAGTGTCCTCTCGTATTGTATCACAGTGTGGTACGTTGGCTTGACAGCCACGGACAGAAAGTCTTTACAGAGGGTTGTGAACTAGATGACATCACAAGGGATCGATGGCTTAGGAGAGTGAGAAAAATTTTCAGTGACGATTCACACCCCGGCCAGCACCTCTTTAATCTTCTACCCTTGGGCAGGAGAAATAGAAGTATAATCAGTCGTACTAACAGGCTAAAAAACAGTTTCTATCTGTGGGCTGTTAGGCTGCTGAATGGAAAATAATATAGTGCAACTGACTTTCGGGGTTCATGTGTTGTGTGACAAGCACACTGGGTGCAATGTGATTGAGTGTTTGTGGGGGAGGGAGGCTCGGTTACTGGTTAATATACATAGTCTCCAACCAGCTTTGGACAGTCTCTTGAAATCACTTGAAATTGTGAACACATTTCTTTCACAGATTGCAGCAGCATCCATTTACAGTTTCAGGCTTGATGGCATCCACTGCCTGCTCAATGCAAAATGATGCATTCAGCAAGGCTGAGGGACTCCCATGATGCCATGAGATTGCGATGCAGATCAGTATCCATCGTGTTGATCCTTCACAGCTTTAAATCCAGGGGCTAACTGCTCTGCTTTGGCAATGTAGGTCTGCTCAGGAATCTTCTTCCAGAACAGGCCCATCTCGTCTGTGCTTAAAACCTGCTCTGGAAGATACTCCTTTTCCTGCAACAGCCTCTTCAGCAACCTCCATGTCTGCAAATGCAGCTTCACCGGTGCTGGGGATGTTCTTCAAACTGAAGCAACATTTGAAGCAGTTCAGCCAACCAGAGCTGGCGTTGAACTCCTTCTCAAGCTGCTCCCCCTGTACCAGTATATAAAGGTAAAGGTAAAGGGACCCCTGACCATCAGGTCCAGTCGTGTCCGACTCTGGGGTTGCGGCGCTCATCTCGCTCTATAGGCCAAGGGAGCCGGCGTTTGTCCGCAGACAGCTTCTGGGTCATGTGGCCAGCATGACAAAGCCGCTTCTGGCGAACCAGAGCAGCGCACGGAAACGCCGTTTACCTTCCCGCTGGAGCGGTCCCTATTTATCTACTTGCACTTTGATGTGCTTTCGAACTGCTAGGTGGGCAGGAGCTGGGACCGAGCAACGGGAGCTCACCCCGTGGCAGGGATTCGAACCGCCAACCTTCTGATCAGCAAGCCCTAGACTCTGTGGTTTAACCCACAGCGCCACCTGGGTCATATAAACACACACACACACACACAGAGAGAGAGAGAGAGAGAGAGAGAGAAAGAAATGCAATTAGTGGGAAATTCTTACCTGATTGTGGTGAGCCATGTTTTCTTCAATGCTACCCCAGTCAAAGGCTTTGAACTTTCCACTCTTCAAACCCTGAAAAAGAGGTGTATCGTATTTTGAAAAATAAAATGGGGAAATTATCATTATAGTTAATTAATTATATTTCTATACTGCCCTACATCCAAGGATCACAGTTCAGTTTGCAATGTACATAACATAAAAACAAAACAACAATTTCCCCCCTTCCTCACCCAGTTTAAAAGAGGTGTAATTAGCCAAAAGCCGGTAAGAAGGGGAAAGTTTTTGACTGGTGCCTAAAGATACGTAATAAAGCCATCAGATGAGCCACCCTAGGGAGAGCATTCCACAAATGGGGATTCACCACAGAGAAAGCTCATTCTCATGTTTCCATCTTCCAGACCTCTTGTGGAAGAGGGATCATGAAGAAGCGCCTCATCTGTGCCATCTGGGTCAGTTCATATGGAGAGAAGCAATCCTTGGGTATAGCAGTACTGGGCCACTTAAGGCCTTAGAGGTCAAAACCAGTGCTTTAAATTAGGCCCAGAAACTGATTGGCAGCCAGTACAGTTGGGCCAGGATTGGTGTTATCTGCTCAAACTTGCCTCTCTATGCAAACTGGCTGCTGAATTCTGTATCCACTGTACTTTCTGAACCACCCAAAGAAAGGTATGCAAAGCCATTGAAAAGCCACTGGTATCATTTCAGCTTTTGCAGTTTTTCACTGAGATGTCTAAGAGAATTAATAGGGACACATTTCCCCTGTCTTGCTCTGACAGAGGTCATCATATCAGGCAACCAAAGCAGATTCGGTGCCAAAACTGGGCCTAAACCTCAACTGAAGTGGATCTAGAAAATCCACTTCTTTCAAGACTGCCTGGATCTGGACATGATCTTCTTCTTCTTTGGCGATCACTCGTAGCCGAGTAAGATTGTCTTCTATAAACACGGTTTTAACAATGAGTCCGTAAGTGACTGTGGAGGCCAATTCTGGAACCATGTGTCCTTCCACAGTGGGGACATTGGTTTCCAGGCGGGAGTTGATCATGGTGTGGATTTATCAAGCGTGCCTTCCTCTTAGCATGTTTCTCCCTTGCATCCTGAGTTTGAGTGTCTTCAAAGCCCATGACACCTTTGGTAAAGGCTGTTCTCCACTTGGAGCACTCACAGGCAAGTATTTCCCAGTTGTTGGTGTTTATACTACATTTTTTTAAAAAATTGTCTTTAAACCTCTTTTGTTGACCACCAGCATTACACTTTTCATTTTTAAGTTCGGAATAGAGTAGTTGCTTTGGAAGACGATAATCAAGCATCCACACAACATGACCAGTCCAATGATGTTGATGTTGAAGAATCATTCTTCAATCCCACTTAATGGGATCTTGAAGGGCTTGAGTGTTCATTTTATGCCTTGGTTTCCTTCCTTGAAGCCTGCGTTGAGGTATAGTCTTGATAGCCATCGTGGAGCATATTAGTCGGTGATCTCTCCAGCAGTCATCAGCACTCATCATAGCTCTGGTAAGGATCACATCACGGCTATCCTTAGACTATAACATAGTCTATGAGGTGCCAGTGGTTTGACCAAGGATGGCTCCATGAAGTTTTAAATTTATTTTTCATTCGAAAGAGTGTGTTGGTAATAACAAGGTTGTGTGCTGCACATATTGTCAAAAGTAAGATTCCGTTCTGGTTGCTGTTGCCAATTCCTTTTTTCCCAAGAGTCCCAGGCCATAGATTGAAATCTCGCCCAACTCTTGCATTAAAATCACCCAGGAGGATAATTTTATCTTCCATAGGCATCTCTGATAGGACGGTATCCAGCTAAGAGTAATTTTTTTCTTTAATTTCTTCATCAGCATCCGGGGCATAAACAGGAATTAGTGAATGAATCAATAGTCATGCTGTAACTCAGGCTATGCAATAACGTCCAACCTCCTTTAGGGAGCAGAACAATGTTGTAAGTGTCCAAAGAAAGATATGCAAAGCCATCGAAAAGCCACTGATATCATTTCAGCTTTTGCAGTTTTTCTAGGCCATGGGTAGGCAAACTAAGGCGCGGGGGCCAAATCCGGCCCAATCGCCTTCTAAATCCGGCCCACGGATGGCCCGGGAATCAGTGTGTTTTTACATGAGTAGAATGTGTCCTTTTATTTAAAATGCATCTCTGGGTTATTTGTGGGGCATAGGAATTCGTTCATTTCCCTCCCCCCCCCAAAAAAATATACTCCGGCCCCCCACAAGTTCTGAAGGACAGTGGACCGGCCCCCTGCTGAAAAAGTTTGCTGACCCCTGTTCTAGACTATTCATTCTTAACTGACTTGCTGTCATGAGAATGATGGGGAGATATACTAACACTTGGGAGTTGTCTAATTTACACTTGCCGTATTTTTCGCTCCATAGGGCGCACTTTTTCCCTCCTAAAAAGGAAGGGAAAATATTGGTGCATCCTACGGAGCGAATGCTCCCGGTCAAGCAAGCAGAGCGCACGCATTTACAGGGAGCTGGGGCTCCCTGTAAATACGCACGCTCCGCTTGCTTGACAGGGAGCAGGGAAGGAGGGGCGGGTGGCAGCCGCCAGCCGCCCACCCCTCCTTCCCTGCTCTGTGAAGCATCTCCTCCACTGCCCCCCCTGCCACCACGGCTTGTAAAAGCAGGCTTTTACAAGCTGTGGTGGCAGGGGGGCAGTGGAGGAGATGCTTCACGGAGCATGCTGGTGGCGGCTTCGGCGGCGGTGTGGGGGGGGGAGGCAGGGGGAGCCCAGTAGCAATGCTGTAGCGATACTACCGGGCTCCCTCAAACCAGCTGGGCTGGGGATCCTCGCTGTTTGCGGTGGGGGGAGGAGAAGCGTCGCCCAGAGATCCCCAGCCCAGCTGGTTTGAGGGGAGAGATTGAAAGATCTTTCTCTTCCTTCCCTCCCTCCCTCTCTCGCTTTCCCTCTCTCACCCCTTCCTTCCTTACTTCTCTCTCTTCCCTTCCTTCTCTTTCTTTCTCTCTCTCAAACCTTCCTTCCCTCCTTCCTTCCCTCTCTCTTCCTCTTTCTCTCTATTTCACGCCTTCCTTCCTTATCTCTCTTTCTTTCTCTCTGTCACCCCTTCCTTCCTTCCTTCCTTCCTTCCTTCCTTCCTTCCTTCCTTCTTCTGAGCCGTTGAAGGCTTTCTCCATTAAAAGCAGCCATTGGAATTGAGCTGAACGCGGCGGAGGCAGGGGGGAGGTGGAGGAGATGCTGCTGGTTGCTCCCCCCCCCAACCCCGTTTGCCAAAGCTGGCTTGTTTTTGCTATGGGGTTGGCAGGGAAGAACCAACAGCATCCATCCACCCAGCCTTTTAGAGGAGGAAAACCAGAAAAAAAAACATTTTTTATTGTTTTCCTCCTCTAAAAACTAGGTGCGCCCTATGGTTCAGTATGCCCTATGGAGCAAAAAAATACGGTACTTGGAAGTAATTCCCATTTCATTTATGGGCTGCAAAATTCTTTTGTCATGTAATCTGAATTTTCCTTTCTGCTCCCGGCAGCTAGATTATGTGGATAAGTAGCTTGGGTAACCCCTTGTGCAGAAGTGAAATATTTTGCAGGGATCAGGAATTTTCACTCCACAAGACAATCTTATTCTGCCAGGGGACCCAGTTTGGCCCACACACTTTCTCCAAAGACTTCCACCTACTATCAGGCTGAGATTGCAGTTCAGAGAGGCGTTTTCATTGAAAGACTTGGGGAAACAAATCAGCAAGAGGTTTGCATCAGAATCCCCAACTAACACTAAGGGATTGCTGCAACTTGCAACATGCTTTGAAATTCTCCATTGTTACATCAGGTTATTGACAGGTAGGCGGCCCCACCCTGCTGTTAAATGTGACCTATGACACTAATCCTGATTTTTAAAAAACTGTCCTGTGATGTCAAAAGGATTCCCCAACCCTGTTCTTTCCACAGGGCCAAGCAAAAGTTACCAGTGGCTACATTCAAGACCATGTATTCCCAAATCATAGCACTTATTGGCCTGCCTTATGGTACAACACATAGCCTTCACTAGCCTGGAGTCCTCCAGATGTTCTGGACTACAATTCTCATCAACCCCAGCCAGCGTGACATGGCTGATGGGAGTTGTAGTCCAAGCAGGTTGGCAAAGGTTGCAGTTGCACTAACAACACCTGGGTTATTTATTAAAACACATGTCAACCAAATGCTGCAGAAATGTAGCATTTGTCCATCTAAATACATAGGGAATATAGTTTCAATTAAAAAATCAAATCCACTGGGGGAATGATTATATCTGTTGCTGATGAAATACCACTATTTGGTAAAACAACAACAACAACAACAACAACAACAACCACCTGCCCATCTGGCTGGGTTTCCCCAGCCACTCTGGGCAGTGGTGGAGCTTCATGCTCCAGCACCAGGGGGTGGAGAGCAGGAGGGAGCGGGGCTGGTGCGCATCCTGGGGGCGGGGCGCTCATCCTGGGGGTGTGGTGGGCCACCCACAGGGGCAGTGCGCTCCCCCTGCACTCCTCTTCCTCTGCCAGTGACTCTGGGTGGCTCCCAACAGAATATTAAACAGAATTAAACTTCAAACATTAAAAACTTCCCTAAACAGGGAAGATAAAAACACAAAAGCACCTTTGGCTTTAAATCCTTTAGCATAAAAGCAGAATATATTTGTTAAATATGTAAAAAGAGAGGCTGAATTATATAGCTGAATGTTTCCTTCCGTTATATTTCTAGATTTCTTTCTAATAGTCTGTTCTTTTGAAAACAATCAGCAGTGCTATTTTTGTAGAAAAAGAGATGCTAGAACTCATCACAAACACCTCCCTTGTTCTCTTATAATGGCATTGATGCCCACCTGAGAGGTGCTGGAACGGAGTTCTGGTGAGTTCCAGCTAAAAAAAAAGACCTGGCAATCATCCATTCAAAGATTCAATCAATACATTTAGCTTATTTTAACATAATTTAGGATTTAGGTTCTACCTGAGCCCAGTGAAGCATGTTCTGAACCGATACCCCAGCTGGCCAGTGTGATAGGTACACATCACTACGACTCTAAGAAAGAAGAGCAAAGTGGTTAGCTCAATTTATCACAAAGTACAACAACCGCTAGGAACGCGGGTGGCACTGTGGTCTAAACCACAGAGCCTAGGGCTTGCCAATCAGAAGGTCAGCGGTTGGAATCCCCACGATCGGGTGAGCTCCCGTTGCTCGGTCCCTGCTCCTGCCAACCTAGCAGTTTGAAAGCACGTCAAGTGCAAGTAGATAAATAGGTACCACTCCGGTGGGAAGGTAAACGGCGTTTCCGTGCGCTGCTCTGGTTCGCCAGAAGCAGCTTAGTCATGCTGGCCACATGACCCAGAAGCTGTAAGTCGGCTCCCTTGGCCAGTAAAGCAAGATGAGCATCGCAACCCCAGAGTCGGACATGACTGGACCTAACGGTCAGGGGTCCCTTTACCTTTACCATACAACAACCACTTCACTTCCATTTGGTTTGTTTGAACAAAACAAGTACACCAGAGCTTAACATCTGGATATTATGAAGGAATCAGTGTTTAGTTAGTAAGTCCACTCACTTCTTAAGGATCTTCCAAAGGCCCTGATGAGGGAGCACAGCATTGGCATCCTGTCCAGATGGGACCATCACCAAGCCTGCACCCGGGATTGGCAAATGGGGATGCAGGCTTGGATGTGGGTTGAGCCAGGTGGCAGAGCTGATGGAACAAGAAAGCTTCCCTCAAGTCTGTGTCCAGGACATTTAAACAGCTTGCACCTGGAGCCCTTACCTGAGCTTTTTCATCGGGTTCCTCACCCACCCTTGGTTCAAGTTGCTGCTCAATGACCTTGCTGTGGTTATGGTGGTCGCCATTTTCTGGGCCAGGTAGGAATTTGCCCACCAGGCAAATTGGCTCTGGCCTGGTGGTTTTGCCTACCTCGTGGCAATCATCACAACCAAGCAGAGCGCCTTCTTGGCAGTGACACCCACCCTGTGCAACGCCCTCCCATCAGATGTCAAGGAAATAAACAACTATCTTTCTTCTAGAAGACATCTGAAGGCAGCCCTGTTTAAGGAAGTTTTTAATGTTTGGTGTTTTATTGTGTTTTTAATATGCAGTTGGAAGCTGCCCAGAGTGGTTGGGGAGGCCCGGCCAGATGGGCAGGGTATAAGTAATAAATCTATTTATTGTTATTTGGATGGAGGGGAGGTTGTAGTCTCTGCCTGCTCCTCCAAACCCTGGGGTATTCAGTTAAAGGGATCTGAGGGGAGTTGCCATGTCCTTCTGCCCAGTCAGGGGCCAGGGCTCTCTCCCAGATGGCAGTCCCTGTGGGTGTCACCCTATTTGATGTAAGTATTAGGAACCCCAGCACGGATTGACCTATGGTGTCACTTCCAACAGGTGGGACAGAAGTATTTTGATTCCCCATGCCCAAGCCAAACCCTTCATCTGTATTCAATAAAATTGTGGCCTGTTTCAACCCAAAGCAGTCTTGGTTGTCCATTAATTCTCCAGGGGGTTGGGGACTGAGGTGCTCGATGCCTGGGCCTGCAATTACATGCACCTCTTTATCGAGATCAGCTTAACACTCTAAACTGAAGAAATACAACCTGTGCCGTTAAAAATGATAGTACAACCCGTACAGCACATAGGCAACAATTATTCACAAAATAAATATTCTTGTTCAAAAACAATTTTTCACCATTTATCAAGTTTTTGTGTGCAAGGCAACTGCTTACAACGTGCCATGAAAATTTATAAGCTATCTAAAATAAAGTGAACTTGCAATATCAGGTTTTACTAAGTTCTCACAACTTCTTGACTCAATTTTTGTTTTTTCTTGTTTTTTGAGTAAGTTCAAGAAGAAGGTAGGTAAGCTCAACGATGTTCCCGGAAGCTATGAAGTGCAGGTGGAAGACAGGGTGCCAGCATTCTATCCCCGTTTCGCCCTAGCAGTCCATAAAGTTAAAGAGCTCCTTCTATCTGGGATGGTCGTCCTCTTCCACCGAGCGCGCAGCTTCGGGAGGGACGCACATGGAGCGGTGAGGGAGGAAGGGGACACCCGCCTAGCCAGCCAGATCAGCCGAATCAACCCTGGTGATCAATGGGGTGACAGATGTCGCAGCCAGATCGCCCTCACAGTTTTCTGGGCTTCCTCAGTAGTCTCGAGCCATTAATGTATCTATTAGTGCTAAATGTAGTTATAGAAACAATTTCTTGGCTTAAGCATAAAGAACTGAATAGCTTAGCTTAGCCTTGATAAATGGTGAAAAATTGTTTTTGAACAATAATACTTATTGTGCGAATAATTGTTGCCTATGTGCTATACGGGTTGTACTAACACTCTAAACTAGCTGCCATTACCAATATTATGTTACCAAACAAAAGGGAAATTAGCATAGAGCAAGGAATTTCACTTTTAGCTGTCCCACAGTGTAAATGCATTTCTAATTATACTGGAGACCTGTGCATATTTAATAAGAAGTAACTTGCATTGTGTTCAGCAAGGCTTACTCCCAGGTAACTATGCACAGGATTGCAGTCCTAACTATAATTCTTTTCATTATACAGTACAACCAGGGCCAATTCAGACATGACAAATAACCACCACTGATACAGAGGGCCATGGCATTTGTGTACATTCCTCCTGTGTGACATGAAATCACCCCACCCTGCTTTGGTGCCATGTCCATTTGTGTGACCAACCATGGTTAAGGGGCACTCTTGGACTCTCATCAGGAAATATGAACTGGACCTCAGAAATGCTCTTAGCTATGGTCCTATTGCATCATGGTGGCAATGACACCATTTTCAATCAGGATGGCAGGCCAATTTTACCCAAATTAAACATTCCTCGCCCACCCAAGAAAATGATTTGGGGCCAGGTCAGGCGCTGACTGACTTAAGTGGTAGCCCTGGGTTGATGTCTGTGTGTGCACATTGCCCAAAATATCACAAATTACCCTATCCATTTGAAAATCACATTTTTAAATTAGTTCCTTCAAATTCATGAGCAGTACAGCACTAGTGCTCAATAAAGCTTATTGGGGAGCTGCCTCAAGCTCATTTTGCCCAGGGGTAATTAAGTTACAGAAGTCATAAGTGGCTATCATTTCAGAGATGCCTCCACACACTCCCGTAAGTAGTCAGAAATCTTACCATATTTTGATTTTTCATATTAAATCCAGTTCCTAGGTGGATAATAAAGCTACAGATATAATCAATTAAGAAACGGTTACACACGTGAGTAGCAATCCATTTAAAAAATTTGCTTTGAGGAAACATCTGTTTAGTTCCAAATATTCCCTGTCGAAAGAAAAACACGAGTACATAGATCATTTTGTTATTCAAGCCTGTTTTCCTAGAGATACGTCTAATAATATCAAGTAGCAACAAAATACCACAAAAATATTGCCCATTCACAGTGACTCCCCTCCCCGCAAGCAAGGCCTCAGCCCCAAAGGGGAACAAACTGGAGAAGACAATGTTCTGGGATTTTAGACATTGGCCACAACTTTGTTGGTTCCAGATGTAGGTTGGATTTGGCTAAGGCATTGTGTGTATATCACTCAGAGCCCCCCTGGTAGAGGGCTGTGCCATGACAGGGTCAAGCCCAGGATTAAAGGGTCATCCACAAACTGCAGGCCTGCATGTATAAACCTCCCAAGCTGCTGAAGGAAGCTCTATGGTCCATCTGCTGCACCCCTTAGCTTCTGGACAGAGACTTCCCACTAGACCCCTCTAGTACCCTGTTATCGCACAATTCTGGGTTAGGGGTGATATGTCACATCACTCCCAGGCCTTATCCATCACCCCAGACAGTGAAATTGCCAACTCGCCGCCAAACCAACCTACAACTACAACCAATCAAAGATCCTTCAACTAACATTTATTTCCTCCAGGGGGAAGGTGTGTGCCATCAGGCCTGAATAATTCCATTCTGTCAGGGTGTCCAGGTGTTGGATAACACAGCCCCCCAAGACCCATCACAGTGCTTGACACAGTGCCTGATTAATATTCACAAGGGCACCATTTTGTGGGCTGGCTTCTTGGCACCAGACTACCCATTAAACAATCTATGGCCCTTTAAACTGTGTGTTGCTTCTGTTTGTTATTATGGTATGTCTTTTTGTGTTTTTAATATTGTAAACCACCCTGTGATGTTGGTGTGAATGGTAGTATAGAAATCTAATTAATTCATTAATTGATAATTCAAATACCACATGCACAGTCAGGCAGGTAAAAACCCTGCTATATTCAAGACACAGACATTGTAATTGTAGCTAAGAGACAAGATGACAGAGGTCAAATGTACTTTGACATGTATGCAATGAGCAACTGGCACCCTTCCGAAGTGGTTCCCATAACATTAACATCATTTCAGTAGGAGCTTGAATATGCAAGCGACTTGTAGTTATGCAAACATAGCCTCCAAGGGCACTGCTTTCTAATCCGCTTGCCATTTTGCCAAATAGTTGTGCTATATATTGCTTAATTCCACACTAATTTCAACAAAAGTGCTTTACTTCTCTATAGTTGGCATGGTGGTGTTAGGGAGAATGAATTTAGTGTCGTGCCTCTCGTCTTCATTCCCAGGTTGAGAATGCGAGGAGTGGCTCTTCTTCCAATCTGAAAGGGGCACTCAGTCTGCTTTTACCAAGGGTAGAAATAGGTGCGTTCCAAAGTCCTTTGTGCATTAGTGAAATCACATAAAATGGGGAGTCACCTGTCTCAGCTCAGCTGAGTGCAGGGAAGAACCTCCTCAGCCTGTCAACTATGCAAGCTCTGCTGTTCCTCCAGCTCCCGGCTGATTGGTGGAAAAGCGGCTGCTGCTGAGCCACCCCACATTTCAACTGTTAGGTGGGGAGGCCTCCTGCTTGTGAGGAGACCCTCCCCAAAGGCTGGGGAGGGTCTCTTCATGATGCAGGAGAACTCTCCAGGGTGTTCCCCATTTCCAGGATTCATTTACTGGCCCCGCTTATACGCATGGTTGGGCGCAAATAGAGCATGCATAATGGGGAGTTACCTGTACCAAACCCTTTAATATGGGCACTTGATACAAACAAAGGTATGAGGATCGTCCTCACACCGGCACCTCTTTTTACTGTCCAGGTCAGACATTTTGTGCTGGCACCCATGACACGCCCCCTTTTTTTACTCAAAAATAGTCCTAGGTATAGAGTAGCTAAAGCAACATTCTGCAGCATTGGCCAGATTGAGCAGCTTAGATTATGGTTACCATTTTTTTTTCAAGGAATCCAGGGACACTTTTTTGAGGGGGGGATTTCATGGTTTATTTTAAGAAAGGGTTGCCCAGTGTTCTTGACCTTTTTTGGGGGGAACCCCAAAGTTGTTGGGCACGCACCTCGACACAAGGCAGGCAGAGAAGCCCATCTACAAACACACAAATGCCAAAAAAAGAGGTGGGGGGGGGAGATCAAGTAAAGGTGCTCGAGGGTCTTAGGAAAACACGCATTAAAACACACACACAAGGCACCGGCTTCCCATAACAGGGAGACCGCTGAAGGGCGAGGGCAGTCTCTATGGAGATTAAACTGGTGGTGGTGGTGTCTCGTTACCAGAGGTGGACAAACAGCGGACTCGCACACAGCCCTCCTCACAAGAGAGGCTGCTGGTGCCAGAGGAGGCGCGGAGGGAGGGAGGGAGGGAGGCTCTGTCAAGCCACAAACCCCAGGCCCCACTCCCAGCAGGAAGGCAGCGCAGCACCGCCAGGGACAAGGGCACTGCAGTGCCTTCCTCACACACACACACCCGTTAAACTCCCCATCTCCGCAGTGGTCACTGGAGGGAGAGGAGGGAGAGAAAGCAAAGGAGACTGCCCACCTGCCTGCCTGCCTGCCTTCCTCCCCCCCCCCCGTTTCCCCCTCAGCCTTCGCTTTTGTGCCTCTTTGTTCTTGTGAGAAGCCGCTGCTGTGCTCTGTCTCTCTCTGTCTGTCTGTCTGTCTGTCTCGCAACGCAGCACAGCTCTTTTCTAGGCTTCTCCTCCTCCTGCTTCACTGCCTCAGTGCCTCACTTGCCCCCCAAAGTTCAGCAGAGTTCAGGGCGAGCGTTGATTGAGGAAGCGAGTCAGAAGGAAGCTCTCTGGCTCAAGCCTCAGTTTAAATAGCCCCCCCCCCCAGCCAGTGGATTGGCTGGTTGGAACTTTGACTTGGCCGGGACCTCCAGTGCTGCTCACTGCCATGGCGCCCACCATGTTGCCTCGACGGAAGTCCCCAGGCATAAATCCGGGGACATTCCGAGAACAGATTTTGTCTGGGGACAGATTGGTGAATCCAGGGACTATCCCTGGGGACCGGAGACGTCTGGTAACCCTAGCTTAGATTCTAAGAGAATGGCAAATGGCCTCAGGTCAAATGATGGGTACATTCCCAAGTTCTTAGCTACAGCCATAGATATTTGCACACTGTAGTTTAAACAAGTATTTTGACCAAAAAGCATACTTTGAGATTGTGATCAGATATCCCAAGGAGCATCGTCAATATAGGGTTGGGGAAATCATGCACGGTGACTTGTGGTGCCAATCCAAAGAATATATTTATCTTCTGAGCGAGCTGTGGCATGATTGAAAATGCAATGAATGCTAAGAAACAGAATGGGAAATAGAAATAGAAGAGAAATGAATATGGCAACCAATGCAGTCTTGATCAAAATCCAAGAACAAGTGATTATCCCACTTTTCTCACAACATTATTGCTTTTATATTGTGTATTGTAAGACTTGTGAAGAAGTGTTTGCCATCACAGGCACATGATGGCCATGACTAGTGCAGGGACAGCCTAAAGAATGGACACTGAGACTGGTATTGGGTTGAATTAAACCACAGCATTATTAATTACAGGAAAGAGTAGGTATGGCCAAAGCACTGGGCATGTATCCAGCATAAAGGCAGCCCACCTGCTATCTGATAGGAACCTGGTAGGGTAGACTTTGGCCTGGGGAGTCACCCCTGCCATGGATTGGGTCCCACAACCCAGCGCAGGCTTGGGAGAAGTGTATTGGCCCATCAGTCCCCCTGTGAAGTCCCGAACAGAGACACCCCCCTAACAGGGTGCCCCTGAAACTAAGAATCTAGCCCAATGGGTGGGTGGGAAATCACAACAGTCAGTCAAGCGGGCAGCCTGTACCTGGCTGTCCCCTTAAATAGGCCACGGGTGGGCTGAGCACAGCCTCCAAGCCCCTGCCCCTGATTGGCCTTGGGGTGTTGCCCACCCACACTTGGTCATCTGATAATGCCAGAGGGAGTGGCACCAGGTGACCGTCCTTTCCCCCAGCTTTGCCAAAGATCGCAGCCTCCCTGGATCTACCACAGCTGTGCCATGTGGCAAAAGCTAGTGCCCCACATGAGCAGATATTATGGTCACACTCTTCAGGCCAAAATAAACTATGGAAAGAGTATTCAGCCCGCACTCATATCCCCTTCTCTTGTGGGCCTTAATGCAATACTTCAGGGGTTGTTAGACTACAGCTTCTTGTTATATCCAGACTGGGAAACTTTTATTTAAATTGCAACTACAAACCTGTTTGATCCTCACTTCAAATCCAGGATTTTAATGACATTGAACAACAGTTTGTCAGCTCAAGTAAACCAAAGCAAACAAATACACAGTTAACAAGGTGTGTAGGGATTATTATACTCCACACACCACTTTTTGTCAATCCATAGCAGCTATGAAACATTACTTGTATGGGAAATATTACTAAGTAGGAAAATGTAGGAAATCTACACAGAGATAGTTATTCACGATGCTTCTCCATAGGTATCCATGGTCTCCAAGTGAAATCTCTGTACCATAGACAAGATCTGTATTGAAATTAATATACAACACCAACCATACAAATAAATGTGTAGCTATTAGAATGGCCAACGTGTGTTTAAAGAAGCCTTCTAACCTACCCATTGTGGTGCCCTGGGAATGACCAATATAAAATAATTTCTCCTGTCCGGTTTTGTTCAGGATAAAATTTATGGAAGCTGGAAGGTCATATTTAGCCATTTCATCATAACTGCAAAGGAAAAGGACAGACTATGTTTTACATACTTGAATATGCAGCAAGATCTACATTGTGGAAGCCGATGTTCTCCAGACTAATTCTATAAACATTGTGAAACATAAGTAATTATGATTAAGCAATTACTCATCCTTATTAGAAATTTCAACTGTCGCTGCTCACTATTAGTCTGTGCCGCACTATGAGCTGTTCACTGCAAACTAAAAAAGCTCACTACATAGTTAAGAGCAAATATCAGCACCTTTGTTGTTGTTGTTGTTGTTCAGTCGTTCAGTCGTGTCCGACTCTTCGTGACCCCATGGACCAGAGCACGCCAGGCACGCCTATCCTTCACTGCCTCTCGTAGTTTGGCCAAACTCATGTTAGTAGCTTCGAGAACACTGTCCAACCATCTCATCCTCTGTCGTCCCCTTCTCCTTGTGCCCTCCATCTTTCCCAACATCAGGGTCTTTTCTAGGGAGTCTTCTCTTCTCATGAGGTGGCCAAAGTACTGGAGCCTCAACTTCAGGATCTGTCCTTCTAGTGAGCACTCAGGGCTGATTTCTTTGAGAATGGATAGGTTTGATCTTCTTGCAGTCCATGGGACTCTCAAGAGTCTCCTCCAGCACCATAATTCAAAAGCATCAATTCTTCGGCGATCAGCCTTCTTGATGGTCCAGCTCTCACTTCCGTACATTACTACTGGGAAAACCATAGCTTTAACTATACGGACCTTTGTCGGCAAGGTGATGTCTTTGCTTTTTAAGATACTGTCTAGGTTTGTCATTGCTTTTCTCCCAAGAAGCAGGCGTCTTCTGATTTCGTGACTGCTGTCACCATCTGCAGTGATCATGGAACCCAAGAAAGTGAAATCTCTCACTGCCTCCATTTCTTCCCCTTCTATTTGCCAGGAGGTGATGGGACCAGTGGCCATGATCTTAGTTTTTTTGATGTTGAGCTTCAGACCATATTTTGCGCTCTCCTCTTTCACCCTCATTAAAAGGTTCTTTAATTCCTCCTCACTTTCTGCACTATGAGCTGTTCACTGCAAACTAAAAAAGCTCACTACATAGTTAAGAGCAAATATCAGCACCTAGAGAGCCAAATAAGGCAAGCCTGCAGAACACCCCTGCACAGAATAGGGGCTGCCACCAGAGTGCCTATAAATCAGCTGTGCGGTATAAAAATGCAGCACAAACAGATTAGAAGAGGGAAATGAGTCCATCTGTTGCTGACACTTTTCTTCATGAAAAAACATGTAGCATGACTCTAATGCCAGAAGAAAAAAAGAGAAAAAACCATCTTTTTTTTTTTTTTTAAATGGAGTTTCAGGAGGAAAAATATTTTTCCTGTGGGAAGCCAATTGCTTTGCTTCACCTCCCCCCAGGTCCGAGGACCTTCAAATTCTGGCCCAGTAACTGTACTGGGAATTCGCAGGACCCACAGTAAGTCCATCCACACCCAATCTAATTATACCCAAAGTGCAGCTGATTTGCTAACATCTGTAGACTTCATCCTTTGGTGCTTGAGTTATGCCAACTGTGCGAGTCATATTGTTGTTGGCAACCGCCTGTGTCAGGAGACAATGGAAGGGTGTGCATTGTGGGGTGAAGTCAAACCATTAAAGAGTTAGGATTCCTGCTGTGGCTGTAGAATCCCATACAGATATATTGTGGCAGCTGGGGCAAATGAAGGCGTCTGGATGTGTTGATGCAAGTGCACCATAGTGCTCCTTCTTTCTGCACTCCTCCTCTGCTGTGGATGCATGACTGGAATGACTGTCTCCAGGCACTACAGCCATCTTCAAGGGAGGCCCCCACAGCAGCATTAGCATTGCCAGCCTTTCTGCCAGATTTCCAGACAACTTTGTAACACAGAGTTGGTCAGCTCTTCATACAGCACATCTTTTGGGAATCCTGCCAACTTCCATTCTTGATCAATGTATGTAATTCCCCAAATGAATAATGTATGAGATTTGTTTAAAGAAACAACCACCAATTACATATATTTGGAAATGTGTATACAAACACACACAAACATTTCTACTCCTCCATATCTTGTTTTTCAGGGCACTGTTCAATGTTGAAACAGAAGAGAAAGAGGGTGGCAGATTAATCATCCTAAATGGAAGACTAGGAACCAGAAACACATAATGAAGTTTAGAAAGCTCACTCTACCTGAATCGCCAGAATTCTTCTTGCTCCACAGTATAGTTGATGTGTTTCATGGACCAGGTGCTTCCTCTACTGTTTCCTAGCCAAACATCATAGCCAGCATCAGCCAGTATGAAGCCCAGGCTGTTGTTCTCCAGATTTGCCACCCAATTACTACCACTGCAAAGCATCCCATGTTGCAGAAATACTACGGGCTTTGGATCTGAAACTGAAGTGTTTTAAATATAAAAAGTAACTTCAGTGTCTTTTTCCAGCAAGACAGTGATCCATCAGAACCTTGAATGGCATTGTTGTCATTCATATTTCAGCCAGTGAGGTGGGCAGGTGGGTCAACGTTATTCTTGTGGCTTCCCAACAAACAGGGTTGCAGGTGCTTACTGAGAGGGAGAGGGAAGGAGGCAGTGCATATTGGCACAGCCAATCCAATTCCCCCATCTCTGCATGCCATACCAGGACAAGATCCGCCAACCTTGCATCTCCTCTCTTCCTCTCAATGAGCTCCAGTGAAGTGAAGTGTTGGGAAATCAGGAGACCAATGGTATCCCACAGATGCCACTTCACTGGAAGCTTCTGCATATCAACTACTATAAACTTGGGGCACAGAGCGTGCATGGCCATCAATTTCACATGCCTGGAATAAATCACTCCTGAATGCAATATGAAAAATTAGAGGTCCCTCCCTCCAAATAAATGTTTTATTGTTTTCACTTATTTTTACAAGACGTAACAGTCAATATTGAATCATTCCAGAAATCTGAATCATTCCAGCAACCATTTCTCTAATAGGGAGGAAAAGAGTAAAATATGCTTGACCTCATCAATTTATATGGCCTCTTTCAAACTTATAGAGAAAATAGAACAAGAACACACTCAGATTTCATAATAATAGTCACACATTACCAAGCAAACTCACTTTGTGTTCTTGCAATAAATCAAACTTTTGCAAAGCAAGAAATTATCATATTATAATTATAATGAAAAATCCCCACACTATTGAACATTTGTATATATGCATACACACAAATTATAACTCAAAACACACACTCACCCTTGTTTGACTGATTTCTTTTCCCATGAGGAATTCTGTTAATACTCAGGATATACCCATCATCTGTCACCACTTCATATTCCTCACTGGGATATCCTCTGAAAGAAATAATTTCGCTCTGCAGGGCCGAGAGGGTTTGGTTTGGAAGGTTATAAGGTGACTGTAAAATGGCTAAACGCTTATTTTCACAGAAAACGATTGATTACTAGAGTACGCAGATAGGTGAGAAGCCAGTTCAAGTAGTAATATTATGAGTGTGCCAAACACAATCAGTTGTTTGGCAGTTCAAAAGAAATCTAAGAATTGCTTTCCTGCATCCTTCTGCTGCAATTAGAAATGAAGGAGGCCTTCTGATGCTGGCATGACACCTTCATTTCAGGATGTTTTTATCTGTCAAGCCTGCTGCTGCTGCTGCTGCTGCTGCTGCTGCCGCCGCCATTCTACAGTGGTTCCCAAATGTCAGCCTCCCTCCTTTGGACCACTTTAAAAGAGCTGAGGGTCTTGGTGGACCACTTAAATATTTTTCTTCTTGCAGTTGAGCAATTATAATGAACTCTGCAAGATGCTAAAGTTGCCACTGTTGGAGCAACTAAATGAAGCTCACAGAGCACTGGCGTTCCATGAAGCACATGCTGGGAACTACTTTAGGCTGCTTATTCTTTTAAAGAAAATGTTGTAAGCTACCCTGAGCAATGATGCATTGGCAAGACAAAGTATGTATTCAAAATAAAACAATAAATATTTTCTTGCCCCCTAAAATCCCAGCAGCCCATTAAAAATGAACTTCAGTTATATGGAGTATAGCACCATTAAGCATCACTTATTGTCAAAAATCCCTTGAGGTAAGAAGACAGGAAAGAAAAGGTTAATGGCTTACAATATTCATAGTAGCTTCTGGATTTATTTTTCTTCTTTTAAAAAATGTTTCTGAAGTAAGAAGTGCTAGGAAAATGCCTGCCCCCATTATGAAGAGCCACATCCTTGACCTGCATGGAAACAAATCCATATTCCAGCACAGATATATAACTCCTGCTCCACAGAGCTAAATTAAAGCAACTGCCGATGAGATGTACTTTAAGCTTCGTCATATTCCACAGAAAGAAATGACCGATGGCTTAAATAGCTTGCCATTGTTTGTCAATTACAAGCCACACCTACCAGGAAGGAGGGGGAAATGCCAAGTAATTATGTGATTGGATTATCCCTTGCTCAACTACCAACCTACTCCGAAGTCATTTCCATTGAGGTTAATATAACATTACTCCACACAAGTGAGCATAGATAAGACTGCTGTCTCAGGTTTGTTTTTTTAAAGGTTGGTCAAGACGCAAAAACCAGTTTAGCATAACAGCTGAGAGTACAAACCACCAACCAACAGGTAGCTGCAGTGGCGAACCTTGGCACCTCAAATTTCATCAAAGCCCAGCACACCCACCTACCATCTCTTGCCTTCTGTTGGATGTTGTTATTGTAGCACCCCAGAAACTCAGCACTCAGTGCAACTGAATCATTTTGGTTAACATCCACAATGGATTTTCTGCATTCCTTAAGCACAAATGGATTGGGAAGAGCATGGTTCCAAGAGGAAGAGCATGGCCGATTAAACACTCCAAAGGGAAAACTAGGAGCCAGAACCAAGCAATATAGTTTAGAAAGCTCACTCTACCTGAATAGCCAGAATTCTTGCTGTTCCACGTTATATCTCATGTGTTTGCTGGACCAGGTGTTACCTCTGCTGTCTCCTAACCAAGCATCATAACCAACATCAGCCAATATTTGACACTCAGTTAGAATAATAATAATAATAATAATAATAATAATAATAATAATAATAATAATAATAATAATAATAATAATAATTTATTATTTGTACCCCGCCCATCTGGCTGGGTCTCCCCAGCCACTCTGGGCGGCTTCCACCAAACATTAAAATACATTTAAAATATCACAGTTTAAAAACTTCCCTAAACAGGGCTGCCTTCAGGTGTTTTCTGAATGTCAGGTAGTTGTTTATTCCCTTGACTTCTGATGGGAGGGCGTTCCACAGGGCGGGTGCCACTACCGAGAAGGCCCTCTGCCTGGTTCCCTGTAGTTTTGCTTCTCGCAGAGAGGGAACCGACAGAAGGCCCTCGGCGCTGGATCTCAGTGTCCGGGCTGATTGATGGGGGTGGAGACTGCTGCTGAAATACTGCAGTCTTTGGACCTGAGAGTAAATAGCTTTAAACATAATTACAAGAAGTAAGTTCAATGTTTCCTTCCAAGCACAAGGTGATCAATCAGAAACTTCAACGCTAGTCACTATTGTCATTCCACATTGCCATCAGCAGCCAGTGAGGTGAAGCAGGTGGGGCATAATTGCTCTCCCAGTCCCAGCCCCAACAGACTTATTTGCTGGTGCTTACTGAGAGGGAGATAGAAGGGTCAGGCACCGGCAGTTTGGTCTGGGTATTTTTAAGAACTAACATATATCATTAATTCAGTGCTACTCTCATTTGTTTTACAGGGATTAGGAATTAGACCAGCCACCTTAAAATCATGAACAATTGCTTACATCAATTTGTTATCATGTGAATAGATAACAAAGTAGGCCAGGTAACAAAATGTAGGCCAGTCTTTGGTTGCAGTGCTTGTTCAATTTCATTAGAGCCACCTGGTATGTCTCAATGGTACCCCTTTTGACCTCTCGGAGGACTACTGTACATAACAGACAAGGGAGCAAGCATTGTCAACTACATCCAAGCATCACACTCCATTTTCCCCTACGTGGAAACTCTGTTGATAGACTCTATTTAGACAGTGACCACGTCCCTTTAAGGTTGACTCTCCAAATGAATCACATTCGATCATAAGCCTTAACAGAAACTAAAATGGTGGGCCACTTATATGGAGAGAGGAGGCTTAAATGGTCCCACCAAATTGATTGTAACATCAAACAGAGAATGGCCATGGAAAAACTCCAAAGCCTATGCCTCCAAGCCCTAGAAGAGACCAGGAACATTTGTGAGCTGTATCAGGAGATAATTAAGAAATTCAGACCACTCCTGATTTCCATCTCCCAACTTAAACCTCCTGGAGCTGGTTTGACAGGGACTGTAGGTCCAAGAAGAAAGAACTGACCAAATTGACCCAACAAGTCCAGTCTGTTCGATCAGACGAGGCCATTACTCTCCTACAACAGAGACGACAACTTATTCCTATTTCAGTCATTGCCAATTATTGATAAGATGGAATGTTTTAAAAGATGGCAGAAAGATCTAACGAAATTTATCTGGGAGGGGAAGAAACCCAGGATTAAATACAAGATTCTAATAGATGCAAACAATAGAGGGGGATTTTCCCTGCCAGATTTAAGAATTTATTATGAAGCAGCTGCTTTTTGCTGGTTGAAAGAATGGTTTAAGTTAGATAATGCGGATGTATTAGATCTAGAAGGTCACGACAATGTTTTTGGTTGGCATGCTTATTTATGGTATGATAAAAGCAAACTGCATAGCGGATTTAAGAAGCATATAATTAGAAACTCTCTGTTTAAAATTTGGATGAAATACAAGGTTTTTCTAGAAAGTAAAACACCCAGATGGTTATCACCTTTGGAAGCTAAAGCCCATAAAAGAGTGAATATGGACAGACAATGGCCGAAATATAAAGACATTTTGATACAAGAAGGTCAGAGCTTTAACATAAAAACTTATGAACAATTGAAAGATCAAGTTACAAACTGGTTACAATATCATCAGATCAATGAAATATTTAAAGCAGATAAGAAAGTTGGTTTTCAGATAGGAAAATCCAAGTTGGAGACAGAATTATTAGAACCGAAAAGTAAAAATCTTTCCAGAATGTACAATTTATTATTGGGGTGGCATACGCAAGACGAGTTGGTAAAATCGGCAATGATTGACTGGGCAAAAGACCTAGGGCACAACATAATGATGGAGGATTGGGAGCGGCTGTGGAATCAAAATATTAAATTCACAGCATGTAGCTTACTAAGTGAGAACTTTATGAAGATGATTTACAGGTGGTATTTGACCCCTGTTAAATTGGCAAAAATTTATCATGGTTTAAGTAATAAGTGTTGGAGATGTAAGCAATCAGAAGGAACTTTTTTCATATGTGGTGGGTGTGCCCTAAGGTGAGAGACTTTTGAGAAAATGTTTATAATGAACTCAAAAAAATTCTCAAATATACCTTCAAGAAAAAACCTGAGGCCTTTTTGTTAGGCATTTTAGGTAAAGACATTTTGAAATGTGATAGAAATTTAGTATTGTATGCCACAATAGCAGCAAGAGTTTTAATAGCCAAGAACTGGAAATTGGAAGAACTACCTACTATTGAACAATGGCAGATGAAGATGTTGGAGTACATGGAGCCTGCAGAAATGACCGGGAGAATCCGTGACGAGAGAGACGAAGCGGTGGAGAAAGAATGGGGAAAATTTAAATTGTATTTAAAAGAATATTGTAAGATTTAAAATAGATGTTTTGAAGAAAAAGGATAGGCTGTCATTTATATAATTTGAATTAAATGATATAGAATCTAGAATTAGATTTTGAAAAAGTTTTTTTTTCTAGTAGAGGACTAGTTTTTATAAGATGTGAGCGATTTGAATTGGGAAGTTACGTAAAATATTTTTTAATGGACACAATAAGGGGAAACAGGGGGAAGTCCAGTTAAAGATGTTAAGAAAGTTGAGATTCTTAATAATAGAATATTGTTATTTTTATTTTTGCTCAAGGTTTTGATTTTTGTAGTTTTGTATTTTTTTTTCTTTCTCTTTTGTATGTTTCTGTTGTGTTTTTGGAAAATTCCAATAAATATTATTATAATTAAAAAAAATACAACAGAGACGACAAGAGTACAAATCTCTGATAGGGGAGGGGAAAGGGGCATACTGTGAAAATAGCTGGAAATCTCTGAGCCTTGCTCTCATTGATGGGAATGAAGCTAAGTTTTGGAGCCTAGTTTAAGGAGGCCTATCAGACAAACCCTTTGGGCTTGTACCCCTCATATGGGTGACCCACTTTAGTGATATCTATGGCAGTGAAATGAACTTAGTCCCTTACAGGCCAGAAAACTCTTTGAACCGCCCTGGCTGGCCACCTGTTTCCACTATGGAGATTGGAGAACTGATTATGTCGCAGCATCCTGGGAAAGCACCAGGTGAAGATATGATCCCTCCTGTGATATTCTCCTCTGATGGTAAATAGGTGGGCCCCAATTTTGGCCCAACTATTTACTCAGATAAACATGACTGGAGACATCCCTGCAGGGTGGCGCACCAGCATAGTTGTGCCAATCTCCCTAAAGGGGGGGGGGGTGGATTAGTCTCCTGGATGTGACTTACAATATCTACTAAATAAAATTCTGGAATGGGACAGCAAAAAAGCCATCATCCATGAAGAACAAGCAGGATTTAAGAAGGGCAGATGCACCACAGACCAAGTATTTGTTTCATACGGTACAGCCTCCAAGAGAGACAAGAAAAAGCTCCAACGAGCTGTAAGAATTGCAGAAAGGGTAATTGGTGTTAGCTTGCCTTCAATAGAGACAATTTATGCTACCCGAGTTAGGAAGAGAGCAGAGAGAATTGTAGCAGATCCTTTGTATCCCGGTCATCATCTGCTTGATTTACTTCCATCTGGACGTCGCTACAGGACTTCATATACAAAATCGGCCAGGCACAAGAATAGTTTTTTCCCTTGTGCCATTAAATTGTTAAATTCATAGTTGTATAGCTTAAGGGGAGGTAAAATATGGGTGGGGTTTCTTTGCTTCTTTGTATTGTGAGCGGAACAGTGTCTGTATGTTTACATTGCAATGTAGCCGAAACAAATTCCAAGTATGTTGGAAAATGTACTTGGCCAATAATAAATTATTCTTATTCCTATTCCTATACCACCTAATCTGTAAATTCACCAAAAGCCCACATAAAACGGTCTATGCTGCATTCATTGACTTCTCCTCAGCCTTTGATTTAATAGGCAGGAAACAGCTGTGGAACAAACTGGCCCATTTAAATACCAATAAAAGACTTCCCTGGCTCATCAAATAACTACATCGAGGGACCCTCGTGCAAGTGAGACTGGGCCTCCAAGGCAACCTCTCACAGGCAAATACAATTAACAGAGGTGTCAAGCAAGGTTGTATACTTGCACCCTTCCTATTTAATTACTATATAAACAATCTCATTCCTGATATGGCATCCCCATCCTTCTTTGCCCCCAACCTCGGTAATCATAAAGTGCCTGTCCTGCTCTGTGCCGATGACTTAGTTTTGCTTTCCCAGAATAAAATCGGACTTAGAAGGATGCTTGTTAAATTTGGACAGCTGTGTAAAAAAAATTAGCTACAATAAAAACAAGGTCACTGGATTTGCCAAGAGGACTACCAATTCCAGGTGGACTCTAGTCAGTCACACCCTTGATCAAGTACCCAGATTTAAATATCTAGGATAACTTATTGATGGGAAGTCATCACAGAAGCAATTAATATCTGGCCGTGCTACTAGGCAGCTATATATGTTATTCCATTCAAAGGGCAGACAGTTAATCAACCTAGCTTTTAAAATTTTTGTCTCTAAAATCATTGCTCAAACGCTTCGGGGCTGAGATATGGGGAATTGGTGTCAAATCTGAAATAGAGGTCCTACAAAATAAATTTATGAGGCAGATTTTGGGGCTTCCCTGCAGCCCATCTCAGAGCCTAACTAGGTCAGAAGATAAATTGCAATGGAGATTGAAAAGAGTGCATACATTCAGAGAAGAGGTTTTATAAGGTAAGCAGTTAGAATGATTTAAAATCGCACCACAGACTTCAATGGTTTTTAAAGGCTTTTCTATCCATAGATTGTGAAGCATTCTCGCTTGTATTGAATGCCACCCCACTGCCCATAATACAGGATGACCAGCTCTTCATTCAGAGTGTCCCAAAACAGTAAATATGCATGCTGAAAGCAACCTGGTATGTCACACTTACTGAAAGACTGGCACTTTGAGACCAAGCACAATTGGAAATGACTTTCAATACCTGCACTGGTGTCAACCCCTAGTTGCTGGAATGCAAATTCTCAGCATGTATTAGATGACTGTCCTTGGTGGACCTCAGCTCTGTAGTAGGGCACTTGCTTCACCTCAAGGAGGTTCCATGTTTTGCTTGTAGTATCTCCAGGGAGGGGCAGGAAAGAGACAGTTTGGAAACCCTGGAGAACTTCTGCCCGTCAGTGTAGAGCAGTGGGAGGAAGTGGATCTGATCAGCAGGCTGGAATGTTATCTCCTCCAACTTTCAATCACCAGATGTCACAATGATGTGAGGTGATCCATTTTTATTTTTATAGCTGATTGTGGTGACTCCATGTGTAGGAATATGCAAGCCTTGGCAATCAGCTGATTGTGAGAGTTTCCAAAGAGTGCCAATGATCAGCTGCAAATTTATTTGTCCCAGCACTGTCTTTACTTACCCAGGGGCGGAGGAAGGGGGGCGATGGGAGCGCACCGCCCCGGGCAGTGTGATCCCGGTGGGGTTCCATCACGGCTGCCCCCCCAACTGCACTGGGCGCCCCACCCCTGCAGGCTGCACATCCCACCCCCAAAACACGTGCCCCACCCCTTTGGGTGGCATGCCCCACTCCCGGGATCCGTGCCAGCCCCGCCCCCACCTGCTCCCCACCCCTGGTGCCGGAGCATGACGCTCCTCCACTGTACTTACCCTACACTTGAGTTTAGGTGTAGGGGAGGTGTGTGTGCCTTTGCTGATACAGCCCCACAGGCCAAATGGGGAACCTTAGCATACCCTAATGTATACAATGTTGAATTAGGTGGACTAATAAGATGACTCTATGTAAGTATTACTACTCAATTCTCAGTATTTTGAGTGAGAATTCCCTTACTTCCACGTTAACATCTCTGAACCTGTGCAGATCTTAGAGCATTAACTATAGAGTAATGGTCTGAAAATTTTAATGGTTTGAATAGTTTTCCTTTACTTACATTGCAGAACTAACTTATGGGAAGCCACTTTTTGTAACTTCACAAATCTACATACCGTATATACCCGAGTATAAGCCGACCCGAATATAAACCGAGGCACCTAATTTTCCTACAAAAACCTGGGAAAGCTTATTGACTCGAGTATAAGCCGGTTCACCTTTGCCGCTGTGGAGGAGGGGGAGGAACGAGCAGTCCGAAAGCAACCCTTTGGGCTGCTCCTTCCTCTTCTTCCTTTGCCAAGTTTGCATTTATGCGAGCAGTTCAGGAATGGAACAAGCTGCCTGGGGAGTGTAAAGAACCGGTGTTCTTGTACACTTCTTAAGGAATGGTTGACTGGGGAGAGTGGGTGGCGGCACGAGTGGAGAGAAAGGGCTTCTTTCTCGCCACCCCCACCACCCGCCTCACTTGAGTATAAGCCGAGGGCAGCTTTTTCAGCACAAAAAATGTGCTGAAAAACTAGGCTTATACTCAAGTATATATGGTATTTGCATCTTGTACTCTGTTCTTTAAAGGCATATCTGGGGGTTTTCTTTCTTTCTCGCATTGATGAACTAAGGTAATGTGTATAGACAGACTGATTCCCACCAAATGCTATCAATGATATTGTGCTCATGTTCTTATTCTCTCTTCCCCCCCCCAATACTGCACTGAGATGAAATTCACAGCTGGAAATGGGGAACATACAAGTGAGAATGCTTCAAAATCTATGAATAAAAAAGCCTTTTAAAACTATTTTACCCTGGGGTGTTGTTTTTTAATCATTCTAACTGCTTAGCTCAGTGATTAGATCATGGGACTCTTAATCTCAGGACCATGCCTTTGAGCCCTATATTGGGCAAAAAGATCCCTGCACTGCAGGTGGTTTGACCAGTTGAACTCCATGGTCCCTTCCAACTCAACAGTTGTACGAATCTTACAAAACTCTTTCCTTGGAGCTATGCTCTCTTTTCAATTGCCATTGCAATTCATCTTCTGACCTGATGAGTAAAAAAACAAACAGAAAAACCACACCAAAGTCTCCCAAGTAAGCTGAGCAGTCACGGAGTAGGAGAAGAGATCCTCCTGTGGATTGGAAACTGCTAAGAAACAGGAAGTAGAGAGCAGGAATAAGTGGATCCAAAAGTATCTCTCCATACCAGCAGTAAATAACAAATGTAGTTCAATCCAAGCAAGTGTAAACTGATACACCCTGAGGCAAATAAAATCAAAATTTTATATATTGTGGCTGCTCTGGAGGGGGGGGTGGATTTCATGCTGGAGATCATTAGGAAAGGGGCTGTAGATAAAGCTCCCAATATCATAATGGCATTATGATCCAAGAACCCGTTGAGGTGTTAGGCCAGTGCTTGGAGACAGTGACAGGCAGGATGTGGATCAATTTTTTAAAAAACTGAATTCTGAAAGAACATAAGTGCTATGTGTTTCAAGTTCTCCAATCTGGGAAGTGTGAAGATGGACTGTTCAAGATGGAGTTGCAGTCTCCTGAAAGGAATAGACTTGTTGTTTAGGGTTTCTCCTGGATTATTTCAATCTGTGTTACATAGGCTGCCCTTGAAGATGATTCAGAAGCTTCAACTTTACGAAATGAAGCAGTCAGGATATTGGCTAAGACTGCGTATACAACCTGTTTTAAAATACATGGCTACAGGCATCTGGGCCCAATTCAAGGTGCCCACATTAGTGTTTAAAGCACAAAATGAATTAGGCCCCAGAATATCTGAAATACCACGTCCTCCCCTACAGATCCTTGCAAATGTTAATCTCAGCAGATGAGGCCTGCTTGGTAGCAGAGGTTCGGAGTGGTGAGTGCCTAGGAGAGGAAACCTCCCTGGCAGCTTCTATTCCTCACAAAAGTGCATCTGCCATCTTAATTGTATGGTTTCCATCATATGGTGAAGACATGTCTTTTTGCCCTGGCCTTTGAAATCTGAGATATACATTTTCTTTTAAAGTGCTCAAGTTAAAGGTTTGATGTGCATAAAATGTGATGTTTGTATGCATGGAAGTTAACTTATGTACCAGTGTGTATTTGCAAAGCAGAGAAGTTTGCAATTAAGGAAGATGGTTCATTCTAAGTGAAAGTGGGAGCCTAGTGGGGTGTTTGTTTGTTTTCTCCATTCCAGAGGGCTTAGGCTACCTAATGACTCCTTATGAGCAGGTCCCTCATCAGCAGAAAATTTAGACCTGAAAAGTCAACATCCTTGTATTGTGGGAAACTGGCAGAGAAATTGCCAGCTCAGCATGTTGGGAGAAGGGTTGTGAGCATCCATCTGTCTTGAGAGACAATGTAATGTGCAAAACCTGTAGTTAGAAAGATCCTAGAATGGGGAGTTCCTATTGCCTTTTGAATCTAACAATGAATCTAACAATGTTGCCAGTTTCTGCTTAACTCCACATACCTTTCTGGAGCAAGCTATCATATCAAGCAAGTTGATGCTATCAGCTGTCACAAGATAGAGCAGTGGCCCTTATAAGGGATGCTTTGTAATTAGCTATTCTTACCAGGAAGCCTTTGGCATGGTGTGATTTACTCACTAGGTCAGAAGATGAATTGCAATGGAGATTTAAAAGTGTGCATAGATTTAAGGAAAGCGTTTCATAAGGTACGTAGTTAGAATGATTTAAAAATCAAACCACATACTAAACCGGTTTTAAATGCTATTTTATTAATGGATTATGAAGCATTCTCACTTGTATGTTCCCCATTTTCAGCTGTGAATTTCATCTCTGTGCAGCAGTTGGGAAAATGCACTTCAGTTCATCAATGCAAGTTAAAAAAATAAAAAACCTGGTACAATCATTTGAACAGAGTACAAGATGCAAATATGTAGAGTTCTGCAGTTACAAAAAGTGACTTCCCACAAGTTAGTAAAAAACAAAACACAACTATTCACACCATTTCAGTCTTGAGACCACTACTCAAATATAGTTAATGCCCTAAGATGTGCAGATGTGCAGAAAAAGAAAAAAGGATCACCTCACATCATTGTGACATCAGGTGATTGAAAATTGGAGGAGATAAGATTCCAGCCTGCTGATCAGATCCACTTCCACCACTGCTATAAATAATAATAATAATAATAATTTATTATTTAGAACACCATCCATTCAGAGGAGTAGGAATCTGCTCGGGCACCTGGAGCGGCAAACATGACGTGCACCCGGGGGCAGGACGTCATTACGTGGCGCGCATGTGCAGTGTCGCTATGTAGCAGGTTGCCGGCAGCGCCACTCCAGCGCCATATGGACGGTGCCAGGATCCTCTGCTCGCAGCTGCAGCCACAAACGAAGGATCCTGTACATGTGGCTGCAGCCGCGAGCAGAGGATCCTGGCACTGCCGGCAAACCGTGAGCAAGCCGCAGAGCGAGGCTTTTTACTGGGCGGCCTGGGAGGCGCCATTGCCCCACCGCCAGGTTAAAAGCCTGACTCCACAGCTTGCGGGAGGGGACTCTTCTCTTGGGCCACTGATGCCCCTCCCTGGCTGGAGCTGTGTCAGGCTCTTGGGCTCTCCCACCAGCTAGGGGAAAGGTGTTATGTCTTTCAAGCAGGCTGATAGATTTCCACTAATAAAAGGTTGATTGCATTAAACTTGCTGGTTTCATCCTATACTGGTTTTAATTGGAATTTTACTGGTTTAATGTTACCTTGTTTTCTCATTACATGCTGTTTTATTGTTGGTTGTTTATTTCTGTTTCTCCCTCCAATAGGCCATAGCTGTCATTCATTGCCAGTTTGCTGACAAAGCAGCATCAAAGAAAAGGGGAGGATCCTCTGGATTGAGTTTATTTTAATCTCTGTAGTACCTGAAAATAAATATGCCTTGCTGTACAGCATTTTGAGTTGAGGATGGTGGATGCCAAAACGGAACAAAGATTTAGGTACCCTGTACAGTGCAATTGCATATCATGTCATTTTTTTATTATATAATTCCATTCACCTATCTCCTGTCCCCTGTATGGAAGTATATAAGTTTTTTTTATTGTTATGTGTTATTAAGTAGGTCTATGGAATAATGGTGTCAGAAAAAGGAAACTACTTCGCAGCACCACATCTTTGAAGGAGCGATTTACAGCAGAAATTTGGGTGTATTGCTTCTTTTCTGTCCACCAGGATACCCAATAACGGTCACTGATTGCATTAATTGGGCATTCCTTTGATGCAAAATGCTTAGCACTTGAATCCAGGTCACAGGTTCACCCCATTCATACATGCCCTTGGGGGTGGGATTTGTGAACAAGGGAATAATGGGGAGGTGCAGAGAATTATTTCAGGTCATTAAAAGAAATAAATGGCAGAAGAAAGTTTTAGGATTGTTCTCTCATGTTGTATTGGATATGTGATGTGTATGTTTATGTATGTGTTTGTTTAATAGCTTTATTCTGGGAAAATTTTCTTTTCCCCCACTGTGCATATTGTGTTGGATACTTACTATAACTCTGTGCTGATTGTATCACTGTAGATTTTATATTTTCCCCTCCATAAGTTGTCAGGAAGCATGGATTGGAGCCCTCCGAGACAAAGGCTCCGAAAGGCTTCTTGTTACCTGCACACCTTGCCGCTTGCAGCTTGCAGCTTTGACTTTGAAACCAGTTGCACCTGTAGTGCAGTTTTTCTCATTTCTAGTTTCTATTTTGTCACATATTGTGTAACAATCTGAGAAAGAGGGACGAAAGGGGAAAGCTTGGCTCCCAATGAACATGTGAACATGAAGGTGAACATGAAGGTGCAAGCCTTTAAGTCAGTGTGACACATAAGGTTGCTTTCAGATTTCAGCTTTATTGTACTGGAACACTCTGAATCTAGAGTGGGTGGCATTCAATTTAGTCATGGTAATTAATTTCAACTTAGTTCAATACCATCCAAATCATGTTTTTGAGAAGCTTCATTAAAATAGTTCATCAAGCGCAGGAAGAAACAGGTATGCCTTTAAAGAATAAAGTACAAGTTGCAAACATGTAGATCTGTGAAGTTACAAAAAGTGGCTTCCCATGAGTTAGTTCTGCAGTACAAGTAAAGGAAAACTATTTACACCATTTCAGTCTTGAGAATATTACTCTAATAAAGTTAACACCCTAAGATGTACACAGGTTCAGACAGTGCTAGAACAAAGAGACTGGCAGAGATTGGCACTCTTTGGGAAGCCTCGCCATCAGCTGATTACTGGAATTGACATAGTACTACACACAGAGCTTTGCAAGCCATGACAATCAGCTGGATCACCTCACATCATGTGACTTCAGGTAATTGACAGTTGGGGAAGATAAGGCCCAAGCCTGCTGATCACATCCACTTCCCCACCAATAGCATTTGTATTTATAAGCATAGGGATTTCTTTCCATGGTGAATTTTTCAAAGTAGTAGCAGTTTCACTCATCATCACAGATTCATAATGCTGGTTTCTTGGAAGACTATTTCAGGATCACAAACTCACTGATAATACTGCATAAACTCAATTATCTCTTCATACAAGCGCTGTGGGGCATCAAGGCCCAAGAAGAAATCCATGTGTTCCCAGTCAGGAATAAACTTGTGGTAAACTAAATTTGAGACCTGAGGCAGCAACTGGGCAACATTCTTTGGGGTTGAAAGCCAGTCATTTCCACCACTCCAGAGAGCTGTTGGAACAGTCATTTGTTTAATTTCATAGAAAGGTGCGGTTTCCTAAAAGAGAGGGGGAAATAACCATTTAAAAAATAGTTTGTAGCTTAGGACTCTGCAAAAACTTCCTGATCAAAACAAACACACATATAAGGGGAATATAAATTAAGCAAAATAAAAAAAAATCCTTCCAGTAGCACCTTAGAGACCAACTAAGTTTGTTCTTAGTATGAGCTTTCATATGCATGCACACTTTTTCAGATACACGAAAGCTCATACCAAGAACAAACTTAGTTGTTCTCTAAGGTGCTACTGGAAGGATTTTTTAAAAAAAATTTATTTTGTTTTGAATACGGCAGACCAACACAGCTACCTACCTATAAATTGAGCAGTTAATGTGCATAACAACTGGACAATTGTGCAGATTTACAAGGCATCATAGAGAATGTGCACATAATCCATGAAGAGGAAATTGTGCACATTTCCTGGTTAATATATATAGTCTCCAGCAAGACTGGAGGAATGTGCATAGATTGACTGACCTTTGTACATTGTGTGGCCATTATGCATAATCTCCAAACACTGCCAAATTCCACCATAATTGTTCCCTCTAAACCTCCTTGCTCAAACTCAAACTCTCCAGAGGCCTTGACGGTCAGTGCAAGGGCTCCTGGGATTGCTAGGCATTGTTTTGTGCCTTTTTTATTTTCTGGGCTCTTTAGGGCCATTTTTGCACTTTTTTTAGTGATGTCCAGGTTTGGCGCAATGTCCATGTGCACAGTCACGAGTCAATGAAATGTCCTTAAATTGGTCATTTCCTGTATTTGGAATTTAATTACAGTGGTACCTTGGTTTACGAACTTAATCTGTTCCAGAAGTCCATTCTTAAACCAAAGTGTTCTTACACCAAGGTGTGCTTTCCTATAGCAGCAGGGGACTCAATTTACAAATCAAACACACTCAACAGGAAGCAAGCTTCCAATGCAAAGTTTACAAACCAAAACACCTACTTCCAGGTTTGCAGTGTTCTTAATCCAAGTTGTTCATAAACTAAGCTGCTCTTAAACCAAGGTACCACTGTACATTCTTTTTATAAAAATAAAATAAAATGAGAGACTGAAGAAGAGTTTGGATTTGATATCCCGCTTTATCACTACCCGAAGGAGTCTCAAAGTGGCTAACATTCTCCTTTCCCTTCCTCCCATACAACAAACACTCTGTGAGGTGAGTGGGGCTGAGAGACTTCAGAGAAGTGTGACTAGCCCAAGGTCACCTAGCAGCTGCATGTGGAGGAGTGGAGACGCAAACCCGGTCCCCCAGATTACGAGTCTACTGCTCTTAACCACTACACCACACTGAACTTATCCATAAATGATGATGCATAACAAAATAGTCCACTGGAGAAGCATAGAACACCAAAATGCATTTTGCATTTCAGTTATCCAGAAAGTCTGATTGAAGGACATTAAGAACATCTTATGCAGGCATTTCAATTATGTAAAGAATATGATGGAAGAAGTATAAGAACACCTCATGCACCGTACAAAAAGTTTCTTTTTATTCAGATTACTACATAGTTTTTCACATGCTGTGGTTATATTCTTTTGATATATGTTCAGTTTATGGAATTAAATATACCGTATTTTTCGCTCCATAACGCATACTTTTTTCTTCCTAAAAAGGAAGGGGGAAAGTCTGTGCGCGTTATGGAGCGAAGGCACTGGGAGCCGCTTCTTCGCCAGAGCAGCGATCGGCAGCCGCTTTTCTTTTGGCTCCCTCCCTCCCTCCCTCCCCTGCACTTTCCCTCACAGAGGAGCTGTCAAAAGTTCCTCTCAGCTGCCCTCCTCCCACCCGCCCGCCCGTGGGCACTGGGCTCCGCTTCCTCGGGGGGGGGGGAGCTATAGGAGCTGTGAGGGGATTATAGCGAATGAATAGGGTGTCGTTGTTGTGTTTAGATTTTAAAAAGATGTTTTTCCCCAGTGGTTGTCGCCTTACAGGATTTTGGGCGGGTGGTGGAACTAAACATTTGCATGTACATTTGCCATTCTCTCGACTTCTATAGCTTTATTTGTTCATCAATAAAATCCCCTTTCCTGTATCAGATGGATCTGTGAGTTCTTATGTAAAGAAACTGTGTTGGCTCCAGTGGGAGAGAAACACTGGGAGAGAAAAAGTGGAATAAAGGGATACTTTTTGGAGATATAGTTTTCAAGTTTATAACCCAAGCGTAACAGGTTTTCCTTGAGGTTCAGAGTTTTATTATGGTACATTTGTATCCCCTTTCAGGCAAGATTTGACACCCTATTGTTGTGTTATCAGTTGTTAATGAGGCATTAGGAGATCTATTGGTAGTTTAATGAGGAATGCACAGGGTTCCATTTGGGCACGGCCAAAAGGAAGTGAAGACTAGTCTCTCTTCATTTGTTAATGACAGTGATGATGGTTCTTAATGCCACTGTTGACTGCTGTTCACTTTACATGGTTGAAATATTATGCTGATATACCAGTTGTTTATTAAATATGGTAGTTAAGTACATTTGTTTCAGAATTTTTTTCTTGTTTTCCTTCCTAAAAAATTAAGTGCGTGTTATGGTCCGGTGCGCGTTATGGAGCGAAAAATATGGTAGATTTTGCTAACATATTTATGGGCATCACAACCATTATGTTTTCTGTATGTACATATATACAGCCTGGTTATAAACTTCATTTAAGTTTATCACTCTTGACTTTTTTGATTTACATTGGAACTTCATATTATCCACCATGTGTTATATGAACAGCAGCTTTTTCCACCAGTAGCTATGGTCAAGCCTTACCAGTATGAGAGAAATGCAATTAGTGAGAAATTCTTACCCGATTGTGGTGAGCCATGTTTTCTTCCTTGCTTCCCCAGTCAAAGCCTTTGAACTTCCCAGTCTTCATACCCTGAAAAAGAGGTGTACCATATTTTGAAAAATCAAATGGGAAAATGATGGTGATGGTGATATTTCTATACCACCCTTCATCCAAGGAACACAGTTCAGTTTACAATATAAAAGCACAAAAACACATAACATAAAAACAAATGAACCACCCATCCCAGTTTAAAAGGCCATCGGTGATGTAATTAGCCAAAAGCCTGGGAGAAGAAGAAAGTTTTTGCCTGGTGCCTAAAGATACGTAATGAGCCACCCAGGAGAGAGCATTCAACAAGTGTGGATTCATCACACAAAAAAGGCCTGTTCTCATGTTGCCATCCTCCAGGCTTTTTGTGTAGGGGGCAGATGAAGAAAGGTCTCAGATGATGGCTGCAAGGTCTGGGTCAGTTCCTATGGGGAGAGGCAATCCTTGAGTATAGTGGTACTGAGTCACATCAAGGCCTTATAGGTCAAAACCAGGACTGTACTATGAATTAGGTCCAGAAACTGACTGGCAGCCATTGCAGTTGGGCCAGGATTGCTGTTATCTGCCCAAACTGTCTTGCCCCAGTGTGCAAACTGGCTGGTAAATTCTGCACCCATTGAAGTTTCTGAACAGTCTTCAAAGGCATCCCCAGGTGTAACATGTTGCAGTATGAAGGGAGGAAGACCCTTCATCGCCTACAAACAGCCACCCAATCTCAAACAGCTCCTCACCCACAATAATACAACAACAGGACTCAACATGGACACTGGTACCAGAGCCTGCAATAAACCCAGATGCCAACTTTGCTGCCACATAAACCCGGACAACACCATTACTGGTCCCAACAACATCAAACATACCATCTCAGGACTATTTAATTGCTCATCTTCCAACATTGTGTATGCAATCAAATGCCAACAGTGCCCTTCAGCTCTCTATATTGGACAAACAGGCCAAACCCTACGCCAAAGGATAAATGGACATAAATCTGATATCAGGAATCACAAGACAGAGAAACCAGTAGTGGAAAGGGTTAATTAGCTAACCTATATACATTCACCTGAATGTATTGTTAGTCCAGTGAATGTATTAAGTATAAAAGAACTTCTTAAGCTTTTCTGTATGAAATTGCTCTGTAAAGCTGTGAACTCTGATCTACATTGCACTGGCAAATGATGACTAAAGTGTCTGGAGATAACAGTAGACCTTACACAGAGAGTAGAACTGTCCTTGCAGAGAGGAACTGTTGCCTAGGTCAAGAGATAGGGTGGCCTTGCTGGAGTGCGCATGAACCAACTCTGGCTAAATGTCATTTGCCTTATATGTACAACAGGAAATGTTCCTTATATGGACAAGAGGAAGTTTTCTGGGGTGGGAAGAGAGCCAGAGAACTGTCTATAAGAACTGTCTGAAAATTGACTAGTTTTGTACTTGCTTGGATGTCTGAACACCGCAAGTACCTCTGCATGCAGAATAATAAATCTTTCTCTCTCTGAAGCCAGAAGCCTCAGGTGTTTTCTGCTTCCATGTTTTCTCACCGGGCGCAACAATGGGAACCCATAGGGGCAAATAAGGCTCCATTACGTGGTGCATTGGCCGGGAATCCTTCGCTGTTCCCCGGGATTGAGAAAACAGGGAGTCCGAGGCGTCGCTGCACAGCGAAAAGGCTCTCCTGGTCTGGCGTTTGCTGGCCCCAAGCATGCTTCCTGCCTGTTTGTGGGAAGGGACCTGCTCACCTGGCTGGAGAGCCAAACTGAACCACAGGCGACGGGAGAAAGAGACAAGCGGCCGCAGGGGGGAAGGGAAGTAAGATCTGCAGAGGACAGGTAAGCTCCACAGGGGGAGCAGCTTCCCAGGGAAGGGGAAGCGCAGGATGTGATCGATCTCCTGCAACGGCAGTGAGCCATAGGGCCGCCGTTAAAATCCGGTAGTGTGCAAGTAGAGTTGCCACCGGAGCCTGGCTGTGAGCCACAGAGGGCCGCCAGGGAGGAGCCAGCAGAGAGCAAAAAGAGTGCCGTTGGCTGTGGGGAAAAAGAAGGGGGGTGCCCTCTCTGAGAGAAAAGGGGGTTAAGAATTTTTCTGTGATTTTACTCTGTGCATGGTGAATGGTGTATGTGGACACTCCATTGAATGGTGCTGAGTGAATGAGACGCGGGGGTTTAGAACCCCTAAGCGAAGTGATTTGTGGCCCTTTTGGTGCATTTCTTAGCGAGGCAACTCCGTCTAAGTCACCAACTGGCTGCGAAGAAAGGCGTGTGCACGTGTAAATGTTAGGTGGAAGGAGTGTCCCAGGTTGAACCTGAGCTAGCTGAGATGGGGAATTGAAATTTTTGTTGCTGTGTAAAAATTTATGGCTTGTAATAATTTTATGAACCTGTTGAATATTTTCCCTTCAGTATGTGTGTGTGTTGTATGAGTTCTGTGTCTGCAGTGCCTGTGTGTGTGTGTTGGTCCCCGTTTGAGGCTTGCATTCATTCTGGAAAGGTGGTGCAGAAAGCAGCTCTAATCTGTGTGTTCCCAAACTCTGTGTTCCCAAAATTGTTTCATTTCTTGCTGCATTGCCAATGAAGTCTGGGAAGTCTGTTTTTTCCCTTGTATATGTGGCTGCACAATTTGTATTTGTTGTTTTGTTTTGTTGTCCCTTCAAGGAATCTGTTTGAACCCCAGGGTTAGGTAAGTGTGTTTTGGAAATTGTTTGTGTGCCAAGGTATGTGCCTTCAATAGAATGGGCTGTAAAAGTATTTCTCTGCAATGTTAAGGTGAATGTAAAAGTGTGTCTGAAGCATTGAAAGGAGGGCCGCTCTTGCAATCAGGAATGTTTGTTAGTTTGTTTTTAAAGCTGGTACAGTCTTATTTTGTTTCTTAATTGACCTTTGGTAAAGCAATGAGAGTGGGGAGATGGACAGAAACAGAGAGAAGCCTTAGTTTAAACAGCAAGGATTTTTCTCTTTGCAGCAGTGAATCTTGCAAAAGAAGGGAATTTGCCACCCACAAGGGGGGGGGAAGAAGATTATGTCTTCTGAGCAGTTTGATTGTTTCCAACAGAAGTTGATTAGAGGGGAAAGTTTTATTTTATATCCCAGGTTTTAAGTTTTTCAGGGAAGGTTTTGAAACAGAAGAAATGGCTTCTTAGTAGAATGTATTTGGGAATGTAGATGTAGGTTTGTGGGATGTAGAATGAAGGAGAAGAGAATGTTGAAGTAGAATGGGAAGGGGCTCATGGTTAGCAACTGACAGTGTAGCCCTGACAGTGTAAGTTAGGATTTGGAGTAAGTTTGAACCTCAGGAGGAAAAGGGGGCAGAAATTTTGGAATGATTGGAAGAAAAATTGATGATAAAGTGAAGGTATACATATCATAGAATCATAGAGTTGGAAGGGACCCCAAGGGTCATCTAGTCCAACCCCCTGCCAAGCAGGAAACAATATTGAAGGCAATACACCACCCTCCATGCCAAGGTTGCAGAGCACATCTAGGGGGGTGAATCCATTGTCCAAACCATGGAGAGGACCACCAGGTTGTTGCCATGGAAGCATGAGACAATGAGAGAGGCCTGAAGATGGCTCTGCTTCAGAGGTGGTATATATAGTAAGCCCTTCAAAGATTGTTTAAAAAAAAAGACAGGAGCTTTTCCCTATTGCCCTGTCCATAATTTGTTGTTACCTAAAAGAAACCTGAAAATTGTCACTATTTGAATGAGCACATCAAGGGTTCAACTCCATTGTCCTAATGAAACACCGTTGTGAGGAGTTAGCAATTTTGCTAAGCTGGCCGCCACGTGTGAGATGATGAGAGTGACCTACCGATGGCTCTGAAGCGAGATAAATAGGCCAAGTTCTATTCTGTCTGACAACCCAACTCTGTTAGAATTTGTTCCCTACTGCCCTGTTTCCACCCTAAGTCCTCCTGAGGGTCAAAAATAGGTTGGTGGTGGTGAGTTAATTCTTGGACACAAGGTCCTGATAGGCTTGGTGAGGTGGTAAGTAGAAAATTAGGTACTAAGGATCAATGGCTGGTGCTTGGATGCAGGAAAACAGAAGAGGAGGGAAAGTTAGTTTTTGATATGGCTGGTAATATAATTGGGATGGAGAAATGGAACATTAGAAAAGAGAAGAAGACAGTAAGGAGAAAATAGCTATACCCAAACACCCTAGATCACTTGTACAATGTTATATTGGAGTGGATTAGTTGCTATATAAAAAGTTTTTTTTTTAAGGAGAATGTTCTGAAGGATGTCAAGATAGTGAGAATTGCAATGGCTCTAGTAGTGTGTCTGAAGGTGATGTTGAAGATAAAATCTTATTTGGGGAAAAATTGTATCTTTCTGTTCCCTGACATTAGCAGAGTTTTATGATAAATTGGTCTGAAATTGTGGTGATGGTAATGATAATATTGTGTATGATTGTATTGTGTATTTGTTTATATTTGTGTGTATTCTAAGTTTAGAGTGTTTGCATGGATTGGAAAAATGAACTAAATTATTACTCTGGGCCAAAGAGTAGACCAAGAAGCTATGGGATAATCATTGCGGAAGAATATTGTATTTCGAGGAGATAGTGATCCGGCATGGTCAGTAATATCTTGTGAGTGTATGGGAGGCTGTCCTTATTTGGTTGGGTTAACAGGTAGGAGGACTGAGGTGTGATCAATATCGATACCTCCTTCCATTGTGGTTAATCTGTGAGGCAAAAGAAAGGCTGGAGGGGCCCAAGACACCACCCTCCAAGGGCAGATATAATCTCTGTAACTATCTCCTATTCTTTTAGCAGGTGCCCTAATGCCATGTAGCTTTGCTAAGCCAGTTTTATCCCTATGCAGAGGCTCTGAAACCTAAGTGGCAAAGATCCTACACAGTCTTTATGACAACACTGCCAGTGGTGAAAGTGGCTGGTGTCCGCCTCCTCATGTAGAGACAGAACCTGCCACAGCGTGCTGAAACATCCCTTGAAGTTGGAGATCCAGGGAAGCAACAAAGGCCAAGAAGCAACAAACCTGCTGCCAATGCCATTGGCCCTGCGCACGCCAATAGAAGAAAGGGAAGGAAAAGAACACTGAATGGGAGGACTGAGTGATCATATTGCCTTAATTTGTGTTGACCAGTTACCAGATAATGTGACCAGTTGAACAGTTTCTGTAATTAGTGTTAGGAATATTTGAAGTAAAAGATCCTTAGTTGTATTTGTTGTATCTGTTGATATTGTGTCCCCCATTGTTATTTTGCATTTGTATTTTCTGTTTAATGCAATGCATGCATATGGTGATTTATAAAGTTGTGTCATGGATTCTTTAGCTCATTGCCCTTGCTAGAGAATATCAGTCATTTCCCAGGGACGCACTGGAGAAAGAATTCCAGCGGTCCAAGAGAACAGGAGGGAATGGAAGGGGTTAATTAGCTAACCTATATATATTCACCTGAATGTATTGTTAGTCCAGTGAGTGTATTAAGTAAAGAACTTCTTAAGCTTTTCTGTATGAAATTGCTCTGTAAAGCTGTGAACTCTGATCTACATTGCACTGGCAAATGATGACTAAAGTGTCTGGAGATAACAGTAGACCTTACACAGAGAGTAGAACTGTCCTTGCAGAGAGGAACTGTTGCCTAGGTCAAGAGATAGGGTGGCCTTGCTGGAGTGCGCATGAACCAACTCTGGCTAAATGTCATTTGCCTTATATGTACAACAGGAAATGTTCCTTATATGGACAAGAGGAAGTTTTCTGGGGTGGGAAGAGAGCCAGAGAACTGTCTATAAGAACTGTCTGAAAATTGACTAGTTTTGTACTTGCTTGGATGTCTGAACACCGCAAGTACCTCTGCATGCAGAATAATAAATCTTTCTCTCTCTGAAGCCAGAAGCCTCAGGTGTTTTCTGCTTCCATGTTTTCTCACCGGGCGCAACAATGGGAACCCGTAGGGGCAAATAAGGCTCCAGTAGGAAAACACTTCAATCTCCCAGGACATTCTATAAAAGATCTCAAAGTAGCTGTCTTAATACAAAGAAATTTCAGAAATAGACTGGAAAGAGAAGTGGCTGAATTGCAACTAATCACCAAACTTAAAACCATGGAGAAACCTGGTTTGAACAAAGACATTGGATTCTTATCTCATTATACATAACAAAGCTATCTTTAGCCATCTCACCGCTTGCCTTTCCCTGCAAGACTAATTGCAGCCATTAAGAGTCGTCAACAGGTTTTCCATACCTATCAGCTGATCACCCATTCCCACCACCCTTCTGAGTAATACCCCTCCCCACTCCCTCACTATATTTAAGGATCTGGTGACTTCTGTTTCAGTGTATCTGAAGAAGTGTGCATGCACACGAAAGCTCATACCAAGAACGAACTCAGTTGGTCTCTAAGGTGCTACTGGAAAGAATTTCCTATTTTGTTTCCTATTTTGTTTCGACTATGGCAGACCAACACGGCTACCCACCTGTAAATGTTGCAGTATTGTAACCTATGGGTTACCTTCATCATCATCTTTTAATTTGTATACCGGTTTACAAGCTGAAGAAACAAAGAATCTACATGCACCTTATAACAATCTAATGCAATACAAAAATGTGATAATAAAACATAACTTTAAAATATGCAACCTACGTCAAATAAAGTAACATTCAATATTCTTAGAATAGTATAGAATAATATTAAATATCAGCATATTAAAATTAAACAGAAATCCACTCTTAACAATTACAATAAATAATTTCTAAACTACAATCAATAAAACAACGGCAAGCCATAGTGCATAAAATAATACAATACAAAATTGAGAAGAAGAGACTGGAGGGTGGGCAAGGCAGATGGAAGAAGACCAGAGCATAGACAACTGAAGTTAGGCTATCCCTGCCCAGATAGGGGCACAGCTAGGCCATCAGTTTAGCTGATGGAAGACACTCCTCACCACCAAGACTACCGGAGCCTCATGTGACAGCAAAGGATCCAGAAGTACCCCTAAGTGATGTACCTTCTCCTTCAGTGGGAATGTATCCCATGGGGGATAAAATCGAACCTTAAGGAACCCCACATTGAAGGATCCACAGGACCAAATAGCACTTCCCAAGCATCGCCATGCAAGTAGGACCAGAACCACTGCAAAGCAGTGCTGCTCAGCACCAACTCAGACAGCTGCTTCAAAAAAATACCATGGTCAATGGTATTGAAAGTCATTGAGAGGTCCAGGAGAATTAATTGGGACACGTTTCCCCCTGTCTAGCTCCAACAGATGTCATCCTATCAGGCAACCAAAGCAGCTTCTGTGCCAAAACTGGGACTAAACCCCAACTGAAGTGGATCTAAAAAATCCACTTCTTTCAAGACTGCCTAGACGTGATATAGAAGTGTACCATGTAAAGAGATCATGGCTTGGGGCATAAACAGGGATTAGTGAATGAATCAATAGTCATGCTGTAATTCAGGCTATGCAATAATATCTAACCTCCTCCTTTTAGGGAGCAGAACAATGTTGTAAATGTCCAAAGAAAGATACCGGTATGCAAAGCCATCGAAAGCCACTGGTATCATTTCAGCTTTTGCAGTTTTTCTAGACTATTCATTCTTAACTGACTTGCTATCATGAGAATGAGGGAGAGATGTACTAACACTTAGGAGTTATCTAATTTACACTTAACTTAGCCCATTTAACTGATGGGCTGCAAATTTCTTTTGTCATATAATCTGAATTTTCCTTTCTGCTCCCGGCAGCTAGATTACGTGGATAAGTAGCTTGGGTAATCCCTTGTGCAGAAGTGAAATATTTTGCAGGGATCAGGAATTTTCACTCCACAAGACAATCTTATTCTGCCAGGGGACCCAGTTTGGCCCACACACTTTCTCCAAAGACTTCCACCTACTATCAGGCTGAGATTGCAGTTCAGAGAGGCGTTTTCATTGAAAGACTTGGGGAAACAAATCAGCAAGAGGTTTGCATCAGAATCCCCAACTAACACTAAGGGATTGCTGCAACTTGCAACATGCTTTGAAATTCTCCATTGTTACATCAGGTTATGGACAGGTAGGCGGCCCCACCCTGCTGTTAAATGTGACCTATGACACTAATCCTGATTTTTAAAAAACTGTCCTGTGATGTCAAAAGGATTCCCCAACCCTGTTCTTTCCACAGGGCCAAGCAAAAGTTACCAGTGGCTACATTCAAGACCATGTATTCCCAAATCATAGCACTTATTGGCCTGCCTTATGGTACAACACATAGCCTTCACTAGCCTGGAGTCCTCCAGATGTTCTGGACTACAATTCTCATCAAGCCTAGCCAGCATGGCATGGCTGATGGGAGTTGTAGTCCAAGCAGGTTGGCAAAGATTGCAGTAGCACACCTGGGTTATTTATTAAAACACATGTCAACAAAATACCACAGAAAATTAATATTTGTTCATCTACATACAGAGGGAATATATTTTCAATAAAAAAACACAAATCCACTGAGGGAATGATTATATCTGTTGCTGGTGAAATACCGCTGTTTGGTAACTTTAAAAACACAAAAGCACATTCAGCTTTAAATCCTTTAGCATAAAAGCAAAATATATTTGTTAAATACATTTGTTAAATATTCTACCTGACTCCAGTGAAGCATGTTTTGAACCGATGTCCCAGCTGGCCAGTGAGACATGTATACGTCGCCTCGACTCTGTATGAAAGAGCAAAACACTAAGCTGAATTTATCACAAATTGCAACAGCCACTTCACTTCCATTTGGTTTGTTTGAACAAAAGCAGTGCACCAGAGCTCAACATCTGGATATCATGCAAGTATCATTGTTTAAGTAGTAGTTACATGAACCTCTAAACTACTCTAAACTAGCTGCCATTCCCAATATTGTGTTACCAAACAAGAGAGAAAATCGCTTAGAGCAAAGCATGTAACTGATCCACAAAATAAATTCATTTTTACTTTGTACATACCAAAATACTTACAGTGCAATCCTATGCACATTTACTAAGAAGTAAATTGTACTGTGTTCAGCCAGAGTTACTCCCAGGTAACTATGCACAGGATTACAGCCCTAACTATAAAACTTTTCATTATATGGTACAACTAGGGCCAATTCAGACATGACAAATAAGATCCATTGCTGCAATGGGCCACTGCATTGTGTACATTCCTCCTGTGTGGCATGAATTCACCACTCCCTGCTCCAATGTCATGTCCAATCGTGTTACCAAGCATAGTTAAGGTGCATTCCAGGACTAATCGGGAACTACGAACTCAGGAATGCTGTTAGCAATGGACATGTTGCATCATTGTGGCAAGGATGTCACAGCCTTCTTGTAACCCTTAATGGCCCCATTGCACGTTAATGGATCTCAGCAAAGCTAGGACACCTGCAGGGGAAGCATTGCGACCCCCAACTAGGGACAAAACAAAAATCTCAAAGGAGCAAATGTATAAATCAAAACTACAAGTTGTAGCGAAGACTACCCATCCCTTGCAAGTTGCACCCAGCGAATGGGACACCATCAATGAATCCATGTTTTAATTTATAGTCATCATACACAGACCCTCTACGGAGACCACCCATTTTTTGGTTACAGGTTTGGTCATCTCTCGAGATATCGTTGCCAACTTGCCTTAAGGGTTCCCATGTGGGGGTGGGGGTCTTCATTAATGTTTGAATGCTTCATTAATGTTTGAATGTTTAATGTTTGAATGCAGGTACCGTTTTTAATCAGAATGGCTGACTTCACCCAAACTATGCTGATTTGGACACCAGTAAAGATATTGTCATCCATTTGTTAAATTTGGTGTGACAGTGTCAACCTGCACCAACTTGGACTTATGCCAATATATCTTTGCCCAATATGTGGGACAGCTCCAACCTGCACTAATCAGGTTGCCTCCCAAGATGTTGTTGTTCAGTCGTTCAGTTGTGTCCGACTCTTCGTGACCCCATGGACCAGAGCACACCAGGCACCCCTATCCTCCACTGCCTCCCGCAGTTTGGCCAAACTCATGCTAGTCGCTTCGAGAACACTGTCCAACCATCTCGTCCTCTGTCGTCCCCTTCTCCTTGTGTCCTCCATCTTTCCCAACATCAGGGTCCTTTCTAGGGAGTCTTCTCTTCTCACGAGGTGGCCAAAGTACTGGAGCCTCAACTTCAGGATCTGTCCTTCCAGTGAGCGCCTCCCAAGATATCCTCACCAAACTTGGTATGAGGATTCCTGAGGTTGATATGTCTTCATCTTTGTTTGGATTCAAGGCACCATCTTGAATCAAGAAGGCAGCCCAATTTAACCCACCCAAGAAAATAATCTGGGCCAGTTCAGGCCCTCCCCAACTTCAGTGGTAGCCTTAGTTTAGTGTCTGTGTGTGCACACAGCCCCGCATCACAAATTACACTATCCATTTGAAAATGACATTTTTAAATTAGTTTCTTCAAATTCTTGAGCAGTACAGTACTAGTGCTCAATAAAGCAGTCATCTGTGAGCTACCTCAAGCTCATTTTGTCCAGGAGTAATTAAGTTACAGATGTCGTAAGTGGCTATTGTTTCAGAGATGCCTCCACACACTTACTTTCTTTAGATCACACTCTGTACCTCCTATTAAGTAATCAGAAATCTTACCATATTTATGTTTTTCATATTAAAACCAGTTGAGAGGCAGATAAGACTGCTACAGAGATAATCAATTAAGAAATGGTTACACACATGAGTAGCAAACCATTTAGAAATTTTGCCTTGAGGTAACATCTGTTTAGTTCCAAATATTCCCTGCCAAAACAAAAACATAGGTCATTTTGTTATTCAAGCCTGTTTTCCTAGAGATACGTCTAATAATATCAAGTAGCAACAAAATACCACAAAAATATTGCCCACTCATGGTGACTAACACCCCCCCCCCCAAAGCAAGGCTTCAGCCCCAAAGGGGAACAAACTGGAAAAGACAAAATTTTGGAATTTTAGAAATTGGCCAAAACCTTATTGATTCTGGATGTATCATTTATGTGGGTTGGCTTGTTGATGCCAGAATACCCATTAAACCATCTATGGCCTTTAAATGGTGTTTTGTTTTTGTTTGTTATTATGCAATGTATTTTTGTGGTTTTTATATTGTAAACCACCCTGTTCTCTACCTGAAGGGCAGTATAGAAACTAATTACAGCTGTCTAAGAGTTAAAGTGCATCTTGACATGTATGCAATGTGCAACTGGTGCCCTTCCAAGGAATCTGAATGGAGCATTCAGTCTGCTTTTGCCAAGGGTAGAAGTAGTGTAGCATAACAGCCAAGGTTGAGTTGTGAATCATAAAACCTCCAAGGTGATCAAATATCCCCTGAGCCACCAGGGGGCTTTAAACAACCCAAAATCGCTCATTCTCAATCTTCCCACAAACAGGATTCTAATTGGGAAATAAAACTGACCATGTTACAATGTTGCAGAATGGGTCACTGAGCTCAAAGCAGGAGGAGGGGAGCACTGGCCAACTCAGTACCCCAAACAAACAGCCTCCAACATGATCAGCAAGTATTTTTGAGTGCAGGAAAATGGGTTAAATGCCATCATACTGTCAAGATCCTCATGGATCTTCCCCATCAGCAGGAACTGTAAGCTTGTACAGGTGACTCTCTATTTATGAGGGGGTTACATTATGAACCCCTGCACACATCAGTGAAATTGCATAAAATGGGGAGTCATCTGTATCAGATCAGCTGAGCATGGGGAAGAACTTTCCCTGCCTGTCAGCCTGGCTGCTGCTGAGCTACCCCACATGCCAGCTGTTAAGCAGGGAGGCCTCCTGCTCTCAAGGATACCCTCCCCAGAGCCTGAAGAGGATATCCTTTCAGATGCTGGGAAGGGTCTAGTCGCAAGCCAGGAGGACGACTCTTGGGGTGCTCCCCATTTCTGGAATCCACTTGCAGGTTCCTTGGGTGCATGGCCACACTCAAATAGAGCATGCATAAATGCGGAGTTGCCTGTACCAAACCCTTTAATATGAGCCCTGAATGCAAACACAGGTATGAGGATTGTTCTTATACCAGCACCTCTTTGTTTGCTACCCACAGCAGATGCTTTCTGCTGGCACCCAGGACACAGCAAGATGGGAAAATGGGCACCCCATTTCCCCCCCCCCCAAAATTAGTCCTGGGTACAGAGTAGTTAAAACAACATTGGCCAGTTTAGTTGTCTAGGAGAATGACAAATGGTCTCAGATCAAATGATGGGTACAAAATGCATACTTTGAAAGTGTGGTCAGGAATCCGAAGGAGCTTAGTTGCTACTGACTTGGTAAAATAATTCACGGTGATTAGTGGTGCCAATCCAAAGAATATTTTTATCTTCTGGGCGAGTTGTGGCATGGTTGAAAATGCAATGAATGCTAAGAAACAGGATGGAAGAAATAGAAATAGAAGAGAAATGAATATAGCAACCAATGCAGTCTTGATAAATACTGAAGAATACAAAATTAGCTCACTTTTCTCTTAACACAAAAACAGTAAAGTCCACAGTGTTGTAAGGCCTGTGAACAGGGGCGTAGCAAGGGTGGCGGGAGGCGGGCCACCCCGAGTTCCAGGGGAAGGGGGTGACACTTTGGCCAGCCCCTCCACCCCACCCCACCTCACCGGGCGGGCGGGCCCCAAACCGGGGCAGGTCGCCTTTTCCCCTTCCAGCGGCTATTTTTCGGCGTGAGGGGCGGGCCAGCGAGGAGAGGGCGTCATGCTTGTCGCTGGCATGACATCCCCTCCTCGCTGGCCCGCCCCTCGCATAGAAAAAAGCCGCTGGGAGGGGGGAGGGAAGCAGAGCAGGCGCGTTCAAGCGCCTGCTCTGCTTCCCTTTTTTTCCCTATTCCGCTGTTTTTTTCGGCGGGGGGTGGGCCAGCGAGGAGGGGGCATCATGCCAGGGACAAGCGTGATGCCCCCTCCTCACTGGCCCCCCCCTTGTGCCAAAAAAAACCGTGGAAAGGGGGGGGAAACCCAGGGGTGCCTCGCCGCCGCCGCCCCCGGCAGCACAGAGGCTTGCTACGCCCCTGCCTGTGAAGAAGTGTTCGCCATCGCAGGCACATGATGGCCATGACTAGTGCAGGGACAGCCTAAAGAATGGGCACTGAGCCTAGTAGTGGGTTGAATTAAACCACAGCATTATTAATTACAGGAAACAGTAGGTATGGCCAAGGCACTGGGCATGTATCCAGCATAAAGGCAGCCTGCCCGCTATCTTATAGGAACCTGGTCAGGTGGACCTTGTGCTGAGTCACCCCTGACATGGACTGGGTTCCACAACCCAGTACAGGCTTGGGAGAATTGTATTGGCCCATAAGTCCCCCCGTGGACTTCAACCTCCTGGACCCCTCAAAACAGGTACCCACACTCAGCCCACACTCTTTTCCCCTTCTCTTGGGGGGTCTTAATGCAATACTTCCAGGGGTTGTTAAACTACAGCTTCCTGTTACACCCAGACTGGGAAACTCAGGTAAACCAAAGCATACACAAAACACAGTTAAGGTGTGTAGGGATTATTATACTCCATATACCACTTTTTGTCAGTCCATAGCAGCTTTGAAACATTACTTTTATGGGAAACATTACTAAGTAGGAAAATGTAGGAAACCTGCACAGAGATTGTTATTCATGATGTTTCTCCATAGGTTTCCATAGGCTCCAAGTGAAATCTCCGTACCATAAACAAGATCTGTATTGAAATTAATATACTACACCAACCATATAAATAAATGTGTAGCTATTAGAATGGCCAACGTGTGTTTAAAGAAGCCTTCTAACCTACCCATTGTGGTGCCCTGGGAATGACCAATATAAAATAATTTCTCCTGTCCGGTTTTGTTCAGGATAAAATTTATAGAAGCTGGAAGGTCGTATTTAGCCATTTCATCATAACTGCAAAGGAAACGGAATACCGGTATTTACAGACTTGAATATGCAGTGTACATATTGTGTAAGCCGAGCATGCCATGCTCTCCACCCAGTGCAATACAAGAACAGATTTGGATCTGGCAGAGCAGAGGTCACCTCCTCCATATACTCATCAACTACCAATTCCATAGACATTTGTGAAACATAGTAATTATGATTAAGCAATTACTCATCCTTATTAGAAATTTCTACTGTCGCTGCTCACTATTAGTCTGTGCCGCACTATGAGCTGTTCACTGCAAACTAAAAAAGCTCACTACATAGCTAAGAGCAAATATCAGCACCTAGAGAGCCAAATAAGGCAAGCCTGCACAACACCCCTGCACAGAATAGGGGCTGCCACCAGAGTGCCTATAAATCAGCTGGGCGGTATAAAAATGCAACACAGATTAGAATGGGGAAACAACTGCTTCTGTTGCTGACAGTATTCCTTGTGAAAAAAACCACGTTGCTCCCTGCAGGACTCTAATAGTGGGAGCAATGGGAGAAACAACAAAACAGTATTTATGCTGTGAGCTTCCTCCCCCCCCCAAAAAAAAAAAAAAATCTGGGGAGCTTTAAATTCTGGCCTAGTAAGTTTACTGGGAATCAGCAGGAATCACACTTGGTCCTCCCACATAGAATCTAATGGCACCCAAAGTCAAGCTGATCTGCTAATGTCTGCATATTTCATCCGTTTAAGTGGGGTTATCCAGCATCATCTTGCTGTTGACACCCATCTGTCTCAGAAGACAACGAAAGAGTGTGCCTTGCGCTGTGAAGTCAAAGAGTTACAATGCCTGCTGTGGATGTAGAATCTGATACATATATCTTGTTGCAGCTGGGGCATCAGGTTGTACTGATGCAGCTGTACCATGGTGCTTCTTCTTTCTATGCTCCTTCAGTGGTCATTCCTCCTCTAGTCATTGCTGTGAATGCATGACCTGAATGACTGTCTCCAAGCCCACAAGTGGGTTTAACACCACCAGCCTTCATTGTCACATTTGCAGGCAACTTTGTAATGCAGAGTTGGTCTACCAATGGGCCTGGCGCCTGAAGCCAACTACATGTAGAACACATCTTTTGGGAATCCTGCCATCTTCCATTCTTTATCAGAGCATATAATTCCCCGCATGAATAATGAATGCTATTTGTTTGTTTGTTTGTTTGAAGAAACAACTACCAATTATATTTATTTGGAAATTAAATTTTATACCTCCATATCTTGTATTTTCAGGGCACTGTTCAATGTTGAAACAGAAGAGAAAGAGGGTAGCAGATTAATCATCCTAAAAGGAAGACTAGGAACCAGAAACACATAATGAAGTTTAGAAAGCTCACTCTACCTGAATCGCCAGAATTCTTCTTGCTCCACAGTATAGTTGATGTGTTTCATGGACCAGGTATTTCCTCTACTGTTTCCTAGCCAAACATCATAGCCAACATCAGCCAGTATGAAGCCCAGGCTGTTGTTCTCCAGATTGGCCACCCAGTTACTGCCAGAGCAAAACAAGCCATGTTGCACAAACACTACGGGCTTCAGATCTGAAACAGAACTGTTTTAAGTATAGTTACCCTAAGAAGTAACTTCAGCATCTTTTTCCAACAAGACAGTGATCCATCAGAACCTTGAACGGCATTGTTGTCATTCCATATTTCAAGTAGCAGCCAGTGAGGTGGTGCAGGTGGGGCAATGTTACTCTCGTGACTTCCCAACAAACTGGGTTGCTGGTGCTTACTGAGAGGGAGAGGGAAGGAAGCAGTGCATATCGGCACAGCCAATCCAATTCTCCCATCTCTGCATGCCATACCAGGACAAGATCCCCCAATTTTGCACCTCCCCTCTTCCTCTCAATAAGCTCCAGTGAAGTGAAGTGTTGGGAAATCAGGAGATCAATGTTATCCCACACATGCCACTTCACTGGAAGCTACTGCATATCACCTACTATAAACCTGGGGCACAGGGACACAGAGCATGCATGGCCAGCAATTTCACATGCCTGAAATTTGAATCTGGAATAAATTACTCCAGAATGCAATATGAAAATCAAGTCAGAGGGGGGCTTCCGGTGAGGCACACTCACAAGCAGGTCAGAGAAATTGCTCTGAGTCACTCGGGCATGACCGATCACGGCAAAGGAAAGGGGGAGCAGGACAGCGAAATGACTCCTCGTGAAAGGTCTGAGAGGATAGATCAGACCTAAAAGGCACCAAGCTGCACTAAAAAAGGGTCTCTGGAGCTTCTGGCACAAACGTGAAAAGAAGACGGAAGAGGACCCCAGCGTCAAAAAAAGGGCCATCCCAGCCGTGAGATGCCATGGTGACCTGGTGAGTTGTGCTAAATCCTCCAGTTTTTAAGAGCTGCTAGTCCCTGACCCAAAAGCAAAGTAATTAAGGACTTGAAAGAAGCCCCAATCAAGAGGTGAGTGCTCTAAAATTGCAAAGGCTATACAATTTGGAAAGCAAGATTAAAGGGTCAGGGTGAAATACGTAAATGAAAGAGAGAGAGGGCCGATAATAATCGAAATAAATACCGGAGATTCGCACTAGCTCAATAAGGAAATTTGCAACGGAGGGACTTCACATTGAAGCCTTTAGAGGATTGGGGCATATTGGCAGGAACTTATAAAGCTAAGCTGATTAAACAAATTGACTGAATATCGCTTACTGTGGCTGCGGAGCAAGGTGGAGGGAAGGGGGTGACGCTGCAGCCCCCTTTCTCATACACGAGCTACCATGACAAAGATCCATATATCCAGAAGTTTCCAGGTGAGATTGACAAATAAGAAGTGTAAGGACACAAAAGGACAGAAATATGAAAGGAATTGAGAAGAGGAAGGTGGAGGGGGGGAAGAGAGGGAGACGGCAAGACGGTGAGATGGAGAGGATGTGAGAGGGATAAGGAAAATAAGATGACAGAGGAGAAGGAAGGAAGGAAGGAAGGAAGGAAGGAAGGAAGGAAGGAGAGGAGGAGGAAACAGGAATTCGTGGGAATGCACAGAGGAGAAAGACGGAGAGACCATGGATGGAGGAATAGAGCGTCGGAAGAAGTTGGAGGAGAAGGAACAGCGGAGAATGGGAGAGGGGAGACGGAAAGGAGGGGAGAGGGAAGGAGAGGAAGATTGGAGCATAACTGAGAGAAGGGAAACGAATTAGGATTAAGGTTACTGTAGGTAGGGGGTTATAAGCAAAAAGGGATTTGGACAAGGAGGTTGGAATAAAGAAAAGGGGGAATATTAGAAAAATGGTGATGGGTAAGTGTTGAGTCATCTTCCGCCAAAAACTGAAACTCAAAGAACCATAGAGACTAGTGATAGAGACTTCCTTAGTCAGTAAGGGCACACTGACATTTAGTGTTGAGAAAGAAAATTGCAAGCACTTGCAGCTGTGATATTCCTACTGAATTCCTATTGAATGTATTGGTGATAGAAATTTCTATTTTTATTAATTGTTGAATTAGGGGAAAATATAAGCTTCAGTTGGTGGAGGGAATTAATAAGAAGAAATTAAAGGGGTTATTTACAGATGTACAATTATTTAATCGTATCTGAGTAATATGATTTAATTAAGCTTCAAATTGTGGAAAAATAGAAAGAAACTCAGGGAATATTTACAGTTTAATTTTACATAATAATTTCCCCCCTCTAGAAAAATTAATTAGAAGTGCTAGATAATATTAAATGCTATTGAGTTAAATCTTGTATACCCCCATCCCCAGGAACATAATTGGAAAACTGGAAATTCTAGTTTGGAATTGCAGATAAAGGATAGTAAAAGGCTGGGCCAAAGTCTGGCACAGTTGTGTATATAGAGAAGCAAGTATGACAACTAACAAAAAAGGACTACCTCAAATGACACTACCAGTCGGTGGTTGAACTGGACCCCAATGCAGATATTAAAGAATTAATAGTAGTGATGTATGGAAGTGAGAGCTGGACCATAAAGAAGGCTGATCGCCGAAGAATTGATGCTTTTGAATTATGGTGCTGGAGGAGAATCTTGAGAGTCCCATGGACTGCAAGAAGATCAAACCCATCCATTCTGAAGGAAATCAGCCCTTAGTGCTCACTGGAAAACAGATCCTGAAGCTGAGGCTCCAATACTTTGGCCACCTCATGAGAAGACAAGACTCCCTGGAAAAGACCCTGATGTTGGGAAAGATTGAGGGCACAAGGAGAAGGGGATGACAGAGGATGAGATGGTTGGACAGTGTTCTCAAAGCTACCAACATGAGTTTGACCAAACTGTGGGAGGCAGTGGAAGACAGGAGTGCCTGGCGTACTCTGGTCCGAAGAGCCATGAAGAGTTGGACATGACTAATGACTAAACAACATTAAGTTATTTCCACTTTTTCAACTAATGTATCATTACACAAACAGTCATGTGTTCTCTGATGCCTATAACCATGTTCTATCAATGTTGCGTATTTAATTAAAACTATACCAAGCTGATTGAAACATTGTTGTTTTCTTGTCTAAGTGTTGAGATCCAGATCTCAAAGCAAGTCTGCCTTTAGAGACTTCCAATACCTTGCAATAGCAAGCCATGCTGTGATCATCAGATTACTAATGAGATATCTGTGGGAAAGTTGTTGAACGGTTTCTGACTAATATGATAGAAGTGCTATTTTAGGATTCAAAGTAATATGTTGTTTTGTGATGAGGTTTGCTTCATGAAAAACTTCTTTCCCAAACAAAACAAACCTTGGGAGTATTGCCACCACATGTGCATAAATCAGCCAGTGGCAATACAAATTCTTAAACACATAACTAATATGTTTTTAGTCATTTTACCCAATAATAATGGGTATAAATTTGAGTGCATTTTCCTGGAATCTTACATAGACAGCTTTAAAGGGAGCTTTATCCAGATTCTGTTACATGAAGTATCATCTAATTGCTCACCGAAATCTTTTTTGCATCGTGCCATTAGAGTTATGAGGGGTGGCAGCATTTGAGATTTTAATACTTTATAGATTTGAGAAACAAGGTCTTTACCTAATGGATTATAAGTAGACAGTAGCAAGAGGGGTATTTTTAAGAATCAACATATAACATCAATTCAATGCTCCTCTCATTTGATTAGAAGTGTGAGGAACCAGAGCACCAGCCTTGAAATCATACACTTTTTCTTTCCTCCCTTTGGTACCATTTACTGCTTCTTAATTAGAGCAGACCAAATATGTAGGGCAATTTTACATTGCAGTGGATGTTAAGGTTCATGAGAGTATTGATTATTTGTTCAGCTTCACTCCCTCTTTAATCTTATAATTGATCCTTGACACTGGAAGCAAGAGTCTCAGTCCACATGCCCGTCCTTCAATGCACCACCTTTCCTCCTCAGGTATCAAGTCACCCTGTACTCAGCCTCAGGTTGTCTATCACATTTCACTCCTTAATCCTCAAGAAAAGCTGAGTACAACACACACAAAGGCATTGGGCAATCAAACTGGCAGTGCCTCCATCTCCACAGTGAACTAGGTTCTCTCTCCTTTTTAAAAAAATAAAACAGTGACCCTCTATGAATGGCTGAAGCAGATATATCCGTGATGAATACAAAAACACTATTTTGAAACTAAATCAAATTCCTCCCACAAAAAACTAAAATAAATAAAAAATATCACAAACAATTCATATGACTTTCAGTCAACATGGACTGCGAACCACTTATTCTAGCTTACTCTTCTCCTTGCCACCATACTTTTCCATTTCTCTAATAGGTAGGAAAAGAGTAAAATATGCTTGACCTCATCAATTTATATGGCCTCTTTCAAACTTATAGAGAAAATAGAACAAGAACACACTCAGATTTCATAATAATAGTCACACATTACCAAGCAAACTCACTTTGTGTTCTTGCAATAAATCAAACTTTTGCAAAGCAAGAAATTATCATATTATAATTATAAAGAAAACCCCCCACACTATTGAACATTTGTATATATGCATACACACAAACTCAAAACACACACTCACCCTTGTTTGACTGATTTCTTTTCCCATGAGGAATTCTGTTAATACTCAGGATATACCCATCATCTGTCACCACTTCATATTCCTCACTGGGATATCCTCTGAAAGAAATAATTTCGCTCTGCAGGGCCGAGAGGGTTTGGTTGGGAAGGTTATAAAGTGACTGTAAAATGCCTAAACACTTATTTTCACAGAAAACGATTGATAACTAGAGTACACAGATAGGTGAAAAGCCAGTTAAAGTAGTAATATTATGAGTGTGCCAAACACAATCAGTTGTTTGGCAGTTCAAAAGAAATCTAAGAATTGATTTCCTGCCTCCCTCTGGCATAATTAGAAATGAAAGGAGCCTTCTCTTGCTGAGGGTCTTGGTGGACCACTTAAATATTTTTCTTCTTGCTGTTAAGCAATTATAATGAACTATGCAAGAAGCTGTCTGCGGACAAACGCCAGCTCCCTCGGCCTATAGAGCGAGATGAGCACTGCAACCCCAGAGTCGGACACAACTGGACCTGATGGTCAGGGGTCCCTTTACCTTTATGCAAGATGCTAAAGTTGCCACTGTTGGAGCAACTAAATGAAGCTCACAGAGCATTGGCGTTCCATGAAACACATGCTGGGAACTACTCTAGGCTGCTTATTCTTTTAAAGAAAATGTTGCAATAAAATAATAATAATAATAATAATAAAGTTTATACCCCGCCCTCCCCAGCCAAGACCGGGCTCAGGGCGGCTAACACCAGGTATAAAAACAATTGATTAAAATACAACTTAAAAACAAGATTAAAATACAACATTAAAATGCAGCTTCATTTCAGTAGGAACTCAAATCAAGAACTGTTTTTGGAAGAAAACGCCAAAACTTCACCAAGGCCAAATAACCAGACTGGTCCTACGTGTAAGCTATGCTGAGCAATGATGCATTGGCAGGACAAAGTGTGTATTTAAAACAAAATAGTAATAAAAATTTCTTGCCCCCTAAAATCCCAGCAGCCCATTAAAAATGAACTTCAGTTATATGGAGTGTAGCAGCATTAAGCATCACTTATTGTCAAAGATTCCTTGAGGTAAGAAGATAGGAAAGAAACGGTTAATGGCTTACAATATTCATAGTAGCTTCTGGATTTACTTTTCTTCTTTTCAAAAATATTCCTGATGTAACAAGGGCTTGGACCAAGCTTGCCCCCATTATGAGGAGCCACATCCTTGATTTGCATGGAAGCAAATCCATCTTTCAGCACAGCTGTACAAGACTACTCCACAAAACTAGATTAAAGCAGCAATCAGTGTACTGAAAGCCACTTCATATTCCACAGAAGGAAATGGCAGATAACATGGCTTAAATAGCTTGCCATTGTTTGTCAACACCTACCAGGAAGGGGGAGATGCAAATCCAATATAATGATATGGTTGGCTTGGCTTGGCCTTGCCCAGCTCCCAGTATAAGCCTATGCAACCATTGAATTCCATTTGACATTCCTCCAGGCAAGCTGAGGTGCCAACCTGGGGGGGATATTGGGGGGCCCATGTAAGCCCCAGCCCACATAATTTATCGCAAGATGCAACACATACATATCATTTGAATGGCCATGGCCATCAACTTTGGAGGGGCCCAGCTCCCTCAAATATTTTATGGGGGACAAAGGGACCTTGGCCCTCTAGGAGTGGACTCCTATGCAAGCAAGCATAGATAGGACTGCAAGCTCAGTTTTTAAAAATAGGTGAGTCAAGGTGTAAAAACTAGTTTAGCTGAGAGTACCAAGCATCAATCAGTCAGCAGCTGTGGTGGAAGACCTTGGCATCTCAAGTTTCAGTGCGTGTCTTGCCTTCCATTGGATGTTGTTGCAGCACCCCAGAAGCTCAGTGCCCAGTGCAACTGAACCTGTTTGCACTCACCTAGGCACATTGTTATCCTTCTGATCACAGCCATCTGAAGTTTATATTGGCCAACATATTGGGTCAATGAAAAGGGACACTTTGAATATTCCTGTTTGGTTAACCGCCACAATGGACGTTCTTCATTGTGACATTTTCTGAGAAAACGGGTGGCATGATAACTGCAAAAAAACACAGAGAGGTGGTTGTCACCCAATCACTCAGATGAATCTGCTTCCTGAATGAACGAACTGTGGAATCCACCGGTTCTCTGCATGACTGTAATCAATACAGCAACTACTATGACAAAGCACTCTGGTGACGGAAGAGAAACACTAGCAGAAGATGGGGTAAGGGTCGCTTCCTTTGGGCTCAGGGGCATCGATGGAATTTGCCTGGTACCTTCCAGAGGTCTGTCGGCCTTTCTTTGGCTATTTCCATTTGCCCAATTTAGGAGTTCGACTGGTTCTGCTACACGTTCAATGATGTCTAAGGACATGTTCAGCTTACTCACATTAGAGGGAATTGGGTTGGTGGAATTGTATACAGGAGCATCCATAACCAGGTCTTTATATGGGGAACCCAATTCATGCTCATTAAGCTCTCTCATTTTATCCCAAACAGATGTTGTGGCAATATTTGTCTCAGAGGGGAATTTCATGGAGTTTGGTTTCGAGGGGGAGCTTTTCACCTCCGGGTTAAGAGGGGGTGGATTCATCTCTGCAGTGACCAGCTGGCAATATGGGCAGGGCCAGTGTTGGGTTTTTTGCGCCCTAGGCAGATCACCTTCTGGCGCCCCCCCACCACTCTGCCACTGGTGGAGGGGGCGGAGAAGCCCGATTTCGGGCTGCTCCCCCCTCCCCTGCCACTCTGCCGCTTGCGGAGCAGTGGCGGGGCAGGCTGGCCAGCGCCCCCTCCATTTTGGCGCCCTAGGCAATTGCCTAGTTCGCCTTAATAGACGTGCCGGCCCTGAATATGGGACAGATGGCTTCTCGACCCATAGGTATGACGAAGCACTGCCTCAATCATACCCGAAAGAAATGTTTATAAAAAGTTACTTGCAATTAATATTGCGAAAGGAAGAAAAGCATACCTCGCTCTATAACTGTTTATGTGATGACTAGATGACTAGACGTCCCACTGAATTCTGTTGCGCTAATTCCCAGGGAACTGGGGTTTGGATTGCACTTCCTATTGTGTTTCATTTAAAAAACAAAGGAGTGCATCTGTCATAGTTTGAGTGTTGTGTTTCGGCAGTGATACACATATAAACATTTTCTGAATAAAGCAGGAATTTAAGGAATAAAAGGTTCCCTTTTCTTTTTTAAATATTTTCATGTGATTAAAATTAATAATAATCTATTCACAAATAAATTGTGCCAAGAGTCATCACAAATAGAAAGGGACTGCAGGATGTGAAGAACCACAGTATGTTGACCACTACTCCACTCCTTTCCTCTTCTTTGGCAATCACTTGTAGCCGAGTAAGATTGTCTTCCATAAACACCATTTTAACAATGAGTCCATAAGTGACTGTGGAGGCTGATTCTGGATCCGCACATCCTTTCACAGTGGGGACATAGGTTTCTGGGCGGGAGTTGATCATGGTGAAGGTTTGCCAAGCGTGCCTTCCTCTTAGCGTGTCTCTCCCTTTTGTCCTGAGTTCGAGTATCTTTAAAACCCATGACACCTTTGGTAAAGGCTGTTCTCCATTTGGAGCACTCGCAGGCCAGTGTTTCCAAGTTGTTGGTGTTTATACTACATTTTTAAAATGTTGCCTTGAGAGAGTCTTTGAACCTCTTTTGTTGACCACCAGCGTTACGCTTACAATTCTTAAGTTGGGAAGAGAGTAGTTGCTTTGGAAGATGATAATCAGGCATCCACACAACATGACCAGTCCATCGACATTGATGTTGAAGAATCATTGCTTCGACACTGGCACTTTTGCCCAGTACAGTCTCACTAGGCGAAGCTCCCCCAACCTTGCACCTCCCTTGTCCCTCCAAATAAGCAGCAATGACCCATGTTGTGAAGCCAGGAGAGCAATGATGCCCCTTATGTGCTGACTCACTGGCCCCTTCTGCATATCACCTACTATAAACTTGGGGCACAGAGCCAGCAATTTCACATGTCTGGAATGAGTATCTTCTGAATGCAAGGTATTTTGAAGAACTAACGTATCATCAATTCAGTGTTTCTCTCCTTTCATCTACACGTATGAGGAATCAGAACAGCAGCCTTAAAATAATAAACAATTGCTTTCATTCCTTTGGTATCATGTGAACAGACCAACTATGTAGGCCAGTCTTAGATTGCAGTGCTTGTTAAACTTCATTAAAGTAAAAGACTTATCTGCTCAGTGTTACTCCCTCCTTAAATCATATAATGGCACTGGAAGTAGTAGGCTCATTTCATCTGCCCTTCCTTAATTGCACTGCCTTGGCACCTCACTTTTGGGATCATGCTTTGCTCAGATTTCACAAATGCAATACCCTCAGGCTGTCCTACCACCCTCACACAAGAAAAAGCTGCATACAACACAAAGACATTGGGCAACTCAGTTCTGTCCAATGGTAGGAGGTTCCAGTTCCACACAGCCCTGATTTCTCTCTCATTTTTTTTAAAAAAAATCAAGCAGTGACTCAATCTAAATGACAGAAGTGCATCTCTCTCTCTCTTTCATGCAAAAAGTCTCTTTTGCAACTACAAAACCTTGGTTGACAAACGGAATCCGTTCCAGAACTCCGTTCAACTTCTGAAAATGTTCGAAAACCAAGGCATGGCTTCCGATTGGCTGCAGGACCTTCCTGCACTCAATAGGAAGCCGCGTAAGCTGCATCAGACGTTTGGGTTCCAAAGAATGTTCGCAAACCAGGAACACTCACTGGGGCGTTCGGGAGCCAAAACGTTTGAGTCGCAAGGCGTTCGTCAACCAAGGTATGACTGTAAAGAGAGGGTTGAGGTACACTTGCACATCCCACATGGCTAGACATATAAAAGAATTTTCCCCAGTTGTAATTATGCTTCAGGATATCACATTGCTAGGCATGAAAGGTAACATAAGCACAAACGGTTTTTAGAGTCTTTAGACAACTATTTTCAGCCCAGGAAGGAGTGGTCTTCCTGGGTGGGGACTTCACATAGGTCCCTAATGAAAGAGAAGATAAAATGCTTTCTAACCATTCCCCAAGCAAGCGGGCTTTCTTTCTTTTTTTAATTTTAATTTTTATTATTTTCATTTTCAAAATTACAAAAAAAACATACAAAACACAATACACAGGAAAGAAAAGAAATACATAAATACAAAGAGAAGAAAAACCCAATTTCCACCCCCTCACCCCCACCACCTTGTGTTGACTTTCAGCCTTTTCTATATTGCAGTTTCTATATCCTGATTCCATGTATTATAAGTTCTCTATTCCTTTTGTTTATTTGCTTGAGCCCTTCACCTGTCTGCCAGAAGATCAGCTTTTTATATAAAATTTGCTAAATATTATTTAAACAATTTTCAATCTTTATCTGTTTTTTGGTCCGATAGCCCCTTGCTTTCTCCTGCTTTTTTCGCCAAATTCTGATATGTTACCAATTTAATTTGCCAAATAAAATGCTTTCTAACCATTCCCTAAGCAAGCGTGCTTTCTCAGTGAGTAGTGGAGAAGGCCAGCAGCAGGCCACAACCTGAAGACCCGTGAGCCTGAGACCAAGGAAGGAAAAATAAGCGCTTCCAGAAGAAGGGTAGAATTTGGAGGAGAGGTTCAGGAGAAATATAACCCGATCGTTATCCCCATGTAAGAAAAAATAAAGTGCATCTATCATTCGGCTTGATCCCAGGGCAAGGAGGAGCTGGACATTAGGATTTGTAGTACATGCAGGCAATAGTTCTCGTATGTGACCCCCAACTCTTTACACACATGCAAGTGTCCTTGTAGAGGGCAACAGCATACCTTCCAAAACTCTGAAGCCAAATTCCATGATGCTATCCTCCTGGACGCCATCTTCCTGTATTTTTAATCGCAAGAGCATGGTGCCTGTTTGGGTTGCCATGATCTTGTGCAATTTTGCACTGTGTCTCCCTCTCCTCAACAAAAAGTGCTTTTTCTGACACAGCACTCCAAAACATGTGTTCATTTATCCCTACTGTCTACTTCCCATTTCTCAATGGTTACTACGAGGACCTTAACTCTTATTCTATGGCTCCTAGGCTTACTTAGGAGTCTTTGATAAGGTATGTTATATTCACCTGGACAGAAGATGGCTTTCCATGGTAATACAAAAGGGCACATAGATTCAAGGGTAAGTGGTTACATTTAGGGTAAGTGGTTAGAATGATTTTTGAAAACAAAAATACCCCAGAATAAAATGGTTTTAAAGTGCTATTTTAATTATGCATTATGAAAAATTCTAACTTGCATGTTCTCCATTTCCAGCTGTGAATTTCATTTCAGTGCAGTAGTTGTAAAAATGAGAAAATCAGAGCATAGGTACAATACAATTGATAGAGCATCTTTGGCAGTCAGCAGGTCTCTACACTGCACCTCCGTTTATCAATGCAGGGAAAAGAACAGGTATGCCTTACAAAAAGCTGGTTCTCATAAGTTAGTTCTGAAAAACATTTGAAGGAAAACTATTTACATCATCTCCAATTAGAGCCCAGTCCTCTAATATAGTAAAAGCCTCAAGATGTGCACAGGGTCAGATATATCAAAGTAGCACTTAGGGAATTCTCACTGAGATTTGGATTGTAAGAATTAGTCCACCTCACTCCATACTGTCTACATCAGCAGTGGGGAGTCTCCAGCCTTCATGCCTAATAAGGCCTGCCAATTCTCCCTATCTGACCCGTGGGGCCAGATTAGCAAAGCCTGCCATATGCCTCAAGTGTGGGGAAGGTAAAGAAAGGACTAGACCAAAGGTAGTTGCAGACTCTGCCAATCAGCCAGCCATTAACACCTACAGAGCCTTGTCCACAGCTCTTTGGAAGCCCTCGCAGTCAGCTGGTTGTCAGGGTTTGCATAGTGCATGGGGAGGCAAACTAAGGCCCGTGGGCCGGATCAGGCCCAATTGACTTCTGGATCCGGCCCACGGATGGTCCGGGAATCACTGCATGGATCACCAGCGCATGCGTTCTGTCCCTCTCCCCCCCTCTCCATCACACGGCGGTGGCAGCAGCACCTCCTCCCTCCCTCCTCCTAGCTTTTCCACTCCCTGCCTAGAGGAGGAAGGGGGCTGGGCTTTGTTGGTGTCAGCAGCAGCAGCAGCACTTGAGCAGCCGCCATTTTAAGCAGCACCTCTCTGGAGCCCTTTCGTGTGCCGATCATCATCCTGCCACCGCCAGCCCGTGCTGCTCGCAAGACACAGGTAAGCAGCCACCGGGGCTCATGGTGCTCTTGCATCATTCCTTTTTTTTTTCAAAATATAGTCCGGCCCCCCACAATGTCTGAGGGACAGTGGACAGGCCCCCTGCTTAAAAAGTTTGCTGACCCCTGACATAGTGTATCACACACATACACACCAGTTTCATTTGTGCTTTAGCGGAAGTAGCACTAGCCAAACAAAATTTCAGTTTAAATAACATTGTTGTGGCAAGTATCACATTTACATCTGAGTCAGCTAATCGATGTATAGAAAAATTTGAAAGAACATACATGCTGAATGCAGGCAATCCTCATAGGCATAACATCTTACTATATAAAAAAAGATCTAGACAGTATCTTCATTATATGGCAGGGCCCTGAAGACAGATTTTGGGAATTCAGCAGATATGTCAACAATTTAAATCCCAGTTTAAATCCGAGATATATATTTTTTGGATATAGAAATTAGATATGATCAAGGGAATTTGGAGACCAATTCCTATAGAAAACCTAAAGATGCCAATTATTATTTGCAATATGATATTTCTCATCCTAGACATTTTTTTAAAAAAGGAATCACCCATATCTTTAAATGCTAAGACTCTGCAGAAATTGCAAATAATTAAAAGATTTTCACATCCCAGCCAGATATCTTTACATTTTTTTCAGTTACAGTTCTACAGTGAGGGGGGAAAGTATTTGATCTCCTGCTAAATTTGCCCGTTTGCCCCCGATGAAGAAATGACCAGTCCATAATTTTAATGGTAGGTTTATTGTAGCTGTGAGAGACAAAATAACAACAGGAAAAACCCCAGAAACCCAGAAGACAAAAGTCAGAGATTGATGTGCATTATAATGAGTGAAATAAGCATTTGATCCCTTTGCAAAGGATGACTTAGTACTTGGTAGCAAAACCCTTGTTGGCAATTACAGAGGTCAGACATTTCTTGTAGGTGGCCACCAGGTTTGCACACAACTCAGGAGGTATTTTGTCCCACTCCTCTTTGCAGATCCTCTCCAAGTCAGTAAGATTTTGAGGCTGATGTGTAGCTACTTGAACCTTCAGCTCCCTCCACAGATTACAAATTGCTGCAAACCTGTATGAACTGGAGATACTGCCTTTTGACCTGGACTCAAAGCAGCTAGTTGGATCTGATTAAGGTGATTTTTAGTTTAAGCAATTGGTTTATTTGGATTTTAATTACACATATTAAAAATAAATAAAACAAATTTGTGACAGACTGAGCTCATGCATAGAGGATGCTACATAAAATAATAGCGCACTGAAAAAGGCTTGTGAGCTGAAATACATTTTGCATTTCAGTTATCTAGGAAATCTAACTGAAGAACATTGAGAGAATCCCATGTGCTGTTTCTTTTTATTCAGATTATTGCATGGTTCCTCACACATTGTGGCTCTATTGTGTGTGTTCAGTTCATGGCTTCATCTATTTCCATTACTGTATTATAGAGGTTTCTATAGTCAACTAAATATTTAGTATTTAGCCTGATTATAACATTAATTTAAGTTTGGACAGCAGTCTTTGTCACCAGTAGCTATTGTGATACATTTCCATTTTTTACTATTATGTAAACAGAGGGAGGAACATGAGCAATTACTGATAAATTCTTACCTGGTTGTAGTGAGCCAGATTTTCTCCCTTGCTACCCCAAGTCAAAGGCATTGAACTTCCCAGTCTTCACACCCTGAAAAAGAGATGTGTTGAATTTTAAAAACAAACAAACAAACAAATTGTTACAAGGACAGTGGATACTTCCATGTTCAAGCTATAAATAAGGTTATGCAATAATGTATTAACTTCTTCCCTTTAGGAAAACAAAGGTTGGTGCTTTAACCACCCAAAGATGCACAAAACCACCTGAAAGCAGCAGATCTTAGTAAAGCTTTTGTTGTTCTTCTATATTGCTCATTCACCTATGTCCCCCATTTTACTAAGGGATACTTAAGGATAGGCAAGCTGATGAATGGGATCCCATGTAAATCAGATCCTGAATGAGTAACGAGTTTTCATTCAGATGAATCAGGAAGAGGTTTGCATTGGAATCCCCAACTAAAACAAAGAGGGAATTATTTCAAGAGCATTGTGCAAAGTGTTTTGAAGTCATTCGTTGTTACATCAGGTTACTGACAAGTGGGTGGCCCTGCCCCACTCTTAATTTTGGCCTATGAAACTTATCTTGATAAGAATCTGGCGTATGGAGCTAAACATGTTACCCAATCATGGGCGTACCCGGGGGGGGCAGGGGGGCAACTGCCCCCCCCACCAGAAGCAAAAAATGAAATAAAAAAATTATATGGTTATCGACAGCCTAAAAGTAAAAAAAAGCTCTCCTAAAAAAGCTCAACTACTGGTCTTTTACCCCTCCCAAAATCTCAATAACAATTGAGCTCTTGGCCGACACTGTGTGTGTGTGTGTGTGTGTGTGTGTGTTTTGTGCCAGCTGATCCTTGCAAGGGAGCTTTGGAAACGGAGTTACCTTGCATGGTGAGTAGTTCCTTTGCAAGGGCTGAGGATCCTGGGAAACTGAGTTTTTCAGCCATTTGGGGCTTTCTGTTTGGGGGGAGGGAATGTTTTTCTGTTTTTTGAAGCTGTTTTTGTTTGCTGTTTACATAATGTGGTCAGTAATCTAAAAATGAACCGAACCCCTAAAAAGCGGGGCATTCCTCATCCCCAAAAAAGGTCAACAACTTTGAGCTGAACCCCAAAAAACGGGGGTAGATCACTGCTGAAAGTAGATCACAATCTCTTGGGAGTTGGCCACCCCTGGTATAAGACGTGTAACTTGAATTAAAAAAAATTTAAAAAATCAAGCAAATAATTGTAATAACTACCGTAATAAAGCACTGCTATAATTATATATAATTTTCCTAAAATTTTGGTTTCATTTGCCTTTCCGTGCTGAAATGTCACAACCTGAACGACCATGGCTTGCCCCCCCCCTAGTTTTGATCCTGGGTACGCCCCTGTACCCAATCCTGACATACAGGAATAACAATCTTAAACAGAGCCATTTCAAAGTGTATTTAGGACTGTAATCTAAGGCTGTCCACACTTCCTCTTGTCCCGTGCACAGAAAATAGGTTTTCTGTTTATCCTGCACATTCTAGGTACAGGAAAACCTGCTCTTTAGCTATAAATCACAACAAATGACAATCTGCAAAACACCTGATTGCTGTTTGTTCTGATTCAGCTCTAAAGATCAGGTTTCCCTGGGGGAAAGCGGTGAAGCAAACAGAGGTGCGGATAAGCCCCACTAGCACAAATCTCTCCGTGCCTATTCCAAACAGTTCAATGGGACTTACTCCCAGAGAAGCATGTCTAAGATTGCAGCCCAAGTCACAGAATCAGAGTCAGAAAAAACCAACTCCTTCAAGCCCTACTGCAGCCAACCAGAGCCCTAAGGATCATCCTACAGCACCACAATTGATCCAAAACAGAGAGGAGGTTCATGGCAAGCAGCATTTAGGAAGAGACAACTCCAGGTGGCCCAAAGAATCAAGCCAATTTCCAATACCTCTCCACAAAAACACTCAAATTCTCATGGGCAGAGGAAATACAGATCCATATCCTTCACTGCTACAAGTCCATGAAATTTGCCATATGTGGTCAAAGAAGTCCTCCACCTCTTTTATCAGCCTGTTCTCATGAATATGATCAGTCATTTAAAGCTGAAATACATACATAAAACTTATTTTAACGTATCTGAGAATTTAGGTGCTACCTGAGCCCAGTGAAGCATGGTCTGGACTGATAACCCAGCTGGACTGTGAGAGAAATATACATCAACTCTGTAAGAAAGAGGAAAACGATTAGCTATTGTTATTGTTATATAAAATATTCCTACTCAAACAGTGTTGCAGTTAAATTGTAGTACCTGGAATCCCTTAGTTCAAAAAGGAACTAAAACACACTTGACCTTGTCTATTACTTAAGAGATACAATAACTATATGTTACCAAACAAATTGCCCATATTCTGATGGCATCTCAAACTTTTCCAAAGCAAGAAATCATCGTTTTTCCTAGCAGAAAAAAATCCCTGCAGTATTGGACATTTGTATATACGTGTACACAGAAATTATACCTCACACACTCACCCCTGTTCCACTTCTTTCTCCCATCGGGATTCTGTTAATACTCAGGATATACCAATCATTTGTTCCCACTTCATATTCCTCACTGGGATATCCTCTGAATGAAATAATTTCGCTCTGGAGGGGAACAGAAAACAATGGGCAGAGTTCAATTGGGTAAGTTAGAAAGTGACTGTGAAAACCCTAATCGAAACAAAATTAAAAAATTCCTTCCAGTTTTATTTTGTTTCAACTATGGCAGACCAACACGGCTACCTACCTGTGAAAACCCTGTGAAAATATTTGTCAGTTACAACTAAGTCTAGGAGTCTATTGTGGTGGTCAAATCAGCAGTCTTTGCGAATGCCAGGTGACAGAAGCAAAAGAGAAGGCAGTGTGGTATTCAAGGGCAGAGACCTTTCCTGGCACCTGTCTCCCCCTGCTGGAATTAGGAGCCTTCTGTTGTAGCCCAGCCTATTTCTGCTGTTGTGTTGTTGTGCTGGCAGTGGTTCCCAACCCCTGACCACTTGAATATTGCTCAGGGTCTCGGTGTGGACTACAAAATTACTTTTCTGCCTTTTGTTGAATAATTGCAATATACCATACTAGAACACAGATTGGTAACCCTTTTGGACTTGCTTAGAAAAAAGAAGAAAACATGCTGTAAGCTGTCTTGAGCATTTGTATTTGGAGGGCAGGGAAAGTATTTTGAAATGAGACAGACAGACAGATAGATAGATAGATAGATAGATAGAGTGAATAGTTGTAGAATCCAGCACTTGTTGCCAAATATGCCTTCAACTAAAGCAAATACAACACACAAAAAGATAAATAGCTTACAATATTCATAGCAGCTTCTGGATCCAGGTATTTTCTTCTTGGAAGTGTTCTTGAAGTAACAAGGGCTTGGACGAAACCTGCCCCTCTTATGAGGAACCACATCCTTAATCTGCGTGGAAACAAATCCATCTTTCAGCACAAATATACAAGACTGGTCCTCCACACAGCTAGATTAAACCAACTGTCAAAAAGATGCACGGAAAGCTATATTATATTTCACAGAAAGAAATGGCAGATAACATGGCTTACATAGCTTGCAACTGTTTGTCAAGAACAGACAGCACTTTCCTGGATGGGGTGGGGGAAACTCCAGCCAGTTCTCTCCAATTAATATGATTAGTTTGGCATTACCCAATTTCCAGCAGCATCTGGAGGACCAAATACTTGTTCCCGTCCCCCCGTCCCCCGTCCCCTGTGTTGTTAAGCATTCAATAGTGGCTGAAATTGCATAGGTTTAGTAACAAATGTGATAGCTTCAGCTTTTGGAAACTGGAGCTCACATTGCATGGATATGTGACTTAATTTGGAATGTGGTGGGGAGGGGCACGTATGATGTCTTGAGCTCTTTCTAGGAAAGGTGTGATAAAAAGGAAAGAATAAAAAATAAGGCTACAATCATATGCACATTTACTTGAGAGCAAGCTCTGCTGAATGATAAAAGTTACTTTTGAGCAAACCTGTTGAGACACGTTTCAACTTTAAGCAGTAAGTATTGCCCAGCAAAGCCCAAAGCTTCCAATATGTTTTTATGGATGTAATTCTATGCTCAATTATTCAGGAATAGGCCCCATTAAGACACAGAGGGACTCACTTCTGAGTAGACATAATAAAATAAATAATAATAATAATAATAATAATAATAATTATTATTATTATTATTATTATTATTTTACTATTTATACCCCACCCATCTGGCTGGGTTGCCCCAGCAACTCGGAGCGGCTTCCAACACATAAAAACATAATGAAACGTCAAACGCTTAAAAATAAAATCAGTTGCTATAAAATTAAGTTTCCCCTTAAAGTGGTGAGATTAGGCCTATCATTTCTACAAGGCTGCAATTACATGCCACATTACAAACTGAGTGGGGATGGCTTCTGACTGAACATGGTTACAACTTCACCCCACCTACCCAGCAGTAAATCCCATTGCAGGGAATGGGATTCACTTCGGATTAGACATGGTATGGGTTGTAGTGCGAAATTTGGAAATCCTCCCCACCCACCCCCGACCCCGTTATTTGCCTCCTGCCTTGGCAGTACACTGGCACGTTTCTAAGGCAACCCCAAGCCCATGAAACCGAAGGGGACTTACTTCTGGTCAAAATTGCCGCGGGAGCCCTCAGAAGCTCGCTCGCTCTCCCCCTTCGGTTTCTCGCCTCCTCAGCAAGCAACGCTCCCTCCGAGCCCTCCTGCCCGAGAAGCTCCTCCCGCTCGGCTCCTCCGCTCGGGAGAAGAGAGAGAGAGAAGCCACTTGAGTCCCGCTGCTCGAGGGAACAGGAGCTGCTGACCGACACGCCCCGTCGGAGCGCATTTCCCGTTGGCAGCTGCCGCTCAAAAGGCAGACTCAAGCTGCCCATGGGGAAAGGAAAGCTGCTCGCGGCGCAGGCAGGGAGAGGCGGCGCTGCCACTCGGGCTCCTTCATGCAAAGAGGCAGGCAGGCAGGCAGGGGGCGGGTGGATTTTCCATGCGCCCCGGGAGACGGCCTCTCACGAGCACCTCCGCGCAGCGGCGTAGTAGGTAGCCGCTCGAGTGCCTGGGGCGGGGCGCGCGTCCTGCTGCAGCCACGGGCAGGGCGAGCTGCCAAGGCAGGGCGCGCTGCGTGGAGCCTCTCTGGAGGCAGTGGGCAGAGGCGAGCCGCGCGTTGGTCGAAAAAGCAGCGCGGAGCTTGCAGGCAGTTCGCCCGCGACGCATGGCTCAGGCACGCTGCAGGCGCCGAGGTGTGGCGCCCAGTGCCCCCCCCCCCCGCCTCACCTAGCTACCAGTGGCATAGGAAGGGGGGGTGCGGGGGTGAAAGGACAGACGAGGCTCCAGCAACCACCCCCCCACCGCCAAGTCCGCCAGTACTGCAATCCCTTGCACGCTGACTTGGAAGTAAGTCCCGTGGCTTTCGATGACCCTTATTCCCCGCCAAGTTTGCATTGGATTGTGTAGTATTACAACGTGCTGCGTTCATGAATGAGATGCTGTCAGCATAGAACACCTGTGGCGAAAGATCAGCGCTGCTTCAACATTTGCTACGAGGCCAAGCTCAATGTGTCACTATTAGTACTGTACTTTATATAAAGCCCGTCACAGCTAGGGAGCAGTATACTTCCAGGATTGCCTTTCCCCATACGGTATATACCCACTCCAACAGTTTGATCTATTGAACCAGCCCTGTTGCACTTTTCATGTACCACATAATACCAGTCTGCATGTATGGAACCGTAAAATTGTACTTGTAAGAAATATATATTTGAGTGTAGCAGCACCTAGACTCTGGAACTCCCTGCCTTTTGACCTAAGGAAGGCACTTTCACTATGTACCTCTCAGTAGCTACTTAAAACATTTTTCTTTTAAGCAAGCCTATCCAGATATGTTGAAGTTACTGTGCTAATTTTCATTTTAATCATCTTTGAATATTGTAAACATCTGCTTTAAACCGGTTTTTACTGATAATGTTTCTGTTTCATGTTTTGTAAACCACTTAGAGGCTTGTTTGCTTTTGCAGTTAAGAGGTAAAAAAAACAAACACCTGGAAATAAAATAAAGGCTTAAGACTTTAAAAATGATTGCAGCAGCTAGAACTTGTGTTTGCATGCTTTTGCATCTTCACACAGGAACCCACAATGCATTGGTTCTTCTCCCTAAACATACAGATCACCCCCCCTCAAAACGAGCAATGTTGTGCTAGATATTGTATTCTTGCTTTCAAACATTAGGGAAAGGGTGGGGCGGCTTCTCTCTTTTTTGATACATGTTACAAAAGCAGTGTTTCCCAGCTAAAAATGTTAGGGACCAGTTACATAGGCATCACTTGTAAGTGATAATCTTGTGGCAGAAAGCAGCATCGGCTTGCTTTAAATTGTAGCTTGCTCCAGAAATGCTTCCAAATTAAAGCAATAAGAATTCCCATCTAGGATTTTCTGAACTTCTGGCTTTGCATATCCAATCACAATGAAAGCTACTTCTGGGGCACTTCCTCCCTTTTTTTCAAATTCAACTGCCTGCCACCCTATGTCTGCTGGTAGCACTCCTTCCATTGGATCACTGCTGAGATGGCTAAGGGAAGGCTTAGGGACTGCTCAGATAAAATAATATTGTGGTCCACATTTGGAATGTCATGGTTCCCCACCATCTTATACAATCTAGAGAAGTCACATTCATAAGTGGTTACACTCCATCCTAAGCACAGCAATTTTCTACAGCAAAGGTGGACACCCTCAACTTAGAAATATAGGGTTGCCTTCCATGCCCCCTCTGAATCAAGAACACACAAAAGTGATGAAGTCCAGCACCTTATGCTACATCAGACTTATGGGCTATTTCTACGTGCTGCAGAATCTATTATGTACAAGAGTTCTCTTGGCAGTTTTCAATACCGCTGACCATGGTATGTCCTCCAGGACATGGGATTTGAAGGCACAGTGTTGGGGTCAGTTTCAAAGAATAGCAATGGGGGGATTTTGTTCCATCTCCTAGCAGGTGTGTTGTGGGGTACCATAGGACATTATATCACCAATGCTGCTTAATATCTATTTAACACTGCTGGGAACAGTCATTAGATTTGGAGCAAGATGGCATCCATATGCTGATTACACTTAGCTTTGTTACATCTGAATTACTACAGCCAATGACCATTTTGAATTGGTGTCTGGATGCAGTGGTGGGCAGGGTGGGGGACAAAAAATAGAGACTGAATTCTAGAAAGATGACACCGTCGGAGAGCTGTTTCTCAGGTCTCAGGGTTCAATGCTACTGGGTGGGGTCACGCTTCCTACAGGCATGTAGTTTTGGAGGTAATAGGCATTCTTCACTACAGAGGCTATCACTGAGGTGGTACCCAAATACAACCTTTGCTGGACAGCGATAGCTTGGCCACTCTGATTGATGCTCTGGTAACCTCACACTTGAACTACTGTAATGTTTTCTGTGGGCATCTTCTCAAGGGTTTGGTCCAGAAGCTACAGCTGATGTCAAGCGGATCACCTGGACAAGCCTACGCTAGACCTGTGCAGAGGGAACCATTTGCTGAAAAGATCATCTGGGAAAATTCGACTTGTGGTCTCATACATTATCATAGAGCGGTGACCTCAAACAAGCATTTTGCAATTATTGCCCCTAGACTATGGAATGCCCTTCTTTCAGCTGCTTCAGACATGCTATACACTTGTTTTTTATGATATAGCTTATTTGTATGTTGTATACCACTTAAGGTGTGGTTTTTTTTCCATAATTATTTATATTTTAAAGTAAAGAATATCTGTAAAGGAAATCTGAACCAGAAGAAGTTATTCTTGCCCAAATTTTACCCATTAGCTTTGCCTTTACCCATAGCCTCACCTTGTAAACAGTGGCAACAAATAGCATTTACAAAGAACACCCAAGTTCCTGCCAAAACAGTATTTTAATAAAATGAGCAGATCAAAAAGAGCAGAGTACAACAGGATTGTGGCCTCAGATAGGAAAACTATTAACACCATATAGCATTGTTTTAAGTGTTGTGTGCCTCAACAATGCCAAGTAGCAATCCACTGAACAGTCACTGATAACTAGAATTATGAGGTAGATATTATGCATTGGTTTGTGGGGATGGGAGACAGTAAGGGTCTATATTTCAGACAGACAACAGGAAGCAGACTCTGGAGGCACAGTACTACTTTATAAGGGTATTCTGTCATCCAAAAGCCTTGTCCTGAATTTTCAGGCATTTCTGCCATGATTGAGGCATTCTTACAGACATTCCAGTCAACAATTATAAATTAAGCTCATAGAAATTCCACCAGGGATCTGTGTTTTCTGTAAAACAAGTAATTTCCTTCCACTATCCAATCTTGTTTGGATAAGACGGGGGTCCTTCATATGTACTATTTTTGTGATTAAAAGCCTTAATAAGAAAGATATTTCCAGAGTATAATACTTGCATCTGTGGGAACACACAAAGACCAACTTTCTGTTTCATTATATTTTTATTCAATGTTGTCATTCTCCCCCCCCCAAAAAAAAAGCTTAGGACAAACATGAAACACAGTGCACAGGTTTCCCAGAGTGATTTCTTCAACAAAGTTGAACAAAGCAGGAAATGGCATATAATGGGAAGGTAAAAAAAAACAGGCATAGCTACAAGTATCAGTTTTCATATTTAGGGGAAGTGATTAGAATAAATCTTAATATTGCACGTAAATGTAGAACTGATATTTGCTGATTTTACAAAACAACCCAAAGTAAAAAGTATTTTTGTTTTTTTAAAAAAAAATATTAAAGCATTATGAATAATGTTAACTTGTCAGGTTCCCATTTCCATCTGTTAATTACAGTTCAGTGCGAAAGTTAGAAAAAATTAAGAGAATCAGAGCATAAGAATCAGAGCACAGACACAATATAATTGAGCATCTTTGGTAGTCAAGTCTATGCACTGCTGTTCATTTCATCTCTGCAGGAGGGGGGGGGGGAACAAGTCTACAAGTTGCAAACTGAGCTTTACTTTATAAAATCCAAACCATTCCTTTTAATCATTCTTTATGGATCTGTGAAGTTGCAAAGGAGTCGTTTTCCATATAAGCTAGTTCTTAATTAGTTAATAAAAATAATTCACGCATCTCAATTCTGAATTCATCTCACAGTCTGAACATATATTTTCACAACACTTCTTTGATATAGAAAAAAGCCCCGTAGGGTCTGAAATATCAAGGTGGTAAGTAGTAGTATGGGATGTTTCACTGAGGCTTGGCTGTAAACATCAGCCATAGAAAGCTAGCTTGTGCTGAGGCTGCATTCAGACATGGGTTTATTGTTTAGTTTTACTGGTATAATTGCTAAGTGCTTCTGTCCTGATCACTAACATTCCTGTTACAGGTAGGTAGCAGTGTTGGTCTGCCATAGTCAAAACAAATAATAAAAAAATTCTTTCCAGTAGCAATTTAGAGACCAAATAAGCTCATACCAAGAACAACTTAGTTGGTCTCTAAGGTGCTACTGTAAAGAATTTTTATTTATTTTGTTTTGACTAACATTCCTTTTATACTGCAGCACCTGTTGCATTTTAGAACTTGGGCTTTTTGATCATATGCTGCCATGTTGTGCTAAATATTAAATGGTGGTTAAATAACTATATGCTGGGATAGCACCCCAAATTTTGTCAATACAGAACTCCAGCGATTTTCCAAATTAAGGCAATTGCAAATTATTTTTTTTCCTGGAGAGAATTAACATGGGCATGCGTGCTAAACTTCCACTAGATTTCCATAAGTGGCTTTTGCATTGCGTGAAAGATCACATAAATCACAAAAATGCACAGGTAGGCAAATGCTAGGAAGACATAACTAAGTGACATCTGGATCCAGCCTTCGTATGAACATTTAGTCCATCTAACTCCATATTACCTACACCAGTTGGCAGCAGCTTTCCAGGGTTTCAGAAAGGGGTCTTTACAAGGTCTACGACAGAGGTTGAACATGGGGTATAAAGGATGTGTTCCACCAGTGAGCAATGTTCCACTGGCGACAGCATTATAATACATGCTCAGGGCTTGTATTCCAATAAAAAAGGACTTGTTGGAGAAAGTTTCTTTCTTTTCTTTCAAAACCCTAATAAAATGCATTTAGGCTCAACCTGGCAGCCTTTAAGTAAGTGCTACGTACCTTGCTGCTTTCAAAACATGGGGTCGCTGCCTTGGAACAGGAACCACATGTTATAAACATAAACATTGGAAGGTTAATACTTTCGTATATTTCCACAGCTACAGAAGCAAGCCTTAGATGCAGCTCCTCTTTGAAAGAGTCACATGCATTTTTCTCCCAATGCGACACAGTGTCACACATTTTAAGGCAGGCATTTTAATTCCTGAACACACGCCGATTTGTCTTCAAAGAAGGACCAGCTTTACAGCACAGTTTGTGCTTTGATCACAAGGGCACAGCCATAAAGTATTTGTCCCTGAGTAGTTCCAGAGCAATCCGGGGAATGCACTTCAGAATAAAGTGGACTAAAAGGTCCAACACTCAAAAAAAGAGCCCTTGGGGAATCCCATGCTGGGAACACTTAACCACTGCAGAACCAGCCAAGATCAACAAATGATGTAAGCTTCCCACTGGCATTTATTAGACACACTTGGAAATAGGCCTACAACATGCACCAATGCACTCTGATCAAAAGTACAGATCATCTTCCTAACTCTGCTATGGGAAGTGGGCTGAGAAAAGATCTCATTTATAAAGCTTCCTGATGTTAGAAAGGCTATAGCCAGAACATTTCTCCACCCCACTCTCCATAACAAGTTTGGGGAGATCAGGTTTACTTTCAGATATTTATCACTAGACAAGATTAGCAGCAAGGCTTTTCCTTTCCTCAGTACTACCATGATGAGAAGAACACTTAAGTTGTGTCTCAACATCTCCATTCAAGGATGCATGAGAACACTTACGAGCAGTGCAAAACTGTAAATTTCCTGAGGTATTACTAAACTGCATGTAGACAGGTTAATAAGAGAATACATATTTAAAGAAGGAAGGGATTTCTTTCCATGGTTTTTTTTTTTTTTTTTTTTTAAAGGAGCGTGTTCATGCTAGTTTATTGAAGAAATGCTTCAGAATTGCAGCTCCTAGGATGATGTGGCCTTATTGATATTTCTGCATCAGTTCAATTATATCTTTGTACATGCGCTGTGGGGCATCGAGGCCCCAGATGAAATCCAGATGTTCCCATTCAGGGATATTCTTGTGGTAAACTAAGTTCGGGACCTGAGTCATCAATAGGGCAATGTCCTTTGGGTCAGCAAGCCAGTCATGACCGCCAGTCCAGAGAGCTGTTGGAACAGTCATCTCCTTTACTTTGTAGAAAGGTGGTGTTGGCTAAAAGGGAGGGGGGGGAGAAACAGATTTTATTTTTTAAGGGCAGGTTTGTAGTTCAGAATACAACAAAGATTTATGGATTAAAAAACACCATATGTATACACAGTCTACATTAGGAATGTGGCCTTCTGGATATTGCTGGACCACATCTCTTATCACAGGGGTGTCCAACTTCCAAGAGGCTGCAATCTACTCCCACTATAAATAAATTGGCAGTGATCTACCCATTGGATTGACCAAAGTTGTGGAGCTTTTTTTTGGAGAGGATGAGCAAAGTTGTGGAGCTTTTTGGGGGAGGGCTAAGTCAAAGTTGTTGAGATTTTTTTAGGGAGAGGGATCAGCGCTGTTGAGCTTTTGGGGGGGAGCGATCGCTGGAGATCACAGGATCGACCAGGGACAGCCCGCGATCAACCGGTAGATAGACCTGTTGGACAGCCCTGTCCTATCAATATCACTGGTCATACAGTCGTACCTTGGAAGTCGAATGGAATCCATTCCGGAAGTCCGTTCGACTTCCAAAGCGTTGGAAAACCAAATTGTGGCTTCTGCAGCCAATCAGAAAATGCGGAAGCCCCGTCAGACATTCAGGTTCCAAAAGAACGTTCACAAACCAGAACAATCACTTCCGGGTTTGCGGCAATCGGGAGCCAAAATGTCTGACTTCCAGGGTGTTCAGGATCCAAGGTACAACTGTACTGGCTAGGGCTGATGGGAGTTAGAGTCCATTGCACTGCAGGTTTCTATTATGTAAGCAACATGCGTGCTCACAAATGAGTGAGAAATTCTTACCTGGTTGTAGTGAGCCATGTTTGCTTTCTTGCTACCCCAGTCAAAGGCTTTGAACTGCCCGGACTTCACAGCCTAAAAGAAGAGGCATGCTGCATTTGTAATGTTTGCATATACCTTCACATTCATTCATTCATTCATTCAATATTCAGGAGGATTCTTTAAACATAATTAAGGGTATAGATTCTACCTGAGCCCAGTGCAGCATGTTCTGAACAGATGTCCCAGCTGGACAGTGTGTTGAATATACATCTACTCGAGTCTGTAAGAAACAGCAACATTATCAAGTGAAACCATCACAAAATGCCACAGCCACTTAATTTATTTTGTTCTATTTGGTTTATTTGAATGAAAGTACTGCATCAGAGATCATGCAGTTCTGTGTTTATTTGCAGCAAAATAGTAACTACCAACAGCTCTTTACAGAGATCAACTTGGCACTCCAAACAAGCTGCAAATCTCAGTATTAAGTTACCAAGCAGTGACATTTACCTTAGGGCAAGGTATTTCAGTTTTAACTAACGTCCCACAACATTAATGCATTTTACATATTACATAGCAAAATTATTTCAGTGCAATCATATGAATGTGTTGTGAGAATTAAGTTTCACTGTGTTCAGCAAGGCTTTACTTCCCAGGTATGTTTAAGCCCTGATAATTCATCCCATGATCCAGCACAACTTCCCTAGGGCCAATGCAGATATGACAATGAACAACTGTGGGTGTATCATGAGATTGCATACTCTCGCCTCTCTAGCACATGAACTAATCCTACCCTTCTTTCACGCTGTATCCAATAGCTACCAATCATGGTTAAGGGGCGTTCTAGGATTCTAATTGGGAAAGGCTAAAATAGAATTCAGGAGCACTCTTGACCATGTTCATACTGAGTCAATATGGCAGGGAAAGAGTGCCTAATGCCACAGCCTGCTTGTGATCTACAATACATTCTTAGTTTCTGTTCACCAGTCCTGATTGGTATTCAGGGTGTGGCATAACAACTACAAGCATTCACTTCACATCATGGTTCACATCGTAATTCTAACGCTGTAGTGTGCCACAGATCAATTCATATTTTTATATGCATTTGTACAAGCTGGAACATAACAATTGTGTTATGTTCCAGCTTGTACAAATGCATAAAAAAATTCAACATAATCTTATGATTACATGAGTGTACTTTGTTCACGTTGTTTATCGTTGTAACCCTAGGAAAAGAAGAAATCTGGTGGAAAAGCAATGAAATAACAATAACTACATTCAGAAGATCACCTAATAATCCACACCAACGTTTTTTCCCCCTTTCCATTTTTACAAAGTGGGTGGTCACGACTTAGTTCTATGCCAGTCACTGTTTTGTTTTTGTTGTTTTGTTTTTGTATACCGCCCTTCATCTGCAGATCTCAGAGCAGTTCACAACATAAAATTACAATATACAATCCCATAACAGGAAGAGAAACATATGGAACTATGAGTTATACCCAAGCAATCATGTGTTTTCCAATATGCCAAAACAACATGAGCAGACACTTGTAAGATTCAAGCAAATTTTGCCCAAGGTAAATTAAGATATTGATGGCATAAGCTGTAATCATTTTAGAAAAGTTCACACACATCCAAGTTATTTAGATCATTCTACCTTTTATTAGGTAGTCAGAAAACTTACCATATTTAAGTTTTTCTCATTAAACCCACATAGTAGGAAGAAAACATTGCCGCAAAGATAATCAAATATGAAATGGTCACATAAGTGAGTAGCAAGCCAGCTCATAACTTTGTTCTGAGGGAGAAACTGCTTAGTTCCAAACATTGCCTGCCAAAACAAAAACATTAGTACATAGGTCATTAGGTTAAGTCAGTCGTCTGTTTCTGTGGATATTTCATTAGGTTAAGTCAGCGTCTGTTTTCTGTGGATATTCTAATCATATCAAGTAGCAACAAAGCAGCAACTATTATGAGAATCTTCTACTCACTTAGGATAGAAAACCCATTCAAATCCCACACACATAGGCAAAAGGATCCTGCACTATATTCTCAACACAAACATTGTCACTACAGCCCACTGAAGGAAACAGTATAAAGTAGCTACAGCAACACCCTGATGCCAAGTGGCAGCATCAACCAGTTTGAGCAGCTTAGGTGCTGAAGAGCGTTACAAGCAGTCTCGGGTCAACTGATGTGTTTACTTTTGAAGTGAGCCATTCATTCAGGCTTTTGTTAAAAGGTATGTTCCTTCTTTTCTTCAAGTATGTACAGAGCCAACGAAAAAGCACATTCCCAAGTACTTAGCTACATCCAGCAACAATTACGGCCTGTGGTTCAAGCAAGTATTTGGTCCAAAATACATACCTTGAACATCAGTTCAGGAAACACTCCAATCTTGGCTAACGGGCTGGTTGAAAACTTTACAGTGGCTACCGGCGCCAGTCCAAAGAACATCTTTACCTTCTTTGCTAGCTGTGGCATGGTTGAAAATGCAATGAACGCTGGGTAGTGGGATGGAAAAGGAGAGAAGAGAAATGAATATAGCTAGCTGGGCATTCGCAAACAAAACCCAAGATCAAAATTTTAAGCTCAGATTTCTCATAACAAAAGCAATGAAGTATTTTATGGCTTGTGTGGAACCATTTACAATAAGAACCTTCAAGTCAAAAGGAAGTTTTTTTTTTTGCATTAAGAAATCTGAACCCTTCTTTTATTTAAAAAAACTCAAAGTGGCTTATGAAATTACTATTGCAACAAACGCTAATATAACCAGCATTGGCAAAATTTAAAAGTGGGGGGAAAGATACATGAAATCAGAGTGAAAACCTGTGTCAGGGAACCGTCAGAGCCCAGAGGGGTGGTGGAAGAGCTCTGCGAGGCTGAAGGTTCCCAACACCACCAGAGCAGCACGGAGACATCCTGCGGGGAAGGCCACTTCCGCCCTTGAGCAGGAGGTGGATTTGTGGGCATCACGGCCCGATCAGCGTGTGGGGGCTGGGCTCAGCCCCTGCATGACTGGTAGAATATCCAATGCATCACAGGTAGGCCAACCAATCCAGTGGCCAGGTGGGGCATGTCTTAGGCTTTCTTTAGAAGGAGACAAGCGGGAATCTCTCCCCACTTTGCCCCAATTCCCAGAATCTGAGAGTGACTAAGGTGGTCACGGACTTTTGAGCTCTGCGCAATGTATATAGCTGTACAATAAACCTTGTAAATAAGAGGATCCGGAGTCAGGACTCTTTACTCGTGAGAAGCCACTACAGAAACCTCACAACCTGGCAGAATAGAAAGGCCTTAGCAGCACACATGAAGTTTAAACAGAGGGGACTCAAGCACACCCCCTCTATGGATGAAGTTTTTTTAACTGGCGATTGAAACAGCAGAAATATACTTTATTGCTTTTGACCAACTTAAAAACATTTACGGTTGCATATATATCCTCAACAGTGTAATAATTGTAAATTCACTTAATCAATATACTTAAGAATCACAAAAACATGAAGAATGACAGGTCAGTGGTGAGGTTAAGATATGACTGTGTTGGTTATTCAACTGCAGATTCTATTCAACATAGCACTGAGGCCAAATATTCCATTAGAGCAAGGAGTTTCCTTGTGCAACAGAATGTTCTCTCCTATATGTGACCCCCTGAAACTGTCTTTGGGTTCACCCAACTCTCCAAAGCAATTTAAAGCAGATGGTACAGGGGAGGAAGAGAAAATCTCTTTTACTACTACAAAAAGTGAGTTGATTACTGCCCTGTGACTTTTCTGACTGAGAATGATGGTTTGGCCCACACATTCCCTCCTTGCCTTCTCTCATGGGCCTTAATGCAATACTTCCTGGGTTTGTCAGACTGCAGCTTCCTGTTACAATTGGGTAATGGTTGTTTTTATTTCCAATGTGTGTCCAGTGAGACCATGTGTAATCACAGTACTATGAACAAGCTTCCTCCTAAAAGTACTGTAATATGGAATAGCAGCTGTACAAAGAAATCTGTGGCTATTAGAATTGTCAATGTGCATTTAAGAAACCTGCAAACTACCCATTATGGTGCCCTGTGAATGGCCAACATAAAATATTTGCTCCTGTCCGTTTTGTTCAGGATAAAATCTATTGAAGCGGGAAGGTCATATCTAGCCATTTCATCAAAACTGCAAAGGAAAGGAAAGGAAAGGATTTGCTAGTCTCAAATGCAATGTTCTCAGCACAATGCAATCAAAGTTCACCACAGACCCATCAAGTCCCCAAGTCTCTGAACATTTGTGGAGCAGCTTTTTGTTTTTTTTAAATCAAGCCATTACTCGTCCTCCTTAGATATCTCCACAGGCGCTGTTCAGAAATGGTCAATGCCACACTATGAGCAATTCACTACACATGAAGAAAGGCCACCACCTAGTTAACAGCAACCACGTGGCTACCACAATGTGACAGTTTTAACAGACAAGCTGTCTTTAGATGTCAGCAGCACCTGGAAAACTAACCAAGGCAAACTAAACTTTCACCACAGTTATTATAAATCATCATGGCAGTTTACAAATGCAACACTGACAGACTGGAAGAGGAAGACAAATCCTTCTGGAAAAGGGAGATGAAAAAGCCATGTTTCTCCCGGTGTGATGAATACTGGAAACGTTGGGAGAAACAACTTTTTTAAATGTCAATTTGGGAGGAACAGAATTTATGCAGTGGGCAGCGGAGGGCTCTGCTTCCTCTCCCGCCCATGTCTGAGGATCTTCTCCCACATAAAATCTAATTCCACCCAAACTCTATTAACACCACTAAGGACGCTTTTCACCACCATCGTTATATATTAAATGTCTTACCTGCACTTCACCCTGAGGTATCAGGGTGGGTTGCAACAATTTTAAAACGCAGTATTAAGAACAGTTAAAAGGCATTACAATAAAAGAAAATAGGATGGGTCCTAAATTATGCACCTCTGGTGTCAAGGGCCAGGGGAAAGAGATGACTCTTTAGCATATAACAAAAGATATGACAAGTACACCTCTATGAGGAGGGAACTCCAAAACTTAGGGGCTGCCACACAGAATGTCGCTTTCTGAAGCTTTGAGGGTGGCAGAACTACCAAGAGGTCCCATTCTCCCCAAGAGGGTTTGTAGGCATGGGCACCAGGATAAATTTTTAGCGGGGTTCAAAACACTGAAATGGGGGCAAGCCAGTTTCTCATTTTTTTAAAAAAGAGAATAATTGCACCTGTACAATTTGCCACATACCACAGATTTTACAGATGCTAGAAAGAGTTAACTCTTTTTAAAAAAAATTAAGAAAATGAAGGTAGGAATCATGAAGTTGTAGTTCATCTGCCCCTACTGCTGCAGATGCTAGTGTCTGTAGATATTTTAGGCCTAAGTCATTTAGAACTTTAAACACTAATGTGAGCTCCCTGAACTGGGCCCCAAAATGAATTGCCAACTGGTTTCATCCTTTGACGCTGGGGTTATCCCAATTGAGGGCTTCAACCAAGCACACAATTCCCCATATGTACAATATGTGAAATTGTTTATTTAACTACCAATATGAAGAGCATGAGTCTAAAGGGCAAAACCAGGAACCAGCGACATGCAAATAAGTTTAGATATTTCACTCTACCTGAACATCCAGAATTCTTCTTGGTCTGCTGTATAGTGTATGTGTTTTCTGGACCAGGTGTTCCCTCTACTGTTTCCTAGCCAAACATCATAGCCAGCATCAGCCAGTATGAAGCCCAGGCTGTTGTAGTCCAGATTTGTCACCCAGTTGCTGCCAGCAGCAAGCAAGCCGTGCTGGCAGAAACACTGAAGGCTTGGGACCTGAAAGTGAAATGTTTTAAGCAAAGTTACTGCTTCAGTGTCTGCTTCCAAAAAGACGAGATCCACTGAAATTTTTAACGCCAGTCATGCAATCATTCCATGTCTGCTGTAAACATGGGGCAAAGAGAATGCACAGCCAGCAATTCCACAAGTGGCGTCTTTTAGTCTGGAATGAATGGAGGGGATAGTCAACCAAGTTTTGCTCGCTGAAATTAATGAGCATGTCTAAGTCAACAACAGGTCTTCTCTGAGTAAAACTTGGTGGAATCACTTCTGAATGCAATGCGGAAAGCAGAGCAAACACAGTTTTTTAATACCCAACCTTTGCTCTGTTCAATACAGCTCTTATTTTATCTAGAAGTATGAGAAATCAAAACACCAGGCTTAAGTGTCCTTTGGGAAAACGTTCTTTTCTTCTATCACTTTGATACCTTGTACTAAAATTCTCCTTCATTACAAACAGATCCACAACCCCGCTTAACAGTTTTACCACTGCAAGAACCATCACTGAATGTATCAAAAACAGGATATTTGACACAAACAGCCACAAGATAAACTGAAACCGAGGGAAACGAGCTACTTTTCCCTAGATACTTGCTGCCTCTTAATTAGAACAGACCAACTGTGTAGGTCAAAGTTTCCGTGGTTGTTAAACATCGCTAGGGTATTCATTAAGCTAAACAAATTCTTTGTTCTGCTCCCCCCCCCCACATATCAAACCTTATAATGGAAGAGGGGCGGAAAATGAGACATTGAAGCTACAGGAAGCAGGAGGCTCAGACCATCTGCCTTTTCTTCATGGTGCCACCTGTGCCTCGACTACCAAAAATCATCACTTGTTATCGACTATCCTTTACTCAGGCTTCACAAATGCAACAGCCTCAGATTGTCCTAGCTCCATACCTTGGAGTGAACTCCTTTTACTCAAGGAAAAAGCTGCAGTCAAGAGAGACAAAGGCACTGGGACACTGAGCTGGATGTGCTACCACCTCCACCATTTTTGAAAGAAGAGGTAGTTAGTGAGTCTCTGTGAATGGCTGAAGCAAGTGCATCTGTGACAACTGCAAAAAGACTCTTTTGCAACTAAAGAGATCCGCCCCCGCCGCCCCCAAAAGATCACATGCACTTCCCTGTCACTTGTGTCAAGGTGGTGATGTCAACATGGACTATGAACTAGTTATTCTAGCTTCCCTTTCTGCCTACCACCATACTTCCCCACTTCTTTTAATAGCTCAGGAAAGGATTAAATATCCTTGACTTCATCTATTAGTATGGCCTGTTTATTTTGAAATCTTAAAAGAAAAAAGGAACAAGAACATGTTGGGCAATCGTGTGCACTTCCTCCCACATTGCTGAGCAGCTGGTGAGACCCACAAAATACAAAAATACGGAAGAGGGCAACTTGGCTGGCAACCATCACTTTTATAGGAAAAAGGAGACCACCATGTTATTTTGCAACATTGGATAGCAAGAGACACCCAAGAAAGCAAAATGGATAACAATAAAAAGAACAGCAGGTTGCCCAGTCATTATCAACATACAAGTATCCACCCTACATCTCCAAGAATGGAAAAGAGAGCCAACAAACCTGCACTGCTTGGGAAGAGACATGCCAGCACCCTATGGGCAAATTAAGGAATGAGAACTGGGGGTGGAAGAGGGGCAAGAGCTTGTGCCTGGCCTATGTCCCCACGCGCTTAGCAAGGCTTCCTGTGCTCCTTTGAACCAAAGCCATCTCATACCCAACTTCTGAGGGTGGGTGGGTGGAGTAGCTTTAGCTCAGACCTGCTCAGTCGAGTACAATGTTTCCACACCTAATGCCTTTGGGAAAAGAAGCAGGGAATGTTCACTTCCCCACATGAAGAGAGAAAGTGCTCTGCTCCTACCATGCCCTTGTGGCATATGTAATGAAGCCATACAAGCAAAACTGGTCCCAGTGGAGGCAGAATGGTGCCAGGTTTTGGATGCACTCCAAGTGTGGTAATATTTATCTGAATGTATTGCAAATTCTCTGTGGCCCAGATTATGCTACTGCCTTTGTGGGAGGGGATAACCCTGAAGATAAAAAAAGACTCTGAAAATACACAGTTAAAAAAAAAAGTAAAAAGCTAAATAATAATACCTACCAGCCTTCCCTTCTCTCCTCATGCCCCAATTCTTAGATCGTAAAGGGGTTGCGGGCGAGGGGGGCAGGTTCATTTTGTAGGAGTGAGCTCAATAGCAAGGTGTGTATGTATATATAACTTTGATTTTAACTGTTAGTTTCGCTGAACAAAGAATCTGTTATTGATATAAGAACCCTACACTATCAAATAAATTATCTATTTTCACACTGGTGAAACCTGATGTAAGCCAAATTTCTTCAAAGCAAGAAGCCATCATTTCTTTCTCTGTATCTATATCTACATCTCTGCATAGTATGGGACATTTGCATTTATGTGTACACACAATATATTACCTCGAAACACACACTCACCCTTGTTCCACTGATTTATTTTCCCATGAGGGATTCTGTTAATACTCAGGATATACCCATCATCTGTCACCACTTCATATTCCTCGCTGGGATATCCTCTGAATGAAATAATTTCGCTCTGGGAGGGAAAGGAAAGAATGGGCAGCGTTCAGTTGAGAACGTTAGCAAGTGGCTGTAAAAAAGCCTAGACAATTCTTTTCCACAGAAGACAGTCAGTACCTAGAGTGTGCAAAAAGGTGCAAAGTCAGAAAAGGGAGTAGTACTGTCCCACACAATCAGTTTATTTGCCAGTTCCAAAGAAGTCTAATAAGTTATGGCGGTGGCCAGGTCAGCACTCTGTGTGAACTGTTTGGTGACGGCCTTTAAACAAAACCGAACAGTATCCCTGAGGCAATTCAGCTTTCTAGAACTATCAGATTATGTACTTGAGTAACAGACTCAGAGAGCCAGCCTCCAGTTTTCCCAAGAATAATTATCAAGGGAAAGTTTGAAAAAGGGGGGGGGGCGGGGCGAGAGGCTTGAAAGAAGCTGCTGCTGTTGTAGCAAATAGAAGGCATGTTTCAACAAGAAGTCCAACCATCCCTGCGTTAGTGGGTCACGAGAGTGTTGATCAAGACTTGCCAGATAAGAAACATTTTGGAATGTGGGCATATAGTTCTGCTATCCGCCAAGCCTGTTGCTGCCACTTTATATCTTTTATGGGATTATTTTTGTTTCGTTTGTTTTTGTGCATGGGTTTTTTTTGGGGGGGGGAATTCTGTGGGTGTGGGTTGTTGTTGGTTTTTTGGTTTTTGTTTTGCTTTAATGGCTGTAAACCACCCTGAACAATGCAGTTGTATCGGAAGGGAAGGTTACGTTCCTAAAAAATAATAATGAATAAGTGAATATTTTCATGCTCCCTGTAATCCCAACTTTCAGTGAAAATCCAACTTCAGGAATTATCAAGCGTAGCACTAATTGCCACTGATGCCTTTAACTATGATAGATACGACACAGAAAGATAAAAAGGGCTTACATATCATAGTTCCCCCCCCCCCCCCCCCCCCCCCCCCCCCACAAATAGCTTATAGTGCTCGTCGACATTTGTCTTCTCACAAAGTTTTCTGAAGTTGCAAGTCCTTGGATCAAACTTGCCGCGACTATGAGGAGCCACATCCTTGATCTGCATGAAAACAAATTCATCTTTCAGTACACATATGTAAGACTACTTTTCCACAAACCTAAATTAATACTTTTACAGTGAAATCCACAAAGAGAACGATCAAGGATGTGCGCACACGTTTCACAGAAAGAAATGGTACATACAAAGCAGCTTTTGAAGAGTAAGACTAACAGTTTTTAAGAAACAGTTACAGGTAGGAAGAAAGAAAGAAAGAAAGAAGAGAGAGAGAGAGAGAGAGAGAGAGAAAGAACGTGCTTTCCTAGAGGGAAAACACCCCTGTAACAGAGATTTTGTAACAGAGGTTTTGGCCTCACTCAAGATCCAGCATAATTCCATGCACATATACCCAGAAGGGTCCAGGTTTGCAGCCTCGGCTTAACAAAACATTACACATGGTATGAAAGCTGTCTCAGTGTAGTGGTTAAGGGTACAAGTCATGAATTAACAAATATCTTGTCCAAATCTCATTTTATTGGGTGGTTTCACACGGATTGTTATTCTTTTAAGATAATACTGGTCAACTGTATTTGGGTGTTGAAAAGGGACACTTTGAATATTCCTGTTTGGCTGGCATGCCAAATGGATCATTTGAATTGCGACTGCCATTGAAAAGGCTGAATCAACTTGACATCTGCAACCAGAAAAAGGAGCAGTCACCATTCAATCATTTGGTGTGGTGGATCTGCTTCTGAAATTTTCTAGTGACCTGTGGAGGCCACCAGTTCTCCACATGACTGTAATCTGGTGTCAACTTAACACACTTTGTCTTCAAATCAAAAGACCATCCCTTGCTCCCTTTCATATCAGCCATGCCCACACATAATGCTGTGCCAGAAACCCTGACATAATTAACCAGTGTGTGTGCACCCACGTGCAGGACCATCTCCCTGTTGTTTTGCTGTGCCCTCTGAACAAGCAACAAAGCATGCCAGGAGCCAGCATCTAACAAGAGCTTTCCACTATGTGCAAGCCTGGAAACTGTATAGATAATGACTTCAAAACAAGCCATAATATGAAGCCATTATCACCTATAGCCAAACTCCTCTGGCATATATCAGAATATGTATACGTACATGGCATTTCTACAAGGGCATTATATAAACTCATTATTTTAAAAGTTTTTTCTTTGATAATTTGAATCATCAACAAGAGAGGAATGAATTTCAAAAGGTGCAAATACTGAATTTAAAAATAATAGTTACAGGTAGGTAGCCGTATTGGTCTGCCATAGTCAAAACAAAATAAAAAATAAAAAAATTCCTTCCAGTAGCACCTTAGAGACCAACTAAGTTTGTTCTTGGTATGAGCTTTCGTGTGCATGCACACTTCTTCAGGCGAAAGCTCTGAAACTTAGTTGGTCTCTAAGGTGCTACTGGAAGGATTTTTTTTTTTAAATAATAGTAATCTTGTTGCAGTCATCATTCTGTCTCAAAGGGGAGAGTCTTATCTTTCAGATAAAAGGCAGGGAGACATGCACCACCCCAATATGACATGCAAAACATTATTCAGTTTGGCCTTTGATCAGTGACTATGGCTGTCCTTGTTCTGCAGTTTCCCCACATGCCTTTTAACAGCACATGACTGAGAGAAGATAAAGTTCATTGCAATCACGCTTTCCTGAAACTGCTCTATGATCAGCTAAAAGGCCAAGGGGAAAGATAACATAAAAGTCAAGGCACCAAAAGAGTCATTGGTATATTAACATTAATCACATTAAACTGCAAACTTTTCTTTTCTTTTCTTTTCTTTTTTTGCTAACCCTGCCTTCAACAGCACCACAGCACCACATCACCTTCTGATGAAAGATGCATGCGTAAGGCCAGTAGATCAGGCAAACTTATTTATCACAGTTTTTTTAAAAAAAGTTTTAGTCAGCTTTTGAGCCAAATTGTCTCTTGTGAAAGGCTTTCAGCTTTCAAGGCTTTGAAGAAGCAAATGAAGAGTTACCTGTAGACGTTCCAAACCCAAGGGCCACCCAACACAGAGCAGGTTTCAGTATTCCAGCCTCAAGCTTACCAATGTTACCAATGCATGGATTACACTGGTCAAGCTATCCCCATCCTACAGCCAGTCCAGGGAGTTGTACTGGCTGTCAGCCTTCTATTCTTCAGTCTCAGTCTTATAGAACTCAGCAAAGAGGAGTATTGGGGGTGGTGGTGGTAAGAGTTTTCTCTGCCTGTCATTGGCCACCTGCTGTTTTGCCTCTCTGCCTTCCATCCTACTGGTTCCAATGGGCATTAGCCACCATTGATAATTGATTCATTTATTTATTGCAAAATGTATACACTGCTTGATTGTGTAAAAAAAACAACCAAAAATCCTCAAAGCCGTTTACAAAAAGATAAACCAACACTGGTTTAAATGTATCACTGAAATGGGAAACATCCCCTATTTCTGTCTTCTCTTCCTTCCCATTTTCTCTTCCCATCAGTGGGTGGATACTTATTTAACCAAATGGCACAAGAGACATGGCAAAATTCCAGGTCTGTAGAAGTACAACAAATATTTAGGGGGGCAGAGAGAGAGAAGAATGGAACAATTCATTGAGTGCACAGGGCGGGCGTGGGGGAAGGAGGCTGAAATGGAGTAACTCAGGAAAGGGCGTGGCTGGCTACCTGGAATACTGGACAGGAGTACTCCTTGCAGCAACATGTTGTTGCTTGTCTCTCTTTCAGAGAACAGAAACATGGAAGCAGCAGATGTTAAGAAACACACAACTGTTCTAAAAGAAGAAGTTAAAGAAGAAGTGTTACTTGCTAGTAGTGCTAACATTGCCACGAAAGATTTATTTCTCCTTTCACAGATAGCATCTAACAAGCAGAAGTCTCCTGAGAAGCAGGAAAATACGTGTTTTCCCACAACACTAACTACCTTAGCAATGCTCACTGAGGAAACCACTTTGAAAGAGAAATCCCAAAAGAACCTGGAGAGACTTAAAACCAGTAACAAAAACTGCATTCTTGTAAATAAATAAAAACTAAATAAAACCATGACAAATCAACACAGGAATCAATCACAAGGTTGGAGAGTATACATGCCTGTACATGCTAAAGTTATCAGCTAACCAGAGAATAACCAGCCTGGCCTGCCCTTGTGCCTTTTAACTGTGAAAGTTTAACAACTGCTGTGATCTGTAGAAACCAGCAGGTGAAGCATTTCTGGGCATGAAGGTGAGCATCAGCACTGGCTAATGTCTGCTGATGAAGCTGCTTTATACATGCAGGACCTGGTTAACAAGTTGTCAATTCCAGCATAGCACTCTCTCTCCTCTAATTGCCCTGGAATAACCGTCATATTCACAGTTACTAAAATGGGTTAGGATCTCCACTACATTCTGCACAGCTGCAGGGATTACACTGGGAAGTCAGAGGAGCAGTGTTTGAAACTCCCATTGTTCTAGGCGAATTTTGCAACAGGGAATTTCATTAATGTGAGCAGTCTCTGAGCTCTGGGTGCAGTACTGTGCCTAAGATTTCAGATTAAAACTGCCACTGCTGGGAGGAAAGAAGGACCTTTTTCTGCCTCCCCACTTCCAGTCACTCTCTTTAGCCTGGAGAAGAGGCCTTCATAAGAATATTAGGGTGGTTGGCAGGCGAAGAACTAGACCATGTGAAAAATGAACGTAAGATTTTAGCTGCAGTTCATTCATTTTCAAGTTTGTATTATTGTTTGTAAAAAGTGTGCCTAGACACTCCATTGTGGCATCCATAAGAGTTTGGATTTGATATCCCGCTTTTCACTACTACCCGAAGGAGTCTCAAAGCGGCTAACATTCTCCTTTCCCTTCCTCCCCCACAACAAACACTCTGTGAGGTGAGTGGGGCTGAGAGACTTCAGAGAAGTGTGACTAGCCCAAGGTCACCCAGCAGCTGCATGTGGAGGAGGGAGACGCGAACCCGGTTCCCCAGATTACGAGTCTGCCGCTCTTAACCACTACACCACACTGGCTCTCCATAACCTAAGTATAAGGTGCCATTTAGCTCCTAGCTTTCATATTTCAGTTTCTAACACTGCAGAGAAGAGAGGCACTGTGTGTTGCTCTACTCAGTTTCCTGCAGCACCCAGAGTTGAGCCATGATGCAGTGCACTCTCTGATTACAAATTAGAGCTTCTTTCCTTTCTCCCAAGTTGTGTATGCCATATATAATTGAAACATGTCAAGCTACCTTTTACGAAACCATATCATTGGTCAATCCAGCTTATTACTGCACACACCAGGGGTAGCCAATTTGGTGACCTCCAGATATTGTTGGACAACAACTTCCATCATTCCTGACCGTTGGTCGTGTTGGCTGACGCAAGTGGGAGTTGTAGTCCTACATTATCTGGAGGACACTACGTTGGCTAACCCTAGTCTATACTGACTAGTGGCTCTCCAGAGTTTCAGACAGGGTTTTCCCCACGCTGGTCCTACCTGCAGATGCCCAGGACTGAATATAGGATTTTTGCATGCAAAGCTTGTGCTCTACCACTGAACTACAGTCTACAGCTGATGGATCATGGCTCTTAGGAGTGCTGCAATGTTAGCACCATTTTCTTATGTGTTTGTTTAGACCTTTAAAAAAAGGAATTATCCGTACAGCAACAGTTTTCAGAGTTGTTCAGCAGAGGCAATTTCATCAGGCGCAGGTGTCTCTTATCACTGCAAACCGGAGAATACCCCCACTTCTGCACAACTCTCAAAACTTGAAAAAGATCTGCTGCATCTGATGAAGTGGCTTCTAGTCCACAGTATGGGGGTGGCCAACATGGTGCCCTCCAGAAGTTGTTGAACTACAACTCCCATCATGCTGGCTGGGGCTTATGGGAGTGGTAGTCCTTACGACATCTGGAGAGCATCGTATCTGCTACCCTTGCCACAGAAGCTTCTGCCACAATAAATCTGTGGAGGCTTTCTGAAGTGCCACAAGACTCTTGATTTCTACTGCTTTCCCTTTTTAGCTGGCCATCTAGACAGAAAGAAGAGAAAACTGGGCATAAATTTAAACGGATTTCAGGTTGCAGATTAGAATGAACAAGTGGCCTGTGCTGTCTATCAGTACTGTATCCCTATTTCAAGCCCAAAATATGCAGCTAGAAGATGGGGGAAAGCTAATCTTTTTAAAGCACCATCTCACCACTTAAAACTGCAAGAGCTAAAGGGTCCTAACCTAAAGTGCAACCCATTCTTTGTTCCGAGGAACTCGAGTAACAGACTGAAAGGTTTCATAGGAGGGAGAAGCCAAATGGGAGCAGCAAAATTAAGTTCCTACAAGTACAACAACCACTTAGTTACGTCCATTTCCATGCCAGTAATTCATGTGTGATTCATTTCAGCCCGTTATTCAGCATATAAAGAACAAAAAGACACACACTTGAGGACAAGGCAGCGGGAGAGAAGAGTAAGACCTGTAGTGTTAAAGAAGCTAGTTCACTCCACCAGCATGGGCGAATCATAGAACTATAGAGTTGGAAGGGACCCGGAGGATCATCTAGTCCAACCCCCTGCAATACAGAAGCACCAATGGGAGGTGCTGTGAAGGGACAGCCTGCCACTGCTACTTTCCCTCTTTCTAGGTGTTGCCTTATTTGCTGTTGCCAATTCCCTTCTGGTCCATATCGCCATTCCCCACCCCATACCCTCCAGCATTTCTCCGATGAAAAGAGAGACGTCCCCTCCAACATTTTCATCAGGATGTCCTCCTATTGCATCCCCTCCAACCTTTCTCCGATGAAAACAGGGGCTTCCTAAGGAAAAGCCGGACATTCTGGGATCCAATCAGAAACCGGGACGGCTTCGGTCAACCCAGGACTGTCCCTGGGCAAGAGGGACACTTGGTAAAAGGTAAAGGGACCCCTGACAATTAGGTCCGGTCGCGGATGACTCTGAGGTTGTGGCGCTCATCTCGCTTTACTGGCCAAGGGAGCCGGCATACAGATTCCGGGTCATGTGGCCAGCATGACTAAGCCGCTTCTGGCAAACCAGAGCAGCGCACGGAAACGCCGTTTACGTTCCCACCAGAGCGGTACCTATTTATCTACTTGCACTTCGTGCTTTCGAACTGCTAGGTTGGCAGGAGCAGGGACCAAGCAACGGGAGCTCACCCCGTCACAGGGATTCGAACCGTTGACCTTCTGATCGGCAAGCCCTACGCTCTGTTTTTTAACCCACAGCGCAACCCCCTGCCAAACCCCCTTCCCGAAAGCTTTAGCTAGCAACTATCCCCCCATCCCGAGCAAGGGTCCAGCAACAAGCGTCCCTTCGTGCAGGCCACTGGCGCCCTTCAGAACGACGAGCCGGAGCATCCCTGCGCGAGTCGCCAGGCTCCAGGCCACTTTTCGTTCCCTTCCAGGTCTTGGCGCACCATGTTTGCTTATAGCCCGAGGGAAGGGATTCCTCAGTTCCTTCGGACTTCAATGGCCGCAGAGCACCAAGCACAAGAGGCGCCCTGTTGACTCCCCCACCCTGCCTCCCTTCAGGCGATGCCCTCTCTCCTCGCCCCTTGCGCGCTTGGAAAGCGAAGCCACTCACCGGAAAGCAGAGGGACGAAGGAGTTGCAACCCAGGCTTCTTCCCCTCAGCTGCCAAACGGGGCGCGCGGCACAGCCAACCCCAAGCCTCGCTTGTCCCTCTCAGGCCACGCGCGCCGTCCAATCAGAGCGCGCGGAGGGGAAGAGAATGCCCAATCTCCTCGTCGTCTCCTCCTCCCACCCAGCCGAGGCCTGGGCGCCGGTGGTCGGGGGTTCGCAGAGGCAGCGGACGAGGCTGAGGGAGCGCGGGCTGGAGTCGGTAATGGCGCCGCCGAGCGTCAACTGCGGGGCAAGGGCAGCCCGCCTCTACGCATTTATGGGCTTCCTCTTCCTCTGGCGTCCGCGCAAAGGAGCTCTCGCGGTGGTGACTCATGCGGGCATGAGCACATTTACGAGGAGGCGAGTCGCTTTGAACTCCCTGGAAGCTCCCGCAGACCGAGTGAGACCATCCAGGCTAATATTGCCAGCTCTGGGCGGCAGCAGCTCATCCGGGCATCATAGAAGGGAAGCTTCCCAGCCAGCCCTGCCTAGAGATGCCAAGGACCGAACCCGGGACCTTCTGCAGGCAGAGCAGAGGTTTCTGCCACTGAGCTACTTCTCAAGTGTCCAGGAGTGGCTGTAGTATGCGGGATAACCAGTGCTTTTTTTCTTTTAAAAAAATGTTTAGGGGTACTCTCATTTTGACTCAAGAAAATCACCACTTTATAGTTCAAATCGGGGGAAATAAATACAGTAAACGGACAAAAGTACAAAGAACATGCATTACTTCATATTACACAGCTGGCAACGCACAGTATTGGCATGAGGTTGTGTGCACTAACATCTTCCCGATTCCTCTGCTTGCTGTTGGTGTCGATCACCAAATGTCCTCCTTTCAAAAACCATGAATTTATACACACTGAAGGTTTAAACCAGGGGTCAGCAAACTTTTTCAGCATGGGGCTGGTCCACTGTCCCTCAGACGTTGTGGGGGGCCAGACTATATTTGGAAAAAAATATGAACGAATTTCTATGCCCCACAAATAATCCAGAGATGCATTTTAAATAAAAGGACACATTCTACTCATGTAAAAACACGCTGATTCCCAGACCTTCAGCAGGCCAGATTTAAAAGAAGACTGGACCGGATCTGGCCCCCGGGCCTTAGTTTGCCTACCCATGGCTTAAACAAACTCAAAGGAGGCCCTACCAATTTTATCAATACTGAGTTGGCTACAGTGTTTAAATGCAATGAAGCTCTTGTTGGAGTCAGTATTAAATTCATCAGGTAGATTCACAAAATGTTGAGGGGTATGCGTACCCCTGTGTACCCCCAGAAAAAAAGCACTGGGGTTAACCCAGACTGAAATTCTCAGGTGCCAGAAAAGGCTATTTATAATGTATGCAACAACTGTGGCCCTTGTTTGGTTAGCCCCAAAATGGAAAGTGAGCAAAGTCCCAACTAAAGATGGTTGGCAACTGAGGTTGACAGAAGAATATGTACAACTTGCAGATTTAACATATACAGTAGAATAAGAGAGCATTAGAACGTGCATTTAAAGAAGATTGGAAAACGTTTATTTGATATATGGAAAATAACTATACATCTGGAAATTCTGGCAGCATTAAGACAAAACACTGAAGTGAAAAGAGAGGTCACAACCACTAAAAGGGTCTGAGATTTGGACCAATGAAAATGAGTTCACTAATATTGAAAAAAAAGTAGCATGCCAATACCTCAGTGGGCAAAATGTGGCAAGACACTAGCAAATGAAAGTGTCCGTTGAGGCATCGCGGTGGGCAGGGGGAGCATACCAGTTTTTAATACAAGCCACTTGATTCTCCCCACCCCCCAAATAATAGGCAACCAGTTTTTAAGAGCAAGAAAGCTTTGCACCATCTATGACAGGAAGAATGGACTGATCCGACTTGTTCACAAAGTTGCTTCAAATGCAACTTTGATGAACAGCTTTCTTCACAGAGAAACCCTAGCTTCAAAGTAGGTGGACCCTGTTCTAGGAAAATGTGTGAAAATTAAGAAAATTGTTAATTTAATCAAAAGCAGTACTCCTCATACAAGTTCTCTGCAAAGCAGTGGGTTCTGTACTCCAAACTCTTGTTGTGCATAAAAGTGAGGTGATTGTCAGGAGGACAATTGCTCACAAGGCTATTCTGGTTTTCTTCAGAAATAAATAATGAGCATGTGCTTCGTTTGACAACTCATGGTGGCTTTTACCACTTTTGACTGGTTTTTGAGTGGTTGACTGGTTGATCAAAAAGTAAATAATTGCTTCCGTCAAAGGAGAAGTTATGTAATATGTAGAGCAGTTAATTGGTTCAGTGCCTATTTTTTCCCCAAAACTATGTGAGGATGTACAGTGAGCACAATTATTCACTGTGGACACAGAGTCACTGGAATCAAGATACGAGTTACAAGAACAGTTCCTTGAGCTCTCTTGTGACACAACCTTAAAAGTGAAATTTCAGCAAGTAACATTACCAAAGTTTTGGATTTCAGTGACTAAAGAATACATACCCAGAATTGGCAAGTGAAACAATCATCCACCTGCTGCTATTTTGTATACCACTTGTCTTGTGATCAGACTTCAAGAATCATAAAAAAAAACAGTTTAGCTGCATGGAATGAGATGTGACTTAGCCTTTCTAATATCACTCCTCACTGGAATGAAATCTGGAAGAACAAACATGCCCAGATGTCTCACTGAAATTGTGAGCAAGTTGGTTGGGGAATCACTAGTTTTCAATAGCTTCTCAGCCTTTGGGCAAAGAACAACTGTAAAAAAAAACATTGGTTTTCATCTGTGTAGTAGCAATACTAAGCTTGCTCTGTGAATTGCCATTTTAGGATTAATCATGTGCCTTATTAGTGCTACTAAATATAAATAAAAAACGAATATGTAGAAGTAGGTCCCATGTTGCAGGTTGGAAGTCAGAGGTGGGTCTTGGGTCTGGACCATTTGAAGCCTAAAAGCCAAAAGCATAAGGGACGCGGGTGGCACTGTGGTCTAAACCACAGAGCCTACGGCTTGCCAATCAGAAGGTCGGCGGTTTGAATCCCCATGACAGGGTGAGTTTCCGTTGCAGTCCCTGCTCCTGCCCACCTAGCAGTTTGAAAGCACGTCAAGTGCAAGTAGATAAATAAGGTACCACTCCGGCGGGAAGGTAAACGGCATTTCCGTGCGCTGCTCTGGTTCGCTAGAAGCAGCTTAGTCATGCTGGCCACATGACCCAGAAGTTGTCTGTGGACAAACGCCGGCTCCCTCAGCCTATAGAGCGAGATGAGTGCCACAACCCCAGAGTCGTCCGCGACTGGACCTAATAGTCAGGGGTACCTTTACCTTTGACTTTACTCTAAAGCATAGAGTGCTAGTGAAATTCTTAAGAAGGTTTATTGTTTTGTCTCACAATGACTCCGATTACCGCAGAGCTGTAACAACGAACATATTCTAGTTAAGATGATAACAAATTAACCCTAGACTAACAGCTGGTTTCTATTTTTGTTGAAAACACAAACATAACTACTAAAGAAAGGTAACTATGGCAGCTTGTGGATATCACAGCACCACCCTGTGGTACATAGGCAAATATGGCATGATGCCTTGTTTGAGCAAAGCCTCAAGTCCTTTTTTTCTTTCTTTGTAAATAAAATGACTGCGCTCTATACATCTTATATAATCCAAAGGACTGTATTCCTTTTACACAGCATCTTTGTGATCCAAAAGGATCACTTTCTTGCTAAAATATGCTGTTTGGTGAATTTTGGTTGTACATATTTTGTTCTCTGAATTTCCATGAACTTGAGCCCCAAGAGCTGCGCAGGAGTCCTGGAGCCTTGGACTCTCCTCACTGCCTTTGGCTGTTGCCAAGCAGAGGAGCAAACCCTAGGCTGGCTGGAGCCTTCCGCCTGGCAGTCTGCTTTCTTTGTCTCCCCTCCTGCATTCCCCGCCTTGCTGCTAAGGATGGGCAAAGTGGAGCAGCTGGGCATCTTCCATGTTGCAAGGAACAAATGGTTCCAGAAAACTGGGATGGGTGGAGAGATACAGATTCAACATATTTCCTTTTTGCAGAAAGGCAGCAAAACAGACTTTTTCTTTTCTTTTCTTTTTTAGTGCCTGGGGCATACTATGTAGGTGGTGAGCTGTGTGTCGTTTGCTTTGTCCGTTACAAATTTATGCAGGCCTGTTTTAACACACACATGCAATCTGATTTGGTAAAATGGATGGGTGGATCACATGTGTTAAAAACAAAAGGAGGACACCCGCTGAGTAAAATAAACATGTACAGAGAACCAAAATTAAGTAACAGTGCAATGTTGGGTAATCCCAACATTGCACTGTTACTTTCACATCTGTGCACACCAGAGGGTGGGGCGTGATGTAGGCCTTGGCTTATCTGCTTCCTCCTTTTTTGCCTGGACTGGCAGATAAGTTCTACTGACACCACTTTTCTTCCAAATTCAGACCCCAGCAGGCAAGCTTAAAAGTACATTGATAACACTAGGCTGGTGGCGTCAGGCTAGCCTCCTTCCTCTACTCAGCATCTACTAAGACTGCCCAGCAGGCACTCCTCACTCACTGCCATCATTTGCACAGATATGACTACCCTGAGCAAGCAAACAAGCAGCACACAGCTAGTCTCAGTGGCATTTCAAACTGATGTCCACTTCAAACTGCATGTGTGCAAGCAAGCACCACTTTTGAAACACATTCTTCCATCGTCCCCTGGCCAGGTGCATCTGTGTGGAAGACATACACGTGCAAAACAACAACAACAACAACAACAACAACAACCCAAAAGGCATATATACATATAGAGTGAAGGGAAAACCATTCATGCAGTGCCATCCTATCTATGTATTAACTGAGGAAGAAGCCCCTTGTGACTTACTAATAGGGGTAGAAAAGAAATTGGATAGAGTTTGGATTTAAGGGCAAAGTTACCAATAATCTGCACTTTCCAAAAAATCATGTGAATTGAAACTGCCATTCTTCACAATTCACACTTCCCTGAATTTTCCAATGCAGTTCTCCATCCATCTTAAGATTCACTTTCCACTTAAATATCCTGTTGTGTACTACAGGAGGCAACTATTTAAAAACAGCTGAACTGAACAGAAGCATACCCCTTCTGTACTCAAGTGTGGCTCAGGCTGCAAATCTACAGTATATACACACTTGTTGCGGGGCTCACTTGTTTTTCGGCATGTACAGGATTCAGCTTTTACTCCCTGGTAGTATGGCGTTGTGGGTTAAACCACAGAGCCTAGGGCTTGCTGAGCAGAAGGTCAGAGGTTCAAATCCCAGCGATGGGTTGAGCTCCCGTTGCTCAGTCCCTGCTCCTGCCCACCTAGCAAAATCACATCAAAGTGCAAGTAGATAAATAGGTACCACTTTGGTGGGAAGGTAAACAGTGTTTCCGTGTGCTGCTCTGGTTTGCCAGAAGCAGCTTAGTCATGCTGGTCCCTGAATTTTCCAATGCAGTTCTCCATCAATCTCTTAAGATTCACTTTCCACTTAAATATCCTGTTGTGTACTACAGGAGGCAACTATTTAAAAACAGCTGAACTGAACAGAGCATACCCCTTCTGTACTCAAGTGTGGCTCAGGCTGCAAATCTACAGTATATGCACACTTGTTGCAGGGCTCACTTGTTTTTCAGCATGTACAGGATTCAGCTTTTACTCCCTGGTAGTATGGCGCTGTGGGTTAAACCACAGAGCCTAGGGCTTGCTGATCAGAAGGTCAGAGGTTCAAATCCCAGCGATGGGTTGAGCTCCCGTTGCTCAGTCCCTGCTCCTGCCCACCTAGCAAAATCACATCAAAGTGCAAGTAGATAAATAGGTACCACTTTGGTGGGAAGGTAAACAGTGTTTCCGTGTGCTGCTCTGGTTTGCCAGAAGCAGCTTAGTCATGCTGGTCACATGACCCGGAAGCTGTACGCCGGCTCCCTCAGCCAGTAAAGTGAGATGAACACCGCAACCCCAGAGTCATCCGCGACTGGACCTAACGGTCAGGAGTCCCTTTACCTAGTATGTTAAAAATTGCACCTTTCCCCTCTTGTACAGCAACTCAGGGTCTGTAGTGGCCAAGTAAAAGGGAAGACAGGGATCTAGCACCTATAACAAACAGACTGTAGAAGAGGGAATTTCAGCAGGATTAGCTTCACACACTTTGGACCTCCCCCACCCATGGGTACAGTATATACCGGTAGCCAAACATTTAATCACTGATGTAGTCTAGTCTAAACAGTGTCATGGGGTCAGAGGAACAGGAATCAGATTCCCTGTGTTTGTGTGTGTGTGTGTGTGTGTGTGTGTTTTGGTTTCTGTTTCCAGGGTCTTGGGCTCATAAGTTTCACTTTCCATTCTCCTTTTACAAGCAGAGAACAGATTCTCATAAACACTGTGAAGGGCTATAAAGAGGAAAGAGCATACCCAGTTTTATGGGAAGTTTCATTACACCTTATAAGCAATCTGAGACTATGGGGTAAGTAACAAATAATAGGTTACTGTGTACAGTGTTTGCTGGTTGTTTGTATTATTCATATGAATGCTATAGATAAAGAAACACTTTTTTTGCTTTGCTAGATAAATATAGATAGATAAAGAAATATGGAGCTTAAAAATTACTTGAGGGAGGGCATTTGAGACAGGTCGCTATCACAGAAAAGACCCACTGTGGCATTGTCACCAAATGGCAATTCATTTTTTTTAAAAAAATAATTTTTTATTTTTTATACTAAATTACTAAAAAAATAAAATATACATTCACATTCATTTTTCATTTTTGGCTATCAAAGCCATGACTTCCCTCAGACGTTCCACATGGCATTCAGAATTATATCTTAATATTATACTTCTTTGATCTACCATTGCTTACATTATCCTAAATCTCTTACTCACTCTATCTACCATAATTACAATAATATTTCTACACATTAACTACAAAGCTTCTTGAAGTTCTATTAGCGTATTCAACTGCAAATTGTTTGTCAAATAGTTTGTAAACTTTAACCAGTCTTTGATGAATTTCTGGTCCCGCTGTTCCCGGATTCTTCCCGTCATTTTGTCCAGTTCTGCATATTCCATTAATTTCACTGTCCAATCTTCTTTTGTCGGTATTTCTTCTTGTTTCCACCTTTGTGCTAGCAGAATCCTAGCTGCAGTCACTGCGTATTGGAAAAGTTTAACATCCTGTTTTTAATGTCTGTACCTATAATACCTAGTAAAAAGGCTTCAGGTTTTTTAGCAAAATTATATTTCAACATTTTTCTCAACTCATGATATATCATATCCCAATATGCCCTCACCTTCTTAAACTCCCACCACATATGATAAAAGGTACCGACACTTTCCTTACATTTCCAACACTTATTATCAGACTTATACATCTTTGCTAGTTTAACCGGGGTAATATGCCATCTATACATCATTTTAAACATATTTTCTTTTATTTCATTCCTTCCTTCCAAAGTTTTTCCCAATCTTCTAACATGATGTTATGTCCAAAGTCTTTTGCCCAATGAATCATCACTGACTTTACTTCTTCATCCTTCAGGTTCCATTCCAACAGCATCTTGTACATCTTAGCAAGTACTTTAAAGTCACTATTTAATATTTCAATTTCAAATTTTGATTTAGTCTCGCTAAAACCTGTCTTCTTCATGTCGCTCTTAAACATCTCATTAATTTGGTGATACTGCAACACCAAATGGCAATTCATTGGTACTGGAATGACTAGCAGGGTCTCCTCAGAAAAAACTTAAAAGATTGGCTTACCATGTAACCACCTCACCTACTTGGTTTTGTAAAGAGTTGCCCATACTTCTCTGCCTGGCGCACCAATTAACTGCATTTTTTATTCAGAAAGCCTCTTTCTCATTAAACAGCAGAGAAATGCAGTGAACTGGTGATTCAGGATGAGATCTATTCCTGCCTGGTTAGCTCGCTGTATTTTCTCTCTGTCTGTATAGATATTTTTTGCTTCCTTGGCATGCATCAATGATACCAAGCTGAGAAAGTGGGATCTAGGTGCATGAGTGTACACAAAAGGCAAGCAGAGAGTGTGTGAATTTGGTGTGTTTGTGTTATTTAGCTTCACACACTTTGGACCCTAGTTGTCATGGGTCCAACACCTCTTGACCAGTGGTGGAGCTGGGGGGGGGTGGTACCCAGAGCAGCAGGGTGTGGCACATTGCCCACACAAGCATCCTAATGGCGCCCACACTAGCATCCCCACCCGTGCGGGGAGGTGGGAGAGACGAGACGGGGGAAGAGGGGTTTAGAACACCCTTTAGAGCAGGGGTAGGCAACCTAAGGCCCATGGGCCAGATGCGGCCCAATTGCCTTCTCAATTCAGCCCACGGACAGTCCGGGAATCAGTGTGTTTTTACATAAGTAGGATGTGTTCTTTTATTTAAAATGCATCTCTGGGTTATTTGTGGGGCATAAAAAGGTAAAGCTAAAGGGACCCCTGACCATTAGGTCCAGTCATGTCCGACTCTGGGGTTGCGGCGCTCATCTCGCTCTATAGGCCAAGGGAGCTGGCATTTGTCTGCAAACAGTTTTTCCGGGTCATGGGCCAGCACGACAAAGCCGCTTCTGGCGAACCAAAGCAGCGCACGGAAACGCCGTTTACCTTCCCGCCGGAGCGGTCCCTATTTATCTACTTGCACTTTGATGTGCTTTCGAACTGCTAGGTGGGCAGGAGCTGGGACCTACGAGCAACGGGAGCTCACCCTGTCGCAGGGATTCGACACGCCGACCTTCTGATCGGCAAGCCCTAGGCTCTGGTTTAACCCACAGCGCCACCTGGTCCCTCTTGTGGGGCATAGGAATTGTTTTTTTTTTAAAAAAAAAAAAAAAAAATTCCCCAAAATTATAGGTCTGGCCCACACATGGTCTGAGGGACGGTGGACCAGCCCACAGCTGAAAAAGTTGCTGACCCCTGCTTTAGAGTTCCCTCCATCGGAGGGGCTTGATATAAAATGTTATTTTGTATTCAGAAGGCATGAAGTTTGTGTGGGGTATCTTGGTTTTAAAATATGCTTTTAAAAGTCTGGACTTTCAGACAGTAAAAGTGACAGCTGATCTTTTAGGAAAGTTAGGGGGGGAGAGGAGAGGAAGGTGGCACAAAGTTTTACAGATAACTTGACTTTTGCCCTCCTCCCCACCCCCATCCTTCACCACCCATGTGGCAGCTGATCTGGCGAGTTGCATTGCAAGTGATGAGAGGAAGCAACAGCAACAGCGCTTTTTATTCCTGTCTTGCTGCTTATTCACGATGCAATCCTGTGTGTGCTTACTTGGGAAAAGCGCTATTAAACTCAATGGTACTTGCTTCCGAGTAAACATACGTCAGGCTGCACTCCACCCACACCTCTTTCCCCTTCGGTGTTGGCTCCATTGCTTAGCTAATTGTTTAAAGGCTGTGAAAAGGAGTCCTAAACTCCAAAAACCTTTGTTTGTTTCATTTTAAAAAATCTAGTGCGTCCTTCAAATCAGGCTTTTTTTTTTTTTGCGTGTGGTGCTTTGTGTCTGTGCAACAGCAGCTCTGTAAAAACCTGGTGTGAGAGAAGCGACGTAAAGAAGCCAATACCTGTGATAGATAGGACACCATATTTCCCTTCATTGCTTGTCGTTGCTTTGCCTGTAGGCAACCTCTTGTACAGTAGTCCCAGGGATCACTGGCCGCGTCTTTGGGAGTTCCTGCCCATTCCAAGACGTCTCTCTCTCCTCTACCTCTCTGCACCCCCCCCCCACCTCCTTGCCAGAAGAGGCTCTATGACTTGCATGAGAAGCAGCCAGGAGCCAGCGCGGAGGGGGATGGGCTGCGGCTGCATTTGTCGCCCTGCGCAACTCTGTCAATATGGACAGGGAGCTCCACCAAGCAATATATTCGCCTCTTACCCTGAGGCTTAGCTGCCAGATGCCCATGTGTGTCTGAAGGCTCTGAGGAGACATTGCCCAAAAGTAGAGGAAACGGGTCTCTTTATCCCTTGGATGGCAAGCAAGGCTGGCAGGGAACACTTCTGGGTTTTGTTTGCAAGGCGAGGGCCGTGACCTTCACTTTTGCTCTGTTTTTGTTTTGCATTTTTATGTGGATGGAGGGGCAGTATACAAATTAACAACAACGCCTGATCTAGAAAAGCGCTCTCTCTCTCCACCCCCCCCCCCGGTGTCCTCTCTTCCGGGGAGTGGATGTAGTTGCAGGAGTTTGCTAAGGCTTAATGCCAGGGCAGAGAGAGAGAGAGAGAGAGGTGCTACCCCAGAGTCGAGTAATGTCTGAGCATTACATTGCCAGGGAGATAGATGATGAGGCTCATTGAAAAAAGCAGTGGTGGCTATTGGTGCAGCCGGCGGCGGCAGCAAGCCGATGGGTTTCAGTTTTGCTGCTGCTGCCGCCTTTGGAAGCAGGCTGACTGAGCTGCAGGCATTGTACCAGGCGTTGCCAAGGCTCGAGCGGGAGAAGGAAGGGAGGCCGTTCGCAGGCAGCAGGAAGGAGCCTGCGAGCACGGGCTCTCGCTGCTGCTACCTTCGTGAGCGTCATCCCAATGCGGCGGCGCCCGCCCAGACAGTGTCCCGAGGGGTGTGGTGCCCGCCCGCATGATGTCACCCCCCCCCAGGCTGGCACCTGGGGCGGTCTGCCCCCCACGCCCCCTTCCTCCGCCACTGGCTCTTGACCACTTATTCCTGAGGGAATTCAGGGCCTTGGGGGGGGGGGGGTTCTATCACTTTCCTAAAGGCTCATACATAGTCCAACTTTACTCCTTCCAACTATTTGATTTTGATGCACACAGAAAACATTAATCTGCATTGCTCAAAACTAATATGGGAAGAATCCTCCTTCCTATGGGTTCTCCGTGGGGTTAGCCTCCCCCCCCCCACATTTGTCCCTCAAACCTCTTAAAACAACCCTATTCAATTCAGCACTCCCTAGAAAAGACCCTGATGTTGGGAAAGATGGAGGGCACAAGGAGAAGGGGACGACAGAGGATGAGATGGTTGGACAGTGTTCTCGAAGCTACTAACATGAGTTTGGCCAAACTGCGAGAGGCAGTGAAGGATAGGCGTGCCTGGCGTGCTCTGGTCCATGGGGTCACGAAGAGTCGGACACGACTGAACGACTGAACAACAACAACAAATTCAATTCAGCAGAGTAACTGAGCTCCAGCAATTGTATGTGAGTAGTCTAAATCACAGAGCCACGGGCTTACCGGTCAGAAGGTCAGCGGTTCTATTCCCTGCGACGGGGCGAGTTCCCGTTGTTTGGTCCCTGCTCCTGCCAACCTAGCAGTTCGAAAGCACGTCAAAGTGCAAGTAGATAAATAGGTACCGCTCCAGCGGGAAGGTAACCGGTGTTTTCGTGCACTGCTCTGGTTCGCCAGAAGCGGCTTAGTCATGCTGGCCACATGACCTGGAAGCTGTACGCCGGCTCCCTCGGCCAATAAAGTGAGATGAGCACTGCAACCCCAGAGTCGTCTGCAACTGACCTAATGGTCAGGGGTCCCTTTACGTAGTCAAGATATTTCATAGTCAAAACAGTGATGGTTTTTGCTGTGAAGGTCCACGTGACCCCCTAGCTGCCAAATGGTTTCCCCTAGCTGTAGAATGCAAATGTCAGTCTGGAAAGCCAGCAATTCTTCTCTGGCTTGGATTTCAGTTGGGGAGGGGGGCATAATTTGGGAGCCTTGTAAACTCGCCTCTCTTTGAGGCAGGCTTTTATGACCCCATGAAGTTATTTTCCAACCTTGCTTAGGAGAACTTTGCTGCCGTTGCTAGGCCAGAAGTAAGATGATGGATGAGACAGAGATCCCTAGCAAGGGATCAGCCAACTTTTTCAGCAGGGGGCCAGTCCGCTGTCCATCAGACCTTGTGGGGGAGCAAACTATATTGGGGGGGGAATAAACAAATTCCGGGGGAATGAACGAATTCCTTTTATTTCCTTTCCCCCCCAAATTTTTATTGATTTTATAATACACCAAACAAACACCAAAAGTACAAACAATAAAAACACATACCCCACTACCTCACCAACATACTTATCTAAACCTACCGGTAACTATTCTTATATATATCATTGTAAGTTGACTTCCTCACGTCCTCGCTCCAACTGCTTTCTTGTAGTTCATCTTTAGTAACTTCCTTACCTATTTCTAATCTATATCAAAATACTATTCACCTTATCCAAATTTTAATAACCTTAACATTACTTCCTATATTACTAAACCTGTATCTTCTACCTCTGTAGCCTAACTATTTCCACCTGACTGCTTTACATAATAATTTTTAGCATATTTCTTCAAATATACTTTGAATTTAGTCCATTCTTTCTCCACCGCATCGTCCCTCTGGTCTCGGAGTTTCCCGGTCAGTTCAGCGAGCTCCATATAGTCTATCATTTCATCTGCCATTCTTCAGTCGTTGGTATTCTTCTGTCTTCCAATTCTTTGCCAGTAGAATTCTTGTTGCTGTTGTGGCATACATAAAGACTATTCTATCTTCTCTAGGAATCTCATGGTTTACAATACCCAGTAAAAAAAGCTTCTGTTTTTTTACTAAATGTTTTTTCAACACTTTTTTCAACTCATTATAAATCTTCTCCCAGAAGTCTTTTACTTTCGGCACGTCCACCACATATGGAAAAATGTCCCTTCTACTTGTTTACATTTCCAGCATTTGTTACACTGTCCATGATACATTTTTGCAGTTTAACCAGAGTTAAATACCATCTATACATCATTTTCATAACATTTTCTCCCAGGCTATGCACACTATGCAGGCCCCACAAAGAACCCAACATATGCATTTCAAAAGGACACATTCGATACAAGAGCACCAGGCAGGCCAGGCAGTATTGTAGATGATAAAAATTAAAATTATTATTATTTTCTTACCTGCACTGATGATAGTCAGTGTTTGGATGGGGGGTCCTCGCCTGGGTTTGGTGCTGCGTTGCGGCCTGCTGGGCCTCCTGCTACCGGTACCTCTTCCACGTTTCGGGGGTGCCAGCAGCAGAGGCCAGACCGCCACCACACAGCCAGCAGGAAGAGCTCCTGCCTGTTCTCCCCACCCTCTCCCTTCCTCCGCAGGACCTAATTTGCTGACCCCTGATCAAGCAGGTTAACATTCTCACAATGTTGTAGTGGTTTTAGATCAAGCATGGACAAGGCAAGTTAGGAAAGGTATTGGTCATGGACAAATACAAATAATGATAGCTTGCATCAGCCTTTCTTTGCAACTTAGTAATATGTCTATCTCTTTTTATTCTCATTGTGTAGTGACATTTCCATGGATCCTTTATGTGAAATACTCCAGCAAATGGACTGCCATTTTACATGGACATTGCTGAAGGAAGACATTGTTCCTGATGAATTAGAGGGAAGAATTGCTGACCAGATTAAGTTTTTAGCGGGCAGAGTTCAACATTATAACCTGCTGGCCTATGTGAAGTACTTGAATGGCAAGAAGGAAGAGGCTCTGGAAAATTTACAGAGGGCTGAAGAGGCTGTTAAAACAGAGTACCCAGAAGAAGTTGAAAAGGCAAGCCTTGTTACATGGGGCAACTATGCATGGGTGTATTACCGCATGGGCAAACTTACAGAAGCACAAACCTACATAAACAAGGTGGGAAGTACCTGCAAGGCAAATGGCAGTGCCTCTCCTTATAGGATGGAACTCCCACAGGTGTGCTGTGAAAAGGGGTGGGCACAGATAATGTTTGGCCAGAATTATACTGCAAAAGCCAAAGAGAGCTTTGCAAAGGCCCTGGAAAAAGAACCCGAAAACCCAGAATTCAATTCTGGCTATGCAATTTCAGTCTATCGCCTGGAGAGAGAGTATGAAAAAAGATCTGCAACAGAAGGTTCATCTCTGGAGCTCTTGAAGAAGGCAGCAAAACTGAATCCGGATGATGCCTTTGTTTTGTCATTCCTTGCATTGAAGCTGCAGGAAACTAGGAAAGTGGCAGAAGGAGAAGAGCTCATTGAAAAATCGCTAGGCAAATTCCCTGGCATCCCTTATGTGCTGAGGTACGCTGCCATCTTTTACAGGAAAAAAGGTGATGTGGAAAGATCCCTGGAGCTTTTGAAGGAGGCATTGATCTTGACACCAAACTCAGGCTTCCTACATCACCAGATGGGGCTTTGTTACAGAGCACAGTATTTTAAAATCAATGGATCAAAAGACCCATATCAAGACACAGGACAGATGGCAGAACTGATCAGACTGTGCATCTTTCATTTCAAAGTGGCAGTGGAACGCAAAACCAAATTTCTTCATGCTTATCTGGACCTTGCAAATATGTATGCAGAAGGGAAAGAGCTCCAAAAAGCAGAGGAGACATTTCAGAAAGCATATGCAGTAGGGGAAGCTTACTTGTTCAGAAGAACAGCAGCTCCACTTCCATTATGGGCACTTTCCTGGAAAATCACAAAAATTCAGAATCTGAGGCTGTTGAACTCTATCTGGCTGGGCTGAGGATTGAAAATGAATCATTCGAGAGAAATAAATGCAAATGGAATTTGAAGACGTTAATAGAAAAGAGAATGAAGGAAGGTCCTGCAGATGCTAAGAGTTTGGGAATCCGTGGATTCATTCACCAGCTCGATGGGGAAAAGCAGCAAGCAATTGAGTGTTATGAACAAGCTCTGGAAACAGATCCTGAGAATGAAGAGTATGGCAGTGTTCTCTTGGAGTTGAGGCTTTCTGTACAAAGGTAAACATTTCTATATGTGGTGCTTGAGCTACTTTATTGTGTGTGTACATTCACCATCTCCTTGTTCCACAGTATTCCATTCTTATTCCATTGCAGTCCAGGAATTGAGCTGATGATAGTCTTGTTAAGGCTAAGCATTTTACTGTTTCGGATGTTATTGCTCTGGCCACTATATTTTATAGCTTCCCTTAACAAATTATTACTGTAGCCATGCCACTCCCTTAATAGACTGTGGTAATTATGCAAGAGTCCCTAATTGCATGTAAATGCAGATTGTAGAAGCGCATGCTTCCTCGTGTGAAAAAGCCCTTGACTGAGGAAAGCTAGCATTTCATAGGAAAAGCTTCTAGCCTCACCTTTCCCCTCGATTTGCTAGTTTTTCAATGGGCAGGGACAGTCTAAGCTTGTTCTCCCATATGCACTTTGTAGTGAGCTGTCCACAGACACTCAGACTGCAATTGTGTAGGAGGCCATGAGCACATGCTGGTCCTATTTCAATTTCTCCCATGCTGTACACTCACTCTACCCCATAAATTCTTGCATTGAGGGGGAAGGTCTGCAGGGCCGTCAAACAGTGGTAGAAGGCATACTTTTCATGCACAACATCCTAGGCTCAATCGCTGGAGGAGCTGGGCAAGATTCCTGCTTGAAACCCTGGGGAGCCACATCCATTCAGTGCTGATGCTAATGGTTTGTTGACACCAATGCGCAGTGCATTTCCCAGGCAGAAAAACTGGCAATTCATCTCCGGCTTGGATTTCATTCTAAGACGGAAAATAATTTGCGAGTTTTTAAAACTGACCTCGGTTCAGGCAGGCTTTTAGTGGCAACCCTAGTTAGGATGGTTGACTAGATGGAGACTGGTTCAAATCTAGCAAAACCTTTTTAGGTTCTTAAAACAAAAAGCACTCATTTGATGTTTGCAGTTGCCAAACACCTTTCTAAAAGAAGAAAACGAAAAAAGGATTATATGCATGAATCTGCCTCTCTTTTCAAAATTTTAAAGTGCCTCTCTCTCTCCCCCCCCCCCATTTTGCAGTGAAAAGTCTTTATACGAGATCCTCCAGCAGCTTGAATGCCATTTTACTTGGGAAGTGTTGGTGGAGGACATGGATCGCAATGAATTAGAGGGAAGAATTGCCACAAAGACTGAGCATTTACTATCCAACGTCGGAATTCATAATCTGCTGGCCTATGTAAAATACTTGAATGGCAAGAAGGAAGAGGCTCTGGAAAATTTACAGAGGGCTGAAGAGGCTGTTAAAACAGAGTACCCAGAAGAAGTTGAAAAGGCAAGCCTTGTTACATGGGGCAACTATGCGTGGGTGTACTACCGCACGGGCAAACTTACAGAAGCACAAACCTACATAAACAAGGTGGGAAGTACCTGCAAGGCAAATGGAAGTGCCTCTCCTTATAAGATGGAACGTCCACAGATGTACTATGAAAAGGGTTGGGCGCAGCTAATGTTTTGCCAGAATTATACTGCAAAAGCCAAAGAGAGCTTTGCAAAGGCCCTGGAAAAAGAACCCGAAAACCCAGAATTCAATTCTGGCTATGCAATTTCAGTCTATCGCCTGGAGAGAGAGTATGAAAAAAGATCTGCAGCAGAAGGTTCATCTCTGGAGCTCTTGAAGAAGGCAGCAAAACTGAATCCAAATGATGCATTAGTCTTACCTCTCCTTGCGTTAAAGCTGCAGCAAACTAATAACACTGAAGAAGGGGGAGAGTATATCAAGGAGGCCCTCAAAAAGAACCCAAGCTGTCCTTACGTGCTGAGGCATGCAGCCATTTTTTTTAGGAAAAATGGTGACGTGGAAAGATCCCTGGAGCTTTTGAAGAAGGCATTTAGCTTGACACCAAACAAAGCCTCCCTGCATCACCAGATAGGGCTTTGCTATAGAGCAAAGTATTTTAACATTAAGGAAGGATCAAGAGACAGAGAACAGATGGCAGAATTGATCAGGCTCTGCATTTTTCATTTCGAACAGGTGGTGGAGCGCAAAACCAGATTTGTCTATGCTCACCTGGATCTTGCAAACATGTATGCACAAGGGAAAGAGCTCCAGAAAGCAGAAGAGACTTTTCAGAAAGTGTTTACAATGAGGAAACTTACTCGTTCAGAGGAACAGCAGCTCCACTTCAATTATGGGCGCTTTCAGGAATACCACAAAAAATCGGAATCTGAGGCTGTTGAACACTATCTGGCCGGGCTGAAAATTGAAAGCGAATCATTTCCGGGATATCAATGCAAGCGTAATGTGAAAAAGTTAATACAAAATAAAATTGAGAGAGGTACCACAGATGCTAAAACTTTGGGCATCCGTGGCTTCATTCATCAACTTGATGAAGAAAAGCATCAAGCAATTGAGTGTTATGAACAAGCCCTGGAAATGGATCCTGATAATGAAGAATATATCAGTGCTCTTTTGGAGTTGAAGTTTTCTGTACAAAGCTAAACATTTCAATATGTGGTACTTGGTTCCTCCTTCAAGCTATTCCGTGTATATATACATATACATACATACATACATATATATATATATATATATATATATATATATATATATATATATGGAATAAATTAAATTTTCTGTTTTACAATTTAAAATACCCATTGAATATCCTTAAGACATCAGTGACTTCCCTTCTGCTCTTTCCAGGGTTCATTTTGCATATCTTAAATTCTTGCATATTTTACATTAACTAAACCATTCAGTATTCCATTATTACATCCATCATAACTTACCGGTATTTACACTGTGTTAGAAACTTTCAGGGTTATAAGATATTAATATATAATGCTTTTAAAACATGTAACATGACTCCTTTTGTTTTTAAAAGTGAAGTAAGCTGTGTTTTTAACTCTGTTGAATTGAAAACTTAAATTGTGAGCTTTGCAGAGCAGAATGTATCAACTTCAGTAAGAAATAGTTCAGGTCTGCAGGGTAACCAGAGCAGAATAGTTACACCTGTGTGTTGGTTTGTATGTGAATGGATTTTGCTGGCTAAGAAACAAAGAAACAGGTTTCACCTAGCACAGTGATAGCGAACCTGTTAGAGACCAAGTGCCCAAACAGCAACCCAAAACCCACTTATTTGTTGCAAAGTGCCAACACAGCAGTTTAACCTGTATATCTCATTTTTTATGTGTGTTTCACGTTTCCTCGTTATGACTGCTGTTGTAATAAATAATCCTTCATAAAAGTTATCTTCATTAAATTATCTTTCCAGTGATAAATAATTTTATGGTATAACTCAGTGCTTTTTTTTTCTTTAAAAAATGTTTAGGGGTACTCTCATTTTGACTCAAGAAAATCACCACGGGAGGGGGGTGTTTAAATACAGTTCAAATTGAGAAAAATAAATACAGTGGTACCTCAGATTTCGAACAGCTTAGTTCTCGAACTACTTGGAACCTGAACACTTCAAACCCGGAAATGAATGTTCCGGTTTTGGAACTTCTTTCAGAAGCTGAACGTGCTCTGTTCTGAATATAACTTCTGTTTTGAGTGCCACACTTCCGTTTTCCTAGTGAGGGAAGGCGGGCTGGGCGGCAAGCAAGCAGGTAAAGAGTGCCATTGCCACCCCACCCCACCCCACCCCACCCCAGCCTGCTCCTGCTTACTCCTCTAGGCAGCATTGCTGCTTACACAGGAACGAGTTGGATCGGGGCTGCTCAGCTGGGGAGGTGCAGGCTCCATCACACTTTCCATTGTGTGGTTCGCAGCTGCACTCACCTCAAGGGAGAAGTTTAAAGGAGCCCCCACCTCCGCATCAGAGCCCTTGCACCACCTGAAGGCAGCCAGGCTGAGTAGTTGCTGGGGTTGGGGAAGGTGGAGGCAGCCCGGAAGCTGCACCTGAGAGCCCCTGCACCACCTGAAAGAAGCCAGGCGCTCCTCAGCTGAGCTGCCCGATTCTGCTCCTACTTCTGAGAGATCCCCGCCTCCACTCCTTGCACACAAGCCCTCCTCTCCTCCTCCTCCCCCACCCCCAGCATGGAAGCTACGGCCCTGCTGGGGCAATGGCGCACGTGCCCACAGAGAGTGCCCTCTCTGGCCCGCGTGCCATAGGTTCGCCACCACTGACCTAGCAGATGAGTAATCTGGCAATCTGGATTTTTTGCTACAATGAGAGGTGTGAAATTGGATTTGTGATTGTAGCAGTCATGTACACAGAAGACCTGAACCACCATCGTTCAGCTCTGACACTGAGGTCCTCCTTTGAGAGCCTCCTGGTGGTTCCCTCATGGAGAGAAGTGAAGTTACAAGGAACAAGGCAGAGGGCCTTCTTGGTAGTGGTGCCCACTCTGTGGAACACCCTCCCATCAGATGTCAATGAGATAAAGAATTCTACAACTTTCAGAAGACATCTGGATGTTTTGTTATATTTTTATATCTGTTGGATGACACCCAGGGTGGCTGGGGCAACCCAGTCAGATGAGTGGAACACAAATAATAAAATTATTACTATTATTATCCTGGTGGAGCCGAGAGAGATTAATACACCTACACGCCAGCTTTAACGTTCTCCAGCCTGGCACTGACCAGCAGCATTTTCAATCCAGCGGGGCTTTAGCCAAGAAGGCAGAGGGCCTTCTTGGTAGTGGCGGCTGCCCTGTGGAACGCCCTCCCATCAGATGTCAAGGAAATAAACAACTAACCCACTTTTAGAAGACATCTTAAAGGCAGCCCTGTTTAGGGAAGTTTTTAATGTCTGATGTTTTATTGTATTTCTTACATCTGTTGGAAGCAGCCCAGAGTGGCTGGGGAAACCCAGCCAGATGGGCAGGGTATATATAACAAATTGTTATTGTTGTTGTTGTTATCCAGGCTATTTGAACTGGAGGACAGAATGGGGGGGGGGCGGCCAACCAGCAACCTACTAAAGCTAGCATGCTGCGCGGAAAGGTTCTAGCCTCATCTTAGTTTTTCAATGTACATTCTAACCTTGTCAGTAGGCGGTGCTGTTGTCTAGGCAGTTCTCTTAAGGAGGAAGAAGTCTGCTCTTTAGCATTCCTTACAGCTGCATCAGGGAGACTAAAACTGGTTCCAAATTGCAGTGGGAACAGAGTGTGTGCCGGTGCCTTTCATTCCACCAGAAGCTTCCTTTCGGAGGTTCCTTACTCTGAAGGGTGGTCATCCCGATTGCTGGGGAGGGAGGGAGGTGAGTGCGACCCTGATCACCGCTGACCATGGGAGCTGCGTGGAAGCAGCTTAGGGAAGTAGGAATATTACAGCAATTTCACTCCTAATCTGTATCATGGGGATAGTGGTCTGTAGTTTATACAAACTCCCCCGACAGCAATCACATTTTTCTCACAAAGTAAGTCCTAACTTAAAGCAAGAACTACTGTATATGCTGCTACATCTTTCTGAGTGGACTCCTGCTTCTCAAGTACGCTAAAATCCTGGGTTTCTCTATTGTTTTATATGCAGTTCTCATTTCCACCCTGGGGTGTGGAAACATCAAAGGGGATCATAATCTATGGGTTTTCCATCTATTTCCCCCTATCTCTATACTTGTCCTTGTTACTGGATGCAGTGCGGTGACTCTCAAGGCTGCAGTGTCTCTTTGGTACTTAAAGTGGAAAAATGATCAACATCAGACCAGAAGTGTCTGTATAGGATGGATGTTCATTGCTGTATAACCACCCCACAAACCAACAGCTGAGGAGGTGACTCAGGGGGTGGAGATTTCCTTAAGGTCCTTTTACCTCCCCCCCCCCAGTCATGGGCGTACCCAAGGGGGGGCAGGGGGCAGATGCCCCCCCTAGAAGCAAGCTATCCCTCCCCAGAAGCAAAAATGATCGGCGTCCGTTTGGAGTAGACTGGGACTCCAGGGTAGAGCCCACAGCTGAACAGAGCTAGGAAATAGCCCTGCAGTTCCTGAAGCTGCCACTGGAGTCCTCAGCCCCACCAGAGTCGGTGGAGAGCGGCGGACCTGCTGCTGCTGGAGGTCTCCCCCGTTTGCCTCAGCCTTGGGGGAAGAAGGGCCCCCCCGCACTGGCTTCCTGGCCATGCCGGCTGCCGCCTCTTTCCCTCCCTCAGCCTTGGTTTCTAAGAGAGTTTGAGATCTCTCACACGGCAACCCCCCAAGTCCTTGCCATGGGGCTCCCCGTTTTGCAGACACAGGCACAGGCTTCCCCACCCCAGTTGAACTGCGTCCCTCCCTATTTTTAAAAATATTTTTAAAGAGTCCTCTTCGATGTCAAAATCAGTGCCCTCCTCTCCCGCCTTTATTTTTCAAATCGCTTCCTTAACACTGCGAGGCCGGCAAGGAATCTCCCCCCCCCCCCCAACACTGCAAGCCACCACCTTTCCATTTAGGAGATTCTCTCGTATAATTGATCCACACACACTTTTTTTTCCTTATTTCATGCTGTCCTGAGAGCAGCTGGCTGCTCACATCGCAGCCATGTCGTCATACCTTCCAGTTTTAAAATTTGCTATTTGAGAGAGGAGAGATCTCCACTTTGCATGTAAAGAATTTATCTGAAGGAGACAACTCCTGTTTCTAAAGTAAGTTGAAAGGAGAAAGGTAGCAGATAGGCTTTAAAGTGCAGAAACTGAAGGAATGTAATCACAGAGTTGAAAGGGACCCCCAAGGGTCATCTAGTCCAACCCACCACAATGCTATCCTTAATGTTGTTTACATCTCTTTCCCCCCCCCCCCTTCACATGGCTTAAAGTCACTTGTAATCAGATTTTGGGGTTGATCCACTGGGGTTGGATCAGTATAAATAGAAGAATGCAATTCTATATAAAGGAGAAATATTCCATGTAAATTGGCACACTTGAATTTAAGCATGCTTTACAGTCAAGGCTGTAGGAATAAACCAATTTAAATGCTTCTATACTGTGTAAAGTTGGGATTTTATCCTCAGGACTGGATTGAAACGAAAGTTTTGAACAAGTTTTCTTCAAACCCAAGAAAAATGATATTAGTATAAGACATGTAACTAGAATTTAAAAAAAAAATCCCAAGCAAATCATTGTAATAACTATTGTAATAAAGCACTGCTATAAGTGCTATAATGATATATAATTTTCTTTAAATTTTGGTTTCATTCACCTTTTCCGTGCTGAAATGTCACAACCTGAGCGACCATGGCTTGCCCCCCCCCCCCAGTTTTGATCCTGGGTACGCCCCTGCCCCTGGTCATGTCTGGTGGGGCGGGAAGCAAGAAGTTTCAACATCCAAGGGAGCTACAGCCAATGGCAGGCAGAGTCATCACAGCTAGTTATAAGAAAGAAGGCAGGCAGGTGAAGGCTGGCTGAGGGCAGGCTGAGGTTGGTGGGGCAGTGCCCCATGCCCCCAAATAATTGGAGCAATAGACTCTGGTTACATACTACTGGAAGCAAGGGAGGACAAATGGGACAGTGGGTGCATCACGCCAGATTTAGCTGCCTGGCAGCTGGGCAGTACCACCCTAATAGGACTTAGAGACATAACTTCCGGAGGAGCAGAGGTGAGCCAGTCAATGATCCCAGCAGGCTGTATAAAGGAAGGAGTCTGTAGCAGGTCACATAGCCAAGCAGGAGGAAGGCTTTGCCAGAGAAGTGAACTGAAGTCTCAATGGAAGTGCAGGACATCATTTTAATATTTCACCAGAGGTTATCCGTAGGGGTCCAAGCAACGCAGCTGCAACAACACCCTGAGATAATCTAGAATATGTTGAGGCCACGTGAAACATACAGTGTTGTGTAAAGAAGAAGAAGTAGGCTATTAAATGCACATGGCCGGGCAGGGCACATACTATTGTGCCCTGTGTGCTTTTGATTGCTGATAACGATCATAAGGGACACATAGGATTTGGGGTTTCTTCCTATGGCCTAAATAGCCTCACAATGGAAAAGGGAGTCTCAAGATGCAGGCGAGGAAGACTAGTGTTGTTGTTGTTGTTGTTGTTGTTGTTGTTTGCTGTATTATCACTGTGCTGCCATATTCACCCACGCCCAGAATTCTCCATTCAGTGCTGTTATGTTATATGGCACTGTGAATCAGAGTTTCAGAATATTTGCTCTGATTGCTGAAAAAGCAAACATAATTAGGGCACCAAGTTCAGTGACAAATATCCTTTTCTGTATACTCTGGCTGTGGCCAAGGGCACAGTTGATAATGTCGCTAAAAGTAAATAGTCCCATATAAATATTACCAATAATATTACTAATACTAATTTTTATTTTTATTTTGTTCCATCTTAGTATTGTTTACAATTCATTATGCTTACTGCAAATGGTGTTTGGGGCTTCTGTTTTGGGCTTTTGAAACAACAGTGTGCGACACTGTTCTTTAGTGCTAGGAGACAGTTAAAACAGCCCGCACGGCTTTTGGGTTTGTGGGGTCCATTCTGCTTCCAGTGCATTTAAAATTTGTATGAAAGCATTGGGAACCATCATCGGGGGATCTAGCATATTATCTTCCAAATGCCGATAACCCATGGCAATAGCTCCATATTCTGTTGGAATCAGGAGAGGCTGTGAATCAGTGAGGGACTGGATGGGGCCAAGAAACTCAACCAGCATCTAAAAAGACACGAGTGCTGTGAGTGGTGGTTGCCATGTCTGGGAATTGGGTGTATTACCTGTTCTGGGAGGGGTTGAACATCTCCTGAAAGAACAGGTACATAGTCTGGGAGTACTCCTTGTCATTGCACTTTGATCTTGTGCCAGGCCTGTGTCTAAATTTTGTTTCTAAATTTAACACTTTGCTTCAGTAAAGGAGTTTTGACATCTGGGTGAGTTCTCTCTCCCTCAGCTAATTGTTAAGAAGCCCCGAGATTTACTGCCAGTGTCTCGAGGGCCTATGTGGCTAGTGGGTTTCTTATTTGGAATAATGTTTTTCAGCTGTGCTGCCATGGGGGTCATCACCAGACTTGGGCTTCTGGAAAGTTACATACAGTAGAAGTCTTTTGACTGGCTGAGGAGAGAGGGGCATGGTGCTAAGCAAGAGGGCATCGAGACATTTACTTCACAGTGTTCTTTTGCCCCTGTTCTGCCCCTACCCTGAATTTTGTTTCCCAGCTGACACATTGAGCAACAGCCTAAAAGCACGGGTCCAAGAGATTTTCTGCTTGTATTGTGTTTTCTAGGCACGAGTCAGAGCAGTTTTCCGTTAGTCCTGTTGTTTCCCTGGGGCAACCCACTCTTTAGCGCTGTCAGTCCACAGAAAACCCAATTGACGTTTGCTCCAATTCAGCAGTAAACAGTAGATTTTTCTGAGGGAAAGTGACAGAGCAAGAGAAAGTGTGGGCAAGCTCTTAGCTAGACTTTGTTATATTTGTGTGTGTTCCTAAATGTTCTGCTTCATCAGTATTAACTGATAATATTCTTAATCCTTTTATTCCTATTGGGTTACAGGTTCATGCTATGCTATTTTAGTCTTATCCATAAAATATGTATACTTCGCTTTTGTATGGTTATTTGGGTAAAGCCTTAGGCCTAAACCAGTACCTCAGACCCTTTGCATCACATTTGGCTACCGTATATTTGCCTGAAGCTTCAGGAAGCAGGGGGTGATCCCTTTAGCTTTTGCTTCTTGGAATCTTTGGGATGTCCGCCATACAACTCAGGGATCTCCTGGGCTCAAGCTGGCTGGACTTTAACAAGAGTGGTGGCAGCTTCCTACCTCAGAGGACTGGTTTACCCTGAGCTCTGGGGGGACTTATGCCTTCAACACAGACAAGTACTGACCTAGATTCCTGGGTCAGGTTTGAACTGCATTGGGGGGGGGGGGGCACCTATAAAGTAGATGAACCATCCAGGACATTGGTGGCAGGGTTTGGGATTTAAAATAGCTCTTGAAGCTGCACCATAAGGTAATAAAGTACAGTCGTACCTTGGAAGTCAAACGGAATCCATTCTGGAAGTCCATTCGACTTCCAAAACAGTTCGGAAACCAAGGCGCAGCTTCCGATTGGCTGCAGGAAGCTCCTGCAGCCAATCGGAAGCTGTGGAAGTTGTGGCGGATGTTCGGGCTCCAAAGAACGTTCGCAAACCGAAACAATCACTTCCAGGTTTGTGGCATTCGGGACCCAAAACATTCGACTTGCAAGTCATTCGAGGTCCAAGGTACAACTGTACACATTTCTCAAGTGCTAATGCACAGATTAGGCTGACTCAACAGCTATAGATGTTCCTTGCTCTAGTGAACCCTGTCCCTAGTCTGGACTACTGTTGTGTGCTATATGTGGGGCTGCACTTGAAGAAGGTACAGAGTCTGCAGCCAGTGCAGAAAGTAGCTGCAAGGCTGGTAAGTGAGTCAGCCTGATGGGACCATGGACTCACCTACATTAGTAAAGAAGCGATTTGAATGTGCTGTAAACATGCAACACCAGGTGGTGCCAGAGAGCAGGAAATTTTAATACCCATTTTCCATAGGGTTTTTTAATTATTATTTTGTTATAACAATCTAATTTCTGACTTATTTAAAGTGTTTCTTTCCCTGTGTATAGATACGCCCCATGTGTCATTAGTTGGCAGTGAGCTACCAGCCCCAATTCAAGGTACTAGTACTAACATGTAAAGCCCGAATGGTTTGGGACACAAGTACCTAAAGAGCATCTCCCCCAATATCAACCATTTTGGACCCTACAATTGGCATGTGAGGCCTGGGTGGTGCTACCAATGGATGCTGCATGTTTGCCATTGGCCTGTTACAGGGAATCTTCAGTGGCAGTTTCCCATCTGTGAAATGCAATCTCTGGTGAGGTGTGTCTCTCTCTGACACACACATTTGATGGATGGAAGTTGCCGGTCCTGGCAACCCTGAAATTCCTGGTTGAGAAAATGTTTTAACCATTTTCAAAATGTTTTAAAGAGTTTTTGTACTTTTAAAGATGTGTTCTTATTGTTGATTGGTTAGCTGCCTTGGAAGGGTGGGAAAGTAGATGAGGAGTTGGTGGACAATATGGTGGTGGGGGGGGGGGAAACCTGCTCCAAAATCATTTTAATTTTTTTAATTTTCTTTTTAAAGAAGTAAATGAGGGTGTAATAAACAGGGTTGGAAAATCAGTTCTGCCGTGTAATCCTTACACAGAAACATGTCCTGCTGCTGTAGTGGATGGAATGTTTAACATGGGTCCTAAAGTTCTACCACCCTACCCAGGGCCTTACGGAAGGGACCGCCAATAGCTGGACATCTGTCACTACCTCCAGTTCATGTTGGACTTCCATCCCGGTTACTCTATGGACCTCGGCCACTCCCCTTAGTATGTGGAGCACCTCCACCTCATCTTTCAAGAGACTATCCATCTGGCCCTCTATTTGGAATGAGAGACTTTCCACATGGTCCACTATCACCTTATGACCAGAGAGTCTATCAGCGCGGACCTCCTCCTTTCCAGCCTCCATACCCAAGAGATTATCCTCCAGGCCACCAACGGCTACCTCTGCAAGGATTAAGGGACCACCCCACTCCTACTGCCAGGGACTTGCCACCTTCAGGATCCAATAACTACCTAGGTGGTCCTTCTGGCCCCCCATCCTCAGCTAGCTCACGGGAGTCTGTACATCATGCTGAAGAGAAACCATGACTTTGGATTTCTGGAACGATCCTCATCACGTTTTATGTGGGGAGGATTTCAGTAGTTTCAGAACCAACTCTTCTTTTCTCCTCTGGACTTGGTTTCTATGTAGCTTCTTTTCTTTTTTTTTCTTTCTCCTTTGCAGAAATAATTTCTCTAGCAATGCACATCCGATCATCTTTAAATGAGGACTTGTTTATCCTCTTGGGATGCACATATAATTTTTCTGTGATGAAACTGAAGCCTGCCTTTAAAGCAGTGGCTAACCTGCAGTTCTTAACGTGCAATATATGAAAGTACATGTGTGGTTAGTTTTTAATTAATGTAGCTTATGTAATAAGTTGATGAAGGATTTTAAAATGATAATTTGAACATTTCCTATAGAAATACCCTTGGTAAGAAATGTTATCCCTTCATATATAGCCTACAGTGACTGTAGACAAGTGGTTTTTAATAAGGATTTTAATGTAGATATTTCTAAACTATGTGGTATGAAAGACCAGAAACAAACTACTGTGTACTGGAAGGACAAATCTACTAATAAAGTATTTAAAACAACAACAACAACAACATCATGTCCCTTTGTACTCAGTGTATCTTAGGTTGCAAATCTGCAATATATATATATATATATATATATATATATACACATATATACACACACACACACACACACACACACCTATTATGGGGCTCACTTATTTTTCAGCAGAAATAGATTCAGCTGTTGCTCCCTAGTTGTGTGATATAAATTGCATCCTTCCCCTCTCTTGTACAGCAACTCCAGGGCCAAGTGAAAGGTTGGACAGGGCTCTAGCACCTTTAACAGACTGCAGAAGAGGGAATTTCAGCAGGTTAAGCTTGTCAGGAAAAATAAGGCAGAACTTCAGTCTGATCCATCAAGTCAATTCTAATGCTGCTTTATTTTATCTTATCTTATCAGTACAGCTTCTACTTTCAAGCACACAGAACCCCACCCATGTGACTCACGGGCACAGTATTCAGACAAAAAAAATTGTCACTGATGTAGTCTAGTGTAAACAGTGTCATGGGATCAGAGGAAAAGGAAACCGATCCCATTCTATCATACCCTCTTGTATGTTTTTCTAAGTTTCTGTTTCCTAGGTCCCGAGCAGCTACGGTAAGTTTCACTTTCCACTTTCGTTTTTGCAAGCAGAGAGCAAACATTTGTCAGCGCTGCAGAGGGCTATAAAAAGGAAACACCAGTAACAAGAGGAAGATTTGCCCATCTTTAATGAAAGGCTACATCCAGTCCCTTCCAGGGCCAAAGAGAGAGAGAGAGAGAGAGAGACCGAGTATATTTTATAAGTGATAACAGATCTGGAAAGCATGGGGTGAGTAACAAATGACTGAGTTCCTCAATTTTCTAGGCTACAAGCTCTGTCATCTTAAAATGGTTTTAGATCCACAGAGTTCAGTGGTGTTTACTCCCAAGACTATATAGGATTGCTGCCTAAAGCAACAAAACTAAACACACTTTTTAAAAGAAAGTTAGCTCTATTGAGTAAACATAGAAGTGTGCTTCCAATGTAACTGTTAATTTGAAAGCTAAGGGTGGATTAAAACGGTTATGGTATTTACAGTTTATTTCCACTACAAACTATAGTTTCTGATAGCTCAGTATAAAAGAAAAGCAAACAATTTGCCCTCGACTTGAATTTGGCCCGAATTGGCCTATATGATTAGGTAAATAAAACCAGAAGTAAATCAGATTATGTGTCAGTTTCTTGCACGTTTTCTTCTCCTATCTGCTTGGTGTGAGAGGAAAGGAATTGCTCTGTTCTTCCAAGTGTTGGAGGGGAGGACAGATGACAAAAGGGTTAGTCAACCTGGTGCAACCCAGATGTTTTGAACAGCTGTTCCTATCATCCATGGCCATTGGCCATTCTAGTGCTAGGGCTGATGAGAATTGTACCCCAAGCATTTGGAAGGCACCATGTTGGCTACCCCATCATTTAATTCAAATTATATCGGGATGCTACTATATTTGCATGAAACAAAAGACAAAAGCCATTGCCAGAGCCAGAGCTAAATAAAGCTCGTTCTTTGAAATGCTTTCAAGGTAACCCTTCTGGTACGCCTATTTTCTCCAAACTAATACCCTGACTTCCTGTTTTCTTACCTGAATATCACTGGCAAAATGCCTCAGGCTCCTGGCATACAAGTGAGCAGCAGGTGTTGCCTTCAGTTGCATGTTAATCTTTGCCTCCTTTTTGTTAAGCCAAGAGGAGACAAGATCTTCAACCAGTTTACCTCCAGTCTGTCACTCTGCCTCCTCCATCCTGACTCTGAGGCACAAATAGGTGGTTTTATTTATTCATTTCATCACTAAGCCTCAAGTTTGTTTTCTGTGCCTACTAAAGCCTTTTCTTTTGTTTCAGCAAGCCTACGCAGGCTTGTAATCTTAGCATTTCATTTGTTTGTTTTAGATTATTGCGTTTAGTCATATTTTACATTTTTTAGGTAGTTTGTTTATTTTAAATTGATATTATTATTTCTGTTGTTGTTCTAAACAGCTTAGAGGGCTTTTTTTCCTAGTAAGTGGTATATAAAGGTAAAGGTACTCCTGACCATTAGGTCCAGTTGCGAACGACTCTGGGGTTGCGGCGCTCATCTCCCTCTATAGGCTGAGGCAGCCAGCGTTTGTCCGCAGACAGCTTCCAGGTCATGTGGCCAGAATGACTAAGCCGCTTCTGGCGAACCAGAGCAGCGCACGGAAATGCCGTGGTATATGCATTTTGTTAAATAATAAAATAAACTTGAACCTGTATAAACTGATGCTTCACACAGAGGAGCTGGGACTTCTAGACTGACCTTCCTCCCAGTATTTGCAAATACCCTCCTAACCTCATAAATAGAATTGTGGAGTTGGAAGGGACCACAAGGATCGTGCAGTCCAACCCCTTCAATGCAGGAAACTTGCCCAATGGGGGCTTGAACCCACGACCCTAAGATTAAGGCTCTCAAGGTTCTACCAACTGAGCTATAATTCACTGAAGTCTGTTCATGTGTATATCTCTGTTTCTCCAGATTGGTCATTCCTCCTTCAGCTAAAATTCTCCTCCCAATCCCTTATCAAATAAACCACGCCAACATTTTCTTATCTTTGTTTGCTTTAGAACTATTTGCTTGAATGGCTAAATTCAAACCTACAAATTCTTGTTAGTAATACAGTCTGTTTAAAAAATAATAATAATACTGTATTGTAATTTCCCTTTTTAATCTAAAATAAGAAAATAATCTAAAGCAGTGGTTCCCAATTGGCTACGTAATGCAGACCCCTTATTTTTTCAGAAGCTAAGCCATGGACCCCCTACGATAGTAGTTTTCATTATGTGAATGATGCCACGGACCCCCTGGGTGGATTAGACCACAAATTGGGAAAACTGATCTAAAGGATTAATCTGAGTTGTTCCATGCTATTAATCCTTAAAACAGCCTTTTTCTCTGAACACACTTGACACTCAACTTTAAAAAGACCTGTCAGGAGCAAGCATAGACCAATGGTATTGAACAGTATGGGAAACAGTCTTACTAGAAAAACTAACCAACAAACTGAAACTGACAAGCGGACAAATAGAAGAATTGAAAAAGACCCCTTCACCCCAAAATGGTTACCCTTTATCACATACACAGCCCAACAAGACAACAAGAAGAACCTGCCAACAGCATCTGAATCAATCAGGCTAACCTGGTCATAAAACACCCACCCACCCCACTCACACATGAAAATAAAGTTTACTACAGCCATGCCAATCACAAACAAACAACCACACTCTAGGTCAACCCCAACCTCTCTCACCACCAAAGAAACACCAAATAAGTGAATAGTAAAGAGAACCTGAACAAACGATGCTGACACAAAACCCCACACATACACTAAGTAGAATAGAAGCATTGCCACCTGACCCCACCCCACCCCACCCCACTCACCTCCACCTCTTTCCCCCTTTTATTCCTAATGTAACACTAATGTCTCAACAAATGAAACTGATCTGTAGAAAATGTAATTTGAAAAAAGAGACATTGCACATACTTTTGTAAACCAAGAAATCTTTAATAAAAATATGTTGTTGTTGTTGTTGTTGTTTAAAAAAAACTTTAAAAAGACCCTCAGTATGTGGGGAAAGTGATTTATTACATGTGTAACAGCAACATATGATAGCTTTCAGGCCAGACTTGAATCAACCACATTGTGAAACTTCGCAGTTCTCCCATTTGGAGTACTGCATGCATATGTGGCAAAGAAATGAAATCTAGTCAGTTCTGAAAGATCTTCCATGACAAATGAGGATATGCTTGGATCTATGGTTGTTTTCAGCATATAAATGTGACTTGTCTTTTTTCTCTTCCCTCATGGTCTGTAGTGAAATTTCAAAGGAATCTTTAAAACGGACCCTCTTGCAACTTGAATGCCATTTTACTTGGATGTTGCTGAAGGAGGATATTGATCTTGATGAATTGGAGGAAAGAATTGCTGAACAAATTAAGTTTTTACTGACCAAATCTAAAGTCCGAAATTATAACCTGCTGGCCTACGTGAAGTACTTGAATGGCAAGGAGGAAGAGGCTCTGGAAAATCTGCAGAAGGCTGAAGACGCTGTTAAGATAGAGTACCCAGAAGAAGTCGAAAAGGCAAGCCTTATTACATGGGGCAACTTTGCTTGGGTGTATTACCGCATGGACAAACTTGCAGAAGTACAAAGCTACATAAAGAAGGTGGAAACAACCTGCAAGGAACATGGAAGTGCCTCTCCTTATAGAATGAAAATCCCACATATCGATGGTGAAAAGGGATGGGCACTCCTAAAATTTGGGGGAAAGTATCATGAAAAAGCCAAGGAGAGCTTTTTAAAGGCACTAGAAAAAGAACCTGAAAACCCAGAATATAATGCTGGCTATGCAATCGCAGTATATCGCCTGGAAGATTTTTATGGGAAAAAATCTGCAGCAGAAGGGTCATCTCTGGAACCCTTGAAGAAGGCAGCAAAACTGAATCCAAATAATGCCTTTCTCCTGCCTATCCTTGCATTGAAGCTGCAGGCAACTAATAAAGTGGAAAAAGGAAAAGAGCTCATTGAAGAATCGCTAGGCAAATTCCCTGGCATCCCTTATGTGCTGAGGTACGCTGCCATATTTTACAGGAAAAAAGGTGATGTGGAAAGATCCCTGGAGCTTTTGAAGGAGGCGTTGAGCTTGACACCAAACTCAGGCTTCCTACATCACCAGATGGGGCTTTGCTACAGAGCACAGTATTTTAAAATCAAATTATCAAAAGACCCATATAAAGACAGGAGAAAGATGGCAGAACTGATCAGACTGTGCATCTTTCATTTCAATGAAGTGGTGGAACACAAAACCAAATTTGTCTTTGCTCACATGGATCTTGCAAACATCTACGCAGAAGGGAAAGAGCTCCAGAAAGCGGAAGAGACATTTCAGGAAGTGTTTGCAATGAGGAAACTAACTTGTGCAGAGAAACAGCAGCTCCACTTCAATTATGGGCGCTTTCAGGAATACCACAAAAAATCGGAATCTGAGGCTGTTGAACACTATTTGGCCGGGCTGAAGATTGAAAATGAATCACATGAGAGAAATAAATGCAAATATAACCTCAAGAAATTAATAGAAAGAAGAACCAAGATAGATCCAGCAGATGCTAAGAGTTTTGGCATCTGTGGATTCATTCACCAGCTTGATGGAGAAAAGCAGCAGGCAATTGAGTGCTATGAACGAGCCTTGAAATTGGATCCTGATAATGAAGAATATTTCAGTGCTCTTTTGGACTTGAGACTTTCCTTAGAAAACTAACATGCATGCGATTGTATGTTGTTCATTTTCCCTATCAGTTAATGTAAGGTAATGTAAAAAAAACAAACACAAACTTCTTGTTTGGCAGTAGCTCCTTATGAGTTTTCTTTTAAGTAATTCAGCTGAGGAAGATAGCTTTCTAATAGTTGGGCATTTTGCAGGTTTTAATGTTACTGCTGTGACTGCCATACATTGTCACACACATATATGCCTTAAGAGATCGTTTTGTCAGATTTTTCAATTTGGAAATGTAGACGCCTGTTTAGAAATGGGATATGTGGAAATTAGTATCAGGGGATCAATGACTGTGTTTTATTTAACTGTACCGGTTTAAGTGCATTAACTTTGCTTCAAACAGATTTGCCTAGCTCAAATTAATTCAAAGAAAGTGACCGGATTATATTTGGCAGCAGCATGGAATAATAACCATTTGTCATTCTAATCTGTCGATCATAGAATCATATAATTGTAGAGTGGGAAGGGACTCCAGGGGACATTTAGTCCAACCCCCTGCGATGCAGGAATGTCAATTAAAGCATCCATGGCAGATGACCATCCAGCCTCTGCACAAAAACCTCAAATGAAGGAGAGCCCACTCATTTTTAAATAAGTGCTTAATTATCAGGAATTCAGTGTTGCTTTTATTTTATAGCATATTTGAACTGCTGTTGTGAACTGTAACAATTAAAGGTATTAAACTAGTCACTGTCTGAGAAATCTTTATGCAGGTAATTTCAGACCTATAGTTAACAGTTTATATAAATGTGGTGTTTTTAACACTATGCAGAGGTCCTTTTTCAAATGGTTCACTTCTCAAGATTTCCTATCAACAAATGTACTTGATCCTCTCATGATGCTGCCTTAAGGAACACCAGCCATATTTTAGGTTGTAGCAGAAAGGCCGCAAAAACAGGTTTGTTGCGTGTCTTAAGTGATGACACAGGGATGGTGTCCTATATCTGGGCACCTCTCTCAGTGCTGACACCCACCTACAGGCTACAGCTCTTGCAGCCACATATTCAGCGTTCGTGTGAGAGGTGGCACAGTACCTACAGAGATGTATTTGCATTGGGCATGTATTTGCATTGCAATAAAAAGGTCTCAATAAATAAATAAATAAATAGCAGGGTTGGCAAACCATGAGGTCAACTAGGGAGCGGCAGGATCCACAGGGCAGCAGATCCTGATAGAGACCTTCATTTCCTGTTCCTGATATAGATCTCTAACTCACACCTTCTTCCCTGGTGAGGAGGAGTGGGTGCCATTTTGTGGGTCACCTCAGCTACCGGAAGGTTTTTGGCTGGCCCCGTCCTGCAGCAATGGTCACTGAACGGCCTTTCACACCACAGTCTCTTCACTGGAATGTGAGACTCCTTTGCTTTACCCATCTTGAGGTTCATCTAGGTTCATCTAGATTGGATGTACACAGGTATCATAAGGTGCCATCTCAAAGTACTGGTATTTTGCTGAGCAATGCTAATTTGTTTTCTTAAGCAACTTTGCAAAACACAGGAAGATGCCACAAGAGGCTCTAAATGTTCCAGCACACACACACACGGCAGGAATTCTAAGACAGTGTTTTTCAACCACTGTTCCGCGGCACACTAGTGTGCCGCGAGATGTTGCCTGGTGTGCCGCGGCAAAAATTGAAAAATTACTTTATATATCAGTGGTGGCGAACCTATGGCACGCGTGCCAGATTTGGCACGCAGAGCCCTCACTGCTAGCACGCGCACCATCGGCCCATCTGTGCTGCTGTTGTTGTTTTTTCCCCAGGCTTGCGTCCACTGTTGCCTGCTTGCACTCGCTGGGGCTGCTGGCCACGCAGAGCCGCCTCTCCCGGCGGAGCTGCGCCCAGGGTGCGAAGGCAGCGGCGGCTTGCCTCGCTGCCGGCGCGCCTGGCAAGGCGAGCAGTGCTAAATCCACCCTCTCGAGCAAGAAGGCAGCCCGGGCCCCGGATCAAGCAGGCGCCAAGGCCGGCGGGAGGCAGCCCGGTGGCGAGCCAAGCAAAGGCAGGAAGGGCAAGCGATGCGCCTCCTTGGCCCCGCCGGGTTCCCTGGCCCCGCCGGGTTCCCTGGCACCGGCCGCTGGGCTGGGCAGCGGATCCGGCGCCAGGATCAGCCACATGGACAGCAGCTCCGACCTGTCCGACTGCCCGTCCGAGCCGCTCTCCGACGAGCAGAGGCTGGCTCAGGCCGCCAGCAGCGATGCGGAATCCAGCACCGGCTCCAGCGATCGGGAACGCGAGCAGCCGCAGCTAGCGCCCGCTCTGCCCCCGGGGCCAGGCGTCGCCCCTCAGCCTGCCTCGCCTTCTTCGAGCGCCACCAGCAAAGGGCCGGCAGCGTACCGCCCCCCATAGCGACGCCCCTGCGGGTGGGCTCCCGCCTGCGGGGACTGCGGCTTGCTGGAGAGGCTGGGGAATTTGGGGTGCACCGGCGGGGGCTTGGCAGAAGCTGCCCGGGCGTGGAGGTCTTTGAGGAAAGGTTTGGCTGGGGAAGGAGCTCGGTGGAGCCCCTTCTTCTCGGCGAAGGAGTGGTGCAGGCTCTGCGGCGACTTCAGAGGCTCGCCGAGGCTGGTGCCATTCAAAGTCTCCATAGTCCCGGCTGCCTAAGAAGACGCCAGGGAGGGGCGGACACTTGAGGCTCCTCGAGCCCTTCCCGAGCGCAGGAGTGTGAGTGGCGAAGGCAACGGTCCTCCCGGCAGAGCCCCGCAGCAACAGCGCCTTCCTCTAGTTTTCGCCTTTGCTCTCTCATCACTCCTGCTTCCTCCTTGCCCGCCACAAAGCTCACACTTTTTCCTCGGTCTGATTCAGCAAGACGGGCTCTCCTCCACCCCTCGGTCAGAAAACACAAACACACACAAAGCACAATCGGTGGCAATCTTCTCCCCCCCCCCCCAGATCTTTCCAATCCGCTCGATGCAGCTCACGGTAACGTTGCACCCTGCAACATCGACTCCCTTCCCCCCCAAAAGCCCAGCAGCTTTGGGGCGCCCCCCCAAAAGCAAAGCAACTTTTGTGCACCCCCCCAAAACTCCAAAACTTTGGTCGGCAGCTCCCCCCAAAAAAGCTCAACAAGTTTGAGCACTTTGTGATAAATAAGTGGTTTTTGGTTTACAGTTTGGGCACTCGGTCTCTAAAAGGTTCGCCACCACTGTTTTTAACATTTCTAATGGTGGTGTGCCTCGTGATTTTTTTCATGAAACAAGTGTGCCTTTGCCCAAAAAAGGTTGAAAAACACTGTTCTAAGAAGCCAAAAAAATACTGAGATTTGTAAATGCATAATGCAATTTGTTAGTCTCTACTAGCAAAATAAGGCATGGCAGGCAGAGATCTATTTCTGAAGTTTGCCAGGGCTGTACTGTTTGCAGACTGTTATATGCAATGCCTATTCCTTTAGTTATGGAATATGACAGTGTCATGCAGTAGTTAGGTATGCAGTGGATCACACCCAGCAATAACACATGCACCTCCTATTGCAACACCCTGCCCCACTCACACCCAGAAACACCTACGCCCACACCATCCAACACTGATCTCTTCTACAAACTCAATATGTCCCAGACTGAAATCTCTCCACATCCCAGTTTAAGTACCCAAGGTCTCACAGGGTAGAAGAATAAGCATCCCGAAATGGTAAGGTAAAGGGAAAGGTACACCTGACTGTTAGGTCCAGTCACGGACAACTCTGGGATTGCGGTGCTCATCTCGCTTTACTAGCCGAGGGAGCCGGCGTACAGCTTCCGGGTCATGTGGCCAGCATGACTAAGCCGCTTCTGGCGAACCAGAGCAGCACATGGAAACACCGTTTACCTTCCCGCTGGAGTGGTACCTATTTATCTACTTGCACTTTGACGTGCTTTCGAACTGCTAGGTGGGCAGGAGCAGGGACTGAGCAATGGGAGCTCACCCCGTCGCGGGGATTCGAACCGCCAATCTTCCGATCAGCAGGCCCTAGGCTTTGTGGTTTAGACCACAGCGCCACCCGCGTCCACTCCCGAAATGGTAGGTATTCCTAAATGAATGGATATGGGAAAATAAAGAGAATGTAATAATTCAACTGAATGCAATTAGAGAGCCGGAACTCACTGGGACTCAGTTCCAGCACTTCTCAGGTGGGTGCCATTGCCATTCTAAGAGAACAAGGGAGGTGTTTATGGTGAGCTCTGGCACCACTTTTTGTGGAAAAATGCAACTGGCAATAAGGGAAATACAAAACAAACTTTACCTGGTGTAAGATCAACTCTGGTGCCTTTTTTGTTTATTTTGGAAGGAAGTATTTCAGTCAAGGTGCACAGATGCAAAGAGGATTAATAAAGAACTGTGATCTTTTTACAATAAATGAGCATGAAGGTTTAATCCAGTTAGGAACACATCTTTTGTACTTTGATTTCTTCCACATTAAAAGTTGCCCAACAAAAATTCAAAAAACACTGTGATACATTCAAGGCACTTCCAAAATTCCAAAATTAATTAATTAACCAATCAAAACTCCCCAAAGGGTTTGTTGGAAAGACAAAAGAATGCCACCGGCAAGAGAATACAAACAGGTGAGCTGGCACAGAGCACTGCTGCATAATTACGGCATGGACAGAAGTACAATTACAGGGGGAGGGAGACTCACTGAAATGTTGGCATATATTTTACAGTATGTTCTATCCTAGTTGCAAAACTCAGTATAACAATGCTGGGAACACAATACTAGAAGTTATATAGGAGCCAATAGTTAGTTAGTTAGTTAGTTAGTTAGTTAGTTAGTTAGTTAATAAAGGGCAGCAATAACCACTATAATCAAAACCACTTTTCTGCATAGAGGTATGCTCATAACAACTCACAATAAGGCAGCAACCACAAACCCTAGCAGCAAAATAATATAACACAAACCAGCCATAAAACCATTGTTACAAAAGTCTCTCCCTCTCTCTGCCGAGTGATAGCAAGATTCCAGGGACGTTCCAGGCACTCACCCAGGGTTTGTGTCCCTTTGGAGAATTAAGACACAGCGAGACAGCTGTAGTTTTAAGAAATAGGGTTTATTCACCTATTTAGACCTTCAGTCTGCATGGAGGGAGTCCAGATCTAACAGCACGGTGCTTTCAAGAGCTGCTTATCCCCCACAGCAATGCAGCCTTGCAGTCCAAGGCATCTCTCCCAACTTGCCTGCCCAAGATGGGTCCCAGTCTTTTTTCTCTCTCCTTCCTTCTTCCCAGCACACCTTGCTAAAAGACTCGCTTTTTCTGTCACCTCATACCCAGTTACCCTGGCAAACCTTCCTGTCAACTGGCTTCTGTACTGTATCCAACACACCTGAATCCTATCTCTGTGCATCTCTTAGCTTGCTCCTGTTCCTCACCTTCCATTGTTTCCAGCTCTTCTCTTCTTCCTCTGGGGTGTGTCTTGTTTGACACCCACACCCACCCACCCACCCACACCCACCCCAAACCTGGGTCCATGCCATCTTCATCTGCCCCCACCTCGGAAGCCTCTTGGAGTGGCAGTCTCCACCACTCCTCCCCATCTGATCAATCCCTGACAGAATATAACTCTTGCCCTTCAAGTCTAGTTTTTTTCTGGGGAGAGGGTTTTGAGGGCTAGTTATACTAGTGGTAGTTGTGGGATCGAGGAGTATTCTTTCGTATGAGCCTTACCCTGTGCCCAGGTGAAGATTTCCCATTTTAGAGACGCCTACTGAGTTGGGAAGCTAATGAGTCACTTGCTGGGAGGGTCAGAGTCCTCATAATAGCTACTTACATAGGCACATTTAAGACACAAAAGCAAGAGGCAGCTTACTGTGAGCACCCATCTGGTGGGATCATGCAATAAGTGAGTAAGCTGCATTCCAGACTCTTCCTTTTAAAGTCAAACTAGGCCATTCCTTAGAAATATTGACCATAATCTTTTATGGGGGAGGGGAAAGAGGAGCAAGAGGATGGCTAAATGAATATTAGAAATTCAGATCACTAGCTTGGCACTTGCTGTGCTTGAGTAGGAAGAGAAGGGAAGGAATGTGAGGCAACTTTCTTGAGAGAGTGGTTTTGTCTTGATGCTTCACAGCGATGTTTGGAAGATGTACAAATTAGATGTGTATGTTGTGGCATAGATATCTCCTGTGACTTTCAGAATTCCTTTGTTTCTCCATGAGCACCATGTTTGCCCTGTTTTGTTTTGTTTTGTTGTTTTGATGTGAGCTTTGAGTGAAGACCTTTCCCTCCTCTCTAGCAGAGTTACCTTCCACTGTAAGCTGAGCCCTGTGGGGAGCGGGAATCTGTACTACACAGGCCTTGTAAGAGATCCAGCAGTACTCCTATCTGATACATAGCTGTCAACTGTTCCATTTTCTTGTGAGGAATCCTACTCGGAATAAGGGAATTTCCCTTAAAAAAAAGGGAAAAATTGACAGCTATGATCTGATATTGCAGGTGCCCCATTTCCATATTTAGTCGTTGATTAAATGTCTCCCATGAAAATAGATAGTAATCATGTTTATAATCCTGTGCATTTCTTTGGAAGTGAATCTTATTGCAATTTGAGGGACTTAAAGTCCCTAGCACTGACCTGCTCAAGTGTGTCCCTGTTATTGTCAAAAAGAATGTTGTTGTCATGTACAGTCCCCTCCGAGGGTGGTGACAAGGGAGAGGGGCTTTTCAGTTGTGGCTCCCTGTCCAAAACTATCATTTTTAGCACTTCTCCCCTTCCCTCCTCAGGCTTTCGATAGACTGAAACTGATGTTCTTTTGTTGTTAGTGCACGGTCAAAGCTTTCTCCGGCTGTTATGGGGGTTGTTTTTATTCTGCTTTATGGTAGAATTAATTGTGCTTTAATAGTGTTTTAAGTCGCTGGAAGACTTTGGAGTAACAAATTGTCCCGAACCCCTGTTGGGGTGGAACCAGATTGTGAACTTTAAACAGCAGCTTTGCTGTGCATGCCCAGATTCATTAGCCCTGGGACACAGAGTGCAGGATCAACACAAAAAACAGCGACAATTTGTTGTTGACAAAGGACAGCTGGACATATAAAGGGCCCCATTACCTTTAGTAGCTTAGGGCCTCATCAAACCTAAACCCGGCCCTCCGCTTGGGTCACATTTCCATTCCCCTGTCCCAAAGCAAAGCTAATGATATAAAAAGGCTTGCTGAAACTCAGCTAATAATACAAAGACAGAGCCAGCGATCCGGCTGTGACCAGTATCATAAAGGTTATTACTGAAGTAATGCTCATAGTTGCAGAGCAGTTGAGATTAAGACCTTAATGAACAAAGTTTAGCCTTAGAGATAGCAACGAGGCTGCTTAGCTGTAGTACATCTTATCTTTGCCATGATTTGTCCTTGGATCTTCTTTATAATTAACAAAGCGGCTGCTTGATGCAATATTCAGAACCTGTTTTCATTTGTGAGAAGACTATAAGCCATATGCATACCAGTCTCCCCCCCCCCCCCGATTCATTCGGCCTCCATTACATTTGAAGCCCCTGTGAAGTCTGTGAGATCAACTCCCCTTGTGGGCTTTCTGTAGCTTCCCCTCTTTGGCCTGGTCATTTCCTCTTGACTTTTCTTGTCCACAACTTCCCTGCTTTTCTTTCCCCCCCCCCAGTCACTAGCACCTCCCTTTACCCCCTTCTTATATTCCCATACACTGCCTTAATGCTGCCACTTTAATCCACAACAAGGAAAGAGTTTTCTCTGAAAAATCAGTGCTGTGCCTGATTTGCTTTTGAAAAGGCCAAAGAATAATCTGTACCTGTTGATCGCTGAACTTTGCAACCTAAATGCAATAAATGCCAGAAAGTTCAAGGGCTAGATGAAAGCTGATCGTGTGTTAGCGATCTCTTGCTTTTAGCTAATGCAGTGCACCTTATCAAGAAAACAGCACCAAATATGTCATTCTTGATAGCTGGCCATATGTGTGTGTGTGTGTGTGTGTGTGTGTATGAGCATTGACATAATGTGCATGGTGGCGAGGTCCATAAGTAACTTGCACATACATTTCATACCCTTACAAAAGTCTCACAAAGTTGTCGTTTTGTTTTAATATGTTTATTTCACAGCTTGAGAAATTTTGAGGTGTCTGTAAAGGTGTGATCAGAAATAAGAGCCAACGGCTGCACCGTTTAGCAAGGAAGATCCAAATTTCCAGAATAATACATCTTTTAATTCAGTCAACTATTTACAATAAGGTAAGGGTGTTTTGTTGGGTTTTTTTTCCAGTTCTAGAGAACTAGCTGTTTCTTCAGGTTCCGTACACACAACGTAGGCAATATAGTCAAAGTTGTGGGATGATACACCATTCAGGATTTTTACTTCTTCTATTTTACATGTTACCTCTACTCTTTTTGTAGGTGTTGTTTTCAGAATGAAAATGGCCAAGACGACTCTCTCACGGCTGGCAATTGTCATCGCTGTCTTTGTGGTGCTGGTGATAGCAGTTCTTGTGACACTGTTCGTTCTCCACTATTTCTTCAGTGAGAAAAATGGTAACAGCAATTACTTAATGTCTTGTAATATCTATTTTTGAGGTACTTAAGGGATTTGGTGGTGGTAAAAGACGGTTGAATGGCAGCATACTGGAGAAAGATTCTGAGCAACATTGTGTGTACAAAGTTGCCTCAATCCATTCCAACGGTCATTCACACTCTCTTCTAGTATTTTCTGTTCCATTGCAAATTGGTTTATTTTGCACAAGCTTTTCTTCCATTTTGTGGTGTGCTGATATGGACATAGAACTACTTTTATGTATTGTAGCACATAGCAGACGTGCAGCGTCTGATATTTATCCATCAGTTATCAGTATGGGACGCGGGTGGCGCTATGGTGTAAACCACTGATCCTTGGGCTTGCCGATCAGAAGGTCGGCGGTTCGAATGCCCGTGAAGGGGTGAGCTCCCGTTGTTCGGTCCAAGCTCCTGCCAACCTAGCAGTTCGAGCAAGTAGATAAATAGGTACCGCTCTGGTGGGAAGGTAAACGGCGTTTCCGTGCGCTGCTCTGGTTTCACCAGAAGCGGCTTAGTCATGCTGGCCACATGACCCAGAAAAACTGCCTGCAGACAAATGCCGGCTCCCTGGGCCAGTAAAGCGAGATGAGCGCCGCAACCCCAGAGTCGTTTGCGACTGGACTTAACTGTCAGGGGTCCTCCCCCCCCCCTTTCTACCTTCCTTGTGTATTCTCCTTCAAAGTTAAAGATTTTTCCAGAAGTGTCGCTCTGTCAATATTTTGCAGCAAAAACAATTAAGCAGGGGCGTTTCTAGCCCCTTGGCTCCCTGGGGCGGGAAGCCAAGAGGCACCCCTGGAGACGGGGCATCGTGGCGTGTGCGTGCATAATGACATCATGACGCAAGCGCACAGCGCGACACCCCACCCCCAGGGATGCCGAGCGGCAGCTTCGGGAGTTTCTGCGGGCGCCAGAGACTCCCGAAGCCGCTGCTCGGCACCCCTTCATGCTGCGGCTGCTTGCACCTGTGCGAGCAGCTGCCGCATGAAGGGGTGCTGGGCGGCGGCTTCAGGAGTCTCTGCAGCCCACAGAGACTCCCGAAGCCGCCGCCTGGGCTCCCTCGGCGAAGCACAAGTCAGGGCAGGGAGAGGGGGGCCATACACCACTCCTCGCTGGCCCGCCCCTCTCCATGACCCGGCTGTGCAAGCCAGCCAGCGGCGGGAAAAGCCGCTGAAAGGGGGGCAAAGGAAAGGAAAGCAGGTGCTTGAAAGGTGCTTTGTCTTCCTTTCCTCCCTTTCAGAGGCTTTTTTTGGCCGCTGGCTGGCCCGTGTGGAGTGCGGCATAGAGGCAAGGGGCGGGCCAGTGAGGAGGGGGTGGTACCCCTCCTTGCTAGCCCGCCCCTTGCCTCCATGCTGCGGCAAAAAAAGCCGCTGGAAGGGGAGGCTATTTTCGGTGCTGCCAGGGCGGAGCCGCAGGGGCAGCCAGTGAGGGGGGGTGACACCCAGCCTCGCTGGCCGCCCCTGCGACTCCACAGCAGCAGTGCCAAAAATAGCCTTTAAAAAAAAGCCCAGGGGGGCGGGGCCACTGCCCAAAGTGTCACCCTCAGCAGGGCGATGCCCGGGGCAGGCTGCCCCCCGCCCCCTTGCTACGCCCCTGCAATGAAGAGTCTTTGTGGCCCCTTAAAGAAAAAGTTAATGAACCCTCTAATGGTGTTCCAGATTGTGTGGAAGCATATACCGGTAAGCATGAAAGTTCCCTTCAGATGTTTGCATTGTACAGAAAAAGACTGTTTGGAAAATACCCCATTCATGTGCTCTCCTTAGCCATGAGTAGACTGCCTCAATCAAGTTATATCATTCAGCCTGATCACAGTCAGGGAATTATCCCAATGTAGCAATAGTAGCCTTTTACAGCTGCCATTGCACCAAATAATACAGTCTGGGTTCTACCCTGGTGTTCAGTTTTAACATGTTATATATTGTTACTATATTTTTCTTGTGCTAATTATGAACATTTCTATTTTAATGTTTGTGTAACTGATTTTTACACTTGAGAAGGGCTTAACTCAGACTTGGCTGTAAACTGCTGCTTTATCATCAAGAAGTATCTTGCTTAATTAATTACTTCCGTATGGTGATCTGCTTCGGAAGGGCTTTTCTGTCCTGAAAGGTGGTATCAGAATATCAAAATAAATAACTCGTATCAGCCTGAAGGCAATGTGCCCCCAAAATAGCTGGGGGTGCCCAGATTACATAATATTCAGTAAACATTTTCACCTCATCTGGTGAGAGCAGCCGCGTATGTCTAACAGTTGACAATGGTATTCCTTCCGACAGAGAAGCAGAGCAAATTTTTATACCCAATTCCTTCATATTTAGACCTTGTTTTCAACAAGCTGGTAAATCATGTCTGGAATGCACCTGTATCAGAGGTGCAAGATCACATGACTGAACATTCCGCCGCACCAAACCAAATGAAAACGTCCTTCCACACAGGGAATAAAAAGGTGTCAGTGAGAAGGGTTCTAGCCTAGTTCAGATAAAGGCATACTTCTTTTTATTGTATTTCACTTCAGAGCGAAGATACTGCTCCTTATGAGGATGCAGGTGTAGCTGCAGGCAGCCCAGCTGCTTCCGGGACAAGGAAGCACCACCCTTCCCCACTGCTGCTGCTGGTCCTCTTCTGGCAGTGGAAATGGAGCTGGATAGGGCTGGAGCCAGGATTTTCCCTCCCACCCCTGACGTCAGTGGATGCTGGCTGAATTGATTGCAGTACAGTCTAAACATAACTTTTATATGTACTGGGAAACGCCCCCCCCCCCAAAAAAAACCCCAAAATCTGTGTGACTCGCTTTATTGCAATGTTCGCTTTATTGCGGTGGTCTGGAACCGAACCCGTACTTTCTCTGAGGTGTGCCTGTACATTTTTAAGTGGCAAGTGGCATGAGGGAAGATGGCGTCGGCGTAACAAGCAGGCTTCGGAGCTCTCGAGATAACACGAGCGATAATTATCGCCCACTGCTTCCAGGGAAGTAAACGGCTTTTAATTCCCTAATTTTATACAGTACTCTTATCTTCCCATGGGATTTTACCAATATCCCATGGGATTTTACCAATAAGCTTCCACGAGACACCCTGGGCAGGCTGCCAGCCGATAGCCGTTACTCGCCAGCTCCCTTCTTTGCTTTGTTCTTGGTACTATGAAGTTGGGCTTTTATCTCTCTTCTCGTCTTTCTCGTCCTTCTGGCTTTCCTCCCACTTCATTATGACGCCTACTAGTAAACGCAGCAGAGACCCAGAGGAAGCAGTCTCAGCACCAGCTCCCAAACAAGCTAAATTGGAGGACTCTTTTAGTAAACTGACCTTCATGGTGCCAATAAAAAACAGATTTTCTCCCCTTAAAGATGTCTGCGAAAACGAGGTGGTTACTCTAGAGGAGGATTTGAATACTCCACAGACTATAAATGTAAATGGAAAAGCTACAGGGGATGGATCCCCCCTGGCGACAGGTCCAGAAATTGAACGGGGGGGATTGTACTAGTGGCATCTGGCATCTGTCTTGTCCTGAGCCCCTGCACTGGGAGAAGTGTCCTGTTCTTTTCTGCTTCTAATTGTAGTATTATTCTCATACCTTCTCTAGCTGGCTACATGATTGGTGTTGGTCGAGCTGACTGTACCAGCCCTGTAGCAGAGATACCTTTTGTAAGTACCCAATCAGAGTTTTCTTTCTTCTTTTCACTGAAAGCACAAGCCTATTTTACCCCCTTTCAGTTTTTTTTGTTTTTTTTACACTCTACAAGGCCCTTATATAATAAATCCAGAAATGCCTTGTGGAATGGTTTCCCCCAAATCAGCCTGCCCAGGACCTGAGGCCATCTTTGGAGATTCTTTTATATGTGTTCCCTCTGGCAGTAGCCCAGAGGAGGGCTCAGAGAAGGCAGGCCTTTTCAGTAGTAATGCCCTTCCACTGGATTTTGTTTTTTTATTGTTTTGTAAGTTGCATCAAGACTTTTGTGGGAAGCAATTTATAATTTGAAATAATGATGACAGTAATGGGGTTTGTTTGCATCAGATTACCATACACTTGTAGGAGTGAAATGTCTCCTCATCCAGGGGAGGGTGGGATACAAATTTTCTATTATTAAAAGCACCATAATGATAATGATAAGAAGTGTGTGCCAGGCTTCAGGGAATCAGCTTCCTCCCCCATGGCCATAAATGACGAAAGAGAATTCTTACCAATTAGTTTCTTTAATAAACACAGCGAAGGATGGCGGTGCTCCCAGTTAAGGTCACCCCCCCCCCCCCCGTGCCTATTAATCTACGTCACTCCTACATCTTGTAATCTGATCTTGGAGCCGCTGTGTTTTCAGTTCTGACACTTTCTGAGCTCTCTGTGACTTTGGGGAAGTGGGGTGGATACTCTCCAGAGACTGTAAATCTGTTAACTCTCTCTCTTCTAGTGTTTCTTCTGTTGGCTGTTCCCCATCCAGTATTTCCCAGCTTCTGCCTTCTGAACTATGCCCCTCTGCAAACCACTGTTCCAAATATATACTGTCATCCTGCTCCTGGGAAGATTCAGGATCAGGAAAAGGAGGGGGTGGCCCCCACCATTCTTCCTCAATGCAGCCCTCCTAATCAATTGTCCCTGACAGTATGTTACTATATGTGTATGTACTATGAAAGAAACTGCTATGTTTCCTTTATTAACATGCTTTGCTTCGGAAGCCAGGGCAGGAGAAATGAGAAGAGACTTCCCCAATGCGTATCAAGGCATTACAAGTACCCTAGAACATTATGCACTCTTGCCTCAGAGTAAGCTCTGTTTAATTAAGGATGCTGGAGCAAATCAGTTGTTGCAAATTCCTGAATGAAGTGACCTGAACTGAACTGCACCTCTTAGCTATGCACTGGGTTTCACACTTCTGCACATGTTGCCGTGCAGTCCTTAGCATGTTGAAATATATCAAAATAGACATTTAAATTATATTTTGATAGAAAATACTATGTTGGAAAAGACTTTTTTGTGGGGGTGGGGTGCGGGGTTAAAACAAACCCAAAACAAGCTCAGTGCCAGAACGGAAAAGAAAGGAATTATGGGTAAATACAGTACAAAAGTGACATGGCCTGGAAACGCTGAATGCAGGGAGACTTCCTTCTGAATAAATAGGTATAGGATTGCACATCGTGTGTGGTTAAGGAGATGTTGTGTCCCCCTGTAGATGGGCTATGCAAATCCAGATCAGACTGGTGCTGGCGTGCTCTCGCGACTGTACTGTAGAGCATTCATCATAGCAGAGCCCGACGACTGGAGCAAACGAGTGTTGTATGTTACTGCTGAGATAGGAATGATGTCTCAAAGGCTTAGGCTAGAGGTAAGTCTGGGGCAGGGCAGTAGCTTTCTATTCTTTTTCCTTTTAGGTTTTTATATCATCCAAAAATCATTGGCCTCAAAGAACTGTCTCTCTCCCCTACTCCCTTATATAGGGAGTTGTGATGGGCATAAATATAGGGTGGGTGGGTGTGCGTGGGTGCGTGCAGCACAACAATCGATTTGTGGTATCTTAACCACCACAATTCCTGAGATGTTTATATATATAGTAGCTGCAAATATAACAGCTCCTGCGAGCCAAGAGCTGAGAGATCTACAATGATCTTACACCCACTATAAAATATCCTAAATCACGACAAGTATATTTGTGAAGTAAGAAAAAGAAAATGTGGCGACTGAGGAAGAAAATGCAACAGAAAGCCATGAATTTATATAAAGAAAGACATATATTTGGATTCATACCTTGTCTATTGTCACAGAGTGTATGCATGTGTGTGTGTGTGTGTGTGTGTGTGTGTATTCATAACTCATAATATAATATAATTCCAGCTCTTTTAATACAAGATATTTCACTCATTTATTTCAAGATTTCCATTTTATTCCAGTGTGTTTGGCTCAGCAGAAGAAACCCATGTAGTCTTTCCATTTCTAGCTGTGCTTTAATGCCTTTAGCAACCTCTTGGAATGACTATTCTGAGGTTAACTTTGCTGAACAACCTGAGGAAGTAGAATCTTGTCTAGAAAAAAAACCCATGCCATTGTAAATGTGTTAGCCTTTAGGATGTCACTGGATGAGGTTTGTGGAGCATTATTTTCCAACTTGCCAGGAATGGTACCTCAGTGGTAGAGCACTCAAAGTTATAAGGTTCCATACCAGGTTCTTCTTCTTCTTCTTCTTCTTCTTCTTCTTCTTCTTCTTCTTCTTCTTCTTCTTCTTCTTCTTCTTCTTCTTCTTTACTTTTTTCAACTAATCTAATAAACATACCAAATCAAAAAATGCAGTAATTGCACCATTGCTGTCCTTAGGTAATGAAACAGTTGAAGGAAAGATACGGCGATCTCTACCGGCAAGACAACGTAATACTGTCTGCAGTTCATACCCATTCTGGGCCGGCAGGGTATTTTCAATACACTCTCTTCATGATAGCAGGGAAGGGGTTTATAAAGCCATCCTTGAATGCCATTCTCAATGGGATCCTAGAGGTAAGAACCACCCCAGCCTCTCACTTTTAGTGCTTGACAAGTTTACTGCAGCATGCTGTAGGGAAATCTTTATGGAGTTGGTGATAGTCTACGACAGGGGTCAGCAAACTTTTTCAGCAGGGGGCTGGTCCACTGTCCCTCAGACCTTGTGGGGGGCTGGACTATATTTGGGGGGGGGGGGTGAATGAATTGCTATGCCCCACAAATAACCCAGAGATGCATTTTAAATAAAAGGACATCTTCTACTCATGTAAAAACATGCTGATTCCTGGACAGCCCGCGGGCCGGATTTAGAAGGCGATTGGGCCGCATCCAGCCCCCGGGCCTTAGTTTGGGGACCCCTGGTCTACGAAAAGGTTAAGATGAACTGGGAGACTTATTTTGAGAGTTAATAAAACTATCAAGCAGTTCCTTAATCTTCTATATACATTCATTGGCTAATTAAAAGAGATCATCAGATCAGTACAAATCTAAAGTACAATCGTACCTTGGATCCTGAACATCTTGCGAGTTGAATGTTTTGGCTCCCAAACGCCGCAAACCCTGAAGTGAGTATTCTGGTTTGCGAACTTCCTTTGGAACCCGAATGTCTGACAGGGCTTCAGCAGCTTCCAATTGGCTACAGGAGCTTCCTGCAGCCAATCAGAAGCCGCGCCTTGGTTTCCGAATGTTTTGGAAGTAGAACGTTTAAGCAATGCATGTGCTGCTACTTGTCTGTTTGTCGTGAAATGTGCAACATGATTAGCATTCCTACTCATGCTCAACTGGAAGTAAGCAGCATAGAACTCAGTGAGCTTTACTTCCACTGTCCATGTAAGCATGTGCAGAACTACAGTGTAGATTCCTAGCCTAGAAACTGCTGGCATTGGATGTGAATTCATGATTATATCTGAGCTAGTGTTGCTTGAACATGTTAAGTAGTCTGGTGTGCATCATTGTACATGCTCTTAGGCTGCTGACAACAGTTGGCTGTGTTAGTGTCCTGATCCACTAGTCCAAAGGAGAACAAATAAGGATGTCAAAAACGCCAGAGTATTAAGTTCTAGTGCTTTATTAAAGAAGGGTGTGGACTTACAGCAAATTAGCCTGCCGGGTGTCCCAACCCTTTACAGACACAGGATAGACACCACAGCAAGGAGATGGCTTGTCGGCACTGAAGCAAACATGTATACATCCCTTATGCACAGAACAACATACATAAGTTTACCCAGAACCTCCCAGCACACCTGGCAGGTGAGGCCAGGGGCGTATGAAGGGGGCGGGTTGCCCCAGGCATGACCCAGGGAGGTGACAAAATGGCCCGCTGCCTCCCCCCAGCTGTAGAGCAGCGGAGGGTGCGCATGCAGTCAGTGTGGGTGCCACTCATGCATGGAGTCCACACGGGCATCTGTACGGGCTGCCGCTCACGCACAGCAACTGTACGGGCTGCCGCACATGCGCAGTCCATACGGACATCATGCATGCATCACAGGGTGGTTTGCCCCGCCCCTTGGCATCCCGACCCGGGTGACAGAAAGGATTCCTCCACCACTGGGTGAGGCCATAGGTAGCAATTGTCCAAAGCGTCTCCCCTCTCTGGGCCTACAGCCCAGCATCCCAAGTTCCACAGATAAGCACAGCATCAAAGTGAGCCAATGAGCATAAATGAAAGCAAATGAATACATAGACAACTCCCAGTTAGTTTTGGTAGTCCAGTTAGTTATCTGGACTACCAATAAGGTTTTTGCAGATCTTCCAGAACCATAGGAGTCAACGTCTAGGGGCTGAGGTTGCTTTGGCCTCCCCAATAAAATATTTGAGGAACCTGGGGGGGGGGGCGTTAATGGGCATAGGCATTCGAATGGAGGAGGGTGTGCCCCATCATGTGATTGATTTGTGGGGCAGGGCTTACCTTGGCCCACCCAATATTTCATTCAAGTTGTACGAAACAGTCTCACCTTTGGTTTGACAGTCTATTACCACAAAAGCAGGGATGGTACCTTTCATCAACTAGAGTCCACTTCATCAGATGCATGAAGTATTATCATCATTTGTCACATATACATAGCATATGGTTACTGAGGGAAAAGGGGGGATACTGTATGTAAAGGGGGGGCTCTGAAATATGGGCCAAACAGTTATAAAATACAAAAAGGACAGTCTGTGATAATGTGATAAATTATCAATGTGACTGCAGTCTGAAATTGTTGAATTAGAACTTCTCAGCATGTTTGATTCTATTACTTTAGGCTTCAGTTGAGACAATGGTCTCCTGCTATGCTACAAGTCTAAATTAATCCAGCAAAGCTCAGAATGGTTGTGCCATTCACATTTACTGAAACCAAGGAATGATCACTCTGTTTATCTTTAGCTTTAAATGGAATTAACATAAAACTACTTTTTGCAGTTCAAAGCTGTTTGGCCCCACTGTTTACAGTTTTTCCTTGCCTGCCTAATGAAGACAACCCCTTGAGTAATCATTGAAGTGAACTCTAGTCCATATGCCATAATAAATCTCTTAGTTCTTTAAGATACGACAAGGATCTGTGTTGATTTCCCCCCCCCCTTCTCATGTTAATATCTTGTTTGTGCTGTGGTGACCAGTATCTCAGTGATTTTCCTGTTTTCTAATCAACAGAGTGTTGAGATGGCTCATCAAAATATGACAAAAGGACACATTTTTATCAACAAGGGCTTGACCGAGAACTCTCAAATCAACAGAAGTCCCTTTTCTTATCTTCATAATCCCGAGTCTGAAAGGCTCAGGTAAAGTTTGGGAAGGAAATGGAATTGAGATACTCATTAATATGCTTGTAGGGTTCTGTACTCAGCCATCACTTATTTCTTGTTTCATGAAAGAATATGAACTGAATTTTGTCATGTCTGTGATGGTTATGGTTAAAAAAAAACCCCAGCTTAAATGTAGTGATCATTTTCCACATTTCTCTCCTCGGTCGATTAGTCTTCCACATGTGTTTCCCTCAGCAAGTGGGTAAGGAATCTGACAGCCCAACACATCAACTGGGCTTCCACACTACCTCTTAAGGGATAGTTGGCTCATTAATCAGCGCCAGCTGATTAATTTCAATTGCTGCAGGGGGTGGAGGTTGTAATTTCCATCTCACTTGTCTCATCAGCAGACGCAACCCATCCAGTCCCTATCACTGGCTTGCCAGAGTAATCTTCTGCCCTCCTCCTCCACCACTGCAACTTCCATACCTCCTTCTCTCCTCACCTCACCTGGCTTGTTAACTGTGGTTAAACGCTAGTGGAGGCAGCATTGGCAGTGCCATTGCTTCCCCTGCCTTGCTGAGGAAAGGGGTCCTTCTTCAGAGCAAGGCTTTCTGGGCAAGGTAGCTTTGGAGAGTGAGCATACTCCCATGGTTTGGACAAAACAACTGGAATTTATTCTTATTAGATTTTTTTTTGAAGGCTTGCATTGCTAAGTAACTTAGTAATTGAAAAGAGACTCTCTAGTACAGGGGTCAGCAACCTAAGGCCCATGGGGGTCATTTAACCGGCCCACGAGCTGCCCGCAAACCAAGCCGCCTGCTCGGCGATTCCCTGCGCCGCACGGGGACTCGCTTTCGCGGTGCTGGAAATCACATCTGCACAAGCGTAGATGTTGAAAACCACATCTGTGCAGACACAGATGCCGAAAATCACATCTGTGCAGATGCAGACACCGGAAATCGTGTCACGCACACACACAATCTGGCCCACTGGAGTGAACCAGCCCAGGCAAGGTAAACCTTGCCGACCCCTGCTCTAGTAACTTAGACATTTAAAAGAGACTCTCTAGCCATGACAGCACATGCCTCAGTCTGAGGAAGGAACTTTTATTTTTAACTCCAGAAGAACAACATCCACATACAGCATACACAGAACTAGATATTTAGCATTTTCTTCACTCCAAAAATTATATCTTTTACTTGAGGTATGCAGTTCTCCAAGATCTTTGTATAAGGCATGGGAATGTCAGCCCCGGTGACATGCACAACAGGTGCGTCAAGGTGGTTGAAAGCAGGACCTTGCATAATCCTGGCACAAATTTCAGCTCCTACCCCAAACTGGGACCAGCCACCTTCCACTGTTACAAGATTATTTGTCTTCATAACACTGGATTTAATAGCTTCAATATCCATTGGCCTAATGGTGCGGAGGTTTATCACCTCACCAGGGGCGTCGCTGGGGGGGCGGTCCGCCCCGGGTTCCAGGGGAGGGGGGGTGACTCTCAGCATGCCCACCCCACAACTCATAAGTTGCTCAGTGCAGCAGCTGGCTTACACAGCACACACTTTCCTTTTTCCTTCCTGCTGGGAAAAGCCACAGAAGCACAGCTCTGCCAGCCAGGGCTCCACCCATCAGTCTGGGACATTTCACAAGGGCACTGCCCTCTCAGGGGGCACAAAGGTACCATTTTCAAGGAGTGACACTTGGCACCTCCACCTAGAGCCTCAAGCACAAGCCAGAGCAAATCCAGTGGCTTTGGGCTTAAAACTCACCACAGCATTGCAAAAGCATTAGCTGTGCTTGCTTTACTCAGTCTATCTGGACCTGGGGTACCATCCGCCCACACCCCTTCAAGTCACAGTGAGCATTTTGCGTTTCTCCCCACAATGCTCATGTATGCAAATGAGGTGCCGCAAAGCATTGTGGGGGATCGCAAAATGCTCACTGTGACTTGAATGTGGACAGATGTGGGGGGTGACAAAAAAATCCACACCGGGTACCAACTTGGGCTTGCTACGCCTTTGCACCTCACAGTCCTCAGAGCTAGGCAGAGGGGAAAGGAAACAGAGGTGCAGAGACCACCAGAGTTACTACCACTTTAACAGTGGCAAAGCAGAGGTTGGAGGGGCAGGACAAAGAAGACTGGGCTTGCAGCAATGAGGGAGCAAAGCGGCAGAAAGGAGATGGGGTGGAAGAGCCAGAATAATGTGCCAGCTCTGTTGTCCATCAGTTGTTCTGGAAAGGACCGGATTTAGGTTTGATGAGGCCCTAAGCTACTGAAGGTAATGGGGCCCTTTATATGTCCAGCTATATGTCAACAACAAATTGTCACTTTTTGTGTGTTGAACATATGCTATATGGTAATTTATGGACTAATAGGTATCTAAAGACATTTGCACATAACAAAATATGTATTTTAATATTAGAAAACAGGTACAACAGCTTGACCTACATTCAACTGAATGTAGACACCCTATATATAGAACTGAGCAAACCAGCGATATTTTAGGGAGCAGGCTAGCAGGCGGGGCCCATTACTTACATCATAGGAGCCTACACAACACAAAACACTGTTGCTGTATTTAGGTTTTATTTTATTTGTTATTTATCTTAAACTTTGGACATGTACATGCAGGTTTTTTTCCTTTAAATTTTTTGTGGGCCCCCAAGAGAGTGGGGCCCCAAGCTATAGCTTGTTTAGCTTATACGTAAATCTGGCACTGGTTCTGGAGGGAAGACAGAGGTCTGGATCCAATTATCCAAACCCTCTCCTCTGATCTGTTTATTAGCAGCATGTGTACCACTTTACAGGTCGTGAATAAATGCTTACATGGTTCTAAAAGGTGGGGACAGGGGGAAGCAATGGCCTGTTATGAAAGATGTGCTCTTAGCAAACAAGAGCAATAAGCAATAGCATACTTAGATGGGAATCAAAGATAAGCTACGTAGCACTTTGGTCAGGAGACTAATGACAGTAAATAGTGCTGCGTATACTGTAGAAGATCATGCTGGTCTGCACTTTGGACAAGGAACAAGGTGAACTTATTCTAGGATGCCAACTAAGGAGGAGAAGTAGGAGTTTGGATTTGATATCCCACTTTATCACTACCCTAAGGAGTCTCAAAGCAGCTAACAATTTCCTTTCCCTTCCTCCCCCACAACAAACACTGTGAGGTGAGTGGGGCTGAGAGACTTCAAAGAAGTGTGACTAGCCCAAGCTTCATGTGGAGGAGCAGGGAATCGAACCCGATTCACCAGATTACAAGTCCATTGCTCTTAACCACTACACCACACTGGCTCTCCAGAACTAAGGCTCTAACCAAACAGGAAATCTCAACCTTGTGAAAATTCCTTATCTACTTTTTCAGATGAATGTCTAAAAAATGAAAGTTCACTTTTTGATATGACAGAAATGACTGCCAAAATAACAGGGGCAGCACCTGCTGCTCCTGCTTATTATAGCATTGAATGTGATATGCTGTGTGTGCCTGGAAGATCCATTTTTACCCTAAGACTAGGCTTGATCAACGCTTGGAACCTGAATAAACTCAGAGTATATTCATGTACTTAATATGTGCACTGCACTGCACTGCTTATCTCTGTACTGCAATTGAAACTATGGGAATTGCTTAGAAATGAAATGGTCTCTGTTAAACATAACCTGACCTTACAACAACAACAACAACAACAACAACAACAACAACAAACCACAGCAGGCGTTAACAATGTGAATCAAACCTTTGTTTGTGAATCATTACATAGAATGACTAAGTGAGATTATTCTCCTGTAGTGTTTTGATGTTCTTTAATATATGAAATAAGAATGATTGATCTAGTGATCCTGTACATGCGTGCCATGTGCTCCATTTATAACATATGCATGTGTGTATAGCAAAACACTTTTGTCATATACTGGGAAACAAGGGCTGTATTTGTGCATTCCCATAGATATAATTATAATTGTGCAAGGGAGAAGAATGAGGTTGTGCTTCTCCTCTGTCACATGCTTGTTGTCTGTGTCCACACAGATATGAGAACCTCAACGCTTAAAGCTGACTCTCCGCTGCGGAAATTGTCCTTAACATGTGAGAATCCTGTGGACAGGGCAAAGAGAAAGTGAGGGCAGGAAGCGCTGTCCTGCTCTCCCTCCTTCTACAATTGTAATCACATCAGATGGCATACATGAATAGCTCTAATTATATCCCTACTTGCTATCATGCCAAGCAATATTAATAGTTTTTAGAGAGCACACATTTTTCATACGTATATATGTATTTCAATGAAATGATCCTCAAGGAAACCTATAAGCAGATTGTGGTGATGTGATACAGATATAACCACAACCCAGCAGCTCTTAGGTTCTCTTGTCCAAAACATCCATCCTTTAAATTCCGCCATCCCAAAACCACCAGCGCTTGGAGCAGAATGTTCTTCCTGGCAAGGAAGGAGGGATGCAAGTTCCTTGAGGCTTTCCCGCCGTCAAACACATAAAATTGCTTTTCAGGTAGAGAGGGGTGCATACAGAATATCAAAATTAAGAGGCTACTTAACAAATCAGTTCCTTCCTCACAACCCGTTATCAGCGAAAAGCAGAGGGCAAATCAGAAGAGTTCTATATACGCTCAAAGCATGTAATCTTGCCTAGGGTTTCTCTGGTGGATCTTCCAGCAGGAAGTTCTCCAGCACTTGCTTTATACAAAGGAATGGGAACCACACAACTAGTGCCAGTTCCAGGTTTGGTGGTGGGCTGCCCATGGGTAAGATGCTCTCAGTTGGCTGAATATGCTCATCTCTTCCTGGTGCTGTTGCCACGTTCATTCACATGCCTCTGCCTCTGTGCCCACTGTGAACGAGTTCCCTGAGGGTAAGGCGTGCAGCTTTTCACTGATAGCTCCATTGGAGAGGGCAGGTGAACAGGCAACAACAGCAGGAAGGAGAAATGTCAGGGACAGCAGGCTCCAGGGGGTGGTAGTTAGCATGTTACTGGAACATGGGCTCTGGCGTGGGTGATAGTGCCAGCCATGTGCATTACAGCACAGTAGAGCTCTGGACAGTGGTGCCATCAGGGCAGAACTTGAGGGCAGAGGTCCACGACCTCACTCAGCAGAAGGACCCCTTCAAAGCGAAACTGGTTATTCACTTTCCCCCTTAAAGATGGAGCCTCCGTAAGACTATTCAGTCCAGAGTCTAAAATTACATTACAGCACCATTGGCTCTTTCAGATTTCCCCTTAATTCAGAGAGAGAGAGAGAACGCAAGAGAATTTCATTTCCCCAATTGTGACTTGCATCTGTTTCCAAGTCTGCATTGTGAAGAGTATCTCTTTGCTTCATGTTATCCAGGTATTCATCAAATACAGACAAAGAAATGGTGGTGCTGAAGATGGTTGCTGACAGCGGCGAAGACATCGGACTGTTTATGTAAGAATTATGAATGTTCCATTTAAAAATATAAGGGGGGTAAGCACTATATAAGAATGATTTCCCCCCCAGTAGGTTTAATTTTTTAAAAAAAGATTAGGATGATCTGGCAGGTGAGTGTGGTGGGACAGAGAGAAAAGGGAGGCCACACAATGGAAATTTAAAGAAAGTTAGCAGCGAGGGGAGTTTAGAGAGACCTGTGATATTGAGTGGAATCCAGCTGGTGACCCTCACACTCAAAGGAGGGCTTTTGATCCAGTGGATGTCTCTATTAATAAAGAGAGGAGGCAATCAGTTATGAGTTGCCGGTCTCTGCAGCCACAGCAGGCGCTGTGACTTCACCCCCAGAGGCGCCCTCCATTGTCTCTCGAGATGGATGCCAACAACAGACCCTTAGTATTTCCTGAGAAACAGAGCTCCAGAGCAGCACCAGAACAGGAAGGTGCCGGGCATGGGCAGGCACTGCAGGGGACATGGAGAATCGGCAAAAATCGTCTTTTTAATATTTGTTGGAAGCCACCCAGAGTGGCTGGGGAGACCAAGCCAGATGGGCGGGATACAAATAAATTATTATTATTATTATTATTATTATTATTATTATTATTATTATCTTTTGATAGAAGCACCCACTTGATCAAATAGGTTCTGCGAGCAACCATTGCAAATAGATAAAGAGAAAAATCAAGCTCTAGGCTTAGATGGAAAAGGGGTGTTAAGAGAGACTGGATTAAAAAGGAAATACTGATTTTGAGTCTCTTGAACTAAACAGTCAGAAAAACATTCTAACAGCAAGAGCGGCTCATTAGTGGAACAGACTCCCACGAGAGGTGGTGGACTCTCCTTCCTTGGATGTTTTTAAACAGAGGTTGGATGGCTATCTGCCATGGATGCTTTAGCTGAGATTCCTGCATTGCAGGGGGTTGGACTAGATGACCCTTGGGGTACCTTCCAGCTCTAATATTCTATGAATTAATAAAAATGTGAAGTAGCCCTTGGTCTATCTATACATGTGGCAGAATGAGGTGACTTTTGAATGCTTCCTGCTTCATGTAATATATATATATATACACCGTATATACCCGAGTATAAGCCGACCCGAATATAAACCGAGGCACCTAATTTTCCTACAAAAACCTGGGAAAGCTTATTGACTCGAGTATAAGCCGGTTCACCTTTGCCACTGTGGAGGAGGAGGAGGAACGAGCAGCCCGAAAGTAGCCCTTTGGGCTGCTCCTTCCTCTTCCTCCTTTGCCAAGTTTGCATTTATGTGAGCAGTTCAGGAATGGAACAAGCTGCCTGGGGAGAGTAAAGAACCGCCGTTCTTGTACGCTTCTTAAGGAATGGTTAACTGCCACGAGCGGAGAGAAAGGGCTTCTTTCTCGCTGCCCCCACCGCCCGCCTCACTCAAGTATAAGCCGAGGGGGAGCTTTTTTCAGCACAAAAAATGTGCTGAAAAACTAGGCTTATACTCAAGTATATACAGTATATATATATATATATATATATATATATATAATCTTTTTTATGTGATTTACACGAATTATCTAAAAAGGCTGCCTTTGTGAATGTTTTTCCAATTTTTAAAATTCTTGTTATTTTTTCTTAGCTGGTTTCCAGTTCACCCTGTCAGTATGAACAAAACCAACCGTCTTACATGTAGTGACAACGTTGGTTACGCAGCTCATCTCCTTGAAGAAGAGAAAAACGTAGGATACCTTCCAGGAAAGGTAGGAGCCATTTATTGTGATCCCGACATAAATTAGGATTTTACCAATGCAATATCTTATCAAGACTTTCCAATGTTCAGGCTACTGTGATCAGTCAGCATCACTGGTTTATCAGCCAGTGATATCTTCTTTGGCGATCACTCATAGCCGAGTAAGATTGTCTTCCATAAACGTGGTTTTAACAGTCAGTCCGTAAGTGACTGTGGAGGCCAATTCTGGATCCACACGTCCTTCCACAGTGGGGACATTGGTTTCCGGGTGGAAGCTGATCATGGTGAGTGTTTGCCAAACATGCCTTCCTCTTAGTTTGTTTCTCCATTTTGCTCTGAGTTCGATCGTCTTCAAAGTCCATGGCACCTTTGGTAAAGGCTGTCTGTTCCCCATTTAGAACACTTACAGACCAGTGTTTCCCAGTTGTCTGTGTTTATACTACTTTTTTTTTTTTTAGTATTTTTAAAGTTCTCTAGTATGCAATTTATTTTTAGTATAATTTATAATTTTAGCATGGATAAGTTAAAAGGGAACTTTAAAAAAAAACAGTAGTGGGTATCACCTTTTTTCTGCTGTAATCTCCCCTTTCTTATTCCACCTGCTGAATCCAACATAGAATGCCCAAATTCTTGTAAAATGTTAGTCACAACCCAGCCAGTTTTAGATACCGCTGCTGTAAGTAGAAGGCACAAAATTATTCACTCTCCAACTGAAACTGATATGATGTAACAGCAATTAATTGGATAATGTCCTTAATTTTTACCTCAGTGTTTTACATTGGCTTTCAATAATTGTCTATACAAGGAGTTGCCAACCAGCAACAAGGTTTGGGTAACCACTGTCAGTGGGGTTGTTCTGCGACAGATCACCACACCTTTACAACATCTGTATTACCAACTCTCAAACTTTGGGATTGTTGAAATATATACAACAAAAAAGTAACCAATTGGAGCCATGTGACTCAAATTAGGTCTACTAGGCCCACAATTTTTAAGCAGTGTGGACTAAAGTTGCTTCTGGAGCCCCTCAATGATTCAGGGCCCTGAAGCTTCATTAGTTTCCCAGTAGATCTGCCCCTGACTGGCCTGATCCAGCAGCCAGCTGTTGTTGTGTTATGTTATTATGACATTTAGAAGACATCTGAAGGCAGCCCTGTTTAGGGAAGTTTTTAATTTATTTTAATCTTTGTTGGAAGCCACCCAGAGTGGCTTGGGAAACCCAGCCAGATGGACAGGGTATAAATAAATAAATTGTTGTTGTTTGTTTGTTTGTTTGTTGTTATCTGCTAAAAGGGGGATCTAATAGGAAAGGCAGGTGGAGCTCCATAACAACTCTTCAGCACAGCGAAAAAGGACAGTCACACCATTTTCACACAACAGCATAAGAAGTCCAACTCCCCCTCCTGCCACATAGTTTCTCACCTTGTAAGGGAAATGTCTACCTATTCAGGTGCTCAATGTATCTAGGTGATGCATGCTATCTAGAGAGCATTAACTGGCTTCACATTCTTGGATGTACCAACATTTTCTGTGAGGCACAAAAATGAATGTGTGGTAGACGTTTTGCAGCAATATTTTTGATGGCATAACCAATGAGACCATTCCTCCCCTTGCAGGGGCCGTATGTAGCAGGTTTTGCATCATCTAACCTGGGAGATGTGTCTCCGAACACAAAAGGTCCACATTGCATAAACACGGGAGAGTCATGTGAGAACATCAACAATTACTGCCCAGAAGGTGGGGTAGGTATCATTTTATCTTGATTTATTTAATGAGGTTTAAATATTGCCTAATCAACAACAACCTTTGAGTGGCTCACATAGCACAGGATAAGATAACTCCATAAAACCTACTGCTAAAATCAATCTATATCAAGATTGGTTTTGTTTCTTCTCCAGTTTCAATTATAGGGTTCCCTGTGCTTCCCTCACACCCTGTAAAACCAATCTCATTAAGCAGGTTTAGCAAAACTACAACTCATACATACCGGTAACTCAGCCATCTATAAATGCCTCAGTCTATCTGTTTCAGAGTCCTTTGTACATAAATTATCTCAAGAGGAGTTTCAGATACTCATTAAGTACAAAATTACACTACCACTGCCCAAGTTAAATGCCTCTGGCTAATTACATCTTCACCCACAGAAAGAGTTTAGAATTTGTTTGTACTGCGCTTTTGCAAATGGTGCTTCATCCAACATCATAATGAATTAGGCCAGCAGCAATCCTGACAGAACAACCAAATGGCTTGAGATCAGCCAGTGAATTTTGCAAGAACCTAGGTGAAATGCACCCAACGTTTATAGCAACCAATTTCATGAACTTGGGACGCCATCTTGAGCTTCTCTCAAACCAGGTACAGGGGTCAGCAACCTTTTTCAGCCATGGGCCGGTCCACCATCCCTCAGACCTTATGGGGGGGCCGAACTATATTTTTTTTTGGGGGGGGGGAATGAACGAATTCCTATGCCCCACAAACAACCCAGAGGTGCATTTTAAATAAAAGGACACATTCTACTCATGTAAAAAAACCAGGCAGGCCCCACAAATAACCCAGAGATGCATTTTAAATAAAAGGACACATTCTACTTATGTAAAAACACGCTGATTCCCGGACCGTCTGCGGGCCCGATTGAGAAGGCGATTGGGCCGCATCTGGCCCACAGGCCTTAGGTTGCCTACCCCTGAACCAGGACAATGACCCACAATAACCCAGTCTTCTGTAGCTGCCATCATGATTTTTGTCACTGAAGCTATCGCTTCAGTTCAGTTTAAAGGGGTGGTGGGCAAATGCTGATACAAATGCTATTTCCTCATTCCATTCAGTGCCAATCCTCCTCCTGTTATTTGCATGTGCCTTTTGGCATCACCCTCGTATCAGTTATGATTTATTAGTGGACGGAGGAAACTTTGTTCCTGAAAACTCACAAGGAGATGCCAGGCTGGCAAACAAGGGACATATGAGATCCAATAGTGGGTTTGATCTATTTTGGGGTGGGGCTGGGGGTTGCAGAGAAGACAAATGCAATCCATTCCACAGTAGTGGAGAAACAGCATCCTCCCTAGCGCCCCCAGAGTGGCCTGTAGCAGTGTTAGAAATATGTCCTGAATAGAATTCGATCTTCCCTACAAGATGAGTGGAAGGGAAATATTTATTTATTTAGCATAAATAAATATGTGTGGTGCTTTACAGAGAACCAGAGGCCATGTTCCTGCCTCAGGGTGTTTACAATCCAAAAATCAACAAGAGGTTAAGATGGCATCGGGACAGAAAGCTGGCTCCGGAGCTCTGCTGATCACATGATTGTAATTGAGTTTTAATTGGTTTTAACTTGTGCCAAACCAATGCTTTTATCAACAAGAAGAAGGGGAGGAGAGACAGAGAGTCACTGGTACTAGAGAAGCAACAGTGTGTTTGTCTCAGTTGTGTGCACCTAGAGTAGAGCATGGGAACTGAGCTGCAGGAGCAAAGATCACAGGGAGGGATGTACTATTGGGATAAGAGATAAGTGGGGAGACAATTTCTTCTGATCACACTGGGGAGAAGAGAGATAAGCCTCCCCCCTTCCTGATAAGGATCCCTCCCCTTCATTGCCTGAATTTAAACAAGGAAAACTAGATGCACAGATGCCTGCTCTGTATCTAGCAAGCATCTCTGCTGGCCCTAAGGCCCAATTCATATATTTTCCTAGCTATGTGGGAGTCCCATAATAGCAGAGTAATGTAAATAAGTTTCTTGACAGTGCAGGTCCATGGAATTACGATGGAAATACATATAAGAGCTGTCCTCTTTGATAAAACTGTGACAATGGTTTTTGCCACTGTGTACTATAGTATATACCGGTAAAACAAAATACTAACGGTTTGTGCCTTTTCCCTTTTATTTGTTCTTTCCAATGTTAGACTGCGATGTGCGTGGCTTCAGGTCCTGGCAAGGATATGTTTGAGAGTACCAAAATAATTGGCACAAACATCTACTTGAAAGCGAAGGTAAGCTTCGATGGGTTGAAATTCTAGGGTATCTTTGTGTTTTAAAAACAAGCATTCTTCTGACAATTCAGTTTTCATCTTTGAAGTCTTTGAAAATGCCTTTGACCATTTCTTCCAGCTGGAAATAGGTAGGTAAAGGTAAAGGACCCCTGGATGGTTAGGTCCAGTCAAAGGCAGTTATGGGGTGCAGCGCTCATCTCGCTTCAGAGTTCTTTTTCCAGTCCATTCCAAGGACATAGGGGGAGTCACAATACATTCTTCATATTGATAGGCACCTTATCTGACAGGTATTGCTGATGGTATGTAACTACCGGTAGTTCAAACCCAGGAAGTGCCACTGAATAGTGATGACTGAATAGTTAGCTGTGAATTTCTTCCTCTGAAATATTGTTGGTAATACCAGCCTGACTCCTATTCAATAGAGTGCGAATAAATAGCACTATTGTGCACAAAACTAGCTGTGCCATAAACAGTTCCTACCATTCTAATAGGGGCTGCTGTTGTTGTTGTTGTTTTAAAAAGGTAAATATTCACGACCTATTATTTTTTACAAATAATATTTATTCTTTTTCAAAATAAGCATACAAAAATATAACATACAAAAACATACAAAACATACAAAAGCCTTAAAAAAACGTTAAAAACATAAAAAGATTATTTTTTCTCCTCTTTCTTTAACAGTGTTAGCTGACTTCCCTCAGTCCTTCCCATCTGATTTTCATTGTTAAATCATCATTAGCAGTTTGGTTTATCATCGTACTTCACATATTAATAATAATTACCAATTTAGCTATTATTGACCTATATTATCACTTCACCATAAAAAAACAAAAAACAAAAGTTCTATACTAAAGTCAACCTTCATGCCGTAAGCCTATAACTCCTCCTCTACAAGTCCATAGTTCTATATATTGCAATACTTTTTCAAATAAGCTTTGAATTTCTTCCAATCTTCTTCCACCACATCTTCTGTCTGAACGCGCAGTCTCCCCGTCAGTTCAGCAAGTTCCATAAAGTCCATCATCTTCATTTGCCATGCGTCTATGGTTGGTATCTCATGTGTCTTCCAGTTTTGGGCAATAAGTAGTCTAGCAGCTGTTGTGGCATACAAAAAGAATGTAATGTCCTAACTAGCAGAGAAGATTAAATTGGCTGCATGAGAGAGAACAATAGAACAGAAAGAGGACCTGCCAGTAATGACAATTCACCCACGGCTAATATGGCATGCAGAGATGACTTTTGGGAGTGGGGCAGAGACGATGGCATCCTTCTGGACACGATAGCACTGCACTTGTTGGGACAGTGCTGGGGTTGCAGTGAAATCAGCAAATGTCTGGGGGCAGGTGCAGTGTTCCCAAAAGTGTATCCACTGCTGCCACCCCAGAGCTCACTCAACCTTGCCCTGTCCCAAGTGCCCTGTCACTGCCTCCGGAAGGGCACCACTGCCTCCACTTCTCACCCCCTCAGGAACCAACTCTGTTGACATGGCTGAGACTTACTCCATCTCAGGAGCAAATAGCAAAGCAAGGAGGGGGAGGCTATGCAACAGCAACTCCAGCCTTCCTATGTGTAGGGAAAGTTGGTGGGACAGAGCCTCTAGAACAGGGGTCTGCAACCTTTAAGACAAAAAGAGCCACTTGGACCCATTTCCGAAGAGGAAAAAAAACTGGGAGCCGCAAAACCATTGCGGCCCACAAAAATATAAACACCCAGAAGCTCATAGCACAATTTAGACAGGTAATGAAGAGCAGGTAATGAAGGCAAAATATCACGAAACTCTTCCTCCCCCCCCCCCAGCCAAACAACAAGCACTGTATTAAAGGAACCGTCCGAACGCCTGACGCTGCAGGGGCAAATCTAGAAGGGGAAATCCAACCCCCCAGAATACTTCCGCCCAATGAACAGCACAAATGCAACCCTAAAAGTTTAGCAAACTTATGCAAAAGCACACAGCATGCACACTGCCCCAATCACTACTGGCCAGCAGAGGGGCTGGGCAAGGCAGCTGAGAGGGGCTGAAGCAGGGGGCTGATCACGTCCCCCCTGCAGGCACGGGAAAACATTCCTTCAGAATGGATAAAACCCTTCTTTCAGTCCATGGGACTCCCGCTTCTAGGGGGGCGCTGCCCCCTCCTGCCCCCCCCCGTCGGTACGCCCATGCTCGGGCCCCTTTCGCCACGCTGCTTAAGGGAAGTCTCCTGCGCGCCCCTGAAACAGAGCCCGGGACCGGTCAGCCCTGAGCTTTTTCCCGCGCCCATCTCATCCCGTTGGGCCGCCCTTAGCTGAACAGCCGGGCTTCCTTTTCCTTCCCAGACTGCCACGTGTCCTGGAGTTGGGCCCTTCCACTTTTTAAAAAGAGGGCTCCCCCCTCGCCTGCTGCCTGCCGCCCCTGGCCCAGCCCGCAGCTGCCTCGTTACCTCGTCGAGTCGTCGCGCCTCGTCAAATCGCAGCAGCCAGCAGCTCCACCAGCAGCAGCCCAACACAAGCGCCGGGACAGGCGCCAAGGAGGGAAGCTGCTGCGGTCTGCTGCTGCGCCTGCGCTGGCACGAAACGAGGCACGCATGAGCAGCACAGCCGCTGGCAAGGTAGAGAAGTGGGTGGGCGCAGGCGGGCCAGCAGCGCGGCGCAGCGCCCCCTACATTTCGGCGCTAAACGCACCAGCCCTGCCCAGAGCCGCAGCAAAGGTGGAAAAGAGCCGCATGCGGCTCCAGAGCCGCGGGTTGCAGACCCCCGCTCTAGAAATATAAGCACGCAGACTAGAGTGGGTTTTCCCATGACTGCCATTTGTATTTCAGGAACTGTCTATGAAGGCCTCTGAAGAGATAAGTGGCCCCATCAGATCACGTCACGCGTGGGTGGACATGGCTAACTTCACTGTGCAGCTCAATGCTACTCACTCGGTAAAGTATCAGCAGCCACCTTGGAAGTCTGTTGCTAGGTAGAAAGTCGGCAAATAAACAATACTGTACAGAGGCATTTACAATGTGCACCTTAACTTTTTCATTATGCTTTTCTCAAGGGAAAAACATGTAAAGCTGCTATGGGGTACAGCTTTGCTGCTGGTACTATGGATGGACCAGGCATGATGAATTTCACTCAAGGCAAGTGGAGATACACCCTACAGTTGACTTGCAATGTACACACTTTTAACTTGCGCGATTACAGCTTTGTGTGCTTGGCATGTTGGGTTCCGGAGAGAGGGATGCTCACACATGGGCAGTTCAGGCTATGAACTATTTTTCCCTTTGTGCGCAGTCCCTGGAAACTAATACCCACACAAGTTGTAAGTTCTCTGTATATGTCTGAAATTATTGTTATTGATTGTATAACATTTTGTGATCAGTACGGACCTTGAAATTGGCTAGTGTTGATTTGGAAGGGTTGGAGATCTTCTAATCTGATCTGATTTCACCACTGGCCTAAAATTCACCCCTCAGGTGGCCCACCCCAAGATGGCTCCTAACTTCAGATGTCCCTCTCTTGTGCACACCAGCTAGGCCTTAAACTCCCTTAGTCTGATTTTACCCAAATGATTAAAAAGGTAAAGGACCCCTGACAGTTAAGTCGTCACAGACGACTCTGGGGTTGCGTCGCTCATCTCGCTTTACAGGCTGAGGGAGCCGGTGTTTGTCCGCAGTTTTTCCGGGTCATGTGGCCAACATGGTTCTGGTGAACCAGAGCAGCACACGGAAACACCGTTTACCTTCCCGCTGGAGTGGTACCTATTTATCTACTTGCACTTTGACATGCTTTCGAACTGCTAGGTTGGCAGGAGCAGAGACCGAGCAACAGGAGCTCACCTCGTCACGGGGATTTGAACTGCCAACCTTCTGATCGACAAGCCCTAGGCTCAGTGGTTTAGACTACAGCACCACCCGCATCCCTACCCAAATGATTAACCAATAGCAAAAAGGTGAATTGGCCTTTCTTAGCTTTAACTCCCTCTGTTGTGAACAATAGACATGTTGTGGGAGTTCACAACATTGTTCATTGTAAGTAAAGGCTGTTGCCTTCTTAATTAAAAGATAGGCACATGAGAGTGTACCGCCAATCCTCGCACATGTTTTGCATCCTCCTCCCCTTATGTAGACTACTGTGAGATAAGCCATGTTGCAGACAGCAGTTCCCACGCAGCTGCAGGCAATGTTTGTTAGTCAACTTAGCTCAAAGGGTAAGTAATGAAATCTCAAGGCCTTCTGCAGTGAAAATCATAAGCGCTATTAAAAGCAGGGCAGCAGCCATTAAAATGTGGTAAGGAATCTTTCTATGATCACTCATTTCTACATAAATGTTTTTTCTCTATATTAAAGTTCAGTTGGTTGATTAATCATCTCAGACTCTGTAATTAGCTGTAATTAGCAGCTTTTTATAGCTTGGTAAGTCATACCTGCCAGCAATATGAATTAGTGATTTTTTTTTTTACCAGTGTAAATGTTTTTGGAGGAGCCTAAGCTATTTGTTTTTTTCAAGGTAATGAAATTGAAACTACATATCCGTCAGGCTTCTTTTGAAAAGCTAGGCATTCATTCTCAACATATACATTATTTCAAAAATAATTAAAATGTTAACAAGGTTACCTGCTGAAGAAAAATGTGTTCAGCATGAGACTAACATTTAATGAGCTTTTTATAACAGAATAGCATGAGCTTCCATGGGTAACCACATGAGAACATGACAAGAACCTTCTGGCCCATCTAGTCCAAGATTGTTCTCACAGTGACCAGCCAGATGTCCATGGGAAGCCCTTAGCTACCTCCTCCTTGAGATGCTTGGTTGGAACCAGTGGAAAGGAAAGTGGAAATGTCAGGCAAAAACCAATCAAGAGAAAACGCTCTAATGCTCTTAAAAGCAATGGAAATAGTATGGCTCATGCAGAATATTTATAATGTTCAGACAACATCCTCTCTCTTTAGCTCCAGCTTTTTGCCTTCAAAAATCTACATAAACACCTCTTAAACTATCTTACATATTTGTTGACAGGCACAACAGAAGGAAATGCATTTTGGGATGCAATTCGTGATTCATTGCTTGCTGAGCCATCCAATGAAACGAAAGAATGCCACAGTCCGAAGCCTATCCTGCTTCCTACAGGAGAGGTATGAAACATGAGAATTTGTTGCCAAGAGTGAATCCATTTCAGCTCAGACTTGAGTAATCTAATTGACGTGGACCTAGAAAATGGGTCAGCAACCTTTTTCAGCCACGGGCCGGTTCACCATCCCTCAGACGATGTGGTGGGTCAGACTATATTTTTTTTTGGGGGGGGGGGATGAACGAATTCCTATGCCCCACAAATAACCCAGAGATGCATTTTTAAATAAAAGCGCACATTCTACTCATGGAAAAACACCAGGCAGGCCCCACAAATAACCCAAAGATGCGTTTTAAATAAAAGGACACATTCTACTCATGTAAAAACATGCTGATTCCCGGACTGTCCAAGAGCCAGATTGAGAAGGCGATTGGGCCGCATCTGGCCCCCGGGCCTTAGGTTACCTACCCCTGACCTAGATAGTTAACATAATGCTGCACACACCAGTGTTCTCTGAGCAAAAAGAAGTTCCAGGAACAAAGCACTTTCCTAGGCTGGTTTTCCTGGAAGAGGCTGATCGCCATTCTGCAATATTTGAGTTTATTTACAAATACACCGATGCAGCATGGATGGAGGCACATCTCCTCATACCTCCATTCGCTTTTCTCTGATCCCCACAATTTTGGTGGGGATGAGGATGGGCTGTTACAAAGGACTCAGCTAGATTGGTTTTTTTAAAAAAGCGATTTATATGTGTTGTATATGCGATATAACATTGTGCCACCAGATGGCGCTGTGGATCCCCATTTTTCTCTATCCGTTTCCCCTGTTTAAATTTAGAATGCTTTTAACTGAAACACTTCTTTGATGTGTCTAGACTCAGCCAGAATGGCATCTTTCAGAGTTAAGGGCTAACGTGAGATTCTCCTTTACTTCCTGAATTTCCTAAGCTTTCAAAACCTTACCCATGGCACCCGCATCTGATTGACGTTCAAATAGCGACCATTGGATCTGTGGCAATAGTGGCTCTTCCAGGAGAGTTTACGTATGTATTCACATTCTATGTTGATAGTAAAGTGCATTCATTAACGTGTGTTAAGGACCTTCACAGTGCTTTCAAAAGCAGGATAAATAGTTGAAGGGAAAGAGATAGTTCTGGAAGACCTGCAACTGTGCATTTGGGAATGGAATGAAAAACAGCTGGGAAAGTGGAAAGGTCAAACAGACAATATGAGTGGCATATTAGTTCTGTATAAAGTACTGCAAACTTAAAAGGAGAAGGTCCAGTGCTCTTTTTTTTAGAATAGAAAAGGTGCCAGTATTCACCATGAAGTTGTCACAGTAAGTGCCACACTTTTAACATTTGCACAAAAAAAGAAAAGAAAAGGTGGGGCTGATACTGCATACCCTTGAATACCCCCAGAAAAAAAGCACTGGAAAAGATCCATTCCCATTTGATTTTGTACACATTAGCATAGTAACTATGTTATATTTAATAAACAGTGGACACAACTGAGCAAAAGATAAGTCATGATTAAGGTTGTAATTCTGTGCCCAATTTAATATAGGACTGCAGTATTAATCATATTTAAAGCATTGGGAATTAATCTAGTCACTAGCTTGTTCTACAAGTTTCAGGTTAACTGAAAGAGTAGCTCTGATCTAATCTAGAAGTCCTTTTCTATTCCCTTGTGCATGTCAGAGATGTCAGTAATTGTTTTTGCCCTTCTCCTAAATCCTCTCTAGATTTTGGAAGTACAACTTCCATCAGCTCCAGCCAGCATGACCATAGAAGGGATAGCCCAAAACACCTGGAGGGCACCAAGTGGGGGGGATGTTTAATAATAATAATAATAATAAGAAGAAGAAGAATATCTGTGTACCGCTCTCCATTCATAGATCTCAGGGTGGTTCACAACATAAAAAATTGGTTGCATACCAATCACCTACAAACCTTCAAGGTGCTTTGATAGTCTTGAAACCTGATTTACTTACAGCTCAGTGGAATGTTATGGAAACTGATGTATCTGTTTTCACGTTTCTCAGGACAATGGCTGGTAGAAGGATGCGTGAAGCTGTTAAAAGTGTAAGTTAACAGCTTCAAAATTATATGGGAGTGGCCCATAAGACAGTTCTCCTACTCTTGAGTTATTCATTTCCCCTTTGAATCAATAGACTGCTATAAAAAGCTAGCTAGGGCAGTAGTTTCTTTCTACTAATGCCATCCCATCCTGCTCAGCTGCCCACTGCCACAGTCTTGCTAAACTGAGCAGGATTTAAATCCCTCCCCTACTTATCAGCTGATAAGCAGAGGGTCAAATTCTGCTGCTTTGGCTGTGCACCCTACAGGCCCATGCAGCTAACACACGATTCACCCCCCTGTCAGAGAAGTGGCTGAATAGCAACTAATCACCAAACTTAAAACCATGGAGAAACCTGGTCTGAACAAAGACATTGGATTCTTATCTCATTATACATGACAAAGCTATCTTTAGCCATCTCACCCCTTGCCTTTCCCTGTAAGACCCTGTAAAAATTGCAGTCGTTAACAGTCGTCTACATGTTTCCCACAACTATCAGCTGATCACCCATTCCCACCACCCTTCTGAGTAATACCCCTCCCCACTCTCTCACTATATTTAAGGGTCTGGTGACTTCCGTTTCAGTGTATCTGAAGAAGTGTGCATGCACACGAAAGCTCATACCAAGAACTAACTTTGTTGTTGTTGTTCAGTCGTTCAGTCGTGTCCGACTCTTCGTGACCCCATGGACCAGAGCACGCCAGGCACGCCTATCCTTCACTGCCTCTCGCAGTTTGGCCAAACTCATGTTAGTAGCTTCGAGAACGCTGTCCAACCATCTCATCCTCTGTCGTCCCCTTCTCCTTGTGCCCTCCATCTTTCCCAACTAAGAACTAACTTAGTTGGTCTCTAAGGTGCTACTGGAAGGAATTTTTTTATTTATTTTGTTTTGACTATGGCAGACCAACACGGCGACCTACCTGTAACCCCGTCATTAGTTCTGAATAATAATTAGTTCTTCTGCTTCATGCCGATTGACTCATTTGTGCACCTGTTTCTTAGGAATTTGAGAGTCAAGGGAAACCAGGAATGAACATTTTACTTTCGGGACTGTGTAATATTTATACCCACTATATAACTACTTACGAAGAATACCAGGTAAATAAACTGGCACCACTCTCGTACAAAATTTCTTTTTCTTTCATATCTGACCATCTTTCATTACAGCTGCAAACTCTTTAACACCCACACCAGCAAATGAATGACTCAAAATTACCTCCAGAAAAATTGTGGATAGATTGGAGGCCCCATGTGCACATAAAGGCACCTCTCCAATGTGCCTGTCATCTAGTAATTTAGCAGGAGCATGAAGCAACAATAAACCCCAGAGGGCCTTCTCCCTGTTTTTCTGTTGCTGCCACTACACCTCATTGCACTCCCAGAGGGAGTGGAGGTTATTGTTCCTTGTCCTTGCGCACAGAAGCCAGGTCAGGACGTCCCATCCTCCTTCACCACATGAGGCAAAACAGGAAGATGTCACCCTGTCTCCGCCACCACACCCTGCTGAAGCCTCGCTTACAGGGGTCACATGGCAACTTCGGCATGTCTCCAGAAGAAGCCACCACCGCCACCATACGAAAGCAGCAGGGGCAGGCAGGGCACTTTGGCAAGTGCTGAGGCCCTTGATGCCAGCCCAGAACTCAAGTGTTTTCCTATGTCACTTCACAGGTTCAACGATACGAAGGAGCATCCACCATTTTTGGACCACACACCCTTTCTGCTTATATCCAGTCATTCCGTGCCCTGGCCAAAGCTATTGCTAAGGTAATTGCTAAGCTGTACAGATGGGACTCTCTATATTTAATTGAAACGGAAGTGCAGGTATTTTCCAGTGTGGTGTAGTGGTTAAGAGCGGTAGACTCGTTATCTGGGGAACTGGGTTCGCGTCTCCACTCCTCCACATGCAGCTGCTGGGTGACCTTGGGCTAGTCACACTTCTTTGAAGTCTCTCAGCCTTGCTCACCTCACAGTGTTTGTTGTGGGGAAGGAAGGGAAAGGAGAATGTTAGCCACTTTGAGACTCCTTTGGGTAGTGAAAAGCAGGATATCAAATCCAAACTCTTCTTCTTCTTCTTGTGTTCTTCAGGGGCTATTTCGTAATGCAGCTTGGACACTCTGTATTTAGGACTGGCTCTACCATTAGGTAGATGGTGGCAGCGCCAAGCTCTTGTCCTTTCCCTCTTCCATGCCTGTACATCGTTAAGACGCAACAGACCATTGCCATTTCAAAGCAAATTTAACTCGTTTCAGGATACTGTTCCGGACTTGCCCAAAATCCCAGAGCCAGACATTTTCAACATAAGCCTGAACCTTCTGCTTCCTGTTATCGATACAAAACCACTTGGTAGTAAATTTGGGAATGTCATACAAGATGCACGGTCAAATTACAGGGTGGTATGTATACAATTTTTAAAAAATAAAATCCTATGGTGTTCTTCTTTGTACCATTTTGAACACAGAAATTATTCAGTTTCTTAACGTACATCAAATACTGGATACTAATTAAGGATATGCATTTGGGAAATAGAATTAGAAGTTAGAATGGCAGTAGCCCCTTTAATATTCATCTTGGATTAAATAGATATGAACCAAAAGAACTCCAAATGAGATAACCCCAAACACTTTTTTCATTTATTATTTTCAGGCTTCTTTTTCCACACACACCCTTTCCATATTTATTTAGCTCTACACACACACACACTCTCTGTCTACTCCAACACACACATGATGAAAGTTGGGGCAACTGAAGGGGTGTCTTCCCCCTCTCCAAATGCTTTTATGTCAGAAGGGGGTTTTGTTTTTTGTTTTTTGCCGTACTGTGCAGTTCGGTGGAAAGTTAGCTTCTGAAATGCAATCTGAATTTTGAAACACAGAAGAACAAAATCTGAATTAACAAAATACAAATGAAAAACATACGAAATAAATTATGAAAATAATGTTTAACCACCCCAAAAAAGGTACAAATATAACCACTACCCTCCATCCTGCTGAGTTCTTTATTGAACCAAAACAGCACCATTTGTGCAGCAAAGAAATAACCCCACCCTCTTTTCGAAGCCACTGTACAATACCACACATTCCCTTATGTCTGTTTAGTGGTTCCTACTATAGTAGGAGCTGAACAAACACCACCCTAGTGCTCAGAGGAAAGTAGTGATAATCACCTGACCCCTTGCGCAGGAGCAGTGTTGTGTGGTGTGTACACACAACATAGTGTTTGTTTCCTCAAGAACAATTCTCTCTTTCACACCTCAGGGCGAAGTTGTTGATGTTCACTTTGTTGGTGCAAATCCAAGGAATTCTGCAGCAAATATGGTAAGAATCTTAAGGGAGAGGTTTTTCTGGGTTCCTTGGTTTCCACACACACACACACACCCCAGCTCCCTGCATCTATGTGCAGAGATTTGAGGTGCAAGAAATATGAGAGCATAAGGGATACTGAACGGAAACAAAGGAGAGGAAGGAATAGCACTTGGAAGCACATTGTTTGGTGGTGGTGGGGAAACATTTAGGCCAATGAGCCTCTGCAGAGGCAAGGAGGTCAGTCTCATCTCATGCTTCGCATGGTAATCTCTGGGTCACTGTTCTGTAAACTTTTCTTTTTCTAGACCAGTTTCACATTTCTCATAGTAGAGAAATTTGACAATGCTTCCAGAAGTTGGCAAGTAGTGCATGATGATGCCTCATGGAACACCAGGTGAGTCAAAATAATAATAATAATAATAATAATAATAATAATAATAATAATAATAATAATAATTCTGAGAACTGGCAGGGAGCTACATTTTCCTCAAAGGCCTTGAGCCAACCTTTTCACAATCCTAAAAGCATTGCTTGCATGTTGCAGTGATCCTTTTTTAAAATGCAAATAGCATCCTTAAGAGGGAGACAATCAGGTAGGGGACAATTGGAGGCAGGGAGATTTAACCCTTATGCTTCTCTGTCAAAGTACTGACGAAAATTCCTTGGTACAAGATGCAAGTTCTTCTTGGTTCCAGTGACAGCTTCTATTCCATTCCAAACAGCAATTTACAGAGCAGTGGTTTTTATTGGGACCACAACCAGTGAGGGAAATTTTCTTTCTAAGCCTCCCATGTGCCATGTAGCTTGTCCTTGATTAGGTCTACCAAAAGCAATGGCATGCACCTCTGCTTCTACATTTGTGGAATCCCCCCCCCAGGAGGCTTGCTTGGTGCAATCTTTTATCAATTTGGGGGCCACCAGGCAACTGCATTCCTTTTTGTGCAAAATTATCACTGATGCAGCCTGTTTCCTACAGTAGAAACGGGAAGTATAAATGTAAAAATACAAAGTTGATTAATCGGCTTATATATAGGTATATTATGTTAGGTAAAGGTAAAGGGACCCCTGACCGTTAGGTCCAGTCGCGGACGACTCTGGGGTTGCGGCGCTCATCTCGCTTTACTGGCTGAGGGAGCCGACATTTGTCCTCAGACAGGTTTTCCGGGTCATGTGGCCAGCATGACTAAGCCGCTTCTGGTGAACCAGAGCAGCGCATGGAAACGCCGTTTACCTTCCCGCCGGAGTGGTACCTATTTATCTACTTGCACTTTGATGTGCTTTGGAACTGCTAGGTGGGCAGGAGCTGGGACCGAGCAACAGGAGCTCACCCCATCGTGGGGATTCAAACTGCCGACCTTCTGATCAGCAAGCCCTAGGCTCTGTGGTTTAACCCACAGTGCCACCCCGACCCCCTTCAGCAATTATGGTTTTAATTTGTCTCAACATCTAATTTGAAATTTGTTACTCATAATAGCAGGGCTCTTGCTCATCCCAGTTGCGCATAGGAAGCAGGCATCATAAAAAACTGTGACATTTCAAATAGCTATCTGGACATTACCAGTCATTAGCTCGCATATGTTCCAATAAAAAAACCAAACTTCCTGCTTGCAATCTCATTCCCCAATCCTTTTCTGAAGACATGGGACTGGGAAGCACACAACGGGGATCCATCGTGTCTCTTTCTCCCATAGAATCACTGAATTGTAGAGTTGGAAGGGGCCACAAGGCTTATCTTGTCCAATTCCCTGCAGTGCAGGAATATTTTGCCCAATGAAATGTACTTTTCTGGTACGGTAACTGTTGCTTGTGTTTTAACAAATGTGTATTCTTTGACTTAATCCATCACCCTCGCTCTCCCAACCAGGTTCATCTGGCAAAAAGGCAACTGGGGACGAAGCACATCTCAATTACAATGGCACATTCAAAACAACACTGAACCAGGAACTTACAGACTACAATACTTTGGTCACAGCAAAGAATTGCTGGGCTCAATTCAGGCGTTTAATGGCTCATCTTCCACATTTGAAGTTTCAAACTGAAATCTGCAATTGTAAAACTGGTAGCTAGAAGCTGGAATGTTTATCATAGGGGTGATGTAAATAAATGTGAGCCTTTTGTGTAGCAATAGTGGCCATTTCCATCATTAGCCTCCCAATAGGATGACTTCTGGTATGAATTCTGTGACAGTGTTCCCAGTACTTACAATTTGTTCTCAGTCCTCTGCTGTGCAGTAGAAAATGAGATGCCAGGCGCAATAGAGATCGTAGGTTGGTTGTGCAGGAGAGAACATTTAAAGGGAGTAAATTTAAAGACAGACAGCCGGAATATTTGTACCAGCCTTCAAGTGTTTAAAATGAAACACTGTTGTTTTTGACAGAGTCATCCGCTACTGGACCTAATGGTCAGGGGTCCCTTTACCTTTATATAATAGCATTTTCATAGATCACAGAACTGTAAAGTTGGAAGGGACCTTGAGGGTCATCTAGTCCAACCTCCTGCAATGCAGGCTCAAACTCACAACCCTGAGATCAAGAGTCTCATGTTCTACTGACTGAGCTGAAATGCAAATTCATAAGCTTATTCTGTGGAATAGTGTTCACTGCAGATGTTCAAAGATTTGTAACTCGGGTGCTAAAACATTGCCCAAAAGTTGTGCTGAGCTAAATGGGCTACTGTGAAAACCTACTCATTCTCTCAGGACAGAGAAACATGTCTGTACTAATGCAGCCCTGGCCAAATGGATACCCTCCAATTCCCATCCACCCCAGCCAACACAAGCTGTCTAGGCCTAATGGGAGTTGTAACCCATAAAACCTGGAGGAAGCAGTGTTGGCTACCTAGGAGGGCCTTAGGAAAGCATACTGTGAAAAGTTGTAGGGAGGAAACAATGAGCTGGATCCTTGTGGCAGCACCAGGTGTCTACCTGCCAGTCCCAGCAGTACAGGACTGTGTGTCATGTGAGATTTGAACATCTTTGTGAAAGGAACAGCAGTTGATAACTTCGCTGTGGCTGGGGCATGCATACTGCACTGGCCAAGGCCTGCATGCACTAACTTTCCTGAAATGTTACTCATGAACACAATTAAATTCAGTAGAATATTTAGCCAAATGTAGCTTTGGGGAAGCGTGTGTTCAGTCTTTGGTCACTAGTTTGGTTTGGAAATTTATATACTGATTAACCTTTTGAAACTGATGAAAGCAAGCTGTTAATTTAATATTAAACTGCCTAGCTATTTATGCAACAGACTCACCAGACTCTGATTTACAGTAGAAGGATTAGCTCAGAGAATCATCGGTTTTTAGCAGCAAGCAGTGGAATGTCCAAGTGACAACAGACATGTTCAAAGATCAATAGTGAGTTCCTTATATAATTGGGGTGATGGCTCCCAAAGTTTCTTTCGAGAACATGTTGGCTTTACATGTTTAACAGGTGAATCCCCTCTGCAAGCAATCAGTTCAGACTGATCTGGTCCCCCTCACCCATCCCCAAAGCCTGCTGGGTAAGGAGGGAGGGAAAAGAAAGAAGGTTGGAAGAAGAAGAAGAAGAAGAAGAAGAAGAAGAAGAAGAAGAAGAAGAAGAGACAGACGCAAGGCAGCAGTCACTTAATTCTCTGGCTCTGCGTACCACCAGCATGTGTCACCTCATGGATTACCCTTGAGTGACCAAAAAAGTTTCCTCTTGGTTTGTTTTAAGGAACCTTGAAGAGGTCTAGTAGCCATTTGTAAGATCAGCCATTATTGGTTTGTCTCTCCTGCATGTAGGTGATCATGTAGTAGAATTCTTATTTTTGGCCAACAGAACAGACAAGGCCCCAAACCAACCAACCGTGAACAATTCAAAACCATTTGCCACCCTATGTGGGAAGTTATATATATAAAACTGCTTCAGTACAGATGTGCAGATTCCAGCCATGCCATAAAATAGGTTACTTGAGGTGACCACAACTGCAGAGAGAGAGCTGCCTCACAGAAACAGGTTGCACCCACATAATTGCATCATAAACAAGCAAATGTGTCTATCTATGCCCATAAACAGAGTCACTGCAATGCTTTGTAATTGTTATGCTATTAAGCAGGAGATGTGGCTGAAACGCAGAGAAATACCTTCCAGTTGCGCCGCATAATTCTGCTTAGTACAGTATATGCATTTTGGCAAGCAGTTTTCTTCTGACAAAATGCATCTTTGTTGGGCAGGGGCTGGATTTCACTAATATATGCATTCCACGTGCACTTTTCAATCACATGTACACATTCTCGGTTGGAGAAATACAAGGCAAAAGATGCAAATTTTTAAGGAGCGCTGTGTTTCGACTCACTACCAAGCTCATCAGAATCCAGAGAATGTTCATTATTTAAAAAAAGGTAAAGGACCCATGGACGGTTAAGTCCAGTCAAAGGCAACTATGGGGTGCAGTGCTCATCTCGCTTTCAGGCCGAGGGAGCCGGTGTTTGTCCATAGACAGCTTTCTGTGTCATGTGGCCAGCATAACTAAACTGCTTCTGGCGCAATGGGACACCGTGACGGAAGCCAGAGCACATGGAAATGCCGTTTACCTTCCTGCCGCAGTGGTACCTATTTATCTACTTGCGTTGGTGTGCTTTCGAACTGCTAAGTTGGCAGGAGCTGGGACAGAGCAACGGGAGCTCACTCTGTCACGGGGATTCGAACCGCCAACCTTCTGATTGGCAAGCCCAAGAGGCTCAGTGGTTTAGACCACAGCGCCACCCACATTATTAACATCGGGTGCATTCACTGAAGGAATGGAGAAAGAATTCATCTGCGTCAACTTCAAATGCAACCTGAACTCATTTCTCTGCCATCTCTAGCATGCACTCATCAACAATGAACGTTCTCTGGGTTTTAATAAGTGTGCAACTGAGCAGATCAAGCACACAAGGAATATCAAAGCTAAAATTAACTGCCTTTTAGGAAATCAAAAATGCTTTTAAAAAGGTGAATATCAGGAACAAACCTTAGTTAAATTTAACAAAGGCCCCTTTCTAGGTGTTCATTGTATTATGTTTCCCAAACAAGAGGGTGAAGTTTACCATAGACAACTGCACTTACAAGCAAGCAAGAACCCACATGGCTGGATGCATGTACTCAAGATATTCCAGTGTGTTTACAGATCAATACTGCAAAAGCTCAGTATTGCTCAGTAGGAAGCTGCCTCCACGCCAGCAATGTCGCAACAACTCCTTGTGATACTAGAGCCAGCTTTGCTATGAGTTTTTTCAAATGGAAATTTGTTCCTTCCATTCGTTCCCTCATTACTACAAATTACTTTCAGATGTTTTAAAGAAGAAACTTGTGAGAATCGCCAGCCTTCCAAAAGCCATATCCCACTTGTTTATCAAATCTAGGCACACCATAAAGCAGATTTTGTGACCTTTTGAAATGAAGTTAACCACAGTATAAAACAGCAGTTCTGCAGCCGAGTTCCTTTGCAGAAGTAAATAGGCATCTGTTGGTTTTCAGAGTTAACCAAAGAACACATTTAACCTTTTTTCACCCCTGCTTATTCCAGGCAAGAGCAGCCACGTGCAAAATTAAAAGGCTTTTTACTGTGTCAACATTGTTTTACACACAGTTTTTATCATCTATTTGAATGTCTAGTTTGCCTTCTTTGTGCATAGGGGGCCACCGTCCCCTCCCCGGCACTGCATTAGAAACTATCTTAACTACATCCTCAGAGAATAACTTCCTCCTTCTCTGCTACCCTCATTAGGGCACAGGCTTTTTACCTGCTGAAAGGATGGGGGGGGACTCCCATGCAAAGGAGCACTCCTTCTCTCCTTTCTTCCGGTGGGGAGGAACATCTTCAAATAGTGTAGCAAGACTTAACAAAAATATATCTTAGCAAAAGGTTACTGGGTGTACGCTAAGGAGAGGGGGAGGGCCCTTTCAAGCACGTTGTCATCTTTTGCTATAACTGTTTGCCCCACTGGCCAGCAGCTCCACACCTCTGTGATCTAATTCTCTAGTTACAGAATAGGCAATGGCTCCATTTGTCCAGCTTGGTTGCTTGGCCCCAGGCCTCAAGGGAGTCCGTTTCGCCTTCTTGGCTAGTCTTGCGCAACACAGTAGCAGCGAGCTGAATATCATGGAAAACCCACACAGCAGAAACGAGGCCATGTAGTTGCCAGTTGTGTCCACAAGCCAACCTGTGGGTAAGACACAACATTGATTATTATTATTATTATTATTATTATTATTATTATTATTATTATTTCAATTTATATACAGTCATACCTTGGATCTCAAATGCCTTGGCTCCCGAACAAATTGGCTTCCAAATGCAGCAAACCCAGAAGTGAGTGTTCCAGTTTGTGAACGTTCTTTGGAACCCAAAGCCACGCTTTGGTTTCCAAACGTTTTGGAAGTGGAACAGACTTGCAAAACAGATTCCATTCGACTTCCAAGGTACGACTGTACCACCCTTTATCAAAAGATTCCAGGGGAGTATACATTATTAAGAATGCATTACAGAGCACCTAATCCTTATGGCTGCAAAGGTGATCCTTGAAAATGTGTTGATGACGCCTGGTGAAATCTCAAAAGCCAGAGGACATGCTGAGCAATATGACAGGCAGGGCTTCCACTCTCTACATTGCTAGGTGCAATGCAACTAGAAGAAGCAGAAGGTATTATCATCAACAACCTCTGTATCCCATGGTTGTCTGCATGGATGCGGGTTACCCTGCTTTGTCCTCACAACTATCCCATGAGGAGGAGTCAGGCTGGAGAGCAACTGAGTCCCAGTCCCCCAATGCACTTCACAGCTGAGTAACAGTTGAAACCCAGAACTGCAGAACTGTTTGGTCTGCAAAGCTCACATAAGGCAAATGGTTCCAATTTCTTCGGCAGATAATTTGAGTTGCCTTGATGCAGACATCTGGTGGCAGTGGCAAATGCTAAATAGCAGCACAAGAGTATCCATAGGTGGCCTTTGCATTAGAGTGGTTATGGAAAACAAGGTGTGATTTTGCACTGAAAGTTCACAGCGAGAGAATGAAGAAAAATACCCAGAAGACAATGAAGAAATCTGTTCAGATCTGACACATATTACTGGCTTTATAACAACAATACAGTATGGTTGTTGCTGTTTCTTCGTTTCCTCTTAACTGGATCTCTCTAGGGTCCTCTTTCTTGCATTTGCCTGGCATACAGAAGGAATGCATTGCCCTCTGGTGTTCAGTTTAGTGCAAGAGGAATCCAAGCAGTGATTGGAAAGAAAAGGAAGGAGCCGGTAAAGCCATGTAACTTGAGATTCATACATAACCAGGGAAGTAGGTTCACATACAAAACTGACCTGCAACAGGTGGGCTGATTAGGTAGGGTATTGCATGAAGGAAGTACACCACCCCGAGGGCAGATGACAAGGAGGCCGTGCCCACCACGTCCGCGGTCACCACTGGGAGAAGCGTGATGTAGGCTCCATCGAAATACCCGAAGGTGAAGGAGAAAGGCACAAGGAGCGGAAAGCTCTGGAGCACCGGAAGGAAAAGGCAGCACAGGCCATCCATCCCCACTGCAAAGAAGTAGCAAACGTAACGATATTTCTTCAAACACCTGCAAGGCAGTAGGCAAGAGAGTCAGTTGCAATGAGGTCATATTTATTTCATCTGTTGTCTGTGATCTTCACTGTAGCTGGGGTCTATCTATCATCTATCATCTATCTATCTATCTATCTATCTATCTATCTATCATCTGCAGCTCCATGGGCTGATCCTCATGTTTTCTGCCTGGACGTGCTCTGTTGCATCTGTTGGATTTTTGTCTCCTTTGGTTTTGGACTCTAGCCTGTAATAAAAAGGTAAAGGTAAAGGACCCCTGGACGGTTAAGTCCAGTCAAAGGCGACTGTGGGGTTGCGGCGCTCATCTCACTTTCAGGCCAAGGGTAGCCGGTATTTGTCCACAGACAGTTTTCTGGGTCATGTGGCCAGCATGACTAAACTGCTACTGGCGCACAGAGAACCGTGACGAGTGCCAGAGCGCACAGGAACGCTGTTACCTTCCCGGCGCAGCAGTACCTATTTATCTACTTGCACTGGCTTGCTTTCGAACTGCTAGGTTGGCAAGAGCTGAGACAGAGCAACGGGAGCTCACCTCGTAGTGGGGATTTGAACCACCGACCTTCCGATCAGCAAGCCCAAGAGGCTCAGTGGTTTAGACCAGTGTTTTTCAACCACTGTTCCGCGGCACACTAGTGTGCCGCGAGATGTTGCCTGGTGTGCCGTGGGAAAAATGGAAAAATTCCCTCGCGGGGGCTTGGGAACCGCCGCCTTTTTGGGGTCTTCTGCCCCAGTTTGAGGCGGCGGCGGCGGCGGAGGCAACGGAGGCGGCAGAGTCGGCTTCTTGAAATCCCCCATTCCTTCACAGCTCTCCTTCGCGGGATCCGCCATTTTAGCGGGCCCGGTTCTCAAAGCGTCCCCCCGTGGAAACCACTGCCATCGCACTTTGGTTCCGGGAAGGGAGTCACCGTCTTCGAGGGCTCGGCCTTTGCACGCGCCCTCCCGCGGGGGTAAGTGGGTCCCGAGTTTATATGTTCGCGTGTGTGCCTGTGCGCGCGCTCTGCTACCTAAAGGCTGGAAATCCACATGGCATTTTTATTATTACAAGCGAGGGGGAGAGAAGAATGGAGGGTCGGGAGCGATATGCCTCTGGATGCCAGCTGCTGGGAGAGAGCGCCGCCACCTCACTCAGGTCGCCCTTGTGGGCTACCCTCGGGGGCACCCGGCTCACCGGTGGCTTTTGAGTTGAATCAACAGGGCTCCTTGCTGCTCTTGCGGAGGGCTCCTGGTGGTGGGCATCCCGGTCAAACCCGTTTCCTTGCATGGCAGGGGTCAGACTAGATGGCCCCTCCGTCAGGACCCCTTCCAACTCTGCTGTTCTATGATATGGAGGGTGGTCACCCGAGAGACTGAGAAGGGCGCAGAAGGCTTTCCTGGCTGCCTTTGAAAGACCGTGTGTCTCTCTCTCTCTGTGTCTGTACAGGAAACCTGTGCACCCTTTGCCTGAGTGGAAATGTATTGGGCACGCTCAAACGACCTCTCCTTTTCACCTGGAGTAGCTCCCACAATGGGGCAGGTTTGCTTCACTTTGCAGGTGTTGTTGATTTTGTTTGAACCTTCAACGTTCTTGCAGCCTGCCTCTGTACTAGAAAGTCAGCCCACTTTCCCTCTGAGCCTCCTTTAGTATGTGTTGTTCAACTGTCACTAAAATGAGGACACAACTTTTGCAATACAGGGACACGGTGAATACTTGCAGTGTGCAGATACCTACTTACCTGCTCTCATATGTGAAGCAGTTCTTAAAACGACTTGCCTTTAGCACATATGTATCTGAATAAAGAAGCACCCTGCTGCAGCACAGCAACATTTTCACATGTAAATGTGCCAGTGAGGAGAATCTGTGCCCCCACCTACTCCTTTTGTCGGGTGTTCCCCAGGCAAACAATCTAAACCAGGGGTCCCCACCATTTTGGGGCCTGGGGACACACTGGGAAATCTAAGAAGTGGTAATGAGCATGTTATAAGAACTTAATGTCTCAAATATATAAATAAAATGTACAAGGTAAACACGTACACAAATATATAAACCACATGTCTGGAAAAGTACAGGAAGACAGTCCTGAAACCATTTTGACTCTCCCAAACTGACCAAATGTTTCTCTGCGAGGAGGGAGAAAATGGAAAAACCTCCCCAAGTAATTATAAAATACTTTCTTTGTGTTTATTTGATTCCTATTCAAGAGAATTACTTTATATATAGTCAATATAGGCACAGAGTTAAAAATTTTTTTAACATTTTCTAATGGTGGTGTGCCTCGTGATTTTTTTCATGACACAAGTGTGCCTTTGCCCAAAAAAGGTTGAAAAACACTGGTTTAGACCACAGCGCCACCCTCGTCCCAGCTAGCTTGTAATATTTAGCAGGGACACGCAGCCCGAGATGTACTGGATAAAAGGGAAACCACAATAAAATTGTTAATGCTGAAGGGGGGAGGGAGGAAAGATGCACTCTTCTTAACATGGGAAAATAATCCGCGGGGCATGCAATGGGGCTCGTTATCCCACATCACCCAGCTTTTTATGTTATCGCTCTGGGCCTTTACCGTCTATCTGTCAGCCATCCAAAAGTGATGTTGCCAATGATGTCGACGATCCCAAGGATGGACATGAGGAAGGCTGCCTGCTGATGACTCATTCCGACCCTTAAGGCATAAGGCACCAGGTAAACGAAGAGGGGACTGCAACCGTAAGCCATGAACAAGACGGACACCGCGAGCACCACGAAGTCTGGCATCAGCAGAAAGTGGTACTCCTGCCACGAGCATTGGCACAGGTATTTGTGGGACCAGACTTTGATCAGAGGGGAGCAGACCGACCACTGCGTCAAGTCCTGCTTCTGTGCTTCGGGCCCAAACTCCTGCTCCGGGAAGTCGGGCACGCTCTTGCGGTCCTCTTTGCCCGCAACCGGTCTCATCAAGGCACCGCAGACGCACAGGTTTAAAACGAAACCTCCCAGGATGAGCAAGGCTCCCCGCCAGGAAAACTGTTCAATTAGGAGCTGGACCACGGGGGCAAGGATGAAGGTGCCAATGCCGCTGCCTGACATGGCCATCCCATAAGCCAGGGCTTTCCTCTTGTTGAAATAGTTACCCACCATGGCTATGGCTGGTGAATAAGAAAGTGCAAATCCCAGGCCTGGAAGAAGAAAATCACAAACACAAGCAAAATACGATTTGTTAGCAATGTAGACTCCATCACTGTTTCTTTTCTCTGTTAACCATGCAAGAGGCCAATGAGATCAGCATAAAGAAAATAGCCCTCCTTCATAGTTTGCTCTCAGATTTTTGCTATGTTCAAGAGGCACACTGTACTGAGGGCTCACCATCATATCTTGTGGCAGCGAGTTCCATAGATGGTTCTGCTAGTAATTGTCATTCAGGAAGCTGCCAAGGCATGATGGAAATCTGCTAGTACAAAGTGCTGGTTATTTTGTGGCAACAGCTGAGCTGAAGGCTGATACTGAAGCACTCGCACAATATGTGCTGTAACAGGGACCTTTTTTTTCTTAGCAAACAAGCTATTGGCAGCATTTGAGTACAGCATTTCTACAAAATTGTTATTAAACTGCAGGGGTCTGTGCACTAAGCTCCCATCACTGCAGCTATATTGCGAGTTTTAACAAGTCAGCAATTTCTGTGTAAACATTTCCGTTCCTCATTTTTGAAGAAAACAAACTAGCAGAACATTGCAGGTTATTACACACACACACACACACACACAATGGCTGAATTCACTGGGGATGATCCCAGACAATGTAATCAGCCGAATATGTTGGTTCCACATTTAAATTTAGTGAATTTACCATAGAAAGTTAACTTGTGTGCTTACTTCACACTGTCACAGTGTGTGGCCTATACCTGGGGGATCATGTAATCACTTGAAATCTGATGAACTTTCAGAATCGAGAGTTCGAGGGGCAGAATTTTCAGCTGCAGACTTAAGAATTTGACCAGAACTTCAAAAGGTGTCATTGGTGAAGCTCACATTGTAACAGCAACATTTGAACAGCCATAGGCACACAATTATGGCATTCCACCAAAACTGCATTGCTGAATTTCAAAATTAAAATCTCATTGTGATTTTCAACATTTGAATTTGCAATCTGAGAATCCAAATCAGAATTATTATTTTCAAAAGTAACCTTGGCTTTGTTCTGATTGCTTCCTTCATATTCCTGATTTTGTTGACCAGGTTCCCTCCTTTTCCCCTCTCCACATCTCACCATAGTTATGGTTCTCACTGTATGGCTTTGTCCAAGTCACTGTCTCCTTACCTCAGTTCCCAATCTGTAAAATGCCTAAGATATTCTGATCCATTAACAGATATGTCCACTAATGGAGGAGGAGGGGAGAATTTCCACACACACCCCATCTCCCCTCCTCTCTGCAACCTTCAGTGTTCCTTCACAAATATGCTCTGAGGGGTCCCTCAACCCTCCAGGACAGATTTTCAGGGACTACCAGGGGCTGCAGGTGGAGAGAGAATCAGCCCAGATCACCTCCTCTTGTCCTCCATTAGTGGGTGCCTCTGGTGAAGCAACAGCACTAGGACAACCAGCTGGATTTTGGGCAGTGGCTGCAGCTCTAAACACACACGTTAGTCAAATTAGTCTCCTGAACAACATGCATGGAGCTCTGCTGCTAGGCTGCAGTCCTCTAGATGCCTATCTGGAGTTAAGTCTCAATGAATTCAGCAGCAGAGCTTATTTCCCAGAAAAATGCACAGAACTGGGCTCTCAGAGGAGGTTCCTGAAGCATGGAGAATAATAATGTTGATGCTACAATAATAACAGCAATAATAGTAGTAGTAGTAGTAGTAGTAGTAGTATGATACCTGTAAGAATTCCTAAGGAAAGGTAAAGATGCTCTAGGCTTGTGGCAAAGGAGCTCAGGATAAGTCCAGCAGATGCAAGAAGTCCTCCCAGAATGATGCCCACTTGGCAGGAGAGGTGATTGCTGATGAAACTCCCCAGCGGAGCTTAAAATGAAAATGAAGGCAGTCAATGGGGTGCATCTCCATATGAACACATGTACTTTCACATGGACAAGCATGCACATTGGGGATAGATTTCTGTGTACTAAAAAGGGATACACACATATCTGTGATGCTCCCAAATCACACAGAGGGAAAGACTGCCATGGGTACTGCACCCTACCCTCCATAAAGCTTTCAACCATGGCTGTTTCCCCTTTAAAAAAACAACATCAAGAACAGTGGGGAGGGGGTAAAAGAAAATATTGGCATCCGCTGTAGAGCCCAGGTGATTTGTGCATTTAAATTAATAACACACTCCCTAAGTTATGTTGAAATGTTATCCTCCGATGAGGGGGAAAAATAGGTTCTATGTCCCACAGTGACTCTGTGCATCTCATAAATGAAATGTGGGTAGAGATTATCTCATAAGGGAATTCTCAGTGAGTGACGCTTTGTTGGGGAAGCAATTGGCATACAGGTCAAAGGAGCCCACATCATCCCCTTCCCAGGTGACACTTGACAATAGATGTGCGTAGGGATGAGCAGATTGGTCTGTTTCTACTCTGTCTCAGTTTTACACGTACACATTCATAAATCTGTTCTGTCTTTTTTCCGTGCTGGCCTGTGAATTTTTTAAATGGACGAAAGTTCACATTGGGTGGTGTTCAACTAAATTTTACTCATAGTAGGCCCACTGAAAATGAATGGGCTTAACTCATTTCAGTAGGTCTGCTCTGAATAAAACTTAAGTCAAATACCACCATTTTTAAAAAGGTCTTTCAGGGAAAGAAGTGCCAGTTCCCTGCGCAAATATGGCTTGGGAGGCCAGGAAATGAATCGTACCCTGTGAGTTTTGCATTTCAGCTTGTGTAATTACAGCCATACCTCGTGTTACGTTTGCTTCACATTGCAGCTTATCAGGTTACGAGTGCGAACCCAGAAGTGTTTATTTCTGGGTTCGCCCTGCGCGTTTCACGCATGCGCAGAAGCACTCTATTGCGCTTTGCACATGCGCAGTAGCGGCACTCTACTTACGGACTTTTCAGGGTGCGAACGGCACCCTGAAATGGATTGCGTTCGTAAGTAGAGGTACCACTGTAGTCCAAAACAAAGTGAAGGGAATGCATCCTAAAAGTTTCTCCACTAAGTACCTGCCTTCAACTTTGATCCCTGATTACTAAAATGCATATTGTCTATTTTTAACCATAACAGGAAAGCAGATCCCTTTCTCTAACAAAGCTGTTGAGTGCACTATAAATGAAATGAAACAACTGGAAACCTGAGAGATTGAGTGGAATTGCTTGTTCTGATAATCAGGCAGGTCTAAACCAGGGACTCGAGCTCATTTGGTTCTGGTTTTTTATGACTATATATCACACCGTTACTAAAAGGAGACATGCAGCACAATCCTATGCATATTTGCCCAGAAGGAAGTCCTGCTGAATTGAATGAGACTTTTAGGCATAGGACTGCAGCCTAAAAGTACTTCACCCATACACACAATTGATCCAAATACTCACCACAAAACATTGTAGCACAGTCTACTATGGAATGGATCCAAGCTGTCCGGGCATAATCTTGAGCAAAGTAAGTCTGGAACTCCACAAAAAAAATTGAGATGCACCTGGAAATCACACACACACACACACACTTTATTCAACATGTTAAGCTACTGCAGTTAAAGAATAAATGGAAACTGACTAAGGACGTATGGTGGATTCCAAGTGAAAGGCAGAGAGTTGCATCCAATATGGTTCTTTGTGCTTTTTGAGCAAGGGGCGTCAAAGCAAGGGAAAGGGGCGTGGAAATTGCCATAATTCACGTGTTCACCCGAGGGCAGGAATGGAAATAATTGAAATGAATATGAGCACTATTAGCTATTTATCTATATCTATCTATCATCTATCTATATCTATCACATATCTAAAGTTAAGTAACATTCATGGACCTTTAGCCAACAAAATACTCCCCACTGCTCAACCAAAAAACCCCAAATTGTGGCGCGCGCGCGCGCACACACGCGCGCACACACACACACATATATATATATATATGATTTTTATTAAATTTTCTGTTTTACAATTTCAGATAAACATTTTACATACTTAAGATATCAATGGCTTCCCTTCTTCTCTTTCCATTGTTCATTTTACATATCTTAAAGCCCTGCATATTTTACAAAAAACTATACCAATCAGTTTTCCATTATTACATCCATTTGTCTTAATGCTGCCAGGGTTTTCAGATGTACACAATTGTTTTCCATATATTCAATAACCCTTTTCCAATCTTCTTTAAACATATGTTGTTCTTGTTCTCTTATTCTGCAAGCTGTGCATATTCTGTCAACCTAAGCTGCCAGTCTTCTTTGGTTGGGATCTCGCTTGTTTTCCATTTTGGGGCTAACAAAGCATGGGCCGCAGTTGTTGCATACATAAACCACCTTTTCTTACACCTGGGAATTTCAGTCTGAATTATCCCCAACAGAAAGGACTCTGGTTTTGGCAGGGAAGTGATTTTAAACATTTTTTTCAATTCATTATAAATCATTTCCCAATACTCTTTTACCCTTTTCCATGCCCAGGCACAGAGGGATTTTCAAGGGGATACAGCAGGGGAGGTAAGAGTTGGGCCCCCTGTGTGCTGCCAACAACAGTTTCTCTGGTTTGAAAATATGCCGCCAGGTCCCAAAAGGTTGGTTAACTCCTGATAATCAAGCAGCCCTACCATTAGCAAAACAAGGAAACCTGAAAATGTTACAGATTTTTTTTTTGAGGGGGGGAGAGATTAGTATTAAAGAATGGCAAATTGTCCATTACTCCTCACCAGTGTGTGGACTCCATTTAGTTTTTACTTTGAGGGCACCAAGGGGCCTTGGAATGTCGTTGGGCTCAAGGCCCAGTTTATTTCAGGGAGACTTGTTTTTAATAAAGTAAGAAGAGCCCTGCTGGATCAGGTCCATGGCCCATCTAGTCCAGCATCCTGTTCTCACAGAGGCCAGCCAGACGCCTCTGGGAAACCCACCAGCAGAACTTGAGCCCAACAAAACTCTCCTCACTTGTCTTTCCCAGCAACTGGCACTCAGAGGCCTACTGTGTCCTACTGTGGAGGCAGAATATGGTCCTCGTGGCTAATGGCCGTCGACTATTTAGCCACGGATTTTACCCTGTTGTGAGGGTTACTGGGCCCCTTCTTTCAAACAAGCCCTCTGGTGGCAAAGAGAAATGAGAAAGATTGCTTCTGTAAGAAACAGGAGGGTGACGGTGGCTGACCGTCTTTTGTGTAGTCTCAGACTAAAGCTCCTATCCCAGGTATGCACAGAGCCTGTACAAGCAGGTGCATTGTTCTGAACAACACAGATTTACTGAGTGGTGTTCTTATGAAGGAGTACAAAATAGAGCTTGAAGCTTATAATGTTTATATCCTTTTATTGTGACAGTTTTCACTATTCTGTGCAACACACACACACACACACACACACACACACGAGGTGTGGATTAAGAAGGCTTTTCTCCGTTTTAGATAAGACATTCCCCTTGCTTCACACAGATAAACAAGCTTCCCCCTGGGAAAACTGCAAACATGACAGAAAACTGCCCTTCCGAGGGGCCCGTGTGTGCACAACTGTTGATTAATGGCAGTGTTTGTTTCAAGCTCATCATGATACAGCATTAACTGAAACATGTTCACCTCTGAAAAACAACTCAGAGCTGTCTTTCCGTGCCAGCTGATTTGGCTGGAACACCGAGGCCCATTTTCATGTGCTCCCCCAGTTACGTCATCCGTCGCACTTGGTATAGCTGCAGAATATTCCTCCTGGTCCATGCTCTGAGGCTTCACCCATCTCTTTCCTCTAGACAAGTTAGCAGACACAGCCTGCAATGTCAAATATTTGGCTGGACGTATCTGCCCTCCTTGGGTTGGTGGGAACAAAATTCCATGTATAATTCTACTTCTTAAAAGTTTTATCATCAGGAAGAAAATGGAATTGAAGCCACATTTGCAAACCAACAGAGACAGGCTTGCCTAAATCTCCTTCACACCTTGGGGCCAAATGCATTTCAATTTGTGCAATGCACTCTTGAACAGTCCTTGCATGGTTTATGGAAAGCGGCTCTGAATCAATGTTGTAGTTTGCATGATATGTGCTATGTGGATGAAGAGCAACAAAGAGAGCAACAACACCTGGAGGAATAATTTTTTCTCCAAAACACATGTATATTACACAAATGCTGAACGCTGGCCTATTTTTTCTTCCTCTATTTTCTATTTTGAAGGAAGGCAGTATCAGATACTTTCTGAATATCTAAGATGCTTGAAGAGTATATATAGAGAAGGGGCCTTCTTGGGTCACTCACCCATCTCATTGAGGGTAGTCTTGGAAAGGGATTGCACAACCAATGTCTGAGATATGAGTCATGTCAGGCAAGTCCTCAAAAAACAGGGCAGAACCAAGAAACCTGCTGTCTCTGAGAGACAAAACAGCACACAGCCCATCAGGTATGTGCAGCAGTCCCATTGGATAGGGGTCTTTTTATTGAACAAAGAAAATTATTAAACAAACTTAATAACTACTTTTTGAACAAGTGTAAATCATATACAAAGCGTCTTGGTCATGGGAAATGTTTCCTAAACTGATGTGTCACCATCTGCACAAGGTGGCTCACATCAAAATTATAGCTTTTAAAAAAGTCACCAACTGTCAGGCATGGAGAGTCCTCCCCTCCCTTTGGAAACTTCACAGATAAGAATTAATGAGCAGTTGACAGATTTATAGTCCTTTTATTACAGCATCATGTTGCAAGCACAAATACACAGCTCTCTGCAAGGAGGGCAGTTGGCAAGTCTAATTCTCCTTCCGACTTCTGCAGCATTTTGGGTGTCAATGGGACGTTCCTTCCTCCCTCTGACTCTTTTGCTCTCTGATACGTTCGGACCTCTGAATCCATGGTGAACGGGGGGGGGGGGTCCCCCACACTCTTAAGAGACATCTCGACTAGCTGCCCCCTCCCTTCTGGTTCTCTTGTCATTATCTCGAAACTGGATAACTCTTCCCTAAGCTGTTCAGCTCCTGTCTCTCTCTCTCTGCTTCTGAGAGAAGCTGATCTGCCATAGAATGCATTCTCCAGTCCTCACCTTCAGACCATACCCTGACACCATTATTGCAACCAATCAATCAACAGTTGGGGCAAAAACAACTCAGAATACGGGTGGCAATAATTTTGTGTGCATTCAAGCGATGTGCAACCACCAACACATGGGTCCTTTTGGACAGGGGTGGAACGGGCTTATGTGTGCTCCGCTGACATGCATGGGGACCAAGAACACCCTTGGGTGTTGCCTGTACAGGCCAGGACAACCTTTGAAAAGTCAAGGGGGAGCTGGTTTGTCAGGATTTCCTTGAGGAGAGACTCTGACAAGGGGGCAGTGCTAACAAGAGGTCATCCTCACCTTGTTTTTTTCATATGCCATCCTCTTGCATAATTTTCAGAAAGGATATGAACTTAGGTCTGTCCTATCACTAAGCAGAGTAAGCCTCAGACCGCAAGATTAGGATGTGATGAAAGAGCAGTGAGTTGTATAAGACACCTAATCTGTTATCGTATAGAAAAGAAACTTGTAGCCTCAGGTGCTAAGATTAATTACAGTTATTTAAAGTACTGTTCTCAGCCACCCCAACCTCTGCTGAGCAGTGCAAGATACAAGGGGTCTTGGCACCCAACCAGGGCTTATGTTTCCTTTGGGCACAGTGGAGGCTGTAGGGTCTTTATGAAATATGGTTTACTTACACCTGAGTCTGGATGGAGAGAGGGTTCTGAGCATCACATCTCAAGAGGGACTTGCTTGCTACAGTGGCACAGCACTGGATTTAAAGGCAGCCAAAACACCATTCCTGTGTCTCCTCCATCCCTCGGCCCACATGGCCTCTGGCCCAAACCTTCTTCTTCCACAAAAACCTTGCTAAAAATGCAAGCCAAGCCTCATGTAAAAAATGGACATTTTCTCCTGTGTTGACATCATGCCCACTGTTACCCTGGCAACCTCATTTGCTCAGCCTCAAGAATCTGATTGGTCATCAGCACCTTTGTATTCCTTAATGAGTCCCCACCTCAGGCTATGCCCAGGTCTGGAAAAGGAGCTTATTCTGCAGTTTTACTAGATCCAATGCCGAAACAGTACTTTTAGGTTGCCTTGTAAAGGTCAAACACCACCACCACCGCAAAGGCAGATTACAAAAGAAAATGCAATGCAGTACAATTGCAATTAAAACCTCACATATATTAATAAAAGCAAGAAATGCACACATAAATTGTCCAAGCAAAACTGCTACAGGAAAATAATCTGAGAAGAAAACAAAGGTGGGTATCCAGGGCTCTCCTGGATGCGTGTGACGATGGGGTTTGAGGAATCCCAGCAGGAAATGTCTTCTAGAAATGTGAGGCCACTGTGACCTCCCTCTTGTTCTCTCCACCCTCTCAGTGGCAGGCATGTGAGGGCCTCCGTTGCAGATCTTAATATACGGACAGGCTGCAAAGGCGGTCCTCGAAGTAACTCAGATCCGAAGCATTTAAGGCTTCAAAGCTGTGGTGCCTAACCCCGACTGCATCCCCCACCCGCTGCAAATTCTTCTGTCCCACTCAAAGCAGATTCCCAAGAGCCCACCAATTTTGAAGGTGGCAGCAAAATGAAAAAAAGTTGGCACAGTGCTGAGGTGGGCAGAGAAGCTTCAGCCCCGTGCCCTGATGGGGATTTAAATTGCTCCCTGTTAAATAAATGCAACCACCTCATTTTCAATTGGTCTTAGCCTCATGAACCAATTGCCAGGCTCCTACCAGGACTCAGCCAGCTGCATTCTGTACCAATTGAAGTCATCTGGTTGGCCATACTGAGAAGAGAAAATTGAGCACTGGCCTGATCCAGCAGGGATCTTCTTATGTTCTTGGCAGTCTTCAAAGACAGTCCTACGTGGAGCACGTTGCAGAAATCCAGCCCGCATATCACTAACACTTGGATAACTGAGGCAAGGTCAGACTTCCCCAGACTGGTGCACAGTTGGCATACCAGTCAAAATTGGTAAAAAACAACAACACTCCTGGCTGCTATCACCACTCGAGCTTCCCCAGTTGGCATGGAGAACTCCAGAATTCCACTCTTTGTCCTCCAGGGGAAGTACATGTCCAAACAGCACAGGTTGCAAGCTTCCATCCACACACTTTATCTGGATGGAACCCATCTTGTCTGGATTCAGTATCAGCTTGATAGCCCTCATCCACTCTATGGGTTGACTAACTCAAAGCCAACAAGTTCAGTAGGTGTACTCAAGAGTATGACACAGCCGGTTACAACCCTACATGTCTTCGCGGCTCTGCAGAGGAAGGTACCATCATGTATCAGGTGAGACTGGTGAGGATGCAGAGGGATGTCACATCCATAGTTCAATGCACTCCCCTCAGGTGATCCACCTGGGTCTTTCTCAATGTCTGTGACACACTTTTAATGCTGCCTTAGCAAAGCAATCCTGCTGTTATTAGACTTAGAACCATTGAGTTGGGAGGGACCTTGAGGATCATCTAGTTCTAGTCCAATCTCATGCAATGCAGGACTATGTAGCTGTCCCACGTGGGGATCAAACCTGCGACCTTGGTGTTATCAGCACCATGCTCTAACCAGCTGAGCTATCCAGTGGACTGCTATAATCATTCTGCAGATAACGTAGCTAAGAAGTGTCCAGATAAATTAATTAACATCCTCCATTCCTTGACCACGAGGTAGCATTTCCCACCGCTTTCAAGCAGGGGATAACAACAACAAAAGCTGGGTGAAGAATCACACCCATAAACGCCCTTACCTTGTTACAGCTCTCGTGCAGATAGTAACAAGGAAGCAGCCGATCACAATCATCCACCCCCAGCCACCATCGGGAGGGGAGGCACTTAAACCTTTCCTTGGTGCAGCCATGGCTGGGATAGGGAGTCTTCCTTTCTGTCCAGAGTCACTCTGCAAGACCTGCCAGTTGACAGGCAAGGTATGCATGGAATGTTACCTGGCTCGTGGGTTATTTGACATCTGAAACAAGAAAACAAAAAAGAAACAATTGTGAACAGATCAAAGCAAACCACACATGGCTCTGTCAAAGGCCACTATCAAATAGTTCAATGGAGAGGCAAGCTTTATTGTTTAAAGTTAAGCTTTTTATTTTTAACTCCCAACAACCACAGGAGCAAATTCTATGCATTGTTGGCAGCAGCTGACTATGGGCCATATTCACCACTTTAATCCAGAGTCACTCCATTGATCTCACTTCATGTTCTGCCTCACCCATAACAGATGGAATCTCTGTATCTGACAGAAAATCTATCATCAGAATATTTTTAAATCATAGAACGTTAACATTCAAAATGCATCCTGAACTGCAATGTCCTGTTGTTTTACTTCGATACTTGGGAGCTGGTGAGGTGGCTTAGAGTCCAGTCCACAAACCAATATTTACTCAGATGTTCCATTAACATCATTCATTCCTAAGTAACCATGCACAGGATCACAGCCTTAGATGTATGATAGTACATTTGTATTCATGTAATAATTGCAAGGAGGAGGAGGAGGAGGAGGAGGAGGAGGAGGAGGAGGAGGAGGAGGAGAAGGCCTCCTCACAGGCTAATCTTCCAGAAGTGCAGAATGGTGACTCTTAAAAGGTTTGCATGCATCTTTCATGGCTGAGACAACAGTATTTCCCCTCCAGTGGTGGCGGGGGGAAAGCAGTTAACAACTTTCTAAAGTTGGGAAGGGTAGAATGTCAAAGGCATAACTAACATCAAGCGGCCCAACTGTCAAAAGTGCCTTTGAAGATCATCTCCCTTATGGCTTTGCTTGAATGAGGAACTGGATCGGCAAGCTGGAATTTAAAGCCAGACCCAAGATGGGCACCACTAAATCCCAAAGACAGCCAGCCAGTTTCAAATGCAGTCTCTGCAGAATATGCTTCCTTTTCCTAGACCTCGTCCCTATTTGTTAGTTTAAAAAGCTTTTATACTACAGTACTTTTTAGGTTTTCTCATTGCTCAGTCCCTGCTCCTGCCAACCTAGCAGTTCGAAAGCACGCAATGCAAGTAGATAAATAGGTACTGCTCTGGCAGGAAGGTAAACAGTGTTTCCGTGCGCTGTTCTGGTTTGCCAGAAGTGGCTTTGTCATGCTGGCCACATGACCCGGAAGCTGTACGCCGGCTCCCTCGGCCAGTAAAGCGAGATGAGCGCCGCAACCCCAGAGTCGTCCGCGACTGGACCTAACGGTCAGGGGTCCCTTTACCTTTACCTTTTTACTTTTTAGGTTAAGTTGCCCCTCAGAGGAGTTTTACAAATATGTTCAAATATAAATCCATGAAATCCAAAGGAGAAGCCAGTACAGTAAAAAATAAAAATAAAAAGATACAGTCGTATCTTGGATCTCAAACGCCTTGGCTCCCAAACAAATCGGCTCCCGAACAATCGAAACCCAGGAGTGAGTGTTCTGGTTTTCGAACGATTTTCGGAAGCCGAACGTCCAGCGTGGCTTCCGATTGGCTGCAGGATGCTCCTGCAGCTAATCCGAAGCCACGCCTTGGTTTTCGAACGGTTCTGGGAGTTGAACGGACTCCTGGAATACATTGTTTGAGAACCAAGGTACGACTGTATCCAGTTCAGTTCCAGTCATATGCAAGCCAGCATACCAACAGAATAACCCAGGTATCTCTAAAGAATGCCATGTTGTTCATAGTTTTATTCAAATGGGTTTATCATGGGTCTATTATTGTTGGGATTAATTGTGCTGTAAATCGCCATTAGGTGAAAACTGGTAAGCAAATTTACTAAGCAAAAGTGAATAAAACACCTTACACCTTCATCTAAAAACCCACACAACTTCTTTCACTGGACCTGGTCAGTTGCCAATTGCTGTCAGGGCCCAATTTTAGAGTCTTATTGGACAGGGGTAGGAAGCTGTGTTGAAAGGGTTCCCAGTCTCAGAATTCCCAGTTCCCAAAATTCTCTGGGGAAAACCTTAACAATTAAATGGATATAAAAGCCGCCTCATAGATATGAATGGATTTTTTAACTATGGTGTTGCATAGTTCTCAGAATTCTCTGGAGAAAGTCTTAACAATTACACTGATAGAAAAAACCTCCTCATATTTATGAACCGTTATTAGTTCATAGTATGGATATGTCCCCTTGTTCATCTGAGAACAAGGGAAATGACTTCCAGGTCAGAGAGCCTAAATTATCTGGAGAAACCCTGGAGCTAAGACACTACCACACTTTCCACTACCTTACTCAAGCAAAAGCACTTTATTTGGACCATCAACATTAACATTATGTTGCTCTGTTGAAAAGGATGTTTCTTCCTCTGCTGAATGAAGAATTCTTTTTTAAAAATAAAAATAATAAAAAACAAATAAGCAAAGCTGTCTGGTATGTGATTTAGTTTTCTTTGGAGTGAGACCTAAAATAGCCCAGCTGCAGCCTAATCCTTTAGTGGTTGAACACACAATATTCCTGCTGACAAGAATCACAGGCAGTCCCATGAAACCTTATCCGATGCCATTTCTAGGAGGGAACTGAGTCCATTTCAAGATAAACAACGATAAGCGGCTTGGAAGAAGCTTTTAGTTCCATTTCAGCTTTATTAGCACTGAACTTGAGGCCAACTCTAATGTTATGGCCCCACATCATAACTACCAATAAAGTCCAGGAATGTGCCCAGGACTCGCATTTGTAATAGTTTGCACAATGGTCCCTACCTTGACAGAACTATGGTGTGGTGCCAGCCAGGCCAGGACTTTGGGGCAGAGGCCCAAGGTCCCATTCAGTGGAATGAGCTGTTCGTAACAGGCAGCAGTTCTGCACATTTCACTATACCTGTATATCTGTGCTGGGTAGAAGAGTATTCATGTCTTTCATCCAGTTGTCAAGGGTCTCCCTTCTTTATTTTTAAAACTGTGATCATCAAAGCTGCCTCGTATCCTCTGCTGCGTATCAAGTGCCCTGCTTGAACATACACACCAACTCCAAGCGGGATGTGGCTCTCAGATCAATAGGAGATCTGGCAGAAACGTGCTTCCTAAGAATCTCAGCATTTTGCATATTAACTTTTATGCATGACATGTTTTACATTCCATTTCCCCCAAACGTTTCTATAAAAGCTGCTCCTTTATAGCCGGGCACATGACTTACATGCAACCACACCAAAAGTGGAAGAGAGGTTTGGAAGAAAGGCAGGACTCCTGGCACCTTTAACAGCTGTAGAAAAGCAGGATTGCAGCAAGTATAGCAGCCCTGCTCCCCCTCCCACCTGACCACTCTACTCAAACTGTGTTAAGTGCCAAGCGAAAAATCAGTCTGCTTCCAGAAAGATGTTTATTATGTATCGGTGCTCCACGTTTATTTCCAGTGTCCTTATGACATAGTGAGCATTAAAATGTCAGTGCCTAGCTTTCCAGATTTCCCAATCCAATCCAGATTTACCCTACCTGAAGGAAATCCAATGAGTTAAAAAAAACAACTGTTGCCATAACAACCCATTGTCATGTTTCTGAAAGTACCTTAAAACCATCACAACCCCCCCCCCAATAATGGTGTGTTGCCTTTAATTCACATCTGAAAGAAATGCAACAGGTACGGTTTTCCCCCACGCCATACTACTTGCTTGTCAGACAAAATGATCCCCTCCTCCTCTCTCCAAGTAATGTTTTGGGGGCTCTCCCAGCTCTCCAATGAGGATTTGGGGGAGATGCAGGGGAGGGAGCCCCACTGCACGAGTGAAAGCCATTGCATTGGCTTCTGCTAGTGCGCCAGCTAAATTTGAACTTATTTAAAATTTAAATTTAAGGGTTGTCTTCAACCAAGTCTTACTCAAAGTAGAGCCACTGAAGTTTATTGACTAACTTAAGTTCATTAATTTTAGTGGGTCTATGCCAAGCATAGGCAAACTCGGCCCTCCAGATGTTTCGGGACTACAACTCCCATGATCCCTAGCTAACAGGACCAGTGGCCAGGGGTGATGGGAATTTTAGTCCCAAATCACCTGGAGGGCCGAGTTTGCCTATGCCTGGTCTATGCTAAATAGGCCTTAGTTCAAGACAACCCCAAGAGACTTCGTCTGGAAAACAAAGGTGTCAAATCTAAATGTGACCTTAAACCTAGAGCTTCCCTAAAAGCTTCTCTAAAAGGCAGCGATTTCTGCTTTCTTCTGCAGTGAACAACACAGGATAATATCACCAAGGCAACTACCTGTAAACAATAAACATCCATAAAAATGGCAAAGGTAGTTTCTTTCCCAAATAGGTTTTATACCTCTCCTGGTATGTCCCGTGTAGGACCATAAGGTCCTCAAATAATAATCTTTTGGAGGTCCCGAGCAACAAAGATGCTAGGTTGGCCTCAACTAGGGCCAGGGCTTTCTCAGTATTGGCACCGACTTGGTGGAACAATCTATCACAAGAGACCAGGGCCCTGCGGGATTTGGCATCTTTCCGCAGGGCCTGCAAGACGGAGCTGTTCCACCTGGCCTTTGGGTTGGTTTCTGTTTGATAGTTATGCTTCATTCTTTTATTGGTGGGCTATTTGAAAATGAGACTGCAGTTTTAATTTTGAATTTTTAAATTTGTATTTTAATCTGTATTTTAAATTCATTGTTTTTATGTTTTTGCTGTGATTTTAATTAGTGTTAGCCGCCCTGAGCCCAGTTTTGGCTGGGAAGGGCGGGGTATAAATAAAAATTTATATTATATTTATATTATATTTATATTATATTTATATTATACTTATATTATATATATCTTAAACAATAGCAAACACAGTACATAAAGAGCTCACTTGTAATATATCAGTGGTTCAGGTTTAACAAACTGAAGAAACATGCAGATGGGGACAGATGTACCCCTGCTTCAAGTCGTTTACCGGTACATACTGTCTTTTCTTGTATATTATTTACCACAAAGCTCGATGACTAAGCTTTTTAGCGACGAAACGTCGGATTACCGGAACGACGTCTGAGCACTGAACCACTGGTATATCACTAGTGGACTCTTTATTACTGCATTTGCAATTGTTCAAGATAAGATCTGTTTTGGAAAGAGAAGAAATGAGCACTGAATCACTGATATATTACTAGTGAACTCTTTATTTTCTGTGTTTGCTATTGTTTAGGATAAAACCTATTTGGGAAAGAAACTGCCTTAGCCATTTTTATGGACGTTTATTGTTTGTTTGCTGATAGTTGCCTTGGTGGTATTATCATGCGTTGATTGCAGTAGTCATTGTTCATTGTTTTATTGTTATTCTCCTACAGTGGGCAGCTGAATGAAGGAGCCGTGTGTGCTAGGCTGCAGTCCGTTCATGCAGGGAGACGGTGAGGTCACTTTAAGAGCTGCATGGAAAAGGACTTCTCAGTGGGTGTGAAGTGTCATGCAGGGCGAGAAGCTGAGCTGTACCTGCTGAAATGCACCTCTTCTGCATTGCTTTCAGTAGGGCATCCGTAGAAGAGAGCTTACAATCCCAGTTACTTTATGGGCATATTGAAAGGATAGCAAAGGAGCCTGGATCCTGCAACTGGTAGCTGGCCTCTCTAGCCCACTAAGGCAGTGTTTTTCAACCACTGTTCCACGGCACACTAGTGTGCCGCGAGATGTTGCCTGGTGTGCCGTGGGAAAAATTGTGTTTATTTGATTCCTATTCAAGAGAATTGTGTTTATTTGATTCCTATTCAAGAGATTCCTGAGAAATCTCTATTTGGGACAAGAAGCTACAGTTAGAACTGGATATGGAATAACTGATTGGTTCAAAATTGGGAAAGGAGTACGACAAGGCTGTATATTGTCTCCCTGCTTATTTAACTTATATGCAGAATTCATCATGCGAAAGGCTGGGCTGGATGAATCCCAAATCGGAATTAAGATTGCCAGAAAAAATATCAACAACCTCAGATATGCTGATGATACAACCTTGATGGCAGAAAGTGAGGAGGAATTGAAGAACCTTTTAATGAGGGTGAAAGAGGAAAGCGCAAAATATGGTCTGAAGCTCAACATCAAAAAAACTAAGATCATGGCCACTGGTCCCATCACCTCCTGGCAAATAGAAGGGGAAGAAATGGAGGCAGTGAGAGATTTTACTTTCTTGGGTTCCATGATCACTGCAGATGGTGACAGCAGTCACGAAATTAGAAGACGCCTGCTTCTTGGGAGAAAAGCAATGACAAACCTAGACAGCATCTTAAAAAGCAAAGACATCACCTTGCCAACAAAGGTCCGTATAGTTAAAGCTATGGTTTTCCCAGTAGTAATGTACGGAAGTGAGAGCTGGACCATCAAGAAGGCTGATTGCCGAAGAATTGATGCTTTTGAATTATGGTGCTGGAGGAGACTCTTGAGAGTCCCATGGACTGCAAGAAGATCAAACCTATCCATTCTCAAGGAAATCGGCCCTGAGTGCTCACTAGAAGGACAGATCCTGAAGTTGAGGCTCCAGTACTTTGGCCACCTCATGAGAAGAGAAGACTCCCTGGAAAAGACCCTGATGTTGGGAAAGATGGAGGGCACAAGGAGAAGGGGACGACAAAGGATGAGATGGTTGGACAGTATTCTCGAAGCTACTAACATGAGTTTGGCCAAACTGCGGGAGGCAGTGAATGATAGGCGTGCCTGGCGTGCTCTGGTCCATGGGGTCACGAAGAGTCGGACACGACTGAACGACTGAACAACAACAACAACAAATTCAAGAGAATTACTTTATATATAGTCAATATAGGCACAGAGTTAAATTTTTTAACATTTTCTAATGATGGTGTGCCTCGTGATTTTTTTCATGAAACAAGTGTACCTTTGCCCAAAAAAGGTTGAAAAACACTGCACTAAGGGACTTCAGGGAGAAAGGTCACTGCCACACCATACATGTAAAGCACATGGCCTCCCCTCTGGGAACTGTAGTTTACTCCTCACTTAGCTACAAATCCTAGCACCTCAAACTGCAGTTCCCAGAATCCTTTGGGGGGGGGGGAGCAGTCATATGCTTTAAATGTATGGTATAGATGTCACTTTCTACTGCTGGACTTTTTCAGACCAGGAAGCAGAGGCAGCTGTGAAGCCTGCAGTCAGAGCAGTGAAGAAATGTTCAATGGGAATTTAGAAAACACACCATCCATGGCTGCTGTGCAATGTTAAGTTAGGCTCAATCCTGCACCCCACGAAATGATAAAGAAATTCTAAACCCTGAGAATGAGGCGGAAAATTGAAGACATTTTTTTGGCAGGGGAAGAAAACATTTTGGAAAGTGGAGGACAGGTTTCGGCACAGAACTAATAGAAATATCCTGTTGAGGCTTTTGTTTTTTTAGGGCCATTTGGAGATACCATTGTATTCATCTTAGTGTAATAATGAGACACACCTTCCTAATCTGTAGATCAAATGTTGGGGAAACTAATCTGTGCATTACCTGAAAGCAAAAACATCACCAGCATCACCATTACAGTGAGCAACAGACTTTGAAGAGGAAGCATAGCAGCAAGTGAAAAAAATGGAAGGTGTTTTTCCTAGGTGCAGTTACAGGTGGGTAGCCGTGTTGGTCTGCCATAGTCGAAACAAAATAGGAAACAAAATAGGAAATTCTTTCCAGTAGCACCTTAGAGACCAACTGAGTTTGTTCTTGGTATGAGCTTTCGTGTGCATGCACACTTCTTCAGATATCTCTAAGGTGCTACTGGAAAGAATTTCCTATTTTGTTTCCTATTTTGTTTTTCCTAGGTGGTATCTCTGTGTTTCTGTTGCTTCCTGGGAGTGGGGGGGGGAGATTTCCCAGAAGTGAATGAGTGATAGGGAAACTTGATGAAAACTGGACAGCTGTTAAATGCTCAGGAGCCCCATGAGGGACGGGAATGGTGAAACTAAATAGAAATGTGATACATCAGAGTGAGGATACTTAATCTGCCTCAACTCTAGAGCTCGTGAGTGGTCGCCATCTAAAAACACCTATTATGAGAAGCTGTACATGTAACAGAAGCTAAAAGCGGAGTAAGTACAAGCTCTCGTTCACATCAACATGAAGTCAGAAACAGCATCCACTTGGGTGGATAACTGCAAAATAGTGTGGGATTAAGCATTAAGGGCTAGACATGATACAATGGCAGCATTTCAGCCACATTGGGAGCTGAAGGGGCACAGGATGGAGCCCAAACAATTGGAAGGAAAGGAATCAACCAAGAAAACCAATGGAATTTCTGACATTTTCTTTTAGGCAGTAGACCCCACACAACATCACAAGGTTGTGTATCGGTGTTGTTTCTAAATGACCCCTCAGTTTCAAACATGGAACTTGGAAGGCTGATGATCAAGAAACACAAACCCAATGACACACAGAGTTAATCACCCCATGCTTTGGACTCAGGCTACAATTCCCATCAAGGTCTCTTTCCCAGACCATTGTGCCTGTTCCCTTGTTAAACACAGGGTTGCCAGGTGAAACTGTCCTGCCTCTTTAAAAGCTGCATATCTTGATGTAGCTGCAATCTTTCTCACTTTGTTTTCCCACAGTCCTACCACCCACCTTTTCTCCAACCACACCTTGTTCCTCCAGTTATTTAATTAATTCCACTGTAATATGTATACAGCCCAGAAATCCTGGACTGGACACAAACCCTCGCAGAAAGTATAAACTGGGTACAGGATGTTGAGGAAAAACACTTACTGAAACCAACCAAGCAACAATTTCCATTAGTCAGCATAAGAATTAAGTTCCAACCCTTTGTGGATTCTAGGGGAAGAACTTCCAAGTCAGAGAGCCGAGCCTGGAGGCTGGCTGGAGTTTCAGCACTCCTAATTTTAAAAAGACACTTGAGCAGTGACCTATTTAATGAGCACTCAACTATATCTCTTGGTATTTTCCATCCCTAATTAGTTCTCTCTCATTTTCACATGGATATAAGTGAGGTCTTCCTTGCTATCAGGGTGGAAATCAAACAATGCTAGGATCAATTGTTTCCTAGTTTTGAGCATGAAAACATACCCAACCAGACACACTGGCTCTTTTTTTTTTTTAATTGGACATGTATTCTGATAATGGACAAAATCCATTACTAGTACTATAATATTAATCTTTCTCAATGGCCATTACTTCCACTTATTGCAGGTTTGCTTGGTGCGTTATGCTTCTGAAAATTATGATGCCCATCAGTGTACATCATCAAACCTCATTGTATTGATTCTACCCTCTCTCAACTACCACCACTGTTGACCATCAGGGGATTTATGGAAGCAATAAAAGAATATATCCAAAAGTAGGGGATGTCCATAGCTCAACCACAAGAATCAAGTGAGCTTTCTTTAGACGTATGGGCTTTTTAAAAGAGGGGCTTTAACATGGCAGTTATTGACGAACATGTTGCAACAATGAGGCTCAATACTGCAGTGCAGCCAGCAATGCAAACACAAATCTGACACAATCCCCATTAACCAAGTTATTAGAAATTCCTTGCTTTAAGAGCTCATTGTGGGAATGAGCCCTGTGTTTGTGGGAAATGGGTGTATTTCAGTATACCCTGGAGTTTCCACAAAATTTCACCTAAAGTAAAATCAGAGGTGAATTTGGAAAGGCCTTGATGAACTAAACTGATCTGTAGGGACTACAAGAGAAGTTGTTGCTGTTGCTGATGTTTTATAAGTGGTAAATAAGAAAATGAGGGTGGGGTGTGGATACACTCACACAAGAGATCACACATGTCTCATTTATTTTCACTTCCAAAAATCAAGATCTGTTGTATGCCACCGTAGTCCACTTGCCTAATATGGCCCTGTATCGGCAGCACCAAATACTCTCCAATTCCCAAAACTGACTTGAAAATTTATTCAGTGCTCCTGAATAAACCAAACTGCCTAGAAGCCATAGGTCGGTTGAGCAGCTTTGAAGCAGCAATCCCACCCCACCCCCATGTGAATTCTGAGGTGGTACAGTCCTAACAAGGAACAGCATAGCTGAAGGGTGAACAGATTCCTGAGACGTTTGTTGACCTCACGTAAAGGTTTGGATACATTTGTGTCACCCTGGCTGAACCGCCTCCAAATCTCCTTTGCCAGTCTCGCTTCGACCCTTGACCTGAAGTTGAGGCAGTCACAGAGGATAAAGAGCATATTGCTTCTGTTTCAGTGCTGCGGCTGCTACAACTGCTCCTGCTGCTATCACTGCCAATTTCATATCTATTAGCAGCCAACTGTGTATCAAGAACACACACGGCCTGTGAGTTTATCCTCTAAACCAGGTGGGACTAGGATTTAAAAAGAGACCAAAAGCTTTATTTGCCAGCAGAGAGGTTCAGAAATGAATGAATGCATGAAACTGAATTGCAACCCAAATACAGAAATGTATAAATAGTAGAGACTGAAAAAATATGGGGTGTGCACTGACGGGAAGTGACCCAACGTGACCACCCCAAACCTTTTGCACATAGAGAAACGTGATAGCGTTATGAGCACCAATCATGCTCAATAGAATGCTCAATAGAAAGAATATCTAGCTAGGCCCATAGTTAATTTAAGCTGAATCACATTATTTTTTAGATTTCTAAATAATGTAAACAGATTGCAATGGCAACATTAGTTGGTTTTGTTTTTTGTTTTTGTTTTTTAGGAATAAAGGCAGTATGCGGGGCTGCCTCCAAAGATGGTTCAGAAACTTCAACTGGTGCAGAATTTGGTGGCCAGGTTTCTCATTGGAGCAAGATGGTTTGAATATATTACATTGACCCTGGCCCAACTGCCAATTACTTTCCGGGCCCAATTCAAAGTGCTGGTTTTGACCTATAAAGCCTCAAAAGGCCCAGGACCACAATACCACAAGGTCCACCTCCCTCCATATGAACCAACCTGAATGCTGTGATCATCTGAGGTCCTTCTTTGTGTGCCCCTTCTACAAGAGGTCTGGAGGCTGGCAACACAAGAACGGGCCTTTTCTGCAGAAGCTGCCCATTTGTGGAATGTTCTCCCCAGGGAGGCTGACCTGGCACCTTCATTATATATCTTTAGGAGCCAGGCAAAAACGTTTATCTTCAACCAGGCTTTGGGCTGATTAACATTCCAAGGCCTTTTAAATGTGTTAGTGGAGTAAATGATTTTGCTTCCGTTTTTGTTTTCTTATGTATTTTGTGTTATGTATTTTGTGTTCTTATTTCATATTTTTGAGTTGTGAACCACCATGCAATTTATTATAATAAACAACAGTAATAGCAATAATAATGTAAACCCCATGTATATCTGAATCCGTAACACTTTGCTTACCTTATGGATTTGGGAGCTGCCGGGATATGTACTTGTCAGCAGATCAGAGCAAAGAGATGGAAGGACATATCTGTAAGTAAATAAACAAGGTGGTTCTTAAAAAAGAAAAGAAAAAAGAGGGATTTATATAAAGATCATTGTATGCCGCAACATGAGAAACTGGGCATGTCCACACTTTTACATCCATATCTTACATCAAGGAGTTCAAGAGGAATGGCGGAGGAGTTGAAGCTAAGATGAGAGATAATCCTGTGCCTGATGACATGTTACATCAGGGGACTGGCAGGTGGGTGGCCCCACACTCTTATCAAAAATGGTCCATGGAGGGTAGGATAATTCTGGATCTGGCTCGCAATGTGAAATTCCCACCCACCCCCATCCCTATTTTATAGTACGGTTACTCCAAGACACATCTCACCCCCAATTTTTGTTAATCGGTAGCCTATTGTGTACGTTGAAGTCTAGATTTGACATGTGTTCTAAAGATAAAGGCTTAGTCAAGACTAGTGCTACCACTAGGCAGCATGAAGTAGTGGAAGATCTTGGAATTGTCTTAGAGACACGGCTTCTTTTCTCATCTTAAGTCTAGAATAGAATCGTTGGGCTAAAAGCAACACCACAAGAAAAGTATCAACTGGATAAAATGAACTGAAATGAAACAATGAAAGAGAAGAAAAAGAAGTGGAGTTCAAGGGAAAGCACTTTTTCCTTACCTATATGGGCGTTAGGAAACTTTGAACTGCTCACACAACTAATGCTCTGGTCTTTCAAAGAGAGAGAATCACATTCCATAAGTTTAAAGGTAACTGGTGTGGCCAGGCAAGTCAGCAAATTCTCTGTGCTCAATGAGCAATTTGGAGTTGCTGAATAACTTACAACCCCAAAGGTCTATTTTTCTGTATTACACACTTTTCTCAAAAGCTATATTTTGAACTCCCACAGTAGAACAAAAGGAAAAGACCGTGTTGTTATCTGAGTAACCAGCCAGCAGTAACTTCATGAACAGGGAAGGAATGGTTATTTTGGGGGGGGGGGTTCCCTACAGATTTGCACAGTTGCACTCCTGACTGCAATTGATATGGACAAACGTTTTCAGGAGCTACCATTTTCTTCCAGTTGGTTGTTGACTCTTTCCCCTGCCTTTCTACCCAAGAGTGTTACATTTAGAAAACGAACCCCAATCCATTTTGCCATGTTACTTATGTGTGTTCATATTTCAATAATGTGTTTTTTAAATTATCAAAACAAAAACAAAAACAACCCAATAACACACACACCCCATAGCATTGGCTGTCAATCCTGGTTAAAGAGGAACATTTTTGCCCTCACGCCTTTTAGGAAAAGTAGTGATTTTTAAAGAACAACAACTGCTTACCCCTTCTTAATAGAAATTTTGCATTTAATTAATGAAATAACTGGTTATACTACACCACAAGATCCTAAGGTAGTTCTGTTATGCTATCTTCAGGATTTGATCAATGGTAATTTCCTGAAGTACCTGTAAATCCACCCCCACCAAGCCTGAGAGTATATGTGTGTGTGTGTATATAATTAGTGTATAGTTATTATTGTAATTTGGATTGATTTAATTTGTTGTTAACTGGAAGATTGTTATTGAAAATGAATAAATTCTTTAACAACAACAAAAAGAGAGTATATGTGTGTAAATTAAAGCAGAGCTGATTTGGGATTCTAGCAGGAATCTGAGGCAAACTAGTCATGGAAGAGAAACCTGAGTGAGAAGCCTACAGAGTGGACATTTCCCATTGTCATCCGATCCCCAAGGACATGCTCTATGGGGAGTCAGCTTCAGGCACTAGGCCTGTTGGCAGACCAATTCTGCGTTACAAAGATGTCTGCTGGCAACATGAGCCCCCGCTGTATGTTTGTGCCTGGAGACAAACATCCAAATTGTGCATCCACAGCAATGACCAGAGGAGGAATGATAAGGAGTGTAGAAAGAAGAAACACCATGGTGCACCTGTAGCAGCAAAACCGGACGCCTTCATCTGCCCCAGCTGCAATCAAACATGTCTCCTCCGCATTGGTCTCTACAGTCAGAGCAGAAACTGTCCAACAGCTTGACCTCATCCTCAATGGCACACTTCTCCATTGTCTCCTGAGACAGACGGATGCCAACAAAAACTCAGGGAAACACTTCATGTGTCTGATGAAGTGAATTGTAGTCCATGGAAACTTATGCTTTAAGAAATGTGTTAGTCCTTAAAGGTAAAGGTAAAGGGACCCCTGACAGTTAAGTCCAGTACAAATGACTCTGGGGCTGCGGCGCTCATCTCACTTTACAGGCCGAGGGAGCCGGCATTTGTCCACTTCCGCAGACAGTTTTTCCGGGTCATGTGGCCAGCATCACTAAGCCGCTTCTGGCGAAACCAGAGCAGCGCATGGAAACGCATTTACCTTCCCGCCAGAGCAGTACCTGTTTATCTACTTGCACTGCGTGCTTTTGAACTGCTAGGTAGGCAGGAGCTGGGACCGAAACACAGGAGCTCACCCCGTCACGGGGATTCGAACCACCGACCTTCCGATCGGCAAGCCCAAGCAGCACAGGTGTCGGAAAACTCATTTTTTGCAGGAGACTAGCACAGCTATGAAAGGTGCAGTTGTCCCACTGATAGCCAAGTGGCATGAGAAAATATGGAATATCAAAGTCTTACTAAATTAACATGCTATAGAAGTGGAAGACTGACAAATTAACATCAGAAAAATAGCCTTATCCAAAGATGTTATTTGCAGTGGTTTGCATACACTGTTTTAGAATAATCAACTATCTGCTTAGTTCCCCCTCTTATAAACTTGTCTCTCTCCCACACCATCATTTCCAAAGTCCTTATGTATACCAGATCGTTAGTTATTTGTATGAATATCTGCATGGATCTGTTTCATATAGGTGTCATCATTTTAATTTTTCTAGCAATATATGAATGTATGATTGGACTCTAAGTATAATACACGGGTTTTTTAAATAAATAAATAAAGGAGGTTGTGAAGTTGCCGCTACTCTTGAGTAATTCAAACAGGGGTGGGGAACTGAGCCTGGCCAGTGAGCCAAATCCTAATCTCCACATACACCCAGGGGGCAAGTTTGACAGGTAGGCGAGACCACCCACCTGTCAATCACCCAACATCATCATGACATTGGGAAGCAACATCACCTTTGAAGTTCATTTCCAAGTGGTTTCCGTGGAAAATGGAAATGGAAAGCCTTCTGCTCTCTTTCCAACAGCTGTGCCAGAGGAGAGGAGAGCATGAGCTAGATGCTTGCTGCTGATTGGAACATTCCGTTCTACATTCTTAATGTATGCAGTGCCTGCCTGAGTAGACACAGGTGTAAGAATGCTCTTGTTCCCATTAAAGGTTATATGGGGCCAGGGACAGGAGAAGAGGCCATGTAAGACGGAGGCTTAGCCTTGCATCTCTGCCATGTGTGTAACCAACACACCCTTATGCAAACCACCCAAAGAAAATGGAACACATCTGTGCCAGCTTTTCATTAATACTTGCTTTGTTTTTTTGCTTCGTTTGGAAAGGATTAATCAACAATGGGCTCACTGCCCCTGCAGAATTCTGGCTGTGTGCAGTGACAGATCAGTTGTTTAAAGCAAAGAAAAAGTATAAGATAATAAAAGGGATTGGGGACTATGTGAATAAAAGAAAGATCAGGAGGGCTACCTCTTGTTAAGCTCATCTCAGGATCCTCCCTTGGAAACAATGCATTTAAGAGACCCAATGGCTGCAGATAGGTGACAATAGGCAGGATTACCGGTAACTGGAACTGTTGCTGTACCCATTTCATGTCTGAGCTGCATTTTCTTGTGTGGCGGTTTGGTTCAGACATGCAGGTGCCATTGCTTATGGAGCCAAAACAGCCGCACCCACACCCAAGACAAAAGCAGCAGCAGGCTTGGGGAAGCCACAATGTTTGCAGAATTGCAGGTGTATTCTGAGGCAAGTGGCAAGCATTACCGGATGACAAGTATTACTCAGTTCCATTCCAATCTGGTTCAGACCTGGCCACGAGACTGAGATGCCATTGATCACCCTTTGTAGAAAGTGGGACGGGGGAGTGTGAGGCTCTTGCTTCATGATCTCTCATTGGCTTTCGATATCATTGGCTATGATATCCTCCCGGACTGGCTCCAGGAAATGGGAATTGGAGGCAGTTTTACAGCAACCATGTGTTTCATGTAACCATTTAGTCTGTCTTAGTCATGCAGTTGTGCAATGGGTTGTTTTTACATAGGCTCCTCAAGTAGCGTGTGCTGAGGTTGCAAGTTTGTTTGTTTGTTTTTTTTGAGATTGTTACACTGCTACACTTGTGCAACTATTATAATTACTCTATATGTATACTAATGTTTTATGTTTAACAAACGGTGGGGTCAGTTAGATCACACATACCATTTGTGGACACTGATGTATGCTACATAGTGGGGTATTGTTGACTCCCATGACTTATGTATCACTACATTGTTTTACTGCAAAATGAACGTTATCAATAAAAGCATAGTTTTTTGTTTGTAAATGAGGTCATCCTCAGTACCTTCCACTAAGTATTTTATCTTTAGAGCTTCCTTGCGTACCCAAAACCAAACCGATAAGCGTCAATGTTTCTATCAACAAAGGGTTAAATACAAGATCCACTTTGTTCACATTAATCCTTGCATTGTTTATTTTTTTTTAAGTATGATGAGAAAAATAAACAGTAATATAATGGTTTCCTGAGCAATTATTGTTACTGAAAAGTTAAGCCACCAAACCAGAGGATAAAAATAATAAGCAAGTGATCTACTTGATTTTCCATAGCAATAATTTATCATCCAGCTTTAAAGTCATTATCCTGAAGGTCTGTCCCCTTTCAACTAAACCACCAAAGAGATAACTTTCTCGTGGGAAACACTTCTCCTTGGATATATATTATTTCCTTTCTTTCCTTTTGGCAGAAAATAAGAGGTTAAAGTTTAATTTTAAAAAAATGAAAACAAGAAAAAGATCGGTGTGTGTGTGTGTGTGTCTGTATCATAACTTCCTTTTAAAATCAAATCCATTCATTATGGTGTTTTTTTTTCACAATACACCACAAACAAAAGAAATGTTATTTCCTTAAAGATTACCGCCCACGCCATTAACATCTCACAAAAATGATAAATAATCAAGCTTAGTGAGAATAATTACAATCTTCCACTACAACATGAAATAAGATACAAAATATGCAAGCTAAGAAATGATTGAGTCCAATTCACTCCCAGCAGAGACCAGACAGGCACTCAGTGAAGGCCATTTTCCCCACAGAAAATTTAAGTAAGCTTAAGATTTTGTAGCTAATTTTAAATGGTTTATATCCTTTATATCTCTTTTGTGACCACTTACGAAATTATGGTGTTAAGCAATATACAGCAAATGGCAGAAATCAATCAAATCAATAAAATTGTCAATAAAGTACTGAACTTTATGCTTTGATCTGATCCTTCCTCCAAGGAACTCAATGAACGGATGCACCAAATGCAAAGGAAACCTCTTTTCCCACCCACATGCCTTCCAATATTATGGCCTGGTTTGCATGGCACAGTGAGTCAATTTGTGTGTGAATGTGCAGGATTCCAGAGAGGAGCTCACAGTACTTTGCTCCTCCCCTGCTCTTCTTGGCTGCTGAATGAAGCTAAGCCAAGATTTGGTCTAGTGTGTCATCCACACCAGGACCCCAGATTAACTTTCTCCTCCTAACTTTCTCCTCCTATCAGCTAAGGTCAAGAACAAACTTTGGCCAAAGCTTATGGTTAGCAAGGAGATAGCCTAATCATGTGTCACAATGCAGATATTGAGTTGATGGCTTGGGTATGGATGGTGCTAATTGGTTCCAACCAAACCTGTGGTTTTGAATCTGCAAAAAAGGGGGTCTGTACAAGACTGGCATAAGAAACCAATCTTTTCGTAAGATAATGGCCCTAGCCATCCAAGCTAAGTACCCCCATTTGCATGACTGAACAGGTGGCCATGTTATCATGGAGACAACGGAGGGATGGTGTTATACAGGAGGGGGAAAACATTTTCCCTACCCCCTCACCTGGCTGGAGGTGACATCATATTGTAAGGAAGAGAACAGCAAAGGCCAGTTGGCATTTTTAATGTCGACTGGAAGCTAGAAAAACAGAGAGGCTTCTTGCTTTCTGCTGAATCCAAAGCTATGGCACTGGGGACCCCTCACCCCATCCCTAGAACCTTAACAGGGAAGCAAGATCTGTTGGAGCGTTGATGTAATAGCCATTCCATCCTATGCTCAGGTTGTATATATGTGTAAATACAACCATGTATCCTAAAGACACTACAATCTCTATTGACCTGCATTCCAAACCCTGGATGAGCTCCAGGAACCCCCGGAATCTCTCGCCGCTCAAAGATTGGGGCATGCACAGTAATACGCATAGATGCAAATGTAGCCTGACTATGCAAGAGGGAAAAGCAAACACTGACTGTCAAGAGGATTTTCTGGGCTCGGGACACTACATGTGGCCTGGGCCCTTGTAATGGATCTGCCCTTAGGCAGGGTATGGTCAGAAACCCCAGTGTGTGAAGAGTTAAGATTCTGTCTGTTTGAGTGGCAGTTCGCTCGCAGGAGGCGGGACTTTTGCCCTTTAAAAGGAGGGAGCGGCAGTTGGTCAGGAGGGAGAAAGAGAGAGTGAGTGGTGACTGAGGGAGAGAGGGTTAGAGACCAGGATAGTGGTGGGTAGGTTAGGCTAGGTCAAAGGTTTAGTATGTTATACTGAATAGAAAACCTTTTTATGCTGTTATGAAACTACGTTTAAACTTTTGATTCTCTGAAACCGTTATGCTCTATAAAGAAAATAAAGACTAGTTTTGTTGCTATAAGTCAGTCGTCGTCGATTCTTGGGTCCAGCGGGTTATAACTGCTCATGAAGGGGTGAAGCCAGGGAAGAGTCCGAACTGTCCTGCGGGGTGTTAGTTTGTGTCTTAGGGGTTTCACTCAGGAGGGGCTAGCGGGCTGAAACATTGTGTATGCCACTGAGTTGCTAAAAGGGTTTAGCAGACTGCTACAGTGAGGGATCTAGAGAGAGAGACCCCGGGGCTGTAGGCAAAAAGGTGTTTAACCCCTGAAGCCCAGAGCAAGGACTATAAACGGCCGCGGCAGCTGGACAAAGACACTCCGGTTACTAAGATACTCCCGTTTTGTATCTACCAGGGAGTTTACTTCATTGACGGACCTCCGAGGGACAGGTGGGGGGGGCTAATTAGTCTGACCCGGAACACCTGAGCAATAAAAATAAATAAATAAATAAACTTAGTAACAGGGGAGGGGAGTGTAAAAGGGAGGTTCGTTCTACCCCACCTGCAGCCTGTACTGCTGTGTATGTCATAGTAATACTAAAACAAATGCCTCTGGCCTGATTAAGATGGTGCACAGCTAGCGTCTCACTTCATGTGAAGTGAAATAAATAAAAAGTGAGAAGGATGCCCCTGCTGGTCTCCACATTTTAGGCCGCAGAAGCTGCAACCTTATACATGCTTACCTGGGAATAGGGAAGGTAGTTCAAGCATCATATTGGCCCACAGCCCACTTTTCTCTAGTCTTTGCAAAGCAGTTTTGCTTGCATTTTGTTTCTGTGAATTTCTCCAATACTGGGCGTTTTTCCTTTTACAAGTTTTTGAATTCAACAGCCTTTGTTCCCATAGGACAGACATAGGCAAACTCGGCCCTCCAGATGTTTTGGGACTACAGCTCCCATCATCCCTGACCATTGGTCCTGTTAGCTAGGGATCATGGGAGTTGTAGTCCCAAAACATCTGGAGGGCCAAGTTTGCCTATGCCTGCCATAGGATTTGGCGTCAGCTACAATCCTTGATCTTAACTGTGTATTCAATTTAACTTCTTTTATTCACTGCTGAGATGATTATGTTAGCCATTAACCACTGTTAATGCATATTGGCTTATTGTTAATCCTTCTCTCAATTTTTGGCCCTGTGACGCAAGCAGAAAGCAGAGTCATTGTCTTTCATCTTAATGTGAGCCTATGTTATTTATTAATGTAGGAAAAAAATGAGCTTTACTTGTACCTCTGGTTACGAACTTAATTCGTTCCAGAGGTCCGTTCTTAACCTGAGGTACCACTTTAGCTAATGGGGCCTCCCGCTACCGCCAGCATGCTTTGTGTTCTCATCCTGGAGCAAAGTTCTTAACCCAAGGTACTTCTGGGTTAGCGGAGTCTGTAACCCGAGGTGTTTGTAACCTGAGGTACCATTTTATTTTGTGAGTGTTAAAATATGAGCTGGATGCGTATATTTTTCTAATAACATTATTACAAATTTATAACATTGTAATAAACAGTAAATTTTTCAATCAGCCTGTTTATGTTTATTAATTTTCCTTATTAATCCATGCAAAAATACCCAATACTGTACTGTGGATTGTTGTTTTTTGTTGTTGTTTTTCTGGACGGAGCATCTGGGTTGGGGAAGCGGGGGAACCATAAACATACAGTGCCCTAACAAAATAGAAAATTCTTTTCAGTAGCACCTTAGAGACCAACTGTATTTGTTCTGAAATCTGTCCAAAATCTGTCCAGATTACAGTGCCCTGAAATCTGTCCAAAAATCCAAAGCAACAATCAATGAAATGGGCAGTCATTTGCTTGACAATGTAAATTGTGTAGATGGCAAGAAAAAAGTCACCAAGAAGAGTAACTCCAGGCAGGGAATTAAGGTGCATCATCCCCTCAACCTCACTTCCAACAGACAGTAACCCTGAAGCAAGATGCATAATTCAATTACCAAGGTAAAGGGATGTGGGTGGTGCTGTGGTCTAAACCACTGAGCCTCTTGGGCTTGCCAATCAGAAGGTCGGTGGCTCAAATCCCTGCGACTGAGTGAACTCCCATTGCTCTCTCCCAGCTCCTGCCAACATAGCAGTTCGAAAGCACGTCAGTGCAAGTAGATATATAGGTACTGCTCCGACGGGAAGGTAAACGGTGTTTCCATGCACTCTGGTTTCCGTCACAGTGTTCCATTGCACCAGAAGTGGTTTAAACATGCTGGCCACATGACCCGGAAAGCTGTCTGTGGACAAACGCCGGCTCCCTCAGCCTGAAAGCGAGATGAGCGCCGCAACCCCAGAGTCGCCTTTGACTGGACTAAACCGTCCAGGGGTCCTTTACCTTTAAAGGTAAAGGTAAAGGGACCCCTGACCATTAGGTCCAGTCGTGTCCGACTCTGGGGTTGTGGCGCTCATCTCACGTTATTGGCCAAGGGAGCCGGCGTACAGCTTCCGGGTCATGTGGCCAGCATGACTAAGCCACTTCTGGCAAACCAGAGCAGCGCACATAAACGCCGTTTACCTTCCCACCGCAGCAGTACCTATTTATCTACTTGCATTTTGACGTGCTTTCGAACTGCTAGGTTGGCAGGAGCTGGGACCGAGCAACGGGAGCTCACCCCATCGCGGGGATTAGAACCACCGACCTTCTGATCAGCAAGCCCTAGGCCCTCCTTTGTTGTTGTTGTTGTTGTTGTTGTTCAGTCGTTCAGTCGTGTCCGACTCTTCGTGACCCCATGGACCAGGGCATGCCAGGCACACCTATCCTTCACTGCCTCTCGCAGTTTGGCCCTCCTTTACCTTTACCTTACTTCAATTAGCAACTACCAGCTCAATGAGATTTCAGCCAATTCTGAAAGTGTAATAAAAAATTGTAAACAATAACATTACTTATGTAGAGCTAAAGAGAACTGGAGCAAACTGGTACAGCTAATGTGACTACCAAGTATCGCTGGGAGTCCCACTGAACTCAATGAAGCTTATTCCGGATAGACAAAAGCAACCCAAAATGCTTACTTTCCAGTCCCTCTAGATATCTGCACCATGTACCATAGGATTACAAAATGTTATCTAAGGACACAACATCTGCTTCTCCAGGAAACAATCCCTTGCTGGGATGTGCAGCAACGGCGCCATTGTACAACTTTGTTGTTTTGCCAATTTTACATCTCAGCCACAGGTCACTTTGCAAAACGCAGACCAAAGTCAAGTCATTTTATTGTCCCTCCCTCCCTAATGCTCTTTTGATTGCAGGATCGCTACTACCAGTACTGCTACATTTTTTGGGAGAGGATATGCCTTTGCTGTGTAGTGAGACAAACAGTAGGTTTTTCCAACTGTTATAAAAAAAATCTGACGTCTCAAATATAAAATAAATGTCCGTAAGTGCACAAGGTAAATACACAAACATAAGTACCGGTACATAAACCACAAGTCTGAAAGAGTACAGAGAGCAATCCTGAAGCCATCTTGACCTTTAATGACCCCCCTTATTTCCTGTGCAGAAGGAAATATATTGGAGGAACCTTTTCCAATCATTCTTTTCACTTACAAATCCTGTCTTAAGGGCATATTTTGTGTATGAATAGGGTATGTCTGTGGCCTGGCCAGGTAATGCAATCAGTGACCATTATCAGGTATCTTGTCAGACAGGGGACAAGCCACACTCTCCAATTTCTGTTTCCGCCTCTTTCTGTGACACGTATATTATGCCTTTTGGGTGGTCTTTGGCTAAGGAGTTGGGCAATTTCAAAATGTCTTTGAAGGTTCTGGCGCACCTTTGCTCTGGGTCCTCACCTCCTTGCAAGGTGTGGTGGGACTCTGTTGCAACAGAAAAATAAAGATCTTCCTTGCTTTCACTCAATTTTCTCTGATCGACATAGTTGGGAACTGAATCCTTTGATGGAGAGTCGGGCTGTAAAAGCCAACCCCATTTTTTTCTATAACACTATTATTGTTCTGGGTTCCCCGTATCTAGGAAGCAATGTTCTACTTCAAGACTTTCTTTGATTAATTTTTTTTTTAGTAGACTTATATTCTGTTATAGTAGACTGGCTCATGTCGAGTTGGCCAACATGAAAACATTCCTTTCTCCAAAAATGTATTAATAGTAGAAGCACTAGTAGCAGAAGCAGTTATTTTTATGCTATCTTTGTAGATAAAATTAAGGTAGGAGGAAATGACAGCCCAACAACCTGGTCAAGTTCACAACCTAAATTCAGCAGAAAGGGAAACAGATGGAAAGGAAGCCAGAGAACCAGGAACATATAGCTCCATTTCAAATGAGGACTGAGGTGTAAAGGGTTAAGAAAGGAGGGGAGTGGGGGGGGGACGGGACCCTGAACGGGCCAAGAAAAAGCACAGGCTCCTATAGAACACATTTACTGCTTACTTGACACGGAAACCAAGGTGGAAGCCTGAACTCAACCATTTCTATGCTTTTTTATTCAGCGTGACTTCCTCCGTGTAAAGCACTTCAACTCTTTTATTAAACCAAACTTTGAATCCAGAATCAAGCATAATGTTAGTAAGCACACTTAATACACACGGGGGTTTGGGGGGGGGACACATTTCAGCAGAGAACAGAGAAAGAGAGAGAGTTGAGGAAACAAATAACGCTGCTCCCTAATCTGTTTTCAGAAATGAAGCAAGACAGGAGGTTTGAAAACTCAGCAGTAAAGCAAAGAGTGAGGCAAAACAGCTTAAGGCTTAGGCTGTTGACTTTGTTCTATTATTTATTTAGTAACAAGAGAAAATAACTCTTTGGATATTTTCCATTGTCTCATGACTGCAGCAATGCACAATCAATTTAAAAAAAAAAAGTATGAAGCCTGCTTTTTTCTTAATTTTCCCACACACGCCATGTGCAGAGCCAAAGTTGCAAAATATGCAGCTAAAACAAGGAGTTTCCCAGGACATGCCCATACCGTACATTTAAAGCTCATTCGACTCACCTTTAAAGTCCAGGACTTCCCCTCCCCCCCAAAAAATGGGAACCATAGTTTGTAAAGAATGTTATGAGGGGGAACTACAACTCCATGGATTTATCCCAATCACTTTTAAAAACAGATTTGCCACATTTATCACACGTACAAATGAAAAAGGGCTTTTGCACTTGTTTGAAATAAACTGTAGCAATGGAAACGGATTTTACGAAGACTGGTGCTACCTGTAATCAAGGCATAACTTTTAGAGCACGCCTTAATCCTGCCGCGTTTCATTAAGTTTTCTTGTTGTCCTAGTAATTTGCCAGCATTAAAGGAAACGTTCCTTCATCAGCTCTGCAGGGAACAGGCATGGAAAGCTGTGAGCAGAAGGTGGCCACTCCAGTCTGCTTGTTAATACAATCAAATCACTGTACTCAAAAGCCTCCATGCAAAACTCACTCGAACCAGTTCCTCCTGAGCAATGAATTCATCACTAGGCCACTTTTGTTTTGTTTTTTAAGGTAGTAAGTGTAATCTGGCGGCATCATTGAGAGAAATGAGAGCAAGTCTAGAGGGGTCCATAAATCCTGACGCAGGACCAAACCAATGGCAGCATAAAATAAAGATGTTTCTCCAAGGCTGAAAGTCTTAAGAAGTTTCTGCAGGCTTCCATCTATACCCAAATTTCACTGTAAATAAGTAAATTGTTGACGATAAGGCTTGGATCATTTAAAAAAAAAATAAGAGAAGGAAGTTCATGGAAGGAAAGTTTTGCATCCCATCTTCACCCTGCAGGCGTGGGGGGGGTCTACTGAAAATTTAGTGGGGGTCTACTGGAAATTGGCCGAAATACCCACCTAACGAAAATTTGCTTTCCTGCGGACCAAGAGCAGAAGAAATCTATATTCAAGGAGCCATAGCTCAGTTGTAGAGCATCAAATTTAATCTGCTATGAATGCAGAGGTTAAATTGCTAGCATCTCCAGGTACGTCTGGAAACGCAATCCCTCCCTGTCTGAAACCCTGCCAGTCAGTGTAGACAATACTGAGCTAGACCGACCAATGGCCTGACTTGGTGTAAGGCGGCTTCCTAAGTTCATTTCAAGAAAAAGAATTATTGGTGCATTTGCACAAGTTCATCCTGTCCAATGTCCCATATCCAGCGGTGGCACTCTCCCCAATATACAACGAAAAGAATGGGAGGATGGGAATGAGAACAAGTACAGGAAGATTGCTGCCCCCCCCCCCGTCCAAGACCCATAGCATAGATGACAAATTCCATCACATCCATACCACCCACCACCCTGCCTATGGATGCAGCCAGTGGGGTTCAGGGGGCGCAGCTGGCCACCAAATCAAATAAATAAATAAAAATGCTTAACTAACTGACCAATTATGCCACAGATAACTCGGTTCTGGCCCTCAAGCATAAAGCCTGCCCCCCTCCCCTGGAATAAATCCTGGCTAGGCCCCTGGCTCTGCCCATAATTTATCTGCAGATTTCCTGGAAAAGCTTATGACAATTCACACAAATAATGCAATAAAATCCATAAAGATGTAAATCCCGAACCTTTAAAAATCAAGCATCCATCCAAGAAAACTACTGTGGCTAATTCCCTTTCCAGAGATGAGTTTTTCTACTGCAGGGCAGCTTTTATATGACCCTTCTCCACAAAAGCACTGATACTGGCAATATGTGACAAGAGAATACAGGTTTTCATTGGTGGTTGAACCTGGGTCCTTATCCATTCAGAGCATGTGCTCTCACCCTGAATCATGACCCCCTTCTCAAGATGAACCTCCCCACAAAGGTGGCCCAACCAGTAGAAGAGAAAATATTGATGTATATGCATATATGTAAATGTGGGGACAAGGAAAGTTGCACCAACCTTCTATCCCAGCCTTTGCCATCCATATGCCTTCCAGATGTTTTGAACTGCAACTTCCATCAGTCCCAACCCGCTGCACTGCCTGGGGCTGCTGGGAGTTGTATTTCAAAACATCCAGAGAGACCCAGGTGGGCAAAAGTTGTTCTGCACAACTCTGCGGAGATGCAAAAGCCTTTGCATATGATTACCTACAGCCTAGTCTGGCATAGTGGGGGGGGGTGCTTGCTTCAGATCTGGGTGGAAGAGCATTTGGATAACCCCTTCTCAGTGTATTTCCTCACTGCACTGCATCCCTTCCTCTCCTGCTGCTTCCTGCTTTTGAAGTTTGCTCTGGCAAAACGAATGATTTGAAGGGGTGGGAGAGGGGCGGCCAGTGGGGGGGGCATTAGCAAGGCACAAATTCTTGCTTGTAAACAAGCAATGCTTCCAATTGCCATACTTACTAGTTTTAGCTTGTTTCAGTCTTTGGGGTGCACTGAGATCAATGGGGCTTACACCCAAAAGAGCAGGCAAAGGATATGAAGGCATACTAGGCAGCTGGGAAAATGTACATCCTTTTAAAACCATGTGCCTGAGTCGAACAGCTGGTTGCCTACATTGACTAGGGTCATTAATTTGCACCTTAGAGACCTCCTTCCAGGGCAGTAGAGTAGGAGATGCTGAAGATGCTGCACTGCTGCCTTTGTCCGCTCTCTTTCCTCACCTGCTTTAGCAAGCAAAATACCTAGTTTTAGCCCCCCAGGAGGAGGCAGGGACCAAAGGAGGTGCAGCAGCTGTCTCAGATACAAGCACAAGTTCTCCAGTGAGACATGGCAACCCACTGAACTGGTAAATATGTTGACAGATCTTCCCTATAAGCCTTTGCTCAAAATTCACATGGACCAAATGTTCTTTCCACGAATTGAAAGAATGGGAAATGTCCAGTTTCCCCTTTAAAAACACAAAAAACTCCTGAATTTGTGTTTTATAGGGGCATGGCAAGTGTGTTAATAACTATCTAATTCCTCAGCACACTTACGTACCTGGGGAGCTTCACTGAATGCAGTGGGACTTACTTCTGAGTAAGCCAGTACAGGATTGCACTGCACAATAGGCAATGTAGTTTTAGCACTCCGCCTATGGGTCTAAAAGCACACCACCACATTCTTGTGTTCTCTATTAATTAATCCAAACAGACAGCCACTCCCAGTTCCATCTTCCATGTCTCTAATGCACATTAGAATCCTCAGTTTAATGAGCAACTGGGAAGCCAGAATCAGGGACTCCCTGTTCCCAGATACTCCCTGTTCCCAGATTAATCAGCAGGAGCCATAGCTGTCAACTTCTCCCTTTTCTTGAGTTGACAGCTACGGCAGGAGATGCAATTATGTGATCCTATATATGTGGTGCACACCCTGTATTGTATTTAAGAACCAGATAGAAGTTCTGTTCTCGTAAAAGCTTATCAGATGCACTGAGCATCAAGCAACACCCAAAACACCTGCTCTTCTATTCCCAAACTTGGGTCTCCAGCTGCTTTTGGACCACAATCCCAATCCTCTTGCTAGCTCGGGATGATGGGAGTTGTAGTCCAAAAACAGTTTGAGGACCATGTTTGGGAAACACTGCTGTACCCAAAAGCTCTTGGGGGTGATGGTGGGAAGTAACCCTTTTTACAATTAAGTTTATGGCAGGGCATCCTCCATCCAGATGTTGCTGGACTACAACTCCCATCAGTACTCAGATACAGCTAGAGAAGATGGGAGTTGTTGTTCCACACCTTCTGGAAGGTACTATGATGGCTTCTGCTGGTTTGTGGGATGAGAAAAGGCATGTTTGGGCTAAAATTTGGGGAGCTGAGGGATTTGTGGGTATAGCTTAACCAAGCCAAGCTGCCGTTTCCTTGAGCTTCAGCCCATGCTGCGAGTCACAATTTACTTTCTCGCCACTTTAGAGCTTCCTAAGAACACCTTTGCTCCACAACTCTCTCTGGAATCCTGGTTAGCAATTATTGTTTAACAGTGGGAGAGTGGAAGAGAGTCTATATTTTGCCTTGAGTAAAAGCTGAAGAGCCAGCAAGCATCATACACTCCTCCACCCACTGACTCACTCCAGTAAAAACTGGGCGAAACAAGCAAAGATCTCTTTAATCCTTTCCTCCCCAGTTCATCCATTGTGCCTCCATTGTGAGACACAGGCAAAGAGGCTAAAGAAGAATCTACCCCACCAATGCGAATGGGGGGGGGATTCTGTTGTTATTCATTCCTTACATGCCTAGATCAAGGGGTGTGTGTGTGTGCTTTGGCTCTCCAGATGTTGCTGAACTATAACTCCCAGCAGCCCCAGCAAGCACAACCAATGGATAGGGATGTTTGTAGTTCAGCAACATCTGGAGGGCCAAAGGTTCCCCACACTTGGCTTCGGTCTTGGCTCACACATAGAAGCATCAGCAGCTGTTTAATGGGAGAGGGATGCTAGGACATGGGGAAACTTGAAATGAATCAGAATAAATGCTCAACAAAGACCTGGCATAATCTAACCTCGGGCAACCTTTGTGCAATGAACTCCGGAGGAATGCTCAATAAGCTAGTCACCTGGAGCAGTCCTCAGGCACCGGTTCTTAAAAGTTAGGCAGCAGGAATGCCAACTTGAATAAAATACTGGGGGGGGGGGTGTCAGGTAGGCCCTGCCCTGCATAATCAAACACATGACATGGCACACACTATTTGAATGGCAGTGCCCATCAATTTTGGAAGCCCCGGACCCCTCAAATATTTTATGGGGGGGGCAAAGGGACAAGAAGTTAGCTCCTATGTTAGGCAGTAAGCTCTTATATGAACGACCAGCTGGATAATTGGAGCAAACGCTTCCAACTCTTAAATAAATGATGCTTAAGTTACATATCACCGCTATTGCTCCACGTCCTGCCATTCCAGCCCTCACGAACACAAAACAGGTGTGTGCCTTTCCTTCCTAGGAAACCCAGCCAGATGGGCAGGGTATAAATAAATTATTAATTATTATTATTGTTATTATTATTATTACAATGTTGCCTGCTGAAAGGTTGCACCAGCTGAATTTCTGCCTGGCATGTGCTACCGCATGGCCTGGGTAAGGTAGCTCAGCTGGTTAGAGCATGGTGCTGCTCATAACACCAAGGCTGCAGGTTCAATCCATGGGGGGGGGGGTGCAGCTGCAGAGTCCAGAGGGTTGGACTAGATGATCCTCAGGGTCCCTCTTCCGAACTCTACAGTTCTAGGATTCTATGGCAAGCAACCCTTTAGGCAATATACATATACAATATACATATAGACGCGCACGCCCCATGCACCCACGCTCACCTGCGGCCGTCTTGTGCCGCGCGGGCGGGCGCGCTCTCTCCCGCCGCCGTGGTTCCTCCGGGCGGCGCGGCCGCCTTGCGCTGTGCCGGTCCGGTCTGTGCGGGGGACGAGGGCGGGGAGGAAGGAGCGCCTCGGGGGTCACCTAGAGCATGAGAGGCGGCTCCTCCTCTGAGCCTGCAGCTCCGGCTGCTGCCGCCGGCTCGTCTGTGTGGCGGAATCAAGGTCGGCAGGGAAGTTAGCCCTCCGCCCAGGCCTGGCCCCCTCGCGCCCTGCCGGGAATCGGATTACACGGCCGGCCTCCCTCCCCGGGATTTATTTGGGGCCCTCGGCACCGCGGAGATTTAGCAGGAGAGCAGCCGGGGGCGGGAGCAAGCGGCTGCTTAATCCAAGCCGGAGGGGAGCGGGCCTGAGCTGGAGGCACTGGAGGGAGGAGGCATCCCGCAGAGCCCCAGCGAAGCATGTTTACTCGGGAGTAAGTGGCGCGGAGGACAGGGAGATTCCCAGGCAGAGCTAAGCCGGCCGCCGCCGCCGCGCCCACATCGAAGCGCGTTTCGTCTCGCCGCGTTTTCCCGCCTTAGAAAAGGTTTTGCCGCTGCTGCTGCTGCTGTTTGGCCACGTTGGTGCCCAAGATAAAAAGCCCTCTCTTGCTGCTCTGTTGTATCTGCTCAGCGGCAGAAGGCGGGGTGGATGCCAGGGCTCCGTCCTGGAAAGGAAAGGTCTGGCTAAAAGCCAGAGTTTCTCTGAGCATGGGCAAAGAGCCTTTCCCTTATTGCAATTGGTTACGCCGGAGCCGCGACTCATCCTTTCAAAGTTGTTCGCGGAGAAGGTTCTCGGGGCTCTTTGCCCTTCTTCGTGGGAAAAGCAGCAAGCGAGAGAACAATGTTAAGAATGGACTTCTCACAAATGTTGCTCCGAAATTCTCACTGGTCCTGTTCAGCTTTTACTCGTGGTGGCGATAGTCTGCCTTTCTTCCAAGGAGCTCAAGGTACTATCAGCCTACATTTTTCTCTCCCCCTCACCCCCGCCAGATTTTATCCTCACAATATGTCTGTGGTGTAGGTAGGCTAACCTGAAATTAATTGTGGGAACTGTAGTTTACCCCTCTCGGGAGCTATAATTCCCAGAATCCTTAACAAACTGCAGTTCCCAGGATTATTTTTAGGGTGGTGGGAGACAAGGGCTTTACATGCTTTACATGTATGGTGCTTGTGCAGCCCCTGTGAGTTTCATGGCTGGGGCGGGGGCTTGAACCTGGGTCTCTCAGTCCCAATCTGACACTCTCAACTAACCATCGCCCCAGCCTAGCTTAAAAGATGCCTCTCCTGCCAATGTCATTCAGCAGGCGGGAGAATGTGCTTGGCCTGTAGTAAGTTGTGTTCACAAGGACAGGGAAATGCTACAAGGTGCCAGTCTGCCTGGCCTGCTGCCCTGTCCAAGCCTCTGAGTAACAGACCATTCCACTGCTTTAATGGTGTTTGTTTTATAGTTGTACACTACCCTGATGTTTTATGATACAGCTGTATGCATATATACAGTATATACAAATAAATAAATGTCATATAATTTAATAGTATTGAAAAGCCAACATATTCAAGGTAGGGAACCTTTTTCATACTCGGGCCTTATTCTCATCTGCTCAACCTTCCTGAGCGAGTGGCACATGCCAGTGGTGGGCTGGGACAGAGGTAAAAAGTGTGTGAAACAATGGGTTTGATTTTCTTTTTATTTTTTTGCCTGTGTTCAATAGACTTGGTTCTATCCACACTCACGAACCTTTATCCAGACAACCAAGAGCCATTATGAGAGTTCAAGAACACATTCCAGACAAACAAACAAGTCAATGAGGTTCTATCAAGCAGGTCTGGCGAGGGAGTGTGCAGCCTGGGGAGAGGGCCACATTCGACCTCCAGGGCTTGTGTTTCCCGTGCTTTTTGTGCCCTTCTCCATGGGAGCGTTTAGAACCACAAGGCCTGTCAAAAAGGGCATAGCTTCCAGCTAATCTTGTTGGAAAGGAAGCATTGCAACTGCCAAGTGCAGTCTGGCAACTGTGGCATCTTGGAATTTGCATTTAGTGGCTAGTTTCTTGGGGGTTTGTACTAGGGGACATGGAAGAATCTTGCCTCTCTTCATGTGAACAGATGAGAACCCCTTCCTGCACTTGGGAATATAAGACCTACAAATGAGCATAAACTGCCCATGCTGGATTACTGTGTAGACTGTCTAAATCAGTTTGCCAGATAGCAAACAACCAGGTGCCCTGGGGAGTTTACATCCCAGCTGTGAATTTGAGGGACTGTTTTCTCCAGCATTGTGGGTTTGGGGATATACTACTGCTGTAAATGGAGGTTTCCTCTAGCTGTCATAATTGTCATTGATTCCATTCCATCTACTGTACATTTCTTTAAAACCTACATATAAAAACACAAAAAACTGGTTGGGTAAACAGTATACCAGAATATATATATATATATATTTTAAAAAAACTTCTTACATGTAAGGAACGAGAGAGGGAGATGAAGTGCAAGAATCTACATTCATTCATTCAGAACATTTTACCCCGCCCTTCAGCCAAAAAGGCTCTCCAGAGTGGCTTATTGTTCATTTTAAATATATATATTAACAACCAGATTCCTTGCTTTCAGACATGACAAAAAAGGAACAAACAATGGGGAGGGAAGAGGGCAACTGGCAAACTCTGCACCAAATCCTTGATGTTACAAGGGTCTTAGTCCTGATTCACCGGCCCAAAGCAGGGTTTGTGGGAGTGGTTTGGTGCAGACACACCGAAGAAAGATGTCAAAAAACACCAGAGTGATCAGTTCCAGTGTTTTATTTTAAGAAGGAAACGTAGGCTTACAGCACAGTCTGCAGAGCTCTACTGCCTTTGCATATGCAGGACGGACACTGCAACAGTGAGAGGCCGTCATGACTAGTCTGCACCCAAGCAAACGTTTTATACATTCTTTATACCCAAAGCAGCATGTGTCACTTTGGCCAGAACTTCCCATCACTTCACCTGACCGGATGAGAGCATAGGTGGCAAATACCCAAGTCTTACAAACAATTCCCTTTTCTGGGCTCAATGCCCAGCGCCCCAAGCCCACCAATAAGGATAACATCAAAGCAAGGCAATCAGCTTACATCACAGCCAGTGAATATAAACATATATGAGCTCATTGTTACAACATCTACCAATCACCGGTAATTGTGGGGTTAGCTTGACTATGAAGATGGTGTTTGCAGAGCTTCCGGAACAGTTCTTGCAACAGGGGATTGCGGTATTTTTGGTCTTCACGGTACCTGGGAAACAGCCTGGTGTAGCCAGCCTTGGAAGTAGCTGCAATTGAGGCATACCTTGTTGACCTTAAAGGATGAGGACTTGGCGCTCTGAGTCCTTGCTGCAGTCCGACACCACCTTGTTGCTTCTGCTGTGCCAACACCCGCAAAGCTGCTCTTCCTTACAGAATAGTTGGTTCCAAAATCTTGGGGTGGGGGTGGGAGTTTGCCTGGCCCAGCCAGCTGAGATTAACAGTGAGTGGAGTTGAAACAAAATAGAAAATTCTTTCCAGTAGCACCTTAGAGACCAACTGAGTTTGTTCTTGGTATGAGCTTTCGTGTGCATGCACACTTCTTCAGATACTTCAGTGAGTGGAGTTGTCATTTTCCCCACTAACTCCTGCTGTTGCTTCTCTTTTGCCATGAATGTCCTCTCTGTGGGCACTTTCAAAGAATCACCTGTCCATTCTGTATCACGTAGCCCACCACCCATGGGAAGGGCCATGGCTCAGCGGTACAGCATCTGCTCTGCAGGCGTAAGGTCCCTCCTTTTGTCCCTAGCATCTGTCCTGTTGGGTCAAGCCAAAGGCCTATCTAGTCCACCACCTGGTTCTCACAGTGGCTAGCCAGCTGGTCTATGGGAAGCCTGCAAGCAGGACCCAAGTGCAATGGCACCCTCCTCGCTTGTGATTCCCAGCAACCGATAAGAGGATGCAAAGCACTGGCATTATGGCTAGTAGCCATTGGTAGCCCTGCCTTCCAAGGATTTGGCATCTAAGTTGGTAGCTGTCGCTACACCAGGTATGGCTGGGAGAGACACCTCCCTGAAATCCTAGAGATCTGCTCCTAAGTCAGTGTACACTACTGAGCTAGACCAACAGCCTGACTCTGGATAAGGCAGTTTCATATGTACCACCCCATTCTCTGCTTCTGTACAGATAATCCTCCAGGCAGAAAGACCATGCATTTGAGAGTGCAGAAAGACCCATTTCCTGACAGCTATCTGATACGCTCCAAAGTGAACTGAATCTATTGCAGTGTGGATGGTGCCCTATATTTGACCTCACATCTGCGAAGAGCTGCATACAGAGACCAGGGTGGGGAGGTGACATAGAAGCCCATGAAGTATGCTAGTAGAAGATTTTCCCTTGCATGATGCTTTCTGTCTTTAGTAAAGGCATCCATACAATGCCAATGGAGCCACCACACCTTTTCCTCCAAGCCATGAGAGGTTGAGGACGGTCTTTGCTGGAGCATCACTGCCACCTCTGACAACCCCATAAACACAACTAGTTGCTGGCCAGGACCTTCCCCCGTCCAGCCTGAAAGCCTTTGAAGAAATGGATGCTTGTGAGTCTGCAGTCCCCCTACCGCATGGGATGTATGCCACCCTTTTGGTTGCAGTGGTCATTCCCACTGTGGGTGTTATTGGAACTCACCAATAAGAATTATGATAGAGATGACAGCTCCCAATTGGGATGGCTCCAGGTTTTTTGTTTTGTTTTGTTTTGTTTTGTGTTTTTGGAGGGGGCACTTCAGCTAGATATCCTCCATGAGCCTCCCACAGCAAGTCTTGCTCTTCACCAACACTATCACCAGCTGCTGCTGCTGCTTCTCCTTATCACAGCTATCACCTGCTTGCATGCCAGGCAGAGAGCGAATGGGTAAGCACAGAGTGGCACTTTCCCTGCTGCTGCACCATTGCCTAGGCAGAAATGAGAGAGATGCAAGAGACCAAGCAGGTTGCAATGGGGAGCAGGAGGGGCAGGTCCAGGGGGCTCTTCTGAGAGGACCCTTGACTGATGCCCCATCATGCTGACCCACCATGCAGTCCTTCGCTAATAAATAAAATAAAAATAAAAACCACCAAAATAAGTGACATCTGATTCTCCTATGTTAACCAGGGGAGATAAGGGCAGGCTAGCTTGTTGGCCGTTAATAACTTCAGGTGTAAAGTAAATTACTTGGGCGAAGTAACTTGTCAGTTCAGATTAACATGTGCCAAAGCAAACACCCACACAGATATGTTAGCACAGATTTGTGTTACCTGTCACATGCTCATCAAAGGGAGTTATCAGGAAATATTTCAAAGAACACAAGGAAGATTAAGTAGGAGGTTGTTTACTTAAATGTTTGCTCTCCATTGCAGGATGCTTTCAGACTAGTTAAAAAATGGCACTATATAACCTTTAGGCACTTGCTTTAAACATGGTTATTTAAGGAAGTCCGTAGCTGAGAAAATGAGTTTTCTGATGCTCCTGGTCCCACCCCCACCCCCCAAAAATAATCTTGTTTTTTGGTCTTATGGAATGCTGCTTTTGTTCCTTGCTGGAATTTTAAGCTCCTTGGGTTGTGTTTTATTACGATTGTGGTTTAAGGAATTTTGTGGGGTTTTTTTTTATATTGTTAGATGTTTTGATGATGTAAACCATCTTCAGTTCTCCCTTCTGCCCTTTTTATCTTACTTTTTTTTAAAAAAAATATCTTATTTCTACATGTTAATATTTATTATTATCATTATCATAGATAAGAGATTTCTACCATGCTCCTTCAACTCTAAAAGGGTTTCTGGAGCAGCTAACAATGAAATCTAACTGCCAAATAATGAGTTCAAGTTAAAGAAAGTTTTGCAAATCAAAAGAAAACTGGTTCTCCCTCCTTTGTAACAACATTTTTTTATTTCCAGTTACAGGTGGGTAGCCGTGTTGGTCTGCCATAGTCAAAACAAAATCGAAAATTCTTTCTAGTAGCACCTTAGAGACCAACTGAGTTTGTTCCTGGTATGAGCTTTCGTGTGCATGCACACTTCTTCAGATACCATCTGAAGAAGTGTGCATGCACACGAAAGCTCATACCAGGAACAAACTCAGTTGGTCTCTAAGGTGCTACTAGAAAGAATTTTCAACATTTTTTTATATTCAATGTGGCTAATGTCACAGTTTGACTTCACCCCCAGAGGAACATTCCATTGTCTCTCAAGACAGAGGGCTGCCAACAACAACATGTCACAAGTATAACCCGCCCTTCATCATAAGATGTTCTCAGGGTGGGTCACACTATATACCAACCCATAAAACCGCATATAAAAACAAAACATGCTTAAAAACTCAATATACTGTTCAATGAAGACCCACATCTGTTTCACAGTTTAGCAGACAGACCCATTATTATTCAAAATGCATGAAAGAAGGAAATTTTTCAAACTCTCAGTGTTTTGATTAAATACTTGTTGGCCTGATGACACAGACCTAGCAGATAGCATCCACTCCTTGTTGACTGTTGTTGTTGTTGTTCAGTCGTGTCCGACTCTTCGTGACCCCATGGACCAGAGCACGCCAGGCATGCCTATCCTTCACTGCCTCTCGCAGTTTGGCCATACCAGATTAATTTGGGGCTTTGTTTTCTTTCCTAATGCAATTGTCTACTCAACGACACTTTAAAAGTGGGAGAAAGCAATCAAGCAGGATCTTAGGGGAAAGGAACTGCCCTCAATTCATTATACTGTCACAAGGGACTCCTAATAAGGATCGGACATATCAGATGTAGTTTGCACTACCGTTGACCTGTTGGATCCTGTGCCAAGAGGGCTCTCAGTTGGTGGGTTCCTTAATGGATCTAGGACCCAACAACTGCCCCATCTTACCAGTGCATGGTGGCCGCTCTGGTTCAGCAGAGAAATAACATACATTGCATCCTCCATGTAGCGTATAATTGCACAACTCTATTTGGGAAGTAATGCTCCTAGCATGGCAGCTGCTATTCACACTGATATTGAATGCAGAAGTCTGCACCATATGGATGTTGCTGAAGATTCTCAGCACCTTGCCAAAGTCATATGCCTGTCACAGCATTTTGCCTGGGCCAAGTGGGTCAGCAGCTTGCAAACTATAGCTGTCTCAACTGGCACTACTGGTTGCAAGCCAAACAGCAGCAGGTGCAGTGGGGGGGGGGGAGTGTAGATTGGATGAGTTTTGACTTTGGCTAACATTCACACAACTTATGTTCCATGTTTGCATGGATTTACTCAAGCTACATATTCCACACTCCAATTTGGCTTTGTAAATATATGGATCTTACCACCACATCTCTAAAAAGTGACCGCCACATTCGTAAGTCTATTGGCCTCTTCACTCATTCAACTGTGCATGTGTCACTAGGGCTATCAAAGAGGGTAATGGCAGGGTGGGCTTCTATTCATGGTCTCAAAAGAAACAAGTCATTGGCACACATGTTTGATTTAGATATGGCTTGTGGGCAATATCTAATTCCCTAAAGCCTGGGGGTTTATGGACAATCTTCTTAGGAGCTACAACATTTCTCTGTAGAGCACACAAATGAAAAGTGTGGTTGTACACACACAACACTAAGTTAAGTTTTAACTGTGTCTGTGTGAGCTAAAAGACCACTTCTGAGGTTTCCCTTGGACCATGAAACAAGAACACTTCTCTGTGGTAGTACTCTGTTCACTTGGGTGTTTAAAATCCAGAGAGCAAGTTTTAATTAAAAGAGAAAACCCAGAGGCATCTCACCACAATGTGATTTGCAGAGGCAGCATTGAAAAGGCCATACAACAAGTGGACTCCTAAACAACAAGAGCCAAATCCTATACTGTCCAGTCCTTCAAACACAATCAGTATGGGGGAAAATATTTAGCTATAGTGAAATAACATACGGTTAAACACTGGCATTAATTGTTTTGAAAACGCAGCACACAACAATAGCGGGGGTAGGTATACGAGTGACAAAGATAAAAAATAACGCATGTTAGCTCTTGTCTGATTCAAATCTTTCTGACATATTTCATGTAGCTATTGCTTTCCCTTACCTGGCACACGCAAAAGCACTCTAAAAGTGACATTCCTTTGCAATTACTTTGACACATTGCTCTCTGCAGAATTGCTCTTGCATGCACCAACAGCACATAAGATGTCCGGTTAGGATATTTTCCAGTGAAATCTGGACATACAAAAACATGTCTGATTTATTGCACCCGAAGGGTTTCAAACAAAGTCGGCCAAAGACTACCTGTTGTTAAGCCTCATTGAAAGGAATGGAGGTTATACATCAAAACCAACTAACAGAATTTAGCATTTATGTAGCACCCCTCCATACAATCACTTCAGAAAATCCTTCAACTTTTGAAAACAGACTGGCATTATTATCCCCATGTTACAGAAGAAGGGCTGACACAGAACTGATTCACACAAGTATTTCTGTCATCTGAGGACCTTAAACATTGGGGGGTAACTTACATGTGTGAACAGACTATTACAGTTAACTACGTAAGGAAAAGCCTGCTGGATCAAACCAACCAGTTGCCTGTGGGAAAACCTCAGGCAGGACCTGAGCACATGAGCACTTCCCCCCCCCCTTGGTTTCCAGCAACTGGTATTAAGAAGCGTCCTTGCCTCAGACTATGGAACAGAGCATAGCCAGCATGGCTAGTGGCCATTGATATCCTTATCCCCCACAAATTTGTCTTTTAAAGGCATCCAATGTGGTGGCCATCTCTGCCTCCTGTGGGAGCAAGCTCCAGTTTGACTGTGTGCTGCCGTTATGCTGCAGCCTGGTTTTCTCACCACTTCATATACAATGCTCTTCAGGGCTGGGAAAGACTCTTGGCTGAAAGTCCAGCGAAGAGCCACTGCCAGCCCATACAAGGAGACATTTGACCTCCGAGTCTGGGGGTACAACAGTAGAGACACAATTCTCGTTCTCCGGTCCTTTATATACACAGCACATTCTGGTTTTTGTTTTAATCTGCCTTTGAATCTGAGAATAAGCTTGTCTATTTTTTTATTTTTATTTTTTGGCAAAATAAAAACAAACTCTGCACGTTCTTTCAGAAAGCATTTTGGCAGTTCTTATAAATCACAAAATCCCACACAAGAGATGTGTTTGAAAACCTCAAACTCCCGTCCAACAATGCCCTCTACTGGAAGAATTAAAGCATGCAAGAAAGAGATGCGGCTAACAATTCTGCATTTGAAGAGGCCTCCGTGAGAGAACACAAGAGGCATTTTCTGACTGGGGGCGGGTGTCACCAAAAGAAAAGAGTAAATTACTGTTCTTTCTCTGCATCGCCTAAACTTTTTGCATTGTTCTGTCAGGGTTTGCCGGACATATACACTCAGCTCCAGAGTTGCTTGGTAGACAACATGTATCTAAATTCATATATCTGTTGAGCCTCTAAGTGCCTCCCCCACCCTGAAAAGAGTATTCGATGCTGCTGCTCATCCTGTCCGTAGACCTATTGTAATGTATGTAGCTGTTCATAAACACTACTTTATAACTCCACCCACAAATGTTAAATCCAGTATTTTAGGTATAATGGCAGGGATTTAGGTGTAGAACTGGATTGTCCACCTTTGGGCGTTATGTTCAGCTGGATTTTTTTTCCCCTTCTGCATTTTTTTAAACAATCCAACAAATAAATAAGCACCTGTAATGAAAACCTGAAAAAAAGAAAAGGAAAGCAGGACTATAAAGCTCTTAAATGAAAAGGAGGCCACGGATGCATTCAAAGCCATCACAACAGTAATGGATTGTTTTTATTTCAGCCAGGTAAGTGAACAGTTAGTGTTAATTTATTAAAGGTTTCAAGGTAAAGAAATCAAATACTGTATTCCAAACAAATAATTCAAATTTATTAGAGAAAACGTTTGCTCCTTAAAGCTAATGCTGTCGTCCCCCGCCACCACGTGACGGACGTTTTACATTTTGCAAAAACAGAACTGTATTTCCAATTTGAATCAACAAGGTAGAAAGGAACTTAGGAAATTAATCTGTTCTTTGCGAGGTCCATAATCTTGATCAGCCAGGGCACGTGGTTAATTCACTCAAACATTTTAAATTTGAACATTTTATACCACTATGTCATTTGTTCCTTGTGGTAAATATCAATAAGAACTTCTAAGAAATAGTATACATTAATACTCAACATGTGGTCTGACACATTTGGACATTTTAAAAAGTGTCAGATATATGGCATGGTATTCGTATCGTAACAGCCGAATAACTTTTCAGCATACCAAAAAATGTATTTTAAGTAAGGCCCAGTTCTGACAAACAGCAGAGGAGGTGGTTAAACTTGCTGGGTTGTACCATTTTCAGATTTCAGGTGGGGGTTCACAGGATTGAATGCTTCTCCATGTGAAAAAGAAGAAAAACACATCTGCATGTAGAATGCTGGCATGAGAGGGAAAGAGATATGTTTTCTTTGCATGTAGGTGCATTCAAGTATGTAAGAACACAGGTCTACCACGTCATCTGCAGACTGTGGGAACTAGTCTTCCCCCTGCCCATGGCCCAATAATTTTTTTTCCAGCTCAGAGTACCACAAATAAGGATTTCCGGTGCTACAAGGAATAGTTAACTCATTGTGCGTGAGTTTCTGAAAGGAAAGGCTGAGGTCTTCTTTCTATTTTCGGTGGATTTGATGACAACGTGGGCAGTCAAACAAAGTTTGGGGAAGATGGAAACACAGTTTAATAATAATAATAATAATAATAATGAAGGCAACAAGATTCATTACTTTACTGCTCACACTATATACTAGTTTTGCGGTTTCACCTGAAACCAACAGCAATCATGAAACGTCATGAAAGATTTAATTAAAAAAATCTCCTAGAGCAATTACTAAAAGAATAATTATATCACACTAGGTCAGTAAACCCCAGAAGAAATAAAATAAAATAAAACCAGTGTCGTCACATATCTTAGGTCCATTTCCCACACAGTATCCACTTATTTAGACACGATCCATAAAAATCTGCCATGTTTGGCCACATTGCACATTTTTTTGTCTTAAAAAATGTTGTATACAGTTAAAAAATGCCTCTTTTTTCTTTTAGATTCCTGGTACGAATTCTGAAGTTAATGTCCAACCCTAAAGTTAAAAGATCAGCTAAAAGGAGTTTAAATTATTATTTACAAATCCAGCAGGTAAGAGTGTCCATCATGGCTTCTTTCCATCCTCCTAGCAGCTGTCCATCTTGTAGAAGCTTCTACAGGCATTGGGCTCCTGGAGGCTTCATCATTGATCATCTGTCATTTTAAGCAATTCCAGAAGGGCCCCAACAGCACCGAAATAACCCTTCAAAGTTATTGAAAGGAGAGGAAGGCATTAGTACGTAATGTTCTTTGAGCTCAAACCAATTGTCACAGAGCCAATGAGTTCAGCACAACATGAAACAAATGCTCTCTGTCTCTCTTTAAACAAAGGTGCAAGTCTGAAAAACATCTGAAACATCAGACAAGCAGGTACTGCAAAACAAAATACAGTGCTGTTTGAGAGCAAAGGAAGGAATCCATACCAGCCAGGGCCAATTCTACTGGAAATTCAAGTGAATGCTGGGAGCAGCAAGCAAGCATATTGTCTATTCAGTAGAGTTGTCCTCAGAAGTTCCGAACACTTAAAAGTAGTTGGGCCCAGTAAAAGATAACATAAATATTCCACATTTTGTACAAATACATTGGGCGTGAGGCGTTTACACAAAAGCCGGAACTTATTTTGTTTGCATGCATATGTAGTGACATTTGGATGTCATTTGGAACTTCTTCCAGTGGAAGAAATGTTTGGACCCTTGGAAGAGAGTCATGTCATCATAACAGAAACAGGTCATTTCCTTGCCTGTGTTTTTCATGCACTGAGCTGTAAGTAAGGCACTGGGTTGCTGTACAAGTCCCTACACCTGAGGACGTGGATAGAGACTTCTATAAGTGTACTATAAGAGTCACAAGGATATCTAAGTTTGCCAGTATGCTGTGGTACGGAAATAGGCCCTAAGGGAGATTTCACAGTTTTTTTATAGCTTTTTCATTCTACTCTCAATTGGTTAAATGACCCAAAGAAAATGGCTCAGCTTCTTATGCATTACAGGTGCCATTTGGAAGCTACGGTACTTTAACACAGCGTGAGAACCGTCACTATGTGCCATATTTGTTTTGCACCATTTCACCATGTGACTAAAGCAGCTTTCTCCACAATGTTGGAAAGAGCCAGAAAGGGTATGTGGAGAAGAAGGAGCTGCTGCATCCAAATGGTTCACCCAGTGAAGACAGCATCCCCTCTGAATGAATTAAAACAGCCTTCAAGTGGCACTCTTTCCTAGAGTGTGTGTATGTCACACACACACACACACACACACAGAGAGAGAGAGAGAGAGAGAGAAAGAGAGAGAGAGCTGTGTTTACATGTCATGTTAAACCATAATTTAGTGCAAAATCAAAGGGCAGGAATGAGCTTCAGCAAGCCTTAGGCTTGCCCTTTCCTCTCCCACCTGTCTAAGAGGCATTTAGAAGTTGAGACTCTGTGGTTAATCTTAACAACCGTTAGTTTAAACAAGCCTGCTTCTGTAACTGTGGTATGAAGTTGACTTGTTTGAAAATAACAATAGCTAATGGCAACCACAGGGTTTGTCTGGATGACGTGACAAGTCACATTCAGCGAAAGTAAAAGCCATAGTTCTTGATACCAAAGTAACCCAAGCCGGGTTGTTTAAACTAACTACTGCAAAGATTAATCACTGTCCTGGGCACTACAGCAAACTGTGGTTAATGTAAACCTACTCAGATTATTGGAATAATCACTTATATGTGTCCCAAGTTTAAGAGGAATACATCATGAATATACAAAAGATTGTGGATTGCCGCCCCGAGGAAGAAGTACCCCTGATGCAGGTACTGTATTCTATTCAGAGCCAGTTTTTTTTTTTAAAAAAATAAATAAATGTCTTTGCTGTTTTTGTTTTATTTGGCATTTTAAATTTTGCATGTTTTAGCTGGTTGAATGGTTTTATTCCTTGTAATTTCATTGTAGTGTTGGTTTGACAGCACATTTGCAATTTTAAATTTTTTTGTATGCCACCCTGAAATTCATTTTTGGACAAAGGGTGGATTATAAAATTTTGCAATAAAGAAATGAAAGCCACTTGTCAGGAGGAGATGGGAGAAGGAAGCATGCAAGCCCAAAACTCCGTGCAACTTGTTCATGTCCTGGTAAACGAAAGTATTGTGCAACATGCAAACGTAGCCAGAAACTCCCTGGATCTACCACTACCAAGCACCTGCATTCATGAAAACAAATATTTACAAAAACTCATATTTGACTCTATAACACACACAAAAATTCTTTTTGCATTCCATTGCTTCAATACTAATTAAGTATTGTCTTCTACAGTTCACAGTCTTTCCCCACTCCTGCACAGTTGTGTTAAGACCAATCAATTATCCCAAATTAAAAGTGTTCCTTTCCCATCATCATTGGCTGGCTGCACATAAACTAAAACGGCAGATATCACCTCTTGAATGGGTCTTTCTATTCACATTTCGGGAACTGAAGAAAATCCTATCACAACTCAAACCATGACTTCACTAGCAGATCAACCGAGTTAAAGATATATACATATTTCTTTTGAACAGTCTTTACCTCGTGTTCCAAAAAGAGAGCTTTGAGTTGTCCCTTTGACCAGTAGTCCATGGCATATGCAAGTACCTTCATAGCGACCATGTTGATTCTCAGGAAGTTTCCGACAAACACCACCCTCTCAATGTTCTGCAACATTTAAGCAAAAATTAGGAAAATATATACATTCAACAGGGTGCCATGTTTAGCTTAAAACTTATGGAATTCACAGCTATGATATTCATTCAGTGTTCATCAGATGTCTCCTAATGGTAAAGCATCAGAAAGACAACCAAAACTAGATTACCTTATTTAAATGGAATCATACACCGGGGGAACATTTCTCCTTAAACTAGAATGCTATTTTTGAGGGCAATGTCATGAAGTTTCTGTACAGTCAAACCTCGGCTCCCGAACGGCTCCGTTTTCGAACGATTCGGCTCCCCAACCCCGAAAACCCGGAAGTAAATGTTTCGGCTTTCGAACGTTTTTCGGAAGTCAAACATCCGACGTGGTTTCCGCTGAGTGCAGGAAGCTCCTGCAACCAATCGGAAGCCGCAATTCAGTTGTCGAACATATCGGAATCAGGAACGGATTACATTCGACAACCGAGGTTTGACTGTAGTGTAGTACTGTTAAGACCGTCAGAGTTGTTTGACAGCGGGTTGGACTCCCTAGGGAGGTTGTGGACGATTTTCACTTAGCAAGTACCTTTTTTAAATAAAGTAGCCCCCATGATAACACAACCTACCAAATGTCCTCCAGACAGCCACCAAAAAACTATACTAGCCCATCCTCTCTCTCACCCATACACATTGTGATACGTATTCTGTGGTAGATGAACAAACTAAGGAAGAGAACAGCAAGGGAGAGACACTCTAGGCTCCAATCCTATACACACATCCATCAGTATTTAGCATGACTGATCTGCTTTGGAAAGAACAGGATAGCAAAAATTGTTCAAGTTCACACTACTTAGGGCGGCCAAAGTGTTATCCCAATAGTGCAGTTTCAGTCCCAAACTGACAGTCCAATTAACACCCTTGGGGGCTTGGGTGACTAAATAAGCACCAGCCGCTTCTTATGAATCACTGCAAGTTATTTTTTGCTTGGAAATCTTTCAGGTGCTAATGTGATAAGGACTAGTGTTAATCAAGCACATCTGAAGTCTGCCTCCCCCCCCCCCCCGACAACTCAGTGCTTTCCCTACACTCCACTCAATAAAATCAGGAAATACTTATGTTTGGCATTTGTATGGTGCTTTTTTGAACTTCTCTTTGAACCCCCCCCCCCCCCAGAACATTTTTATCTTTACAAGTACCCTGTTAAGTGGGCTGGTGCTGCCTCCATCCCCGAATCTGAAGCTAAGTGATGGCCGCTTAGAGGCCACCCATCTTGATTTGAGTGAAACCTTTCCTGGGACACAGTCCATGCCCTTTACCACTTAAGCTTCTAGAAATGTTTTTTTTTAAAAAAAAAAATCCTAATTGCTTATAGAAACATGGGAGGCTTCATTTTTAAGATTACTTAGGGATTCTATAACACAATGCATTTAGCTAGCTGTCTTACTGTGTCAAAATGTACATGGCTCAATCATGGTCTTAAGAGAAAATGGGGAGCTTAGGGAGGAAAGAACAACTGGCTACTTGCTTTCCACCTAACACAGGCACAGAAGCATTAGGCAGCTTCCCATGTTCAAATGTCTGTTAAGGTAGCAATAATGGTTTGGAAGAACATACAAAATGAGCCATAGATTAACAAACTCAAGACCTTTGCAAAAAATGTTGCTGGGTTCAGAAGACCACTGGGGTGCAGGTGCAAGCACAGAACCCTAAAATCCATTTTTTTTCCTCTGTCAAATGCAATTCATTAACTCATTCCTTTATTTGTATGTCCCTTTTCCGCACACATATCATGCTCAAAGTGGCTTACAACAAAGCAACAGGGATGCATTTCAAACAATCACCACAAAAACAGTTTCATAGTAACATAGCAAAACAATAACATAGCAACAATTTCATAATGTAGCAAAATAATAGCAATTTCATAGTGACAGTTTATCTGAATCTGTGCAATCCCATCTATTCATATCTGTATTGTATCACAAGTTCCTTCATGATATTCATGCTTTCCACAAGCAAATCACCATCCTCCTCTTTCAAAACCAAATATGTCAGGATACAGGTGGCGATCAGTCTCTTCATTTTAAATGTACCCTGTGTTGCTCACTGCAGCTAACTCTCTATGCTTTGATAGCCCTGTACAATGCTGCTTGAACTCCATGCCACAAGGCAACACTGTAAAGAAGCTGAAAGCAAAGAGAAAGACTACTTGTTTCCCCGAGAAGCTTCTAACAATACTTCTATACGAAAGGTTTCTTATCAATTCAGGAATACTGAAAGACGTTCTCAGTCGCCAACACTGAAGCAATTAACAAATTGATTCGTATGTACTGGATTTGCTGGGCTTGTTATATTAGACTTCTGCGACTCCACCAAATGCCCCCAAAGTTATGGCAGACATGTGGCTGTTGTCAAAACAGTGAACCTGTGTCTTTTGCTTCTCTCTCTCTCCCTTACTGCAAGAAGCGAAGCTACGGGGCACCAGGCAGAGGGCCTTTTCAGTAGTGGCGCCCGCTCTGTGGAACGCCCTCCTGTCAGATGTCAAGAAGATAAGTAACTATACAACCTTTAGAAGATATCTGAAGGCAGCCATGTATTGGGAAGTTTTATTGTTTAATGTTTTATTATGTTTTTGTATATGCTGGAAGCCACCCAGGGTGGCTGGGGCAACCCAGTCAGATGGGGGAGGGGTATAAATAATACAATTTATTATTATTATTATTATTATTATTATTATTATTATTATTATTATTATTATTATATTTGCAACGGAGTATTCCATTGTTGTGAGTTTACCTGCCTAAACAAGTGACACAGCCAATTAAATGAACAGGAGGTAAAATATGGAGCTTACATAAAATGTTAACTATAGATAGATAAGACTGTCCTTGTCCGCAGACTCATAAGTCTAGTAGAAACAACACAAAAGGGGGGGGGGAATGGGTAGAGAACAAGAAAGTAAACACTGGAGCAGCTGCTGCTTCAATGGCTGAAGGATACCCTTGGCAAAAGGTATTAGCTTCACAACTACAGGTGTTGACTTGCCGAAAGCCACCACTGAGCGTCACTGCTGAACAGTGATGCTCTTCCTAGCTCTGCAACGCCAACTTGCAGGTGTCAAGTTAACAAATGCACACCTTCAAAGGTGCCATGCCATAGTCAACACGACTATCAAACCAGGTTCCATCAGGCATATGAATATGACTGGAAGCTCTTGTGGGTTGACCTTAAAAAGAATGCAAATATGTTTTTGGACGCTACAGGATTCTTCAGACGGTAGCCAAACTAAAATAAATAAATAAATCCAGAATGCTTGAATGAATGACAACCAATTCGACAGCAAGCATTCAGGAAGAATTTCACGCAAAGGACCTATCAGTGTACAAAGTAGTATTCACTACCAGCCTCGTTCACCACCACATCAGTTCACACGGTTACACTGTTAATATTGGTGGTCTAAGAGGACAAAGGCTTTGCACAGAGGTGGGACTCCATAGCTGGTGGTCAACTATTAGAACAAACCAGGAGACGTCAAGCACTGTGTATGAATGAAGAGGCACTGTGTTTCTGTTCATTTTAGCCATTGAAAAGAAAACTCTGTGGATCATTCTGTCAAAGTTTCACATGAGAGCATGGAGTGCACTGTAAAAAAAATGTTATTCGGTATTTAACTAATGCAAAAGCATAGATCAAAGTAATGCAGGAGCACAACAGCAGCTTTCAAAAGCTTGCTAATCAGCACGTTCTTACCTCATTCAGAGCACACATCCGAGCGATGGAGCCGATGTTATTGGTGATGGTAACTAAGGTCGCTCTTGCCAGGTCCTCTTTGCTGATGGAATCTCGCTTTTCTTTGCTCATCATGTTGCCGAAGCTGCGTGATAATACTAGAGGATATGATCTTTCTTACATTTTTCAGAAAGGCCAAGGTTTCTAAAAAATATGTTTTCCAGTAGTTTGCCCGGCACAAACAGGCGTCACCATTGCAGGATGCAAGACACGCACACAGACACAGAGGACGTCAACTAACTTTAGTGAGCTAGCACCACCTTCTTACAAAATTGCTGCATTTTGTATTGAAAGCTTTTACCAATTTTTTTTAACATTGTGGATACTTACTAGTAAGCAAGTCTCCTAAACAACAGAGTCTTGCAACATCTGCAGTCCAACTTTGACAGGTAAGCAGACAACTTTACATCATAGGGCTGGCATGGGTTGTCCTGCTCACCTGACAACGCCACTTGCGAGCGCATTCCACATGAGAACTCAAGTCACACGGCCAATTCAGTAGGGCTGAACTCCTCGCCTCTCAGCTGACAAGACGGTAAGTTCAAACCCTATTTTCTGCAGTGATCCACTGCACAATCATTTCCCCATGGGGAACACAGTCAAGCAGCCAATCCAACCGCCTCTCTACCTGTGCCACACCTGTCATCACACATGGGGGCAGATGTGCAGGTGGATGTTTGCCACCCCTGCTTTAAAGGCTATTAATTTTGGTATGAAATACACAGAGAAGCTGTTGGATATTGAGGAAGGGAAAAATTACTTTCAAGGCAAGATTAATGTACAAGCAATGCATCCTGAAAGCAAAGCAATATGATATAAGTGAGCTGAAATTAATCAAACTAGGGTCCTAAGCAGTACACACAATTAATTATACCCACATAAGCATTACAGGCAGAGGCCCAGCTATAAATTTAAATACAAACACAGGCAACCAAACTTTATTTTCAGGAAAACTGTTTTGGGAGGGTCCAATTTGATGCAGAACGCATACAAAACCTTTTCCACAAAACCTCTTATCCACTCCAAATTAACCCCCAGTGATCTACCCCCACCCCCACCCTCGTGGTAATGTGCAGGGAAAAAGCTTAGCAGAGAAAATTTGGAACAGAAAAGCAACAGGTAAGGAAATGATTACGTAAAACACACACACTTCTCCCTACTCCAAACTGTCCCACCTGAAGCAGCTTTTCCTGAAGAACAAAACAGCTACCTACTCGGGTTTGGTTGCATGCAACATGTTCTTAGGCTCTCAATATCTAAATCCAGGTTTCCCAAACTTGACTCTCCAGCTGTTTTTGGACTACAACTCCCATTATCCCTAGCTAGCAGAACCAGTGGTCAGGGATGATGGGAGTTGCAGTCCAAAAACAGCTGGAGAGCCAAGTTTGTGAAACCCTGCTCTAAGTAATTTCCCATAATCTGCAATAACTCATTTATATGTGACCAGTTGGTATGTACCTTGATGCTACGGCAGATCCCTGAAGACCAAACCGTTCATAGTCTCCTCCATAAATATCCTTCACCAACTTATCAACATTGGTGCTGTCCCCTTTAGCTGCCATTTCCAGAGCTTCTTCGAAAGTCTCACAGCCGGTCAGCAAACAACACAGGCCCAGGAATGTACCACCACCGAGACTAGGAGGAAGAGAAGAATCATTTCAGCCAACTTGCAGGTTTTCCTCTGTTTTGTTTTATGCTGGTTTTGATGTGTGTGTTATTTGTTTATTGTTGTAAGTCACTCTGGAGTTACTTTTGCTTGGGTTTTTTTAAAAGCAACTAATAAGTTTAATAAATAGTAATTGTTAGTAACAACCGTCTGGATTCCTAAATAACCTGTTCTCTGGGCAATCTTCAGATTCCTTTCTCCAAGAAAGCCCCTCAAATTGTGAAACTTCACTACTATGCACCGGGGTGGTGGAGGAACTGCCTCTTGATAGCTTAAGGTATGATGCATCTGGTTGTAATCTGAAGACTGTGGTCTATTCAAACGTAATCAGACATGGCTCCCTGGTCAGGGCAGGAGTAACAAGCCATAAAGCCTTGGTTTGTCACCATGTCTGAATCTGGGATTGTGTCTCCCACGGGCCCCCCAAAAAACATGATCAGAAAGCCAACAAGAAGTCACAGCAACTGCGATTTAAGGAGAAACAAACCACAAATCCCTGATTTGGACATAATGACAAGCCATGTTTCACAGCTTATTGCTGGCACCAGGGGAGGAGTGGAGCAGGAAGGATCAAGCATTTGACACCAGCATCCTGTTCAAATCCTGATAAGCCTTATCGTTCCATGTGAATGAATCTATTGTCATACTTGCAGGAAGAAAGATAGCAGCAGTACTAGAAGAAAATGCCTGTGTAGACATCCTGTTTGAAGATAGTACTTTTCAAGAATCTGATTTTCAAGCTAAGCTTAAAGCAATAAGTTGTTGATATCACACCTGCAAAAAGTTGCAGGTCTCTTAAGAACATTCTGCTCACTCAAACATGTTGGCTAATAGTCCTGTGGAATTAAGTGGGGAAGTTTGCTTTTGTCTCACATCCATACAGTGCGGTTTAATAGCTCTGAGGAAGAAGGTGGGTTCAAATCACAGCCTGCGCCATGGTGTCTCTTAGCTCTGAAGCCTCAGCTCAGGGTCATTTTATTTATTTTTCTGCCTCACATATGCTTGAGGAGGTTTAGATACATTAACCAAACTTCAGGAGGCCCTCTGTAAAAACAATAAAATAATTCAGAACCTCCAATCTAGAAAGGTTAGTATTTTCTTTCAGCAGGAGCTGTTTCCTGCAGACAGTATATTCACCTGGTCCCTGTAACTCTCTTATAGTTGTCCTTGGAATACACAGCTAAGATGCTGACCCCGGAGCCTATGTTAACCAGCAACATAGGAAAAGGGTTATCAAGGCAGCAAGGCTTTTTCTGACACCGTTCAGGATCTGCAGGGTTTTCGAAATAATAGCACTCCGGGTGGCCGTTGAAACCGACAGAATCCACATAGAGCAGGCCCTGGATCAAGCAGTCCAACTCATCTAGCTTATGAAGCTGGAGGTCAGCAATCTGGAAGAGAAGTTAATAAATGAACCCTCGTTGATACAGTGTTAAGAAACCTAATGGAAGAGTCAAAAGGCCCTGCTGAAGTACTTTGTACTGTTTGAGTTGCACAACAGGTCATCACAAAAGTAATAAAGAACTATTTGCACAGGAAGTTCATAAGCAAGCAGGTTAGCCATCAGCCTGAAAACAAGTGCATCACAAAGTCAAGCCATGTTGTGCATTTCGATGTTTGGGTTTTTTTCTCTCTCCTTGAAGACACTGCGATACTCACAGACCATAGTTGCTGGGGCTTTTTAAGGAAATCTTTTTATTATTATTATTATTATTATTATTATTATTATTATTATTATTATTATTATTATTAGGTTTTGAAAGAAGGATCTACCCATCCCACTTTCACCTGAAGTCAAATAGGTTTTTAATATTGTCCCCAAAGCCTGCACTACCTGTTTTCCAAGAGATGAGTCAAACAAAATGCTTTTGTATCTTATGAGAAGAATATTGCCCTCAAACATTGTCAGTTCCCATAACAATGTATGTTGCCAGCTTTAAAGTGCAATTATAAAGCCAGAATCCAGCTATGCAGCCTAACAGCAACTTTAAAACAAACGCGACCTTTCAAATTTGAGGGGCAGGCAACATGGCCTTTGTCCACTACCTCACAGAAAAAAAGGCCTTCTCTCTAGTGCAGAGGTTTTCGAACCGTGTGCCATATAGCTGCCGGCTCTATAGGCAAATGGTGGCATAACTGGGCTTCTGAGGCTCGCAGCATGTTTCCCCACAGAGGAACTGCAGAAAGAATGCAGATGGTCAAGGGAACCATGGGCTCACAAAGGTTGAAAACCTCTGCTCCAGTGTGAATACCAACAGCCTGGGGCTATGCTCTCCCCTAGCACACCTCTGGTGCTGATCTTCACTTACTTCACTCAGGTACCAAATCTGCAGCTGTGAGATGCACACAGTGAAGAGCAAAGACTCCACTGAATTACACACCTTGGGTTTGAGCTCCCTGGCCAACGGTTGCCAATCCCTCATGTTGAACAAAATTTGTGCAAAACAAAATAAAATAAAAAAAATTCCTTCAAGTAGCACCTTAGAGACCAACTAAGTTTGTTCTTGGTATGAGCTTTGTGCAGTTGAATATAAACACCACACAAAAGACAATCCTAATTAAAAATCCACCTTTCACTTTGCACCGAAGTTCCCATTAGTCATTATAGTTGTAGGTGGTAGAGAAAGAGAACCAGTTTTTACCATGAAAACAAACACACACACACACGTGTACCAAGAACTGGTCTGTTTTCTTAGTCAACCCTCTACAACCACACAGGCAATATAATTGAGTTTTGTATAATGAATGAAGGGTGTATAACTGAAACTGTACTCCATCACAGGACTGGAAATATCAGCTGCTTCTTGTTACAGTGTTGAAACAGCTCTGTTACCATCCCTTCCCTGGAGGGTTCCATTCGTTAGTGAAATACGTACAATATGAAACCCATAGCTGTGGAACACCAGATGTTTGCGTATAATGCATGCTCTGAAAATTGTGTTGGGTGGGGGTTTTAACTGACATGTCAAAAGATGGCTGAGAATAATCGTTCCCACCTCTCTTCTAGAATTAAGGTGCCGTAAGGTGAAAAACAAAAGAACGTGTGTGCATGTGTTACATAATCCTCAGCGGCATGCTCACCCACAGAAAGCAATACAGAAAGAGTATCGTCTTACTTACCTTGCCTCACCCATTGCCTCAGGACAGCAGCAAACACCGTAAACATGCTGAGAATTGTAAGTTGACACAGACCTGCCTGAATTCTTAGTGGAATCTGTTCAAGGGTTGTGTGATTTTGAAAAACAAGTGCTTTTGAAAAACAAGCGATTCAGAAAACCAGTTCACTGAGCTCTCTCTTAACCACTCATTCAAGCAGCCAGTTTTCCTTAAAAAGCATGGATGTGTAATCCTCTAATTCAGCGGTAACCTACTGGCCCTGCCCTCACATCCTTTACATACATACACCAACCACATATTGAGGACATGTCTGGGGTGGGTTGGGGGAGAGGAATACCTGCAGAATGCATAGACTTACTCTCCATAATCTGATTGTGTACAAGGCTGCAGATAGAAGCACACTATAGCCACTAACTACATAACCTCCATGCCCACAAAAAAACACCAATAAGGGAAGGTCAACCTGACCCCAATGGAACACCAATGCCAAAAAAACCAGGAACTTGCTTTGTTGACAGACTGACTACAATACAGTTTGAGGCTGTGTGGCATGCTGAGTCGAAGCTGTGCTTTCCTGCATTTAATCTTAATATTGATAAAAATAATAGATATAAGGAGAAAATTCTTAGCGTGGTGTATGTGTAACAAATATTGCCACCCCTGTGCCTCCTTTCTCCCCCCCCCCCCCCCCCGCCAAGACCCCAACTGTAGTTAGCACTTCTAGTTAACTCCCCTCAATTAGCACTTATTGAAGCTTAAAAGCGGGTTTGCTGGCTTGGAGTAACAAAAATAAATAATGGCGTCCTAAGGTCTGACTGACACAAACACACACCCTGTATTTGATCTGGCAGCACCAGGAAAAGGGTAGGAAAGAGCTCCTTAAACCAAGACATTGTGCAAACAAAACATACCATTCGAAAGTCTTCTTCAAACTTGTAAGCTCCGCCTCCCGTGGCACAAAGCGTGGTGTGCAAGCTTGAGAAGTTCTTTTCACTACCCATCTCTATGAACCTGTGCATAGCACAGCTTGGAAAACGAATGAAATGAAGGTTCCCTTTCCGCCCACACATAGTCAAGTTTTTCAGTTCGAGGTGGACATCTCGAATCCCAGTTTTGCCATAGGCTGTATTGGAAGTCAAGTACTTCCTGATGCTTTTCAGGTTTTCCACCTCCTCCTGTTCCTCCTCGGCAGTAATGTCCTTTGGTTCAAAGTAGACCAGTTTCACAAGCGTCCCACCAATATCCATGCCAAACCAGGGGAACGCTGGAGAAGGGGCAGGAATAAAAGAGAGACAAAAAGAAGAATTAATGTGAGCATTCTTAAAGTATTTCTAAAGGCGGAACTTTAAGGGTAACAAAGCCATTGAGCTTAGAAATGTGGCGCTGATTGGAAAGTGATATTCATGCCCATGTATCTGAAAGCTTTCGTTTGCGTGTTTTAAGTGAAGTTTCAGGTGGCCTAGGATGCCATTTCAGAAGGGCAAAGGGATTCCAGCAGGGCAAGAGTCCCACGGAAAGTTTAAAGATCCTCTCTTGGATATAACTCAATAATAAGCAGCAAAGCACAAATCATATTTTGGTTACTTATTTAGTACCTCTTCTGTTATGTACTGAGTTGAATCGGATCCAAAATGCAGCAGTCTGATTGGTCCTAGAACAATAGGATCCAGAATGCAGCAGTCTGATTGGTCCGCAGGAGCCACCCAATCCAGCTCCAGGTGGAAGTGAATCCGCAACCTGATTGGCATACAGGAGTATCCCGTAATTAGCCAACCACGTGGGGCCCATTATGTAAATAATGTATATAAAGCAGACGTTTTGGGGAAACTGGCATTCCTCGCTACTATGAGCTGGATAGAGAGCATGAAATCCACACTTGACTCCGTGTATATTTCATCTTCAAAGCAACCGTATCAAGACAGTTAAAATCATACTTCCCTCTCTCACTCACTCTCTGAGCCTGACATGCATATTTAGCATGAAAAATCATTGAATTGTTTATTACAATGGTAGTTCAGAATTTAGAACCAGTAAGCTCAGCCACAAATACACATTCTCCTAACCCCTTAACCTCAACCCCCAGTTGGCTGCAAAAACAACCACCACCACCATTTTTCCAAGAGCTGTATCAGCAAGTTCTGAATATTTTCACCCATTGTTCCTTTTTCTCTATCCTCTCTGCCCAGCTTCATTAAAATTTAGACTGTAAGCAACTTGGGACAGAGACTTGTCCTTTTTTAATTAATGTTACCCTGTTGTGCCAGGCACATTCACAGTACTGAGCATACAGGTATTTCCTGACATAAATGGAAAACAGAGCAGTGAAAAGCAATCACCTCCCAGCCCTATTTCCCCATAGCAACTTCCGTCTTAATGATAACCTGCACAGGTTCCCACAATGCTGGTGCTGATGGAGGCAAAGCAGCAGGAATACTTTGTGTTAGGAAGAAAGAGCAAGCAGATATCTGTGTTCTAGGATGCAGCCCACTCACTATTCTACTTTTGAAAAGCGGCACTGCCAACACCACCCTCACTGCCCATGGAATTGTTTACCCATGCCTATTATTAAGCCTTACGTTCACACTCAAAGGAACAGCGCACAAATGTAGAATTACGTATTTCTCATTACAAACACCTCCTCAAATCTGGATCTACGCACAGCAGGTACACAGTATGTTATTATGGTTGATTCTTAGAATTACCGAATAGAATGAGCCAGGATAAAAAGGGAAAGGAAGAACACTTCCTGGCCAATCGCTTTCCCTATCTCCCTCCTTTGGGGAAACAACGCTCCAAAAATAGTTCCCCTGCTTCTATTTTTGGAACTGACACAAGTGCTACAGGGGGTGGTTAGGAACATGCCTGCCCCAACCAGTTGCTCCAAATTGAACAAGGAAACAGATGGAAAACAGCCTCCCGTCAAAGGAGAAGATGCCACCAGAAACATATGGGCTGTTTATGTAATTTATCCTCTGTGTTACCTATGCATCGTTGTTGAAATAAGCTACATTTACCGGTATTTATTTGCTACTGGAAAACATTTAAACAGAAAGTCTATTTGAACAATCCATTTTCTATGTTGAGGCTGCCCCGAAACCACCACTAGCCCATGATCACGCTCCACACATCAATTATAACATTAAGGGCTACAATTCAGGGAGTACACCTTACTGAACACTTACTTTGAAGCAGTGTTCAATGCTCCCATTGTTCTAGACGCGTTTTGTGAAAGGGAATTTCTTTAGCACGATCAGCTTCTGAGTTCTGGGCACAGTACTGCGTCCTAAAATTTCAGATTAAAACTGCAGAGTGGAAGGAAAGGAGGACCTTTTTCTGCCTCCCCACTTCCAGCCACCCTCTGAAGACTGGAGAACAGACCCCCTTGAGAATATTAGGGGGTGGGCAGGTGAAGGACCAGACCATGTGAAAAATGAACATAATATTTTAGCTGCACTTCATTCATTTTCAGCTTTGTATTCTTGTTATAAGAAAAGCGTGCCTAGACATTGTTACACCCATTTAGATCTTAGCTTTCTTACCTCAGTTTCTAACACTGCTTTGAAGTACACATGCCTAGGATTCTATTTCAATTGGATTTACTACTGAGTAGGCAGAAGGCCACTCATCTATAGGCTGCATGCAGCATTGCAATGTCATTGTACATTCTGGGAGAGAACAATAATGACATGCAGATACTTCATGCACCAGATAGGGCAGGGGGGGGGGGGCATTAAGAGCCCTTTAAGTGAAACTGCTGCTGCAAGGCATGGAGTACTGATGACACAGGGATGTGCTTTCCATGTGGCATACGAGGCTGCATTTAACTCAGTCTGGAATAGAAAAGCAGTTGGGGCAACACTATATTCTTAACTTTCTCTTGGGAGTGAAAAATGCAACTATTCTGCACAAATGTGAAGAAAAGGGCAGAATGTTGTCCCTTCTTCCAGAGACTGATGTTTTCTTGGAGAGGGGCGGGAGTAGACTAACATTCTCAAGTTTAATTTTTAGCTAGCCATTGTGGAGGGCTTAAGAACCAACAGCACTCTTTCTGAAATCTCCAAATGGGCAGCCTAAAAAAACCTAAATATATTGGTTTACACAATCAATTACAAATTAAAGGATGAAGAAACCTCAAAGAGAAGCAAACCCAGCAGATGCTGTAGCCAAGGTATTTCTATTCCCCACCATCTCCCACTCCTATACTTTTTCTGGACATGTCACCCACTCTTGGATAAATCTAACCTGTTGTCTAGATAAAGAGAGATAAAAGATGTACCGGAATCAACCCTGAAGTCTTGAGCTAAGGCAGACAAAAGAAATCCAAATACGATTAACAGAGATACCTAGAAGTTTCCCCAAACCCTTCATTAAAAGAATTGTTTTCATGTATTTCCATTGTTTTGCCAGGACAAGGCTGACCATAGAAAGAGGCATAGTAAATTTTATAATAGTGGGAAGGGTGCTTTAAATTCCTAGAAGGTGCCCTCAGATTCTGAATGCCTACTGGTGAGCAGGCAAAACTCTAGACACGCTACAAATAGTTGCTGTCAAAATATTCAAACGGTGACTGTTGTTCAGTCCAATCAGCTTCTGGAGACTGCACAGCTTTTGGTTTTGGATTTTCATTCTGCGTTTCTGGCAATTTAGAGGAGAAACCTAATGTTTAAGCTCTTACTGATAGTACCCTTATGACTGAAAGGCAGTGTTAGTATAGTATACAGTTAACCCAAAAACCTGATCCTATGAGTACTCATAAGCAGGTCCCACTGAATTTAATGGGGCTTCGTCTTACATAAGCAATGCAGAGGATTGCAAGTTAATGATTCCCCACAGCCTTTTATGAAACCTTACATTTATTACGAATTGTTATTGTGAGTTTTCCCTTCTTGTTCGTAATGTGGCCCTGAGGATTTAAGCCCTTTCATTCATATTCCCAGAGCATCTCAAGGTCCATTTTCTAGAAGTTTTAATTTCTAGCGCTTAAGAGATAAAGAACATTATGTACCTAAGAGGGAAACTGAATAGGGCACTTCTACACCCACATACACACACAGTTCACAAAAAGCTTTTGTTGCTTCCAAACCTGTTTTACTTCACAGTAAAAAAAAAAAAAAAAGCTAGGCACCTCATCATTTTGCATGTCTAATTTCTTACCGTACAGCAGTGGTTTTCAACCAGTGTACCATGGCAACCTAGGGTGCCTGCTTGCACAGCTGTTTATTGCAGCAGCAGCCCTGGCTATAAGCTCCGCAGGCGAATGGTGCCTCTGGGAGGAACCATTTCTTTGGGGTGGGGGCAGCTCAGAGACTAGAGACAGCAGCAGCTGCTGCCCAGAGGACTCTCAAGGAGAGAGGAGAAGAGGCTGAGGGAACCCTCCACAAGGTAGGGTGAGAGGCTGCCAGCTTTGCAGGCAAGGGCTGACATAACTGGGTTCCTAAGCCCCACATGGGTGCCACAGAAAGAATGCAGTTGGCCAAGGGAGCCATGGATTCAAAAAGGTTGAAAACCACTGCCATGCAGATTTCCTTTTCAATTCTACTAGTTTAATGCACAAAAGTAATCTGTCAACTAATGAGAGGTTTCTGCAAAGCCTTCTCTCCCATTGCAACACAAAATCAGTTACACCCTCACCAGATGGATTTGTCAACCTAAGACGACAAACGCATGACAGAGAAGCTATGCTGGCAGAAATGTTCTCTTATTTACCGGGTAATATATCCCAAACTTTAAATATTGCACTTCAAATACCATGAAGACAATTTGCCATCATAGTGATCCCATTTCCCATTTCCAAGTAATCAGCTTCTGACTGGCATTTCTACAAACAAGCAAAAACAGGAGCCAGGTTATTTCATACTCTACATATTGAACCCGGTAAAAAAAAAATTAAAAAAAGACGCCGCCTTCAGCTATAAAGGCTGAAGATTAAGCTATATTTGTGTTGAACAGAATCTGCGCTATGAACTCTTTTAACAGACACATCAAGGTGTGTTTGTTTAGTAGCTTCCAACCACAGGTTGTTCATAATGCTAGGAATACACATACGTGACCTTCCATTATTGCCTACCCCCTGATAACACCAGATTTCCTCCACCCAAAGCCGGTGCACAACTCATATCCGCTCACAGAGGACGTGTACTACTGACCAGCGAAAGAATGAAAAAATGATGCCTCATAGCTTGACCTGGCTGCAGCAACAAGTGAGGCTCTGAAGAGGTCATTTGGCTGACCGGGCTGTTCAAAATATTTGAAGTTCTACACTATTTACACAAAACTAACTCCCTGCTCTCTCACACACTAAAATGTACTCTGTTGTTAAAGTTGTTGGTTTTTTTGGGGGGGGGGAAACACCCCAGCACAGTGGATGCCAAAGTCTGCCCGATAGGAGACTAATCTATAAACCACCAGGGAATACTGTGAGTATATGTTTCTGCAGTTACCTGGTGCAACATCAAAGATCTTACTTTTAAAGACACCCTTCTATTTAAGTACTAGCCTGGTACCCATAGGCAACCAAGGACTGGAAGCAGGCAGGTGCATGAAATTATACCCAGACAAGTGAGTCACCCAGGCGAGTAACATGCTTCTCCACACACAGGATAGAAGCTGCCCTCTCTCCAGCACCCAGGATACAAATTTTCTCAGTCAGTCCCCAACAGGGTGGTAACTTCGGGGGGGGGGGGTTGTTACTTACAATGTCATTTTCATAAAACTCCAGAAGGCTTGAGGTCAGTGCCAACAGGATAATATTTTAGATTATCTAGATTAAACGCTGCAAAAGCTCACATCGTATTGCACTATGATGCATTGAAGCTCACAACACTAATCCCATTACAGATTTATACAAATCCTGGTTTTTAAGCAACCAAGAACTCTAATTACAGGTACATTCACACTCGCTCTATCAACTTAATTATTTGTGGATGGCAAATTAAAGGAACTTGCCCATTTGCACCACAGCGAAAGAGTTCCTCTGGCAACAGGTGTTCACCAAAATGAAAATGCAGAGCCAGCATAAGTTAAGTCTCATCTACTGATGAGAAAGCTTAAAGCTATACTTGAATCTATACAAATCCATGGCCACCATTGATTGGCAGGCGTGTCCTTACCACCTGGAGCCTGGCACAGCCTACACCTGCACTTCAGTGCTACTCCACCATCCCTGTACAGTGAACTTTAAATTCAGGGAAATTTCAAAAGACAGCTTCTGTTTACTGAGAGACGCAAGAGGGGAGGAAAGTGAACAGTGTAAATAAATGACATCCAGTTGTGCCAATGCAAACTTTGCATCAAGCTACAGCATGTGCAGACGCAGTAGGTGCTCTCTCTCTGTCTCTGGATCATAGCTTACGGCTACAATGACCTGACCTCATGCATAAGCTGCGCAAATGGAACATGTCTGAACACAGGAAGATGCCTTATTTGAGTCAGACCATTGATCCATGCAGCTCAGTACTGCCTACACTAACAGGCAGTGACTCTCCAGGGTTTCTGGCTGGGGGCCCTTCCTGGAGATGCTATGAGTTGAACCCACCTGAGCCCTTTCAGTGTCTTGCAAAAGACGAAGAGGGATTGTCCCATTGTTGGGAAGAAGAAACATCTTGCTACAAACAGAAACGCAAGTGTATTTTGACCTGCGTTTCCACTCTTCCCAATTTTTAAGAGCAAGCAAAGAGATCCTGGGAGTTTTGTCAGTCCGTTCTTGACAGGGGGGTTGTTTTATGTACTGTGTAAAGAGTAGCTGCCTCTTCTCTTCCATTGGGGGGGCAGACAAACAGAGAAAAGGATTTCGACTTCCCTCTTTCACCATCTCTTTATCACCTAAAGCACATTTCAGTTTGCTTGCCAGTGTCAGCACAAACAACTTGCAGGGCCCCCCCCTCCCCGGTGTTAGGAGTCGTATTAATTCCTACACTACTTGCAAGCCATTAATCCAACACAAAGGAATTTGAACTGCAGAGATGAAATCATATGACTGACCTATCAAGGGCACACAAGCTTTAAAATCCACATGAGGGCAGCAGAGAAATTACAGTACACAAACAAGACACTGGCCAGTGGTATTGCAGTTATGTTAATTGGTTGTTGGCATCCATCTGTCTTGGAAGTGATGGAGGAGTGCGCCTTTGGGGGTGAAGTCAAACTGTTGGAAGGTTGCAGCGCCTGACGTGCTATGTATTCCCATGTGCCATGTGCATATATCAATTGCCACAATGGATTAGCTCACCCTGACCTACTCTCTAAGCAAGGCCTTTGGGGGCACACATTGAAGAAGACAGGCCCAAAGCTTTCTGAAAGATAATTCTATTTATTCCAGCAACAGTTTCGTAGGGAACAGAGTACATAAGATCTATTTGGGTTTAACGTCTTCTCCCATATACATAATAGACATTAAACTGATAAAACCCATTCTGATTCCAGACATTCTGGCTTACTAGCATTATTTTATCCCATTTATATTTCTTCTGCCCTCCCATCTCGCAGGAAATCAGGGAGCAACAATCATGAACATAGGCTAGGCTAAGTTTTGTGGCCAAATGGAAATTGAACCTCAGGCCAATACTATATGCTTACTGTACCACAGCGGTTAATATTTATTTCATTGCAATAATTGTAACATGACAAGTTACAGGTTTCAGCTTGTGGATAGCACCTGAATATCCTAAGATTGTTAATTTTCTTGGGTTTGGGATTGTTGTTGTGGTTTTTTTTTAAGAGCATCTATCCTTTAGGATTGAAAATAAGATTTAAAAGATGCCTTTAATGCTGTGAAATTCCCATGGCCTTGGAGAAGTTACACCCCACCTCACACCCTTGGCAACTTCTCACTGAAATGTCACACACCCATTATTAGCAAATCCAATTAAAATGCTAGCACTGTACAACTGTATTTTAAAAGAAATCGCTGAATATTTTATATTATTTAAAATTATCATACCAACATTATTCATTGCATGGTTTGGGATTGCTTCCTTTTACATCTCATCTGCTCTGAAGAACTTGTTAGCAATTCCCGTGCCTAGTCTCATTACTTTAACAAAATCCGAGAGATGGGAGAAGGTGTCCACTACTGTTGTTATTTCATGTTGTACCAGGTTATAGGAACTTGCATTGGCACAACCCAGTTCTAAGTATCTGCCTGCCTTTTTAAAAAAAAACTACAACTCCCACCAGCCTCAGCTGACATGCCAGTGCTTGCTGGAGCAGGTGGGAGTTGTAGTCCAAAATACCTAATGCAAGGGTGGGGAACTGGCTCCAACTGGTAGCCTGGACCCTTACCTCCTCCATCTCAGACAGGTGGGCAGGGCTTGGTTGAAATGGCCAAATGGGCAGCCCTAACTAGATCTGCAGGCCAGAGTTCCCTCCCCACTAATCTAAAAATGTGCCCGGTTGGGAAATGCTTTTATAAAACTGGAATGTTGAAAGAGGAGGACGAGGATATCAAAGGGTTCAAAAACCAAATCCTGTGTGAGGAACAACAGTAGGAGCTAGATATGTTTAACCTTTTAGACAATGGAAAACAGCTGCCAGGTAGAAGGGGGAGCTTGTTCTGTGCTGCGCCAGAAGGCAAGACTAGAACTAACAGGTGGGAAATTATTAAGGAGGCAGCAGAGTTCAGCTAAGAGTTAGGAAAAACTTCTGAATGCTGCCTCAGGAGGTGGTTGTCATCATGAAGAGGGTGGCTGGATGACGAGAGCAAGTGGAAGGAGCCAGGAGAGGCTGAACAAGGGGAAATCCTAGTGGGTTGGGGGGTGATAACTTGGCGCCATGATAGGATTCTGACCCAGGGAAAGGTCCCAGAGGATTGGGAGATCTGGATTCAGAGGAAAGGTCCTGTCAGAGCAGCAGCCTGCCTCCGTGGTATCAAAAACCCCATGTGATACAGTACCAGCTGCGGCGGTAGCTCCAGTGCCTGGGTTCAAGTCCAACTATGAGCAGGCTATATCTACACAACCTCCATCTCCCAAGGATGCAGAGGCGCCTGAGTGAGCAGGCCATGCTAGCCCAGCCTCTATGGAGTTGTTCCTGTTTGCTTGCCCAGCCCTGAGGCTCAGGACATCAAGCATGTGAATAAGCTGTGCGCACCTTGTTCTTCAAAAGTAAGAGTGCGGGGGCCATGCCAAGTATCAGATCAACATCTTAGGTAAGCCTACACATGTATTTTAGTGCTCTGTCATGTTTTGCCTGCTTGTAACCTGTAGTCACATGTTGGGATGCTGCACTGACTTCATCAATAAAAGTTTCAAAACCTCCAGTTGTGAGGGTTTAAGGTCTGAGGGGAAGAGCAAGGGCAGTGATGGGCTCTCATTTGACAAGAGGTATTTAGCAGAGACTCAATGGCCATCTGTCAGGGATAACATAGTTGCATCCTGCATTAAGGCAGGGGTTGGATTAGACCAGGCATGGCCAAACTTGGCCCTCCAGATGTTTTGGGACTACAATTCCCATCATCCCTCACCACTGGTCCTGTTAGCTAGGGATGATGGGAGTTGTAGTCCCAAAACATTTGTTTTTTTTTTTTTTATAAGAATTTATTGACATTTTTACTTATAACAACATACAACCTTAACCACACCTACATTTATACACATACAAAACAAATACAATTACACATCTAATACAAAAATTGCCATGATTTTTCTTCTTAATTAAACATCTCAAAAAAAAAATTTCTTTTTCCAATCTTGACAGTTGACTTCCCCTGCCTTTTCACCTTCGAGTTTATATCCATAATCTACTTTTTAACCTCTTCATTTAAAAAATTAAACTTAATTATATATATAAAATAAAACATTCATCTTAATCTTCATCTTAATCTTAATCGTCTTAATCTATAAACTTAAACCCCTTAAATTGACTTTATTTATACTACATCCTCATAAATCCTCACAAATCGTCCTCAGCAAATCTATCTCTTCTATCCTTTGAACTGCTGCTAATAACATAGAAACTTGAAATATCTCTTTTCATGTTCAAACAAATAATAAAACAAACTATTGTTGACAGTGTTCACCCTCCGATTTCAAAATACCATAACAGATTGCTTTAGATTTTACTTAATACTTCACCCCACACCCCCTCTGTCCATTCTTCTTCTCCTGATGGCATCAGCACTGAACTTCCATGCAACTTCCCTCTCCCAACGTCCACAGATCCAGGCACAGTCCAAAGCTCTCCTTGCCACGAGCTCCGAGGTATCCAACTCTCCCTCTCTCAGCTTCTCCGGTTCTTTGTAGCATTCCTTTTCTTCTTGTATATACCTTAATTCTCTGTCCCTGGCCCCCGAGCTCACACCTCGGGGACTGGATATAGCAAATCTTGACATCGCCTTGGGGCTGCCACCCCCAACAAGCGAATTTCTTCTCCGAAGTAGCTCATTCATTTCTTCCCATCTTTCCATCCATCCTCTCAGCTCTTTGACAAGATTTTCTTCCAAAGTGTCAAAAGTTTTGTTAGCCTCCTCTGTGGGCAGTTGGTTCCATTTCAGACCCCCACACAAGACTTTAACTTTTCTGTAAAGTAGTTCCACCTTCAAGGCAGTGAGCCTTTGTTCATCTGTTAGTCCAGAGTTCAATACCAGTTCAAGGACGAAACCCAGCATACTGGCAGAGGAGGAGGAAGTGGGTATCATATTTCTTCCCCTGTCTCTTTGTTCGTCGCCATTTTCCTAGGCTGGAGCGCAAACACCGCAACTTTAAATAGAGATATTTTCCGCTAGTTAGCTTCCCAAGAAAAAAGTTTGCCAGTCTCATGTATCGTTTTTAGATACTTTATAACCAGTTCTGTGGCAGCAATCCCTCAAATTGGTTAAATTCTTAGGCTCGAAGGGAGGGAGGCAGGCTGCCTTTCTCCTTCCCCCCGGATCGTTCCAAAAACACGATTTCTGCCAAGATTATTTACTCACGACCACCGGGTTCCTTTAGCTCCATTCTTCACAGGTAGAACTTAGACGCTCACCGCGGGCTTTGCCGCCGCATTTGCATCCCGGTTGGGGCATATCCCCGTAAGCCCGGCTCCGTTGTCCCTTCACCCCCACTCCCCCTTTACAGGGGGGCAGGGGAAGGGTTCGGAGCCTCCGCGGGCGCAGCCGGGGAGCCCAGGGTGCGGGACGCTCTTCCCGCACCCCGACCGGAGCCGCGCGCTGCGGTAGCGCGGCTCCTAACCCCCGGGATGGACAAGGCGCTTCAGACCCGAAGCAGCCTTCGACCACCCGGCGATGGCGTCGCCGCCGGAAGTCCGTAGTCCCAAAACATTTGGAGGGTCAAGTTTGGCCATGCCTGGATTAGACGATCTCAAAGTTCCATTCCAACTCTGGGCACTCTTAACCATTCAAAGAAAAAGCATATGACTGTGGCTTAGTTCTCGAAGTCATATATTTTGGGGGGTAGGGGCACGTATGATGGTATGCCCATGGGGGGGGGAGAATCCTACATAAAAAAGGAATTCCCCCCCCCCACACACACACACAAGCTTAGGCTAGGTTGGAGGGCCTTCTCTTGACATCTAGCTTCCTATGTGCAGGTAAGTTATTTTTTTCTGGACAATTCAATCATGTGAGCCCCCACGTGCTATTTGAAGTGGTACAGCTCAGACCCATGTTTGCCACCTCAATGAGAAGGAGGTCTAAAGCAAACAGGAGGTATCTAAAAGATTACAAGGATCACTTAATTTGATGGCTGCTGACAGCTGGACAATCTAGGGGAAAGTTCATTTGTGGATACTGTGAGAGTACCTTTAACACAGTGCACTTTAAACTGGACTAATTGTCCAGAATTGGGAAGGGGGAAAAAACATTCAAGCTGTGTGTGCTATCTAGATTGGGGGTAGGGAATTCTAATCTAATTTACTGAATGAGGGTATAGACTAGAGCAAGAAATGGGTGGATCTGCAATTACCTAGATGGCCTACAAGGGCGAGATCTTTATGTATGAAGTTCATGACTTTTTCTCCCTTGCTGGAAAACCCTGTGCACAGCAACAAGGTTATCGCCTCAGAAAATGCATGCTTAAATATTCATTCATTATTATTTTTTAGATCCTTACATGCGGACATGAATCAAACAGCAAAGCAAAGGCTGCTGCACACCACACATTACTTTAATGTTCAGACTGCACACATTAAGATCACGCCAGGTCACTCGTTATTGCAACACAACATCTCTCACTGCAAGTCATCTACCATGCAGTCAATAAGCGCAGGAAGTCAGAAGTGGAAGACTGCACCTCTCACCCTATTCGTGCGACCGCAATCTGCTTTAAGCTGTTTTTAATATTATAGTTTTAAATTGCTGTAACTTGCTCTGGGGTCTTATGGTGAAAGGCAGGTAAGAAATGGGGTAATAATAATAACAATAAGTACATGGTTGTGCGGGATGACACAGCTTCCTCCTCCAGTCCTGATGTAATCACTTGCCTAACAAGTACTTAGGACACACCTAGCCTCATGGTGGGTAGTAAATACTGTATTAACAGCCACCACCAATAAGGTGGTGGCTGTTATTATTTATAGATTTCTCTTGATTTCTTCAGAATTTGTGGCTTGCAGCAGAACACAAGAACTCTGCTAAACAACATTAGGTTTGTGTTTTCATGACAGTTCTGTCTATGATGCTTAATCTGTCCTGCATCATTCATATTTATACAGATGCATCATTCAAACATATACACATGATGCAGGTTAGAATCAAGCCTAGACTGTTTCACTAACACTGTCCAGTTTAGGGTTGTCAAAGTGCTTTCTAGAACGAGGAATTATTTGATTGGATTTATGGAATCACAGGATTGTAGCATTGGAAGGGAACCCGAGGGTCATCTAGTCCAACCCTCTGCAATGTGATCAGGGTTCTGAAGGCTTGGGATAGGCGACAACATGCCATTTCCCTCCCCCCTCACTATTCTCCTTCCCATCAGTGGTTTTAGTCGAGCCTCTAGAAAAAGATAGTTTCAAAGTTGAAGGGAAGCCTATGGACTGGATTGAATATTTAAGAGAATCATTAATATCATGATAAATTGCTATCAAGGAGAGGGCAGTCTTCTGGATGTGCAGGACCCAGGCTATTTAGGGTTTTACGAATGATCACCAGCACACTGAAATAAGTTCAGAGCACTGGGAGGTCTTACTGTCAACTCTGCTCTCCGCAGAGATGCAGAATTTCTGAGCGTTTTATAGGCAATAATGCCATTATCACCACCACCACCAATGAAAAACCTTCTTGGTTTTTTGTGAGGAGGGCACAGAGAATGGAAATACGTGCAGCATTTATTTGACTAGCACTACTCAACTCAATTATATTCCTGGGGCATGAAAGGGAACATTCAAAAGCATTAACTCTTGAATCCTCAGATAAGGCCACTTCATTTGCATTGGTTTGAAGCCAGTTTCTGTATAGGCTTTAAAAAGAAAAAGTTTGTTTTGGTAGCCAAGGTACACAAAGCATGAAAAGCAGTTGCATACTGCAACTCCAGAAAAAGTGCTTTCTGGCAGGCAGGGAGGAATAGGAAGATATATAGACTCAAGGGCAATTCTATACACAAACGGATATGGTATAAAGAGCTGGGTGAGCCCTGCCCTGATTCAAAGCACTGGATTCAAATTTGCATTTATTTTTATTCCCCACCCTTCAAGGTACTTTGTACAATGCCCTCAGGCACATGCAAGCTGGAAGAGCCCAGCTGTTCCAGGGAATGTCTGATTAAAAAATAACTTTTGAGAGAAGTTATAGTTTCGGGAAGAAAGCAAAACGAACTACATCAGTACCACCTGCCACTGCCGCTGTTGGCTAACTCTTTCTCTTGTTTTTCCCTCTGCCCAAGGAGGTAGCTATGACCAGTCTCGGTAAGGAAACTAGGCAGCTCGGAGTTCTTTCTCCAGAACTGGGACCCATGCCTGACCCCATGGAATGCACTGAAGAGCACTCTCTAAGAAGCTGCTGCACAGGGGAACCCTGAACCACAAGTAGGTTGAACAAAATAAACACTCTAAACCAGGGGTAAGGTAAAGGTAAAGGGACCCCTGACCATTAGGTCCAGTTGTGTCCGACTCTGGGGTTGCGGCGCTCATCTCGCGTTACTGGCCGAGGGAGCCGGCATACAGCTTCTGGGTCATGTGGCCAGCATGACTAAGCCACTTCTGGCGAAGCAGAGCAGCACACGGAAACGCCATTTACCTTCCCGCCGGAGTGGTACCTATTTATCTACTTGCACTTTGAGGTGCTTTCGAACTGCTAGGTGGGCAGGAGCTGGGACCGCACAACAGGAGCTCACCCCATTGCGGGGATTTGAACCGCCGACCTTCTGATCAGCAAGCCCTAGGCTCTGTGGTTTAACCCACAGCGCCACCCGCGTATAAAAGGTAGTCAACCTTTTTATACCTACCGCCCAATAATGCATCTTTCTTGATGGTAAAAGTTTCCTTTTGTTGTTGTTGTTCAGTCGTTCAGTTGTGTCCGACTCTTCGTGACCCCATGGACCAGAGCACGCCAGGCACGCCTATCCTTCACTGCCTCTCGCAGTTTGGCCAAACTCATGTTAGCAGCTTCGAGAACACTGTCCAACCATCTCCGCCTACCAGTGCTCGATGGAAGGATTCAGCTTGTGCCATAGAACCCCCTACCACCCACCTAGAATCCTGAAACACACACTAGTGGGTGGTAGGGACCAGGTTGACAACCCCTGCTCTAAACAGATGCAACCTATAGACATCACCTGGCTACCCAGCATGAGATCACCACAATTTCCATCTTGAGACCAGTAATGAATGTTCCATCACAACGCAATGGAATATATCTGTTGAATCCAACTAGAGTTTCAACATAACGCAACATGAGCTCCATCTATTTCAAATAACCTTCTTTTTCCACAGGTCTGGATTTCCATGCTGCTTGCTACCAAAAAAGAGAGATCTGAACTAGTGTACATTTAATGCCTATATAGCTCTGGCATTACAGTATAACTGGACTGATTTTTTTCCCTTGACACTGAAAAAATAATGTTTTGTGCCATGCAAGAAATTAGTAGTCAGAGATGTACAACTTCTGGAGGCATGTGTTACCAAGACCTATTCGTTAGGAAGTTCCCTTCCTACAAAGCAGCTGATGCAATTTTCATTGTACCCTTTAACATACATAGCTAACAAGCACCTTTGCAGGCCAATGTTGAATAATCACATTAAACCAGTAAGACTGGATTTTTCATTGTTATGTTCTACTCAGATCTGTTTAGTGCCAACTCTCTATTTTAGTTCATTAATGGGGGGTGGGGAAAATCACCCAGAGGGTTTTTTTTCCCAGCTGGCCCAAATGTATCTCAGTGTAAGGATTCTGTACTGTCGTTTTACATTATTTTTGCCCATTCTCTTCAGAAAAAAAGTATTAAAATGTTATTGTATTTTTAAGGTCTATGTAAAACAACAGAATTTGCAACCTGTTTTGCAAATAATTTTTTTTAACTTATTGCATTTGAGTGTAGACTGGAGCTAACATTATCAGCACAAATGTACTGGCCTAATATTTATTTCATTTGTTTATTAAATTTTTCAGTTGCTTTATCTTGCCGAGGACAACACAAAGTGATTTGCAACCAAACAAACAGACAATATACCCCATATATATATTAAAATCAGGAGGAAAGAGAAATAAAAACATCCCACTTTGCATTTGTTGAAGATGAAATGCAACACTGTCTTTGACTATTTTTCTTAAACACAAAGTTTAAACATGACATTAACAACAACTGAACAAAAGGAAATTGGAAAGCTTCCTTTCACCTTTGCTTACTCAAACCAGGTTTGAAGATTACATGTACAATCTACAGAAATCAAATGACCAAATGCACAGTGCATAACTATTTTTAAGTTTTGCTTGATATATAGAAAGACATATACACCTTCAGGGTGTTTGTTATCTGACTAACTCATACTCAGGGTAGACCCACTGGGATCAATGGATTAAAGTTAACTATGACTAACCTAAGCATGTTTATTTTAATAGATTTGCTCTGAGCATGACTTTAGTCAGATGCAACCCATGGTATACAAAATTGGGGGGGGGGGTGTAGCAGGCCAGCTCTGTAAACCTGCAAACAGAGAGTATTCCAGATAGTAGTTTATATTTTTCCTATTTTTAAAAAATTGCATTAGGAAATGAAATAGAAAAAATGGCACTGACGCAGACCCATCAAGTCCGGGGGGGGGGGGGTCAATTGGCACTTGAGTGACTCCATGAAGTCTTACTAACTTACCTGCATCAGAATGAACAGTATCTTTGGAAATTTTTCCCTTTTTTAAGATGAGTATGTTCCACCTTAAAGAGTAAGTGATGCTTAGGCTTAATCACTACAGTAGGGCTGTGCATTATTTACAGAAGTAAGATATTCATCCAAAGCATCCACAACCCACAGCGTTTGTACCCTGCAGCACCGCGTCTGCACACACGCATGACGCAATTCAGCGCTTCTGAGTATGCGCGAAGCACGATTTAGTGCTTCTGTGCATGCACGAGCGCCAAAACCTGGAAGTAACCCGTCCCGGAACTTCTGGGTTTGGTGTGGTCCGCAACCTGAAAAGACGTAACCAGCAGCGGCCGTAACATGAGGTATGACTGTACAGTATTTGTGTTGCCAGCCATAATAAATAAATCCATGTGTGAAACAGGATTTAAACCTCAGCTCCAGTGAATATGTGATTCCCATGTGCTCACGTTTACTTTATCATTTCTATCTCTTATCCAGCTATAGAACTGATCTCTCATACTAGCCTGCTCTCTCTCATCATGCATCGATGATGCTACATAATGAGATAACAATAAACTCTCGAGTATTTGTTTTCAATGGGAGTATGAGTGCACCTTTTCTGGCTGAGCAAGTTATCCAGAGAGGTGGTTGGCTTTCCTTAAAACAAACAAACAAAAAAGGCAGAAGAATGACAGTCAGCTCACTGCTGTTAATCCTAAACATAACGACCAGCAAGTCCCACTCAAAACAATGGGTCTGGCTTCCATGTAAACAAAATTAGTAATAGGCAATTAATCCCACCGTTTCAGTCATTTCCAAGGCCCCCTTTAGGGGCAAAAAATGCTATGAATTTCTAATTATTCTTGATTATCAACTAAAACCCACCCATCCAAAACAGTCTCACCTACAGGAGTTTAACTCTGCCATCTAATCAAAACCTTCCTCTTTTCTTAAAATGCTTTCCCTACATTTAATGGAAGGCAAAGACAGAAAGAAGTTCAACTGTCAGTGCCATTTACTTACAATGCCTCTCATCAATTATAAGCTTCATTTTGAGCTGCTAAAAGGCACAGAGAGCGGCTTCCAGGAGGCTGGCAATCCAAGCCTGCGCGTCTTTTGCACCCCCAACAATCGGCATCTGCTTTAGCAAGGTCACATTTATGCAGGCTGTAAATTGAGAAATCTCTCATTTTAGCGACTTGCACTCAGCGGTGTAGAAACCGAGGCAAGCCCACTCCCTCCCGGCCTCCTCATTGGTCGGCCGCGGGACCGGCCTACGTGGTATCAGTGGGTGTGATCGCCGGGAGTGCGGCCCTATTGGTCGGAGCGAAACGGTACTTAATGAACTGATTGTTGTACGTTCGAGCAGGAGGCTACCGCACGCCGCTGGCGGAGCGCGCGCGCAGGAGGAGCTCTTTGGAGAGAAAACCGAACAATGAGAAGGAACGATTGGGTGCTTTAAGGCAGAAAAAGGCATAACGAGCGCGCTAGTAGGGCAAACCAGCCTTTCTAATCTTACCTCCTTCCTGCCTTAAAATATATACTGTGTGTGTGTGTGTGCGCGCGCGCGCACAGACAATATATATATATATTCACATATGATATTATCTGCAGCCAGCTAAGTATTCAAGTCGTTGCTCTTCATGCCTTGGATTTCGTCACAGGCAATCACATTTGACAGCACACACGTGAGCAAGCCAGCAGCCAAGAAGCGCCCTCGCCTCATTCACAAGGCAGCCCCCCCCCCATCCAGCCCCGAGGTGGCCGAATGATGGTGACTCAGGCAGGGCTGCTTGCCATACGACTGAAACAGCCTGGCCTGCGCTGCATCATGCGATGCACAGGGCTCATGCACGCCTGGAGATGCACAGATGCATGCGCGCGTGCATACTTGCAAGCCGACCGCGCTGCCCCCCAGCCCGAGGCGGGCCCTCCTCTGCATTCCTCACTTACGTGGCCTGTTTTTCTTGCCCGAGTCCATCCTCCGGCGCGTCCGGCATTTCTTCGTCGGCGAGCCCTGGCTGGGCACCGGCGGGTCCTGTCGGAAGAGCAGCGGGCGAGCGGGAGCCTCCCCATTGCTGGGCAGCCCGTGGAAGCCGTTGTGCAGCAGCCCATTATGCAGCGAGCAGGTGGGGGTGGGGGCCGACGCGGCCGCCGAGGAAACGCCGGCTTGGCTTCGCAGCCGCTCCCCCATGGCGGCCGCACCGACGACGACGACGACGACGCGGAGGAGGCGGCGGCGGCGGCGGCGGCGGCGGCGGCCCTTCGCCCGCTCCCTCTTTGTCCTCCTCTGCCCTGCAGCGCGCGAGCGAGGCAGGGAGGAGACTCTCAGCGCCCGCCGCCTTCGCTCATGCCTCCCCACAGCGGCTCCCTGGAGCCCGGAATGCGCCGCCCTCCCCGGCGCAGGCGTCCTGCCCTACGCAGAAGAGAGGGAGGATTGACGAGAAGGGGCGGAGGCAGCCGCAGAGTTCCCGGCTCCTTGCAGGCTGAGCTGGAGCGGCGGCGGCGGCGGTGTCCTGAGGAGGCACCTTCTCCCTCTCTCGCGCGGCTTTTGCCTGGGCATGAGGCGGGATTGCGCCTATTCCAGCGAGAGAGAGCGCTCCCCCTCCTTCGCGCGCGCACTTCATGTCTCACATAGGGACTCCTTAAATCGCCCTCGCGTGGAAGACAAAACGTGGTGAAATAACCCTCCGCGACCTTTTGTTCCCTGGACGCCTCGCGTCTTCTTGACAGCTCTCGCCTTTCCTGCTGAAGAGCTCGAGGCGCAGCTCCTGAGTTTCCCTTCACAACGGCCCTGTGAAGCAGGCTAAGCTTGAGGGATGGGGATGGTTTCTGAGCCCTGGTCGGCAGCTAGGGAGCCACAATTCCCTCAAAGCCCCCCCCCCCCCAACACTCACACGATAAAAAGTTACAGGCCATTTGAGGGGAAAGGACAAACCTGGTAAAAGGGTAGCAAAAATTCCTTGCTGGGCATTGCTTGGAGTGTTGGACTAGGACTGAGGAAACCCCCGATTCAAATAAATTTCCACTCAGCTGTCTCTCAGTGGGGGCAGAATCGCTATATACAGTATCTCAGGTTGCTGTGAGAGGAACAAGTGTGTTTACTGACTCCCTCTAGCTCTTTGAAAGGCATGGTTTCGTTTTGATATATATATTTTAACTAAAAATAATATATCCTTCCCACTCATCAACCTGTCCCTACTTCTTGCAGAAAATGCCATTTCCACTTGATGGATGTCAACAATTCTCTTTGGCCAAGAGACCTCCCATTCCCAGCCTTGTTTGTTGACTGTATCTGTTTGGGATCTTTATACACAGTCCTGAAGTTTTACTTGGTGCTGGTTTTATCACCCTCATCTCTTGGTCTCTTTCATGTCCTTTTCCTGCCACTGTGGATTGTGTTTATTTCATAAAATGTAAACACCATTTGGTTGTAAATACCTCAAAACAATTTACAAAGAGAATAAATGGATGCACCTAAAGGGAAAAGGGTGTCAGATGGAGACACCCTTGTTTCATCTTGGTGTGTGCTTGACACAGTTGTAATTTGCAAATTGAATTTCCCCATAATGATTGATTTTTATCCCTTCCACCAATCCTGTGAAGTAATATGCTGTCATTAGGGCTACTTCATACTTTACAAAATCCCTTCTGTACAATAACAATTTGTATGAACTTTCACACGATGATTGCACATCAAGTTTTTTGCAGCATGTTCTCGCAATAAGGACACCAATAAGCTATAGTCAGTTGCAGGTTTCAGTGTTTATACAAGTCACTTTATTTCCTATGCAAAGTTTTGTAGGAAAATCACAGATGGAGAATCAAGGCCAGTAAATACAATTGAATCTTATGCACATTTATTCAGAAGTATGTCCCAATTAATTCAAAAGGACTTACTCCCCAATAAGGATGCTTAGAATTGGAGCCATTGTGATTTACCCAACTAAGGCAGGATTTGCATCCTTGTATGCCAGGCACGTCAACAGGTAGATTGTGATATACCGGTAGATCACTGGATATCTGTGGTAGATCACTGGCTCCCCCCAAAGAAGCTAAACAACTTTGGCTCCCCTAAAAAAAACCCTGCACCCCCCCCCCAAAACGGGGCTTTCCTCCTCCCTATAAAAACGCAACAACTTTGACATGAACCCCAAAAAACGGCTTTCCTTCCTAAGAAAAGTTCAACAACTTTGAGCTGAACCCCCCAAAAGGGGGTAGATCACTGCCAGTTTTAACTCTGAAGAAGTGTGCATGCACACGAAAGCTCATACCAAGAACAAACTCAGTTGGTCTCTAAGGTGCTACTGGAAAGAATTTCCTATTTTGTTTCCTATTTTGTTTCGACTATGGCAGACCAACACGGCTACCCACCTGTAGTTTTAACTCTGAGTAGATCACAGTCTCTTGGGAGTTGGCCACCACTGTTGTATGCTTTTTGTAATGCTTACTGTGAGGATTAAACCCTTTGTTATTGTTTCAGTGCCAAAGCTTAACCCTGAAGAGTAAAATGATAACTCAGAGTATTTTCCCCTCACCTCTGAATAACCATAGTCAGTTCTTTCACTGTAGATTTGAGTGAAGAGCTTGAAGAGCAAAGGGCATGATTTCTAGTGCCTCTGTTTTTAGATATTACTAAATCCTGTCTATTCACAATCAACTTCCATAGGTGGCTCCCACTGCATGTGGGCCAACTTAGGGATCACACAGTTCTGCCCCTGAGCCAAGGCCAATATTGCAAATACATTATCACATCATGGCACATGGCACTTTCTGCATAATGCAACATGGGGTCACATCTCCCATTACTTTTTCCAGATTCCTTTTCTAATGTGGGTGCATTAAAAAAATGTGCAAATTCCTGTGTATTTTAAGTACCGGTAGTGTGAATCATGAATAAGGGACACAATCACACCGTTCTTCACACATCTTATTTTGCAAACTCCTGTGAGTCAAATGAAAACATACTTTTCAGTTCTATGTCAGTATGGAAACAACTACCACCAAATTTCTATATTCAGAGCCACTAACATGGATCAGATTCATTCTTCACTGATAAAGGTGCATGCCAAAGGTGAGAAAACACATCTTTTTAGCCACTCTTAATTTTGAGTACGAGAAATATATGATAAAATGTATTATAGATGGTGAAGCGAAGGACACGCTTAGGAGTTGATGATGCAGGCGAGCTGTGCGTAAGCAAGCTGATTGCTAGCTCGGAAGAGGCTCTTTTTATTAGCAAGAACATGCACATGTTTAGGAACAGTCTGACCTTTAGCACTTTTACATCATGAGCTGACACATATGTTTCTTCTGATACAGTATTTGCAAGACCTGCTCCACCACAGTCATGAGCCATGCCTCTGCAGAGGAGGCAAAGGTCACAGACAGGGCATAGCAGCAGACCACTGAGAGAGCAAGAGGTTAGATAGAGGGCATGGCGCTTGTCTGTGGGCGGAAGTGTGCTCCACACCCGGCGGTACGCCCGGTGGTCATTCCTTTAGATGGTGGGTAACAAATTCAAGCTGAGTGAACTTCCACCGTTGTTACACCGTTGACTGACAATTCCTTTGTTAGGTTTATTGCTAGTTAATAACTAGGAATACATAGTAGCTTGGTCAGAGCTAATCTATATGCTTTTGGCCAAGGTGACAGCTCTCCTGCTGAGGGATGACCCAGATATAAGAAGTGTGTGTGTGAGAGAGAGAGAGAGTGAGAGAGTGTGTGTGTGCATTTTGCTCTTTTGGAAGGGTCAGAAGAAATGCAGGCAGATAACTTTGAACTGATCAGGCAGTGTCTGATCTCTTTCTGATTATCTGATGTAGGGTAGCAGATATGCAGCCTTGTAGGAGGGCTGCTTTGCCTCTGCTTCTGTTCTACTTATATATAAACAGTCTTAAGAGCTGGTCTTTGACCGTAATAAAGAATGATGATGATGATGATATAAACAGTCTTATTTTTCTAGAAAAAGAGGTGCCGGAGCACAGCATGCACTTCTTCCTTGTTCTCTTAGAATGGCAATGGTCAGTGGTGTGCAGCAAAATTTTTCATAAGAGAGCAGCATGATGTCTAGATGTCCCGCACCTAAGCATAGCGCTTCTCTCCATAAGCCAGGCAGAAGCTTCCTGGGCTTTGGGAAGGAGGAGCCAGGGCTCTGGCAAGACACTGGAGCCCATCTGCCTCCTTTGCAAAGCTTTGGGAAGGTGGCGGGAGGGACCGTGGACCCTTGGAGCATCACACTTTCCTCCCTAAGCTGAGCAGAAACTTCCCAGGCTTTGGGAAGGAAGAGCCAAAGGAACATTTAGGGGACTAGCTTAGTCCCTCTAGTCCACTGACCGCATGCCACAGGCAATGGTGCCCACCTGAGAGGTGCTGGAACTGAGCTCCCGCTGGGGGAAAAAAGCCCCAGTATATAAAACAAATATTAAAAAGGTACTGTAAGTCGGCTGCAGTGTTCTCTCATCCAAAGAATGCTAAACCTGCAGTTCCCCTATACAATAATGTATCACTATTTGCAGATGTGGAAAGTGCACTGCATTATATGCAACACAACCTAAGAATATTTTCTTATGTTCCTACTTGGAAGTAAGCCTGCTGACTTCAGTGGGACTTTCTCCCTCCTTAAAATGCCTATGATTGCAGGCTAAATCACCGAATGAAGTGGGAAGTGGGTCTTTTCACACTTGATAAACTTGGTGTGGGTGTTTATGTGGTCTTTATATAGAAGCCATATTATTCTAAATGACAGTCGTCAAAGCAATCTGCTTATAAAAAAATAAAATCCACTTCTCTCCTCATTTGTGTAACTGTATGTACTGTAAATAGTACTCCTCTTTATCCAAACATCCCTGGTTTTATCCAAACAAATCTGAAGTGTTGTAGATCTTTCTTACACCATGCAGATGAACAAAATGTCGTAGACAAAACAAAATAAAAAATAAAAAATTCCTTCCAGTAGCACCTTAGAGACCAAATATTTGTATCTGAAGAAGTGTGCATGCACACGAAAGCTCATACCAAGAACAAACTTAGTTGGTCTCTAAGGTGCTACTGGAAGGAATTTTTTATTATTATTATTATTTTACTATGGCAGACCAACATGGCTACCTACCTGTAAAACGTTGTAGAGTTCGTTACCGTGTTGACGTGAATGAATCAGTGAATGTAATATCTGGCACAGTATGAATACAAATACGTTTGAAGATTTGATTTCCGGCATTTATTGTGAAAACTGTATTTTTAAGTATTTACCTGTAAATGGCTATACTTCTTTCCTGCTATTAGATGGGGCTGTGCTTTCCCATCCAGATGCACATCTGCGTTGCTTTAACTCTGCAGCAGGCAGTTTCCTACTGTGAACCTTACATCTGTGTTTCTCATCTACATAGGTAATTTGGGAACAAATAAATAGGAATGGTACTAATGTGTGTAAGTCAGCTTCCATCACTCAGATCTAAAACCAGGGCCGTCTTAGCCATAAAGTCTAGTGGCGCGGTGCACCAGGGCACCACATTCTGGAGGGCGCCAGGAAAGGGGTCCGGGGTCACGTCGGCGGCTCAGTAGGGGTGGCAGCCTGCCCCCCGCCAGGGGAAAGTCAGGAGGAGGCGACCGGCGCCGGCGAGCTGGGTGCGCAGCAATCAGCCCTGCCTCCCTCCTTCCCTCCCTGGCTGGTGTGTGCACCCTGCCCGGGAGGCGGGCGCAATCCCCAGCGGCCGCCCCTCCTCTCGGCGCCGCAATTGGCCGCTGGAGCGCTTCTCCAGCCTGCCACTACGCAGGACTGGAGGAGGGCATGGGGAAGGCAGGAGGAAGCGATCAGCGATGGCGATTTAGGGGTACTCTCATTTTGGCTGCCCCGTTCCTCCCCCCCCCCAACCCCCAGACGAGGGACTTGAAGTGGTGGCGGCAGCGCCGCTCTCGCCCGCCTCTTCTTGGGCTGCGGACGCGGGGAGGCTGTCGGCCACTTCAGCCAAGCAGGCGGAGGCAGAGCACAGCTGGCAGCGTCCTCACCCACCCCTCCGCACCCTCCAGCTGTCCGCCGCGCCTGGCCCTGCCCGGCGGAGCGTGAGTTCGGCGTCCCCGCGCGCCGCGCCACACCCTCTGGCTGCCTGCTGCGCCTGGCCCTGCCCGGTGGAGTGCAAGGGGCGCCGGAGAGATCTTCGCGCCAGGGCGCCGGATTTACTTAAGACGGCCCTGTCTAAAACCATATGTGTACTTGTCACTTTCCTGGGCTTTCATAACACTGCACAGTACTGTTACAGTAAGTCAGCATATACACATTATGTGCAGCTCACACTTCAACAGATAAAACTTTTGCTACTGAATCTACTGAAGTGGTCAAGCCTGTTAAGACAACTTACTTTAATAAGCTTTGGGGCCTGCCTCTTAAGACTTGACAAAGAAATTTAGATTGCCAGGATGACCCAGTGATATGTTACCATGGGAACCAAATAGTTAGAAGTCCATTGTTTTTCAGTACAGGACCATTTATAGGTAGGTAGCCGTGTTGGTCTGCCATAGTCAAAACAAAATAAAAAAATCCTTCCAGGATTTTATTTTTTATTTTGTTTTGAATACAGGACCATGTTAAGGAGCACTGGCAGATCAAGCTGAGATTGCAGTTTGAAGAGAGACAGACCACTGGCCTTAGGCTCTGAAAAGCAATCAGCATCTAAGATATTCTGAGAAAAGCAGATTTGGGCGGCATTGGGAGTATTCAAAGCTGTGTTTCCACCTTTGCTCAATTGGTGTATTTGTAAATAAATATGAATATTTCACAACACCATAAGCCTCCTGTGACCTCCTTTCTAAAGGGAAACCAAGCCTGGGAAAGCACTGCTCCCCTAGAGCTTTTCACTTTTGAGGAGGGGGAATCTTCAGAGATCTAAGATGAGAGAAGAGGAATTCTGCTCACAATGTGGGGTATCCTCCTATGTGTCAAGATTCACAGACCCTGATCAGTAAACCACAAATTAATTTGCATATTGCATCTTTGTTCCATTGCTATACAGTAAGCCCACAAATTTGAATGCACTGAACTTGTGCACATTCAGCTTTACACGCTTAATAATAATAATAATAATAATAATAGTTTAAATTGGGCAGGCATCCAGGAAAGCCCCACCATTGAACTGAATGTGTTTTGACCATACACAATTTTGGCTTTGGGTGTGATCTCTGGAATGCAACCCCTGTGTAAGTCGCAGAGCTACTATATACTAAAATTTTCCTGACACATTATATGAGGCCATTGACCATGCTTGCTGGGGCTGATGGGAGTTGTAGTATAGCAACATCTGGAGGAACAAATGTTCTCCACCCTTGCCTTATACTTTAACAACTTGAGATGGCATGCATAGCTCAGTTGGTAGAGCATGAGACTCTTAATTTCAGGATCCATTAAGCAAAATATTACTGCATTTTAAGGAAGTTAGACAACATTACTCCCATGGTCCCTTCTAACCCCACAATTCTATGATTCTATGATACGTCTCATATATGTCCTCATATATGTCCACACAAAAATAAGCTACATTGACTTAGGTGGGAGTTAACTCCTGGTATTGGCATCTGTCTTTCTTGGGAGACAATGGAGGAGTGCACCTTTGGGGTGGAGTTAAACTGTTGCCAGGTTACAGCGCCTGCTGTGGCTGTAGAGACCAATATGGGAGAGACATGTTTTCTTGTGGATAGGGCAGATGAAGGTGTCTGGCTGCACTGCTGCAGATGTACCATAGCATTTCTTCTCTCTATGCTCCTCCCAGCGGTCATTCCTAGTTAAGTGAGTATAGGATTGCAGCCTAAGAATCTGAAGTCTTTGTTTTGCTGTCTTTGAATCTGAAGTTTCGGTTTAAAACATAGTTACATACAGTGGTACCTCAGTTTAAGAACAGCCCTGTTTACGAACTATTTGGTTTACAAACTCTGCAAAACCGGAAGTAGTGTCCTGGTTTGCAAACTACCTCGGTCTAAGAATGGAAGCCGAACGGTGGAAGGGCACTGGTGGCGGAAGACCTCATTAGGGAAAGTGCACCTCGGTTTAATAATGGTTTCGGTATAAGAACAAACTTCCGGAACGGATTACATTCGTAAACCGAGGTACTACTATACTGTACTTCCCTTACTTAAATCACATTAATGAGAGTTAAAATAATGCAGCAGGTGCCTGAGTTGTTTTATACCCTGCATCTCAAAAATGGCAATTAGGCACCAAGCTCCCAAAGATATTGCACAAGGCTAACTTCTCTTGCATTGCTTGGGGCTTACAGACCTCTGGCTGCAGGCTAGGTCAAAACAAGTGTAATAGGTGCAACATATACTTGCAAGACCCAGGAACCAAAAATATTTCGCCAGAGCATTTCATGTGAGTTATTCTTATGCAATGCCAACTCGAGAGAGTGAATCGTGTTCTGGAAAGCAATTTTAATAAGTAGCATTCATGCGCCTTCTCAAATGACAGAGAAAGCACCGTGTAGGGCAGATAAATACAAAAAGAACTTGTTACAGTTACTAGCAAATCTATGCTCCAATAATTACCATTCCTTTCTGTTTTACTCTGTCTACATTACTGCAGTCTTACTGCTACTTATACATTTTGTTCAATAGATTATACTGTACTATGCCTTAGTGGGACAACACTTCTTGCCATTTCTGTTCACTGAGTTATATATATTCAACCCTTTATAGCCTGCTTTTCTTTCGTTCTAAGGAATGAACATATTGACTGATCTCTGCTGCTACACTTCCAAGGCAGTCCTGGCTGCCTCCATCATGCCTTGTTGCCTGACTCTCAGACCTTGTGCACCTGGTAGATGACAGCAAGGCATCTGGCACTGACAGCAAGCTAGTTTGCAGAAGGATGCATCATTCAGTTTAGGAATTTTTTAATGCCACTGTAGTTTTAACTTTGGCCTTTTACAGGGGCCCTTCTGCCATTATATTTATTCTGCCTGAAAAGCAAGTTAAAGGAAAACTTAATAACATTAATTTTGTTTCATAGATTATACTATGCCTCAGTGGGACAACACTTCTTGCCATTTCAGCTCACTGAGTTATTCAGCCTTCTATACCCTGTTCTTCCTCTCTTCCTAAGGAATGAACAAAACTTTTTGGGGGGAATCTCAAACACATCTACAACTAAATTCTATTTAAATTTACAATATATTGTTTCCTAGAATACTGAAACATTGATTTTACAGCTTTCAGTTTTTTAAAGAACACAACATAATAAAATAAAGCTGAAAGTCCATTCTACATCAAGATCTATTTTTGAAATAAGGGTTTTCCTCCCAATACCTCAGAAGACTGCCATTTTTTACTTGTAAGGTAATAAAAGCTTTCTGGAAGATGATATATAATGAAGCGAAAAAAATGTTTTTAAAAAACCTTTGTTAAGAAACCAGAAGCTTTTTTTAATTAGTAATTACAGGTACCAACATACCAAAGGGGCAGAAAAGACTTTTTACGTATGGAACAACTGCCATTCGGATCTTATTAGCCCAGAGTTGGAAAGAAGACAAAGTCCCTACCAGAGAAGAATGGCAAACCAAGCTGATGGACTATACTGAGATGGCAAAGCTGACCGGAAAACTCAGAAACCAAGAGGACAAAATCTTTATAAAAGAATGGGAAAAAATTATAAGTTACTTAGGAGACCACTGTAAGCAGATGGAAACAAGAGCAGGATTTTGATTCACTTGAAGTGAAACCCCCCCACTATGAACAATATGGTTTGATAAAGAAGTTGGAGTACGAATGAATATGCAGTTGTAGATGTTTAAAATAGGACTCCATGGGGGGGGGGGTGACTCACAAGATTCGGGGAGTCTTCTTATACAGATATGTTTTTACTAGTTTGTGTTTATTTGTACTTTGTCATTTTTTGGTCTTTGTGAACATTCACTTGTAATGCAATATAATTTGGCTTTTAAATCACCAAAGATCCCAGTTGGACTGTTCTGGAAATGCCTACTGTTTGCAGTCCTTGATTTCCAGGAGTAAAGAGGATCTTTTTCTGCGTCATCACTTGTTTGATTTTTAGCCTGCCAACTAGACAGAGTCCACAGGATGATGAAGAAACGTCTTGTAATGAGAAATACCCCATTTATGTCAGCAGTTGTCTTCTCATTGCATCAATTGCTTCCATGGTGAGCAACGTTGCACATCCCCTGTGCTGTTTAACATCTACATCTACTCACAGTCAACACTGCTCCTTGCAATATCTGCATTTATTCCATCCAAATATGTGAGTCAGCATCTAAGCAGCCATTTGTCAATAGGAGTGGGCTGGTAATTAAATCCACCCGGTTACACTCACTCCATGAATGAAATATGGCTGTGGCTGTAAGCTCCTCATCAGAACAGAAGGGCAGTAGTCAACTAAATACTTGTGCCAGCGCAAGGATTAGCACCAGTGCCACAGGATTGGCCCCCTCTCCTCCCACACTTGAGGAGGGATGTTGGTTTGACAGCTTCCATCCTTTCCTAACCAGGTGAGGATAAGGTTATTTTTCCAGGGAAGAACTTTTATTTATGTATAGAATTTATATCCTGCTCATCACAAGTGATCTTGTGAAGGGCAGTTTACAATAATTTAAAATACAATAACTAGTAAAGACAATAGTTAAGATGCGAGGAGAAATCATGGTTCACGTGCCTTGTACAGGAGGTCTTCCACTGATACCAAATGACAAAACAGCTGCCAATGAAGCTCATGAGGTAGAACCATTTGTAATTGAATCCCCAGATTTCTGCCAGTGAGGACACTGCTAGAGGAGGCTCCCCAGCTGATATCAAGGCTTGGACAGGGCTACATGGGATAAAGGCATCCTACATACACTAGCATCCTAAGACATTTAGAGGACAAGATGGTTGGACAGTGTTCTTGAAAATACCAACATGAGTCTTGACCAAACTGCGGGAGGCAGTGGAAGACAGGAGTGCCTGGCGTGCCCTGGTCCATGGGGTCACGAAGAGTCGGACACGACTGAACAACTAAAGCAACAACAACAACAAAACTTTGATCTAGGCCCAGTGACCAACAGGCAGCAAGTGCAGGTCTTTTGAGAGCCAGTATTATTTGATTTATCATAGATATGCCCATCAAGATTCTGGCTGCTGCATTTTTTCACCAGCTGCAGTTGCTTAAGGACAGAAGTGAGTTGGACTAATCTAGTCGGGAGGTTACTACTGCACAGATCACTGTGGCCAAATATCCCTGTTCAGTAACAGCTGAAACTGAAAAGATCAGGGTCCCAATTTGCATTATCACCAGGATGCTAGCAACAGCCACCTCAATGTAATATTCAGGGTGGCGGGGTAAACAAAATCAACAGCAGCCTGCTTTAGAGTTGCTTCTTTTTAATTAATTCCCTGACAGTATGAGTCAGCCAGTCATCACCTCTAATTTTATAGTAACTGTGATGAAGCAAGCAAGCTATATTCATCATGGCTTCTAAGGTTTGGTCAGGTTGGTGATACTGAGCTCCATTTTAACAATGCCCATTTTTTTTTTGTTTTAGACTGTTGTTACCAGAAACAAACAATAGTCCAAAATAATGTTTATAGCATAAACACATCTAAACCGTAGAGCCATATATTACAATGCATTCTAATACCAAATCCTAGGTACTGGTGAGAAGGATTGCTACCATATTATTACCTCACCCTAGCAGGCTTCCTGAAACTCAGCCATCCAGACGACAATTCCCATCATCCCTGACCACTGGTCCTGCTAGCTAGGGATCATGGGAGTTGTAGGCCAAAAACGTCTGGAGGGTCGAGTTTGAGGAAGCCTGCCCTAGAGTTAGAGATTGATACTTGGATAGTTTAGGGCCCCAAATGGGGAAGTTGAGGGAAGTTGGTGGTATTTATAGGAGACACTTAAGCCTATAGTATTGCCTTCCTTCTTTTATTTTTTGAGGGGGTGAGACAGATGATTTATTGTTGTCCAATCTGCTGGTTGAAGAAAGTAGCTTCGCTAACCCTCAGGGTAGAATCATGGCATGGGGGAAATAGCCAACTTACACATGTGAATATGTAAAGATAGTGTCAAAAAGAAACCAGCAATGGTTCTAGATTGAGTAACAATGAAATCTTTTATTAGGGTTCCTCCCACACTGAAAAAAGACTGCTGCATAATGACCTTTAATCACTTGACCTTATAGAATGGTGTAAGGCTTCAGTCCTACACCCACTTACCTGGGAACAAATTCTACTGAACTCCTTGGGAGTGACTTCTCAAAAAGACGTGTATGAAACCCAGCAAAACATACAGTATTAGCAAATCTGATCAATTGGTGATAACCGGGGTAAATTACTTTTAATATTAGATTACATATGGGACATATAATTCCTTTTAATATTACATAATTACATGATATTGCATAATTACATACGGTAATTCCTTTCAATATTAGATTACATATGGGATGCGGGTGGCACTGAGGGTTAAACCACAGAGCCTAGGGCTTGCCGATCAGAAGGTTGGCGGTTTGAATCCCCGCGATGGGGTGAGCTCCCGTTGCTCGGTCCCTGCTCCTGCCAACCTAGCAGTTTGAAAGCACGTCAAAGTGCAAGTAGATAAATAGGTACCACTCCAGTGGGAAGGTAAATGGATTTCCCATGCACTGCTCTGGTTCACCAGAAGCAGCTTAGTCATGCTGGCCACATGACCTGGAAGCTGTACGCCAGCTCCCTCAGCCAGTAGAGTGAGATGCGCGCCGCAACCCAAGTCATCCGCGACTGGACCTAATGGTCAGGGGTCCATTTACCTTTACTTTACATAGGGGACATCCACATGTCCTGGCAATTTTACATAGATGTACATCATCTTTGCAAACAGAATGAAATGTTATATCAGCACTATTTTACTGATGATTTGTAATTGTTTTGTTGATGATTTGTTAATTATTCTACACAATTTATGTTGTAATGTTCCATTATGTTATTGTTATTTATTGTTTGTAAGCCACTTTGTGACTCCACCCATTCTGGGGTTTTGTTTAACTATAAAAGATAAAAATGTTGCTTTAAGGCAAAATAACTACTAAAGGAAGTTTGCTTAAATGAGCATCAACAGCTTTTGTTGGCTGGTGGCTATTATTAGGCTGACTTCCGTACCATTTGGTAAGATCCTAAACAAATGACCCTAATCTGTAAAGCAACATTAGTTTGCCCCCAAAAGCAACCAGCATGTACCAGTAGCCGTTGTGCACCCAAAGCTGCAGCTTCCTAACCAGTTGCAAAACTCTTATTTTGTATCCTTAGCTACTAGACTCTTACTTCACAGAGCCTAGCTCCATGTTTGCAAGTTATAAGCCACATTGGTTAATCTTTTCACACCCATAATCCTTAGTAATGTTATAGAAACTAAGTGGGTTTATTTTTGCAGCCCAAGTCTATAATCGGTCAGAGATGAATGGATGGAGCAGGATGCAGTGAAAAGCAAGGCAGGTCTTTATTTTTCTGTTGCAACAGAGTTCCCTCCCCTCTTTGCAAGGAGGCAACAGAGAACCAGAACAATGGTGTGCAAGCTCCTTTGGAAAGATTTTGAAAATTGCCTACCCTGTTGACATTGTAACGTAAGAGGGTACAATTTTAACTATTCGCACTGTTACGGAAATTACAGGGGAGGTCACCTAAGCAAAGTCTCCTCCCGAGTAAACTCATTGGGGTATGGAGTGCTGCCCTTAAGGGAACCCATCTTTCTGCCCTGATCCAGTAGAGGAGAGACCACATACTGTATTCTGGGACATGGTAGGAGTTTTTAAAAGTTCTTGTAACACTGCTCTGGGGTGCAGTTTTACTGTAACCTATTGCGCAATGAACCCTGTCTTGTCCTTGCTCCACTGGCTGGACTTCTTTTATTTAACTCCGCAGAAACCAGTGGGCTTATCCCCAAGGGCCAGGTGCCTGGGCAGTTCCACACCTGGGATTGTCCGTTACAGCACAAATGTGTGTTATTTCAGGCTCAAAGAGACCTTGTTGTTGTTCAGTCGTGTCCGACTCTCCGTGACCCCATGGACCAGAGCATGCCAGGCACACCTGTCTTTCACTGCCTCCCGCAGTTTGGTCAGACTCATGTTGGTAGCTTGGAGAACACTGTCCAACCATCTCGTCCTCTGTCACCCCCTTCTCCGTGTGCCCTCCATCTTTCCCAACATCAGGGTCTTTTCAGACATGCAGCAGGAGGCCTCCACGTATTTGGGACTACAAGTGGCACCATCAACCCCAGGGCAGCGGTTTCGTGGTCCAGGAAACAACAGGAGGGCAGATGCACACAGCTGCACAGAGGTATTTCACCGCTTCCCTTTAATTATCTCAGATTTGAGAGCGCACGGAGCCCAAGAACGAGGCCGAGCCCCAAGCCCTGGATCCAAACGAAGTCCTGCCTGCTGCCCCGAGCTTAGCCAGTCGCTGTTCCCACGTGCGTGTTCTCCCCCCCAGCGCTTTCCGCGTCTCCTGCCTTCCGAAAGACACGCAGGCGAAGCTGCCCCCCCCACCCTCAACAATCCTTCCGTAGTTCCCGGATGGACGCGGAGCCTCTTGGGATATGTAGTATTTCGCCGTGCCCAACGGGCTCCTATACTCAACTGTATAGAGAAGCGGCCGGACGCTGCCAGTCCTCCGCGACTACATTTCCCAGCGTGCTCGTCGACGCGGGCAGTTGGCTCCCATGAGCCTCGGCGGCGAGATTTGAAAAAAGAGCGCAGGTGAGCTTATTTACCAGGGGAGACTAGGTCGTTGCCGCTTTTAGGGGTGTTTGTGGGCTTAACGGGGGCGAGAACTGGGATAGGATTGATGTCTTCTGTTTCGCGGGGGGAGACCCAGCTGGTTATCGATTGTATGTCGTTTTAAAAGTAAGTAGATAAATGGTGGCCCTTCCTTTGCCCCTTTCGGTCTGCATTCGGGTCCGGAGTACTTTATTATCAAGCCCAAAGCTGAGCTGGTAGAAAGCCTGTAGTTTCAGGCATCGTTGCGTTATATCTTATGTTTTTGAAATAACGCACCGAATCCGAATCTTGGTAGTGCAAATGCAAACACAAAAAAGCATGCTAGACTTTACTAAAGATGAAGTTTTGAGGCCGGGGGGGGGGGGAGAAAAACAGCTTCCCCCACCCCTGAAGCAAATTCACAGGAAAATTGGGGAGGAAAACAAACCCACAGTGCTGTGTTGTTGTTGTTGTTTTTAAAGTACTCCTTACTTATCAAAAGCCAACGCAAGGAAATTTGAGGAATAAAATGATCATGTCTGGTATATTAAAAGTACAGCCTATTCAGGCGATAGTGACTGTGCATCTGACCCACAGAAGCACCTGCTAGCATGCTAAATCTGTATTTTCACTCTAGGTCTGTAGGTAACTTTAAACACATGTGAATCAGAGGTATGGCATAGGATGCTCTCAGTGTTTTGCTACATCTGCACATTTGTGCAATATCAGCATCATTGCTGGGTCAACTTACCTGAAACTTGATCATGTTTCTTTTTAGCTAGGCTTTTGTTCCTTCATTTGTAGTGTTTAAAATACTTGTTGCCTCTTTTCAGAGGTTGGGATGTGTTAAACCTGCATTTTATATTACAGTTGTGTTTTTTGGTTTTTAATTTGTTTTGGTTTCTTACTACTATTTATTTTTGCACTCTTTTGTAAGTTACTTTGGGTTATTTTTTGTGTAAAAACAACAACAACAACAACTGAGTGAAATTAATGCTACTGCACATCCTTGCAAAACTTCCAATGAATTGCAGGTTCCAAAGAAGACACTCAGGACCATGGCACTAAATTGGCCTTCTCAATATAGTATCCACTGTCTACCATATGTTTGCATTACAAGTCCTGACAATCTTGGGAATAGCCAGCACTTCTAGTAGCTGTACTCCGAAACACATGATGGGCACCAGGTTGATGAAGACTGTGTTAAACTGTAGCTGTGCCCATTTTTTCATTCTCCTTTTCTGCAAGGAAAGTTCAGACAAACAGGAAAAGGCAACTATACTTCACAGGAACTATAGCATGTTTTAAATATGTTTTTATTTTATTTTTGCTGCCTGTGCTCCTTTGTGAGGTAGGGCAGGAAAGAAATCTGATTAATACAGTCATAGCTCGGGTTACGGCCGCTTCAGGTTGCGCGATTTCGTGTTGAACACTGCGCCGAACCCGGAAGTAACAGAATGGGTTACTTCCAGGTTTTGATGCTTGCGCATGTGCAGAAGCGCATGCACAGAATCACTGAATTGCATCACTCGCGTGCACAGACACAACAGCGCAGGTTGCGAGCGCGCCTCCCACACGGATCGCATTTGCAAACCGAGCATCCACTGTACAGTGGTGCCCCGCTAGACGAAAATAATTCGTTCTGCGAAAATTTTCGTCTAGCGAAGCGGCAATGACAGCCGCGCTTTCACTAGACGAAAAAAAAGACGAAAAATTTTCGTCTTGCGAGGCAGCCCCATAGACAAATTCGTCTTGCGGGGCAGTCTTCCGCTAGACGAATGCCTTCGTCTAGCGAGTTTTTCATTGCGAGGCATTCGTCTAGCGGGGCACCACTGTACTAACAATCTGGCATATGAGTTCACATGATGAAGAAATTTGTGTAGAGTTCCAAATTTCATGTTATTGGATGTTCCATTCAAGCAACTTTCCCTCCCTCTTTCCCCCTTTTAATAGGATGGAGTCAAATATGGATAAGACATCACTGCTCAGACCATCCTTTATTTCTGCTGTGGAATTGTCCCCAAGAACTATCCCTGTGGATGTTAGTGACATTAGGAAGAATCTCTATAGTGATTTATCATCAATCTCTGATATAAGCCAGGTAAGGGAATTGGACGACTCCAAGTGATAATGACAATGTCTGTTGTCCTGTACTTGTGAAAGTGATCCATGCAGAAATGGCTGAGGTGGATGTAATGTCTTGGAATACTCAGTTGCTCATGGAATTAAACAGTTTGCAGTCCAGCTTCTGTATGGGAAGTTGTTCCCCATGTGGAATAACTTAGCTGAGTACAGCCTATTGAGATTAAAGTCTCATAAAACCAGGAGCCTTGAGTATATGGCAATATTGTTGGACAGCACTGTGGTTTTTCTCTTTCCCTCTGTAGAGAGAGAGCTTGGAATCCAGAGAACGCATTCATGTTTGCCTGCGCATTAGACCATTGATGCAGTCAGAAAAGGAAGGTGATTCTCAGGTGTGATTTAAAAATAAATTCTAAAAGCAAAATTTGTTTAAGAATGCTATCTGCTGTACTAAAAATATCTATCTCCCCTTTCTTACAGAATTGTATTTCTGTTCTTGATGCATCAAGCGTTATATTAAAAGCTCCCATGTCTTCCAAGGTATTCCGGCTTAGTGAAAAAAACTTGCAGCAATTGGTGCAGAAATTTACTTTTTCACAGGTAAATAAAGTGTAAAGGGCTATTGGCGACTCATAACCCTTGGTATGGAAACTTTGCACATAATAATGCTTGAATATTTCTCACTGATTTGAAAAGCTTAAGAAAATATAGTCTTGAAAGAAATTGCCTGGAATTTCAGTATGGAAAGCCATAAAATATCTTGTTAATTTTTTAGGTGTTTGGCCCTGAAACAACCCAAGAAGAACTCTTTGAAGGGACTGTGAAGCAGCCAGTGCAAGACTTTCTGAAGGGACACAATCGCCTTGTATTTACGTATGGTGTTACAAATGCTGGGAAAACATATACATACAAAGGTACTACTGAACATCCATATTTCTCTGGACAGAATGTTAACTTGAGTTCCATGTTACTTGTGTATGCTCTGTGTCATCGGACTGTGTGCTACAGTTATTTCAACCCTCTACTACTTATTTTTATTTGGAATATGGGTATAATATGATGTTTTTAAAAATGAATTTTGAATAGGAACATAGGAAACTGGTTTTGTAACCCTGTATAGTAGTAGTAGCAGTAGTAACAACAACAACAACAACAATTTATTTATACCCCGCCCATCTGGCTGGGTTTCCCCAGCCACTCTGGGCTGCTTCTAACAAAATATTAAAAATACAATAAAACATCAAACATTAAAAACTTCCCTAAACAGAGCTGCCTTCAGATAGTTGTTTATTTCCTTGACATCTGATGGGCCCTCTTTAAAGGTACTTTAAAGGGGTTTTCCCATCCCCTGCTCCTTGTCATTTTCTGATTGGAGACGGCAGGAACTGAACATGTGCTTTGCTGCTGAGTTGTAATCCTTCTTCCCCTTCACTGAAGCTGGTTGCTCAGCTTCAATTGACAGGTCAGATGAATTGAAATGATGGGATTTAAGCTGAGACTTAATGTAGGATCATAGTACCTTGGTGATGAGCTCATTTGTTAGCCTTGGGTACTATCACTCGGCTTCAACTGCCTGCCCCCTGAAATGTGAGTGAATGGAATAGATCTGAATATGAACAGCACAAATGGATTTCTAGTTGACCGCCTATATGGGTTTTCCAGGGGTGGGGGAGGGATTAGTACATTCAATTGACTTCATTTGTTTTAGCATTTCTGTTTTAGTAAAGAAAACTGAAAACTGTGATAATTTTATGCTCTGTATAAATAGTTCAAACTTTTCCAATAGCCAAAAGTATTTGAAATGAAATACTTGACTTCAGTGAGTAGGGATAATGCGTATCCAATATAGTTTAAATGTTGCTTTCCAAAATGGGGGTTGAATATATTTTTATTGGAATACTGATCCAATCACCTTGTGCTAACTCCAAGGGTAGCACTAATTCCACATGTATACAGTTCATGTTGCCTCCTTGCCCCCTTTTCCTGATTCTGCTCCAAAAGAGTATTCAAAGTCCTGACAAATCGTCTTCATGACAGGTACTAATGAAGATGGTGGCATTCTCCCAAGGGCACTGGAGATGTTGTTTCAGTGCATCCAAGGCAAACAGTATTCAAAGATGGATCTCAAACCCCATCGTTGCCGAGAACACAGAAGGCTGACTAAAGAAGAAATGAAAGAAGAAATGTCTGTCAAATGCTCACTTCTCCGTCTTGTCAAAGAGGTTTGTCAATTTAGAATGCAATCCTGAATACTTACTAGGGATTTAAGCCCCACTAAATCAGTTGGACAGATTTAGAATTGTGATAAGTTTTATTAACAGCCATTTGTAAAGAAACTGAAGTTGGTTGTGTATGTGTGTGTTTTTGTATGTATACATACACACATATGACTAAAATTCACTGTGACCAGAGTTTTCTATGTTGGTGTGATGGTTTTTTTGGCTGTGGGAATTTTTACCTATTTGGCAGAGACTCATTGAGATTAATGGACCACTTGGTCATGTCCGTTAATTTGGTGAGTCAACTCTGAGTAGAATTCACATTGGCTGCAACCCATATGCTAACTGTGATTGTCCAAAATGCCAGAGAATCTGCTGTGTTTCTGCTTTTTCTGCAGTCTGACGTATCTTCATACATTTCTGTTCAGTTTTGAAGAATCTCAGTTCAAGAATAAAAGGTGACATGACCACGTTAAATACGTAAAGAGAAAAAAAACCTGCCTTTCAGTGACGAATCATATCCAAGGTGCCATACAAATAGCCTATATTGCAACAAAGTAGATTGTCAATGTGATAGCAGTAGTACAGAGTGGCATAATAAAAACCACATGGGCACCACATATTATGTAATGATCAAATATATTTGTACGTAATATAAAGGGCAAGCAGGTGTGTCCATTGAATTTTTCAGAGGCGGAAGCAGGACCTGGCCTCATCCTGACGTTGATATGCTAGTTATACACGCATGGGCACTTCCCTTTGAAGGCTTCTTCACCATGATTACGACCCCATTGACAGGATTCACTTAATGAAACCCGTCGGCAGAATCTTAGCGCAGTGGCGCTCCCATCGCCTTCTCATCCCTCCCATGGCCACTTGAAATTGCCTTAGGATAATCCCGGCACAGTGCTTGTTGGGAGGAGAGATTGTTCTGCTTGTCAAGCTGTGATGTTTGCATAGATGAGACATTTGCAATAGTGTCATGTTAAATTCCAGCCTAGGTGCGTACCAGTCTTTGACACTGATTATGGGGGTTGGGGAACTGCCAGGAGAATCCTACCAGCAAGGGGTGGGGGGGCGAAGAAAGAGCTTATTGTTGGAAGTGATATTGTAGCACAGCCCCACAACATTTTTTTTTAACACAACAGGCTTCGAATTTGTTCATGCTGCACATAATTATTTATTGATAAAATTACGTTGGAACTTGGAAAACAAAAAGAAACGACTCCTACAATTACGTGATTTATATAATAAAAAGCGACTACTTTGTAATATGATCATGGGGCATCCAGAAAGTATAAAACAATGCAGCTACATAAGAACATCAATCATTCACAAAATATAATTATCAACGAGTCTCTTACATATATATCTTAGTTGGTATACAAACTCAATGAGAGGTGTGAGCTTGCTTTTGCCAGGAAATCTCATTTATATTGGGTCTAGTTTGCGGCAAACAAACTCTTATTTCATCAATGCAAATAAGTTTCTCTTTTCCGATCTTTCATATTTGTCAAAGTTGAAAATGCCTGTTCACAATATTATGTCATGGAGAACTGTAGAAGAATAGCCAATGTTATTCTCCAGCACTGTTTGAACGGTGATTCTGGATCACAGCTAGCATTGTCCTCGATATCACTTGATGCTCTCATTTTGAAAATAAATTTATCCATATTCTACACATAGATAGATGGGCACTATACTACACTCAAATGATTAAATGTTTCTTTGGGTGTCCTTGAATCTTCCCACATTTGCAGTCTTCTCCTGCCACACCCTTTGAAAACTACTGCCATAGGTCATGTTGTCTGAGGCTGATTGGACCTGGAGGCCAACAGCTTATGGAGGGCAGCACATTGACTACTTCAGTTCCAGCTAATGTAACATTGCTTCGTCACAGAGGGCCATCCCTGTACTATCCATGCTTTCTTCCTATGCCATTGAAATATTGCATGACCAGCATGCAACTGTTATCAAAAAACAGGAACAAAGGAAGCTGCCTTATACCATTGGTCTATCTAGCTCAATATTGTCTACACTGACTGGCAACAGCTCTCCAGGGTTCCAGGCAGAGGAAATCCCCAGCCCTGCTAGCGACTGAACCTGCATTTGCAAAACAGATGCTGTCCCACTGAGCCACCATGCCTTCTGAAGTGCCAAGTATGCTCTGGCACGAATATTGTCTTGTTATGGAAATTGTGGCATGAGCTGGAATCTATTTCATCAGGTGCATGAGAGGGGAAAGAAAACTTGGTGATCCAAAGGCAAAAAATTGCAAGAAATAGCTGTAGGTGTTTCCATTGCTATGCAGAGCATAAACTCAGCAGCCTCGTGTTTGAACTTTACTGGAGGAGTTGTTGAATTGTGGTATTTTCACGGAGATTGAAATGTACTTCCACTGACTTCTGAATTGTTACCATATCCAGATTACTTTGTGAGCTACACCAAGTGGGTTCTGGCCCATGAATGCTTATTCCTTCGCCCCTTAAAGTGCCATACAATGCTGCTGTTCCAGCTTGCATAGGTATGCCTGGTAAGGCTTGCTATGGTTACCATAGAAATGGCAATTTCATTGCAACGATCCATTAGCACATCATAATTTTCCAGTCCTGCCATAGGAAATGCAATAGATGATAGTATCAGTAGAACATCTATGATAACCCATACTTTGTCCCTGTCTTAATTTTCAGGTTGATTATCCAAGTGTCGTTAATGGGAATCGCAGTGAAATTGCAGATAATTCTGATGGTAAGTTACGTATCCGAAAGCCAAAATTAGGCTCCATAAATTCAGCGTGAACTATTGCCACAGCAAGTAATGCTGAAATGAGACTTCCTCTGATGCTTTGAAAAGCTGTGGTTTTCCAACCTTGGGTCTTGCGATGCAAACAACAATGCTGTCTGAACAACGTTCAGTGCTATTGAAGCAGCCTGTTTTAAATTGTGGCGAGATGGACTCACTTCAACAGAATGTTAACGCCACTCCATTGTTCCGACAGAGTTGGATGAACTAGCGAAAGAATCTGAACAGTCTAATGTGGAAGAAGGGAGAGGCGCAAAATTCTCCATCTGGGTGTCGTTCTGTGAAATTTATAATGAGTGCATTTACGACCTGCTGCTCCCAATGTCCAATGATAGAAGAAGGAAGGTGTTGCGTCTGTCACAAGATGTAAAAGGCTGTTCATATGTTAAAGGTAACAAATATCTTAAATCTTTGGTAACCAGTTTCAGTAGCCTTAAAGTGTCCTGCTTATTCAGTGCCTAGGCTGTGTGCAAACTAGCTCCTAATTCAGTGTAATGTTCCTAACTCTTATTTCCTTTAATTTCTTGCTTTAATGGTGAATAATGAACCATTTCTATTTCCTGAAGATCTACAATGGATCCAGGTTTCAAATTTCAAAGAAGCTTTTAAGCTCATGCAACTAGGCCTGAAACACCAGAGTTTTGCTTCCACAAAACTGAATGCCAATTCCAGTAGAAGGTAAGAGGCCGATAGTAAAATCAGGATATGTTCAATGTGTAGTAGCATAATGGTTCACTTTCAGCTTTTACTTGCAAGTTCATGCAACACAGACTTGTTAAAGTAATGCCCAGTACCTAAGGATCCCTACACCGTTCTTGCTCAGATGTGTTTCTTGAAATAATCACTCACATGCTTTTATCTTGTGCTGAACTTTGGGACTTTTAATTATGTGAAGTTTTCTGTGACTTAAAAAATAGTAATGGGTAGGTGATTTCTTGGAGATCCAGTGTGATTTTTAATGTTAAGTACAGTAAGCACACAACACAGGGCTTGCGTTCCAGACGATAAAGCGTAAAGCCAAAATCGCATATGGTCAACACACATTGGGTGCAACGGTGGGTGGGATTGCCAACATATTTTTTCCCCAGACACCCACCCCCTTAAAACAATAATTGGCCAAGTGCATAAAGCTGAATGTGTACAAGTTAAATGTGTGTAAATTGCAGACTTACTGTACTCCATTGGTGAATAGGGCAGTGAAGAGGCCTGCAATATTCTAAAATCCTTATCTGGGATGTTAAAAGAAGTTAATATGCATGGTTACGTATCTTCCAAATAATATAAATATATCTTAAAATCTGTCACTATATACTAGAATGGATGAAGTGCCTCGAGGTTAGGAGCTATTAAGATTTTCAAAATGGCAGAAGGCTGCAATGTGTTCACTGATGTTTAAAGATAGCATTGCTGGCAGCAACATCTGTGTGTTTTTGATCTTTCAGCCACAGTATATTCACAGTGAAAATGCTAAAAATTGATCCTGAAACAACTCATGTGATGCAAGTCAATGAGTAAGTTTTGTATTTCATGTGTTCTCACTGATTAAAATTGTAAGACCGAACAACCTAAATTTCCCACTCCTTTTCTTTATCTCCAGATTATTCCTCTGCGACCTCGCTGGCTCAGAGCGCTGTACACGAACCCACAACGAAGGAGAGAGGTTGAAAGAGAGTGGGAATATTAACACTTCCTTGCTTATTCTAGGCAAATGCATCAGTGCCCTAAAGATGAGCCAGCAATCAAAGTAGGTTCTGGGAAAGCGGTTCACTTCATGTTGAGGGGTGGGGGTGGGGGCTTCTACCAGCCCTCTGCAAAGAGAAGGAAAACACCTGGTGAATGAGAGAAGTATGCATATTCGTCATGCGGATCTCTGCTACCTTTCTTGTAACTTAGGTGTTTAAGAGAGACCAAGACTGCTTAACAGCCTGTTCCTTAACCCTCCCTCCCCCCACCTGACATGATCCCTACAGGATGTGAATCCTAACAAGTGGGAAATGGTGTAAGAAGGGGACAGAAGGCTATAAAGAGCCAGAAATCGCCTTTTCTTTCCAAGCATCACCTTTAAGCCTTTAACCAGTCCTTCCATTTTTTAATCCTTTTGCTAGTCAGGTGAAGCATGATACTTGACCAGTTCTTAATTGGCAGTGCAGTTTCCAAGCAAAAATAATAGATTATTATTATTATTATTATTATTATTATTATTATTAAACTGAACTAAAACATGCAAGTGACAGGGCCACAATGCGATTATAATATATTTAAAAAGCTTTCCCCTGCCCAAGTTACCCAACTTTGCTTGATCAAAGAAGCAAGCCAAAAACCTCCCTGATTGTACAACACTTACTTTAAAAATGGATGCCCAATCCAAGCTTGTTGCATGTCCACCACTTGTTTCCCAGGGAGCACCTGCAGTGTTTTGAAAGGACAGCTGCTGTTCATAAGCGTGAGAGGTACCCAGTGAGATGCTGAATCTGTGTGTGACTGCCCCATGTAGTGAACCACTGCAGGTAGCAGCCTTCTCTGCAAAGAACCCACTCTTCTGCTTTGGAAGGAGTATTCAATGGCTTTCTGTTCTGGCAGAGCCTTCCTTGAACAACCTACTCTGCCTGAGCTCTGACGTACTCACAGATTGTTGGTTTTTGTTTGGTCCTGGCCTACGCTTTGGTCTTGTTATTTGGTCCTAACTACTGACTTTCTCCTATGGCTTCCAGTTTGGGGCTTCCTTCAGGCTGTTGGCTACAACCCATCCTCAATGACAACAATCCTTTACCCCATTGCCTTTCGGATCTGTGTTGAAACTTTTTAAAAACAAACAAACTGGGACGCATGTGGTGAAGAAGCAACAGGCCTGAATGGACCTAAAGCCTTTCAGTCTATGGTGCCTGTTTAAAATGAAGCTTGGCCCCATATCCTAGAAAATCCGCTTGAAAACACTCTTCGAAAAAGTGAGCTGCAGCTGTCTTGTTGGTTTTATTTTTAGGCTGCAGCAGCACATCCCATTTCGGGAAAGTAAGCTGACTCACTTCTTTCAAGGCTTCTTCAGTGGTAAGGGGAAGGTGTGCATGATAGTGAACGTCAGCCAGAGCCCCTCTGCGTATGATGAAACCCTCAACGTGCTCAGGTTTTCAGCGATTGCTCAGAAAGTAAGTGTTCACATTTGTATGAAACTGGAAATAAATGATTGGAGCCACCATGCAGTTAGAGACATGCAAAAGGCAATTGTCAGCTAGCTAGCTTCTGCCCTTAGAGCTCTTTTGAAGGGCACGTGAATGTTTCAGAAGTCAGAGCTTGGTAGGACATACTTGCAAACAAGGAAGTACAGGATTGTAGTCCTAGTATTGGAATATTAATGGTCCATTCAAACAGGATTGTTACCTATCCTAGCTGAAATTCTTAACTGCTTTTGGGCCATCTTATACTTTACATTATGACCCCTGAGAAAAGTGTGTGTGTGTGTGTAGGAATTTAAATGCCACACATTTGCTTTCTTACCAATACCTGAAAGAGGATGGAAAATGTGGTTAATTATGGGACTAATCTACACGAGTGACGAGGGGGGGGGGCGAAGAGGAAAAACAAATCACCGGTTTTCAAGAACTGATACACGAAGAAGTATCCTTGGCAGCAGCTGCTTATACAAATTAACTTGTGTTTCCTATTCTGTAAGCAGGTCATTAAGTGGTATCTTAAATCAAGTACACATCTTCTCTAAAATGTGAAGGCCTTACACAGATATTACCAACCTAGGAAACTTCAAATGTAAACAACCAAATGTCCCCCCCTTCCAAATCACTGTAACGCCTATTCTGAAGTGTCAACTCGCCTTCCTTATAATCTCAATTACTGCAAATAACTCTTGTGATATTCATATAAAACAAATCCTTCTGCATCCACAACCTGTGTGCTTTCTGCAAAGTTGATAAATTGTATCCATGTCTGGTGATTGTGTTGACTCCCCAAGCTTTTAGTTGATAGGCAAAAGCTCACCTAAGGTGCCACATATATGGATGATGCTAAACAACAGAGTTAATGATTTGCCAATCTGTAGCGGAGGATGGGAGGGAAATGCAGCCCACCTAGCCTCTGCATCTGGCCCTCAGGCTTCTCCCCAGGCCACGTGCTTCACCAGCCCTGCTCTGCCTTATCCTCCAGTGCCTTTCACCTTGACTGTGTTATTGGAACTGTGATCATGTCCCTTTCCTGCCTGGATGGAGAAGGTTGCCTGGTTATAAAATGCAGTGCTCCCATCTTACTGTAAAATGAGACCTAGCACCTTGACATTAATGACCTAGAGGGGCAGTGGGCTCTGTCTTGTTGGGGGTTTTCAGAACGAGGCCAGACAGCCGTTACTTGGGGTGTTCATTCAGTGTGTTGAGCTAGCTGGATGGCCTGCAAGGAGGTTTTTGGCTACCTAGATGGCATGCAAGACCCCCTCCACCACCTCTGTTTCTGTGTCATAATAAAGAAGCTATATGGCATGGGTTTGTGCTGGAAGAAAGCATGGATTCTGGAAATCCTTAAAACAAGCAGGGGTTTGTTTTGGCAGGAAGCTTTAATAGCTAAAACCACTGTCACAAACTGGCTTTCATATGTTTTTTCCTTCCTTCCTAAATAGGTAATAGTCTTAGATTCCAACGATTCTCCCCCAGAAGAGTCACTTGAGCAGATGGCTGTCAAAGCTGAATCTGAAATGAACACTGAAGAAGATGTGCGTTTACCCGTTAAAAGAGCAACTGTACTCTGGGAGAGGACTTTGGAGGATGTGATGGAAGATGAAGAGGAGGGGGAGGGGGAAGAGCTAGAAGAAGATGGCAGTGGGATGTATGATGTAAACTCTGTGGCAGAAACCAGACTTGACAAAGAGGCTGAGCCTGAAGAAATGGGAGATGTGGGAGATGAAGACAGTGACGTTGTCATTGGAAAAGAAAAGTACCAGGTATGCCCTTGTGACAGGAATAACTATGTGGATCTGTTGCAGCAAAAAGGAGGAATGTTTGAAAATAAGAGCCACTGAGTTAATTTGGGGCATTTACACTCCGCTTCTCTAAGGTGTTTCATACTCCAGTCTGCTTACATTTTTTAAAATGAACGTAGCAGCCAGTTTGAAATCAATAAAGATGCACCGTCAAATGATCTGATGTCACGATAATACCTTTTTTGCCTGCTTGGTTTGAAATCCAGGTGCGTGGGTGAAGGCAGGCACAACTTGCAAAGTTTCGGTAGTCAGCTGACAAGCAGGTCCTGCAAAGTGCTTTGTAAGGGGCTTTGCAGGATGGCTATTATGAAGCCCTATGCAAAGGGCTGTGCAGGCATGATAGGTGGGACCTGCAGATGCCCTTTGGACTGAGCCAGGCCTGTCCCACGCTTAAGGTTCTATATGAGATTGGGTGTAGGGCAGGGCGCAATGGCTTGACTGATACAGTCTCGAGAGCCAAATGAGGTGGTTCTCCACCATTGCCACAGGTTAAGGCTTGGGATTCAGTGTCCTCTCAAACTTGGTAATTCAGTTCCAGGGCTTCCTGCCTTTCTATAAACCATTTTAGGTTTTCCAAGTCTCCCTAGTGATTCACTAGAATGCATTTTTACGTCTGCCTTTCTTGTGACTCACAACGTGAGAAGCCACAGGCTTTGGGGCTCCCTGTAAACAAAATGACATGATGCGCCACGACAATGAATCCCTAAACATGCCTTCCACGTGCTGACTCTGCTCCCGGTGCTCCTGTTTAGAGGCTGCTTGCTATAATAGAAGATCTGAAAAACAAGCTGATTGCCGAAAAGAAGGACAAGCTGCTCATGGAGCTGAAGATCCGTGAAGAGGTCATCCAGGAATGCGCTCAGTATTTTGGAGAAAGGGAGAGCCATTTCAAGTAAGTTTGCTGATCTTGTATTTCTGGAGGGCTTGCCAGCATTGCTTTAATGTTCGGGGTTGGCATGCATCCACATACAGCCCAATCCAGCAGCCAGCTGGCTAGGAACTGTGCGCTGAAACCCAAGGGAACAAGGCACGCTTAATGTGTGTGGCTTCTTTTTCTGCAAACATGTCAGCTTTCAAGTTGCCTGGTTGGAAACACCCCCTTGTGCATCTTGCTCCACTGTGGTGGAATACAGAGCTCATAAATCTTAAGGCCCTCTTGGGCAGCAGACTTGGGTTCTTCTGGCCCTTCCATTCCCTTGAGGGCACACAAAAGGTAATAGCTGCACTGAGGTATCTTCTTGTTGTTACTCTTATTCAGAGTGTAGGATTCGCCATAAGCCACATTCCTCTCCCTGCTTTCCATTCCCAGATGTGTTTTGGCTACAGATATTTTAAAGCAGCTCCCATTTACAAGTACAGGCATTTTCTTTATGCCCTCTACCATTCTATTGTCTTAAAACCTGCACCAGCAGTTGGTGCTTCCCAGGAGCCCAGGGGCTTACCATCATTGCTCTTCCTGACATTTTGCTTTTTGCTGCTGCTGTCATCCTCTGGAGCAGGATGGAGCAGGTTCTCTTTGGGAGAACCATTTGACATGTATTTCATTTCCGTCACTGGTTAAACTTAGGACAATTGTTGGCCGTACGCAAGAAATCATGGAGGACAACTGCGAGGAGCGCATGCAGATTTACAAGGGCTTGGTGAAGGAATGCATCCCACTGCCAAGTAGAGAAGAAGCTGATGAGACTCAAAAGGTACAGCCTGATAAGACTGGGAATGTCAGTAATCTTATATTCCACCTTGAACCTCTTAAGAGATGTATTTCTGAAGTTTAGCTCTCAAACTCACTGGGATCCTAATGTAAAAATGGCACCCAAACCAATGTGGTTGTAGAGGTCTTGCTGTGCCAACAAGGTCAGACTGTATAGTTCTGCTTCCTGAAAGACACTTGAGATGCTCACAGTTTGAGACTTCAGGGTTCTTTCCAAAGGTAAAGCCCCCTTTCTACCTGAAATATAGACATTTCAACAGATAGGTTAGCTAAGTCTAACCGCTGGGTCCCCTGATTTTGAATGCATTGAGGAAGAACAAGAAAGTGCAGCCGTACAGAAGGACACATCTCAATTGTAGAACTTCTGCTTTGAATGCTGAAGTTCCCCGGTTCAATTCTCAGCATCTCCATGTAAGTGCAGGAAGAGAACCCTGACTGAAATCCTAGAGAGCAACTTGGCCAAGTTTCACCTGCACAAACTCTACTTTATGTGGCTGAAGGCCAGCTGGTTGAAATCACACAGACCCAGCGGAGAACTTAAATGCTCTTTTTGCACAGGGTTTCCTTGGCAGGGAAAGAGCTTTTGAGCTCTCAGACCTGCTTACCCCGGGCTTTGGAGAACTTGGACCAGCCTTGCAAGATTCACAAGAGCCTCCCAGAACCTAGCAAGTAATGGAGAGCATAGAAACTCTCTGCACTGCTTGGGATGGTAAAACCTATTTAGCACACCATCTCTGGAAGGTGAGATAGCTCACGCAGGGGCAGTTTCAAGGGGTTGGTTTGAGTATATGCGTTGTTACATATACCCGCCATCCCCTGAACAAAGCCCTTGTGTACGATGCAAGTTTCCTGTACTGAGCTAGATGGTGCACTGACTCTTGAAGATGCCATATACAATGCTGCTTTAACTTGAGTGTCAGCCCTCATCATGCCAAATTAGCTGGGGTATATGAGCAACGTTGGCTGGTCTACCAGATTTCATGAAGGACCCTCCATTCTTGGCTCTCTCCATCTCCCTCCAGAGGACTTTTCCAGTGGTCCTCTGGTGTGATATTGCCTCCTGGTGGCCAGTGAAGCTCCTCTATGAGCAATGAATGAATTACTCTTTATTTGTGCAGCCATCGGCCATAGCAACAAAAGAACAATGTGATATACAAAGAACAGAAATAAAAAGACAATTATATAAAACACACTTTAGGGTCCTGAATCAACAGCCAAATAGTGGCCCTTATTCTGATTGCCCCAGGTAAAAACCTTGCAACCTTTGTTGTCATCTGCTCATCTTGATCTGCCAAGAGAAAAGAGACTGTGGCAGTGGTTGGGCGACCCGGAATGGACAATAAAAGAGGGGTGATAAGCCTGTATGAGCAAATTTTCATTGTTCCGTTTTATTTTTGTGTGTTTCTTTCAATAAGGGAGCGGAAGCTAGAGAATCTGGAAATCCAGCTCATTTTTCCTGCATGGTCGAGTCACTGCAAGAAAATGTCACTGATATTAAGCAGCAGGCCCAAAGAGCGTATGGGATGCTTAGTGCCTTAGAAGCGCCCCAAACAACCATTGAGCGTCTTGAAAAGCAGTTGGCAGAGGTCACAGCTGCGTTATCTCAAACCCGGGAGGAGCTCTTGGCCAGGAAAGAAGGTAGGTATGATGGAGAAACTTTATAAAAGTATTGACTAGGATTTAAGAAACAAACAGCCAGTTCCATGCACCCAACAGGACTGGCCTTGTGTTTCTTGGCTAGCAGTCTCTGAGGGCTTTGTGGGGGCTTTTGGCGCCCTCCAGAACTATGGCTTATTTTAGGGGTACGGCTTATATTTTGCAAATGTGAAAAAATCCTGCTATGGCTTATTTTATGACTACGTCTTAAAATAGGGGAAACACGGTACTTTAAAGTATCAGACTTTGAAGTATCAAATACAGAATGTGGTTAGGACGTCTAATGCATTTCCAAGCAAATTTGAGCATTTCTTTCCACGACATGTATTTAATGTTAACTTTTAATCACTCTATTACAGAGGTGACAAAACAGGAGAATAAACTGAGTGAATCTGCTAAAGTGGTTCAAGATGCTACTCAGGTAAAGTGTGTTTAGATTTCTTTAATATCTGCCTTTGCAATAGGAGTCGCCAACTTTTCTGGACATTCTGGTTTTGAGTTTTGGGTACCAGTCACAAAATGGCTGTCAGGGGGCTTAGCATAGCACAAAAGGACTGTTATGAGGGGAGGCATGGCATAACACAAAACTAGTTATAGTATAGTTATTGCTGATCCCCACCCTGCCCCGCCTGCCATGAGAACCTCATGCTTGCCATGGAAAGTCAACTATGTCTGCTGGTCCTCATTGTAGAAATTGTTGTTGTTGTTGTTGTTGTTGTTGTTGCCAGAAGGGAGGAGCTCTAAACCCATAGCTTATGAAGCTGTGAAAAATCACCTGGACCTGGCCTACAATTTGCCTCACTGCATGTTGAGTTTCCAAATGGCCACATATTGCAGTGCATTGTCACGTCTAATCCTTAACTTATTTACCTTCTCCTTAAGAAAATGGCTCTTCAGAACAAGCGCATACAAGAGCTAGGTGAAATTGTGGAGGAAAAGGATGATGAAATAGCAAGGCTGAAAGTCCTGATAAATCAGCTGGAGGCGATCATAAAAGAGTCTGTGAGTGTTTAATTTTCCACTTGTTAATCTCAAAAGTAGCAGTTGCATGTTGACATAGTGGTGCCAAATTAAAATGCTGTCCCAGAGCAAAACTGGGCTCCAGAAGCCACATGCTTAGTACGGTTCCCCCAAGGGGGACTTTAAAGAGCTTTATTTTTTGAACAGCAAGCCTTCAAGTCTCCTCACAAAAACACTCTTAAAGTGGAAACTTTCAGAAAAGGTGTTTTGTGATAAGACACGATTTCCTGCTGTTCAAAGAAAGTTAAACACACACGCTGCATGCTTAAGCCTTTGGGTGTGTCTCAAATAGCTCTATGGCTCCTGGATTCCCGACTTAAAACTTGTTACTTGTATTTTATGTTACCATTAAAGCATAATAGGATTTGCCTTGCTGCCTTTGGACAGAGCAAATGCATTTTTGTTCCCAGGGCCTGGTCTGAAAGCACATGATGTAGCAGCAGCATTTTAGAAGCTAGGCAGGTCAGGTTCTTGGGAACACCATGTATAATGTCTTGAAAAGAAAGCTTGGCTATAAATGCAGTCAAATTTTCCTTAGAAAAGCACCAACTTTGGATTTCAAGAGGGGCAGAGGATGATCTGATTAAAATTCATGAGGTACCTTAAGGCAGATTTTAAAATGGCAGCAATGTGCAAGGAAGACTGGTCAGACTTTGGAGGGCGGAATGGGGAAGATGGTAGTAAGAGTGAACGGCAGAGGGAGGAAAGGGGGGGGAATGTATTTTTCTTTTTCGCAAGGGGCTTCAATGTGTGTCAATCACAGCAGTTTTCATCAAAATAGAAGAAATTCCAAATTCTCAAGTGGAATCATGTCTTCTATTTAATGTAATCTTCCACAAAGTGAGGCCTTCCCAGTTTCTTAGGGCTCCCAACTCCCATCAACCTGCATTTATGGCCAATGACCAAATCTGATGGGAGTTGTCATTCAGCAACATCTGGAAGGCCAAAGGTTCCCCACCTCCTCTCTTAAGGCAATGTGAGAGCTGCTGAGGGAGTGGAAGACAACAGTGGTCTCTAGCCACTGACTCATTGGTTATTCAAGCACCAGATGGGAGTTCTAGTCCATAAATTGAAATGGCTATACAGTGGTACCTCGGTTTTCAAACGTAATCCATTCCAGAAGCCCGTTCAACTTCTGAAAAGTTCAAAAACTGAAATTCAGTAGCCAACAGCTAGGATTCAGGGTCTTGCACTCTGCGGAAGCCGTCTTTCCTGTTTGATTTCTGAGGCGCATTCAAAAAACCGAAGCAGTTACTTCTGGGTTTTCGGTGTTCAAAAACCGAAATGTTTGACTTCCGAGACGTTCGAAAACTGAGTTACCACTCTACTAAATTTCCATCCCTTTTTATATTAATGCAGGAGAGCACAATAGCCAGTATTAAACGACAAATGGCGCAGGAAAACGCTACCAGAGAAAGCTGCTCCTGTTCTGGTCAGCCTGTGGGGAACTGTGTGGGTGGCAGAAGAAAACGATGCTTAGAAGATGCAGAGGAGGTGGAAGGTCCACCTGCGAAGCAAGGTATCATTTCCTGTTCTGCAGATGCAGAGGCTCGTGAGGTCAAAAGCTAACTTCTTGTTAGCAACCCAGCATAAAGGAAGGGTTGCGAAGAAAGCCGACAGTCAAATCAAACCAGGACATGCATCTTGCCTGAACTCTGTTGCTTATTGTTTTATTTTATACAAGTCTGAAATAAAAGTGTCTTAATTGCAAACTTCCTTTTGCATGTTGTGTCTATTCCTCATAGAGTAGGTGTAAGCTATCCTTCTGCTGCATGAGCTATCCTCTGTTTAGTGAATCTGCTTGTTCAGTTCCTGTGTGCATGTAACTTGATTTTTCTATGTGTTCTAGTCAAAAGAATTGTCCCAAATATTTTCTGTGTAGGTCCAGCATGATGTTCCCTAACAAAGCTTAAGTATCAGGTGTCTTCTGCAGGTTCCCACCTCTCTTCCATGTTGTTCCGTCCTTTTCAGCTTTTGCATGGTGCACAGCAGTGTTATAGCCACACTGAGGTTAAACAGGCCATGGTTAGCGTTATTTGCCAGGTATTTGAGTCAGCCAAAAAACATTGCTAGAGAACCAACTGAACAAACAAAATCGCTTTGCGCAACGTGCAACACATCCTACCAATATGAAGGGGACCCCCCACAATGATCTGTTGATGTTTGTGTTTAATTTTCTTTTTACTTTTAACTTCTTTCTAACTTTTTATGACTTTATTGTCTCTCCTTACATTTTCACATTGTTGTAAACCGCCATGATATATTTTAATGACATAACATATAAATGTTTTTTATAAATAAATTGAGAAACATCTTGTACTTGGTCCCAGTGCCTAGAGCTGAAGAAATCACATTCTGGGCCTTCGGTAGGAAAATTATTCAGATGATTCTTTGCCTTTTTAAAGCACGAAAGTGGTTCTTGTAATGTGAACATGGTATTTACTGGTAAAACATCTCAAAGCAGGATTACTCAGTATGGCAAGACCAGAAACAAAGCTAGCCAATAAATAACTGTAACTTAAAGGATAGTATTTAACTCCGTTTACAGTAACACTGTTAAAGTAAGCTTCCTAGGTCCTTGCCCAATGATGATGCTCATATATTTTTAGGTGTTGTAGTTGCCTGAACCGAACTTTAGAATGGAGCAGAAATTAAAGAAATGATCTCCAGCTGTGTGAAAGCACATGGATTTCTTGAGTGAACTTGTACTATCCAACAATCTTTTTATTAGCCGCAGATCTTCTGGAAAATATTTGCTTGGTATTGGCTTACTGTTGGATAGAAGTAACTATCTTTTTTAAAAATTTTGTAGGGTCAGTTATCAACCAGTCTAAAGATGCCACAGAGACAAAGAACACCAAAGAAATGCAAGAAATGAAGGAAAAGGGAGCAATGATGGCATTGCAAGAAATCAATCAAAAATTAGAAATGCAGTTGGCTATGCTCGGGAAGGAGATGGAAAAACAGAAAAACGAGAATGAGGGCTTTTCTAGAAAGATAGCCAGCTTGTGTCAGGAACAGTTTTCTTCTGAAGAAAGGGCTTCTATCTTAAGCAGGCAAATCCAGCAGCAGCAGGCTAATTGTGAGAAGATAATGGCTGAAAAAGTTCTGCTGAAAGATGAAACTAAGGGTCAAGAAGAGAAAATTCAGGCTCTCCTTCGAGAATTAGAGGCTGCCAGCCAAAATATTGCACAGAAAAAATCCAAGGTAAAAGAAGTTGAGGTAAAAATAAGCGAGTTAAGCAAGCTAGACCCACAGTGCCTCACTGTGGATGTTGACTTGGCAAATCAAACAGAGAAGGCAGAGATTCCCAAAGAAGAGCCTGAGGAGACTCTGGCAACTGCTGTTCGAAAGAGCTCCTTTCATTGCAGCATTGAAATTATCTGGGAAATAAGCAAGCAGATCATTCACGCTTCTTCTCAAAAGAGCGCCCGTATTGAAGACCTCTTCCAACAAGTTGACCAGTTGCAGAGGCGGGCCTCAGATGCTGAGGATCAGGCATCTCGGCTAAAGTTAGAGCTGAGCGAAATGACCAACCAAAGGGATGTATCCTTGCAGGAAAAGGAATGCCTCCTGAGTCAGTTAAGGGACCTGCAACAGGAAAACCTGTGTTATGCTGAAAAATGCAGGGAAGAGCAAAACAGAGCCCTGGGCTATTTAGAGACAGTTAAAAAAACTGATGGCCTGTTGGAAGAGTGTAGGGCGAAAGAGGCTGGAATAGCATCTCTGGAGCAGGCACTGAAAGAAAAAGAATCTGCAGTTTTAGCCATGGAAAGAGAGGTGAAAGACATGCAGGAGAAACTCAACGTTTCAGAATCCGTATTGCACAGGTTAAGTGACCAGGAATCTCAACTGAAGGCAGAAGTTCTAGAGTTGAGGAATAATTTGAGAACCGTTGAAAAGGATAATGAAGAATCGAAGCAAGCAATGGAACGGTAAGAAACTATTTTATCTTCCTAAAATGCAGGCATGAGCATAAAAGGATGTCAGTTCTTGTATTGCTCTGTTTACAGTTCTTTTTCCCAGGTGTGGTTTACATTGTGGTGGTCTCTATCCCGACATTGCCCGGGGTCAGGTCCCCATTCCACCCTTTTAGCTTCAGTAGTTGAATTGCATTATGTAACAGAGTTATTGATTGGCCCTTATGGTTTTATTGCAAATGGGTGTTGTGTGCCGTCTGTGAAGAGACAGCAGTGAGAAAAATACAATGAAAACATATGTGTCTTCAGACTGTTCTGAGCCGTTTTTTAAAGTTATGAGCTTTACCTTTGCAAGCTGTTCTAAAATAGTGTAGATTAAATTGAGGAGTGTGTAATAAAGGCATGACGAAGGCTTCAGACATGTGCCGTTTCTCTGGGAGTAAGCCCCACTAATCAAGAATGGGATTGCTTCTGAATAAGCAAGGTTGGGATTAGGCGGAACATTTTTTAAAAAGGCTTTGAAAATAGGTTCATTGGATTTGAACACTGTTGGGTAACTGATGTCCCTGATGGGTAAGGGGCACATGGCACAGGCAGTTAGTGACTTGTGGCGGCACCTCCACCACCCTGGGGAATTGTGGTTGTCCTATTGGCCTGCCAGGTCAGCTCAGGAAGACCTCCCTCATTCATGATCTGATTATGGTTGAGGAGGATGATCCTGGTCTATATCACTGTGAGCAGGGCAGAATTGGTCTCACTCTGTTGTGCCCACCTGAGTACTCAGGGCAGCATCAGGGCAGATTTGAGAGTCAGCAAGGGGGAGTTGCTGTGGTCTATAGAAATCCCCCCTCCTTTCTGTCCAGTGGGTGGGTGGGTTCAGAGTGTGTGTTTCTGGCGTTGGGCAATTGGGACAGATTAGGGATTCTGCTGGTTTACTGCCCGCCTCGTTGCCCAGCAGTCTCCCTGCCTGAGCTGGCTTCAGAGGCCATGTTAAGGACTCCCAGACTTCTTGTTTTGGGGGATTTCAACACCCATGCCAAGGCGACTGACTCTGGGATGGCTTGGGATTTCATGACTGCCATAATGAATGTGGGGTAAACATGCTGCTAGCCCAATGCATATGGGAAGCCACACTCTGGCCCTTGTTTTCTCAACTGGGCAGGAACCCCCATCGTTCTACCTGGACACTGAGGTCCAGCACCGAGGGCTTCTGGCGGTTCCCTCACTGCAAGAAGCGAAGCTACAGGGAACCAGGCAGAGGGCCTTCTTGGTGGTGGCGCCCACCCTGTAGAACGCCCTCCCATCAGATGTCAAAGAAATTAACAGCTATCTGATGTTTAGAAGACATCTGAAGGCAGCCCTGTTTAGGGAAGTTTTTAATGACTGATGTTTTAATATATTTTTAATCTTTTGTTAGCCGCCCAGAGTGGCTGGGGAAGCCCAGCCAAATGGGCGGGGTATAAATTATTATTATTATTATTATTATTATTATTATTATTATTATTATTATTATTATTTAAAAGTGGGGGATATTGACATCAGATCACTTTCTGTTGAGATATAGGCTTTTAGCACCTTTTCCCTCTCTGTGGAGGCAAGGGACCTATTAGGGTGGTTGCTCTCAGAGGCTGATGGAAACAATGGGTTTTCAGACAGATATGAGGGATTTTCTAGATGATATGACTGGTGCTCCTGTCAAAGGCTTGGCCAACCTTTGGAGCATCCTCCCAGGCAATTGACAGATCATGATGGTTTTACTATTCATTGCCGAAATGTTCTTGCTGATGAAGTTTTGCTTCTGTTTTATTGTGTCTATCTTTATGGGTTATTGTACGCCTTTTATAGTAATGTGTTCATTTTTTCCCAATTTTGTGTTAACGTTATGCTTCTGACTTTATGTTATGCAATTTCATTTTATGTTATTTCATTCTCTTAAAAAATTGTAAGCTGCTTGGAGAGTTGTGTGGCAAGTGACCAATAAATTAAATAATTAATAATAATATTATAATATTTCTACCAGGCTTGCTCAACCTGGTTGGAAAGTGCTAACAATGGTGGCAATAACCGAGGCTTGGCTCATGCAAGCAGATGAATTCCACCGAGGCTTTAGTAGGGAATTTGCTGGGTGAGAAGTGCATATTGAACCAAAGAATCTGCAGTTAATAAAAGCTCCTGGAAACCCCGATTCTCTTCTGCTTCTTGACTTCCTAGAATTAAGCCCCAAGGCTTAAAGAAAGAAATTCTCAAATAATTCCCACCCCCCCACCCCTGCCCTCGCTGCTTTTTCTTTCCAGGTTGAATAAGGAGCTCTCTGAGAGCACAACTTTTTCCTCCTGTCTACAAACAGAAATCCAACAGAAAAATGAAGAATATGCTGACCTGAAAGAGAAACTCGCTGATGCCAAAAAGCAAATCGAGCAAGTTCAGAGACAGGTTTGTAGGAGGAGCAGTCAGGAAAAAGCACTTTCTTTAATTTATATAATTCTTTAATATATATCAATAGATATCATTATTGTACCGCTGGAATTAGACCACTTGCTCTTTATGCAAACTGCTTTGAGCACAGATGTGTGTATATGGAAAATGCAATCTAGAAATGAATTTGACCATGAGGAAGTATGTCCTCCTGACAATCTTTCCCAGTCAGCTGGGGAGTGCAAGAGATTGAGTGCAAGAGGTGGTGGGGTTTGGCGCCATCCAGTGCTGGCTGCTGGTCTGTTAGCTAAGAGAGAATTGGGTGCCCCCACCCCTACTGGACACCATTAATCTTACAGTATGCTTTGCTGGTGCACTTTGTTTCTATGTCCTGCTCCTCGTGCTCCAAGTTGCAACCAAAGCGGGCAACTTTGAACCATGCAGTTGCTTGTGGCTTATATGTGCAGAAAAAATAATACAGCATCAAACACCTACAGAGACCTGAATCTCCTTGCAGGTGGGGGACATGCGTGCTGAAGAGAAACTACTACGGAATAAAGTCAGTGAACTTGAAAAGGCCAAAACCCAGCTATCTGAAGAGCTGGTCATCAAGCAGCGAACTATCCAGGAATTTAAGAAGGTACTTGTTGTTGTTGTTGTTGTTGTTGTTGTAATAATAATAAAAATCATGTCTGCTTTTGTGTAATACTGTGAGAACTCCCTGCATAACAAATACAGAAGTCATACCTCTGGTTGCGAACGTGATCCGTGTGGGAGGCACGTTTGCAACCTGCAGCATTCGTAGCCTGAAGCGCCACGTCTGCGCATGCGCGTAATGTGATTCGGAGCTTCTGTGCATGCGCATGACGTCGTTTTGTGCTTCTGCGCGAGTGCTGAAACTCGGAAGTAACCCGTTCCAGTACTTCCGGGTTTGGCGCAGTCCGCAACCCGAAAATGCGCAACCCGCAGCGTTCATAACCCGAGGTATGACTGTATAGGGATTAAGCATATGACTAGGCTGTCCTCGGCCCTGACTGGTTGTGGCTGATGGGAGTTTTGTCCAGCAGCTTAAGGCTATGTTCTGCTACCCCTGTTGGACACAGAATACCTGCTGTCGGGAATCTCAACTGGGGAGGGTGCTGTCACATGCATGTCCTGCCTTCAGATTTCCCATAGGCACCTGATTGGCCACTTGTGAGAACAGGAAGCTGGATTAGATAGACCTTTGGTCTGACCCAGTAGAATTCTTAGCATTCGTTACCCCTAACTTAAGACATACCTCTATCGCTGTCTGTTCCCTATATTATGGATGGGATAATACAGGTACTTTGCACTGGCCCCGTGAGGATTTCAGAGGTTAATGAAGCATGTTGAACACTTTTTAAAATGCAAAGTGTCAAGAAGCATTTACACAAAACAGATCTCAAATAAGATCAGGAATAGGTCAAGAACCTTTGTGTGCCTATGCCCGTATATGTTGTCTCTATGCTGCACGGGTGCTGGCCTTTTTTCAGTCTTATAATGAATTTTCCACTGTGTGGATGCACCTCTCTCCTGCATCACTATAATCCAGTAGCCTTCAGACCTGGGACCCATCTTTTTAACCCAAACCTGCATTGAGATACCTGTTTAATTTCTCCCCATATATTTGTTTGCTGGTGGTACTGCTGTTTCACCCCATCTTGGATCGGGGATGATCTAGTTGTAATTCCCAACCCACCAGTTGAAGACCGATGCATCAATCTACCTTCCAGGTCTGCTGACTTTGCCATAGGTGAAGCCAGAGTTTCACAGTTGAGCTCAGTTTTAGAGTTAAGCTTATGCTACTGAAAAGTTAGGCTGGATCTTGCCCTTCATCAGCATTAAGTTGGTTCAAAGGAAAACTGTTCAGCAGAGTTTATTTCTTAGATTGTTATTGTGTAACAAGGCTTTAAATTTATGGACAGCTGTTGATATTGATGTAGTTTTCATTTTTGCACATATGCACCGTTTCCCCCTCTGTGTCCAAATTAGGAAGAGCTGAATAAGAAACTTGAGGAAGCTTTGCAGCAGTATCAGAAAGCATGCAAGGGTATGTAATGACCAGAGTTTGTATATTTTATAGAGAAGTGTGCCCTAATTTTGGTTTATGCAAGTTGCTTATTGTGTTCACAGTGTTGAATGTTTTTGTTCTGGACTATTATTTCAGTAGTCAAACCTTGCTATTTTTAAATATTGAGTTTGGCTGCGGCTCTAGACAAGTACAGTGGTACCTTGGTTCTCAAACTTAATCCGTCCTGGAAGTCTGTTCCAAAACCAAAGCGTTCCAAAACCAAGGCACGCTTTCCCATAGAAAGTAATGCAAAATGGATTAATCTGTTCCAGACTTTTAAAAACAACCCCTGAGACAGCAATTTAACTTGAATTTTACTATCCAATGAGAAATGAAAGCAATAAACAAAGTACTGCAGTCACTCACTCAATCAATCAATCAGTAGCTGAACTGCGTTCCACACGGTCACAAAAACAAAACAAAAAGAGCCACGAAAACACAAAATAAATAGCAAAAACAGACAGACCTCAGCGTAACACTCAAATTAGAAGCGTAACACTCAAAATGGATCATGTTCAGCTTCTGAAAAAAGTTTGCAAAAGTTTGCTATGTTTGGGTTCTAAGTTGTTTGAGTAGCAAGGTGTTTGAGAACCAAGGTACCACTGTATGTCAGTATTCGTTAATCTTTTTTTTATAGATCTATGTTCCAAAGAGAAAATCATTGAAGATATGAAACTGACTTTGGAGGAGCAAGAACAGACTCAGTCAGAACAAGACCAACAACTTGAAGCCAGGTTTGAAGAGAATAATAAACTCATGGCAGGTAAGTTATGAGGACAGGACAAGCTCCTTTACCCCCTTTTCTGAGCCCAACCTTCCCCCATCCCTTTGGTAAACGTGTGTGTGTGTCTGTGTGTATCAAAATATATATTTATAGTTAAATTTTTGTCAAAGCTTCTGTTGAATTTGAGAGGCATAGCCTTGTTAGTCCTTTATAGCAGCTTGAAGACTAAAGGTTTTGCTATGGCATAATAAATGTTCATGAAGTAGAGCAGGGCTAGGGACGATATGATGCAACCTGGCAATTTTGGAGGATACAGACCTTCTAAATAAATACGGTAATATTAAATAATGTTAAATTGGTACTGGGTGGTGGTAGGGAAGAGAAGGAAGTGGAGTAGTTGAATGTCATGCAGTGCAAAAAGTACAGTCTCTGACAGTACATTTCAAGTTGAAATAGCTGAAATCCAAGCACATATGAGCAACTTTTAATAACAGAGAAATGCTAGAATCCACAGTTGGGAAATACTTTTATTCGGTCCAGCCAAAATGACACAGAAGCAAGTTCAAGTTCTCCAGAACTCTTCACTGGGCAAGATGTTAAATAAATTGGGATCGGGGTGAGAAACGAAGGAGAAAGTCCAAAAAAAAATCCCTCCGTCAATGCAGTTTATGCAGCCTCTTACATTGTTATAAATGTATCTCCCCCTGTAGATCTAGAAGCATGGAGGAAAAGGTACCATGACCTAGAGGAGCAAATGAGGAGTCTGGCACAACAGAAGGTTAACACAGAATGTGAAAAAAGCAAAGAGTTGCTCTGTGAAGAGCTAAAAAAGCTGCAAGAGAAGCTGAAGGTAATGTTTTGGTTGCTGTTATGGTTTAAAGATTTCTACATGGCTTTGTTGCAAACCACTTGGAGGACCTCATTGCCACCTGTCCTACCTGTTGTCAGAAGAATATTAATAAACTGCTACTGGATAATCTTGGCAGTATTTTCTGAGGGTATAAGGAGCAGGTAAGCCTGAGCTTCTAAGACCTGTGTGTCTGGAACATCATTATCCAGGTGGTTTAATGATTTCCCACTTGGTGTGAGTCTCTCTTACTCGAGCTCACCTTAGTGAAACGGGTTGTTTGGCCCATCATGAAGGAATAGTGTTACCTATGTAAACTACCCAAATGCATGTGCAACTTGCACCTTTGACTGAACCAAAAGTATCTGGAAATGTGCATTTGCATGGCCTGCTAATACTGGCATGAGCAAGTTCCTGCTGACTCCAGTAACTTAGAGCTACAAGTGGGTTCTTCTTAGGGCTTCACTGGGCTCTTTATTTCTTCAGCTGCTGTAATTTCTTTCCCTGAACCTAGAGCCTTCTGAGGTGTAGTAGGCAAGTGGAAAAAGGATTGTTGCATCCATACAGCTGAGAATCCTAAAGCTTACTTAGTTCTTCATTTCATTCCTGGTAACAATGCTTGGTGTCCCATTACAACACACACAAAAAAACTTACTAAGGATTAATAATTGGAATAAGAGGCATAAAGAACAAGGCAAATCAAAGAAAATACGCAACACTGATATTTTATACAATTATTAAAGGTCAGGATATTATTCATCCCAGGTCATATATTTGATAGGAACTTATACCAGGATCACAGATCGTAAATGAGGGGTGCCTTCTTTGTTAAAGATATGCCAGCTGCACTGATGTCATGATCCGTAGTAACCTATTTTTTCCTTCACTTCTCACTTCACTCTTTGGGCCCTTAGCCTCATGCTGTCCCCCCCCCCCCATTTGTGCATTTCATTGAAGTTTCATTGCACAGCACTAGGGGAACTGCTTAGTTGGGTACCACCCATAGTTACCATGACAACATTATTTGGGTGGGATCTGCCCTTCATGAGAGTTGTTCATGAGGCTGTGTACAGTTTCCCAGACTGGTGAAATGGAAGCTTCAAATTTCTCCCCTTTGCATGCAAAAAGGAGAGTGGGCAAAAGAAGAGCATGCAAACAGAAGGCTTGCTATTGTGGTATTCACATAATGCTAAACCATGGTTTGGCACTGCCTCTGAATGCAGCATAGCTTTGGAACTACTGTACAAATAACTCAGCAAGGGTCCTTCATGTTGGTAGACTGACATTTTTTTCCTGTAGAAAAGAATAACACGTTCTTTCCAAACCGTGTGACAGCTAAAATTTTAACATTTTGACAGGAATATGAAGAACAACAGAAAATAGATCGCAAAAAGTGGCTGGGGGAAAAAATGGCTCTCATAACTCAGGCAAAAGAAGCAGAGACTCACCGTAACAGAGAGATGAGAAGATTTGCTGGAGACAGAGAACATCATGTGAAGCAGATGGAAGAAGCAGTGAGTAACCATGAGCTCCTAGTGCACAAACCAGTTCTAAATGGAAGGGTCAAACAGTAGGTGTATACAGGAGGGGTGTGCTAAGAAGTAAGTCCTACTGTGTTCAGTGGGATTTACTTTCAGGTAACTGGGTGTAGGATTCTTCAAGCAACTCGGGGGTGACAGAGATACTTCATTTTATCCTTGTGACAATCCTACAAGGCAAGTTAAGCTGAGAGATGGTCACTTGCCCTAAATTGCCCTTTTACCTCTGGTCCCACTCCAGCCCTCTGTTGGGGAACAAAATCCTGTAACTTCAAAGAATTGAAGGATCCCAAAAACGTAATCCCAAAGGTTGTAGATAAATGGGAATGAATTTACCAAAGTGGTGGGAAACCTTTTTGGATCAGATCAGTATCTCCCCACCCTGCAGGTCAGCTTTTACAGGTCATAATGATGTCAAGTGATTGATAAGTGGGTGTTCTGCCCACCTATCAAAGTTGGCCTGTGGAGGTGGAGATAGAACTTTCTGTGCATTAACTGATGCACAGGGAGTTAAATCCAGCTTTCTGCAGGGATCATCCGTGTGAGTAGCCAATCCAGCCACATCTCTATGTGATGTCCTGTGTGCAGCAGCTAGGAGTGGTTTGGGGAAAATGACCTAGGAGTCCAAATGGGAAGGCCTGGGAGGCATAATTTGGCCCATGAGTCAGGTTCTCCAACCCGATCTGCTACTTCTCTGCCAAACGACACAAACTAGTTTACAATTAGAATGACTTGTAAAAATACCAAAGCTTCCCTGCATTAAAAAAAACAACAACCCTGAAACAACATGTCCACAAAAAGTCATGCAGCTGGGACAATTCCTCCCTAGAGGGTTTTTACTATGATTTTCAATTCCTTGCCTATAGGAAAAACTTGTGGCTGAGAAAGATAATGATCTCCAAAAATGGCGGGCAGAGAGAGATCAGCTGGTGGCAGCTCTGGAAGTTCAGCTTAGCTCTCTACTTTCAAGCAATGCACAAAAAGACCAAGAAATAAAAGAACTGAAGGAAACTGTACTGAAAACTTCTGGCAAGGTCTGTGCAATTCCCTCTCCTTTTTTCGGATCTGCCTTTTTGTATTGATGTGTCTCTCTCTCACACACATATTCTGCTTTTTGTGAAATGTAGTGGAGGTATGCTTAAGGGTCTTAATGACATTTCCCCCACTAGAACTTGTTTGATATTTACAAGTCCACTGCTTGGCCTACTGGGTGTTCCATGATTGTTAGCTGAATGTGTGAACAGACTCCATGATATCTAGGATGATCTGAAAGTTCTGTTGGTGTGGCATGTGATAGCCCATTCGCGCACAAAGTGATCACTTAATGTACACCACCAAAAAACCCCGAGCACGTGGCTGTGCAAACTTCTGAATATCAGAAGTTGCTGGGGAAAAACAACAGCTTTTGCCATTGGTGGCCTCACAGATCACATCTGGCAGGCTACACAGTGAAACTTTGTTAAGCACTCTTGCTGATCTGCGTTGGAAAAGGAACTACAGCATTTCTTGCAGTTCCAGATTCTGAAAGAATCTAGCTTGTGTTTTTGTAGCTGCCGAATCATGATGGGCATCTTTTTTTTGTACTGTGTGCAATACAAGCTGGCTTTTTAATCGTCAGGGATTTCTTTTGACAGATTCAGTGTGACAGATATGATTTGCATGTGGATTTTCAAAAATATTTTGGACTCCTTTTTTAAACAAACAGAATCGCGCACTGAAACATCCACATTGAACGTATGTTGCAGTTGGATTAGCTTGTTTTTATATAAAAGAGTGGAATCTAATGTAGTGCACTTTAACCTGTGCTTGACCATTCATTTCTTGATAAATATAGTGAAACACACAGTGCTTTTCTTTTCTTTTTGTCTTTTAAAAGGATTGCAAAACTACAGCTAAAGAATCCAGAGACGACGTTACAAATAACATAAGACGAGTTAGTTCTGAGAAATCTACAACTATGTCACCCATTCCAAAAGAAGAAGCGGAAAGCAAGATGGACAACCTCTGTGACTATAAACTGGTAATTTAATGTTTTTAGCATCTTACAATGGAATCCTATATGTTACCACTGTTCTCAATGGGACTTACTCCCAGATAAGTGAGGAATACAGCCAAAGTCTCTTACTGTTAGGTCAGGTGCCATTTCCCCTGCAATTACTACTCATACACAAAAATAGTAAATTTCAATGCTTGTTAATAAACTTGTTTGTGAATAAAATGTATATATATATTTTAATTTATATTGATAATGATGATTGTTACATATAGGGATATTTGCCTTCATTGTTTATATTCCTGGATTCTGTTTTTTTTATTAAGATTGTGTTTGTTGTAAATTGTGTACCTGGATTTTTCATACAAATCACTTGGAGATCTTTTGATGGTAAGTGGGTATGCGAAGGATCTAAATAAACGAAATAAAACCCTTTAACAAACCTGGCAGAGTAGCCAATGATAAACACATAGCCAAGTGAACAACCACAGTTTAAAAAATCAACAGAACCACCACCCCAGTTACCCAGATTAGAAACTCCTTGGCTTTCATTCTAACATGGTTCAAGGCCTCTCCAGTTGCTATACAAAGCCCCTGAACAGCTTGGACCCAGGATTACCTTAAGCAGCACTGGAGACCTTCCTTCCCAGCTCAGTCACTGGGATTGTCTAAAGGGACGCTGTTAGCTGGCCTCCATGTTACCGAGACGCAGCTGTCTCCACTAGAAGCTAGGCATTTCACGTTGCTGGTGGAGTAAAAGTGCCCTTTTGAGTTCATCCCTCCCGCTGTAGAGAATGTCGAGAGGCTTGGTGGGTATAGAATCATATAATTAGAAGGGACCCTGAGTGTTATTTAGTCCAACCCCTTGCATTTCAGGGATCTCATGTGACACAACTGCTAAAGCACCTGTGCTGGCTGCCCGCACCCTACCAGGCCAGGTTCAAGTGTTGCTATACAAAGCCCTGAGCAGCTTGGGGCCAGGATGTCTTAAGGGCCGCCCCATCATTATGATCTTCACGAGGAGTGCTGTCAGTTTTCTTCCATGTTTCAGAGGCCTGACTGTCTCAACTAGAAATCGGGCATGTTGTGTTGCTAGTTCCATACTGTAGAATACAAGCAGAGATTCAGCAGGCCACCCTCGCTTTTGACTTTCAGGCATCTCTTGAAGACTTAATACTAATAAAAAAAAGCTAACAGGTCTATGCCACTGTCTAAAACATTTTCATTAGCAAGACATTGTTCTGCTTTTATTGGTATTGATATTTTATTGTGTAGTGTATTTGTTGTACACTACCCTGATGTCCTATGAGGAGCAAAATATAAATAGTTATATAAATGGACATTTGTGGCTTTTCAGCAGCAAACAAGCTCTGCAGGAGGAGGGCATTTCACAAGACAGGCACTGTTTTGTAAGATAACTGGTGCTGCATCTTTTTATTTTCTTTTTCATGCATATTCCGGTAGGCCTCCAACCTCCAACCTCTCCTTTTACCTCGGGGCTCATGTGGAATTTCTTGCCTTGCTGCCTGTCACTCTGAACGTTACCCGTGTGGTTTTTGTCCTCTCTTCTTTCTGTTTTACGCTGCTTTACTCCAACCGTAGGACCAGTCAGACACCATCCTGGATTCTTGCGAAGTATCTTCAGAGAGCAGCCAAGCCAGTCGATTTCCAAAACCTGAAATGGAGATTCAGTTCACACCTCTGCAGCCCAATAAGATAGAAGTGAAGCATCAGGGGAATTCTGCCACAGTGACCATAAAAGTCCCCAACGTAAGGAAAAGGAAGAGCAGTGCCATGGATGAGGTATTTAGTCATGAGATTGTTTAATGTTGTTCAGGGTGTGCGCACATACCACTGTAAATACAGTTGTACCTTGGAAGTCGAACAGAATCTCTTCAACTTCCGAAACATTCAGAAACAAAGGCGCGGCTTCCGATTGGCTCCTGATTGCACAGGCGCGCCGGAAACAATAGCGGAAGCTGTGCTGGGCGTTTGGCTTCCAAAAAAAAAAAAAAACGATTGAAAACTGGAACACTCACTTCCAGTTTTTGATCGTTTGAGAGCCGGAACATTCGACTTCCAAGGTCGAGGTACGACTGTAGTACTTAAAATATTGATTAGAAAAATCCCTAAAAGTTTCAATCCTAAACACATCTTAAAAGCTCACAAACCCATTTGATGAAGTGGGCATGAAACCTTTATGTCAGAATACACCTGTTATTCTTTAAGGTGCCACAAGAAGCTTTGTTGTCTTTTAATTACAGTGGTGCGCCGCTAGACGAATGCCTCGCTAGACGAAAAACTCGCTAGACAAAGGCATTCGTCTAGCGGAAGGCTGCCCCGCAAGAAGAATTTGTCAATGGGGCTGCCTCGCAAGACGAATTTTTTTTTCGTCTAGCGAAAACCGCGATTTACATTGGTGCTTCGCTAGATGAAAAAATCGCTAGACGAAAATACTCGCAGAATGAATTCTTTTCGTCTAGCGAGGCACCACTGTATATCATATTTTAGTTGCCCCTCTGGACTGTTCATAGCCGGAAACATAAATTCCGTCTTCTTGTCAGTTGCTGTCATCTAAGCAAAAACTAAAAAAAGTTGGAGTTCTTGATAGAGGCCTTGTCCTGGCGCATTAATTTCACCTGGCATATAAACTTTAAGAAATAAATCTATCCATAAGAGACTTGAAAAACTTAAATCATTTAAATCATCGTTGTGGCCTGAGTTCTTGTTTCTCTACAATTTTCTGCATCATCTAAGCAAAGGCGGCACAAGCAAATGCATAGAGGACTTCTCTGTATTTCCCAGGCGGAGAAGGTCACAGCCCAGGGAATTTGAATTTTACTTTTTTACTTTTAGATTGGCTTTCTAGGTGAATGCAGCCTGTACTTCTGATTATTGGCAGCCTTCCAATCAGTATATCATTGCCAGTGGTAGAAGTGTGCATCAGGTTGTGCCCATAAAATATCATACTGGCCTTCCCTTCCACATAAGAGTCCCACCAATTCATAATTAATTTTCACACTAATGGTAGCTTTCTGCTAAGGAGAGCAGTGTGTGGTCCTTTTGGATCACTATCGGTGGCAGATACTTTTGGATACTTTTAACGGCTGGTGTTAAAACTTCCAAAGAGTGCTGCAGAAGGGACCAGATGAATTCATGAATACTTGGAGGAGGTGAGTTCACTGGAAAAATAACTGGTCTCCTCAACTATTTTTCTTCAAGACAAATACACTCTCAAGATGCTGGAAAAGCAGAGTTAGGAATAAATGCACTTCTGATGGTCCCAGTCAGGTACTGGATCTCTTTGAGCTCTATGCTCTAGATGTATGTGTAGATGACAGCAGTATTAGTTCTTCGTATTTCATGTGTTGTGTCATAACACTTCAATGAAACTAAACCATAGCTAAATTCAGCTTCCAGAGCTCATCTCTCATCAACCACCTATTACCTATTGCGGATAATCTGCTATTCTAGTATACTTGTTTGTCACTAAGAACAGGAGATGTACAACAACTGAAATCAGCCTGCCAGTAACTTGTGTCAATTAATTCTATGAGGCACTTGGGCTACAGTCTTAAGCATCTGTACCTGAAAGTAAATGCTACTAAAATGGGTTGGATTTCCTGCATCATGGGTTGGTTTTGGTGTTTGTTTGTTTTATTTTGCAAGTTTTGAGAAACTTGCTTAGGAACTGGGATTATAAAGCTGGCCTTTATTGGTGACAGCACTTTAAAATTCAAAAACTAAAAATAATAATAATGAATGGGCTGTTTTTATTTAATTGAGTGGAGGCGATGGAGTCCTGAACTTGGTCATCTTCCCATTTAGACACGCAAGCCCCCACTATATATTCTGTGGATTTTAGTGGTTTATCAAATCATAGAATCATAGAGTTGGAAGAGACCGCAAGGGCCATCCAGTCCAACCCCCTGCCAAGCAGGAAATAGTGTTTGCTACCTCAACCTTGACAGAAACCTGCAAAAAGTTCCCGACTATTCCACCAACCTGCATCATATCAGCTATTCATTAATTCCTTTACACATAAGCAAACATTCCCATTTCACTGGCCTATGTGCTGGCTATAATACTAGATGCTGCCATCCTGATTTCTGTAGCTATTAAAAATGGATTTCTGAGCATTGCTTTTAGTTAGATTTCTAACAATAGTTTTCTTTTTCCTTTGAGAAACAATAGTTTTCTTTTTCCTTAAACAGCCCTTCTTAGAAATAGTATTTGGATGCTGAGCATGCTGATTTGTTTTTAAGGACTTCCTGAAGAGTGAAAATGAGAAGAATGCTACATCCTCAGCTAGTGCCTGGTCCGGTTCATTATCCAGAGAAAATAAACAGGTGTGTGTGTGTACATATACGTTGTGTGTGGGAAGGATTGTATCCAATGGCTTTAATGATGCAATTGTCAACTTTAATATGAAATCACCATTTTGACTAGCAGATGCTCCCTAATGTTTTGGGCTGTTACAGGTCGTGCCAACTTTGCATGGAGGTTCCGTTTCTGGCCCCCGCGCGCATTGGCTGAGTAAGCCCATCTCACCCTCTTTTGGGTCCAAAAGGACCCACGTCAATTGGACATGCGCAAAAAGGTCATCACCTGTACAGCCATCCGGAAGTCCGTTCGACTTCTGAAATTTTCGAAAACCAAAGCACGACTTCCGATTGGCTGATTGGAAGCTCCTGCAGCCAATCGGAAGCCGTGGAAGCCCCATTGGATGTTCAACTTCCAAAAGAACATTAAAAAACCGGAACGCTCCTGGTTTTCGATCATTCAGGAGCTGGAACGTTTGGGAGCTGAGGTACGACTGTACTCAGAACACACATAAAGTGTTTTGGAAATCCCATTGGGGCATAACAGCACCCCAGAAATCATTAGTGTAATCCCCCCCCCCCCGCTGGCCTCTGGAGGGTAGTTAAGCTCTGCCTTAAAATCCTGTGCAAATAACTTTTATAATAAAGGCCTCAGCTTTATTAGTTGTATTATACTGTAGCAGGATCCTGCCCCTCCCTCCAGAAGATCAGCTGCTTGCTTGCACGCAGGCAGTTGGTTATATGATAGCACAAGTCTTTCAAACTGCACTAGATCTTAAGCCTACCATCCTAAGTGTCTGTTGTGATGTTTTGTGTCCCTTCAGACTGCTCCTGACCACTCTCCTAGACGGGATTATCCCTTAAGAAGCAAACAACTTCCATCGGCTATAAAGTCACCTGGGAATGCGGGTGGGGCACTGCAGAAAGTTGGCTATTTCTTTCAGAGTTCTACAAACCTACAGTCCAAAGGTAAACAGCAAAACAGATGAATTTATTTCATTTCCTAAAGGTTTTCTGTAACTCCTACTCTAAAGGAGACAGCCTGTGTTAAATCACATGGGGGAAGAACGAGTTTTCATGTTTGGGGGATCTGTCTTCCATTTCCCCTGTTTGCAGTATTTTCTGGGAGGCACACTTAGAGCTGTAATGACACTCTTGTAGCCTGATCCTCTTGCAGAGCGAGGACTTGGAGATGGCTTCAGCCCCTTTGCTGCAACATTGTCAAACATTGGTTATGGTGTGAGACTAGGACTGGGGAGACCTGGGTTCAAATCTCCAATCAGAGATGAAGCTCGCAGGTGACCTTAGGGCAGTTGCTGTCATGGATGCCATGGAGTGGTGGGAGGCACCAGCCGGGGAACCCCCAGGGGAAGAAGGCTCGGAGCCAGGGGAGTGGTGGTGGGACGATGATGAGTAGTCGGAGAAGAGAGAGCGGACTGGGAGGAAGTGTCAGAAGATAGGAAGGCTGCTGAAGAATCTAGGGAAGCCCCCACTCCAGCTGCAACCAGCTCCCCTTTCCCCTGGTCTCCGAGAACATGCAGATAAATAAACGAGAGGCAAGATGACAAAGCCTTAGGGTGCTGGGAAATTAATTGGGGGAGGGGCTCAGTGGTGGGAAGGTTAGAACTTTCAGTCCTCGCAACTGTCTCATTGGGGCAAGACCTATTGGGAAGGGTTGATAGGATCACCAAGCCTACACTGTTTTGGTTTCTTTGAATAAAGAGTTAACTTCACTGATGGCAGTGATTTTTATTGCTGACCGACACCTGCCTCCTGACAATTGCTTTCACTCAACTTGACCTTCCTCAGGGCTGTTGTCAGGTTAAAAGTGGAGAGGAGGGAAGAACCACATATCCTGCCTTGAGCTCCTTGGAGGAAAGGTAGACTATGTGCCCATTTTTGCTACATGCATTCTAGTTGTCTTGGTCCTGGCTTGTGACCGGACATCAGGAGAATATCTTTTTGATGAAGGTTTCAGTGTGACGGCTTAGGTAAGAGAACAGCACAAGCAATAAGGTGTGCTTGCCTTAGATTTACTTATTTGCATTATACTTATTTGCAATGGTTCCTATTACATTTTTTTTTAATGTTACATTTATTTACTGTTCATTGGCTATATGGTCTGCTGCTGTGGATGCAATCCTGTGGGGAAGTGCCTGTGGGGAAGCGATGCACCTGTGCAGTTTTGCACATAACAGAAGGGTAAAATTTTGCTAAATGCTTCTTCCAGCCAAGAAGCTGATGGCAACGATGAAATCTCCCAGATCTACGGAGCAGGACTCCATTAAAGAAAACAATAGCAAGCCAAAGCGAGTGAGGCGCAAGCTGTACACAACGGATATTTCTTCCCCTATGGAGTTCTCTGGACATGTGGTAAGCGGTGTCGTGAAAAAAGTTTTTTAAAGGAAGCTGCCCTTGGGGGACAACTCATCTGATAAATTAATTTATTACCTCTCCTTCACCCCCCGGGGTGGGGGTTGTATCACAACAATTTAAAAGACAACATTAAAAATTTGTTTAAAACAAATTGCAATCTCACACTTCTATACCATTCAAAAAAAGGTCTTAGTAAAGTTTTACTTACTTTTAGTCCAGTAGTTATTCACTTGATCTGTTAACAGCAGTTCCTTAAATTCCTTTTCAGATCGTGATGGATCAAAAGGAAAGCGATCACGAAATCATCAAGCGACGGCTCCGAAGCAGAAAACCACATTGATTTTAGTGTGGGTTATGTGGTGTTGATTTTTTTTTTTTTAAACGGAGAATCAGCAGTTGAATTTCAGAGCACAGCTCTTCTAAAATGGAAAGTGGGTGTAGATTGGAAATGGTATAGCATCTGTACTATTAGTTATATGCACAACTCGCTTCTGTATAGGCTTTGTCGCAGCTGGGAGGATTAAAATAATGGACATTGTTTTGATTGGTTGTGTTTATGTATGTCTTTGTTTCTATCTATACTCTCCAGACACAATAATCCACAGCAGTTGTTCTCATCCACACGAGGGTCTGTGTGAGTGGTTTGATGCAGGTATACCAAATAAGGTTGTCAAAAATGCCGGAATGGCCAGCTCTAATGCTCTGTTAAAGAAGGGTGAAAACTTACAGCACAACCTGCAGAGCCTCACTGCCTTTACAGACATGGGATGGACACTTCCGCAGTGAGAGGTTGTGATGATTTTTCCACCAAGCGCTAATATGTTAACCACTGCTTATATCGAAGACAGCATACATCAGTTTGGCCAGAACCTCCACCTGACCCATGAGGGCATAGGTGGCAACTATCCAAGGCTTACTGATATCTCCCGTCTCTGGGCCGAGAGCCCAGCATCCCAGGGCCCACATAAAAGCCAGCAAATTAGCATATATCAAAGCAAGTGTATATAAACATATATGAGCTCATTCTTGCAAAAGCTACCAATTGATTGTAGGGTTATCTCGACTACCAAGATGGTGTTTGCAGAGCGTCCATAACATCTTTCAACACAGGGTTGAGTGCATTCTGTGATTCTGTACTTGCACCAGGTCAAAGTGGAAATTTGGTATGGGGCTGACAGTTTCAGAATCTTTGCTTTCATTGCATTTTTCTTTTTAACAACTTCTTCATCATCATCACTTATATCCGCCTATCTAACTGGGTTGCCCCAGCCTCTCTAAAATCTTCCCTATACAGGGCTGCATTCAGATGTCTTCTAAAAGTTGTATAGTTACCGTATTTGTCGCTCCATAGGACGCTCCGGACCATAGGGCGCACCTCATTTTTAGAGGAGGAAACAAGAAAAAAAATATTTTTCTGGTTTTCCTCCTCTAAAAGCCCTGTTTTGTTTTGTTTTTTGTTTTAGGATCAGCTAAAAGTTTTGCAGCTTTTTTTGCAAAGGGAAAAGCCCTGGGGTTTGGGTTTTTTTTTTTTTTTTTGGAGAATCAGCTAAAGGTTTTGCTGCTGTTTTTGCAAAGGCAAAAGGCCTTTTTTGAGAATCAGCTAAAAGTTTTGCAGCTTTTTTGCAAAGGGAAAAGCCCTAGGGTTTTTTTGTTTGTTTTTGTTTTGAGGATCAGCTAAAGGTTTTGCAGCTTTTTTTGCAAAGGGGGAAAAGCAAAGAGGAAAAGCCCCATTTTTATGGGGTTTAACTCACATTTCTGAAAAATCTTAAGGAAAGGGAGCCATTTCTACTGTTTTCAGACAGATAATCTAATCAGCCAGTCACATGTCCTGGGGAAACAAACAACCTCCCTCTGCAGCACATTCAACAAAGGAGGGCGGGGCTGAAAGGGAGCCGGGGACTCTTATCTCTCTCCCGATCTCCTGCTGATCAGCTGCTGAGCGGGGTCCTTTCAACACTCCCTTTTCTCTTTGTAAAATAAAAAGCACAATCTGCTTTTGGCCCCTGGGCAATTCAGCTCCAGGGACCACCATTCGCGCCGTAAGACGCACAGGTATTTCCCCTTACTTTTTAGGAGGAAAAAAGTGCGTCTTATGGAGCAAAAAATACGGTACGTATCTCCTTGACATCTGATGGAATGGCTTTCCACAGGACGGGTGCCACTGCCGAGAAGGCCCTCTGCCTGGTTCCCTGTCACCTCCCTTCTTGCAGTGAGGGAACTGCCAGAAGGCCCTTGGTGCCGGATCTCAGTGTCCAGGCTGAACGATGGGGGGTGGAGTCGCTCCTTCAGGTATACAGAGCCGAGGCCATTTAGGGATTTAAACATCAGCACCAAGACTTCAAATTGTGCTTGGAAACATACTGGGAGCCAGAAACCTGAGTTTATAGACTGGGGAGGGGAATCTTAATTTCAGGCAGTCTTTGGCATTATTTGGTCTCCCAACACTGCATTCAACTCCTCCTCTCCAGACCACTCATTTCTGAATTGCTCTGTACATGTGCAAGAGGAATGAGTGGCTCAGAGAGAAAGCTATATTTTGATGCAGGCGCTGTCCATGTTCCACCCACGATTGGCTGCAGCCTTCAAATCTCCACAGCCCTTCATGAGAAAAAGAATCTCCACTCCTATGAAAGCTATGAAGGTTGTTTAAAACTTGCAAGCAGCGCCTGGTGAAAAGGTGGGGGTGGGGGGTTATGAAGCTGAGCTGTACTTCAAGTATTATTTGCTTCTGGTAGTGGCACTCATAAGAAACTTACACCTGAGCTCATCTTGTGTGTGTGGGATCACCATTATGAGCTCCCGAGAAGTAGCTGCCCCTACTAAGTTGCTACAAGTATATTAAGACAGCCTCTGTATTCCGTATTTACCACTCCACATATGTTGGCTTTGCCCCCCCCCATCATTTTGTTTCAATTACAGCAGAGGCGAACGCTTCAAAAAACTGTCTGCTTTTCTGTGAAATAATGGAATTTAAGTGAAACTCCATTAGAGAGAGCTCTTCAGCTTGGCTAGGGCTGTTTTTGATGTACCCAGTTCTAAATGCATCGGTTTCTCACTGGGATAATCTCTGTTTTTAAAAGAAAAACAAATTAACAAGTGTTCTTGGGCTAAATTCGAACAGTATATATTTACTTTAATGACTGTGCTAATGCACATTTGTGCAACTGGCAGGGAGCGAAATTAAGCACTTCAAAAAGTCTCACCACATTAATTCTTCACTTCCCTCAGCCAACACAAAGTGTGTGCTCTTCTTTATCTTCTAGTGTCCAAGCAACATATGGAAGTATTGAGGATTGAGCCCCACATTAATTCTGTGTGGTTGCTCCGTCCAGGTCGCCTTCTGGCAATGTTTGTCCTCCCAATCTTGCAGTTTGTGTTAGATTTGACAAGACCAACAAGCAAGAAAACCGGCTTCTTCATTGCTCCTCACCATGCTTCCAATAGGTTGTCAGCCTTAGTTCAAAAAGCTGTGTAGGTGTGTGTGTTCATTTAATATATTTGTTCTTCTTAAACAAATTTAATATGAAATTGTAAACTTTGAAAAAAATGGACTTTGGAAAGAAGTGGTTTAATTATGTCACACTGTCACAGGGCTGCAGTCAGTTGGCAGCGTACCCAGCAATGTCTTATGCTATAGAACAGGGATGGGGAACCTTTTTCACCCTGACATGTGTTTCCTTCTGGACAGCATTCTGAGGACCACATGCCAGTGGTGGGCAGAGCAGTGAAAGCAAAATTTACAGTCGCACAGCTGGCTATGTTCTACACCCCTGCCCCTTATATCCTGCATCTAGGCAAGCAAGATGCTTTATTAGAGTTCAAGGACAGATTCACACCAGGCAAAAGCACTTGAGGGAGAAAACGGGGCCAGTAATTCTGCGTGGCCAGCCTGAGAGTTCCATGATCATCATAAGGTGTGTGTTGTATATTTTGTTGCTATAAATAAACCACCTTGTGTATAGAAATACAGAAAGGTGGTACACAAATTAAAAGTGAAATGAAATGAAAGATAAGAAGAAGGTAGTTTATCTGGACAAAATGGAGCGTGTTTGCTTCTACAATCAACTTGCAGGTCAAATGATGTATGCCTGCACACAGACATGGTCGAAATTCCACCCATCTAACCAGGATCCACTAGATGGCGCTTCGACACTTTAAAAACAAAAAGCACATTTGAAGAAAATCTGGTCTCAAATGACTTATTTCCCCCTGAGCCACAAATAAAAGGGAAGCAAATAACTTAAAAAAAAATCTAAACAAAGGCATTAAATAACAAGGCCTACGGGTCACTTTTGAGGACTAGTCTAATTTGCGCAGCTTCTAGTCTTTCTTAGAGTAAGGCAGGAAGTAATAAATTGCACATGGCACAGCCTAACGTGTGGCATGTCAAGCTGCTACAAATAATAGATTATTTGTTCTATACGCGGGAAAGGTTTTTTGGCACAAAAACTTCCAACCAGTGGCTAGACGGCAGTCCTTGCCTTCCAAACTATTTTCATTGCTTTTAAGTAATCCCTTTTAAAAAGAATTTGTTTAATAGCCAATCACTCCTATTTATTTTAATGCTGGTATTATTACTATTTTTTATTTATTTGTCACTGAATTTATATTGCACCCTTCCTCCTCAAAGTACCCAACTTTAGAAGAGCTGCGAAAGCAAAAATATCTAACTTGGGTGGTGCTTCTTAAAACCAACCCAAGTGCAAATGTATTGGCATAGTCATTTCTGCTGTAATAATCTCTTATTACAATGTAAAAGAAACGAACTTCATTAGTAGCTACAGAAGCCGCTTTTAGGCATCCTTGTTCAGGCTTTCTCTCCAAAACTAGGTAGTAGGTCTGCCCTCTGTTGGGGAAGTCCTGGAGTAAGAGGCAGATCATGTGAGATCAGAAGGGCTTAACTCAGTGGTAGAACATCTGCTTTACACCCAGAAGGTCCAAAATTGAAACACAGCATCTCCTGGAAACATCTCCAATGAAAATAGTGACATCCCATTCCATAACGATAATTTTACTATTTATACCCCACACACCTTACTGGGTTACCCCAGCCACTCTGGGTAGCTTCCAACATACATAAAAACATAATGAAACATTAAATATTTTTTAAAATACCACTTCCCTATACAGCAGCCTTTCTCAACCTTGGGTCCCCAGATGCTTTTGGCCTACAACTCCCACCATCCCTAGGTAGCAGGACCAGTGGTCAGGGATGATGGGAGTTGTAGGCCAAAAACATCTGGGGACCCAAGGTTGAGAAAGGCTGCTATACAGGATTGCCTTCAGACGGCTCAGTGGTTGCATAGCTCCATACCCTCCAACATTTCTGCAATGAAAATCGGGGCATCCTAAGGAAAATCAAATGAAAAACCAGGATGACTTCTCTAAATCAGGAACGTCCCTGGAAAATAGGGACACTTGGAGGGCCAGTGTAGACATTACTGAGCCAGAAGGGCCCAGTGGTCTTGATGCACATAGAGACCTATAAGCTCAGCTAACTAGCCAGGCTAGAGGCCTTGTGTCTATTGTTTCTTTGTAGTGCCTTATCTTGTGCTAGGAGCAGCTTTAATCCCAAGGTTGTAAACACATTCCTAAGTGTCTACATTTGACAATGAGATGTGCTGTGCCCAGATGTGCTAACCCCCTCAGGTAGAAAGGAATGCAAAGAGACCAAGTGCAGCGGGGGGGGGGGGTTGCTTAGAGAGGGAGTCCTTTCCTTGCCTAATGAATAGGTAATGAAGGAAAGACCATACATGGTATAATTAGTCTTGTGTTGTAACTTTAGATTGGAGGAAGTTTATGCATATGTATTGCTTTAACAGATAACAGCTATGCATATTAAGCAGGCCCCACCCTTTTGGGCTTGTTCAGCTTTTGGAGAGTGACCCCACTGAGCCATTATTGCTAGCGTGGAGATTTCCTTCAGCCCCCAAACGTTAATTTTGCTACAGTCAGGCTCCGTATTAGACATCTTCCTGTGTTCCTCTGGCAAAGCTGCAAGATGTTTTCCTCAAGAATTCATCTACAGTTGCACATTTCTGCTGTAGCTCTTTGTGCTTTATCGCTCTTTGTGCTTTATCCCTCTGTGTGCTTTGCACACATTTCCTGGTGGAAATGATTATATAAAAAATGATGTTGAATATGGCTGCATCATTCCCTATCCACGTATACACACTTTGCTTCAAAGGGTTTTATTGGCCCATGCTTTGAAATGAATGTTACTACTGCTCTGTGACTTTTACAATTATGCTTCCCCACCCTGCTGTGCTCTGTTGATTTGCTGTAGCCATTAATCTGGTGTTGGATTTGATTTGTGTTTTTATGTTGTCTGTTTTGAAACTCTGGATTGTATGTGCATTTAGCTGAAAGGTGAGCTATAGAAGCTGATATATATATATATAATGCCCAGATTACAGGTTGCCCTCTATGTAACTGGAACTATGTAACAGGAAAAATGCAAAGAGCAAAGAAAATGTGAGATCTGTGTGTGGCGGCAGCAGGAGGGCAGACGGATGACGATATGTCTTATAGCTTTGGTTGGTTTAGCTACTAACAATAAACTTTAATTTACTGGGAACTCCAGGCCAGGACACCTTAAACCTTGTGGCCCCATATCAATCTCTCCAGCCTTTCAGATTGGCCGGGGTGTGTATGTGTCTTTCTGTCCTAGCCAGACAAGAAATTGTCCAAGCTTGGGGTGGCTCCATGATTGGTGATGCTCCCATGATAATGGAGCTTCACCATGCTCCCTCTCTTTTGAGGCTCGTGATGGAAAGTCTAGACCAGCTTCCCCCAACTTGGTGCCCATCAGGTGTTTTGGACCAAGGTCCCATCAGTCCCACCCAGAACATCACAACAACCCTGTGAAATGGACCTAGGCTGAGAGAATAATTGACCTAAGCTTGCCCAGGGAACATAATCACTCTGCAAGGATTTGAACACAGGTCTTCCCACTGCAAGTCCAACATGCTGTCTACTCTGCAACACTGGTTCTCAAGAAGCATGAAGGTGGATGCCATAAGACTAGACCTTTTTTGCCTTCTATCTGTCCAGAAATATTTTGAGCCAACAATAACATTTCTACAATGTGTGTGCATCATGTGTAATATATAATTTTAATAGTTGATCTTATCTTTCAGAAAGCTCTCTATCCTACTCCACCGCTCCCCCTCTGATCCATCCCCGTGGACATTATGTTCAAATCTCCTTCTGCCCTTAATCAAATATTTAGATCTCTTTAAAAATACCATGCTGTCATCTTGTTAATGTTAGCTACGATAAGGGGAATGAGGATTTTGGCACGGCGCAGCACTATGTGTCACTCAAGAGGGTAACGAGATGGAAGAAGGACCTCCTTAATGGAGCTGAGATGGAAGAGGAACCGGGTGGCCAAGTGTTGAGTGTTTGCTACAGACCTGCCAGTTCCTGTCATTTCCTGTTTACAGAATTCAAGCACTGAATGGTTATGGATGGACAGGACTGTTCTAGAGAACCTAGCTTTTAATTTTTAATTGTGTGTGTGTGTGTGTGTGTGTGTGTGTGTAGCATTTAAAGATATCATCTCTGATCAACTGAAGGAAGAATGAGCAAAACAAAGAACTCCAAATATGCTGGCAAAATGCCCAGGTATGTGTGTGACACAAGAGCTTGCATATTGCAGCGATGCTAGGTGTGTACTCTGTTCCTGACTGCTTTTCAGGCAGTTGTTTGTTTCATGTGAGGAACTGTGAGGGGTGATGCCCTCAGATTGGTGGGGTGAGGGTCATCTATGGGTAGGGGAGGCACATCGGTACTTCTTTTGACCAAGACAGTTACAAACTGTTGCCAGAATGTCACGCTGACTGGCCCCACACATTACAGGTGCATCACTCCCCCTCCCCCCTTAGAGGTTATTTCCAGAAGTCTCTGTATGTTCTTCAGCTCTCTTAAGTTGTCTACAAGTATAAAGATCAACTGCACGAATATTAAAATAGAAACATTCATAATAAAAACACACACGAAAAATCCAATTAAAAAAATCAAAGCAACCATAATTAAAATATAACCCACCCCCCAAAAAAAATCCAGTTGAAACAATACAAACATTAAAACAAGAGACCCAGGTTGAGGAATTGGGGAAATGCCTGTGTGAACAGATGCGTCTTCAAAAGCCGGTGGAATGCCAATACAGATGGAGTTTAGTCCATTAGGACCAATGGAGCGCTGCCAATGCCAATCTGAGTCAGCCCCTACCAGTCTGCCTTCTTGCTGGAGTCCTCCTTAGTCTCAGTGTTGTCTTTGTAGAACTCATCAGGGAGTAGGATGGAAGTAAAACCAGGGTGGATTGGCTCCACCTGTAATTGGCTCTGGCTCCACCTACTGTTTGTCTCTCTGCTTTCCATCTGCTTGTCTCAGTGGGCACCAGGCACTACAGCAGACGATAATTCTCTAGCAGCTAATCATGCAAAAAAAAAAAAGGGGGGGGGGAGCAGGGAAGCAAGCTCTCCTCAAATGACTACAGTCAAGGCAACATACATTTCAGTACGAGTAGCCTTAGTTTCAACCCTTAACTTTCAGATTTTGGAGGCAGAGCAAATTTGGGAGAGCCAAACCGAAAGCACAAAGCAGACACACACAAACTGTTTCCGACCATTAATCCAGTGTGAAAAGCTGATCTATATAAGACAACTGCCTCTTGTGGTGGTGGTGGTGGTGGTGAGAATTATTTTAAACATCTCTTTCTTTCGCAGTAAGTGTCTCAAGTATTGATTTAAAACAGTGAGAAGAGGTTGGTGAATTATCTTAGTTGCTGTAAACTCAGGGGGAAATGCCATCTTGAAATGTTTTGGTGCTCATTCTTAAGCTTGACTCACGAGCTGTGCTTTTACATTTCAAAACACTGCCTGAAGGATGTATCACTCTTTTGACTTTGGAAAATGGCTTCTTAAAAAGCAGAAGTGCCTGAATATAAAGGAACTCAACTGGCAAAGCATTTTGCACACAAGTTTTTTTTTTTTAACAGAAGAATGAGTTGTTACAAGTATCAGAGTTGCTATCTTTCTTATGTCTCCTGCTTCATCTGTTGTAAAATATGTCTCTGCCGTCTTTTTCTGTGTGCAAGTCCCCACAGAGGGTATATGCCTCATCCTCAAATTAATATACAAGACCCTGAAAAGCTTGGATCCAGGATACTTTAGATCCCAGAGCTCAGGAGGTCTTTAAAGTCAACCACTGACATCACACAGAGGAAGGCTGTTGGTTGTTCCTGCCTCACAGAATCCCACTAAGCTTCTGCTAGAAGGAAGGCATTTAGTGTTGCTTGTCCGTATGCTTCACTAATATATGCATTTGAGGAGTATGGGGTGTTAGGGGAGGGGGTAGTACCTCTGGTGAGAGACATGTTGTGCTCTTCTGGGGTTGTTTGTCTACCTTTGGTCTCCATCCTGCACTCAGTTCTCACCTGTGGCTCTTAGAAGCTACCAGCTAAACCAGGTGAGGGTTGCCGATGGGTCCCAAACCCTTGGTGAGTTAGGAATTTCTGCTGCATGTTAATACAGGCTCCGGCAGATTGACCAGACAAGACAAATAGTGGGTCCAACAGTCAAGAAGGTGGTTTCTGCACGTGCTGTACAGAGAAGTAAGGGGCAGTTGGGGCTCGTCAACCTGGGAAGGTGGGCAATCTAGGAGAAGGAAAACTCTGATCCTAACATCTGCCTAGCAGGATATATTTGGGAGGAGAAAAGGCTAAGGAGTAAACCCTACACAAATCCAGAGAGGAGTCCCTAAGACAGTTGGATAGTTGGATAGTGCCTTGTACTAAGGTTACCAGATGCCCCCATTTCCCAGGTACAGTCCTTGGATTTACAAATCAGTCCCCTGACAAAATCCATCTATTTAGTAGGAAGTTGAAAAGTGTCCCTGGATTCATTGGAAAAAAATCTGGTAACCTTACCTTGTATGCTTCCTTCCAGCAACTCCTACAGCCAAGCTGGTGCTAAAACAAATTGCTCTGCTTTCCTTTGGACCAGGCGTTGGCAAGGTTATCTGGCCACGGGCCAGATCAAGTCCGCGGAGAGCATCCATGGGCCGGACATGCGCAGTGCGATGCTGGAAATCGTGTTTGCGCATGTTCATGATGCTGGAAATCGCATCTGCTCATGCCCAGATGCCAAAAATCGTGCCTGCGCAGATGCGATTTTCAGCATCTGGACATGCACAGATGCGATTTTCGGGATCGTGCTGCGCATGTCCGACACCACGGACATGCGCAGACGCGATTTCCAGTGCCGGTCATCAAGTCCCCACGCCACACTGGCCGAGTGAGCGGCTCGCTTGGCAGGCGGCTCGTGGGTCGGTAAAACAGCCTTCATGGGCTGCATCCAGCCCATGGGCCAGAGGTTGCCGACATCTGCTTTGGACCATATCAGTGAGGAGTCAATGACCTCCATACACACTTCCCAGGCTTGCACTTTGGTGCTGCTAACGCAACGGTTTGATTTCACCCCTGGAGATGCACTCCATTGTCTCTCAAGACAGATGGATGACAACAACAATTATGCATTTATATGCACACTTTAGTACATGCAGAGCACATGACTCAGATAAGTGTGAAGGCTAGTTATGCTTTAGTCCACCACTTGTTTGGGAGATCACAGATAACGTAAGTTCAGCTTGGAATGTGAACTGGGTCGAATTCTCCCCTGTCCCTTGGTGTGAGGCACAGGCAGAGGGGACCAAATGAAGTCATCCTGCACTGGCAACATCCAGGAAAGGGAAGTGGATTTTCTCCATTGCTAGCAAATGAAACTGAACTGATTTAAGGTTCCGGTAACAAGGTTTCTGCCGCTAGAGCTCTCTGGAGTGGGATTGTTTCTCAGTGCTGAAGGGGAGAAAATGACTAAGTGGGTGTTTGAAAGAGCAAGGGCAAAACAGCTTGACAGATTTTTAAGTAAAGACAAAACTTTTGTGGTAATTGCATTTATGGGATGAATGTCCCTTGTTGTTGCAATAGTGATGCCTCACAGCAGCAATCAAGGAAGAAATGCCCTCTGCAATCAATACAGATGTTGTTCGAGACTCATTTCTCTCTCGGTAATTTTCTGGGAGCCAAGGTGTTGATTCCCTCCCCACCATTTTGATCATGCAAACGCCTCTCTCTTTAACCTCCTGGCTACATATCTGCTTTGAGCCCAAACCACATGTGGTACTAAAATGCATCACTCGTCGTTTTCAGATCTATTTGGTTTTTTAAAAAATGGTAAATAGCTGATGGGGGAAGCTCCTAATCAAGACTGCAACCACATCATGCTGGGAGAAGGCTTTGCCCTTCCTTTCGTTATTGTGGGCCTGATGAAAAAACCCTCTCCCCACCCTCAGTGGAAGCTACAAATAACACTGGTTGAACTGTGTTTGCGGGTGGGGAGAGGAGGAGAAGAGGTCCCACTCATAAATGATTGTGCAGAGTAGGAACCTGTGACCCACCAGATGGGACTCCAACTCCCATCAGCCACCACAACCAATCGTGATTGATGTTGGGAGTTGTAGTCTAGCAGCATATTGAAGGCCACAGGTTCCCCACCCCGATGCAAAATAAGCACATGCACTCTTCTTCAGAAGCAGCAAGACACAAAAACAATTCCATGTTTCCCCCTCCATTTTTAAAAAATGTACACAACCCATAGGGGACGTGGTGGCGCTGTGGTCTAAACCACAAAGTCTAGGGCTTGCCGATCAGAAGGTCGGTGGTTCGAATCCCTGCGACGGAGTGAGCTCCTGCTGCTCGGTCCCTGCTCCTGCCAACCTAGCTGTAGGTCAAAGTGCAAGTAGATAAATAGGTACCGCTCTGGCGGGAAGGTAAACAGCGTTTCTGTGCACTGCTCTGGTTCACCAGAAGCGGCTTAGTCATGCTGGCCACATGACCCAGAAGCTGTACGCCGGCTCCCTTGGCCAGTAAAGCAAGATGAGCACTGCAACCCCAGAGTCATCCACGACTGTCAGGGGTTTTTACCTTTACCTTTACCTTTACCTTTACACAACCCGTAAAGACTGGAGTGACATTCTTAGCACCCGCTGTTCCAGTGTGGTGTAGTGCTTAAGTGTGTTAGACTCGTAATCTGGTGAACCGGGTTTGCGTCTCTGCTCCTCCACATGCAGCTGCTGGGTGACCTTGGGCTAGTCACACTTCTTTGAAGTCTCTCAGCCCCACTCACCTCACAGAGTGTTTGTTGTGGGGGAGGAAGGGAAAGGAGAATGTTAGCTGCTTTGAGACTCCTTCGGGCAGTGAAAAGCTGGATATGAAATCCAAACTCTCCTCCTCCTCCTCCTCCTCCTCCTCCTCCTCCTCCTCCTCCTCCTTCTTCTATAAAGCAATCATAAAATGAAAGTTCTCACTCTTTGGGGAAAGTTGGACGTAAAGTAACCCGCAAGACTAAAAGATGAATGGAGAGAACAGAAGAGCCCGCAAAGTTTACAAAATCCGTAAAAAAAAAAAAAAGCCTGCAGAAGCCCATGGCTTCAATGTGCTTTAAGTGTACCTCTATTGAATTGCTGCAGTGCAGCTCAGATTGAAATGCCTTTTTATGAGTGAAAGGGAAATTGGTTCTTCAAGGATTCTTTCCGACAGCAGATTCCCCCCCCCCGACACTGGTTAGGATCCAGACTGTGTTAGTTGAACTTAGGCCCCATTGATTTTCAGTGTGAAAAGTTTATCACTACAACTGCATTAATTTGTTCTTATTTCAATGGGGACTACTTGCAAGTAACTAACTACTTCCAACCCATAGTTGTGCCCAACAAAGAAAGCTGAATAGGAAACACTACCTTTCAAAGAAGCAGTATTTCCTGGTAAAGATGTCTGAGGTTAGTTGGGCTGCTTGTGAGCAGTATTCTCTTGTGCATTTCTGATCAGATATAAAAAGAAATATGAGTTGCGCAAGCCGCCCTGCTGAATCTTGCCAATTGCCCCCTGCTTCCAGCGTTCCTGTCCATTGAGAGACATCTCCTTAGCAAATGTGGTTCATTGACTGCTCTGCCGGGGTCATTGCCAGCATTTCTGCTTTTGTCTCATTAGTCCTACCTTGCTCATAGCTCAGTCTCATAACTAAGAATCACAGCACTGTGAGGGATCCCTCAGATGGCCAATTCCCTGACTGACAACAATATAAAGTTACAATCTGCAACCTATTAGGCATTGTTGAAACAGTTTATTTACAGTATATCTATTGCATGTGGCCACCCTGTTCTGGCATGTTTTGACATTAATCTATCAAATCCATATGGAAGTTTGCATTTTTAATATGCATTTTTAAAGCTCTATCTATCTATCTATCTATCTATCTATCTATCTATCTATCTATCTATCTATCTATCTATCTATCTATCATCTATATCTATCTATCTATCTATCTATCTATCTATCTATCTATCTATCTATCTATCTATCTTATGGAAAGTATAAAAGCTTATACTTAGGGGATAGCTTAAGTTCCACTCTGTGCCTTAGTTTGTGCAGATCTGGTAAATTCCTATGAAAACCCACCTATGGTAGCAAAATAGGCATCACTGTTTTTTAGTATGTGGTGGGGAAGTTTGACTAAAAGTTCCCTACCACATTCTAAACAACAGCGATCCCTAATTTTCTACCATATGATGATGATCAGTGCTTCCCCCCCCCTAGAAAAATAGGTGCTGGTATTCACCATGAAGTTGTTACAGTAAATATCATACTTTTAAACACTTTTTAACAACAAAAAAGAGGTGCCAGCAGGGGCGGAGCAAGGGGGCGGGCCACCCTGGGTACCGCCCTGGGGGGTGACACTCGGGGCGGTGCCCCGCCCCTGTGACCGGCGCTGCCGGCGCGCGGCAAGTTTTAAGGCTGCAGCGCACAAACAGCAGTGCGCGCTGCAGCCTTAAAACTTGCCGTGCTGTCGAGAGGGGTGCCGGCTACTCGCGCCTGCCATCTTGGGTGGCGGGCACGAGTGGCTGGCATCCCTCCCGACCGTGCAGTGGCATGGCAAGTTTTAAGGCTGCAGTGTGCACTGCTGTTTGTGATTCTTTCCATTTTGGCTTCTCTCATTTATTTATATTTTTCCCCAGTCTTAATTTCCATTGTCCACTTTCCCTATCAGGCTGTGATTTTTATTATTATTATTAAAGTCCTCACAAAAATTCAGCAGCATTCATCAGGATTTTCCTCCCAAAATATAGGTTTGTATGCAATTTTGCCTAATGTATACATTTCTGCAGAATAATATTCTCATATAATGCATTTTTGTATGCAATTTTCATGAACATTTGCACTTGTACACACACTTTCCCACAGTATATGAATATTGGCATGCATTCGTTGGCTGGAGAACTGCATTGCAAAGTTCAGAGAAGTGTGGATTATGAAGGGTGGCTCTTTTCCAGTTCTTGAATTGTTCTGGAAACTGTGCAATAGGTGTGTCATATTTAAATGCAAACTGAAAAGAATTTCTTCCTGATCCCTAACTACAACTTTCAGAAGCCCCAGCCAGTATACTCAATTGTTAGGATGATGGGAGTCGTAATCAACAACGTCCTGGAGGGTGCCACCATGACTACCCATCTTCTAAAGATTGGTGGCCTGAGATTTCATTTAAATGCATCTTTACTGTGCAATGTGGATAGGCAACCCTGCTTACTAACCTTCATATGAAGGCTGGGATGCCAGTCACAGATGCTCAAGGCTGCTGATCACAGCTTGATGCACTCCCCCCCCCCAACTCTTCACACCACACGTATAAAAAAGAAAAAGTGAAAATAAACAGCCCTGCTTCTCTGTGTTTACTTTCTTCATAAATCTCTCGAATTATGAGAAAGGAGAGGAAGAAGCATCACAACATTTTGATTATGCATAATAAATAGCACAGCAGCTTTTGCCGTGTTTGATATCAGTAACAATAGTAATAGTACTTAGCTCTTGTACAGAAGTCAAAGACAATGTATGTCACCACAGTAATGATTCACAATCCAAACAAAAAGAAATCAGACAAGGAGAGGCATAGCACAAGAGGTATGTGTGTCCTGTAAGGTGCTGGCAGGGCAGCTATTTAGGCATGGCAACGTGCAGGTGTGCCTCCTTTCCAGGTTTCAGGTCACCTATGCTTTTTCTTAGTGGAACACAGGTGGCGCTGTGGGTTAAACCACTGTGCCGCTTGGGCTTGCCGATCGAAAGGTCGGCGGTTCGAATCCCCGGAACGGGGTGAGCTCCCATTGTTCAGTCCCAGCTCCTGCCAACCTAGCAGTTCAAAAGCACATCAAAGTGCAAGTAGATAAATAGGTACTGCTCCGGAGGGAAGGTAAACAGCGTTTCCATGTGCTGCTCTGGTTTTGCCAGAAGCGGCTTAGTCATGCTGGCCACATGACCCAGAAAACTGTCTGCTGAAGTGGACAACGCCAGCTCCCTTGGCCTGTAAAGAGAGATGAATGCCGCAACCCCAGAGTTGTTTGCGACTGGACTTATTGTCAGGGGTCCCTTTACCTTTATGCTTATTCTTAGTGCAGAGTGCAACCATATCCCTTCTTATTAAGAGCTAACATAAGCTCAACAAATGCCCATAATATGCACTACCCCAACCACTCTTCATAAATAATATTGACTGTAGCAGTAGTGGCCAAGCTAATGCCCTCCAGAAGTTGCTGGCCTATAACTCCATAATCCCTGACCATCAGCCATGATGGTTTGGGTCCGTGGTGTTGTAGTCCAACATCAACTGGTAGGTGCCTACCCTGGACTACAGAATGTTTAAATGATCCCGTCAGGTGGCCATGTATGTAGGCTGTGGAGCAGGACTGTCCCTGCCCCCAATGTCATGTACCCTACTGGCTCCACTCCCCACATCAGCACAGTGCTTGAAAGGGAAGCCTAATACACATACAGTTCTTTGTGTACACATTCTCCATGCAGGTTGAGAACATTCAGAGGGAGAGACTCATTGCATGCACTGCTGTAAGAGCATGGGCTTCTCTTTCAAATGTGTCGAATACTTGGAAGTCGTGGCGGTGTGAAGCTGGGGTATGTGGTCCTGTTCTCCCTCTGTGCATTGAATGTTCATGGGTGTGTGTCTGCTATGAGTCATTCATTCCCCTTACATTGCAAAGCAGATCTTGGAGCCTTGTGTTTTCCCCATTCTCAGCACTACAACCTGAAACACCAGGTTCCCTAGCAGTTTGGGCTGTGGTGTATGTTTTAAATTTCTTTTACATGTACTTCCCCTAAGAGGCATCAGCTGCCATGTTAATAAAAAAAATGTCCAGAAGGTTTTTGCGTGTGTGTGTGTGTGTATGTATGTGCGCATTTGCAAATGTGCCTAGTGATTTGCTTTATTAGAACTCTGTTACAGGTGCATGAAAAAAGTGCCCCCAAGACACATCAACATCCACTCTGGAGTTTCTTATGACCACATTGATGAACAGTCTTCTTAGTGCAGAAATTCAACTGAAATAAGTTCTAAAGACTTTATATATGTATATCAGATAGAGCCAGACATTTACCTTTAACTTCTTCAAAACCTTTGGTAGTCTTCCTGCTAATGAATTAAGGCCTGGTGGACAGAGTCTCTCAGAGATGTGCCTTCTCCAGAAATCTCGAAGTTTAATTTTAGTGTCAGGATGCTAATACACAACATAGCAAGCCTGTGCCACACAGTTTACAATAGCCCCGATACAAAAGGCACAGAGGCACGCTGAGAAATTGTTCAGCCCATTGAACATTATGTACTTGGATGGCGACATGGGTGGAAACATGAACATTTCGGAGGGGATGTGAACGGGTTAGGGCAGAATCATTATCAGTCTCTTGTGATACAATTAGTCTCTCGGACCCCGTGAATCGCAGCTCACTGCAGTGAAGCATAAAGCAGCTGGAATAGGCATTCCTTCATTTGGAGAAGAGAGCTGATGTTGATGGAGACCTGCATTTCTCGACAGAAGTCAGAGCGAGTTAGTAAATTGAATTGGAATAAATTGTGTGTGCGTGTGTGTGTGATAAACAGAATATGGGCCCTGCTGTTTTAATGAGGTTTGTCTGCCAAATTTCCTAAAGTCACATTGGCTGGAATGATTAACTCACCCTAGGATGAATTTGCCTTTGCTCTGCACAGTGAGAAGAGAAATCATATCCTACAGATTCAAAGGCATTAAAATCGCACAGCAAAGTGCCCCCCCCCCTACTTGCAAACTGCTTAAACAAAACGAAGAGCTGGTGCTGGTCCCAGTCAAGAGAACCACACAATACTTAATTATATTTCACCAGAGCAAGGCTGGCAACCCTCTACAACTCCTAGCAAGTTGAGCTATGGGATACCACTGGCACAAAGCCTACTGCAAGTGTGTTTGCCACACCAGTACCCACACCAATTTAAAACAACTGTGCCCTGGTTTACCCAATCTTGGTGTCGTCTCTCATCCTGCTCCTCCCAGACCTGTTCCATTCCTAGCTGTGGACATAAAGGGTCAAAGTTCTACCAATGGTGAGCAATAACCATTTTTGCTATAACAAACAAAGCCATAGCAAACTCCTTAACTGAACTGTTATCCAACCAAGAGAGAGACTACTGGGGCATAAAGGTCTATAATGAATAGAGCTTGCATCATTCTGTTGATTGTTTTCAGTCAGAAAGTCTTGACCGCCAGACAAATTAAACCCACATGAGAGAAATTTGCAGTCTTTATAGATTCCCTTCCAGCAATATTCACTCTTTCATGATTTTGCTGTATATTTTTTGTTGTGGTTCTATTAGGTTATTGAATGGTTTTTAATATGATGAATTGTTCTTTTTCTGATTTTATGTTAGGCTTTATTATCTTGCAATTTTGTACGTTGCATAGAGACTCCTAAGGTGGCAAGCAACTAATAAATTGAATAATAATGATGATTTGTTGCTAAAATCTTCATTACATTGAAGAACTGATACTGTAAGAAGTTCTGCCTTTAAATTTACACAGGGAGAAACCCTTAAAGGGCTGCTCCAAATTCTTTTCTTGAACTTTTCCAAAATGAGTAGAACCGAATCTCATTTTGTTGAAATATGCTGGGTCTCCATCTTTTCTCTGTATTGGGCATTAGTGCAACATTCAGGATGGTGGACAGCTCTGTTGAATTTTTGTCCAGCATATGGTAACCCCCAATTCTTTATTTAAGCAGAAGAAAAATGAAGGCAGAGTACTAGCAGCCAGGCGTTTGGTCCCCAGAAAGACGAGAAAAGAATACCTCTCCCTTTTAAGCACAATGCTGCTTTTGCATAAGAAATAGAGGGATGGGGAAAATGAAATTTCTCCTGCTTCCTACAACATCTGCTTCCAGCACTCAAGAGTTTACTGTTTGCTCCTGAATTAAAAATTCAGGCAACTGAATCAAAGGCAGAATCCAATAGTTATTACAGGGAAAGGAGTTTCTATGCCCATATCTTTCTCATAACACTGTTGTGGTGGGAGGGGTTGCTTGTAAGGGTAATTTGGCAGCTGGGAGAGAGTATGCTCAACCCTTGACCCCACCCACTGGCTCTCCCCAGCACCTAGACTTCTCTACTGCTGTTTCATTGATTTGTCCCGAAGATGGACTCTGTAGTCAAAAATAAGCTCTGTTGTGGGGAAAATGCCTGGGGTGGTTATTAAGCGAATTATTAGTTGTGCATCCGTCCTAGTCCCATCCATTGATCCTCCTCTGTATGTGTGCCCCACTTCCCCATTCTCCTTCCTTTAAAAAAAAAAGTAAAATAAAATAAAACCTAGGGCTTGAGAACACATGTCAAGATGACAACTAGCTCTGCCCTCAGCTATCCATTCCTGTGCAACAGATTTTCTTCTTAGAAGTATATAAAAAAAAGTTCCACCTGGGGATTGGCTGCAAACGATGGGCATTATGGAGGAGCAGAATATACACATTGTTCATTGGAATAAATGCGCCAGCAGCTGCTTTCAGCTCAGCACAAAATAGCCCTCTGCTTTTTGCTGAGCGCCAGTTCACAAGAGCAGCAGGACACATGTCCCCTGCGCCGAGAGGGGAGGGAACATATCAATATTTCCTTTCACTCAAGCCAAGTCTGCTCTAGTGCAATGTGTGCTTTCCTTCTCAGGGCTTATTCTGGAGACAGAACCGTGGTGCCTTTGGAGACACGGGTCACTGAATCAAATTAACCTCTTTCTGAGCACAATTTAAACAGGCAAAATTTTTAACTCAAACTAAGAAAAGTTTCTTTGAAGGAAACCAGACAACTGGGGGGGGGGGCAGTTCAAGGAAGGATCATAGTTTGGTGGGGCAGAGCTTGATATGCATGTGGGAGGTTGCAGGTTCAATCCTTGGCATGTCCAGGAGAAATGCTGGGAAGCTGCTGCCAGTCAGTACAAGGCATACTGACCACAGGTCTGATTCAGTATAAGGCAACTTTCTATGTAAGCATGTATAGCATTCCCATTCTTTTGTCTTCCATGAGCATTTTCTTCCCGATCATGCTTATTGTGCCACAATAGTCATACTTCACCCCCAGCATGAATTTCTACTTGAGAGACAAAAAAACCCCCACACCTGCTCCCCACTACAAAGAGAAACCCTCACACTCAGAGAGAAACTTGGCACAATTCAACTAGAGTTAAACATTCTTAATTCTTTGAAGCAGAGATGGGGAATCTCTGGTTCTTCTGATGTTGTTGGCCTCCACCTTCTATCAGCTGCAGCCAACATAGTCAATGGATAGGTCCAACCCCAGAAAGCCACAGGTTCACCACCTCTGGTTTAAAGTGCTTACACCTCTCCAGTGGAAGTCAGTGCAACTTTGTAAGTGGGGGAATACTGTATCTCCTATCTCCCCAAGTGAAGGGCAGCTGCAGCTGAGGCTGGAGTATGGGATTTGGAGGAAAACTTTAGTAGAAGCTTCTAAGACTCCAGCATTATACAACCTACTTGCTGGTTAGGAGAGCTTTCACCTCCGTGTGAGGCAAGGAGACCGAAGGGTTTGGTAAGGACAGAGGAGAACATCCTGCAAATTTCTCCGTAATAAACTCCACTTGCAATCAAAGTCGCACTTTGTCGATTGGGCTAAATGTGTGTTTGGCGAATCATATTTGGGAAGACCCCAGAGGGAACAAGGGCAAGAAGAAAGAGAAAAGACCAAAGTAAAGGCTGAACAATCAGAAGAGTGGAATAAACTAGACAATGAGCCAGTCCAGTACTGTATATCTCTTTCACAATCGTTGAGGTGTTTGGAACCTTCTGAGCTTTCAGGAAATTGAGCAGCAGAAAAAGTAAATAGTCCGTCTTTGAACTCACTGAAGTCCTACTGATTTCTTTCAGTCCTGAAGGGCTGCGGGGGGGTGGGGGTGGGGAAGAATACTGTAAGATCAGTATATCAAGGCACATTTGAAGCTTAACAGACTGGGACTGATTGGATAATAAAGAGCCTGAGGCAACAGAGTTTTAAAGATGTGAAGCCTTTGAATTCTAAAGAAACAAGACAATAGAAATGGATGGTAATGAATTAGCTATGGAGACTCTATAAATTATTTTGGAAGTCTCTCAACTACTGTGAAAATGAGTTTAAAAAAAATTAGATGTAACAATTATTTAGTTCCATTTAAAGTGATTATATAGGGCACAAATAAACTTTATTCAGAAATTTTATTTTGCAAACCTGATCAGCAATTGCTATTTGCAACACACACACAAATTCATTCTACAGAAACAGAGGGGATAAGAAATGAGATTTTGTGAGATGTATTTGAAACGTTGCATAAGCAATTATGTGCATGAGAGATATTTAGCAGATTGCAAGCAGTCTGTACATAGAGAACATGGCAACAAATTTCAGAGTGACCCAAGCCCCTGATCTACTGTGCTGGAGGAGATTTGGGTAGAGTAGAGAAGCTCCTCTGTTCAGCTCATTCTGACCCATCCAACCTCCACTGGTCGGGGAGCTCTGCTGTCTCCAGGGAGCCTCAATGGTGCACTGCACCTGCTCAAATAGTTGGAGGAAGCTACCACCCAGCAGAAACCTCGAAAATGGGGTGTTTCAGCTGAGCCTAGCACTGGATGCACAGGATCCAACCTGGGAACAGGTGCAGCAAAGCAGCATTTCTTCCACCCTGGGCTGTGTGAGCATTGAGGCTGTGGATACAGTGCTGGCTGCCCCACTCCATCAAGCCCCACCACTGCTGGCCACGGTTTTGCCTTTTAAGGAAATGCTTAAGGAATCTGAAAACTACTATTCATCCAGTGCTTTACCAGCTGCACTGGGTCCCGGTGGAGTACCGGGTCAGGTTCAAGGTTCTGGTTGTGACCTTTAAAGCCCTATGCGGCTTAGGACCCTTGTACTTATGGGACCGCCTGTCCTGGTATGCCCCACAGAGGACCTTAAGGTCCACAAATAACAATAGTTTAAGGGTCCAAAAGAAGCCAGATTATCCTCCACAAGGGCCAGGGCTTTTTCAGTGTTGGCTCCGACCTGGTGGAATACTCTGTCCCACGAGACTAGGGCCCTGCAGGACCTGACCTCCTTCCACAGGGCCTATAAGACAGAGTTATTCCACCTGGCCTTTAATCTAGCCTGACCCCCTATTCCTTTTCCCCTTTCCTTTTTTCTGAAGAAACCCTTCTGGGTCCCTACATTAAGTTCCTCCCTGGTCTCGCTACTGGCCTAGCATGACTAACCTGGCCAGTTAGCCCTGGGGATCCCACTGAGGTTTATTTTTATGCTGGTTTTTAGCTGGTTTTTAAGTTGTTTTAATCATTGCCTTATATTTGTTGTTAGCTGCCCTGAGCCCGGTCTTTGGATTGGGAAGGGCGGGGTAGAAATAAAATTATTATTATTATTATTATTATTATTATTATTATTATTATTATTACTACTATCGCAAATTCTGTACATCTGAATTTCTGGACAAACTGCTGCCCGAGGCAGTCACCTCCCCTTGCCTCATGAGTGGGCCAGCTCTGGCACCTGCATCCACTAGCTTGGACCCAGGACTCAACCTTGAAACATCAAGGGCTTCCAGTCCATCATGTGCGGGGTGAATGATAGGCACTCCCACCCTGACTTTTACCCAGAGAGGTCTTACGCCCACCATTATTGTGGGCTCTTGCTGCATTTTGGAAGTTGTTAAGGGGAGATTTATATAAGTACAGTGGCACCACTGGTTGCGAATGGGATCCGTTCCGGAGCCCTGTTCACAACATGAGCAGCACGCAACCTGAAGTGCCACGTCTGTGCAGGTGCACGGCGCAATTTGGCGCTTCTGCGCATGCGCAAAGCACGATTTCGCTCTTCTGCACATGTGCGATGCACCGAACCTGGAAGTAACCCATTCCGGTACATCCGGGTTTGACGCATTCGTAACCCATGCCAAACGCAACCCGCAGCGAACGCAACCAGAGGTATGACTGTACAAAAGAACTGGCTAAGATGAAAACCATGTTATATTATTCAAATAAGCAGTTATAATTGCCTGTGTATCACCACCCCCTTGCAGTCACTTATACCTCAGAGGACCGGGATAAAAACGAGAGGAAATGTAACACAAATGTTCCCTGTCACTTGATACCCACTGAACTGTGCTGGGAGTCCTGACTTTCAAGGCCTTCAGTATCAGTCTGAATGTGACCTTTACCTGATCCCAATTTAAAACTGGCAATTTTTCGATAGGGAGCAGCCCTGCCCTGGCAAGGACATCGATTAGATGAGCCATCAAAACTTTTCTCATTTTCATGAAATATTGACTGTAAGATATCTTGACTGACCTGAGCCTCCACTGCTGCTCTCAAACAGAAGGTCTTCGGATGCTTTATGATTCTTCCTTAGAAAATTGGATTGTAATGCAAAACGAGAGCTGTTAAATGGCCCACAAGTCCTTTTGGGTAGGAGGACAGTATTTTAATTGTACTAATAGCTTTAATAATAATTTGTTGTTGTTCAGTCGTTCAGGCATGCTCTTTTGTGGGGTTTGAAATTTTGTATGTAACCATTTTATAGAAAGAAAAACTGAATGGGAAAAAGAGGCCTATGCTTTAAGATAGTATCAATTGTCTGCCAGATTAAAATGCTTTTTGAGATTCTTATGAAAATAACACCAGGGTTTTATTCGCCTCCATGACACATGTAAACAGTAACTGGTGTGTGTGTGTGTGTGTGTGTGTGTGTGTAGGGGTGGAAGGAAAGACTTAATTTTGCCGTAAATCTAAAGCGTGGCACACCAACTCTTTAGGAAAATACTATATAAATAAACTTTCATTAAACAAAAATCCCCACTCTGAATACACTGCATACAATACACAAATAATGCCTGCTTACATCACAGCAGATGCTGTGTCCTGTGTTAAGAAGAAGGGAAACCTTCTCAGTTTTTCAGCTCCCTTTTGCAACTTTGTTTTAGCCCTAACCTGCTGAAAGTAACCACTTGATGTATTGCAATACATCTTAGTGCCATATAATGTATTACCGTATTTTTCCCATGTATAAGACGATGCTTTTTCCTTAAAAAAAAGAAAAGGCAAAAATTGTGTGTTGTCTTGTACACGGATAGTGAATGCAGGGGGGGGGGGACATGCGATTAATGGCGGCAGCAAGCAGGAGATTGGCAGCGGCGATTGGGCGGGTGATTGGTGGCTGCGGCAAGGCCTGCTGGCGATTGGCTGTGGCTGCAGCAATTGGGCAGGCGATTGGCGGCTGCGGCGAGGCGTACAATTGGCAGTGGCTGTGGCAAGCAATTGGCAGTGGTGGGCAGGCGGGTGAGCTATTGGCGGAAGTGACCCCCCCAAAAGCTAAACTTAATTTCGGGTTTTAAAAAATAGTGCTTGTCTTATACATGGTGGCGTCTTATAGAAGAAAAAAATGGCATAATACGTCTTGTTGTGTGACATTGTGTGAGTCAGATTATGAGCAAAATACACATAGCACAAATTCTGCATGTCAAACCGGTGAAATGAATCTCAGAGTTACTGAATTGTGACCCCTGCACATACAGGCGCTGTGCAGCTTTTCTCTTCTTTTGGAATTGCCTCTCCTGCTTTTCATGCTGCGATAACCTCTGCTAAATCGAAACGAAAGCTTTCCCCAACGTTCCTCCTCCTCCTCTCTCCAGAGGAGGAGCTGCTTCACTCATGCATTGCTAATGACCTTCAAATATACCCCCTACTGTGCCCTGTCCTATCAGGCCATTAAGTAGCTTAATTGACAAAAGAGTTGAAATATTTCCCCCCTGCCCTGGTGATTGCAGCTATTAATACTTTTTAATAGTTTTAAGGGGAAAGGAAAAACAGATCCTTCTGGGTAAAAAAACAACAGCAACCAAATTTTGATGCAACATGCATCACAGACTTTCCTAGATAGTGAACAGTACAAAAAACTTACATGGAAGCACTGGAACCCTTTTGGAAGCCCAAGCGGCTCCTTGTCGTGCAAATGGAGAGTTGGGGAGCCCCAGCTTCAAACAATGCCTCATCCATGACCTTGCTAAATGTCCTTAAGGACTCAAAAACACGAGAAGCAATTGACTCATTTTACATAAGGCTGTAGAGTCTCCTTAACACTTTTGGAGTGTTCACAGCACTTCACATATATTATTTCAGGAAACCTTAAAAAGGGTTGTGTTGCAGTTGGGAGGATGCTAAGGCTGAGAGATAACAGTCTAAGGCAGGGGTCAGCAAACTTTTTCAGCAGGGAGTAGGTCCACTGTCCCTCAGACCTTGTGGGGGGCTGGACTGTATTTTTTTTTGGGGGGGATGAACAATTTTCACCCGCCCGCAAAGAGGCATGAAGATGCTTTGCTTTACCTGTCCCAGTTGTTGTCCCAATAGCTGCAGGCAGCCAGGCACCGTGGCGGGGTAGGAGGCTGTGTTGGCCGGCGAAGACAGAAGCAGCAGCCCCAGTGGAGGAGCTGCAGGCGGAGGGAGGGGAACCGGGGTGTCGCCGGAGCTTTTACCCACCACCTGCTGCTACTGCTGCTTCCTGAGAGGCACCACAGAGAAGAAGACAGAACCGTCCGCCAACCCGCAAGGAATGAAGGAGGGAGGCAGGCAGCGATGAATAAAGTGCACGAGGAAGCTGCGCAGAAAAGGGGTGCGGAGAAGGAAGGAAGGGCAGACTGAGGGAGAGGGAGGAGGAGCAGGAGGAAAACGAAGCAGCAGCCGGCATCACACGCCCCCTTCACAGCGATGCCCTGCTGAGGTGGGCAGGCAGGTGAGCCGACTCCTGCTGTCAAAGGTGCCCAGCGTGGAACAAGATTGCTCCGTCCCTGAGGAGAATTGCACCGCCATGTGAGGGAGAGGGAGGGAGAGGGAAAGAACGTGCACACTGGCGATCTGCACGCTGGCGATCCATGCTGCGATTCACGGACTGTCTGTGGGCCAGATCTGGAAGGCAATTGGGCCTGATATGGCCCGCAGACCTTAGTTTGCTGACCTATGGTCTAAGACCACACCTGGAGGTCATAGCTTGGGGAGCAGAAGGGCTGAGTAGAGCTATGGAGCTGCTGCTTGTGAAAGCCAGGGAAGAAGATGAGGGGTGGCAGCACCAATTTTTTCTGTGCCAGCTCTAGGCTGGTGTGGTGGAGAGTCCTGGATCAGGCTGGCCCAGCTTAGAACCCAGTGTATCCTTCACAGGCCTAGCTGCACTCCATCCCACCCAGGAAACTTCCCATTAATGGGATTCTCTCCAGCTGCCGCTGGCAAGGGTACCACCAGTGGTAACTTCTGCCCATCCGCATTTTGGCCTGGTGGCAGAGGTCCATGCCAGCAGAGCCAGGCAGAAGGCTGCTGCTGCATCCAAACCACCAACAGTATGATGGAATTGGGGTTTGGATTCCTCTGCTTGGCATAGTTCAATCCTGCAGCTTTCTAGCTCACCACTCATAATATTGGCTGCTATGCTAAAATCTCCTGATTAATTTGTATGGGGAATTAGCGGAAATTCTGTGAAACAGCAATGCAAACTAACTTGCAGTTAAGGGTGCAATGTTTTGTTGCAGGCCTCACTTTTTTAGTCTATTGTCATTTTCAGGAATCATTGCAAATCCACAATCCCCTGTTACTATCTAGTGCACGTTGTCCATTTTCTTAAGGCATGTATGAGAGAAAGTCTTTTCAGTGTTGGCTCGACTCTGAAATACTCTTTCTGCCTGGCACCTAAAGTGATATATTTTCGGCGTCAGGCAAAGAAAAAGCTTTTTTTGTTCACTTCACCCTGACTTTTTGACATCTTTTAATATTGTGTATCCCCAGTGGGATTATTGCAGCAATTCTAAATGGGGTATTTTGGGGGTTGATGTTGTCTTTTATCTAATTTGATATTTTACCGAATAATTTGATTTGTCTTTGTGTTGGCTACATTATTATATACCACCTAGAGTCTATGCTAATAGGTAACTCAACACGATAAATAATAAACAAATATGTGCATTGAGGTTTATAGGTAGATTGATAAAAACATTAAAAATAATGAAATATGTTGAGGAACTAAAAATGAAGGAAACACTCCCTAGCATCTTGCTTTTTTGTGTCTCAAAATTCCCCTGCCAGGCCTCTGCATTAAAAAACAATCCAGATAGACAGCAGCATTTTCAAGGACACAATCAGCCTCTTTTCTTTCATCTTTGGGCTTGTTATCTTCACCAATGAACCTTTAGCCAAACGTATATTCTGGGATGTAGGTAATGAAAGGGAGCTGCTTGCAGTCTCAAGTAAAGCTTGCAATCTTGTACACCTGATCTCAGAAGAAAATCCCCTTGAAAGCAGTGGGACTTTGAGGCATGATCAGTAAACATGAATAGGTTCTGGCTGACATTATGGGCATAGAACTTTCAGTGAGTGATGAGAGGATCGGTCTAAATCTCAGCCCTTTTTACTTTCACACATGTTTACCCAGAAGTCTGCTCCATCCCATTTCTGTATTAATCTGCATTTAAAAAAAACAACTCTCAAAAATTGCATTTAAATCCATATTCCTAAAACACCTTTCCCCTCACAAAATACAGCTTCCCATGTATATTTGCATTGTTCTGGGTTCAGAACTGCATCAGCAGGAGAGTAGGAAGGAGGGTGTGGTGTGTGTAGTCCATCCTGGGTGTCATCCTAGAGGGGGGTGACAAAATGGCACACCGCGGGGGACGGCACTTACCGCAGGGCCTGACCTGCAGCACGCCTGAGCCACACGTCTCTCCTGGGAGTGACGTGGTGGCTCGGGCCCCCGTGCTTCCCGAAACGGCAGTGTGGGGCTTGTGTCCGCCAGGCGGACTCCGTGGGCAGCTCACCGCGCCACCCCCCTGGGCAGATCACTGCAGCACCCTGTGCGCAGATCACCCCGCCCCCTGGGCACCTCACCCCGCCCCCACCGCTCTGGGTGCCAGAGCAGCTAGCTATGCCCCTGTGCATCAGAACATTTGGGGAGACTGGAAATTGATGAATAGCTTAAGTTCCGATCTATGTGTGTTAGCCCGGGAAGTGCAGATCACCTTGGTTCTTCTAAGAATACATGAAGATTGAATTCATCCAGCCTAAAAAAACAAATGTGGGACCAAGAGGCAGGGAGCATTAGATGGGGCAAATGCTAGTGGGTCAAGAATCCCCTGGCTTGCCACTGCTTCTCCACTCAAAATGGCAGTGTTTTTATTTTATTTTTATTTAAAAAAACAAAAACACCTTAAGGCATTGATACACACACTTGTGGAGAATTCCCAGCTTGCTTCTTGGTATGTAACCTGAATATACCCATTTTGTACAGAAATACAAATTCATGCCGATCAGGTTCCACTCTAGGGCTATTGCATCAATGCAAGAGCATACACACACATACACACACAACACACTTTAAGTGTACTTGAATGGCTTTTCTGCATTATTTATTTCTGTGAAGAGAGTTATGATTAATGGTTTGACAGATTTAAGAAATACACTCATCTCTGGTCATAAATTGGGGAACTAAGCAGCACAGTTATACTCAGCGGTATATTATAAAATCATGCTGAGCACTTATGTTGTGCAGATCTTGTTGATCTCTACCATTATGAAATGGTTTTTGGAGGGGATTGGGTATTTGATTGTTCCCCTATTAAAACAAAAAAGCTAGATGCAAAACTTGGATGCTAAGGACAAGAGAATGTTTCACAAAGAAAATCTCTAACATGGGGATTCACATCCTGATCCATGGTGTAATTGTTGATTATCTCTGAACATTATTGCCAACAAGCTCAACTCTTGGTCAGGCATAGGCAAACTCGGTCCTCCAGATGTTTTGGGACTACAACTCCCATCATCCCTAGCTAACAGGACCAGTGGTCAGGGATGATGGGAGTTGTAGTCCCAAAACATCTGGAGGGCCAAGTTTGCCTATGCCTGCTCTAGGTTTTGAAGGGCCCTGGGCAGGATACCTACTACCACACGGGTCCCACAGTGACCCCCTTAATTGGACCTCCCAGCCTCTCCCTCATGCTTGCAAGTGAACTTACCTAGTGACCCCGCAATGGACTGCAAGCCAGAAAACCTGAGCTAGTGGCCACCAGATTTGATCTTCCACAACTTTTTGTAGATAAAATGTGGTTGTCACCAAACCCTGATCAGAGCCTACGAGTGGCTTGGCCCATTAAATCACCTCCACTACTGGGAAAGTCTAAGGCTGGTGGCTGCCCAAGTAGTGGCAGGAGCTGTGGGAGCACAGCCAAGACAACCGCCCTGGTGGACACTGACAAATGCCCCACTCTGACAATAGGCTGATAGCCAGAACTGGTGAGCAAGCAAAATGGTGGCAACCAGAAAGCCCACGGCTAGGGCCAGTACTGACCTCAAAGCAAGACAAGGAGAAGTCCTAGGTGATAAACACATGGGAGAGACTTGCCAACACCCAAAGTCCATCATACTACCCATTTTCAGAAGAAAAGTGAAGGAAAGCCAGATACACCTTTTTTTTTAAAAAATGTTTAATTTCTCTCGCTCTTAATGATCCAGCCATAAGTGCCCCTCCAGATGTTCTTTTGATTGCACATTCCTGATAAGTTGTGCTCAATGATGCTCTTGGGGTAGTCATACATGATCCCAGTTTCAATACACTTTGCACCTGCAAGCATTTTAGGGTAGTCATAATGCTTCATTTCCAATCAATGCATATCTTGTAACAGTAAGTTTTGACTTGATGAAAACAGAAACGAGACTGGGAATTGATTGTTCTCTTATTCGTCTTGTGGCTGGAACAGAAATCCATGCAGTGAATATGATCAGTATTTGCTGCTGTTGATTCAGTCTGTAAACAATACACAATTGATTACACCCTCCCCATATGCATTGAAATTCCTTTGCACTGAAATAGGTGGGGTGGAATAACATAATGATAATGCACTTTACGTAATGAATTACGTAAGTTGCGTATGTAATTTAATCACAGCAGACAACAAGACAAAGAATGTTGGAGGTGAAAGTCGAACTGCAGCAGAAAGGAAACGGCGCTGCATGCAACAAATTCAGCGTGGAACAGGAAAAGATACCTCCTTAAACCCCTAGAGAGGAGCAAGAAGAGCAGTAGATGATGGGGATATTTTAAAAAATGCAATCACACTGCATCTCCTTTCTTGTCTTAGTTGTTTTTCACAAATGATCCCACTCATAGCTTAGGTCAATAGGGGTGGAAGGAGCTCCTTTAGAAGCTTCTGCCGACTTCTTGGCCATATCTCCATTAGAAGCTAAACACTGCAGGAGCTGTGCAGCAGCATGAGAAATCTGCCTTCAGGCATGCATTTCAAAGCACATAGGAAGACTCCAGCTACAGGCTGGGCTATTTGTAAGAGTGGCTAGCAGAACAGAAGGGGTATGTGTCTTGGCATCCTTTTTTTCATTTACTCAGCATAAGTCTAGGCAGTTTAATTAGGCTCCTAAGGCTGGCAGCCAGGACAAATAGCAGCCAGGGCACCCCAGTTAGTGCTGCCTCCCACTCTGCCTAGAGAGTGTTTGTTTCTTCAGGAGGCAGGAAGCAGCTAAGGAGAAATGCACCCACACAGAGACCTTGTCTGCAGATCAAAAGAGCCAATGCAATTATTTCTTCCTTCCTTCCAAAGAGGTGCAAACTTTAGCAGCTAAAGAATTTGGAACCCCACACCAAACTATGATCTGTGACTTAGAGAACAAAATTAAGTTCCCGAATATCAGAATTGTTGCTGTTGTTTACTTGTGAATTAAACTTTTAGACTATCCTGCAGGATTTCAGGGCAGTGTTCAAATAAGACCTCTTCTTCACAGGCCAGAAGTGTTTTTCACAGCACTGGATTCTCCATTTGCGAAGAAGAACTCTGACATCCAGAAATTACAGCTTTGTTGTTGTTTTTTGAAGCAGGGATGGTGGGATGCAGAGTTCTCCATTTGCAAGGTCTGCCCTCCTTTGGAAAGAAAGAAATCTGTTCATTATTCATAAGTGGCTATTTATTTTGCTCTATGCTTTGCAACGACAGCCCATATGTAAATCATTTATATGCGACCTGCTTTTATTTTCTTGCAGCGGAATGAAGTGCCAACCAGCTCTAAGAAACAACTTCACTCATTGCAAAGCGATACATTCGGCCTACCTCTGCCCTCACACAATGATACACAGTAGTAAAACACATTACCCACCAACTCTTGAAAATAAAATATTTTTCCTTCCAACAGAGTACAGATTTAGAGGAATGTTTTTAACTGCCAATGAAATACGGGGGGGGGGGGATAAGTTGAAGCATTTCTTCTCCCACACCCCCAAGTGTAGAAGTCCCCATTTGAATGTTTTAAGATTTATAAGGTTAATTATATTCCCCCAGCATTCTATAGTATCCCTGTCTGCCCATGCCTTCTGATCTGAAAAAAACCCAAGGGAGGCGCTACCTCATCATAACTTCCCTTGAACTTTAATTGAAGCACAGGCACCCAGGGAGGCTGCAGAGTGCAGACCATTGGTGAGATAATTTGTATAATGAAAGAGAGGGCACTCACAAAAACCTATTGGCCACTGCTTGGTAAGGAAAATGTGACACAAACTATGAAGTCAACTCATGAGAATTTCACCATTTCCCCCCCCCCCTTTTCCTCTTTGATAATTAGGGAAAAGATTCAGAACAAGACTCATACTTCAAGGTGGTTCCTCTAGTGTTTTGTTTTGTTTTTAACTCTTAGATGGTTTTTCAATAGTGATTAGAATGTCAGGGTTAGACTGGGGAGACTGGAGTTCAAAAGTTTAAAGAGGAGAAATTAATACATTCACTTTCTATCAAGAGGTCAAAAATGGAACATTAAAGAGCACACAGATGTTGCAAAGCTACATATGACTACAAAGTTTAACTCAGTTCAAAGGGAGTTATTTCCAGACAAATGAGCACAAGATTGCAGCCTTTGTCTCCTTTATCTTATGGATTGGTTTATCTTCCTCTATGAATCATATAAAGTTCATTGCTGACATTATTATATGGCATGGCCTTAACCGCAGTAGAACTGAATGCCCTTCTATTCTTATAAATTGAAGATTGACGGCATACATTCTATATTTGATTTATCTATATTTGAGTTTACTTTGGGAGGAGGAGGAAATGAATTCAACCAAGTCAAGTAATTTTCAGGATTTCAAATGGAAATAGTTTTTAAAAAATCATGCATGCATAAGCTGCATTGAACACCATCTGGTGTTGTGGTTAGTATGTCAGATTAATGCCAGGATGATCCAGGTTCACATCCCAAGTTGGGCATGAAAAGCACTAGTGGATAGATTGCTATTTGCCCTTTCAGAGGGAAAGGGAATTTGTTGCACATGATCTCCAAGTCAACTCTAATTATGCAATCTAAATTTGCTGGCTTGTGATGGAATGCCACCCCAAAATAGTAACAGTCTGGAGGCACCCTAAATCTCAACCTCTGTGCTATATATAGGGCAGGGATAGTTAACATAGTACCCTGCAGATGTTTTGGACTACAACTCCCATCATTCCTAGCTCTTGGCCATGTAGGCTTGTGCTGATGGGCTTTGCATTCCTCAACATCTAGAGGGCACCATGTTGCCCTTAGGGATTTGGTGGCCAGCTGGCTGGATTTACAGATCTGTCCCTTTCCTGTCTAGTTGGCCATGGCTTAGTAAGGTTGCAATATGAGAAGTTACAAAGATGAGGCAACTTTGCAAGCTGGTCTTAAAAACAAAGGGGTAAAAGCAAAGAGTGCAGCAAGAATAAATGGAGGAGCATGTGCGAGCACAGCAGTTCAACTGGTTCATTTTATTCCATTTACCCTTGCTGGTGTTTATGCTTCATATTTAAACTCTACAGCTCTGTGCAGCAAGAAGCCAGGTTTTAAAACCTTAAGTGCACAAAGGGGCACTGTATACATAAATAAAAATAATGTACAGCTGAGCTATGTAGCTTGCTCGGTTTCCTTTAACAAATTTAGCACCTGCCTGAAATTATGTTGTTTTCCCCACAGTTCCCTTGGAACTTTGAACAGCCTCTCTGTAGTTTATTTGTTGTTGTGTTCCATAGCAAGATGCCCTCTTATCATCAATCTGAAGTGAAGGGGTCATTCCAATTGGTCACGGGACAAGCATTTGTTTGATGTACTTTGCTCAATATGACGTACCTGGACCCTGCAATTGTCATCTGAGGCCCTTCTTTGTGTGCCTGCTCTATTAGAGGTCTGGAGAGTGGCAAGACGAGGACTGACCTTTTCTGTCGTGTCTACCCATTTGTGGAATGCTCTGCCCAGGGAGATTGGGCCAGCGCCTTCATTAGACATCTTTAGGTGCCAGGCAAATACTTTCCTCTTCAACCAGACCTTTGGCTTATTGATAACCGATGCCCTTTTAAATGTGTTATGGGAGGGGGATTATTGGTTTGTTTTTTGCTCTTATTTTTATTATGTATTTTGTTTCATATGTTGTGATTTTATGTTGTTAACCACCCTGAGATCTACGGATGAAGGGTGGTATACAAATAACAATAACAATAAAAATACTTGAAATATTAAAAAGGGATGGGGGAGAATACAATTTACTGAGCACCAGACAGCAGCAAAAAAATCACCAAGAACGGTTCTAGTCCTGAGGAAACCCATCTTCTGAAGGATTTGTTTTAGGATGAAGTCTCCCATTGGCATGCATGCATACCCACAGCAGCTGTTGCAATTTGCATTTTTTTAAAAAAATAGCCCTGCACATTTGATGCCAAAATCCAACAGTCACGTGTAGCTTGACCCACAAGGGAGAAATATAACTAATTTCAGAGCTTGTTTTTAATAAGGAATACAATGCCAAAGAAGCTTGGACGTTTCAATCTGATGAATTATTTCTGCCGTCATTTTGGCTCAGAGGATGAATCACCAGAGTTTTAATATATTGTTGATCAGCATCCTGGAAAAAACCAGAAGAATTATCCAAACAGAATGAGGTCTCAAGGGGCTCGTGGAAAAAGCCTCGCTCTTTCACGAAACGTTTGTGAGGTTGAGAAGGCAAAAAGGGAAGGGAGATAACCAAGTGGAGGAGGGGGTCTCTGTGAGCTGCTTGTATCTCCCTGAGTATATCCATTTTGATCTTATGTTTTTATCCATTGTTTGCTCAGGGTACATGTTGGTTCTACCCCCACCCCAAGTGCAAGAGAGTGACCCTGCTCTGTATTTGGGATGATGAGTACAGCAGCAGAACAAATTGTCTCTGAAAGGCACAAATTGCACATCAGTCTCCCTCACAAACACCTGTTTCTTTAAGAACTAACAACAGGAAAATGCACTTAGGGGAAAAAAGAAAGCCATTAAAGATATGAATGCCGAGTGAGTGCCGCAAATGAGGTGGCACTATGGGCCAAAGTACACATGATGCTCAATCATGTGTGGAGTTTTTGTCTCTCTCAGTTCTATGGATTTTCTTTTACAATAGACAACCACCAAAGCTGCAAACTAAAGTGAAAGAGCAGTGGGAGGATGGAGAGGGGGCAGAAAATTCTTTGTCCTTTTCACTTTCACCATTTTCCTGCAATGAATCGCTCCCTCTCAGTTATGAAGGTACAAACATCTGCATCTTTTCCCTTGTGGAGCCAAAAAACCCCAATGACTTTGTAACTTCTAAGGCTGCATTCTTCCAAAGGGGAATAAAAGAGGTATATACTGAGAATCATGTGTAGTTCAGCCCTGTGGAACAACATGATGTTTGTATGTATGAGAAATTGCCCCAATATGCGCAGAATCTTCCTCACACTTTAAAGAAAATTCAGAGAAGTGTGAATTTTTGACAGATCGCTGTGTTTCATTCTTTGTATTTTTTTTTAGAAAATTCAAGTTAGGTAAGTTCACCTTTATATGTGAACTGAATCAAATTTATCCATCATCCCTAATTGGGAGCCGGAGCCAGGAAAGAGCAGAGTCACAGAGAGAACTTTTGCATTTGTATAATAGATGCCATTCCAGACACACAAAAGTCACACGCATCTCTCTGTCTACCATCCAGGCAAACAACAGGCATCATTACTGTCCAGGAACACATTCCACCCAGACCCAAAAGTCAAGGATGATTTAGAGCTTGGCCAATGGGAAATTTGGTCTAGAAAGATTCCCAGGAGCCAGACAGAGGGTTATGGAAGGCTCCCCACCCTTCTCTAGCTACAGCTGGTTCACTAGACAGTTTCTAGGAGCACAGTCACGAAAATGTATACCCAGCTCAACTAGATATAAGATATGCGAGATCTGCAACTGGGATCTCCCACAGGTTTTCAAAATTATTACTCGAGGGTTCACTTCAAAAGCACTTGCATGGGGATGCTAATTTGTTTGAGTGTTATGGGAAGGGATTTTATTTAATTCCTTCCTCCCACGCTGTTGCCATGATCCAAATGCCTCCCAGCTGTTATTATTAGTTCATGTGGGGTGGGGGTGGGGGGAAGCATAAGTAGCTTTTGTACCCACTTAGGTGGCTAAGGATTCCTCATGTGATAAGAATAGAATCCAACCTTACCATAAATACAGAAGTTAAAAACAAGGATACAGAACTCTAAAAGCTTCAAAAGTACGGCCTTGTGCAGAACCTGTGCAGTTCAAAAATTTCAAGTGGCTGAACCCATGAGCTACAGGATTGTTATAATAGCCACACATCAACAATATGTATAAAAACATAGAATCATAGAGTTGGAAGATACCCCGAGGGTCATCCAGTCCTACCACCTGCAATATAAGAATCTCAACACGGAGTTTGCCAGCCAGTTTGAAACCATCCCAGACCCGGATTAGTTTTGCAAATGTGCTAGCCATTTTATTGCTGAAAAATGCAGCCCAATCCATAAAGGTCAGCCGTCCTCTATGGCACATATTCATGTGCAGAACTTCTTTATGCATGAGTTCTAAATGCCAAAAACAAAAAACAAAACAAAACCCAGGTACAATAATTTAAACATATAACTCCTATGACTTCAAATGATATGCTCAGCAATGTCTCAAGATACAACTTTTGCTGATAGCTATCAGGAGGCTGAAATGTGCATGATGTTTGAAAGATTCACTGAAGAACATTGATTATATTTTATTGATTGGGTTTATACAAGTTTTTATACAAGTTGTTGATATATGGCTATTATTACAATCTTCTACTTTAAGGATTAATCAGTATTGGCCTTGATGTTCAGATTAACCATAATTGTTACAGAACTTTCATTTAGCTTGTATATATGTCTCCTTGGGAACTCTTTCTTTTCTACCTATTTAGCTTTTCTATCTTCAAAGCAAAGCACATGGTTCTTCCATTTTTTTGTGAAGTAGGTCATGTTGAGAGATTGCTTTGCAAAAATGTGCTTATTGGGGAAAATTGCACGCAAACAAACATACATCAGGATGAATTTGCACGAAAATGCTGATGAATATTCACAAAGACTTGTTTTTTTAAAAATGACAAATTGATGTGGGAATGAGGAGAGCTGAACTGAAGATTGGAAAAATAAGAAACCAAGAAAAAAATGGCATTGGTATATTTGCCCATCCCTACACAATAGCATCCAATGAGCCACCTCTCTCTCACACACGAATGACAACATTTCCAGAATCTTAGATTACTACACCACTAGAATCCCTTTCTGAGACTGGGTGGGAGGGGACTCAAATTCTCTCAAAGCTTGTAGGGATGCAAAAACGTTTGATGCTTCTTAGGTCATATGAGAAGCAGTGATAGCAACAAAGCCAGACAGCAGCTATAAAAACAACTATAACAATTGAGGACTGAATATGAATAATAGCAGGCAGCATTCTGGGGATGACAGCAGCTTAAACATCAGTATAAAGTGATGAAACGCAACGAGGCTGTAGGAACTGCCGTCTGATAAAAATATAAAAAGGGATTTAATGCAATCTGACTAAATTGTCTGCACATGTGAAGGACATTAATGCCATAAGAGGTTGAAGGCTGCAATCTTACATGCATGAACCAATGCTAAGCTTCGCTGAAAGCCCTGGGAGCTATTTTAGGAGAATTGAGTTGCCAGATTCCAAAGGAAGACACTGATGGGCTGGTTCACACACACACACACACACACACACACACACACACACACACATTGATGATTTCAGTTCCGTGGATTGACTTACATGTGTGAATGAGCCACCCAGAATCACTTAGGGCCAGGACGTAAGGGTAAGGGCTGTAGCTCAGTAGCAGAGCATCTGCTTTGCATGCAGAAGATCCCAGGCATTGATCCTAGATATAGGAGTCAACTCCTAGGGGTTGAAGGGTCTTCGTCCCTCCCAATAAGATATCTGAGGGAGCTGGGCCCCCCAAAGTTGATGGGCATTGCCATTCAAATGGTGTGCGTGCATCGTGTCATGTGATCAATTATGTGGGATAGGGCTTATCTCTCCCCCCCATATTTCATTCGAGTTGGCACCCCTGGCCTAAACATCTCCAGGTAGGACTGGGAATGTCCCATTTGAAACCCTGCAGAAATGCTGCCAGTTGACATCGACAGAACTAGGCTAGTGACGTTTGGCCATCACTGAGCACCAATCTATGACTCATGTGGGCCATATATATATGCACAAGGACAAGATTGCTAAATGCCAGCTTGCTTTTCTGGAAATGCCAGAGTGTGCCTTGCAGTTGTTCAGTTAGTTTTTGCTTGTACACCTAACTTGTGTTTTGTTCACCTTACCGCCGGAAGTGGTAGCTGTGATGTAGTTGCTGACCACAGAATGTGATGTATGTGATGTATGGGACCACAGAATTACCTCAGGCTGCTTCAAGTGATAAGGATGAACCATTCTAAGAGCGATTTAATCTGCAGCAATAGGTTTCTTGCTAAAGTACAGTTAAGTGGATATAATTAGAGCAATGTTATAAATATTTAAGGTAGTGCAAGTACAATGAAAGTGATTATCCTGGATTTATGGAATGCCTAGTGAAACAGGCTTTTGGGTGGAACTTCTGACAGGGAAGCTTCTGTAATTTCTATCGTTTTGGGTACTGAATGGATTGGTCTTTGATTGGCTCAGTGCACCTGGGCTGTTGAGAGCCTGGTGGCGCAATAACAGCACCTCTGTTATAAAGCTCGCAACAAAACATCTCATCGTGCTTCATCTTTGAATGGGTATTTTCTTTAACAAGTATTTCCACTTGGGGCTGAAAGTATCAGTAGAGGCCCCTTTGAAAACTCATTTTGAATGCCTTGGAGTTACCTAGACGTACTTCAATAATAAGAAACTATGAAAACAGAATTTGGTTCTTAAACTGCAACCCAACCTAGTGGTATATATCCTCTGCTTCCACTTGGAGGTGCCACTGCTGCTAAGTCCTCCACCCTGCCCAGCTGGGAAGGAACCTACCACCAGTGGTTCTTCTGCTGGTAGCAGCCTGTGGAAGGACCTGAAATGGGTATCCAATGAGAGGAGTCCAAAGCGCTGCAGATCCCTGAGAGTCCTGATCCTTGGGCTGTGTCTCTCTGGAACTGGCACAGCAGCCCTCTTCTACCCTGGTTGATGTAGGTCAACAGAACTTCAGAAGCAGCAGTTGCTTTGCTCTACCGTGCTGCTCCTTGTCTGGAGGTTAGGATTACTCTCTAATCTGGGGCTTAGTTGAGTCCCTCTGTGGACAGGGGGCATTACTTCTAAGTAAACACGCACTGCAAAACGTCTCACTGCAAGCTGTGCTCGCCCTCTTTCTCAGCCTCTCAGATCTGTCAACCCTTCAGCGAACAGGCTCTGCTAATAATCGTTCATTTATGTCTCCAAGGGTTGTCATAAAATATTTTTACACTCCCCAATCCATCACTCTTTCTGTTCATTCTTAACAGGGTCTAAAAATAGGGAAGAGAGCTATTTATTGAGAATAAATAAAACAAATGGATGGAAATAGCTTCATTCTCCCTTGGCACTCAAAATTCCCACGGCTCTTCAAATCTCACCCCAGTCTTCATTACTCTCATCCTCTGGCTTAGCTGCTTGCGGAGTGTTGGCGGTGTGGGAACTTCGACAACGAAGCTCCTTGCTGCATTGCTTGAGTCATGTGAGATGTGCTGAGACCAATGGGCATTGCCCATGGTGCAGCTCTACATCATGCCAGCATTAGCCTTCCTGCAAATTGGAGCATCATTGCTGGGGTATGTGGGAAACTTAGGAACAAAGGCAAGGAACCATTAGAAGAGCATCATAGCTCAGCATAGAACATTTCCTTTTATGTAAAACCTCCCAGGTTCAATCTCATAAGTGTGTGCAGCACTTTAAAAAACAACCAGGGAATTTTATATTTTTACTTATTAAAGAAAATACAAACTTTCACTGAATACTCAGTCATAAAGGAAATTGTTTTCATTCATAAAACAAACTATAACTTAACTAAACTTTTTAAAAAATTAACAACTAAGCTTTCCTGGGGGGAAAATACAAAATTTAAGAATGAGACACGAGATACCAGATTTTGGTGACAACAAGGGATATGCAAAGTCAATTTTCATGATCTTTAACTTGATAAATGGACCAAAACAGATTAAGGTTTCTTATCTTTCCTGCCCTAGAGAATGAGAGTCACTCTGTTCTTGCGATTGCATCGCTGTAAAGTGAAGGGTGGGTAATATAAAATAAATTAATTACTGTATACAGATCACCCACTAAATGACAGCATTTCACTCTTGTATTATATACCTTTGCCAATTAGGTTTGGTAAGGATTAAGGGGCAAAACAGCATGGAAATATCTATGATAAATTGATTTGCTAATTTGAGTTTTACAGCTAATTTAGCAATTTATTCCTATCTAATAAATATTGTAATCACCCAACCTGAATCAGATACATTATACTGTTATTCCACTAGGAATTAATTCACCATAGTTAAATAAGTTATTTTCTTAAGAGGAAGGAATTAATATTTAGAGCCTTTTTTCCAATATAGAGAGCCAACTGATCTAGACAATTCAACCCAGAAAATCTACAAAATCTACCATGAGATTAAATATGACTACCGTATATACTCGAGTATAAGTCGACCCAAATATAAGCCGAAGCACCTAATTTCCCTACAAAAATGTGGGAAAGCTTATTGACTCAAGTATAAGCTGGTTCACCTTTGCCACTGTGGTAGAGGAGGAACGAGCAGCCCAAAGCAGCCATTTGGGCTGCTCCTTCCTCTTCCTCCTTTGCTGCTGTGGAGCTCACCCCGTTGCAGGGTTTCGAACCGCCATTCTTCTGATCAGCAAGCCCTAGGGCTCTGTGGTTTAACCCACAGTGCAATGTTCCCTTGTGTTATACAGAGAAGGCTGGGATCCTGTCCTGTTTAAGCAGGAGCCAGGGAAAGTGAGCACCTGTGGGGTTTTAATACTTCCTTAACGGATAGGCTTTCTGCCTTCTGGGGTCTAAAGTTTGCATTTATGTGAGCAGTTCAGGAATGGAACAAGCTGCCTGGGGAGAGTAAAGAACCACCGTTCTTGTACACTTCTTAAGGAATGGTTGACGTGAGTATAAGCCGAGGGCAGCTTTTAAAGCACAAAAAGTGGGCTGAAAAACTAGGCTTATACTCAAGTATATATGGTAATTTAAAGCAGTGGGGAACTTCTTTCACATCCTTTTCACCATAGAGTCCCTCATGATCAACTGCCTAGAGATTACATTTCAGAAGTGGGTGGAGCTAGAGTGCTTCTGGATCTCCCGCTGTCACTTGAAACTCAGGTGGCCACAGTAGCACAGAGTGGCTTCCATCAGATTTTGCTGGTGGCCCAGCTGTGCCCCTATCTGGACAGTGAAAGCCTAATTTCCATTGTCTATGCTCTGGAAATGGGCGGCGCTGCCTCTGAAACTTCAGCTGGTGCAGAATTCAGCGACCAGTTTGCACACTGGGGAAAGACAGCTTGAGCATATAACACCAATCCTTGCCTGACTGCATGGGTTGCCAGTCAGTTTCCGGGCCCAATTGAGAGTGCTGGTTTTGAACTCTAAAGCCTTAAATGGCTCAGGACCACAATACCACTAGGCCTGCCTCTCTAAATATGAACCCGAACCCTATGCAGGGGTGGAGGAAGGGGTGTGTGGTGGAAGCCCCGGGTGTCTTTGCTGAAGAGGGGGATGACATTTGGTGCGTCGCCCGCCCACAACTCCTAAGCCTACCCTGAGCCATCGGGAGAAGGGGGGGAGCTGCAGTGCTTTGCCCACAGCATTTCCCCCTTCCCCCTTCGTTTTGACAGCTGGGGAAGGCTTGGGAGTCGCGGGCTGGCAGTCCACCAAATGTCTGCCATCGGCGGCTCACTCCGCTCCTGTGGGTGGCTCGCTCCGCCCCCGGCTGCAGTGCATGCACACCACTCCATGCACCAGAGAGGCTATCCCACACCTGGGAGGGCTACCTTCCGTGTCCTGCACCCCTCAGGAGCATGCCCCACCCCACTCGGGAGCACGACCACCCTGGGCAGCGCGGGCATATCCTCTGCCGTTGACCCTATGATCATCATCTGAGCCTCTTCATTGTGTGCTTCCTCCACAAGAAGTCTAGAGGGTGATAACATAAGACTTGTGGAATGCTTTCCCCAGGGAAGCTTGCCTGGCACCTTCATTACATATTTTCAGACGCCAGGCAAAAGCATTCCTCTTTTTCCAGGCTTTTGGCTTAATTAAACAATCTATAGCCTTTTAAACTGGTTTCAGGGAGGTATTGTTTTTGTTTGAAACTATGTTATGTATTTTTGTGTTTTTATATTATAAACTGCCCTGTGATCCTCAGATGAAGAGTGCTATAGAAATTTAAGAAATCATCATCATCATCATCATCATCATCATCATCATATAGAATCCTCATATTATAGAGAGATAACTGGAAGAAGATGGTGTTATGCTAGTCTTTGACAGATGCAGAAATTGTTTGCATATTAACTTTACCGCAGCGCTGATGTCAGTGAATGATTTGGCAGGGGAAGTGGAGCTTCAAATTTGACCGTTCTGTTTTAGTGCTGACAACTTATGAATCAGAATTCTATTGAAAAGCAGTGAGATATCTGCTCCTTTCAAAATAAGTAAAATGCCCGCTTTCTTTATTATGACCCAAACTCTACCCAGTAAGTGCTAGCTATTTTCGGAAAATAAAATGGCTGAACTCAAAACTTTGCCATTCAAGCTAGAAAAAAATTTCAGGGACATAGATCTAGCAGTTCCCAGGTTATGACTGAAACCCACAACCCCCCCGATAGTAGTGTGAGGTCTCATTAAAGCGCTCTAGACCTTGGCAGATGGGAGAACTCTGTGTGTTGCAGAGAGCCTGAAAGATATCGTGGAACTGGGGCGATTAGGTGGAAGTCATAAATAATCCACAGGCAGAATGTATACCTACAGCCAACTGTGTCACAGCTCTTTCTAAAAGAGTCTTATGGAAATGCAATGCACATTGTTAATACATAATGGAGCCAAGCTAAGTAATGGTTTGTTTGGCAAATAGTGTGATATAATCCCATTTTTCATTTGGACTGGAAAATGGGTTTCAGAAGTTTGTTTACTTGACCCCAAGATACTGTGCATTTGTGCTGCCGGCACAGAAGAAAAATGAAGGCAGCTTTTAAAGATCTGAAACCGTTCCCATTTTATATTCTTAAAATGTCGCCAGTGCTCTTGCCGTCGTGTTGGCAGCTGTGAATGAGTGCACTGGCTCAACTACAAGGCAAAATAAGACAGCACTATTGATTGCACTTACTCATGGTGATTTCTGCTGTTTTCAGTGGAATTTACATGTTTAGGTTGTGTGTGTGTGTGTGTGTGTGTGTGTGTGTGTGTTTAAAGCTCACACCTGCACTTAGCCTTTGCTGTGTTGTTTGACATACACACATAGCTCCTTCATCCCTCCACAGCCTGTCATTAGTATAGCCCCACCTTGTCTGATCACCAAAGATTTATTCTATTCTATAAGGAGGAGTCCATGTTTTTGGCTTGCAAATACTTCCCTGGCCACTTCCCCCCCCAGTAGGGCACAATCTCAATGGATCTTTCTTTCTTTTGTTCCTGCTTTTGCTATGTTATTCTGGAGATGAAGGGATATTTGGATTCGATGACCCATTTCACAGATTTGGTTGCTATGGATTTCTCCTGAACTTAAATGCTGAAATGTGACATAGTTCGTACAGACAGGAAACTTAAAGATGCTTTAAAAGTGAATGGCCTGGAGAAAATGTTAGAAGGCAAGATAGGGTCTGACAAAGTGGTTGTGTGCGTGTATGATTGCTTTCTTAGTAGTTGCTTTGTCAATTACTCATATCCTAATTGCTATTGTTCTGTTCTCATTGCACCTTCTCGATCATTATTATTCTTTTAATCACATTGCATCCCCTTGATTATAACACTAAACTGCTTTTATGGGTTTTTCCATATGTTCTTGTGTAGTCATTTAGGCCGACAATATTAATTCTCAACTGTTTCTTTACTGAGCATTGTGCATCAATAAACCATTTAATTTGTTTCATTTCTACTTTTGCGTATGTGGTCTTCGTCTCTGATGGAGCTTTACCCTTTAAGGTGCAAATACGGATGTTGTCAATATTGTATCAACAAATCACATGTGTCAAAATGTATTCCTGGTAGTACTTTCAGACTGATATCACAGGAAAACATTGTTTTCACATGTAAAGTTACTGGATTACTATAGTAAAACAAGAAGGGAGCCTCTCAAAAGTATCTTCAGACACAACTGAAAGTATCTGTGGCATCTTGGCTTAAGGCATTGCTTTGGAACAGTCCTAGAAATAGACTGAAGTGTCAGTGGGAGAATGCAACAAGGCATTGTGGGTAAATGAGTCTGACAGCTGTGGATAGCAATGGGAATCTTTAAAAGTAGAATTCTACACATTGTGCAAAAAAAAGGTGTAATTTCACACATTATGCAAAACGAGGTGCTGGAATTCTTGTCTGTAACACTTCAAACTGGAAGGGGGCATGTCATATTTTTGAATGGTTCTTCATGTAAAATAAAACAAGAAAATGCTGTCCTTCTTTTAGTAAGTTAACACACTAGAGAGAGGATTTCCTCCTTGATGCGCTTGTTTACCACACTGAGGTGTATCGAGGAGCATTAAAACATATTAAACCTCCCATACCTTAGCCTCTCTTCCTGTCTAACATTATTATGCTGGCAGTGTGGGAGTTCTTCATTGCAGTCCTTTCCCGCACTATCAGGGCAATGAGAAGTATAGGGCTAAAGGGGAGGAGCCTACAAAAAAGACTCTGCCTTATCCTAGCATTTCCCACTTCTCAGAAGGTTAAAACTGGTGTGAGGAGAAGTTGCAGGATGGGTTCTCTCCCCATCAGGGGCGTAGCAAGGTAAATTGGTACCCGGGGGCAATTTTTTTTTGTCAACCCCCCCCAGGCATGGGAAGGTCAGGTGGTACCTGGTGCGGAAAATTTCTTGTCAATCCCCCCCCATTGATTCCCCCCCTGCAAAAATGGTTTTACATTATTTCATATTTTCTTACAAAGGAATAAAAACAAGTAATAATAATAATAAACTTTTATTTATATTCCACCCTCCCCGGCCGAAGTCGGGCTCAGGGTGGCTAATATCAGATACATAACATTGGTATAAAATCAAACAATAATTAAATTACCTCCTAAAAACACCTCAAAATCCAATTGAAGTCTAATTAGATGGCTTTCCACAGGGTTAGGGTTGGGAACAGTAAGTGTTCGCTGAACTGAAATTTCAGCCTTCATGACATAGGAAAACAGCCAAGTGAACAGCTATTTTGGTGGAGGAGGGTCAAGATATTAACCGATATGCATGAAATTTCATATATAGCTATATAATCCCTAGTATAGTAAGATAGGACCTTCGGAGCAGACAAAAAAAAAATTGTTCCTTGATAATTTGTCACCCCCTCCATTATGGAACCTGGGGTGGCCCGCCCCCTCGCCCCCCCTTGCTACGCCCCTGCTCCCCATGGCCTGGGACTGCATTACAAAGCAGAGGAAACGGGGAAGGGGGAGACAGCACCAAACCAGTAACAAAAATGTAAAGACCTCTTAGGTCTTGTGTCTGTTTCCAGAATTAGTCCATATTCCTATTTACAGAATCATTTAATGGATTAATCCAATTACCTGACATGTTTTGAGCATACACCCATTTCCCTGAGGCAGGAATGTTAAGTTAGCTTTCAATGGATATATATATCCCCTTACAATCCCAACTAGCTATATCCTGAATAAAAAGTATGTGTTACCGCCAAAGGGTTACTGGGAATAATTGCTGTTCAGAGCTGCTGACCACTGACTCACATTGTGGAACACATAACCACAGCCTCTCAGTGGGGAGAACAGGACTGTCTCTGCCAACCTGGATATCTGTTGGCTTCTGCCAGGCAGGAAGAAATGCAAGAAGGTGTCATGTCTCATTGCTTTAGCAGCAATGTGTACCTGAACATGGCTGTGTTTCAGGTTTTCATCTTCAATCCTTTCCTGACTTGACCTCTGACCCTGACTGACCTTCAGTCCTGACCAACTCAAGGTTTGTTCCGTCGACACTGCCTTCTGGGTTGCCATTGTTTCTAGCCTGATTCCTAGCTCATTCTAGGTCTCACACGAACCATTGTGGTAAAAAGGTAAAGGACCCCTGGACGGTTAAGTCCAGTCAAAGGCAACTATGGGGTTGCGGTGCTCATTTCGCTTTCAGGCCAAGGGAGCCAGCGTTTGTCCACAGAAAGCTTTCTGGGTCATGTGGCCAGCATGACTTAACCGCTTCTGGCACAATGGAACACTGTGACGGAAACCAGAGCACATGGAAATGCCGTTTACCTTCCCACCGCAGCGGTGCTTATTTATCTACTTGCACTGGTGTGCTTTCAAACTGCTAGGTTGGCAGAAGCTGGGACAGAGCAACGGGAGCTCACCCCATCGTGGGGATTCGAACTGCCAACCTTCTGATCGGCAAGCCCAAGAGGCTCAGTGGTTTAGACCACAGCGCCACCTGCGTACCATTGTATGCATATGATCACAGAGCTATAATTGGACATAAGCTTTTCCTACTTTCTTTTCAAGAGGAAGTCGAGGCTTATTCTGATGTTAGCACTAGGGTACTATACTGCTATGATCAAAGATATGACTGTGCCAGCTCCTGCTTTGAAATTTTAACCACCTGATATCATATGACATCAGGTGATTGACAGGTGGATGGCCTTGGCAACCTACAAAAATGGACTGTGGAGGGTGTGCCAGTTCTAGATTTGGGTGGGCCAGTTCTAGATTTGGCCCTAGCTTCTTCACCCCTGTCCTATAGCGATTATTCAAGAGTAGTAAAATGGCAAACCAGTACATTATATTCTGTTTGGGTCCCACAGTTAATCAAACAATGGAAGCTAAAAATAATGTCCTGGTATTTAAGTAGTTACATATATGGAATCATTATAAAGGATTAGTAAGTCTGACAATCTCTTCAATCAGGAGCAGATGAAATTCAGGAGGAGGATGGTTTTAACATTTGCAGGAGAAATGATTTATTTAGTTACAGAGAACTGATTAAAGATGGAACAATGATTCAGTTATCAGTGGTCAAAGAAGCTATATGGAATGCTAAGATACATTGGTATCTTATTTACAACTATGAAATGTAGTATCAAAATTCATAAGGGAGAATGCAGTGCTGAGAGCATGAACAGAATCTGAACATATAGTAATAAAGAAGGGCAAACATCGGTTATCTAAGAGATATCATCTTTTGTGAAAATACAATTGCAAACAGGAACAGGTAAAGGATTATATGATAAGGTGGGCTTGGGATACAGAAAATAACATAAACGTGTAGGTGTGGGAGAAATGATGGAGAAAGGATCATAAATTTTCTCTGAATGCAAATGTCAAAGAAAATTGCTTTGAAGTTATGTCATTCCATGATGGTATCTGACTCCTGTAAATATTGGAGCAATACATAAATCATATTCAAGAACATGTTGGAAGTGCAAAAAGGACAATGGGATATATTAACTATATGTGGTAGAGAAATAGCTACATGAAAATACTGGAATGTGATTTTTATAATAATAACAAATATATTGAAATATGAAGTTCCCTTAGATCCAGTACTGATATTGCTGAACTATATGTCACCTATCTTAAAGAACTTACCTCCTACCTGTTAACAGCTGCAAGGCTGGTATTGGCTCAAAACTGGAAAGTTACATTACTCCTTCCCTGGAAAGAAACTTTAACAAAGCTTGTGATTGGGCTATAATGTCAACAAAAACATGTTATTTAAGAGCAAGAATGGCATGACTATATAAATAAATTCTGGGAAAAGCAGTTGCAATATTGTCAAGAAAATAATTACCTCCCACAAAAGCAAATTAGAGTTTTGTTAGAATTATTTATTCTATTAGAATAAATTAGAATAAATAAAAAGAAAAGGGGGAAGGGGTAATTCCAGCTCTGAAATTATACCTTATTGTTAAAACAACCTTAGCTGATAATCAAGCCTTTCTCAAACTTGAGTGACCAGATGTTGTTAAAGTACAACTCCCATCACCCATAGCTAGCAGGACCAGTGGTCAGGGATGATGGGAGTTGTAGTCCAACAACACCTGGGCATTCAAGGTTGGGAAAGACTGGTTTAGACTGAAGACAATGACTGACTCATGGACATGGAGTAAGCTGATAGTTGAGTGGGTATTCTGAGTCTGGATTTTCTTATATATTATCTTCACTAATATATTAATGTTACTCCAGTATATGGTATTTTGTACACATCACTTGGCTGCTTAACTGAACTGCACAATCCAGAGCATGAGTTTCAAAGGATGGCTGCATTTTGGTTCTCGCATAGTTTCGGAAAAGTCCAACTTAGGCATGTTTGCCTTTAAATGTGAACTGAACTGAATTCCTCCCTATCCCTCTTTAGACCCCAACTTTCCCCAGTGGACCTCAGGCACCATATATGGGACTTCTAGGCAGTCTTCCCTCCACACCAACCTGCTTAGCTCAACAATGGTTGCTCGTTGTGCCCTCAAACCAAGCACTACCAGAGCTCATAATCTCTGTCAGTTTCTGACAAGTACTCTTTTCAGATCACTTTTCATATACTACCCAACACTTCTCCCTAAGGATTTTTGAGGTATTGGTTCCAAACAGGCAGAGAAAAGTTGCTTGCACTGCAGAAAACTCTTCCCACGTTTCAGTGTAGGAGTAATGATGGCATGAAGAAGTACTTCTCATTATGGCAACAATAATGCATAAATGGTAAAAGTAAAGGAGGATGAGTGGGGCCCTTCTTTAAATCAATTGTGCACATCACAATGCTGTAATATATCTCCCATTAGCAGAAGTGCTTGTTTCTCTGGAAATATTTATGGGCGTGCAATTAACAAAAGTCAGTAGCCAGCTAGCAATGCAATATAATGCTACAAAAATGGTAATTGTATCCACTTTGGCAAATAACATTTTCAGTCTCATTCTTCACACAGCTGCCTCCTACACCTCTAATTATTTTAAATCACACACACACCCCAGCAATCAACACGAACACTTCAGAAATTCTTTAGAAAGGGAAACATATGAGTAAGAAGCAAAAGGAAATGGCAAAACGCTGGTTTATTAGTCTTTGAATAGTACCAGTGAGTATTATGCAATTTGGCTTCAAAAGCATTTCCGATTTGAGGCAAACTAAGGGAGGCTACTTGACTAATTTCGAGAGGTGAAAAGAATGGTTTTGAGTAGGAAGACCTGGCTTCCGGTCCACATTTAGTCATAGGCCTCAATGACTGACCTGAATTTCTCTCAGGGCCTAACTAGGCAGGACATTAACTTGTGTTGCTTGCAAAAATGCCAGCTTTTCTTTATTTAATTGCAGGCATGGGGAGGATGGATTGTCCCCCCCCCATTTGGACCACAGTTTATGGGAAGGTCTAAACCTTTCCCCTCCTGCTGTCCTGATCCCTTACAGCTTTGTAAATCCCTCGGAAAACCAAAATGCGAAAACTATGCAAAGCAACAAGAACTGCATGATATTCTGGCTGGCAAGACAAGCTACAAAAACGTGGGTTGGATTCAGAGCTGTACCCGAAAGCTACTGCTTTCCACATTGGTTCCTCATCAGGTTGGAGAAGTGATGGGGTGGGCTGCAGGGGTCTGTCTTGGGCCCAGCCTTGTTTACTTGGATGAAGTAGAGGGAGACCCATCAAAGTTGCAGATGACGCCAAACTGGTGGTGGCAGGGTAGCTAATACCTTACAGCACCATCCTTATCATGTTTACTCACATGTAAGTCTTACTTACTTCAGTGTGGCTTAGTCCCAGGGTTAGGACTGGAACCTTACAGTCTAAGCCTTAGATAATGACCAGGATTCAGTATAATCTTTACAAGATGGAGAACTGGGCAAAAACTAGCAACCTTGAATTTATAAGGAGATAAGTTTTGCTTTCAGTTCCGAAGGACAGAGATGTGAGCCAGGAGTGCCAATGCAGTACAGACAGGTTAGGAACAATGCATACTTACCATTATTTTATTTGTTTGATCGTTTAAGGTAGGGTTAGGCAACATTTGGAGGGTACCATAGCAGCTAGTTCCGGTTTAAGGTATTTTTATACCACCCTTCAATACAGAATTCCTAGGGCAATTTATACGGAAAGAAAATACAAGTACAAGCCCAGCTGTCATAACATTTTCGTATAGTCCAGCTCCCAATCAGAATTAATTTAGTCAAAAGGCAGGTTCTGGAATAGTCCTCACGATTCTGTCTGACACCCTTGCCTATGTGTGAACTGCATTGTCCTTCCCTCAGGTGCGTGCCACTCACATGCCTAACGTACCTGCGGCTTCAGTTGTACTGTGGCCTCCTGTAACTAAACAGAGGCAGGGAATTTAGCAGTAATCTCCTTGCCACCATTCTGATCAGACAATATACTTCTCCTTGCTAGGAACATGGGATGATGTATGCCAGAACACAGAGTATTAACTGAAGCATCGCGGGCCTCCTGTGAGAAAACCTTTTCCTCTTTATGCACTGCAAGAGCCTGTCATTGATTGCTTCTTGGAATGGCTTCATAGCTGAGCCGGCAGAGCAAATAGCTGATATCAGGGATTTGGGATGGAGTTGTGGTACCCATAATTTTCTGGTCAGCATTTTTTGATGATTTTTCTCAGCATAAGAAGAGGCCGGCTAGATCCAAGCAAAAGCCCATCTAGTCCAGCATTCTGTTCTTACAGCACCCAACCAGATGTCTATGGGCTTCACACAAGCAGCACATGAGCGCAGCAGCCTCTGGGAGATCACAAGGAGGGTTGCAAATGCTCCCTTGTTGCCTGCGCTCAGCACTAGATGTTTAGATGTGTATGTGGGGCTTCATGTTCCTGCGTCCCTCTCAATGTTGTTAGCTTTCAACTGCCATCATACCCGACCACGCTGGCTGGGGCTGATGGGAGTTGGAGTCCAAGTCAAGAGGACCACAAGTTCCCCTTCCCTAGTATAGGTAGGCCTATCCTTTGGGGTCCCTCCCCCCAAACAGCCATCTAAGCTAACCCTTTTCTAAGCCAACTAAGGGAAATCAACACATTTTGTGATGTTACATTTCATAAAGATGATCATGTGTTTGAAGTGAAGATGTACAGTGGACGTTCGGGTTGCGAACGTGTGGGAGGCACGTTCACAACCCGCAGCGTTCACAACCCGTAGTGCCCCGTCTGCGCATGCACAGGTCGCTATTTGGTCTTCTGCGCATGCGCAAAGCGCGATTTAGCGCTTCTGCACATGCGCGCATGCCAAAACCTGGAAGTAATCCATTTCGGTACTTCTGGGTTCGGCGCAGAGTGCAACCCGAAGAAACGTAGCCCGCAGAGATCACAACCCGAGGTATGACTGTACTTCATTTTATCTGTCTAACTCTTCAACCCATTGGCAATCTGTTTTAATGGATGGCCCTCAAGTTGAAGTGAGGGAGAGAATTTTCTCCCCATATCTTTCCCTCATGCCATTAACAATTGTATAAACCTCTCTCTTGTTCCTCTCATCATCTCTCCACCTACCTGGTGTGTGCATGGGGGTGGCAGAAACCCTGCAATTTTAGCTGGAAATTTGTTTCAGCTTCTTGATTATTTTACAGTGCAATGCTATGCATGCCTACTCTGAAATAATTCCTGCTGAATTCAGAGTGGCTTCCTCATAATAAAATACATATTGCATAGGATTGCAGGTTGGCAGAGCAATTCAAACAGGGGCTGAAGGAGGTGAAAAGTCGCAGATCGACCTCCACATTCTAAGCCATGGTGATGTATGCCGGCAAAGCTGGAGGAGAGGGGCAACTCTCCTGTTTTTGTTTTGGCAGCTCCATGGTGACATAACATTGATAATTGTATGCATCAAATGACATAAATCAGAATGGTTGCTTACCCCTTTGCTGGGTGGGTGCAGTTGCAGCCCCTTGCGGATTGGCTGCCACCCCTGGCAGAGTGGGCAAGCAGGCTTGACTGGCCATTGATAAGCTAGCCAGCCAGCCATGCTGCAGGGCAGGATTGCCTGCCAAAATCATTACTTCAAATAGACCAATCAGGAGCCCGCTACTTGGCAGTCTTGCTGGTGGATTGCGAATTGGCTGCTCCCACTCCGGTCCTCCAGCAACGGATAAAAGCCAATTCCGCCTGACACCTTCAGCACAGTCGGCAGAAGAGATACACACAGAATGTACCCGGCATATCTGTCCTAGTAATATCTTGAACAGTTTCACTTAAAGCAAAAACAATTGAGCAGCAACTTTTTAGTGTGATTTTCAGTAATCACAAAACAATTAAAACAGTACATTTTCAAAGAGTTTAGGAAACCACATTTAAATAATATTTGAGCTGATGTGCAATCCAGGAGAATTGCTATTTTAGCACTTACAGGAAACGGGTTCCTAGAATAAGCTATAATTACATAGGAGGGGTAAGAAGGATAGCTTTTTTAAAAAAAGAGTTTACAATGAGAACTTTGCTTTAGCCTCATTAAGTCACATTCGAAAATTGCTTGATGGAAGGCACTTTTTAAACTTTACCACCAATCACTCATTGGAACTCTTTCAAGCCTTAATTTACTTGCATTTTTAGCTTCACAGCCAAAACTGAATTAAAGTCAATGGTCTGAAGGCGATGAGGTTTAGCACGAACCGACCATCAAAAGTCAGCTATGGAACATCAAAGAGCAGCTAACTCTCCATCCCAAATATCCCAAACAGATTAGCCTAGTAGGCATCATCAATACTAGTCTACACAAATATGTTCTGCAGGGTCACATCACCACAAACTGACTTTTCAGGTTATTTTCATTTGTTGTAATTAGGTTCAGCCGATGTCCAGATTTCAACAAATTCTGGAAAACTTTCAAAAAGTGGATACAACCAGGAGCTGGGTAATCATAATCTTGACATGTGTTGACGTGTTCACAAGGACCAGTTTGCCCTACTGAAGCGAAACACATGGTGATCTTTCTTATGACAAGTGGAGCTACCTTCTAACCAGAGAAGAAGAAACCTCATACCCTGGTGATGAAATTGCTGTTTTCCTGCCCTGCCAGGTACTAGAATCTGCTTCTACAATTGTGAGTGCATGCTTTTTTCCAGTGTGTACCATCCAGTTCATGCTGCCACGTAGTCTTTTGCCTGTGTATTTAATGGTGTGAAGAAATTGAACAAATGAGCCTGAAAATGGTCCAATGTGCCAAATAACGTCACATTGGCTTTGCCACATTATGAATCTAAATTGTCCCTTGTGATGTGGCACACACAGACAGTCTGAATGGTCAGTAGGCACCAATTCCTAGGCTTTCTCAATGTTGCCCTTGAATAGCATTGAACAATGTTTGCTGGGACAATGTACCGAAAGCCCAGGCATTGGTGCACATCAGCCATTTCAACAACTGGGACCAGCAACAAAATATTGTAGCGTGTGGTGTCTTGTTGTTCAGGATTCCATCCAATCCAGTCCATCCCTCCTCCCTGGTTTTCCTGTCCCTCCCAGCCCACATTCAACATGCAACATGCTAAACCCATCATATTGGCTGGGTTTTTTTTGGGGGGGGGGTCACCCCCTTATGGTTTTCCCCCTAACTTTTTTGTACTTTTGAAAACCTCAGGGTTCTCCAAAACTGCTGATACCTGTGCATGGGTAGTGTCGCTTTGGATATGTAAGGCACTGCACCCCAAGTCGGAACATCGTAAATAGAGGGAATGATCACATTCGTTTTTCATTGAATAAAATCTTGATAGGAAGCCTGGTTTAACAGAACTTGCTTGGAGGCAGGGATGGATGAATCAGCCAATTTTGGTTTCTCATTTTGACAGTCTTGAGCTCAGTTGCCCACAATTCCACATCCATTTGCAATTAAAAACAAACAAACAAAAAAACCCACCATCAAATTCATCAACATTTTAATGCAAATTTCACCTAGCACTCATATGTTTGTGCACAATTTTGTCTTATACACACATTTTTTGCAAAGCATTTCCCCTTAATATAATGCATGTCTGTATGCCCTTTTCACCACTATATGCACTTTTATGCACGCTTGACCTTAGCCCATGCATTTTTGTACATGTTACTCAGCTGGAGAACAGCATAGCAAAATCAGGAAAAGTGTGACTTTTGAATGATGACTGTGCTTCAGTTTGTGTATTGTTTTGGAAAGTGTAGATTAGGTAGGTTCATCTTTAAATGTGAACTGAACCAAAGTTCTCCCCTACCCCTACTTGTAGGGTGTATTTTCAAACATAAGTAGTTATATGCTTCACTGAATATCTGGGCAGTGGTTTTCTGCAGTGACCTGTTCATGTCTAGATATTAAGGTTGGTTTGTCCCCTACCACTGCTACCATCCCCAGTGAATCATAATTATGCTTCTAGTAGATTTAACATTCAGCAGATGCGCCTACTTGGGAAGCTATCAACATCCACTGGGCAGATAAGGAGGAGAGAGCCTCTTTGCACCCCTTATGAGTAGGTCACAACTCTAGTCTGCTGAATGGCATCTGTAAAAATGGCACATTTATTCAAGAAAGGATCTGCTTTTAAAACAACGCCCAAAGGCAATCAGAAGGATTATATACTCCAGTAAGCCTATCTTTTGTTTAGAGAAATGTGACAGACAGCTATTTGCTTATGGTAATGTTGAATACAGAAAAATTAGGGGCGGTTAATTATATCCTGATAGTGTGTACATCCCCTTCAAGGATTACTGCCTTGTCGTGACAAAGGGGCTTGAATAACTCCAAGCTATGAGCTATGCCGTGCAGGGCCGCCCAAGACGGACAGGTCATAGCCGAGAGTTTAGACTAAATGTGATCCACCTGGAGAAGGAACTGGCAAACCACTCCAGTATTTTGCCAAGAAAACACCATAGAAATAAAAAAGGAGAAGCTTTGAGAAGAAAGCGAGAGTTTCCAAGGCATGCACTGGTTCGTGGGGTCACGGAGAGTCGAACACGACTAAGATGACTAAACAACAACAAAGTGTGTACATGATACATAAGGGAAACGTGTGACTCCTTGAACAGTTATAAATTCTTGAAGAAGTTAATTAACTACATTGGGAAGGGTGACTTTAGGGACATAATTTATCTGGATTTTTTTTTTTTTTAAAAAAACAAAAGCTGTGAAAAGCTTTTGTTTAGGTCTCACCAGAAGATTATCTTTTGGGGGAAAGGGGCCAAAGATGGTAAACTGCATTTGGAGAGAATGCCATACAGATGCTTTAATTCCTTTGAGGCTAATAGCAGAGTGAGTGGCAACTGCACACCAATTACATAACCTGCAGCATTTCACAGATGAAAATTGGATCACTCCCATACACAAGTAACTGCTGATTGGGATGCAGGGTGATCTGGTGGAGCTGGTTCTGTTTATCCCTTAGCAGAACGACCTCTGATTGTTCCCATCAGCTTCAGTGGGAGCCTTTGGTGGTTGCAAGCAGTGCTCTAAGCAGCATGGCAGGACTCACTAGGTTTCTGAGGTTAGACACTATTTTATTTTACCCACAATGTCCCAGAGTGATGGTGTGGTGGTGGTGAATTGTGGAAAATTAATATGGCAGCTAGAACTCAGGCGCCCACCTTGTGCTGTGCAACAATTTCATTTTTTAATGGAAGGCCCAGAGCAGGAAACAGAAGCAAGTCCTGCTGGGGCCTTGGGAGCTGTCCAGGGATGCCGGGTGCTGATGGACAAAGGTTGCAGTGGAAGGCCAGGGCCAATGTCATCCAGTTTTAAACAGGCAACATGCAGAAAGTGGGGACTCCTTTGGGAGGAAGGGCAGGACAGCCATTTTAAAAATGAACGAATAAGTAAATACATATTACATACAAGCTGAAGGCTCCAAATGTCAAGAACTATGATTCTAGTCACACCCCATTCAGTAGGTAGGTAAATAAGTAAATAAATCAATAGTTTAAAATGCAAAAAACAAAACAAAAAACCTTTCAGTGTTTTTCTACTTTGTGCACCCCATCATCATGTTGACCCAAGGTGTATTTTATATATTAACCCCACAGCAGTGTGGAATTAATTTCACAAGAATCCACACAAATTGCAAATTTCATTTCATCCTTTTCCAGGAGCCTTAAGATGTGTGCAATTTGGTCAAATTTTATCTAGTTTCATTCTGTGACACTGACACCTCAGCTTTCATGCTATTTTCCTCCTGGCACCTCTATTTTCCCTTGATCTCCAGCCTCTTTTCTACACAATCAAACACTCCTATATAGATTTTTCCTCTTCTCTTAACAAGGCTATTGATTGCCTCATTTGCAGTATCAGTAACTAGACAAAACAGATGCTGCTTTCTTGAGAGTGCATAATCCTAGCAGTCTGATGTAAAGCTGGTCCCTTTTGTTTTCAGCTGTTCATCAGATGGCCTACAAGCATGTATGCATTTTTATTCTAGATCATGTTTTCATATGCAGCTTCCTCAGAGATGAAATAAAATAATCACATGCCATCATTTTCTAAAATGCAGCCTGAAAGCTGATATATCCAAGCCATTTATATTCTGATTGAAATGTGCAGAAGATCTGACACATCTCAGTTTCTGTCTCTCACGCAATACTTTCAAGCTTTGTGCCATTTCACTTCCTAAATCAGGGAAGGGGAACCTGTGGCCCTCCAGATGCTATTGGATTCCAAGCCCCAACTACTATGGTCAATGGTCAGGAATGATGGGTAGTCTAGCAATATCTAGATGGCCACAGGTTCCCCAACCCTTTCATATACAAGAGACAAACCCAGGCTTGCCCAAATGTACATTGAAGAAATATGTGCACAGTCAAGCATCACTCCCTGATGGATATGAGTGCAACACCCATTTTGCAAACATTTGTTTGTAGCATTTGCAGATCATATTGTTAGGTGTGCACTTAAAACAGCCTATAGTGTCTTAGCAGTAGAGGAACTACTGCAGTCTGCCTCTTTCCATACCACTCATGTCAGAATCCCAAACTTATATAGGAAACATCCTATATGTCTGCTTCCTATGTCGGCATTGCCCCAGTTTCTAAACTGATAGGTGGAATTGTAGCTGCCTGACTGAGTGAATCCCAAAAGTGCTCACTAATGGTTCCTCATCATCCTGGAAAAAAGTGACAAGTAAGGGCTGGTAGGGCATGTTGAATTTTTCAACTTTCAAATTCCCAAAACGAGAGGCGCTATGACTTGGGAATTCGAAAGATATCTGGGTTAAATTAATATAATTCCATTTTGCTTGGTAAGTGACTTACATAAAATATTGACTTTTTACGTTTTTGTGGAATTTCCATTAACGTTAAACTTGTCTTATTAATTTTTTTGTGATCAAATCTGTGTAAAATCACTTAGAAATAATTAAAATTGTATGCCAAGTATCTGCAGTTATATTATATATGCCTGAGCATAACAAGGAAGTCAAAAAGTGGAAGCATCAAGATGACAAGAGAAGACTTGCTAAATTTAAGCAGAGAAGTATGCAGGTTTCTTCAGTGCCATCAAATGAAATAATTTTCTCTGTTGATGAAAATGAAGAACAAATGGAGGTTGTGAAATGACAATTGGAAAACAAGGATAACTTCCGCTTCTAATAAAAAGAGAGTATAACACATTTCTACATCCTGAATAAATCCTTGTTCTTCCAGTAAACACTTATCTAGAAGAGACCAATTTAAGAAATGTCATCCCAAGTGTTATATGATGCTTTAAAGAGAGAGCACAATAAGTCACTGTAAATAAATTGTGCTGTTGGGCAAGTGTATTGACATTTACTCTGTCTTTGAGCAGAATGTAGGCAACGTGTTAATTGGTTTTGGTTCATCAATATTTTCCCCTTCGTATACATTCACCAGTGTGTAGAAGGGCAAGATATTGATATGTAATTTCACAAGACAGTGGTCAATTCCTATCTTGTATACTTTTTATTCGGCTTACTTTGGGGCATCTGCCTCTATGAGCTGTAATAACTTTTGACACTTTCCCAAACCTAAAGGCACCTTTTCTGCTTTAATAAATCGCACTAAAAATGGAGGGCAATAGTTGCTGAGCAACCTAGTTGGTTTCGCTGAGTAATTTCCTGTATGAGAAACTCTGCACAGTCATTTTCCCAGGGAATTTTTGGAGGGCAATAAGTCTTGCAAATTCTGCTTCCCTGTGGCTGGATGCCATGGCCTGCAACTGGATTCTATGCAGTGTTTGAATGGTGGAATCACACAGAGTTCACAAACATGGCAGGAAGATGGAAGGAAATTTACTTACTTTCAAATCTTTTAAATGTTTCTCACACTGTGCTCTTATCAATGAATCTGCCAGTCCAGCAGATAGAAATCAAAGCAAGAGTATGAACTAAGCTTCAATAAAAATGGGAAAGGAATACCAGATTGAATTATATTGCAACATCATTTTGCACAAATAAAGCCATAGGCCCTAGAGGTAGCTGTCACCATTTCTGGTCCATCCTTCCTAACTTCAAGCCATACAAATTCACAGAGGGTGAGAGCAGATCTAAAACTCAATATGATGGATCCAGTTTCATCATGCTTCAAACATGCACTCTTTCAGGAAGCAAAGGCAGTGGCTGTTTCCATATTTAACCAAACCATATTTTTGGTGTAGCTGGAACAAGACCTGAAGAGTGCTAGAATTGCACAAGCCCTTCTCATTTCCCATAACTTCTGCTATTGGTTTAGTGGAAACCATAGTTTTTCTCAGTGTCTGAACATCCAAACTATGGTTTATGTTTGACTGTAAACCAGGATCGCAAACCTCAGTGCTCATTCCTTCTTATCTTTATTTTTCAGTTTCTAAAAAATGCATATAACAATCACCATATTCCCCCACCCCTGAGAAACATTCCAGGCACAGGCACTGTAAATAAGACAGTCAAATGTTAAGTAAGTTTCTAAATGGTTTAGAATTGATTACATTGATTAGAATTGATTAGAATTGATTCTACTCTCGGTCTTAACAGATTGTCCCAAAGTGAGCCATGGTTAGCTGGGGATGAAGGGACAACGTTGTCCTTTCCAGTGTACTGAATAAACAAGCACCATACAGTTGTAAAATTGTCTTTGGTCTTTGTGTTCAGAATCTAGCATGAGGTGTGAACACAACTGGTATCAGCAACCTTATGACACATACATGCATGATGCTACCCTCATAAGACTTCTCCTGAGGAGCTTATGTTAACTATCCTTATCTAAGGGCAATTCCCAAGCTCTCTGAATCTGAATAAACATATTGTGGGTTCCTCCCTCCCGCCTTGCCTTCAGTTCTTTTTGCGAACAGCAAGACAGCAATTAGTTATATTTAGAACAGCAATTACACACATTAAATGAGCAGACATTTCAACGAGTTAATGAGCAAGCCAGTGATTAGCATGAAGAAATCCTATTAACCTGGACAGCACCATACAGTTGCTGCGCAGTGGGGCAATGTAATTACACAGTCTTTTCCGTAAAATTTAATTGCCCAAACACTTTATGCTTCTCTAACAATAACTCAGAATAATAAACAAAGATGTGCTGCCATTATCCTTTTCCCTGGCAAAGGATCCATTGGTTAGGCCTGTGTGGGTAACAATGGTTTTCCTATGGAAACCTTCCCTAAGAACCTGTCTTCTCAATGTATAAACTTTGCCCAGTAAGTTACACTCAGTGTGTCATCAGGAGTTAATAAAATGCTCTCAGGCCAAATCATTTGTCTTTGGCTTTAGTAGTCCTTTTGTGGAGTAAGAAGTTGAAGGGAATATTTTGCCGATTTTATGCAGGGGATGGAGAAATCATTCAGCCATTTCTGAAGGGTGAAAGCTCACTATTAACAATGACATTAATTAATTAATTCATTTATTCTTTCTTTCTTTCCTCCCTTCACTGCCGCTGCAAGTGACATCAGCAGCAGTTGCCTGGCCACCATTTTGCACCTTCCACAATGCCCCAGGGTGGTGATAATGGCATCATTAAAAGACAAATAATAGGTGGAGAATCATTGGAGAAAATTTACTATTCATAAAAGGTGGTTTAGAAGTCCATTAAAAAGGAAGGGGGACTGTTGGGCCTCCAGATTTTGTTAGACTACAGCTCCCACCACCCCTAATTTTTGGCTAAACTGGTTGGGGCTGATGGGAGCTGGAATCCCCCCCCCCAAATCTCTATCCCTAAAGTATATTCTAATTACCCCTTGTCTTCCATTTGTGTTTTATAAATTCCACCCATCGTATACAATAACAACACCTACAACAAAAAAATACATGGATGTGAACAAGGTTTCCAACTATTCCAGAAATCCCTGTAGACTTCTTGTAACACATGATTGGCAGACAAATAATGGTTACCTACATACTATGAAAAGGCTCACCTGCTGATTTATGCAGCTGGAGCTGTTGGTAATGGCACAAGGGCATGCAAGGTCATTTCCACCCCCGATCAGTTCACAACTCTACATGAAAACTGCCTAACTCCCTGGTTTAAATGAATCAGATATCTCAAGTTCTTGGGGGGCGGGGTTTCCCCCCAGAAGGAAAACTTTCAGCAACCATTTTTGAATTTACATTTGCCTTTCTCATAAATCAGACCCCCACCCCCGCTCCAAAGAGACTCTGAGTTCTACTCATTAGTGTTGTTATAATTAGCTTGTGAAGAAATCAGCAGGATAATTAATCCATTAGGTTTATGCCTGCAAAATACAACTGTGCCCAAGTGCTTTCGGGAGTTCACAGTTTTCTTATTTCATTCAGATGCTGAAAAGATACTTTATACATACAGTGGGACCTCAGGGCCACATTTCAATGCAGAAAGAGCCCTTGATACCAGCGATTTAAATGGGCTTATATGTGTACTGGATTATGACCTAGAGAGCATGTGCTACAATTGTCCCTATTTTAAACAGGAATGACCTCTAATGGAAAGGACTGTAGCTGGATGGTAGAGCACATGGTTCGCATACAAATGTTCCAGGTTTGCCCTCCATCATTGCCAGGTAGGACTGTGAAAAAATCTTCTCTGGAATGCTGGAGAATTGGTGCTGGTCATTGTAGAGACAAAACTGAGCTAGAAGAACCAATGCGGTGTCTCAAGAAAATATAGCTTCTTATAGAGGATATCATCCTGAGCTCCTTGGAGGAAAGGTAGAAAATATATTCCTAACATGTGGAGGTGAGGGAAGCTATATGACTTTCGGGGCAGAGCTAGCAGCATGGTGATTCTGAAGACCCTTCAGGGTGGGTTTTAGAGCTGCTTAAGCCAAATAAACCAAGGCAACATCATTTGGTCAGTCAAGATGAATATATTGTGATGAAAAACAATAGATATAGGTACTAGCTTTCTATCGATACACTAAGGTAGGAGCCTTAGCTAACCAGTAATTTCAGGCAGGTGGATAAGCAGACCCTCCAAGTCCCCTATTTTCAAGGGACAGTCCCGGATTTACAGAAGCCATCCCAGTTTCTTATTTCATCCTGGAATGTCCCACTTTTCCTTAGGACATCCCTGTTTCCATCAGAGAAATGTTGGAAGGTATGTGATGCCTGAGCCAAGTACATAAGCATCTATACAACTTTTAGATGTCATATGAAGGCAGCCCTGTATGGGGAATAATTTTTTGTAATGTGCAATGTTTTATTATGTTTTTATATATATTGGAAGCCACCCAGAGTGGCTGGGGCATCCCAGTCACATGGGAGGGGAATAATAATAATAATCATAATAATGGAAAAGGACACCCCTATAATAATTTATTTCTACCCCGCCCATCTGACTGGGTTTTCCCAGCTACTCTAGGCGGCTTCCAACAAAAGATTAAAAATACATTAAAACATCAGTCATTAAAAACTTCCCTGAACAGGGCTGCCTTCAGATATCTTCTAAAAGTCAGATAGTTGTTTATTTCTTTGACATCTGATGGGAGGGCGTTCCACAGGGTGGGCACCACTACTGAGAAGGCCCTCTGCCTGGTTCCCTGTAACTTCGCTTCTCACAGTGAGGGAACCACCAGAAGGCCTTTGGTGCTGGACCTCAGTGTACGGGCAGAATGATGGGGGTGGAGACACTCCTTCAGGTATACTGGGCCGAGGCCGTTTAGGGCTTTAAAGGTCAGCACCAACACTTTGAATTGTGCCCAGAAACATACTGGAAGCCAATACTGGTGTTATGTGGTCTTGGTGGCTGCTCCAAGTCACCAGTCTAGCTGCCGCATTCTGGATTAGTTGTAGTTTCCGGGTCTCCTTCAAAGGTAGCCCAATGTAGAGCGCATTGCAGTAGTCCAAGAGGGAAATAAACAGAGCATGCACCACTCTGGCAAGACAGTCCATGGGCAGGTAGGGTCTCAGCCTGCGTACCAGATGGAGCTGGTAGACAGCTGCCCTGGACACAGAATTGACCTGCGCTTCCATGGACAGCTGTGAGTCCAAAATGACTCCCAGGATGCACACCTGGTCCTTCAGGGGCACAGTTGTCCCCATCCACCCCCGCCCACCCCCTGTCCCCTCAAAACAGTACTTCTGTCTTGTCAGGATTGAACCTCAATCTGGTAGCCGCCATCCATCCTCCAGTCGCCTCCAGGCACTCACACAGGACCTTTCACTCCCTTCACTGGTTCCAGAGGTAGAGCTGGGTATCATCTGCATACTGATGAACACCCAGCCCAAATCCCCTGGTGATCTCTCCCAGTGGAAGGGACTAGGGTGGTCTCCTCAGAACACTCAGCACCCGTAGCAATTAAACTACCCAGGATTATTTGGGGGAAGCCATGACTGTCAAGTGGTGCTGTGCTGGTTTAAATGTATAGTGCAGATTGGGCCTATTTCTCTGTGCATTAGAAATGGGCTTGGTTAGTATTCTGGTCTTTTCTTTTCCCCTTATTGGCTTTGGCAAATCTTACAGTGTCTGGTTGCCTCATATATAAATCCACAGAAAATCCATGAACATCTCAGGGAATTTAAATTCAATTCCACCTGCCCCCTGGTAATGGACTTGAATTTTAGGTTGGGGTCCCATGCATCCCAAGACCCCAGCAAAGCTGACCTCAGCAATCCTCCCAGACTTTGCAATGATAAACAAAAGAGAAAAGCAGGGGCGGAGCAAGGGGGCAGGGGCGGCGGGCTGCCCCGGGTACCACCCTGCAGCCTTAAAACTTGCCGTGCCGCTGAATGGAAGGGGTGCCGGCCACTCTCGCCCACCACCCAAGATGGCGGGCGTGAGCAGCTGGCATCTCTCCTGACCGTGCGATGGCACGGCAAGTTTTAAGGCTGCAGCACGCGCTGCTGTTCGTGTACTGCAGCCTTAAAACTTGCTGTGCCGTCGCACGGTCGGGAGGGGTGCCGGCCGCTCGCGCCCACCATCTTGGGTGGACTGCGCATGTCAGCACATGCGCAGGTCACCTGGGATGCTGTGCACATGCCGTGATGTCACGGCGCGCGCTAGGCAGCGGCGCCCCGCCCCCAGGGGGGTGCCCCTGCGTTTGCCACCCTGGGCGGCAAAGCGGCTCCCTAAGCCCCTGGAGAAAAGGAGTCTGGGCCAACAGCTTGCCTCCTCGTTTCCCCAGACACAAATAGCTGAACTACTCTTTTAGTTGTCTCCTAAATATTCAAAGAGTAGTTTTGTGTCTCTGAGGAATGCTTGTTCTTCAGCATCATTTTTGGCAAACCAAATGATTTTGTTGGCTTTCGTTTTTCCTTACCATGCCAAGCACCACATGCCTGGGGAGACAATGTTTTTTGAGAAACTGCTAGTCAAATTCAAGAATTTTGCCAGTAAAATACCAGAGAATATGGGGCACATAAAGCAGATTAGTGAAACAAAACACCTCACTGCTATGCAGATGCTATTAGATAAGGCATATAGATTTCTTAGATTGTCAGAAGAAGGAAATAATGCAGAAATATGGTAGTGGTGCTTTTTAAAAGATCCAGATCTTTTAACAGTGCAGAATGGAAAATGGAAAGTGAATAAATACAAAATTTTCCCGATGTATCTCTCTTTACCCTTCAATAAAGAAGGAATCTGGATTTTGTAATGACTAGATTAAGCAATGACAGCATACAAATGAAATTGTATTTTTGTTTCATACTCATTGTTGGTTTTAACTGGAAAGTATATATAATTACAAATTCAGTGGAGAGAAAATGCTTTACTAAAATAAGTGGCAGCAAAACCTTGCAAAGAACTAATTATGTCTGACAAATACTTTCAATTAGTGTTCAATTTAATTGGAGTAAAAATACTGGCTTTGTACAGGAAAATACAAGGGGGAAAAAATCCTCCATTAAAAAGTACCGGCAACTTTACAAAATAACTTGACGTTGAAAACAACAGCTAATTGGAAGACCTTCAGTTTTGTAAAAACTGTATAAATGGTTGTCCCCGTGATAGTTATGTTATCTGTCAATAACATGGTTGGATCTTAAGACCTGTAACTATACCTTAACACCCAAAGGTTGTTACACTCAGCCAGTGCTTTTTTTCCTTAAAAAATGTTTAGGGGTACTCTCATATTCCAACTCGTATTGAAATACTGCCCCTCAATGAGGCCAAACTTAAATTCACAAAATGTTTAGGGGTATGTGTACCCCTGCGTCCCCCCCAGAAAAAAGCACTGGATGCAGCCCCCAAGCCCCTGCCTCTGACTGGCCTTGAGGGCACTGCCTGTCCTTACCTGGGAGCACAATGCAACCAGAGGTGGGTGGCACCAAGTGACCATCCCTTTCTCTGGCAACGCTGGGAGTGGGCAGCCCCCCTGGACCCACCAAGGCTGTGCCATGCAGCAAAGACCACCCATCCGGAGTCCCAGGTGAGTGGGCATTGCCGGCACAGGAACATGTTGGCTGCTGTAGGTGCAGGGAGGGCCACAGGAATGGATACAGTAGACTGGTATTAGGTTGAATTAGGTCACAACTTTATTGGTTACAGGGAAGAGTATCTGAAGAAGTGTGCATGCACACGAAAGCTCATACCAAGAACAAACTTAGTTGGTCTCTAAGGTGCTACTGGAAAGAATTTTTTTATTTTGTTTTGACTATGGCAGACCAACACGGCTACCCACCTGTAACAGAGAAGAGTAGGTTTGGCTAAGGCATTGGGCATGTATCTAGCATCAGCCAGCCCACCTGCTAGCTGATAGGAACCTGGTGGGTGCAACCTTGTGCTGGTGAATTGCCCCTGACATGGACTAGGTGCCATGATCCTGCATAGGAAGGTTGGCAGTTCGAATCCCTGCCACGGGGTGAGCTCCCGTTGCTCGGTCCCAGCTCCTGCCCACCTATCAGTTCGAAAGCACATCAAAGTGCAAGTAGATAAATAGGGACCGCTCCAGCAGGAAGGTAAACGGCATTTCTGTGTGCTGCTCTGGTTCGCCAGAAGCGGCTTTGTCATGCTGGCCACATGACCCGGAAGCTGTCCATGGACAAACGCCGGCTCCCTTGGCCTATAGAGCGAGATGAGCGCCGCAACCCCAGAGTCAGACACGACTGGACCTGATGGTCAGAGGTCCCTTTACCTTTACCTTACCTATGGGCCCATCGGCCCTCCTGTGGACTCCCAGATTTGTTTGACAACTTACCGGTATATCTTAATGAGTATTTTGTTGCTTTATTTCAAACTTTTTTTTGTTGCTTTAAAGCATTGGTGTGAGTTCTTGGGAGAGAAGTCCAGTTCTATGTCCAATGCCCAGATGGCCTGTCACTGAGATGGTTAGATGACAAGTTTGTTTTTGCCAGCGCTTCATTCCTTTATTCCTGCTACCAGGTAACAGCAGTGGGAGGTGGCATTCTAGCTAGGAGGGTCTTAAATTCCCTTGGACACCCTCCTTCCTGACACAGCACAGTTAATTTTATATAATTTAGGATTTGTTGTAATCTAAATTTACTTTTTTTGGTCTGCTGCAACCTTTCCAGCTGTAAACAAGACCAACAGAACAAAATATACTAACAGTTCTTTTTGAAATTCATCATCTATTATGAATCACACATAAAAAAATGACCATAATATACTGGCCTTCTGAAACAAATGTTAAAAGTCTGAATAAATAAGTCATACCTTGGGTTATGATAGCTGTGGGTTGCGTTCGGCACGGGTTACGAATGCGCCAAACCCGGAAGTACCGGAACAGGTTACTTCTGGGTTTGGCACATTGTGTATGCACAGAAGCGCTAAATCGCGCTTCGTGCATGTGCATAAGAGCCAAATCACGTTGTGCACATGCGCAGATTCAGCACTTCATGTTACTTGTTGCTCATGTTGCGAACAGGGCTCCAGAACGGATCCCGTTCGCAACCACAGGTACCACTGTATGCATATTGCAAAAATAAAAATAAAAATGAATAAATATCCAATTATGAAAGCATATTTTGTTCTACTTAATGCACTAAGTCTTGTTTTAATTGACAAAAATGATTCATCACAAGATTGTCATGGATGAACATGATCTGAGACTGGCTTCTACAATTTTCATGCCTCGTACAGTTGGAGAGTAGCTGCTTCTAGGATCAACGAAAGGAACACAGGAAAATTGCAAACAGAGAGAAGCATAATGACTTTATGACTAAAGTGCACAATGTTTCAAATTCATGTTCTTAGAAAAAGTTCTTGTTCCCAAGGCTCAGCAAGGACACCTACGGAGAAGTCCTTATTCTTCATCTCTGCACACAGGGGATCACACTGCTATGCATGGAATGTGGAACCTGTGACCTTCCAATTGTTGTTGGACTCTAGTCAACATGGTCCACAGTCAGGCATGATGGGTGTCCAGTAATCAGTGGCGGAGGAAGGCTCCGCGCTACCTAGGGCGGTGAAAGAAAATGCCCTGGGGGCGGGGTGTCGTGACATCACATTGTGACATCCCTGCCGATCGCGCACGACAGCCCCACGAGCCACCTTTTTGCTCTGTGGCTAAAAAGGGTGCTGCAGAAGCAGCGGTCCGACGATGGAGTGCGCCTGCGTGAAATGTCGAACAGGCGCACTCCGTCATTGGGCTGTGCGCTGCTGCTCCTGGGGTGACAGAGGGAGCGGCGGCGCATGGGAGTGGCGGGAGGGGCCGCCACTTGTCACCCCCACGTGCCGCTGTTCGCTCCATTGCCCCGGGAGCAGCAGCACCACACACACCATGCACTGCTGCTCCCAGGGAGACAGAGTGAGTGGCGGCACGTGGGGGTGACAAGCGGCAGCCCCTCCTGCCACTCCCCACGCAACGCCGGTCACCCCAGGAGCATGGACGGGGTGCTCGCTCGGCCGTGCACTGTTGCTCCCAGGGTGACAGAGCGAGTGGCGGCGTGTGGGAGTGGTAGGAGGGGCCACCGCTTGTCACCCCCACCCTCCCCTGTCACCCAGGGCGTACCGCCCCTACCACCCCCCAGCGACGCCCCTGCCAGTAATATCTGGAGGGCCACAGGTTCCCATCCCTGCTTTATGTGTTCAAAAGAATATGAGTAATGGTTTAACCTGCTCACCCTATTCAGTTAAACCAGTGTTTTTCAACCACTGTTCCGCGGCACACTAGTGTGCCGCGAGATGTTGCCTGGTGTGCCGTGGGAAAAAATTGTTTATTTGATTCCTAATCAAGAGAATTACTTTATATATAGTCAATATAGGCACAGAGTTAATTTTTTTAACATTTTCTAATGGTGGTGTGCCTCGTGATTTTTTTCATGAAACAAGTGTGCCTTTGCCCAAAAAAAGGTTGAAAAACACTGAGTTAAACTATATCTGGGCAGATACCTATAAACAGAAGCTTACAGTCAAAAGCCACAACAGGTGAAAACCACAACTTAAAACCGCAACTTGGTAACACTTCATATCACATACAGTGTTACTGTTAGGATGCCAACAGGTTGGCGGGCTGAGAGCAGCAGTAAGAGTCTGATAAAGCTGAGGTCCAACAGTATGGGTCAGGAGCCAGCCGAAGCCAGGTAACAGTACCGGGGTCAGGAAAAGCCGAAGTCAGTAACAGTCCGAGTCAAGGCCAGCTGAGCATAGACAGTCGCACAGGGCTCAGAGTAGCTGAAGTCGGTTGAGTCAGGAGTCAGGGAAGCCTAAGTCACGTACAAGCCAAGAATCAGGAAGCTGTGGTCAGGAACAAGCCAGGAGTCAGGAAGCCGAAGTCACGAACACAGGAATTGGGAACAGAACAAGCAAGAACAACCACATGCTCCAGCACAGCAGTTGCAGGTGCTGGTGAATGGAGCAGCTGGTCTTCCTTAAGTAGCCGGCTCATAACCATGTCTCTTACGAGCTGCAGCTGCCTCTAATTGTTCCCTACGGCTCTCAGCTCTACGTTCTACAGCTGAGAAGGGAGGAGGAGAGGGGGCCCACCGGTTCCTCTCTTCACAAGGGCCTGATTCTGGCTCGACTTCTTCCTCCTCCTGTTCTGGTCTTCCCACTTCCCTATCTGATTCTTCCTCTTCTGAGGAGTGCTGCCACCAGTCTTCTCCAGGTATTAATTCCTCCATTTCCCCAGATTCTTCCATGGGTGCAGCCTTGCCGGGGGGGGGGGGCCTTGCCACCACTCCTCCTTGTCCGGCTCAACCCTGACAGTTACCCCTGAAGTCGAATGGAATCTGTTCCAGAAGTCTGTTTGACTTCCAAAACGTTCAGAAACCAAGGTGTGGCTTCCGGTTGGCTGCAATCGGAAGCCATGGAAGCCGTGTCAGACATTTGGGTTTCAAAGAACATTCACAAACTGGAACACTCACTTCCGGGTTTGTGGCATTCAGGAGCCAAAATGTTTGACTCACAAGGCATTTGTCTTTGGCTTCTTTATTTTATGTCTTGCACTCCAGCCTGGTATAGATGAAGGAAAGGTTATAAATGTAATACTACTACTACTACTACTACTAATAATAATAATAATAAAGTTTACATGTGTACAAATGTGATGGATGAACTCCGTGACTGTAGATATAGTCAGCAGCAGACCACTTTGTGGGCAGAAGGAAATGCAGCCATACATTTGTGCTGGCCTGAACATCACACATTAACATTTATTCAACCCACAAAAAGCATTGTGTTGAAATAGTCTACAGTTCCTTGCCAAACCAAAAGCTACTAGGCACATTATATGACTGGGATAAAAGAGCATCATGTGAAATCAGAATTAAACCACTGGCATCGTATCTGTACAGTTATTTAGACAGGAAGAAGAGTCCCCAGTGAGATTATTGACTCCCCACATTCCTTGAAAAGCTGGTCCCCATGCCACATTGCAAATCTCAATTTCAAATGCAGCTTGCCAGGTGGCATGGGGACATTTCTGTCTAAGGAACAAACCTAAAGCCCACATGGGCATGTAGAACTAGTGGTTCGATTCTTTGGAACCTCTTTTAGAGTATTTGTGAAATATTTTGCAAACCCACTTAGAAAATGCAATGCTTGCATGTGAGAAGCACATGTGCAAAACCAGTCGTGGAGGAAGGGGCTTCGGTACCCATGGTGGTGGGGGCATGGCACGGCGCATGTGGCTGCATCCCAAGGGGGAGGTGCCTGCCCGTGCGAGCATTGTCTCAATGGGACGACGCCCACCCATGCGAACGTCCCAAGGGCGAGGCACCCGCCTGCAGCGATGTCACCCCTCAGGCTGACACCTGGGGCGGCCTGCCCCCCTGCCCCCTTCCTCTGCCACTGTGCAAAACAATACTGTCATATCAGCACCTGTATCCAGAATGCCGAGAATGGCTGCTGTTTCCTGCTACGAACGAGCACTTGCCATCATGGAGAATATGAAGTGGCCCTAAGTTTAATTGCTAACCCAAGTCAAATCAAAGTAAGTATCCATGGAGGTGTGAGCCCTTGATTAAGGAACAGTGTTATCTTAAGCAATTAGACTTTGTAGCCCATAAACAAGTTTCATAACAGACATTTCATGGAAGAAAAGCATAACATGTTACCTCAGTTGGTGCCATGTTTCTGAACTTCCCTTTTTTAATCCACAACAGACTTAACTGTTTTCAGATTTGGAAACTTACTTTTGTATTATTTTAATAATTGAAACTATGATGGGAAAGTTGAACCTATAATTATGATCAAGGAGCTTTCTTTTGCTGAAGCATCATTCATCAGTTTCAAAAGAAAGGATCTATACTGCACTCCTGCTATAATTATGCATTATGGGCTTGCATTTGTTTATGTGAATGTGTGCATCATGTTTACTGTTGAGAACTCTGATTTGTTTGGACCAATGTGAGATGGGTGGCTGTCACGCCTGGGCTATGGACAGCAGAGTGGCATGATTTCAAGGCAGATGTGGCTCCTGCAGATACAGCAGAGACCTGCTTCATTACACCCCACCTTTGCCCAGGAGAAGGTGCTCAGTGAGACCTCTCCATGGTCCTGCAGACAATCAGTTATTTCTGCCATTTTGATCTGTCTCCTAGGAATCTGATACCGGTATATGTTGGCTAATATTTGTTGCTTGGTGCTGGAAGATGTCAGATTCCATGGAGGCCAGAGTTCTGTGGGCTCATAGTCTGATCACTGTGGGACAAATGGAGGGCTCAGAGGTGGAGAGATGCTCTGATGTATCTGTAGAAGATCTGGGCTCCAGGTCGTAGGGTGTGTGCATGTGTGCCTGAGAATGACAATACCGGCAGCATATTGTCTGCTTCTCCCTTTAATTCTCAACCAATTCAACTTATGCCTAGTGCAGAAGTGCTACACTTGACTTCTGGGAGATGCCAGCATGAAGTAAACATAAATATGATAACTGAGAGGAGCTTTCCCCAAGAAATGAGGGGTTAATCACCTCCTGCACCCTCCCCTACAAACTTAGGGGGCCTCTGCTGATGTGTCTACCCTGCCTAAGCAACCTTCAGTTAGCCTCCTAATAGCGTCCTATCAGCATTCACTAATAGATGTGATTAACATGAGACTAGAAGAAGCAGAGAAACCTACTCTTCCTTATGAGAGCCAGGCGTTTATCCTTTACCAAAACTCAGACATCACTTTCCTCCTAGTTCGTTGTTCGTTTCCAACTTACACAAATGCTAGCCACTCAACAATGAATGTTTGCTTCATATATCAGATTCATTTGCTAGCCTGATGATTATAGCTTTTTGCCTGTGTTCCTTGGCAGTAGACCATGTTGAAACAACCAGTACAACAGGATACTCCTCCACCCCCATCAACAAGGTATTCAATGTCTTTCAATTAAATAACTTCCTATTGTTTCCTCATCCCTGGCATTTCTGCTGTCAAGTGAATGCACTTAACCACTGCTATCAACCCTATTGTGCCATGTGCTACAATTCATATTGAAGTATGGAGCATTAAAGGCAATCTAAATTCATTTCACAGAGTTTCATGAATGTCTCACTCAGTGTTTTTTTTGCTTTTCGGGGGGGGGGGGAGAGAAAGAATGCTGCCCCAGGCATGATTGCAGATCTGACGTGCTGTAACCAGCCATGTCATGATCTATAAAGCTCAGAAAAAGCAAATGTTTTCACTATCAGTGAGAAACAAAAGCTTTTTATGTCTGTCAGATTTAGACTTTGCTACTGATAGAGCTGATTGGCTAGCAGGAAATGTCACTCAACTGCCTTTTTTGCCCACATTTTATTGTAGATATTAAACATCTATAGGATAGAACATCTATTTATCTTTTTGCCCACATTTTATTGTAGATATTAAGCATCTATAGGATAGAATAGATTGCCGGAAAAAATATCAACAACCTCAGATATGCTGATGATACTACCTTGATGGCAGAAAGTGAGGAAGAATTAAAGAACCTTTTAATGAGGGTGAAAGAAGAGAGCGCAAAATATGGTCTGAAGCTCAACATCAAAAAAACTAAGATCATGGCCACTGGTCCCATCACCTCCTGGCAAATAGAAGGGGAAGAAATGGGGGCAGTGAGAGATTTCACTTTCTTGGGTTCCATGATCACTGCAGATGGTGACAGCAGTCACGAAATTAGAAGACGCCTGCTTCTTGGGAGAAAAGCAATGACAAACCTAGACAGCATCTTAAAAAGCAAAGACATCACCTTGCCGACAAAGGTCCGTATAGTTAAAGCTATGGTTTTCCCAGTAGTAATGTACGGAAGTGAGAGCTGGACCATAAAGAAGGCTGATTGCCGTAGAATTGATGCTTTTGAATTATGGTGCTGGAGGAGACTCTTGAGAGTCCCATGGACTGTAAGAAGATCAAACCTATCCATTCTCAAAGAAATCAGCCCTGAGTACTCACTAGAAGGACAGATCCTGAAGTTGAGGCTCCAGTACTTTGGCCACCTCATGAGAAGAGAAGAATCCCTAGAAAAGACCCTGATGTTGGGAAAGATGGAGGGCACAAGGAGAAGGGGACGACAGAGGATGAGATGGTTGGACAGTGTTCTCAAAGCTACTAACATGAGTTTGGCCAAACTGCGAGAGGCAGTGAAGGATAGGCGTGCCTGGCGTGCTCTGGTCCATGGGGTCACGAAGAGTCGGACACGACTGAACGACTGAACAACAACAACAAAGGATAGAACACCATAGGGAAAGGTGTGTGTGTGTGTGTGTGTGTGTGTGTGTGTGTGTGTGTGTAGGCTGGGCTGTGAGAAGCAGTCTGGGGCTGAGCCAGGAATCCAGCACCGAGTGCCAGGGGTCCAGAAAATGCCAAGTCTGAAAAGTAAATCAGAACCAAAGTACAAACTAGGAGGCAGGACCAAGAAGAGAGCAGACAAGCCAGAACTCAAGAAGACAATGTTGCTTAAGCAAGACTCAACAGGAACAGGAAGCCCCTTTATACTCCTTCCCATCCAGGAAGACCTGGTGGCCAGCCTGGGTGTAGTGTCAATCTAGGGACTGAATGCAGGACTGTGCAAGGCCTACCTGATCAGATTCAAGGTCCAATTCAATTGTCTAGCTCTGACCCTGATTTGGTTGAGATCAATATGGACCCAGATCCGGAAATCCAAATATTGTACTTCCATTCATTTGCATGCTAATAAAGCCCCCTGCCTGCAGGAAACAGGCAGGTTTGATTCAGGCACCTAGTTCCAGGATTTTTTGTGCTAAATACCTTAAAAGTTTGCTTTTTTCAACAACAGCAGCAAAAGAAAACAAGAAAAGACACAGAAAACAGAACATAGTGTAACAGTGGAGGGATAAGGAAAATACAACGCCTAGGACACAGACAATAAACAATTATTATCATTTTTATGGGAATTGGACTGGGATTTATTGGGAAAGGATGGGGGGAAAGAAACAAGTTTAAGGCTAGATAGGGTACTGTGAAGGAAACCAAACACAAGCTGAACAAATGGCACCAAACTCTTTCTAAGAGACAGAACTTGGAAAAGTGTGAAGGAAGTATGAGTTTGCTGTGTTTTAATACTCCTCAAGCTCTGTGCTTGTAGAGTGTTGGGTGAGATTCTAGCCCTGGACTAGAAGGAAACAAAATTCAGCTTCCCTCTTCCCGCTTCTCTCATTCCTCACCCTGGCATTCTTCTTAAATGGTATTGTAATTAATAGCTGCAACACTTTTTAGACAGTCTGTCTGTCTTTAGAGAGACTTTTAAAAAGTTCTGTATCGGCACAAATTGCTGAAAATCAATTTGGGTCCACCCATCCTACTCTGTTGCAATTTGTAACTGCCTCAAGCTGGTCTAGATTTGGCACAAATAGGTACAAATTGGCCTGATTTGGTTTGGGATTCAGAATTCGGACAAATTGGTTGCACAGCCCTAGTTGCCACCTCCAGCTGAGATTCATTACACAAGTGAGCTGCACACAGATCCAGCATTTCCTGACAATTTTATACCAATATTGGCTGGCTCCAAGACTTCAAGGCTGGTTCTACCATTAGGCACAGGGAGGCACTTGCCTCTGACAGCATATTCTGGAATGTTATGAGCCATTCCTTCTGAGCCCCCTGGTCATCTCATTCTACTGGAGGACAGAACTGTGGGTACCCCACAACCTACCCTGTGCTTTCTAAGCTAGCCGGCTGCCTCCAGGAAGCTGCCCAGCCATCAGTATTAAAGTAAGATTCAGCTACCTGTCCAGTTAGCTTCTGTACCTAGACTCTTGTTCTTTGTCTGAAGCAGCAAAATGCCTAAGAGCTCCTTTCTAATGTATATGTACCATGATTGTTGTGGCTAACTTAATAGGAGCCCCTAGCCTTGAACACTTCATCCAACCCAGTTGGATGAGAGGGTGTAGTACATAGGAATTCTCTTTCAGTGCTACAAAATGGACTGGGAACATTACTAGCCCTTTGCTTCTAACTGCTCAGTCATCCTTCCCATCTGTCCTGTCTTTTCCCTCAGCGCTCTCTTGGAGGCTGTTGACAGGCTTACTCAGACACCATCCTGGTAGTTCTAGCCTCTGACTTCCAGATGGTCCATGGCTCTTTTTTATTTCAAGCATCACTTATATTCAGGGTTCTCCAGTAGGTCCAACTGATGTAATTCTCGGGTCCTTTTGACCATGGCTGAATCCAAAGGTTTCCAGCTTTATTTCTGTAAACTGAGTTGCTAAGAAGTGCCCAAACACAAATGACTAACGATATTCATAAGCTCAGAGATGAGACTATTGAATAATAGCAACATATGAAAAGATATCAGAATCACTAAAAATAAAATAAAAAGTCGATTATAGGAAATATTTTCCTGTTTATCCTTTCTAGTGTCACTCTGGCATGTTCTCTGACTAAGACAGACCTATATTTAACTATCTCGCAAGACACATCATTGATGCAAATAAGATACAGAGGCATTTGAATGGAGCGTTGCTGATTGCTAGGTTTGCAACCAGTTAGATTATCTTGAGAACATTTTCATATATTCAAGGGTTTTTTGCTAGAATAGCTGGATATTTTTGTCCTTTCATTTCAGGTAGACAATGCTGAATAATACTAATACTGCTATAAATAATAACAAGTAGCTGCAGTGCAGTAATTGCAAGTGTTGAAAGTGCTGCATGTGATCTAGCTGTGATCCTTGCAGTAATCCTATAAGGGAAGATATCACCATCACCATCATTGCCATCGCCATCATACTCCAGATTCCTGGTTCTGAGGATGACAAAGGTGCGTTCAGACTGGTGTTTTATTGTCAGTGTATTCTGAAACACGTTCTTGACACAATAATAGTGCATGTGTGGTGGATTTCCCCCCGCGATGCTTCCCCAGTGCTGCCACATTGCTGCTGTCTGGAGGGGCTACAGTGCCACAAAAATAAAACAAAAATAAACCAGAACATTTGTGGTATAAAAAGTTACAGGATTTCAGCAGGATGTCATGGGATATGCACTGACTGGAGGTTTCTAAGGGGGTTGGGAATTAAAAGCATGCAATGGAAAACATCTTGAAGGACAGATCCTGAAGTTGAGGCTCCAGTACTTTGGCCACCTCATGAGAAGAGAAGACTCCCTGGAAAAGACCCTGATGTTGGGAAAGATGGAGGGCACAAGGAGAAGGGGACGACAGAGGATGAGATGGTTGGACAGTGTTCTCGAAGCTACTAACATGAGTTTGGCCAAACTGCGGGAGGCAGTGAAGGATAGGCGTGCCTGGCGTGCTCTGGTCCATGGGGTCACGAAGAGTCGGACACGACTGAATGACTGAACAACAGCAACAACAATGGAAAACATCAGTTAAGGTATTTGGCAAGCACCTGAAGCTCAACAGGGAGGCAGCCTGCCTATTCTTAGCTGGGAGGGAGTTCCACAGAATGTGGCCCACAATACTGAATGCATGGCTTGCAGCGGATAGGAATCGTGCATCTGAGTCATGAGGAACCACTAACAGAGGCTCCCTGAAGTCCTCATTGACTGGGCTTGAATGTGAGGGACCAGGTGGTCCTTACATTATCCTTGTTGTTAAGGGCCTTGTAAATTAATACAGGAACCTTGAATTTGCCCCGATAACATATGAGCAGCCAGTGCAAGTTCGTAAGCAATGGTGTTATGTGCTGGACCAATAGACTAGCCACATCATTCTGATTATCAGCACTATCAGTTCTCCAAATGTTGACCCTTTTGTAGGCAACATGACATCCTCCAGTGGCTGGGACCCTGGACAGCAGCTGGGTAGCAACATCTTGTTGCTAGGGCCAGTGTTAGTTCTGTAAATTCCTTTCCAATTCTGGTGTTTTATCAAACGGATGAATAGCTCATTGCCTCCTGCACTTAGGATCATATCCATGTACTTGACACTGCCTTCTGAATGTTTCTCTTTGTTTGCATTTGCTGTTGCTATTAGTCTGTTGCTATAATGCCCTTTGATATTAAAGATGCTATCTTAAATGGAGTGATTCAAAATGTTGCTCTGGAAGAACTGATGAAAGCTCTTTATCTCCAACAAATTTATGGCGAGGCACAATATGCATTACTCTTCAAAACAAAACAAAGCAAAACAAACCACTGTGTTATTGCACTGGAAGCTTTCCTACACTTAGGCATGACTTGAGCATCTTCATTAAACAAGAAAAAGGAGAAGAATATCAGAGAGGATGGATAAGATGGGTATTAAGACAAAGATGTGTTTTTGAGTGGGAATCAGTCCCCATTCCAGCAGTGTTCAGAAGAAGTGGCCTCCTTCCTCCGCCATCCGCAGTGCAAAAGCATAACATCTGTCCCACCCCGCCTCCTCAGAGTGATGAATCTCTTTGTGAGGCTTCACCCACAAAAAGTGGGATAAAAATGAAACCAACAATGCAATAAGTTCCCAGTGCTGTAAATCCTAACTGATGGCAGTGGGGAGATAAGAAATAATTAAATGCTCAGCAGCTACTGAGACACACAAGCTGCTATCCAGTTTACTTGTGGGACATTTTACAAGTGACATTTATGAAAGATCCCATCCCAAGAAGGCATCTCTACTGCTGAAATAATCAGAAAGAAAAACAAAACTACAAAGCAGAACATTTGGGTTATCTAGCATCCAGTTCTTCCAGAAGAGTAATTCCATAGTTGTTCTTTAGGGGTTTTATGAAGAAGAAGAAGAAGAAGAAGAAGAAGAAGAAGAAGAAGAAGAAGAAGAAGAAGAAGACAACCTCCCTAGGCAGCTTGTAACGTTATTTTGAACCATTTGTAGTGTTTAACTTAAATTCACTTGTCTGTAATTTTGATGTACTAGATGTCTGCAGTGAAAGACTTGGCCAGTCATTTCAAACCAATGTAGTTCTCCCCTCAGACTATTCTTTAGCTGAGATTTGTTTCTCTGCTGGAGGTAACTGACTGTTGTTGTTGTTGTTGTTCAGTCGTTCAGTCGTGTCCGACTCTTCCTGACCCCATGGACCAGAGCACGCCAGGCACGCCTATCCTTCACTGCCTCTCACAGTTTGGCCAAACTCATGTTAGTAGCTTTGAGAACACTGTCCAACCATCTCATCTTCTGTCGTCCCCTTCTCCTTGTGCCCTCCATCTTTCCCAACATCAGGGTCTTTTCCAGGGAGTCTTCTCTTCTCATGAGGTAGCCAAAGTACTGGAGCCTCAACTTCAGGATCTGTCCTTCTAGTGAGCACTCAGGGCTGATTTCTTTAAGAATGGATAGGTTTGATCGTCTTGCAGTCCATGGGACTCTCAAGAGTCTCCTCCAGCACCATAATTCAGATGTGCGGGTGCATATCTAGGCGGGAATCCTATATCCATCTACGTACCTAGATTAGGAGTAAATTCCATTGAGTTCAATGGAACTTATTTCTTAGGAAATGTAGGCATGAACTATTAGAGTTGCTGGATTTCACTAGGGGTTCCTCTTATTTCTTTAAGTAAAAGTGATAATTTTGGGTTGCCATTGCTTCTCCAGACATAAAGTTGCTGTGAGGGATGAAGATGCTTCTGCAAGATTTCTCCCTTCTGTGTTTTAATGAAAGGTAAACCAGGTTCCACTATGGCCAGGTAGCACAGAGGAAGGAAGCAATTTCATTAAAATTAAATAATTTCATTAAAAAAAATAATTTTTTAAAAATTGCTTTTCTGCTTAAAGGTTAGACAACAACATATGTACAATAAAAAAATCTCTCTTCATTAATAAGCAATTTGCAGCACAGACTATGGCCATGTTATATAGCACATCAAAGAAAAGAGATTCTAGAGAGTTTCTGGATTATTTGGAACTATTTTGTTTTTACTTTAAAACACCTTTGAATGACATTTTTTTTTTTAATTTGGAAGAGTAGACCACCAGAGACAATCCCATAAGTGATGCTATCCTCATCCATTCTGACTTTGCTCAGATAAATGTATTGTGGGAAATGAAGTGAAATGGCAAAATGTACTTCCATTAATCTGCGAGCCTGCATTTTGTCTCAAAGCCAGTGACTTATCTGTTCCTTTTGAGAATGAACTTAAAGCAAAGCTGGGGAACCTTTGGCCCTCCAAATGTTGCTGAACTATAACTCCCATCATCCCTAACCATTAGCTGCGCTGCCCAGGGCTGATGGGAATTAGAGGCCAACAATATATGCAGAGCCAAATGTCCCCCAGCCCTGACTTAAAGCAGACAGGATCCGCCCCCTCCACATTCTTCTAGCTGCTTTGCTCATTGCTTGTGTGACATTTTCTAGAACAAAAACGTCAGGAACATTCTTTGCCAAAGCCAGCGGTTGTTAACATTTTATTTGAAACAATTACAGTTTAAAAACCCCAGAGGCTGCCCGCGAAAGGCTGCCTCTATAGAGAACGCTGGCAAAGCCCTGCAACTTCAATCTGTGCATTGAGAACTACAAGCATTGTGACATTTGAAACAGAACTTCTACTTGGAAATTAAAACGTGCCGCTGGCAACCTAGGCACATTCGGCCCATGCTGTTAGTCATAACCATTTCCCATGTCAGCCTAATGGATGTGTATGCACACCTAGCATGCAGCTGGGGTGAATAATTTTCTTGGGGATGCTCTGCAAGGCAGCAACACTGGTAAAGGTGTTTTCCACTCTGTCAGATAATGGTGCCATGAAAATAGCCTGAGGACAGGAGGGGATGGGGATGACTGTAATCATTGCAAGGATGGAATCACTAAAAAAAATGGCAATTCGTTTTCACTCTTATCTGTTTCCTCTTTGGAACAGGAATAAGGATGGTGCGAACAGATCAAGCAGCAATTTGACTCCACTGCTCTCTTCTGGGTGCATTTCCTGGATTGTACACCTGATTTCTACAGCTTATCTCTTGTGTATACAAGCACGCAGACCGTGCGCTTGTTGAATGTTGCATGTGAATGGCGGTGCGAGGGTACAGCTCAACTAGTTACATCACAAATACCCTGGCTGTACAAGTGAATACAATGTTAACACCGCTCAGACAATTGGGAAATCCTTTTTAGAGTTCCAGATCATGTTAGTTGGTTGGCATTCTTCTGTTTGGGGAGACAAAGGAGGAGTGCGCTTTTGGGAGCGAAGTCAAACTGTGAAGGTTGCAGTGCTTGCTGTGGATGTAGAGACTGAGACAGGAGAGACCCGTTTTGTTGCAGCTGGGGTAGATGAAGGCATCTGGTTGTGCTGCTACGGGTGCACCTTGGGGTTTCATCTCTCTGCACTCCTCCAGCAGTCATTCCTCTTCTGGTCACTGCCATGGATATATGACTTGTCTGTCTCCAGCCACTACGGCCATCTGTAAGGGATTCTTACATGGTGGTGTTGATGTTGCCAGCCTTCATGTCACATTTGGAGACAGCTTTCTAGTGTAGAGTTGGTCTGCCAACAGGCCTGGTACCTGAAGCCAATTCCCTGTAGAACATGTCCCTGGGGATGTCACTATCTTCCATTCTGTGGATACATATGTGTAGTGGTAGGTCACCAGGTGGATGTGAATGAGTTTTGGGCTTTGGGAAGGTATTTAAATTTAATTCTTATCTGTTAGTTAGTGGGTGGGAGTATGGTTTGTTTATTGCCAATGTCCGTCTGTCCCCGTCCCCCTAAGATCTCCCCCTTTTCTATCATATAATACATTTACGCATATATATATTTTCCAGCGTATGTTGCTTGGCGACCTTTTGGGTGACAAGTGACTAATAAGTTTAAAACAACAACAACAACAACAACAACAACAACAACAACAACAACAACAACAGGCCTTATGCAGACATTCAGCCAGAGCTGATGCCAAGGATTGCAGGACCTCAGGCAGGTGGCAGGTGGCACCTCCATGTCCTCCTCTTCTTAGTGCCATCACCATTCTCCTCTTTCCTCTTGCTATTCCTCCACATTCTTCAGTTTTTAAAAATAAGTTTAAAACAACCTTTCTAGTTGCACTGACAAAGCCCAGCAGTAGCCCAGGCATACTCCTGGACACCTTACCCAGAAGCCCTCACTCTGAAGTGTCACCCTTTCTCAGAGCAAGGTGAGGCAAGACAAGAAGGAAGAGAGAGTAGGGTCAACAAAGAGCCTTGCCAGAAAGCCCAACTGATAATGAGGTGAGATGAAAAGCTGGAAGGAGGGTCAATTCATCACACACACACACACACACACATTCTGTTTCATTATTGAGCTGGCCCTGCATTCAGCTAAAGGCTAGGAAACCAGGACTTGAAGATGGTGCACAAAATCTTACTCTCTCTTCACCCACTCCTGGTTATGTAATAGTAAATGTGTGATTAAAATACAGAGTTGAGCTGACCTTCTGTTTTTCACGAGAGGCTTGAGTCTTGGTCAGTTGTGTTCTGATGTGACTGCATAGCTGGGATGTCAGTCCTCAACAAAACACTTTAATATTATTACTTTTAAAATAAATAAATCTTGGACACCAGCCAAGATAGACAAGGAGACCTAGCAGACCTGGGCCATTAGGGATGTGTGAAGATAATGGTTGTGACATTAAACCATAATTACTTCCTTACTAGAAACTGACTTAATTAAGGAAACATTAGCTCTAATGTGCAATTAGGAAATTGGATCCCTTGTGGCTGAACTGGTATGTGGCTGGATGCTGTAGTATGGCTCCCGCTGGATGAATGATCTCCTCCACTAGCTTCAGGATGCATCAGGTAGGGGAACCACTCCAGGGGTGCCTCTATATAATTAACTCTTATTACTGTTACAATTTATATACTTCTTTTTGGCCCAAAGGCCCCCTAAGCAGTGAACAACCTATTGAAACAGAATATATAGTAGAGTACAATAAAGTGCCATAAACCAATCAGCAAATAAATTTTTAAAAATGTAAGACAGCAAAATCATGGCATTGCCAAAGTGGGGAGAAATCCTCCCCAAGCAAGAAGTTTGAAGGGTGCTGTTATCAACTCTTATTCATAATAATACTACTACTATCAATTATTATTCCATTTAGATCTGTTGATCTCAAAGCAATTAAAATATGAGTACAATAACAATGTCAAGGGATTTACATTAAAAAACACACACACAAAAGAGCATCCTTATCCATAGTAACAATATCAATAAGAAGAAAGTCAAAGGCAGAAAAATGTAGCATGCCCGCCAACATAAAACACACAATTCATACAACTGCTTGCCCAGTTTCAATCTCACCATGCATTCCCACAACCACTGCAATCATTCATTACCTCATACATTATTTCTGTCAACCAACCACTCATACACAAACCACTCACACTGAATCATATTACATCCAAGTTTGCATCCAAAGGATCACTGCCAAGCATACTGTTATGACTTGGGGGGAGAGTTGGCTGCATGCCTGAGCCCCCTTCTAATTCCTGGATCCAGCACAGATTCAATTGCTGCAACAGCTAGGCGAGCCTGGCAATGGCCCACTAAGTATGGGTTGTTAAGATAACAGAGAGAGTGGCTCTGTGCCAGAGGGCAAATGGGTGGGTCTCTCTTCCTCAGCTGTCTGTTTTTGTTAGAAACACAAAGCTGAGTGATGTGAGCTAGAAGCTAGAAGCTAGAAAGCAGGCTGGGAAGCCAGAGAAAGAGAGTGCTACTTGATTTCTATTTTTTACATAGTTGTACCTATGGGAGAAACAAGATCCTCTTGGGGTGCTAATGCTGTGAACCCCTCTATCATAGGTTCAGGTTGCATATATGTGTAAATAAACCATATATCATAAAGACCCCCACAATCTCCACAGTCCCTCATTGCAAGGAAACTGGGTAAGCGCCTGGAACCCACGGAATCTCACACCGCTCAGAGATTGGGGTGCCAGGCAACAATACCATTTAAGAGACCCACATTGGGCAAAAGATTCATGCACTGCGGGGGGTTGGACTAGATGACCCTTGTGGTACTTTCCAACTCTATGATTCTGTGAGAGCACACACAGCTTTCTACACACAGGTAGCACTTTCCAACTCAAAGGAACCTATCTTTCCCCTCCCTTTCTCCTTCGCAGCCAGAAACTTTCTCTGCCAAAATGGGTCGTACAAGGTAAGAGATGATTCATGAGAAAACAAGTTGTATCACAATTGTCTTGAAATGCGGGGTGATGTGTTAGTCATACTCAGAGTAGACCCATGGGTGCTACCCAAGTACAAATAGTGGGATATTTAGCCTTGAATATGAGCATAGCAGTTAATGTTTACAGGACATTATCACACATACCACCAGAATATATTAACTAGACATGTTCCCATCATTGGCCTTTTGGGCACTCAAGATGTGCTGTGTTTCCTTACTATGTGTAAAAGAGGATCAGGAACTGCATAAGACAACACATTCCTATACTGTATGGTACAGTGGACACAAAACGATGCAAGCCAAGTGAAAACCATTCCTAGCACCTAAAGACACCCATTGCATGAATGGTGGCCGAAATATATCTCACCAACAACACAGTTAAGAGGCGCCAAATTATCTGGTATGTGATGTGATATCTGTGTGACTGTGCATATTTTTCAAGGAATTATCACCAGCTCCTCAGTTTGCTAGACATCCCCATCATGAGATATTAAGCACCAACAACTTGAAGTGTTTTGCAGCCTGCAGTCAGATTTCTCCACAGCAGCTGCAGCAGCTGCTTCAGTGTCCAAAAAGATGTCAAAAGAAGCCCTCTGATTACTTTGCATTCCACAGATTCTGCTACTACTTCATCATCAGAAAGCAGACAGCAGGAGACATACAGCAGGAAGGCACTCTGCGGAAAAAGAAACCAGCAATTAATTAAAAAGTATTGCTATATGTTTGATCTGCAAGGTTCACAATTGCACAACACGACTTCCAATCACTGCTGCACAACTCCTGTCCTGGAGTCTTTCAAATGCAACTTTAGCAGGGGAAGCGGAATCATAGAACCCAAGGGTCATCTAGTCCAACCCCCTGTAATTCAGGAATATTAGCTAAAGCATCCATGACAGATGGCCATCCAAATTCCGTTTAAAAACCTCCAAGGAAGGAGAGTCTACCACCTCTCATGGGAGTCTGTTCCACTGCTGAACAGCAATTACTGTCAGAAAGTTTTTCCAACAATTTACCAGTAGTCGGAATCTCCTTTCTTGCAACTTGAAGCTATTCATTCAAGTCCTACTCTCCAGAGCAGGAGAAAACAAGCATGCTCCTTCTTCCATGTGACAGCCCGCAATAAGATATTTGAAGATGGCTATCTTTAAAAAAAATTTAAAAAAATTGATCGTATTGCACATATACATAAATCAAAATGCACAAACTTAGACAAACAAACAAACAAAGAAAATACAAAAACTTATGTGGAGAGAGCAAAAAAGAAAAGAATAAAAGCAGAAACTCCAGAAAGGAAGAAAGAAGTAAGAGATATAAATATATACCTTTCGTAAGTACATTTAAATCTTAAAAAGAAAAGGAAAAGAAAAGAAAAAAGGGAACTTACATAAAACAACATTAGTTCATTCTTCAATAAACTAAGACATTTCAGAGAAAGAAACACACTTACTGTGGACTTCCGCCAACTTCACAGCAGTTCATTATTTCTAATTAAAGTCTACCTGTCTGTATTTCAATAAATTCCTCATCCTGGTATCAGGGAGCTTTTTCCTTTGCGAAGTTATTCTAAACACAGCCAGATCTTAGCTGATGAACCTTGGTTCATCAAGTAGTTATTAAGGTAATCCCATTCTTTTTAAACTATCTTGTTAGACTTATATCTTATTATATCTGTCAGCTTCACGAGTTCCAAGTACTCACAGTTTGTACAACCATTCTTCTTTGGAGGGTATATGATCTTCCTTCCAATACTTAACCACTACAACCCTTGCTGCTGATGTCGCATAAAGAAATAGTCTTTGTTTTCTCTTTAGGGATATTGTTTGTCAAAATTCCCCAAAGAAATTATTCCGGCTTTTTGTTGAATGTAATTTTTAATAACTTCTTCATCTCCTCATAGGTCGTGTCCCAGAACTTTCTAATCTCTGGGCACACCCAACACATATGGTAAAAGGTTCCTACTTGATTTTTGCACCTCCAACACTTGTTGTTATGAGTTTCATTAATTTTTGCCAGTTTTACAATGGTCCAATACCACCTGTATTGCATTTTCATGAAATTTTCCTCTTATTAAGTAACAGTCCATATAATTTTATATTCTTTGTCCATAGTTCTTTTCATTTATCCAATTCAATAGTGTGGCCTAGATCTTGTTCCCATTTTATCATAACGTCTTTGATTTTTTCATCTCTCAACTGCCAGTTTAACAATAACTCATACATTTTGGATAAAGTCTTTTGATTATTATATAGGATGTCTATAGATGGCTATTGTATCTCCTCTCAGTCTCCTCTTTTCCAGGCTAAACATACCCAGCTCCTTCAAGCACTCCTTATAAGGCTTAGTTTCCAGACCCTTGATCATCTTGGTTGTCCTCCTCTGCACATGTTCCAGCTTGTCAACATCCTTCTTAAATTGTGGTGCCCAGACATCCTTCTTAAATTGTGGTGCTCTGACTAAGGCAGAATAGAGTAGAACTATTACTTCCCTTAATCTGGACATGATACTTCCGTTGATGTTGCCTAGAGTAGCTTTTTTGCTGCTGCATCACACTGTTGACTCATATTACCGGTAAGTTTGTGGTCCACCAAGACCCTTAGATCCTTTTCACATGTGCTGCTAGTAAGCCAGGTGTCCCCCATCCTATATTTGTGCATCTGGTTCTTCCTGCCTAAGTGCAGAACTTTACATTTGTCCCTATTGAAATTCATTTTGTTAGCTTGTGCCCAGTTCTCCAGTCTGTTAAGGTCATTTTGAATTCTGATTTTGTCTTCTGCAGCATTATCTACCTCTCCTGGTTTGGTGTCATCAGCAAATTTGATGAGCATCCCCTCAATTCCTTCATCCAAATCACTTATAAAGACATTGAACAACAGCGGGCCCAGGACAGAACCCTGTGGCAGTGTGGCACCCCACTTGTCACTTTTTCCCAGGATGACGAGGAACCATTAATGAGTACTCTTTGGGTTCAGTCAGTGAACAGTTACCTTGTTCAACCCACATTTGAAATAAAATCAGGCTGTTCTAGTACTACAATAATTGTCCCTGGGCTGAAGTTAGTTTCATTTAATTTACTGCATTTATGAATTACAACAAGAAGTCTCGAAGAGATGAAGAAGGATAACACACAGTAAAACACACATTAAAAACAAAATCAGAGTAAAAATAAACCCACTTATTGGTGCTGCCCAAATGCCTGGAAAAACAAAAACAAAAAACATCTTTGCCTGGTGCCAAAACCATGCCAAATTTGGTGCCAGGCAGACCTCATTTGTGAGAGCATTCCATGGATGTGTAGCTACTACTGAAAAAGGCACATTCTCGCATCACCACCCTCTGGACCATCTTCAGAGGTTGCACACAGAGAAAGGGCCTCAGAGGATGCTCTCAGGGTCTTGGTAGGTTTGTAAGTGGAAAGGTGGTCCTTTAGGTATAGGGGTCCCCATAAGGTTTTAAAAGGTTATTCTGAACCTGACTTGCATATCAGTTTAATCTGCCACTGCTCTTCAAAATTGCAATCGAGATGTGATACCCTTATCTCAATTTCACCCCCCCCCCCAATTTCCAAATGCAATGAGCATCTGGTGGGGGTGGATTTCAACAGGGCGGGCAGGCAGGCTCAGGATTCCCAACAATGTCCAAGAGTCCATTCTTAGTCACATTCAAGATTAAATTGAAAGAAAGCCAGCGTCCTTTGGAGAATTTGTTGTTGTTACTGTTTATACCTCACCATAATAATAAGATATAAGGATGCACCATAAGAATAATCCAAAACTACCCAGGGAGTGACTGGATCACCAGGATGGGGTTGCAGTGCATGGAGAGTTGTGAACCGTCAGGCAAATATGCAACTTCCTTGTTTCTGCTACTGATGTGTCTGCTTTGTGCAATTTTCCATATATGCATAAGCTGATTAAAAAGACTCCTCACTCCATGTTTCCACTTAAAATGCCTGAAGACTGAGTGCTGCTTAGAGTTAAAATGATAAGCAACTCCCCCGCCCCCACTTTTTTTTTTTTTTTTTTTTTACTAAAGAAAGACTCAACTACACAATGCAAAAGTGCACAGCACATTGTGGGACACCCAGAGCAGGCCTGGATCACCTCCACATTGCGCGGTCAGGCGAAGTCCCCCCGCACCCCGGGGCAGCCCCTGAGGGAAATAAAGACTCATGACAACGTTCTATGGGATTAAATTGGCCACAACTTTATTAATATTTCAGATGTAGGAAGACCTTGGCTCAGGCATTGGCCGTTTATCCTTCCCAGCCCCCCAGCCGGGGTTCTGGGTACCTTCAGGGTTATCCAGCATGATTGGGAAGTGGGCTAGTCTGGAGAACATATGTTCAAGCAGATAGCCCACCCCCCTATGTTCACTGCTGCTGGAAGGGGAGGGCATTGACGACCCTGGGCGTTTGGTCAATGCCTTCCCCTGAGACCCCTTTAACGGGAACCCTGTTATCGCCGCCACAATGGGGGCTGGGGTCACCGCCCCACGCCCCCCCAATCCTGTAAATGACTAAAGGATTCCGCCCAAGGCCTGCAACCGCCAAAGTTGTGACGAATTGCTACGGGAAAGGCAAAACCTGCCAATGCAGGAAAATTCCTTTCCGGCCCTTCAACAGCGACCTTGTCATAGCAGCGCCTGCGTGCCTGTGTGGCTGTGGAAAAAGGGTGGTTAAACCTGCAAAGTAAGCATCAGTTGAGGGAGTGGGGGGTGGGGAAGCTCTGATTCCAACGGCTGCTTCCCTGGTATGACTCAAGATCTATTGTGTGTAGTGCATAATCCCTCCCTCTACCTGGCCAATCCCCCTTTGGCAACACCTCCCAGCCAGGATTGGGCGGCTGCTAGCATAGGTGGAGTCCACAGGTATCCCAACCTGGGAAGGTGAAGCCAATCCAACTGCCAGGAGCTGCCACCGTGATTCAAAGGGACCCCTCGCAACCCCGCAACATGCACACCCCGTTTTGATGTGGGGAACACTCATTCTGCAGTCTTTGTAGCTGTTTGGGTAAATTATACAGAAAGAAACAGCCTCACAAATTATTATTTCTGTTTATATTGCCAGACTGGTTCACAGAGAAATTTGTGTGGAAATGACGGTTGATTTACTTGGCCTATGATTTTCTGTAATTCTTCTCAGACTGAATAATATAATTACAACGTCATAACATATTTTGAGCTCTGTCCTTTCCTATTTTAAAATCCTACTCTTTTCTCAACCTGCTTTTTTCTTCGAATTTATAACCAGAGTATTATTTACTTTGTTCCTTCCCCAGTCCTGTTGATCTTTAATAGCATGTTTAGAATTTGTTATTTTTTTTAAAAAAAAATGGCAGTCTGTCTCTCTTATTAGGGTCAACTCCAGATACAATACAGAGTCAGCTTCCCAAGTTACTTTTGCGCAATTTGGCATCTAGCAAGAGTAAGCAGTTGATCATTCAATGCACATACAAACACAAACACTAACCCTGTTCAAGTGCCAGCCAAATATTCAAAGAACAAGTCTTACCCATTTTTAAAAGCTTGAATTGACTCATAGGAACCTGTCTTTTGTCCTAGCCACTTAATCCTAGCCCTGTGCAATTTGGGCAATAATTGATCTGAGGAATTTGGGGATCACGCCCACTGGTCCCAAACTACCCCAGTCTCTCCATACAATGTTTGATTGTTTTTTAGTACACCCGCTGTGATTTTCTAGAAAGAATGAAATGTAGGTTTTCCAAGTGGCTATAAGTGAGGAATAAATATTATGAAGGTGCCTAATCAAAAGACCAAAAATAAATTACAATCTTCCCAGCAGGCATTTATGGAGGGTGGTGGGGAACATGTAACTTATGAAACTAATAGTCTTTGCTTCAGTCAAGGCACAATCTACAGTGAATTGCTCTTTCCCTGCCCAGCCCTGATATTTGTCCTTGCTCTGTGTGTACTAAATCTCAGAAAGCATAAAATTGAATAGAGAGAATAAACAGAGCTGAGGCAACAATAGCACGTGTTTAATAGTTGTAAAGATGTTATTTAACACACAATTTGGGCTTCTGGTTTCAGAGGGGATGGAGATTTTTCCAGTGGGACAGATGTACGGTATATACCACTAAATCATACATTGCTTTAGATGTGTGACGCAGAGGATGGGCTACAACACAATGCCCTTTGCCACCCTGCAAGATGGGTTTAGGATGAATAATCCATAATAGCTATTTGATGAAGCAGGTGAAATATGTATCCTTATCTTAATTGAACCCCTTGGATGAGATGGGAAAATATGTGTTTATTAGATACGTATTTCTGGTCCACCTTATTTTCTCATGTGTTCAGTGATAAGTCCATTTCAGCTTGTTATCTGTGGACAAAAAAATTGGTATACATTTCCAATGAAAATATGCATTTTGGTACATATCTTCCCCTAAAACATATGCATTTGTACACTTTTATTTAAAGCCAAGGACAGCTTAGCAAAATTTTGAGAAGTGCGTCAGCTGAAGGATACCTGTATTTTAATCTGTCCATTAGTCCAGGAAGCAGAAATTGGGTTAGTTCATTTAAAAATTGCAAAGTGAGCGAAACTCTCCCAAATGGCAACTTGAGGACCTGAGAGGTGTGACAGTGGCATTCTGTGGACCCGTCTCCAAAGAGAGTAGTGAAGGAATACAGTTGGCTTCCACTGCACACACAACCAGAGCTTAGAAAGGAGGGAGAGGGACTGGCCCGGCAGCTGGCTGGAAGCCAAGAGGATGGAGGCTTGGAGAATCTCTGTTTGCTAGCTGCTGCTATTAGAAAATCCTCTCTCTAGCTCACCTGGAACACATCACTTCATGACAGCCAGTCTATCCAGGCTCAGCTAGCCGTGGAGACAATTACTTCTCAGAGACATGAAACAATTATATTTCCTAGAATAATTCCATCCAAGCTCAGAACAAGAGTATTAAATATTTATAAGAGGAAAAAGAACGGATATGTAAGTTGGAAACAGGAGAGAAAAGAGCACCATTTTCGCCCCTGATCTGCTGACAGTGAGGAACAAAACTCAGTACAGTACTCTGCAGATGAACTCAGAATTAAAGCCCATGTTAAGAAGGAAAATACATTTGATAAGAGATTCTCTCCCTCCACACCATGCAACCAAACACCACCCACACAGTCTGCTTGGAACAATTTTGCAAACGCTCCTCTTTTTTTTGGGGGGGGAGTGAAGGACTCCCCTTTTGATGGAACACTAATGGCGGAGCACATTGTCTCCTCATCCTCTTTCACTGATGTCTGGCGGCACTACAAAACCTATTGCACAGCTGATGTTAAAGAGGCTGCTCCCACAAGCAGCTGTCAGTCAAGTGGAACATGGACAGAGAAACTTGTCATGTGGTGCCATTTCATCCCATGTTTTGTAGTTGTGGGGGGGGCGGGGAGAATATTGGGGGGCAGTCATGCAGCTCTGATAATACCTGGTTCTCACCAGATTGTCTCTGTTATGCGTGCTAGATGTTTTAGATGTGCAAACTGACTGAGTCTTTCTGTTCCATCTTGATGCTATCTCCTCTAATGTGCTAAGCAGACAACAGTGCTTGGAGACACAATCACAAATTATTTCCCCCCCTCAGAGGATTGAAGGTACACATGGGTACACGTAGCTCCCTTCATCTTTAGTCCAACAAGCATTGCAAGTCTCTCAAGTATTCCAAACCTAGAAGAAGAAGAAGAAGAGTTTGGATTTGATATCCCGCTGTTCACTATCCGAAGGAGTCTCAAAGCGGCTCACATTCTCCATTCCCTTCCTGCCCCACAACAAACACTCTGTGAGGTGAATGGGGCTGAGAGACTTCAGAGAAGTGTGACTAGCCTAAGGTCACCCAGCAGCTGCATGTGGAGGAGCGGAGACGCGAGCCCAGTTCACCAGATTACGAGTCTACCACTCTTAACCACTACACCACACCTACAAAACCTTTTGACCACAGACATCAGTAGGACAGAAGAGTTTAAAAAATCACACATGGTAAACAATGAGGGGTGCTACCAGTTACCTGCTCTTCACTGCCACAGCTCAATACAAAAGGACTGTCTGTCTCCATCTCTGTTGTTTTTTCCTGCAAACTCTCCCTCAGCTTGTTGTTTGGTTGGCCAGGACAAGGAGATAGATTCTAGGGTGTGGCAGCTGTGGTGGAAAAAATAAAATCAAAAAGCTCTGCAGGCAAATTTCTCTCATGTAGAGCTCTGGATTGCAGCCACTGTCTGGTTAAAGCTCTTGGGAAGGGGAAGAGATCAGAGAGACCATGTAGTACAACACTATCAGAACAGAATGTCCTTTCATGGGTAACAAGTTCATTTCCCATTACGATGTATGTTTTCTTCAGTTAATTAAGCAACTAACTGATTCATGTTTTCAGCCTGGCTATCTCCTTTGTAAGACAAATAAAGGAGAGAAAAAAGTAAGCTGAGCAGCTACTTTTTTAATCCTTTACACCCACCAACAGCTTTCAAAACTCAGAAAAGCATTGCTTAAGGTACATTAATATTCCTAATGAAGATAAGAATGCATTGTCCTAATGATTATTATGACTAGGGATAGATGAAGCTCCCAATTTCAGTTTCTCTCATGTTCTTATTTTTCTAGTCTTCAGTTTAGTTCTTTATATCATTGATTTGCATTAAAAAAAATCCTCATGGAATTTTTGTGTGGAAATTTATCCTGATATACACATTTTTTTGCATGGTGTTCTAACTAATCTCAAAAATTTTGCAAGCCATTTCCCCTAATATAACTCATTTATGTCTCTGTTATGTTTCCTCTAGCATATGCATTTTTATTCAGACGGGTCTTTCGTATATGCATTTTTGAACGCATTATTTGGGCGGAGAACTGAATCACAAAATTCAGAGACATGTGAATTTCAAAGGATAGCTGTGTTTCAGTTCATATACTGGTTCGAGAAATGTGAATTGTTACAGGCCTCCAAGAACACATGGCTATTTGTGGAAGGATACCTTTGCTTAAAAACTGAAATGACTTAAAAGTTAGATGTAACTACATAGATATTTTTAGGGGACGCAGGTGGTGCTGTGGTCTAAACCACTTAGCCCAGGGCTTGCCGACATGACCCGGAAGCTGTCTGCGGACAAACACCGGCTCCCTCGGCCTATAGAGCGAGATGAGTGCCAGAACCCCAGAGTCGTCTGTGACTGGACCTTACGATCAGGGGTACCTTTACCTTTACCTTTACATAGGTATTTGGTGCTTCTTGTGGGGGGTGGGGTAAAAAAAACACAAAGAAAAACCTGTTATGTATGAATCACTGCTTTGACTGATATATATTTCAAAAAAGAAAAACACAGTTATAAAAGAACTGTGAATTATGTCGTTTCTCATTAAAATGCAAAAAATAAATCAATTTTCTTTTCCCTCCACCATGAGGGAAGAAGAAGAAGAAGAGTTTGGATTGGATATCCCGCTTTTCACTACCCGAAGGAGTCTCAAAGCGGCTAACATTCTCCTTTCCCTTTCTCCCCCACAACAAACACTTTGTGAGGTGAGTGGGGCTGAGAGACTTCAAAGAAGTGTGACTAGCCCAGGGTCACCCAGCAGCTGCATGTGCAGGAGCAGAGACACGAACCACCACCCGTATTATGGCATGGTGCAAAGCCAAGAATTGGATAACGATGTGGCTATTCAAATATGTCTCCCATAACTTTCTAAAGCCTTCCAGAAGCAGAGACACCAAATAACTTGGTAGATGCTGCAGTCCTAGAAGGCAGTGGAAGATTTTCACTTTTCGGTGTTATATTTTAATGTTGCATTGCATCCTTCCCTAAGCCTGTGGGGCCTGCTGGGATGACACCAAGGAGACACCACATGCCAATCAGATTTTTAAGAAGCTCAGCTGAGGCCAACAATAGCAGAGTGGGTGAATGCTTGGAATTGCTCTCTCAGCGAAAGGAATCTTCTGCAATTAGAAAATCAAGTCAGAGCAGAGGCTGACTTACAAGATTTCCATTATTAAAAGGAGCATCAAATTAAGAATGTACAAGCTTATAGACATGAGGGACTTGGTTAAAGGATGCAGCAAAGGCACATGTAGGTTGGAATGTGTTTTCCCCTCTCTTCACATCCTCTTTTGGGGGTTAGGGTGGATTAACTCTCGGTAGCATCAGCAGGACCCGGGGAATAGCAAAGCAGCTGTCATTTTTGTTCTTGGTACCCACACTCTCATTCTCACCAATCCATAGTTTGCTTCACATGTGAACCAGGCCAGTATATCATGTGCCAAAATGTGTTTCCATTCTTCCTTCCACTAACAAAATATATTGTGCTATGCACAAGCCACTATTTCCACAGAGACTTCCTAGTGCTTTCAAGTTTTTAGGGTGACCTTCTCAGCTGGAAGTAACTTTGGCAGGCCAGGAAGTGACACCACAGAGCCACTCTCAGGCTAAGGCAAGCCCAACACAATGATTATTCTCAAGTGTCCAAGTTTTTTTCATTTTTGCATATGACCCTGGGGTATAGGTATGGTTGTAAGAAGGCATTGTTTTCTGTTCCACTCTGGATTCATCAACTGCAGCATTTTTTTTCCTGCTCTGCTGCAGTTTGTCTTCCACCAAAAGCGACATTTTTTTTTGTCTTGCTGCACACTGTGGCAAAATTACATAACGTACATAACAATTAGTTATGCAAATTACAGAAGTTACATTGTCATAACCTTATTGCGCCCCATTCATTTCAATGTAAAGGAAACACAGTGTAAATGAGGGAGGGCATGGACAACCAAACCAACAGCAAATATTGATCATAATTTCTGGATTGATTTTTGTTAGCGACAAGCGACAAATAAGCAAACACCTGTAATTTCCACTCCCTTTCCTGTTTTGTCAGAATTCCCTGGCATCTCTAGCACAGGTGAAGAGGTCGGTAATGTCAGGCAAATTCTACCTCAGGACACTAAATAAAACTGTCACATGCAGCATTCAACAACTAAGATAAAAAATCAGTTTCAATTCCTAGAATCATTTAACTTTGGGGATTTTTTTTTGTTTTGTCTTAAAACAAAAGCAGCATTAGAGTTTTAATTAAACGTTTTCCTTTGCTGGCCTAGAAGCAGGTGGCAAATTTCAGATAAGAACCCAAAGGCATGCACTAATGTGCTCACTTTGGAACTGTGTTCGCTAGAAGTCATAAAACGTGTCAGAAGAATAATTAACTTCCTTTCATGCATTCCACAAAGGCTCCCATCGGAGCCTGAAAATCACTTTTGTAAGATGAGATAGCTTGTAAGGGAAACTTAACTATCATTATGAGATAGGCAAATATTTTGACAAGCTTTACAACTGAGATAATAATAAAAGCAAGTTAATTCCTTTGTCAAAAGTAATTTTTCTGTTCCAAAATAGTCAGCAATTTGAACTTTTATCTTCTTTCGGCTGATAGTTGTAAAATAATAAATAATAATATTAGTGCCTTTAGGATGATGCTTTCAGAGAGGCAGGGATTTCTGCAATTTAAAAGCTGCTAGCAACTCTGTTAACACATTTGCTTCTGTTTTTTATCTGCAAAGCCATAAAGAATATTTGTTTCAAGTAAGAAATGCTGTGTGTTCCAGATGATGTTTTATTCCAGACTGCAATAGTAAAGGCACCTTTCTCTATTATGTTAATGCCATATATATCCTATATTCACCCCAGTTTTGTTGCCATGGTTCAGCTTTCTTTCTTTCTTTTTTCTTTCAGAAAAGACTACAGTGCCATCTCCCGCACTTTGAGCTCTTTGAAATTGTCCCTGTGAGGTAGTGGTAGTGGATTGCATGACCTTTTAGATTATTTCCATTTTGATTGATTGTGTCAGAATATCTGTGCTATGAGACTTGTTCTCTGTTATTTATAACTTCAAGGTTTTAACTAAAGAAATCTGACTTCCTCTTAGCCCAGGCATAGGCAACCTTCGGCTCTCCAGATGTTTTGGCCTACAACTCCCATGATCCCTAGCTAACAGGACCAGTGGTCAGGGATGATGGGAATTGTAGTCCGAAACATCTGGAGAGCCGAAGGTTGCTGACCCCTGTCTTAGCCTCTTACTAAAATTGGTAAGATAGATATGGCTGAGGAAACTGGAGTGGTGTGGAATAAGTTCTTTGTTTCTTAAACTTCCCCTAGCCCATGGGAAGCCCTCAAGACATTGTTGGACTAAAACTCCCATGAGTCCCAGCCAGCATGCTCAATGGTCAGCGATAATGGGAGTTGTAATCTAACAACATCTAGAGGACACTACCTTTGCAATCCCTACCCTAGACAATGGCTGTTGCAAACATCTTTCTCATGCACATAGCATACCCACCAACATTTCTCTGATAAAAATAGGGATGTCCCATTCAATAATAATAATAACAATAACAATAATAATTTTACTATTTATACCCCACCCACCTGACTGGGTTGCCCCAGCTACTCTGGGCAGCTTCCAACATATATAAAAACATAATAAAACATTAAACATAAAAAACCACTTCCCTATACAGAGCTGCCTTGATTTCATAACTCCATACCCTCCAACATTTCTCTGATGAAAACAGGGACATCCTAAAGAAAAATGGGACATTCTGGGATCAAGTCAGAAACCGAGATGGCTTCTCTAAATCAGGGACTGTCCCTGGAAAATAGGGACACTTGGAGGGTCTGATATCGGTGATGTACATCACCATGTAAAGTAAGTTATTTGTTTAATTACAAAGGTGCGCTGAAACTTCTTTTGGTTGACATACATTTACTATGGTTTAAATGGTATAATACTTTTATACATTGAATAATGGGAGGAAGGCTAAACATTATAGTAACTAAGGCCCAGACAGGAAGGGTCAAAGCACCATTGCCTGCCACATGCTCCATTGGAGGCAGAGATGGGTGGAAGGATCATTTGATTTCCCAGCTGGGTCAATTTGGCATGTGCCCATTCAAAAGCTGATTCTATCTTCTTTCTGCATTAACCTGCAATTAAAAGACAAAACTGCATGAAATTCGTGTTTAAAGATGCGTTTTATCTCAACATATGCATTTCTAAACTTCCGAACATAAGCGCCTTAGTACGTTTTCTGAGCCAAGAACTGTACTGCAAAATCAGAAGAGTGAAATCCGAAGGATCGTTATGTTCTGCTCTGCACATAAGTCTGGGAAGTGATTTAGCACTAAGCTAAACCGTAGCTTAATGCAGAGGTCTTCAACCTTGTTGAGTCCACGGCTCCCTTGACCAAACTACCTGTAGTACCCCTGTGGGGCTCAGGAGCCCAGTTAGGTCATCCCTTGCTTGCAGAGCTGGCAGCCTCTCATCCTTTTTTGAACACCCTCCTTTGTGGAGTGTTCCCTTGGCCTCCTCTCTCCTCTCCTTGGGAATCCTCAGGGCAGCCACTGCTGCTACTTCTGGTCTCTGAGCTGCCCACCCCAAAGAAAGGTGCCTCCTCACACTGCCCCACAGGGGCCTAGGACTTGTCTGTCCATTCCGAACAGCAAGGGCCGGTGGACTGGCTGGCTGGGCTCCCTGGCTTGCTTGCTCCAAGGCCATCTCAGCTCCTGGCAGCCAGCACCCCCTAGCCAGCCCCAGAGTCACCATTCACCTGGGGAGCTTGTAGCCAGGGCTATTGCAACAAATAGCTGTGCAAGCCTTTGGGAGGCAGAGACATGAGAAGATATCAGAGGAGAGAGGGAAGGAAAGAGGGACAGAGGCCAACATTCAAGGCACCCCAGGGTGTCATGGCACACTGGTTTTAAACCACTGGCTTAATGCCAATGTGTGGCTTTCCAGAGAGCAGATGATGGCTCTTGCCCTCCTCTCCTGGCTCTCCTGCTGCTGTGAGTTAAGCCACAGTTTGACTTAATGTGCCATCCAAACCTGGGAGTATGGTTTGTATTCTCTCTATCTTATTATTACTCTTATTGTTATTTAATAAATTTGTTTACTGCCCCTCATATGAAGATCACAGAGTGGTTCACGATGTAAAATATATTTATTTTCACCTGATAAACCAATGAGCAGTAAACCCTAGAATAAACAGGAGTGAGACAAACCACAAGTCTGAGATCAGATGACACCCTGTGTCAAACCATAGTCCAGCTCACGGCAGCAGCAGGACTATAGGAGGAGCAAAGATACCACAAATTCCTTTCCAGGAACACTCATATTTGCATGTTTTGGCTTAATGTTGTGTGTGACCTAGGCCATCTCTCTACTCTCTAGCTTTTATACACCACTTCAGAATCTCTAGGAAGTAAAGCAGGAAAGTGCTTGTAAAGAGCATTGAATTATAGTACAGAAAATGTAAAAGTCATGGCGGGGGTGGGGTGGGGTGGGGTTGCAGTTGGATTTCCTTGTAAGTATTCCTGCTCATTTAATCACAGTCTTACCATTCATTTCCAATTCTTTCAATAATTAAAGAAGGGTGTTGTGATTTTGTTGCCTGCAGCAAAATAATTTTTAGACTTCCATTTTTAAAAGTCATTTTTATTAATTAATGTGGATCAAATTTATTACTTCTCTCCTTTAACTATATCCGTTTTTAAAAAATGTGTGAGCAGATTCTGAAGTGGCTTGCACTTCATACTCCAAATTCAATATTAAACTGATATGAGGCTATATAGTCATACCTCTGGATACGAACGCTGCATGTTGCATTCATCATGGGTTACAAATGCGCCGAACCCAGAAGTACCGGAATGGGTTACTTCCGGGTTTGGCGGTTCGTGCATGCGCAGAAACGCCGAATCACGTCGCGCACATGCGCAGACGCGGCGCTTCAGGCTGCGTGCTGCTCATGTTGTGAACAGGGCTCCAGAACGGATCCCGTTCGAAAGTAGAAGTATGACTGTAGTCATGGGGGGGTGGGACACACACACACACCGTACAACAATACTGCAGGCTAAGGCAGGGACTGTTCTGTCCCATTTGGAACGGTTTTGCTTGCTTTATAACTGTGGTGCTTTTATCTGTTTGTGTGTACTCTTATGTTATATTGTTGTAACCCACCCTGGATCCTTATGGTGGAATCGTACTGATCAATAAAATAATTTGAAACCAAAACTTCTCAGCAGTCTGATATAAATATCCCATCTGCTTTTTATTTACAAATTAGCCATTAACTTGAAAGTTAGTTACTGTTTTTTAATTTCTTATCAGGATGACAACACTTATCACTTCCCTCCCTAACACATACTCAGCCAATGAGAGCATTTCTTCTGAGCTTCAAGATGGGCAAGGGATTACAGTGGTACCTTGGTTTAAGAACAGCCCTGTTTACGAACTATTCGGTTTATGAACTCCGCAAAACCGGAAGTACAGTGGTACCTCGGGTTATGTACCTGATCTGTTCCGGGGTGCCGTTCGCATCCTGAAAAGTATGCAACCCGAGCGTCCATTTTGCGCATGCATGAACTGTGCAGAATACTTCTGCACATGTGCAGATTGCGCAGAACGCTTTGCGCGTGCGCGCGTGGCAATCTTTACTTCCAGGTTTGTGGAGTACGCAACCCGAAAGTACACAACCCAAAGCATTCACAACCCAAGGTAGGACTGTAGTGTTCCGGTTTGCAAACTTTACCTCGGTCTACGAACGGAAGCCGAATGGTGGAAGGGCACCGGCGGCAGGAGGCCTCATTAGGGAAAGTGCACCTCGGTTTAAGAACAGTTTCGCTTTAAGAACGGACTTCCGGAACGCATTAAGTTCATAAACCGAGGTACCATTGTATTAGGTTTGTTCATTCATGTTAGGTAAGAAAGAGATTCTCTCTCCCCTGCTCCATGTGGTGTTTTCCCAGTTAGGATCATCTGCTTATGCCTGTTATTAAGTAGGAACAACAACAACAACAACAACAACAACAACAACAACAACAACAACAACTCTTTATCTAGTGGGTGCCAAGTTTAGCCCTTATTTTAGCGCCCAGTCTTTTGGCCTGCAGATGGCATTTTAAAACAGTTTTGTGTATGTCAGAGCATGGGGGTGAGTGCTGTTTTTCTTGACTGCTGTCATTTGGCTTGTTTTAGTTTATGGGATTTTATTGCCAAGGGTTTTAATTTATTGCCTTCTGCCTTGATTATCTGCTATGATAAAAAGGCAGGGCATAAATGTTTTAACATCAATCCATCACTCAATTATATTTAAATCAATTGTATGTGCTTCTGAGTGAATATGTGTCTGATTGGTTTGATAGTATGCCCCCTTCCTTATGCTTGTCAGATAAAAATAAATAATCTCAATCTTTCATAATTGTCATGTAGAATGTCACTGTCTTGGTGTGACATAATTTTAGCTCTGAAATAAATACTTGGTTATTGGGCATTTTGCACCAGTTCCAACATGCGCACACACATTCTTGTACCAGATCTAGTTCTGGTACATACAACCTGTAGCTCAACAAGCCAAAAATAACCAACTAGTGATGTATGGCAGTTCACCAGGGGAGCAATGTTGTTGTTGTGGTGGGGGTGGGGGTGGTGCTGGTTGTTAAAATTTGCATATTGCCCTATAGTACTCGCAAATCTCTGGGTGGTTCACAACATAAAAACACCGCATGAAAAGCACAAAATACAAAACAAAAACAAAAAAATCTCCCTTTCAACAGCACATTTAAAAAGGGCATAGGATGGTCAATGAGCCAAAGGCCTGTTATACACCTACATTTATATAACAAAGGCGCCAGCCAAACCTAATTTCTGGTGACTTTCACCATGTTGGAGGATGGATTCAGTCACATACCAGAAATGCAAGTTTATGCGATTAAAGTGGGTTAAACTTCTCTGGTGTTAAAAAAAAAAAGATTTTGCACTGAAAGGAAGGTGGCTATAAAGTGTGGGATAATGATCAATTGACAGCAAGCGGTATATCTTCCATGCAGACAAATAAGGATGAATGTTCAGTACAGAGCAGTCTTATAACCTCCACACAAGCTTAATGAACAAGTAGTCTAGGAGGCTTTCGTGTATAGCGACAAATTTAGAAACAATTTCTCTAAATCCATCCCACCATAGCAGGGCCTGCTAAATCTGCCGTCCTTTTGCTGCTGAGGGCCAACTGCAAAGCCCCCTTCCCTCTCCTCTGGCTCTTTGTCTTTAAGCCAAACTTGAACTGAACTGTTATGTGTAAAACAGGACACACCGCCACCCTCTGAGGACTGCAAAATCGGGTGGGTTGTCACAAACTGGGCAGGCTGCAAAACATGGCTCATGTGATGGATTCAGCTTTGTGCTCATGTAAATTATGCAGGCCTGTGTTGTGTTGAACATTTGCCTAAAATACCACTTTAGCTAATGGGGCCTCCCACTGCTGCCACCGTGCGATTTCTGTTCTCATCCTGGAGCAAAGTTCTTAACCCAAGGTACTACATCCAGGTTAGTGGAGCCTGTAACCCGAAGTGGTTGTAACCCGAGGTACCATTGTATTGTGGGTCAGAAGAAAGCACAAAAACCGTCTTGTAGCTTCTGTTATTCATCACTCAGGAATTGTGGGCAGTAGCACAAATTCATAGTCATCATAGCATCATGTTGTTTAGTCCTTTAGGTCATGTCCGACTCTTCGTGACCCCATGGACCAGAGCACGCCAGGCACTCCTGTCTTCCACTGCCTCCCACAGTTTGGTCAAACACATGTTAGTAGCTTCAAAGAACACACTGTCCAACATCTCATCCTCTGTTGTCCCCTTCTCCTTGTGCCCTCTATCTTTCCCAATATCAGGGTCTTTTCCAGTCTTCTCTTCTCATGAGGTGGCTGAAGTATTGGAGCCTCAGCTTCAGGATCTGTCTTCCAGTGAGCACTCAGTGCTGATTTCCTTCAGAATACACAAGAAACACAGGTGACAACGGAGCCACAGATACTGCTGCAGTCATAAATGCATTTATTGCTGAATAAATCTAGTGAAGTGACACAGGTGGTGCTGTGGGTTAAACCACAGAGGCCTAGGGCTTGTCAATCAGAAGGTCGGTGGTTTGAATCCCCGCGACGGGGTGAGCTCCCGTTGCATGGTCCCTGCTCCTGCCAACCTAGCAGTTTGAAAGCACGTCAAAGTGCAAGTAGATAATATGTACCGCGTCCAGCAGGAAGGTAAACGGCGTTTCTGTGTGCTGCTCTGGTTTGCCAGAAGTGGCTTAGTCATGCTGGCCACATGACCTGGAAGCTGTACGACGGCTCCCTCGGCCAATAAAGCGAGATGAGCACTGCAACCTCAGAGTCGCCTGCGACTGGACCTAATGGTCAGGGGTCCCTTTACCTTTAAATCTAGTGGAATGCAATTACATCTGCAAATGCACCCAACTGCATGTCAGCTGACAGCCCACAGTGCTTTTATGGGAACCAGCAAAGCTTTGGATGCTATTTAATAAGGACATTGCCTGCTGCCAGCCTTCTCTTCCCCTTCCTTCAGTTTCCCTACTGATTTCCCAGATGCAAAATATTTTGTAAGCTGGATATATAGAAAGCCTTGTTTAATGTTCCATTAAATTAAAAAATGCAAGGGATGCAATTTGAGAGGGGTCCTGAAGGCCAAACATGAAATTGATTTCATGAAGATTATGTTAATAAAAATTACCACCTTTATAAAGATAGCCACATACTGAAAGGAAAGCAAACTATTGGAACTTGTGAATTTGATAAACATCACATCCAAAGCAATGCATGGTGGTTTCGTGCATCACATTAGCAGTGATGCCGACCTTTCACTGGAGACCACATCATCCTCACCACCACCTTATTTGTACAGGCACTTTTGCACACCACAAAAATTGTGCTCTATCACTTGCAGCAGTCAGAACACCACATATTGCACCGTCACCAGTTCACAGAACAATTTCATAGTAACAGCAACTACCTCAGACATATCACATTTCGATGCTACTAATGTAACAACATTACATTAGCAAAATGTAACAAAAAATACTTAGGTTGAGTTCTAGTGACTACTGCTACAAACTAGCCCAATGCCAGTGAGTACAGTGGTCCCTTGGTTCTCAAACTCCAGAAGTCCGTTCCAAAACCAAAGCATTCTTAAACCAAGGTGCGCCTTCCCATAGAAAGTAATGCAAAATGGATTAATTCATTCCAGACTTTAAAAAACAACCCCTAAAACAGCAAATTATCATGAATTTAACTATCTAACGAGACCATTGATCCATAAAAATGAAAGCAATAATCAATGTACTTTACTGTAAAATAAGTAAGACAGTATTGTAGATCATAAAAATTATTCTTCTTCTTACCTGCACTTACGATAGTCATTGTTTGGATGGGGGTTGGGGGGGGGCTTTTATATCCATTCCACAGTCTCACAATCAATCAATCAATCATCAATCAATCAAATCAGTAGCTGAACTGGGTTCCACACAGTCACAAAGACAAATTAACCGAAAAAGCCTCAAAATCAAAAACGCAAAATAAATAACAAACACAAAAGTGCAAAAGTTAATCTGTTCCGTAAGTCCGTTTGACTTCCGAAAAGTTTGAAAATCAAGGCACAGCTTCTGATTCGTGCAGGCGCCCCAGAAACAATATACAATAAGCAGCACAAAAACGGCACACACAAATCTACCAAACCATTCCATGTATTGAATTCTATATTGGTAGTCCAATCAAAAGATAGCAATGCAAAAAGTCAAACAAAGAAGCCACAAACAGAAAACTCATTCAAGTTAGTACAACAGGACAATTTCAGTCTTTAAATGTCTTTAGCCAGGCTCCTGTAGATATAGATGAGAATAGGTCCAATCAGATGATACGCACAGATGTTGATAGATGGAAGCAAGTCCAATCAGATGGAATATTGAAGATGTGACACACACAAAAATTAGTCAGGGTGCCGGCATTTGTCCCCTGTTTCGCCCATGGACAATTTTGGGCTTCTTCAGTAAATTCTTTCCCAGGATTTACTGTATATTCATACATACAAATTTACATGTTACATCTCATCTAAACTAGAACATCTAGTCTTCTTCTTCAAATATTCTTTCTCAGAGATTTGGTACATTTGCAAATTTTCAACTTCATATGCTAAGTTCTTCTTGGCTTAAGCATTTAGAACTTAGCATATGAAGTTGAAAATTTGCAAATGTACCAATCTCTGAGAAAGAATATTTTGAAGAAGAAGACTAGATGTTCTAGTTTAGATGAGATGTAACATGTAAATTGTATGTATGAATATACAGTAAATCCTGGGAAAGAATTTACTGAAGAAGCCCAAAATTGTCCATGGGCGAAACAGGGGACAAACGCCGGCACCCTGTCTAATTTTTGTGTGTGTCACATCTTCAATATTCCATCTGATTGGACTTGCTTCCATCTATCAACATCTGTGCGTATCATCTGATTGGACCTATTCTCATCTATATCTACAGGAGCCTGGCTAAAGACATTTAAAGACTGAAATTGTCCTGTTGTACTAACTTGAATGAGTTTTCTGTTTGTGGCTTCTTTGTTTGACTTTTTGCATTGCTCTCTTTTTTATTGGACTACCAATATAGAATTCAATACGTGGAATGGTTTGGTAGATTTGTGTGCGCCGTTTTTGTGCTGCTTATTGTATACTGACTTACCACGAGTATTGGCAGCATAGGTTTATTTTTTCAGCCCCAGAAACAATAGCTGACAACCGCACCAGATGTTCAGCTTCTGAAAAATGTTCGAAAACTGGAACACTTACTTCTTGGTTTTCGGCATTTGGAAACCAAGGCGTTTGAGTACCAAGGCGTTTGAGAACCAAGGTATGACTGTAATATTAAATGTGTGGGTCTCAGCCTTCCCACAAGGGCCGTTGCCCCCTTTCACCACAATTCAGGCAGCAGCTTCTTATAAGGCTTCCGAAGGCAGGAGAGCATCTGAGAACATTCATCCCTTGAGGCTACAGTACCTGCCCTGGGGCTCAGTGGCTTTGTTTCTCCACCAGTGTGGTGTAGTGGTTAAGAGCGGTAGACTCGTAATCTGGGGAACCGGGTTCGTGTCTCCGCTCCTCCACATGCAGCTGCTGGGTGACCTTGGGCTAGTCACACTTCTTTGAAGTCTCTCAGCCTCACTCACCTCACAGAGTGTTTGTTGTGGGGGAGGAAGGGAAAGGAGAATGTTAGCCGCTTTGAGACTCCTTCGGGTAGTGAAAAGCAGGATATCAAATCCAAACTCTTCTTCTTCTTCTTCTTCTTCACCACCACTGCCAACTATTAGCCTAGCAAAAAGTAAGAACAACTTTTTCATTGAATGGTGTATATCCTCCACCAGACACGGAGAATCATAATCTGACCATCTTCGCTGGATTGTTTTCCATTCTGGACATGGAACGAATAAAGAGAGTGCAAGCAATTTCCACTCCCATTTCCATTTTCAGCAGAATTCTCTGGTGTCCTTAGTTATCGGCAGTGAATTGAGGAGTAATTGAGGAGTTTTTTCTTGGAAAAAGAGCTTTTGGAACAATGAGATTCTGGGCAGCCCTCCTATTTTGCAAGCAGGCACAGGAAATAAGGAGCTAAAGCAGCCTGTTTCTGTAACGTGTGTTGAACAACTAATATGCTGAGTAACCAGCCGTTGTGCACATTCGCCACATTTCATGTGACCTTGAAGAGGGAATTATGCACATTTTCTAGTCAAACAGGTCTTGGGGGATGTCCATATCTCACCAGAGTTTTCAGCTTATTATGCATATAACACTGAGAATGTACAAAATACAGTTGAGATAGACACATTCCCCAAGACCAGTTGGAGAGTATGCATACTGCCCAGGGAATGTTCAGACTTGAGGTGTGGTGGGTGCAGATAATGGCTGTTTGTTCTGCGTGGTAGCCGTTCAACTCACATTACCCCTAATGTTACCTCATGACACCCATGCAAAATATCACATGTGAGGCATAAAGTAAAAGGGGAATAAGTGCTACTCTTTTTAGACAGCAGGGAATTCATTAGGGATGTTGTGTTATGAGAAGAATCTTTTGATGTTATTATTCAGAAAGTGTTTGCACAGCATATTTTGCTTTGTTTAAGAATATAAAGCATTTCAGTAACTAAGAAACACAGTTCTATCTTCCCTGAGGCCAATTTCTCTGTCAAAGTTTGATACCTTGTCAGTTTTCCTGGTAGTGAAACATTTACTATTGGAATCTTAAGTGAATTTGTTGTGATATTTTATACAAAGAAACAGTAGTTGAATAAAAAGGTGTGAGCGGCAATCCTTGCCTGCAGCAAGACTGCCATATAACTTCTTTCAAAAGCCCAACTGTGTTCATAAAACTAGTCCTTGGGGCCCAACATTGACATGTAATATTCCCCTGTCTTTTCCCCATCTCTTTTACAGTGTGTGGTTACGGAGGCTACAATATGCCACAAATGAACAATAAATGGAGGCTTCTTAATCCCTTTCTCTTTGGTATTGATCACCTCTAAAACTCACAATTGCCAGCTAATTTTCTCCCTTTGTGAGAAAAGGTACCAGAACCCATGAGACCGATTCATTCACACACCTTCCCAGGTGCCCCGTGGAGTGGCTCCCATGCCTGTGTGAACAGAGTGTACATATGAACACACGGCACATAGTCTTGATAAAACAAACCACATCATGGCTGTTAAAAGTCTCAGGAGAGAAGTTCCCATGGGTGGGGGGGCATTTCCTTTGACAGGGAAAGGAAGGGCAGGGCTGCCAGGTGAGATGGTTTAACTCTTCCTTTCCCTGCCAAGAGAGGCTAGGGAAAGCTCCCATGTGAGAGCTGGGGGAGGGGGGAGGGGTCCACCACTTTCTGTTTGAGACAAGAGTTAAGAGCTCCCTTTGAGAGAGGACTCTGAGTTTTCTTTCTGGTTTTGTTCAGATTAATTTGTTCTACAATGTATTATGTATTATGGAAAAAAAACCTTAATAACATTTTATGGGGGGAGGAGGAACTTAGAGGAAGGTGGGGGGGGGGAATAATAAGCCCCTCTCTGGTTATTGTCCCCTTCCCCCCCCACACACACACTGTGGTCCCAATGATGACCAGCCCCCAATCTAACCTGACGTGCTTAGTATTATTAGCTGTGATTCTGGCATTGCAGGAGATGACCAGTTGGATTCCTTCCAGCTCTACAATTCTATCAGTCTATGTCTAGGTTGGCCTTGTGTACTTTGATGGTCAGCTAGGATAAAGTGTTAGGATTGCAGCTGCTTTCCCCAAATACCAGCTTAGAGCATAGCCTGAGCTTGCATACTAATGCTTTGTTTTCCCCCCAGCCTACTCCCCACCCTGGGAGATCAAAGCCTTGCACATAACTTTTCCCTCCCCATTTTTTATCCTCACAAGTGTTGAGGTAGGTTAGGCTGAGATGGTGACTGGTGCCAGTGAACTTATAGCTGCGTAGCACTCTCTCACCCCCACACCCCTCTGACACGTCACCAGTGCACCAGCTGGCTCTTGAAACACACGGGTGCATTTGATGAAGAAGAGAAAACAAGTTTAAAGCTTTGCAGAGGAGTAGCCGTTTTAGTTACCCGCAGCAGCAGAAACATGGGGTGTACATGTGAACACTGGCAATGTCCCATTTCTGCTATTGTCAGAATTCTCTGACATCAGTACTGGAGAGATACGGACTAGCATACTGTTTCTCGACTAACTAAATGCCACTTAGCAATCAACGTGAAATTTATATTTTATTTATTGCCCACTCTTCACTGTAAGGTCCCAGGGCAGGTTTACGGCATTAAAAACAATATTAAGTTATTTATAGCAGCAATAAATAGTTATTTGAGATCCTCTTACGATGCTTAAATCAGTGGCGGAGGAAGCCGCTCAGTCACCCAGGGCAGCAGTACTCTGCATCACGCATGCACAGTGTTGCTGCGCACGATGCACGACACACCCGCCATGCATTGTACGCAGTGGCGCATGCACCGCTGTGTGTGGCGCACAGTGCACAGGTGCCGCGCCACTCCATAGCGGTGCTGGTGGGTGGGCCCCGAGCAGGCCGCGGAGCGAGCAGCCTCGCCCTGCAGCCTGCTCGCAAACCTGCTCGGCGGCCTGCCTGCAAGCCGCGGAGCGAGGCCGCTCCACCTTGCGGCCCACCCGGGGCCTGCCCACCGGCGCCGCTATGGATCAGCGTGGCACGCATGCACCATGCGCTGTATGCAGCGACACATGCGTCGTGCGTGTGACATGCGTCGTTGCGTACGACGCACGCTTGCTCAGGGCCTGCCGGTGGGGCTCAGCTTGGGCAGGTGGGCACGCCGAGTGTCACCCCCTCCCCTGGAACCTGAGGTGCACCACCCCCACTGCCCCCACCTCACTATGCCACTGACTTAAATATGACACAACTCTCCCCACCCACCCCAAATCTCACAGTTATCTTTTCATTCAGCTGCATTTTGTGTTGTGGGCATAAACTGAAGCTAGGTTCTGAAAACAGAATCAATATGTGGACAATGCATGCAATGGAATAGCACAGAAAATACAGGTCAACCGCCTTTATTTTGTTTTGCTGGCACAAACAATTTTTGAAAAGTGATTGTCCAAGCACAGCAGATTCTATTTATTCAAAAAGGAGCTCTGGGTAGTGATTCGTCAGAAAAGGCAGATCACTTGTCATAATTCTGCAAACCTACAATAAACTCTGTAATTGGGCTCTGAAGAATCTTCACTCGACAGAGTTGCGTACAGGCAAACTGACTAATCCTCAAGGCCTTCTTCATCTCCAAATGAAATGTTTAGCTGCAAGTAAGCTGTCAAAAACAAAACAAAAAAACAGCAGCTAGTAGTTGGGGAAACCCACAAGCAAGCAATATTTCAGTCAGAGGAAAGGTGCCTTACAGTAGGTTTGCTCAATTAATGTGGAAAACATTTTTATCATTTGAGTCAGGAAGGACCATAGCTCAGGGGAGAGAACCTCCATTGCATGCAGATGGTCTGAGGTTCAAATCTTGGCATCTCATGCAGGGCTTTGAGAGACCCCTGCTGGAAATCCTGGAGAACTGCTACCAGTCAGTGTAGACAGTACTGAGCTGTAGCAGGCCAATGGTCTGACTCTGTACAAGGGCAGCATTCCTATGTGCCTGGGGATGGTGGTTGAAAGATACTCGGAGTCCAGTGTGATTTTCATGCTCTTTATTCAGCTCATAGTAGTGAGGAATGTAGTTCCCCCAAAAACGTTTGCTTTATATACACTATTTACACAATGGGCCCCACGTGATTGGCTAATTCCGGGATACTCCTGTATGCCAATCAGAGTGCGGATTCACTTCCACCTGGAGCTGGATTGGGTGGCTCCTGCAGACCAATCAGACTCCTGCAATCTCAATCCTATTGTTCTGGGACCAGTCAGACTGCTGCAATCTCAAGCCTATTGTTCTGAGACCAGTCAGACTGCTGCAATCTCAATCTATTGTTCTAGGACCAATCAGCCTGCTGCAGTTTGGATCCTATTCAACTCAGTACATAACAGTGGTGGTACGTCAGTGCCGGATTTTGTATAGGCTAAGTAGGCTGAACCCATAGGGCCTCTAAATCTAGGGGCCCTTGACAGCCCACCTGTTCCCAGGCAGGCAATCTCCCCTTTTCCAAAATTGCAAACCCAAGACTTCATGCAAGGGCAGGGCAACTCAGGCCCAGCAACTATGAGACTCAGGGCTAGCCAGTGGGGCCCAATTTGAAGGAGTGGGGCCCAACTTGAAATTTGTTTTGGAGGGGCCCCAGTTCATAGGCAAAGTCTGCAAAATCTTATAGATATAAATAAAATCCATCTAGATTTCCCTGGTGCGGGGAGCCCCTTAGGAGAGGCCTGCGGGGCCCAATTTGGCCAAATTGCTCCAATTGCCTTAAGGTCAGCCCTGATGAGACTGTGCAGGGGTTGGACTGACAAGCCCTGCACCTTCTAGGTCCCTGATGTCACCTTTCAGAGTACAGACTCAAGGACTTGTTATGGAATAAAGGGGGCATTTATTGGAAATCAGTTTTGTCACCTCTCCCCCCCCCCCAAACCCTGGAATGATGAGCCCAGCACCTTTTATTCACAGTCGCATAAGCACTACACTACAGCATGGTCATAAACCTATATGTTCAACCGCTGAAATATACAGCCAATATGTACCAATGGAGATTTATGTTACTGCTTTATGAATGAACACTGTGTTTATGAATGGACTCTGTATTTTGTGACTTACTTAAGAGCCACCAATAGGGAGCTAACCAATTGGTACTACCAAATAGCGACCCCTATTGCTGAAAGCAGGGTAACCAGCAGGGAACGCTTCAGCTGAAAGCAGGTAACCACTGTTTGCACTGTTGACTGAACACTCCCTCCAGAGCAATGGCCGCGTTCCCCAATTGTTAATCAAGCAAGCACACAGATCACCTTTGTCACAGTTAGGACGCCTATGTCCTGGCCAGGCCTGCGCCCAATCTGTTTTTTGTACAATCTTGTTTTGTTCTCAGTAACCAAAATTATATTATCAACATATACAAGCAGAAAAGTTGTTTTCCTTCATTTGCAAGGAATCGTACAAAACAAAGTGGCAGTAATAAAGAAAAGTTCCAGGGTGGCAAGAGAAAGCAAACTAAAAATGCTTTTGCAGTTCACCAGAACTATCTAGCAATATCAAGTTACAGGAAAAACTGGTGCTAATACAGTACCCTTCTAGTTGTTTAATTGATTTGGCAACTTCCATGTACATGACGTCTGATGCTAATTCCCCCCCCCCCGCAAAGAGTTAAATGATAACTCATCAGAGGCAGCTACAGTTGGAAATGGCAACAAAATATCTGTGAAAGGAGGTTTGCTCAGGTGTGTTGCAGGTAGAAATACTGTTTGTATGAAGTGAGAGCAGTAGTTTACTTGCTCGAATTAACAAATAAGAAAGTTTGAGAATTTACATGCTAGATTAAAATGGGTTAATTCATTGAGAAGGGATTTTAGGAAAAGCACTGGGGCCTAATTGAATAGTAGAGTGCCTGGTATCTGGTGGGCAATCAGATCCTTATTTCTACACAGTGGCTGCAGATCAAATCACTCATCAGGACAGCTATGAGATTCAGGTGAGGGTCAGATGCCTTGTCAATTCCCAGCAGGTAAATAATAATAATAATAATAATAATAATAATAATAATAATAATAATAATTTATTTATACCCGCCATCTGGCTGGGCTTCCCCAGCCACTCTGGTGGCTTCCAACAGAACATTAAAATGCAATAATCTATTAAACATTAAAGCCTCCTAAATAGGGTGCCTTCGGATGTCTTCTAAAGGTCTGGTAGTTTTTCCCCCCTCTTTGACATCTGGTGGGAGGGTGTTCCACAGGGCAGGTGCCACTACCGAGAAGGCCCTCTGCCTGGTTCCCTGTAACTTGGCTTCTCGTAGTGAGGGAACCGCCAGAAGGCCTCGGTACTGGACTTCAGTGTCCGGGCAGAATGATGGGGGTGGAGACGCTCCTTCAGGTATATAACAGGCCTTTGTCCTGGCCAGGCCTTTGTCTTGGCATCAATTGGATGCTGTGTTGGACGTTCAGGGTTCCAAAGGAACATTCGAAAACACTCACTTCTGGGTTTGCGGTTTTTGGGAGCCAAAGCGTTCAACTCAGAAGGCATTCACAAACCAAGGTATGACTGTCTATGCATTTTGGGGCACATTGCTTGGCTGGGGGAACTGCAAGTTTCGAAGGACAATTGTTTTGGCTTGTGCATCGGTTCAAGAAGTATGAATTATATATTTGCTCATTAAAATACATACAAACAGAATGGATTTTCCTCCCCCATCCCTAGTTTTTTGTCAAACAAATCAGATCTGACTGATTCCAAAACCAACACCAAAGACAACCAGTGGCACACCCAGATATGGCAATGGTGTGCAGATACAATTATTCAGTCACTGAAAACATTTCTGCTTGCTAGATGGAACCATCTCCCCTCCCTTCTCTGGGGCTTCTCTGAAACCCCCTTGAGCCAATTTGGGGGATACATTAGGGAGGAGAGAGGGAAGCCCCACTGCACTAGCCGGACTCATTGTGGTGCCTCTCACTAGCAAGCTATTGAGCTATCTGACTCTCTTCCTTTGCCTGTCTGTCTCAAGCATTCCTTTTCCCCTGCTATCAAAGAGAACAGGCCAATATCTTTGGGACAGACCAATATTTTCTGCATTCACCAGAGTCAAGAACGAAGTCCAACTTGCATACAAAATATCACACTTTGCAAGCGACTGGAGGAGAGCAGAGCAAAACTTGCCTTATTTGGAGGGAAGAGAGGTGACCTACCAAGAAACCACCTTGGCTTGTTTCATTATACACATTTCTGATTTATGTCAAAAGCTTTTCACTTGTTAAACAAAATGGAGGACTTTAAAAACAGAAGTTGAACACTTAAGTAAGGCTAGATGTGTTTCACAAGGCTTCAGGCTAAAATGTTTTCAATATCTTTGTTTAAACAATGCCATTTTGGGGTGTGTTTCAATGAATTTTAGTTCCGTAGGAAGAGTTACCACAGGCAACACAATAAAGGCAGGCAGGGGCTGTGGAGAGTGGTGGAGGTATGCGAGATATTCTGATACCTTTTGTCCAGTCCAGAAGCCAGTGTGGTGTAGTGGTTAAGAGCAGTAGACTCGTAATCTGGGGAACCGGGTTCGTGTCTCCACTCCTCCACATCCATCTGCTGGGTGACCTTGGGCTAGGTCACACTTCTTTGAAGACTCTCAGCCCCACTCACCTCACAGATTGTTTGTTGTGGGGGAGGAAGGGAAAGGAGAATGTTAGCCGCTTTGAGACTCCTTCGGGTAGTGAAAAGCGGGATATCAAATCCAAACTCTTCTTCTTCTTCTTCTTCCTCCTCAGTTCTGGAACAAAAAAACAGTTCCGTCCTGTCCTTTAAGGTAAGTGTGTGTGTGTTGAAAATGGAAACTTTCATTGTTTTACCTCCATTTATTAATGAATTTCTAGTTGGGCTTTTAGGATACCTTGATTTTACAACATGGTCTGGAAATTTTTTATATATATTATATATATAATATATATATATATATATATATATATATATATATATATATATATATATTGATATAAAATTTAAAAAGCAACCCAGAAATATAGCAAATTGCACATTAATTAAACACAACTTGGAATGTTCTCTTAAATACCAGCACTAATCAAGCCACCACTTAAAAGGTCTTGACCTGCCAGCCTAATAACATTTTGGGGGAAAGGTTGAGTAGCAGGTGGCAGAAGTAGCTTGTTGAAGACAGTTCTTCTTCCACCATTCACTTCCTTTTTTCTTTTTCTTTTGGCAAAACACAAGTTTAGGCAACTTACTAGTGTTTTTATTTTTTTAGTTAAAGCTATGTATAGCTTAGTATACATGAGCTAAGGAAGCAGACAGATGAGTTCAGTGACAGCAGGGTTATAATTCAGCCTCTACAATCCCCACATACCCTCCAACACGTTGAAGGGGAAAACTGGGATGCCATCTCCCAGAATGCCATATTCCCACTTTTTTTTTCTTATGAGAGCACAGTGGCCATTGGGGGTGCCATGATCTCACACTATTTCATGCTGAGATTTCCCCCTGAAAAAAGCACTTTGGGGTATGGGCCCCAAAACATGCAGTGTGAGGTGCTGCACAGTATCACAGCCCCACCCCAACTTTTGAGGGAGATTGCAGCATGAAATAGCAGAGCTCATGTAACCAAAATGACCACTCTGCCCCCCATAAGAAAAAAAATGGGATGCCCCAGTTTTACCAGGACAGTTGAACGGTATACCCCCAGCAGGAAAATTGTCACTATGCTGGCAGTGTGTTCAATTCATGAACTTATCAAGGGGAAAGAGGAAATACCAAACAACAAGTGGGCCTCTCCTGTTTCAAGGAAGGTGCCCCAAGCTATTCAGTTGTGGCCATAAGATTACATTTTTCTACTTGAGGATGGGATATTGGGCAGTGGAGGAAAACAGGCCATTCTGAGAATTATTTCCAATGGGCCCCTGATCCCCCTTTCCTTGAGGAAAGGCTTCCTCAAGGCCTTTGGGAAATCCACCGTGGAAGCCAGTGTCTAACTGTGCAAGACTGCAATTTCTCTGCCAAGGAGATTAGGCAGCTGCTTGGCTTTACTGAGTGTATTGTGGTAGATACAGTTATAGTGCTTATGTAAGAGAGACTGTAAATCAGAATGACAAGTGCTCTTTTAGTTTAACTAGATGAATAGATCACATCTGCGGAAGATTTACAGCCTATGACAAAAAGCACCTCCCAAAGCCATTGCCTGTAAATTATGTTCATTCAATGACCTGATTTTAGATAAGAAGATCAATGATTTGTGTACTTGATTGTGGCTAGCCTAGATTTTCTGGGGAAGACTATGAAAGTGTGGTGCAAAAAATCTCTGAAAGCACATACCTCTTCTGAGGTCTTCTAATTAGAAAACAGGGACTTAGTGAAATGTATAATAGCATTGTGTTTCTTAGAAGACTGTGATAAAAACAGGCCTTTTGATAAGTATTGTGTCTTGTAAAAGACTGGCTGTGACAGCAACCTTAGAGCCACCCTGGGTTGTTTGCTGCCTGGGGAAGGGAGATTCAATCACAACAGTGTGGTCCTCTGTCTGCCCACACTTTCTCCACTCAAGAATTTACTGCAAAGGACTTCAGGGTTCTCTCATCCAGCCCCCTACAATGCAGGAACCAGAGCCAAAGAATCCAACCTCAGTTTAAAAACCTTCAGTGAAGGAGAATCCACCACCTTCCGTCCATTCCACTGTTCAAACAACCCTTTCCAACAGAAAGTTCTTCCTCTAATGTCTTGGTTGTATAAAGCAAGGAGCAAGCAGTCACGGGCACGTAAGAATAATATCATTTCTGGGTTACATTGTAACCTACTTTTACACCAGTGCGGATGTGAAAATGCTAGCAAGAGAAATGGATTGTTTCAAGGTGTGGCTGCTAGTCCTTATTTTCATCTAGTATACAGTGCCTCAAAGCTGCGTTGTGAAAAATTTCAACTCTATTCAGCACTCATGTTCTTGGTCTTCCCCAGGCTTGACCATTATCCTAAAAGGGTACAGTTTATAACAATTCAAGTGAATGCAAAGCTCACCTGACAGGCAGTAGGAAGCATTGGGCAGTATTCAACTAAGGAGTTATGCGAGTGCAATTAATTTTAGCAATGTAACTTGGATGCCCTTTCCACTCCCCTATGCCCCCTACGCAATCCCTGAATCTTCTCCAGAAGGTTGGGTGGGTATCTATCTTTTTTAAAAACAAAAAACAGACTAGAACCAGTGGTCTTGCAAGAAATAGTAAAGTCTATCAACCTGTGAGAGTATCAATAAATGGGTTTATTATTAAAAGGCTTTGCTTGGGAGCTCTGTGTGTGCATGCATAGCAGTCCTGGGTGGAAATTCTAAACATATGGAGCAGCAAGGGAGAATGATTCAGAGGGCATTGGTTAGCTGAGGATGGTAGAGCTGAGGACTGAAGGTCCTAACCTGGGGGATAACAGGAAATATAGTTAGACATGTAGGGTAGAACATACCCATGGGAATCTTTGAAGGCAAGGCTATGGAGTTTGGGCTGTATACTAAATGTAATGGAAACACAGTGTTGGAATCTAAGATGGTCATCATGTGGTATGTGCAAATGTAGCATTTTGACAGATGACTTTTATTCCCAGCCTTCTAATTTCTTGTGCCACCAAAGTTCTCACTCTTCAGAATGTCAATTTGACTTGGCCTTATTGATCAAGGGCATTTTCTAGGCTGCAGTTTGAGCCTCAAGAGTCAACTGACTCCCGTCCATTCAGCTAACTTCACAAAACGATCAGGACACAGCAAGCCCTTCATTCTGAAAAAACCTGTTCCATTAGTGACACAGACAGCAGACTCATATCCCACAGAAGCCTGTCATAAAGCTGGACCCAAATCTTGACAGGTAAGGCTGATGGCCTGAGGTGTGATGAGGGGAGGCCAAAGAGAAGACTGCAGTACTAGTTCAGTTAGGGAATGATCAGGATCCAGACCAAAGTTCTGAAAGAAAGGGTGGATTCTTACAATGTTGTGGAGGGAAAATGCTCAGTGGAGGAGTAAATATAAGGAGCAAAGGAGAGGGAGGAATCAAATAGAAAGTTTTGTGCTTGGTCAGCTGGTGGGGGTTGGAATACGTGATCAACACACACTGTGTAAAGAACATTCAAACCGTGCCACTTTTTTATGTATTTCAGCAAGCTAAACTGTTCCCGAAAGTATTTCTCTTTTTAGAAAACACAACGAAGGCAGTAGAGATGTACAGTTATATCAAGCACAGGTGCATTTCTGTTTTATTGCCAAGGTAATAACTCTGGTAATCGTTGAAATGATGGTCTCATATCTCATAAACCAGATGCTGCATAATTGCACTGCCACAGCAGCAGTTGGACTTGATCGGTCACCATGCACTTGCTACCCACTCAGAAATCAACTCCTTAATTGTCCTTCTTTTACTTTAAAGAGCAAAACAACAACAACAACAACAACAACAACAACAACAACAACAACCAAGCCGGAGAAACATGGTGAAAAACAGTGAATGTAAAACCTGTAAAGTCATCCTGTGCCCAACACAACAGTGTGATACTATGCATGTTTACTCAGAAGTAGGTTCAGTGGCGCTTACCTTTGTTTAGAATTGTAGCCAAAGACACAATTTTAGGGGGCTACCTACCCTTCATATTCCCTTTCTTCCTCCCCACCCCTATACATTGCTACCTCCTCCTGAGGCTCCCTGCCTTGCAGGTCTTTCCCTACTTGGCCTGAGAGGGTAGGACCTTGACTGACTCCAGCTACAAAAGTCAAGGCTGCTGAACAGACTCTTGTGCTGGGGTACTGTCTGAGGGAGATTACTGCTAGTGCCTATATATATATATATATATATGTATATGTATATGTATATATATATATATATATATATATATATATATATATATATATAGTTTCTTTATTTTACATTTTGTTGTGACTTATGTGGAAATTTTTCAGTTTGGTTTTGCATTTTTTAATCAGATCAGATCCCAGCCTCGCAAAGAGCTGCAGGGTTGATCCAGGGAGGCTGACGTGAGCAGTGTCCCCCCAAAAAACAAACATGCACCTGGGGCGATTGCCCTGGCAGTCCCCTCTCCCATGCCACACCCCTGTAAAAGGAAAATGAAACAGCAACCTTAAACAGATAATTTTTTGTATCTGTTTCTTGTACAGTTTATAAAATGGACAGGATTGTGGTGAATTCTTCTCCATGCTAGCACTGCAAATTCTAGGAATGAAGTATCCAATTTGTGATGAATAATTCAATATGTTAAGGAGGAAATGCATTAAAAGGGAGAAATAATGGAGAGAATGGGTGATAAGGCATACTTGTTTATGGTGATGTGCTTCAAATACTGCCAGCCCTGTCATGTGTTTTTGTCCCTCCCCCCCCCCAGTCCAACACATAGAGAGAGAAATTAGCACATCAAGTTGCCCTTTCTGTTTCCTTTTAAAATTATATTTAGAAGATGAAGCTCTAACGAGTCAGATATTAATTAAGAAACAATCCTTAAGGGCACATACATTTTGACTGATAGATATGTACAGTATATCTACTTATATCTACACACTTAGACCTCATACACTCAATGGGATTTAAGGTATTTCTCAGTAGACATAAAGATGAAATTTGACGCACAGTGTAATCTGGAGTGCCATGATTACCCAAAAGCTAATTGTTCTTGTGAGTCTCTTATGAGAACCCCAACCCTGTATTCTTGTAAGAATAACTAGAAAACTGAGATATATATCCAGTAAAGAACATACGTAGGGGTGTGGAAAATCCACCTAAAACATGTCAGTAGCCCTTGGCTTGGACAGCAGGGTGTTGGGGACACAGTATGCTTCCTTATACTGAGTCAGACGGTTGGTCCATCTAGCTCAACATTGTCTATGCTAAATGGTGGCAGCTGTCCAAGGTTTCAAGAACTGCAAATTGTTTGTTCTGGGTTGTATCCAACACTGCCCTTCTGCTTGCACAAGAGACTTCAGTTTGCACCACAGAATTTCTCCATTCTATCTCTGCAGCCTTCCACACACCCTCAAAATCTGGGGGTTGGGGGACCCTCTGGAGCAGATTTGGGGGGTGCATGGGGTGAAGAGAGAAAGGGTAAGTCCTGCTGTGTGGTGCAACCTTGGGTCACAACCCCCTGTCTATGCTAGAGAAGTTTTCCTGCTGTTCTTATTGATTTTCATTGTTTTAACTATTGTATTTTGAATACAATGCAATATTCAGCGTACATTATTCAGTGTTTTCTTTTTGTATTGTGAGCTGCCTAAAGAGTGCTATTGATGGCAGGTCATATAAATTTAATTAATAACACTAACAGTAGTAGAAGTAGTAGTAATAAAAATAACTTCAGGCAGAGTCTTTCACAGTCCTACCAGGAAATATCAACAACTGGATGTAGGATCTTACAAATGAGCTATGGGCCTTTTGTTTCTGCAGTGCCAGTCAGGAATATATCTATGCTTCTGAAATACAAACAACATTACATATATGTATATGCAACAGTGTTGTTCTGCTTTAGCTGAGAAGGTAAACGCCATTTCCATGTGCTCTGGTTTCTGTCATGGTGTTCCATTGTGCCAGAAGTGGTTTAGTCATGCTGGCCACATGACCCGGAAAGCTGTCTGTGGCCAAACGCCGGTTCCCTTGGCCTGAAAGCGAGATGAGTGCCACATCCCACAATCGCCTTTGACTGGACTTAACCATCCAGGGGTCCTTTACCTTTTACTTTTACCCGCTTTAGCTGGACTGAACTTGCAGAGCACATGTCTGATGTTAAAGCAATCTGGAGCCGGGGGCTATCAGAAGCTCAAGGGGAACAAACAGGAGAGAACATATATGTGATAGCAGATTTTTATTAGCAGATCAGGGTTAGTTTCTGCAAGACCTGCCAGCTCTCTAAGGATTCCCAGTGCTGATCCAAATGGTTTCTATATTCCGAAGTGGACTGCCAGAGCTCTGCCCCATGGAACTGAAAGGCGTTGCTGTCCTGCACTGTACTTGGTGGGATCAAAGTGACCTCTCTAGGATTGCAGTCCAATTCCCCAAACAACTTAATTGGTGCAAAATCCAAGCTCCAAATAATCATTTGTCATGCCACTGTATGAAAACGACAGTGCACCAGCTTTGGCAGGGAGCCCACTGCAGGTCAGTCTGCCTCTCATAGACTTCACATATCCCAGTCTAATTGCACCTTTTGAGCAGGATGGAAAGACACTCTTTCTACTGTTGTGTCCCCCTTTTCTCTACCTGATGTTATTGCATCCACTGCCTTGTTTGGTGAAGGACAGCAGCAATTTCTCTTACATTTTAACCACAAACCTGGGAGTTGATGGCCACGTTCATACATCTCAGCAGTGATCAAAGTGTCCTGAAAGGAACAATCAATTGACACTGACTTCATGTGGTAGCACAATAGCGTCTTGAAAAAAGTCGCAGTTGGATGGCTCATCCTCGACTTGAAACGAAGCAAAATGCTTCATCTCAGGAATGGTGCCATAATTGCAATGGATGAATACAAGAAAGTTGTTTTTCTGTCCTTGGAAGAAACATGCAAGAGAGATCTCCAACTGTGGATATGCTGAAATGTTCCTTTGGGGCAAGAAGTGCATCCATTAGGCTGGCAGAGAAACAACAACCCCTGAAGAGCCTTTTCTATAGAAATAACAATAAAAGGCATGCTTTCCCCCCCTCATACTTTCCATACTTTCCCAATCAATTCAAGGAGAATTTGTTGATATTGTGGATGCTCCCATTCTGTTCTTAAAATCTAAGATGCACTGGAATTCTACTCCTCCTAGAGATCTTTATTGTTGGTTTTTGTATTCCTTATTACCACAGCCCAACAATATGAGCATTTCAGTTAGTAATAATCTTTGTCTTTGTTTTAGTTTTAGATTTTGGCTATCTTATGACCACCCTTGGACTATCATGCCTTTGTTAGAGAGGCATTATTTAAAGCCATGGGAAGAAGGCTTGCAGTCCAGGGATTGGTGGTGGGATGATGGTGAGTGGTCACAGGGAGCAGACGAGGCGTCCAAAGCTGAAGAGGTAACAGGGTTTATTGAGAAGGGAGAGTCTGTGGCAGAGAGAAGTCCAGAAGTGGAAGCAGAAGCAAGAAAGGGAGGCCAAGAAGCAGAGATACGACGGTGTCTCCACCTCCTGCTGTGGAAAAGCTCCCCTACCTCCCGGGAGAGCTATGAAGAGGGAGCAGCAAAGGCAGGCATGCTGGCATAGTTTCAGATTGCTTAGGCAGCTGTGGGAAGGCAGGGACCTTCAGTTTCCACAACTGCCTCATGGGTGCAAGACATCCCAAAGAAGAGTTGCTGTGATCATTAGGCCTGGCACTCCTGAGCAGATCCTGTATCTTCTAATAAACAACAACAACAATTTATACTCCGCCCATCTGGCTGGTTTTCCCCAGCCACTCTGGGCAGCTCCCAACAGAATTAAAAGCACAATAGAACATCAAACATTAAAGACTTCCCTAAACAGGGCTGCCTTCAGGTGTCTTCTAAAAGTCAGATAGTTGTTTATTTCCTTGACATCTGATGGGAGGGCATTCCACAGGATGGGCGCCACTACTGAGAAGGCCCTCTGCCTGGTTCCCTGTAACCTCACTTCTCGCAATGAGGGAACCGCCAGAAGGCCCTTGGCACTGGACCTCAGTGTCCGGGCTGAATGATGGGGGTGGAGACACTCCTTCAGGTATACTGGGTCGAGGCAGTTTAGGGCTTTAAAGGTCAGTACCAACACTTTGAATTGTGCTCGGAAACATACTGGGAGCCAATGTAGGTCTTTCAGGACTGGTGTTAGATGGTCTCGGTGGCCACTCCCAGAGTCACCAGTCTAGCTGCCGCATTCTGGATTAGTTCACTTCACTTACTTCGTGTGATTTATTGCCGCCTCACTCCTGACAGCAGCCTACTCTACAAAGCACAGTAGTAGCATCTGTTTATCTCTGGCTCCACCCACCCCCACAAGCATACAGCTCCTGGAAGGTTGCCCACAAGGGAACACAGCCCTCAGGCTGGAAAAGGTTCCCTACCCCTGATCCACAGGAGGCAACAACTGGGACCACAGCATGAGCTCCAACTAGCCTGGAAGCCTACACACAAGCTGCTCACATGTAGACTTATTCACTGCAGTCAGCAGCAATGTTGGAAACATCTAGAGGTGGGGCCAGTCTCCCACTGGCTGTGTGATACCCACTGACCCCTTCTTGCAATTCACATGCAAAGGGAGCTCTGGCTTCGGTGTGCTATGGATGCATCAGTTGTCCCTAAAGAGATGTGATTTGTTGCAAAGTGTGAAATAAACACACTCTTCCTCCTCCTATGTAGGAGGGAATAAATATTAATTGTTCATTTGGGCACCAAAATTTCCCTGGGGCTATGTGTGTGCTTGTTTGTATTGATTAAACCAATTTAGTCAATGCTTTTAAATGTTAATAGTCCATCTCCAATGCATGGCAGATGAACCTAATGCCAGACTGAATAAGAAAAACTGTAAACTAATGTCTGTTATCTCTGGGCCATCTTCCATTAATGAGAGAGGAGATTCTGGGAAATTCAACAAACTGCTTAAAACCATTTCACATCTGGACAGAATGTTACCAGGAGTGAAAATAGCACAGCTTTCAGTATGAGTGCCCCTGTTCGACTGTGGAAACAATCAAAGGAAAGCTATTGTGGATTGTACCCTTGATCTGTTTTTATTTTTAACCTGATCTTCTTCCACTACTGAGTAATTCACCAGCTTCATCCTTGGAAATTCTCATGGGTGGAAGACATGTCTAAAGATTCCTTTTAAACACTCAAAAAAATCTCCTTTTCATTTGAAGCAGGCAATTATTGCCATGGAAAATTACAAGTGTACCATGGTTTTGGAGATGAGAAATGGAAATGATAAAGGGAATGGGGAAATTATTTCATAAAGTGATTATAGAAAGCAATGGTTTTCATGGGGAGGGGGGAGATTAATTTACAGAGGAGATGAAAAACACTTATATAATTAAGTAATAGATTGGGAGATAATGCTTTCCCTCTCGCATAACCAAACAAGAAAGCTTTTTTAATGAAACAGGAGTGATAAATATGAATCTGATATAAAATAAGAGTGTAGGATGCTTGCTTGGTGCTTGATTTATTTATTTATTATTATTTTAATAAACTTATTTATTGACTACCTATATTGGTATCCTACCTTTCTGTTCAAAGAGATACCACGATGGCTAAATATAACATTATTTAACAACTGCACATTGAAAGAAAAACATTAACAAGCTGAATGTTGGAAGACTGCTATGCATGCAAGCACCATGTCGGTATAACACAGTCATGCCTTTCCAAGAGTGAGGTGGAAAGCATTTTATCTGCAGCAGAAACAAGCAGCAATGACGGTCGTGGAATAATAATAATAATAATAATAATAATAATAATAATAATAATTTATTTATACCCTGCACTTCCCCGCCAAACCGGCTCAGGGCGGCTAACACCAATAAAATCACAACCAAAACCTAAAACAATTCATTAAAATACAGATTAAAATACAATTTAAAATTTAATTTAGACTGCAGCCTCATTTTTAAATAGCCCACCAATCACACCAAAAGAATGAAATATCAGGGTTAAACTGAAACCAACCCAAAGGCCAGGTGGAACAGCTCCGTCTTGCAGGCCCTGCAGAAAGATGCCAAATCCCGCAGGGCCCTGGTCTCTTGTGACAGACTGTTCCACCAAGTCGGGGCCAGTACTGAGAAGGCCCTGGCCCTAGTTGAAGCCAACCTAGCATCCTTGTGGCTCGGGACCTCCAAAAAGTTATTATTTGAAGAACTTTGCCACCACTGACCAGCACCTAGATGGCCTCCATCCATATGCAATGATAGGAATACCATGTCAGGTGAGTAAAGATGGATGATGATGATGCATACTGTTGTCATGGGGCAATTACCCTCTTGTTGCAGCCACTGAACAAATTCACCATCATTTGGCATGTGCACGCAGGGGAAATTGGTGGGTGATTATTTGACTTTCCCCTGTCTGTCAGTTCGCCTCTGCCAGTCCTGCCAATGCCTGTTTTGAGTTCCCTGTTTTGAATTAATTCCCCTCTCTTCTCAGCTGACTTCCAAAATCAGGAGTAAGCCCAGTAGAAGGGGAATTGGCCCTGGGGGAAATCTGCAGAGAAGAATCTGTAGGTTTGGGAGGGGTTAGGTATTTGCAACCTCATGTCAATCCTTCTTTTACGTGCCTAGCCCGTACCCACAGCTGACTCCCACTTCCATGGCAAACGTGCATTTTTCAAAGAGAACGTCCAGTTTAGCCCTCAGAAACAACAATTATGGCTTTCACAGAGCACTCCTTGGCACCTTCTGTGAGAAACTCTGTTGTCTCTTTGGAGGGTCATATACTTTCATTGCTTTGTTCCTGGGACCATCTGCCGCCACACTGCAGCAGTGAATCAGGAGGGACCTGGTGAATATTGATAGGCATCTGGAATGACAACTGGAAGTTTTTAGTAATTATCATTCTAAAACGGTAACAAAAATAAGCTTGGCCACATGCAGCATCCCAATGTACAAAATGATGAACGTATCTTTTCCCCCTTTCACATGTAAAATGGAGGAGGAGAACTGCACTGCAAAATTCAGAGAACTGCAAATTTCAAAGGACTGACCGTGTTTAAGTTCCTGCATAGTTTTGGAAAGTGTGGATTAGGTAGGTTCACCTTCAAACACAAACTGACAAAAACAAACCCCCAAACCCCACATCACTGAGATTGCACAAGGGTTCTAGTACTTAAATGCCCCGAATTAGTGTTATGGGACGCGGGTGGCGCTGTGGTCTAAACCACTGAGCCTAGGGCTTGCCGATTGGAAGGTTGGCAGTTCAAATCCCTGCGACAGGGTGAGCTCCCGTTGCTCGGCCCCAGTTCCTGCCAACCTAGCAGTTCGAAAGCACATCAAAATGCAAGTAGATAAATAGGTACCACTCCAGCGGGAAGGTAAACGGCGTTTCCGTGCGCTTCTCTGGTTTCACCAGAAGCGGCTTAGTCATGCTGGCCACATGACCCGGAAAAACTGTCTGCGGACAAACATCGGCTCCCTCAGCCAGTAAAGCGAGATGAGCGCCGCAACCCCAGAGTCATTCGCGACTGGACTTAACTGTCAGGGGTCCTTTACTTTTTAAAATAGAGTTATAAACTTCAGTATACTTCAGACCCATTATACCTGAAAGAGTGTCTCCACCCCCATCGTTCAGCCTATTTATTTATTTATTTATTTATTCTGTTGTGAGCTGCCTAGGGTGGCTGGGGAAACCCCGCCAGATGAGCAGGATATAAACAATAAATTATTATTATTATGATAAAAGCCTAGAACATCTTGTGAGAAACACATGAGCCAGATTGTATGTGTTGCTATATAGGTCATGTGAAAGGTCAGGGAAGAAGATCAGGTGGGGTTGCACAAGCAGGGTGGGGTTGCTCAGCTGCCTTTACAACCCTACACATTGCTGCCAGTTACTGAGAAGAGGAGGGAGAGGGTCAAGGCAGTGGGGAGTGGGCACAGCATTGGAGCTCCTATCATTGCATCCGTACCACACTGAGAAACTGCTGCCTTGCTTCTCCCTCTCGGTAACTAGCAGTGATGCAAAGTGTTGGGAAGGCAGGTAAGCAACACCATCCCTCCAGCCACTACTACCTTAGCTCTCCTTTGCTGACATGTACAACATGTTATCTTTAATTCCTTGAGGAAGTAGCGGCTCCAACTGGGTGCTTTGGATTGCTGTGCTGTCTCTTGGCTCCCTTCCAGTATGGAGGATGGATGCTGTGAAGGCCACGGCTGAGAAAGCAGACGAACCTGGACTTCTCCTTGCCCAGAGTTTATCTGAAGGATCAAAGTGACCCAGCTTGTCAGTCCAGGTTTCCCTTGTTATTCCTGCTTGTAGGACCACAAACGTGAAGTGGCTGGATAGAAATAAACTGAATTGTGCTAGCGCTAACCACCTACACAAGAAATAAGATAAATGCCATAATATGCAGTGAACGATGAGTCAAACGTATGAAGACATAAAAACTCAGCAGAAAGACTGCAGAGGCTGCCTTGCCCTTTCTGCTATGTGACTCGGTTTGGGAGAAATCGGCCCAACCCTCAGGCATCACTCCATTCCGGCAACAGCTGGCAATGTGTATGAGCTGTTTGATTTCCCAATTATCTCGACATCTATTACTCCAGCTAAATTATGCTCTAAGTATTTCAAGCACAATTGGATAAAACAGGACATGATGAGTATCTCCTTAAAATGAGATTGCCAAAGATTAAATGTAGAGTTTTTTTATGGGGATGAAAAACATCCAAAACATAATCTCAGGAGAGGAAATGCAAGCCCCAGCCTCTTATTTACAACGGGTTATGATCACAGAGTGCATAGTTTGGTTGGCTTTCATTTGTCAATGCAACTGTTTTTTTCTTTGTTTGTTTTTAAATAATTTTCCATTTATATACAGTATTTTTAATACTACAGCGTTGTCCTATAAATCTTGGTTTAACTTCTTCAGATCTCATCACATTAAGGTGAAGGTTTGCTCAGGCTTTATATCTTCAAATAGTGTATGGTTCGAAAGACTATGAGGTTATGTTGCTGCTGAAAGAAAATGACAGCACAGGGCAACTAGGTTGTGTGCAGGGCAGAAACAGTTTTGAATGGGCTGGACAGTTTGATAGCAACATGGTTCTCGTCAGGACAAATATATCTCCTTTCCTTCATTTCTCCTTCTCTTTATAAAAGGTGGGTTTTCTATCACCATGAGAGGCTACTCTTACATTTTCAGTCCCTGCACTAATAGTTCTTTCAATGCAAAGCACAGAGACTGCCAAAACAAGGGATGGAGAACCTATTGCCTTGCAGATGTTGTTCAACTCCATCTCCCACCAACCCCTGTGAGCTTGACCAATGGTCAGGGATGATGGAAGCTGCAGTCCAGAAACATCTAGATGGCCACAAGTACCCCATGCTTGACCTGAATTCTGTCTCTGGGAGCACAGTTTGCTCAGAGCACTGAGGACAGTGTAAGGCTGATCTGATCAACTTTTGGAAACATACAACTTCTTGCAATACTATTCTCACAGGTTTGTCAACCTGCAGATTCAAGAACAGTTTCAGCCTGCAACCCTATTATGCACACTTACTTCGAAATAAGTCCCAGGGAACTCAGTATCGCCGAGTCTGCCAGTTTTCTGAAAACCTACTTTTTTTTTTTTTGCTAGTTATAAACTGAACTGGAGGCAAAGAGCCCTGTACTCAGCAATCAGGTGAGAGTCTGTCTGAGAGTTGAGCGTAGTTAGCTAAACTGCAGCATTGAAAGAGCACCACAAATGGACATCTTTGTGGTGGTTATGCACTTAAACCACCCTCATTGCAATCATGTTGGACTCATTTGGATGTGAGTGGATTCAGGTAGCATCGTTTGATTTTCCAGCCCATTCTCACAGGAGCAAAGACCATACTTCACACCCCTGGACATTCTGTGCGTTTTTGGTATATTTCATCATTTTACTTACTGTTTGTAACAGTTGGATGCTGTTCCTGATTGCTGGCTACCCTGTAATTATGTTTTCCTACTCCCCACCCCAAACATTTTGTTTATTGGAGAGACTTGGCCCTCTTTATGTGCACTGCTAGTGCCATGGTGATAGTATTGTGCAAAAAAAGAACATTCTAATAATCCCCTCCCCCCAAAAAAAACTTTCTCCACCCATTAATGAGAAAATAAATTGCATCAGAAAATTATTATTTTATGAGTGAAATTCTTATGAAGGACTTTTGTTGCACTTTTGTTGGGTGGCTCTGGGGCAGGGCAGAATGGGGTGTTTGCAGGCTTTTGCAATAGGTTTCAAATATACGTGATTTCACTGATGTGTGTGGTGCATCGGAACAAAACTCTTACATAAATAGGGGGCTGCCTATACCTGCTGATCATACTCAGGGCCCAAGCATAGGGTAGGGTAGCAGTACAAACTTGTAAATCACCCCCCCTTCCAAACACATATATTAGTTATCTTCCAAATATACAATCTCATGAATTATAAAATAAAAGTTTCTATTTTAATTCGGAAATTACATTTATGTACTGTATATATCAGAAAGTTGTTTATCTGTAAGATAAGATATGTATTTTGTAAGATATGTATTTTGGATGTTAAAATGTTATACCCAAATTCTGCATCCTGGTTCCTGAGCTGAAGGAGCAGTTACATTTGTCAGCTACATTTGGATACAATTGGATACCATTTTGAATTAAGATGATAGAGAGAACGTTTTGAAACTGCACTGATTTTAACCACTGATTTCCAAAGTGGATTCTCAAGCAGTGTCAGGTGCAAAGCTGCTAGTTGTCTGTATTTCAGAAATTACCCGGTACATCATAGCCAACACACTGGGGCCCACCCCACCTTTTTTGATTATGAAAACACTGAGCATCAATGAAGGTCCTACAAAGCCAGCTTACTCTTTTACACATTTTGGGTAGTTTGGCCCATCAAACACTCGGTAACATTTGATTCAACCTTTCAAAATATCAGATCCTAACTTAATCCGATTCCATCTGCTAGCACTTTATAAGAAAGAAAGAAAGAAAGAAAGAAAGAAAGAAAGAGGGAAAGGGAAAGGGAAAGGGAAAGGGAAAGGGAAAGGGAAAGGGAAAGGGAAAGGGAAAGGGAAAGGAAGGAAGGAAGGAAGGAAGGAAGGAAGACAGGCTGAGGCAGACTTGACTTTCAGGGGGCAAAATATTCCAGAACAATGGAGCATTTGCACCGTTACTGTACTTAAGCTGGATCTAACGGTGCCCTTTTATATGTGGAAACCATGAAAAGTCAAACTCGGTCCCAAGATGTGCTCCTGTTTGCTCAAAATTGTGCCTGAGCTTTCACAACTGGAATTATCAGAAGTGCAATAGACGGGGTGGCCTTGGATGTTTTTCCAAAGCAGGCAAAATGCTTTGCCTCCACCCAGTTCCAAAACTGCCCCCCAAGACCCAGGCCCCCTCCCTGCACCCGACATCACCCCACCACCGCAATTCTACCCTTGCCCACCACTGTATCCACACTGCCACCACGATGCAGTGACAAGGGTGCAGTGTTAGCAGTGAGGGCAAGGGTGCTGTGATGGCAATAGTGTGGGCAAAGTCTCAGTGGAGTTGATAGCGGCACGACTGGGTGGCGCAGTGGCAGGGAAGGGGGCTAGATTTGCTGCCTGAGGCAAATGGCTTCACCTTGCCTCATAGAAGAACCAACCGCCATGACTATACGTCCTCTGCCTATTATAGCACTGAAGGATCGCGTGCTCAAGGGAAGCATTTGCAGATCAGTGTACGTGGCCATTTTCCTTCCATTCACAGTTCCAACCCAGTTTGCCTACATAATTTTTAATGGCATTTTAAAATGTCAGCCTTTTCCTAGATGGTAATTTCATTTCTTGGCCATCAGCTTAAAAGCAAAATAACCCTTCCCTTAGTTCCTTCAGAGGCCTGTTTTTAAAAAGACAAAAAGGGGGAACCTTTAGAGAACAAGAGAATTGATATAAAAGCAACAATTTACACCCTGACAACGCAGGCTGACATAGTACTGACTGTTGCCATCCACCCACCTTCCTAACCCAAAGCCTTATACATTACTGACAAATAATGGCATATATTAATCCAGGAGGAAGCTGAATGGACAGACTCCTTGGATGAGCTCCCAGAGAACCAGATGCAAAGACAACAAAGAAAGGGGGGGTGCAGTTCTTTGAGTCCTCTCTGTCTGAAAAATATATATGATATGCTTTTTCCCATTCAGCTGTACCAGCAATTACCCTCCATTGTGTTGTGAAAATCCAAAGCTTTTGTATTTAATATAGATTCAGTTAGGGGTATCTTTATATTTTATCCTATATTTCTGTCTGAAAAATATATATGATATGCTTTTTCCCATTCAGCTGTACCAGCAATTACCATCCATTGTGTTGTGCAAATCCAAAGCTTTTGTATTTAATACAGATTCAGTTAGAGGTATCTTTATATTTTATCCTATATTGAATACCAAGAATTTCCCCCATGGTTTTAACAATTTCTCCTTATTGCTGATTAATTTCATAAGCAATTTTCCATTGATATCATTTAAAAAAAAACCAAAAAAACCCACCTGCAATTATGCTGATAGGAACAGGTAACGATTCTGTAACAAAGCTTTGGCAACTTGAACTGAAGATGTCAGGCCTTTTGTTAAGAGTAAAAGAACAGGACTGGTAAGAACTTGAGTCTTTAAGGAAACAACACTCTGAGCAGCAACACCCCGAGATCGTTTAATCCGTGGATGGGGAAATCTGCTATGGCCCTCCAGATGTGGTATGACTACAACTCCCATCATCCTTGACCATTGTCTATGCCCGCTGGTGCTAATGGGACTTGAAGTCCAACAATATATGCAGTGCCACTGGTTTTGCACCCCTGCTGCAACAGGTGTCCAATTCTTTTCAGTGCGTCCAAAGCATGACCTCCCGTAGAAAGTGTTCCTGTCATGGAAAACAATAGGTCACCCATTACTCATCTGGGTTCCATGTATGCATCTGGGCCCCATGGAACTGTGGGCATTAGGCTGGGCGGAAATCCCAGAATGCCCCTGGCTCATATTATATCGCTAGTGGCACTATTCCAGTTTTGGAATGAAAAAATAGACTTTTTGAAGGGGTGAATATTCGGAAAGATTCAACAGTCCATTCTTAGATAAATTTGAGGTACAATAACAAATGAAGCAGTGCAGTTTAAGAGTGCCTGGTGGCCAAAACATTTTGCTACTTTTGAGGTAAAGGACAAGTTGCTTCCTCCCTTCCATGTACGAACAGGACTGACAGTATTTCTTCAACATCAGCAATGGGGCAGAACACAAGCAGGAAGCAGGTTAGCTTAGGAGACATGGGGCAGGTTGTGTGGCACATATGCTCTTGGGGTGAATTCCCCACCCCACCCCAATTTTCCATATCATTCATTAATCTTGATGAGAAGTGAGTTTCCCCCCTTCATGGTTTCCACTAAAAATACAAACAAATCTCTTGCATTATATCCATTATTATAAATGGAATATTATACACATGCACACCCAAGCTTCCTAAAGTTTCCAGCACATAAACAGATACACACAAAGATCCATAGAACTACATAAAAAATATTTATGTATCAATACAAGGTCGCCAACTATTTTGGACCAACGGGCACATTTTGAATTTGGGGGAAGTGTTGTGAAGGCCAGTCACAAAATGGCTGCTAAGCTGGGCATGGCATAACACAACATGGCTGCTGTGACTGTATTGAGAGTACAATCATTGCTGCTTCCTCACCACCACCAAACACAAAAACTTCATGCTTACCATGGGAAGTCAAGGACACCCTGCTGGTCTCTCCTTTTCTCACACATATGGTTGTCCACAGGATTCTGCCCCCCCCGGGTGGGGATTTTCCCAGGGGGGGGGTGATATTTCCAGGGGATTGCAAAGTAAAACACTGAAAGAGTGGGGTGGATTAATTCATCACAAAATTTAGGAAGAACAGTGTATGTTCTACCACTTATTTCAGGTTCCAAAAATGATTAGGAACCTTTTTGGGAAATGAAAGTTGGGAATCCGGGGGTTATGATTCATTCTCGGATCACCCAAGAAGGCTACCACATGTACCATGGCACCCTTGGGTGCCAAGCTGGCAATCCCTGTTATTAAGATTTACAAAATTATGCAGCAGAAAGTTAGTACCGTATGAGCTTGAGTTTGTTTTATGGATATGATATATATAATATGCATTTTTATATCATTCTGCCTATACTTAGCTGGGCTTTCAACCAAAATATATATGCATAAATGGCTCAGACCGTAGAAACTCTGAGCTGGTCAGAAATATTTATCTCCTAATCATGGCAAATGAAGATGAGGGATAGATTTGATTCAGTTCATATCTGAAGGTGAATCTCTCTAATCTGCACTCCTTGCAACAGCACAATAACTGAAATGCAGCCATTCTTCAAAATCCACACTTTTCTGAATCATAGAATCATAGAGTTGGAGGAGACCACAAGGGCCATCCAGTCCAACCCCCTGCCAAGCAATGTAGTTCTCCTACCCAGTAATGTATACAAAACCACACATACTAGGATGAAGTGTGCAAATGAAAGCACACATTTTTTAATAACATAGAAATTATATTATAATTTCTGTATAATAACATTATATTGGGGGAAATTGCTTTGGGGGAAAATGTGAGTATTAGGCACACAAACCTGCATATTGTGGGACATTTGCATTACATTGCAGGTGAATCTTCACGAGGCCTTCTTCTTCTTCTTCTTCTTCTTCTTCTTCTTCTTCTTCTTCTTCTTCTTCTTCTTCTTCTTCTTCATGCAAACTAATGTGGAGAACGGAACTTGAGATTTTGAGGGAAACTGAAGCTGACAGATTCACCTGTCCCTAGTGGCAACCCATAGATCTGCCACAGTAACATCTAGCTTTAGCCTCAGTTTCTCTCTCTCTCCCAGGACAATACCAGATCTCTTCAGACAGATAGGAATTTTACACACACACACACACACACACACACACACACACACACACACACCAGCATTTCTTTCCCTGTCTCCTGGTAAAGAGCTAGAGTAAACAGTCTGGTGACATTATGTTGTTTTTATTGGATGCTTTACAACATAATCTGAGTGCAGGAGGGAAAATGAGCTTCAGTTTAATATATTGCCCTTGTTAAACCACACTGTCATGGCAACCTTTATTGATCCATTTCTGGGTAGCAAAAAAGTTTTCGAACCTTTCAGGGCTCTTCTTCTGAAAAAAATGATCTGAATAAAAGAGACCAGAGTGCACTAATGTAAAATTAGATTGGGTTAATTGGTGATGTGAAGGCTAAGCTACTATATCTATTAGGAACAATGTTCTGTTCATATTTGTGCAGGAAACATGTTGCCCTTCTTATGCATCCATTTCCTCTCAGCCGAGAAAGAAGAGAACTCCTTGAATTTACTGTTGTGTTTCCTGAGCAAATGCATGCAAACCAACATCATTTTGCAAATAATTCAGCATTGTCCTCCATCTCTTACATCAAGAGGTGAGAGAACTTGGAGTGAAGTAGAATTGGTTGTTTTCTTCTGGGGTTTTGTTTCTGCTGTGCAAATGAACCTAAATGCAACTGCATAAGAAGGGCCTGTAGCTCAGGAACAGAGCACATGTTTTGCATGCGAAATGTCCCAGGTTTGATAGGCAGCATCTCCAGATAGGGATAGAAAAGAGTCCTATCTACGGTGCTTCACAGACATTGGACTGCAACTGAGGAAATGGGGAGAAATTCGGTTCAGTTTGCATTTAAAATCAAATCTATCAAATTTGCATTTTCCAAAACAATACGAGAACCGAAACATAAGAACACTGAAAATATCCGCTATTGAGTCCAAAAGACCAGTAATCATAACGAAAGCCTTTTTTTTTTATAAAAACACTGATTGGTGGTGCAGATGAATTGTTATTATAATCCATAAAGAAACCACCTAACCCATTGGCTTGTTTCAGACATTTCAGTTAAGCTGCAAGACTATTGCCATATACATGTCATAACAGCAAATGAAATAATATTGAGGAATGCCAAAACAAAATTACTGCTAGATGAAGGAAATGCTTTCTTTGTGCTATTCAGAACATTTGAACAGAATTGCATGGCTCTGCTTGCTGAATTATGTGTCATACCTGGGCTTAGTTTTCTAGCTCTGAGAGAGAGAGACAGAATTGGCTATCCCATTCCCGCCTGCCATTACTATGTTCCACAGTACACATTTTGTATGAATGCTAAAGATTTTTTTAAAAATAAAAAAATAAAACATTGCTAAGGTGTCATCTCACTCTGCTTAGATTGATTAAATTTATCCAGGGAGCTATGAAGTATTTTGAAGAGACGTGGTTCAGAAGAGGCAGATCTGGACCAGTTTAACTGGTCATATTTCAAGATTGTCAGTCAAAGAGAAGAAACGACATGATACAATATGCCATCAGGTCACTGAGTAAGCATTGTTTGGTACTGTATGGTCTATCTCAGCCTTCACAATCCTGGTGCCATCCAGATGTTTTGGACCTCAGCTCCGCTTTGCCCCAGCCAAAGAGCTGTGCTAGCTGAAGCTGAAGGCAGCTGTATTCCAAAACATCTGGTGGGCACTAGATTGGTGAAAGCTTGTCTGTTGTGTTACCGCAGAGAAGGGAAATGATTGTGCATATTTTTGATGGCTTTAAGATTAGATTAGGTGGGGTTGCCATATTTCAGAAAGTGTAAATCCAGGCACAAAAATTGTTGACCCTTTTTTTAGTTATGCCCAGAGTTCTTGAGCTATTTTTGGTCAACCTCCAAAAACAACCCTGCCAGTATGTATGGACATTCCAGTTATGTCCGGACATATGGCAACTCTAGATTAGGTTTCACTGGGGTGGAGGGAAGCAGATCCTCCATTAGCAATCAATTGGTTATTAAGAGAAGGGGATATGGTCAACATAGAAGTTAGTCCCACTACGCAGGGGCGAACTTTGGTCTTTCAAATTCACCTCCCTCTCACCTTCCTGCCTCTCACCTTCCGTTCTGCTCAGTTCACTACATCATAGTTGCAACGCCCTGCAACACCCCCTAGCTCAGCACCCAGTGCAACAGAACCGGCCGTGCTGCCCTAATTCCACCTCTACACTGCAATCAATAGGGCTTACTCCCAGGGAAATGTGCACAGGACTGCAGTGCCCATTAGATAGATTTGTTCAGGAATGAAGCGTGCATTGTTTCCAACCACATCAAACTCAGACTAAGCCCACGGACATCAATGGATTTCACTTGGCTATCTGCAGTCCATTTATTTAAATGTTCCTACTACAAGTGTGACTCAGTTGAATACAGGTTTTTGTTTGTCAAACCTCAGCCCTTACTTTTTTATTCTTGTAAGAATAAATTAAAAAGAGGAAAGAAAGTTAAGTTCCACAGCAAGTTAAGCTTCCTGCTGCATTCCACACATCAGCACTACATGCATCTTTCAGTTCCCTCAATTTCATATTCCTCTCTGTTATTTTTGGAAATGATCGCAGGAAGAGAGTTCACGTCCTGAAGGGACTAAACGTTCCCCAAAGTTCTCTTGGAGTCTTCATACTGTCAATCCAGTCACATCTAATATACTTTGGGATGATGGACAATTGTATTAAAACTACATAAAAGAAGACAACAGAATTGCATTAAATCAGATTTTCTCCACTGGAAGACTCTTTGCCACTTCATTACTTAAATATGAAAGCAGCTCTGGAGGACTGTGAGTTCCTGGAGATATCCAATATAACACGGGGGGGGGGCCTTCATTTCTCTTGGTCCCAACTCACCCTGCCTGAAGTCATCTGGAGAGTGAGTTCCAAGATTAGTTGAAGCTTGATCCAGTGTAACTTTTAGAAGTGGTAATAAAAATAAAACCTTAGGTTGTAACATTTCAATTTGCTCTTCTTCCTTGCTGCTAACCTGAGTTGAAATGGCAGGATGTTCCCTCTTCCATTCTCCTGGCTATAATTGCCCTTTGCACAATGCTCACCTTCTGCATCTCCATCACCTGATATTTTATTGAGGCAGCTGCTCGCTGGTTTGTCTATAACTAATTGGATCCCAGTGTTTGAGTAACTTTCCTGAAAGGTATTGTTCCTTTGGCTGATGTTGCTCCCCAAACCACTGCTAGGATGTTTGCTTGGTGCATATGAGGTTACACGCCAAGCTGTGGTCTCTAGGCTCTGTCTTTTATGCTGCTTTAGATAACTTGTTAAAAATTCACTGATCGAGCCCTGCTGCCATGTAGCATGGGGAGAAAGCTGCTTCATGCTGCTGGAGAACTCTGCAGTGATAATTATCAGAGCCACCTGGTGGGATGGTACTTTCAATGTGACCCCTGGTTGGGTTGAATCTCTTCTTTTCTTTTGTTTAAATGGAATTCTGTTCAACTTTCCTTGTACCTTTTTACTATCATATACCGGTACCTCATTTTGTTGGCTCAAGGTTCTTATTCTTGCATTACTTCAGGGACTGATCCCATTCGAACTTCCTTCTCCAAGCAGGTGGCATTGCCAAGTTCTGTAGCATTTCACTGTTTGGGCAGAAATTTAGCAGGTTCTGCTCATGGTGTAATTCTGTACCGCCTCCTACACATCTAAAGGTACAAAGGGAGCTTCCAGACTGGTATTTATTGTGGGCTCGGTGCTGCTCATGCATGCAAGTTTTCTGCAGCACCCACGTGATGTCACTAGTATCAAAATGTCAGCTCATAATTTCCCTCCACTTAAGACAGATTAGGGTGGGGAGAAATTAGATCCGGTTCTCGTTTGAAGGTGACATTACCTAATTTGCACTTCCTGAAACAATGTAAATAGAAACTCGGGTAATTTAAAAATTCACACCAGGCACACCATTGTGGGGGGGGGCCCTCCAAAATTATCAAGGAAGGGGCCAGGCCCCCTCAGAATTCCCTGGCAGCTGTGGAATTGCCATCTCATGACATGACCAACTATGCCCTACTTCCACTGCCACCACACTCCCAGTTCCCACTGAACTCAGCAGAAGTCAGGGTGCCTTTCAAAGTGTTGCCACTTGCCTTCTGCACCTGGGGGTGGGTAAAGCAAGCAACAATCCCACATGATGGAACACCTCCCTCTAGGTGGCAGAAGTGGTGGTGTAGGCTGGCAGAACACCATCTCTTGCACTGCTCCCTTATCTAAACATTGGTTTAGATAAGCTATAGTTTTAAGGTGCCAAATAACACAAGGACCAAGCCAGGTGACCTCACACCACAAATAAAGGACCAACCACACATTCAAACCAACACACTTATCTTTAATAGACAGGTGTCAAGAGGCATTATTGGATCTTGGCTGTGAAAGAATTCAAAATCCTTCAGTGCTCCAGGACCCCACTGTCACCTTTGCCCACCTGTTGTGGGGTAACCTGGAGTCTTCTTTCTCCAAGGGGAGAAATTTGACCAAAAAAAACCCTAATGTGGCAGAACAGGGTAGGGGTTATGGTGGCTACCTCATATCGCACTGAATATTCAAATATCCTTTCGGAATGTTGTAAAAGAAAGGAAAGTTAGGCACTCTAGGATGTGACCAGGCAATCTAATCAACTGTAGGCACACTGCTTAAGGTAATTCTCTGCTACCTCTGTTTTCTGAGTGGTGTCCCAGAACTCAACACAAATGGTTTGTGTTATGTACACTGGATCTATGAACCTGTCACTCTGTGCCTGTCTTTTGTCGTGGGGAAATGTGTGCCTTGTTAGCTCTCTTCAGGGTGAACTTCTCCTTCTATTGGGAGTCTTCTCCATGCATTTTGGAGCCCTCATTGTGCAGCAGGTAGAGAAGTGTCCCTGCTGCTCCCACTTGTGGTGGGCTTCAAATGAAGGGGAGGTAATATACAGGAGAGGCAGAGCTAGCAAGCATGCCCTCACTCTCCCTCATTGTATGAAGTAAGAGAATGCCCCTAAATGGCTAAAAATGATGTCCATACCAGGGCGTGGGGGAAGAATTTGATTCAGCTCACATTTGCAGGTAAACCTACCAAATTCAAACTTTTCTGAAATGATGCAGAACGGAAACAGACATCTTTCAAAAATTTGCATTTGTCTGAAATTTTCAGTGCAGTTCTTTAGCCATGCAATGTGTACAAAAATGCATATGCTAGAGTAAAGTGTACACAAGAATGCACATAAGGTATTAGTGAAAATAAAATACAAAATGTAACCTATTCAGATGCTGATGAATTTTCATGGGGATTTCATTTAAAAAATGCAAACTGATATGGAAATATGGAGAACTGAACTTAAGCTTGGAAAAAATGAGAACCTGAGAAAAACCACAGTTGACATGCCTACCGATTACACAATGCCCCTCATCTTAAGGAATGCTGGCTGTCTTGACTCTTTCAAGCAGTACTCAATATACCCACGAGGAGGGGCTACAATGTCCCATTTCAAGTCACATAGTGAAGTAGCTTCCTTCAAGTAAATTTGCTCAAGGGACAAAACAAATTGATCATACCATTTGAAATAAGGCTATTGCTGCTGTGCCTCCTGGAAGAAGGTGATAACTCCATGCTACAGACCTTGTATTAGTTATGCTTTGAATGATTTCCCTTTCCCTGCTGCTGAGCAAAGCCAATGTTCACACTTGTTAATTTTTCTCTTGTTTAATATGGATGTTAAAGTGGCAAAGATTTCAGTGCTTCCTCATTTATTAAAGTTCTTTTTTATGATCAGGTCGGCTTCCCCCTTTCCTTTTTTGTCTTTACGTAAACATTAACTCATTCTTTGCTCTCATTCTCTAACTTATTTGGTTTCAGCCCCTCTGACTAGCTCTTTTCCCATATACCTGCCTATTATTTATATCCCTCATGTCCTTCAGCAATATGACTAAGTGAGGTCCATTAATTTAAGTGGGTCTGCTCTGAGTAAAACTTCATTGCATACCACTGAACTCATGTTTTACACTGGGTTAGCCTGTGCAAGTGACAAGGTTTGTGTGAGGAAAATATAGGCATCATTTCAAACCATCAGATAGAATCATAGGAAGCTGCCCTATACTGCACCAGACCATTGGTCCATTTAGGGCAGTGTTGTGTACACCAGGGATTCCCAAACTGTGGTCCATAAGCTTCGTTCAGGTGGCCTTCGGTGCCATCTGTGGATTTGTGGTTGAAGATGGGAGAAAGCACATCCACCATACTAAATATTCATTTGGATTTTTAAATGTGTTTTTATTGCTTCTTTTATTTCTCATGTTGCATTTTGTTATATTGCAGTTTAAATTCTATGGAATCCACATTGTAATATAATAAAACACAATGTATAATAATTAAAAAGAAGCAATTTAAAAAAAAAAACACAATTAAAATCATCCAGGGTAGTGCATTACAACTGCTACAAAGGGACAGAAAAATAATTAAGTGGTCAACCAAGGCCCTCAGCAATGTTCAAGTGGGCCATGGAGGAAAGGGTTTGGGAACCATTGGTCTACTCTGATTGGCAATGGCTCTCCAGAAAGGGATCTCTCCCTAGCCACACCTGGAGATGCCAGGGATTGAACCTGGGACCTTCTGCATTCAAACCAGGTGCTCTGCCATTGGGCTACAGCCCTTCACAAGCAGATGAACAGTGCATGGAGCTTTGAACCGAATTAACATCCATAAAGTCAAGCGTAATGTAACTGATGAGATATGGGGGACAATTCTATATGAATGTTTCTTCAAAAAGGGGAACAGACTTGCCCTTGGCTCATCAGTAATTGTTATTCCAGAAAGCATTGTGGTCCCAAGGCAAGGCCAGTTACAAGCAGCACATGTGTCTAGCAGAAAGCGCACCCACACTAGCATCAACAAATGCACTCAACAATGGAATCAGATAAGCAATGGGTTGCAAATGTATTTGTGTCCAGATATCTCCCCACCTGTGTCTACAGCAGCTATATGTGTGGTGGTGACAAATGCCCTTTCCTGTACGCTGCTTCTTCAAGGTGTGCCCTGTTGAGGCATTGTTCTCGTCACGTGATGAATGCGAATATGTATTAGAGCTGCTACCTAGAGCTGTATCTAAATCTTCTCTATATTTAAGTATCCTTTTGTGCCAGTCACTCCTAGCTTTTATTTGCTTGTTTACTCTGCCACAAGACAAAATGAAATGTTTGGCATTCCTCCATTTTTTCCATATCAGATCCTTGGCTCCTTGGGTACAGGGCGGGCTCTCAAAGCATAAATATTGTAGCATTTTATAGAGAAACGGGTAACATTCACTTCTGGGAAAATGCAGAATCTTTAGCGATTCATTCTTTTTGTTTACTACTGCTTAAGATGTTGTTTGCATCCTTTCTGAAACACTGAGCCAAATCAATGTCTACCTCAAAACAAAGAAGACTAAAATCAGGATAATGAGCGGCGCAGCCCTCAATCTGCTGAAACACTTTCACAGTTCCCTAGATAGATAGATATTCCTGTCTATTGAGAAATATACTAGACGAGGAAGAGGCTCATTCCCGTATGTCAAAAGGAAGTGAAAAATCATAAGAAAGCTGCAAAGAAACAACCTGTGCTGGCTCAGTAGATATTGCTGCCTAAGGCAACCTGTGCTGGGTCATCATCAGAGTCAGCTCAATGCATTTTGCTGCCCGAGGCAAAGGACAAGATGCCGTGCACCCCCTGAGGCATACACGGAAGCCAGTAGGATTGACAGTTTAATCTTATTCCAATACTGGTGAAAGGAAAGTATTCTCCACTGCCCTTGAGGGCAGCCAGCTAGCTGAGGGGGTTACAGGGCCACATGGCACTCACAGCTCTGTCCCGCCCCCTCCCCACCGCTCAGCATTTGCTACCTGAGGCAACTGCTTCACCATGTTTCATCAGAGGGCCGGCCTTGAACATCGCTATACTGTAGGCCAAGATTTCAGCTCCCAGTGGTCCAGGGCTGTGTGTGTTGAGCTTGCAAATACACCCAGCTCTTCTGGTATATTCATGATATTTTATGGGAAGGGATTCATAAAACGGAATTAGATAAATGAATGGAGAAATGCCCTTGTCTTTATAATTTTATCTGGATGGTGGCAATCATTTATAGTTTAACAGAGCCATAATATTGTAGTGTATCTAGTAACAGTACCTCACTGGATATTCTGTGTGGTTGGTCATATAAATTTAGATATCATTTTCTGCCAGCTATCTTGCAATCTATAATTAAGTTCAAGTGGGAGTTTAGATCAATAAAAATAATATCCTGAAAAGCACATTCATAGTCAGTGTGGCTATTCTACCAAGCCATGATAACTGGTGTGCAGCCCATTTTTAACAAATCCCTTCAGCTGTCATCATTTTTTAAAAAAAGATTATATGGCTTTGTTGCTGACCATTTGGTTTTAAGCAAATAAATGACTGACTGATTAATAAAATGGCAAGAATGAAAGACTTATTCATCTTGTGCGTTGCATCACAGGTACCTCTGAGATGCATTAGAAAATACTTGGAATTCAGAGGCTTAATTTAAGAAGAGGCTCCTTAGTGCCAAGATTTCTCATTCTGGGCTTCCGTTGCTGCTACTTTTAGTTCCAATTGCTTCTGTTGTGCAGTAAATGGTACAAACTAAAAAGTAATACATCAAACACTGTTTATTGTTTGCAAATCAAAGATATTGCTACATGAGATGGAAATATTCCTAAAATGCAAAAATAAACAACACACCAAAACAAACCCCAAACCCCAAATTCAAAACAATTATTAAAATATTCCCTCAAGATGGATTTCATTGTAGATGAAAGGGCACTGCTACAAAACTCTCTGGGAAACATTGTGATATCAAGCAAAAATGTTAACATGGAGTCTCAGAATATTTTCCTCAACATCTCAAGATGAGATGGATCAGGCCGTCTTGTCCAGCATCCTGATCTCACAGTGACTAACAATATGCCTATGGGAAGCCTGAACACAGGACCTGAGCACAACAGCTCCCTCCCCTCCTGCAGTATTGCTGAGCTACTTAATAAGTAAAGTTGAAAAAAATGGATTTGCAATTGGTTTTAATATCCTAATCAGTGCCTTACTTTGTTTGGGACAACTTTGGAAATCACCAGAAACACACACATCAGTAACAGAATGGTTAAAAGGGAACTCTAGAAATGGGAGAGCTGGACACTGGGTTTTTGGAGAATACTGGCCAAATTCATTTCATATTGAACCCAAAGTGTTGGCTTTAGTATTTGGTAAAAATTTGGGGTGCCTAAGATCCATTTTTGGGGGAAGTACTCTTTGCTGAGAGAGCCCCAGCAGACATTTAAAATGACAAAATATGCAGCAAATAAAGCATGGAAATATAGGCTATTAGACCTGTAAAATATCTCCTTCTAAGTCACTTCCAAAGCTCCCCGCTTCCCTTAGCATAGAAAGAGACCACACATTTGGTAAGTTAAAAATGTTTTACTTACAAACTCTTCAAAGATCAGGTTCATGTGCTTTCCCACACAGCAGCAAGAAAAGACAGGCAGCAGAACTTAGGTTAAAGTAGTAAATGCTTCTAAAAAGATTTATATAAAATGTATAAAAACACAAAGATGGCTTACTAAAGCCACATGGTCTAAGCTTGGACATTCAGCTTAGACATCCTTACTGGCTGTATTCACATGGTTGGGGAGAAAGAGCTTGGTAGCCCTTCCTCCCAAGGTGAGGGGGTGTGACCTAGCTAAGCATGGCAGGACAGCTTACTCTATGGTCTTAACTCCTTCATGCATTAATTAGAATTAAGCATGTTGGTTATATGAGGCTCGATATATCTCACACAAACACCTCTGATTCCTGGGATCTCTTTCCTCCCCCACCACAGTTTTTCAGAACACATTGAAGTGGGGAAGCAGAGTGTGGGGAGCAGGGGAGGCTCTCAGAAAGCACCATGGTGGGAATCTCACACCCTGAACTCAACTGTCACACATACTTGCAGTAGAAATCTCTGTGCAACCCTCCTATTGCAAATCTGTTGTGTGGTTACCCCACTCATAATTAAATAGGCAGAGCTTTCTTGTTATGAAACGATATTAAAGCAGAAAGAGCTGTCTTTTCACAAGGATCACAGCTAAAGCTACAAAACTACTGGAGGGCTATGAAAAATTATATTCAAAGCTTCCCCCCCCCCCAGCCACTAGAAAAACTCAGTTCCAGCACCTCTCAGGTGGGCGCCATTGCCATTGTAAGAGAACAAGGGAGGCGTTCACGGTGAGTTCTGGCACCTCTTTTTCTAAAAAAATAGCACTGATTATATTTTATATCCATTGTGATTTCATAATTAATAGAGAAACAAGATTCAGACTGAAAGCATTTGTAGAAAGTGATGTGAAATATACTCGGAGTCGAGTGTGAATTTCATGCTCTTTATTCAGCTTGTAGTAGCAAAAGAAGAATAAGAAGAAGAATGTCTGTTTCCCCAAAACGTCTGCTATATATACATTATTTACACAATGAGCCCCACGTGTTTGGCTAATTCCGGGCTACTCCTGTAGGCCAATCAGGTTGCAGATTCACTCCCTCCAGGAGCCTGATTGGCTGCTCTTGCAGGCCAATCAGGTAGCTGATTCACTTCCACCTGGAGCTGGATTGGGTGGCTCCTGCGGACCAACCAGACTGCTGCATTATTGTTCTAGGACCAATCAGACTGTGGAATTCTGGATCCTATTGTTCTAGGATTCAGCTCAGTACATAACATGATGGTTACTAATGCACATTGCTTCAACAACTTGCTAGCCTTCTTTGGCCATTCTGTCTGTTATCTGGCTACAACCGCAGAACCTTTCTCATTTATCCTGAAGACACAAGAGTGAGCTAGGAATCCTTTCCGCATTTCTTACAACATCAGAGCATCGGAAACTCTTGAAATTCTACAGTGCCATTTTCAGGGCACTCCGCTGTGCAATCATTTAAATATATTGTTCAAATTTTAGTTAATGTATGTCAAAATCTCACCCTACAGGCCAGCTGTGCCCAGCTGATGAACAAATACTCCTCTCATAGGGCTTTTCACAGTACAATATGTTAGCAGCTGCTACACATTGAGACAGCTATTCCATCCATGCTTTGCATATAAAACAAGTTGAAAAAGGAAGTAGCATTTTTCATCAAAGTCCTTATGAAAATCACAAAATCTATGCCCATGTCTTAGACTGCTGCACATCTCACCAGATGTGACATTATTGCACAGCAAAGAGGCCATAGCCAGTTATTAAAGCTGAAGGGCTGCTATTGCATTACACATGTTTGAGAAGCTACACTTTTGGGGAGAGCCATTTCTCTGCTGTTTAGGCCTATAATCACCGCAAGTTGACTTGCTGCTTTGCTTGGTTTTGTTCCAATCTTTTTTCCTTTAAAGAGGTTTCTCTCCAGGTTTCTTTGATTTGTCTGTCTGCTGCATGATATCCTGCCCTTCATCATGCGGGGATCCCAGGCTGGTTTGCAACAAAACCAAAATGCACAACAACAACAATTCAATAGTGAAATACATTTACAACCAGCTCTTGCATCCCACCTGCAACATTATTAAAACACAAATATGAAAAAGAAATTTATGGAGTGATATCTGATGTTAGTGATTCTCAGGGTAGACCCACTGAAAGCAATGGACCACTAAACTGGATATCACCCAATAGATACAAACGTTTCAAAAACAAAAACCCCAAAGCCCCAGAGTGAAATTCAACATTGCACTAACTTAAAGTTGCTTTGTGGTGGACTAGCTGTGCTAGCAAATTGGTTTGTGCTAGCCGAAGGCTGAGGGTGTGAGTAACAGCTCCCAGCTGGTTGTGCAACCGAATGCTTTGAAATAAATTATGCCCAATCATGTGTTGTGGTGCCTTCAATGCTTCCTTGTTGTACAAAGGGGTTGCACAGCAAGATTCCACTGGCACAACTATTGTGCTGGTTTTCACTTTGTGCAGCCACGTTTTTCATTCTTATGCTAGCACAACAACCTCTCTGCTGGAAGTTCAAGAACCACAGTCTCCTCCTTCACCCACCAAAGACCAAAAAATACCCCCATTTTACACCTTTCCACATGAGCGCACTCATCCCATCTCCTGCTAGGCTGTAGACCAGCTCCTCGTTGTTCCTTTGCAAGCAAGGCCCACTGTGCAAATCCGCTGATTAGTGCTAACAGTGAGTCCCATCAGAAACTCCCTAGTGCAACTGAATGTGTGTACACACACATTTATTTGCATATTATTATTATTTGGGGGGGGGGAGGAATGCAAGTTTCTAGCAATCACCTGCACACATATACTCATGAACATACACACATCTCCCCACCTAACATGGGTATAGAGATAAATTTAAATAATGAGATTAACTGTAAAATAAGCACAGTGGCCATTTACAAAGCAGTGCTGATGATAATAGGAACATCCTGGCAGATGTGCAGAACGGACAGTGGTAGTGGAATTTTTAAAATCTCGGTTTAGTCATGTAATCATCCAGTATGCAACTCAGCACAGTATCATCCTGCCAAGCGGTAAGGGGAATTTTTTCTATGTATCAGGTGCAGATGGATCAGGCGTTTTCTGTACTCACTTCCCATATAAATATGGCATGGATTCCTCCTTGCATTCTAATTTTTGTCCATTTTTGTCTATCTTCACCACCACCACCAATATTGTTCCAGAAGAACTCCTGGAATTGTAACAACCCTGACACTGATTTCTCTATGCACGCCCTACTAATTATTATTATTATTATTATTATTATTATTATTATTATTAAGCCATCCAATTTTTTAAGCAAACAAAGCCAACAAGAGTTCCTTTCTAACTTTCTTTTGCAGGCCTTGTAAATGAAGATGCTTTCCCCCAGCAATGAGAAACCATTGTTTCACACAGAAATAATGGCATGTCGTTAGAAAAGAGCATCTTCCTGCCAGCCTGTAAATGCTAAGGCATTACTTTAGAATAATAAGATGGTTATCACTCATATTGCTGTACGCGTAACCAAGCAGAGCATAATGACAGTTACAAAATCTGAAACCACAGCGTTGCAAATGATCCTACTGAATTCAAGGAGAGGCTCTTGTGAGTAACTGGGTTTTGAGTACTCAAATCCGGATTATGATTTGGAGCAGCATGCCTACCTTGTGATATTTTTGCGTGTCTCACGTTCTTACTGATTCTTACCCATTTGTTGTTTTCCGTTCTTGAAAGACTTAATGAGGAGATTTTATTTTTATTTTTTGGACTGAAAGACAGCAAATGGGAGAAATCACCATTGGGGAAATGCAGGGGTAGATTTTTGTTTTCGTTTTTGCAATTATGAAAAAGAAAATTCCATTCTAGCAGTGCAATACTGGGCATGTGCACCCAGAGGTAAGTTCCCCTATGTCTAATGGGGCTTACTTCAGAGTAGATGTCTTCAGAATTAGAGGAGAGTTGACTAACCCATGGCCCTCCCAATATTGTTTTGATTCCAGTTCCCATCAGCCCCAGCCAGCATGGTCCATGATCAGGGATGATGGAAGCTGTAGCCTGACAGTATCTGGATGGAGCCACCCATTGGTTACAGTTTTTTATTTCTAAGCTGTGACACATTGAGGTTTGTTTTCCAAATTTAAGCATGCAATTCAGGGTGCAGCTTAAAAACAAACAAAACCTAAATGTATGTTTTGCTCATTAAATGCAAAGTTTGCTTGGTTTGAGGGCACGAGCCTATGTCTAGATTTATATTTGATCATTCTGAATTCATAAAGAAGTTTTCCAAGTAGGCATCATTCTAAACCATCCACATGGCCAGTGCTCAGGGATTATGGGGGCTGCAGTTCTCAACATCTGAAAAGCACCAGGTTTGGTAAGCATTTTTGAAGGCATTTAACCTGGGACCTTTGCACAGAATTTGGTCTGAATATATATTCCAGGCTTAGGACTTCGTGTCTCATTAGAAAGGACATTAGGTATAATTCCCAAGGTAGTTGAGCTTTAGCAGTTTACATGCTGTAACTCTGGATGAAATTGACTAGCTGTATTGGCATCTACAGAATACACACAGTGTATGATTTCCCCAAAAGATAATAATTGACCTGGGCATGTCAGTTACTATTCAAGGCCGTTTCACAAATATGCCACTTAAAATGAGCCTTCCGTGTGTTGGAAGTAAAAAATGGCATGTTGGAATTGGGAAGTTTTTTAATGTGAGAAAATTTAAGCTACTTCCCCCCTCCCTTCTTGTTTCCTTCCTCCTCACACAAAACTAAATATAGGATTAATCATGCCATTGTTCCACTGTCAATCAATTATCCCGAGCTTGCTCTCATTCTACCCCTTTAAGCATTTATTGGAGTAAGAAAACCAAATAAGGGCTGTACTTGGGAGTAGTGAACAACAGAGATTATCATTAGACAAGAAAAAAAACAAACTGCTGCCATTGTCTGTACTGTAAGCAAAAGGGAATATTTAGCAGTATCTATGGACACGGGTGGTGCTGTGGGTTAAACCACAGAGCCTAGGGCTTGCTGATCAGAAGGTCGGTGGTTCGAATCCCTGCCACAGGGTGAGCTCCCGTTGCTCGGTCCCAGCTCCTGCCAACCTAGCAGTTCAAAAGCACATCAAACTGCAAGTAGATAAATAGGTACCACTCCGGCGGAAAGGTCAATGGCATTTCCGTGCGCTGCTCTAGTTCACCAGAAGCGGCTTTGTCATGCTGGCCACATGACCCGGAAGCTGTACACCAGCTCCCTTGGCCAGTAACACGAGATGAGCACCGCAACCCCAGAGTCGGACATGACTGGACCTAATGGTCAGGGGTCCCTTTACCTTCACCTTTATAGACAGCAGTGAAATTGGCCTGAAAATATCTTCCCTAGAAATGAAGTGGTTAATGGTTATGAGAGGTGGACTCCAGAACACTTTGCAGAGGTGATTATGCCGCCATTCACGTTAGCTGACTTCTCCGCCTCTGATCCAAGGGCAGTTTTCTGTTTTGCATGCAGGAACCAACAGAAACATTTATTTTTCTCATTTTAGAAGCCTGGATTCTCGTCAGTCGCATACCTTGTATTTAATGTATTTGCTGGTTTGTGATAGAAAGGAGCAATTCTGTATAACCAGCCCAGTGGAGAATTTTTGCTGAATATAGAGTGCAGGACACACCTTTCCATAGGAGTTGTTCCAAAATCAGGGGGGTAAATGAATGGTTATACTCCTATCCCCATGCTAGGGTCCCAGTCTGGATCAGGCCACTCGTGCTAGACAATCAATATAAATAAACCTTTCAGTTAAAAGGCACAACTAAGTAGCCAATGAAATGTGTAGTTTGACCCTATCTTGGACGTTCCTGGCCAGGCTGATTATTGAAACCAGGACTCGGGTGACAGGGCCATGTTTTGTACCCATTTAAAATCTGCAAGTCAATTTCAGCAATTAACAGCCTGCACGCCAGATACCTAATGCAGGAGCTGCCTTTCTGAATGCCAAGTCTGAGGAATGCAGACTGCGAAGGTGCAAAATTGGCGCATGAGCTTGTCATCTCCTTGATTTAAATTGCAAGCTGAAGAGGATATTCAGGTGTAAGGGCCATCCTCAAAACGCATTTGCATATTGTTATCTAGGTAAATTTGTCAAATTGGAAGTCTGAGCAATTAAAACTTCCGCAGCAGCATTATAGACAACAAATCTGGCTGGGTGACATTAGGCAGCACACACAAGGGTGATTATCCACCCCCACCCCCACCCCCATTTAAGGCGATTGGTTCCTCAGTTCTCAATGTTGTTATTATTTAGCATTCTTGTTATTTATTTATTTATTTATTTAAAAGAGAGAGAGAGAGAGAGAGAGAGAGAGAGAATGACTTACAGACATGTCTTAAAAGCAGTTGACAACACAAGAAACAACTGCAAATAGGGTTTAAAACAACACAAAATACAGTCGTACCTTGGAATCTATTCTGAAAGTCTGTTCGACTTCCAAGACGTTCGAAAACCAAAGCGTGGCTTCTGATAGGCTGCAGGAAACTCCTGCAGTCAATCGGAAGCCGCGGAAGCCCTGTCGGACGTTCGGCTTCCAAAAATAGTTCGCAGGCTGGAACAGTCACTTCCAGATTTGCGGCGTTCGGGAGCCAAAACTTTTGAGAACTAAGCTGTTCAAAAACCAAGGTACGACTGTACCCATTCACCTGAGGCTCTGGCAGAGCAGTGTTTGTTCCACAGCATGGCCACGGCTGGTTCCGGGAGGCCACCATCTTCCTACATGGCCAGGGGATGGCTGGTCATTTGATGCCACTCTCCTCCATCCATGCCAGACCCACCATGCAGGGCAGGCCTCACCCGTGTGGCCAGTCAGAGTAGGGGCCCGGGAGCTGGGCCCGGGAGGGTGGCCATGGGCAGGATCTCTTTGCTGAGCATGGTGGGATTTACCACCCACCCTGTTAGGGGGCCCACTCATTGGGGGAGTGAGCAAGGACCTTGCTGTGGATGAAGCAATCCCTGTATTCAGGCCCAGGGAGGAATTTTCTCCTGAAAGCAAACTGGCCAGCTTGCAAGTTTTCACCTACCTCATAGCAACAGGTAGATAAGGCATTGGGCTTGATCCATAATCGTTAAAGGGGTCCAGAATGGGTCACTCTGTCCAGGAGTCCACACAGGGACAGATGGGCCAATACTCCTCTCCCACTGGCGGCCTGTGTGGGGTCATGGCACCAGATCCATGTCAGGGGTGACTCCCTAGCACAATGTCGACCCCACTGGGAAGCCCACATATCAGTCACCCCATCAACATGGGTGGGGGAACCTACATCAGCCACCATTGCACTCACTCACAGACAGAAACTCTTTGCACCTGTTCTCTACTCAGAACAGATGAGACAGCAGGCACCAAAAAAAAGGCACCCAATGAAATGTGGGCATGCCTAAGACAGTGTGTTCATTGTGCAAGAAGCTGAGCCAGTGCAAACAAAAGCTAAGCAGGAAGAGTCTCTCGTACACTGGGATTTTTAGGGAATATTTATTGAGAGTTTTCATGGACACTGGTGGGCACAGTGGCACTTGTAGGTGCCATGTTGGCAATCCCTTGGGGGCATGAACTGGCCCTCAGCAAAATAAAAGTAGGATCACTGGGGAAACAGCTGCTAGTAAGCCAGCTAATATTCTGGTACTCCCATCAACATAATAGAAAACAAAGTAATTTTATTTTAACAGCAGACAGGAGCAGGGAACCTCAGAATTCAGGAATAAGGGTAAACTAGGTTTGGATGGAAAAGACAAGTGATCCCAGGTGCTATTTTCCTTTCATGAATTCATCCAGCACAAAGAATGCCCAACTTTGAAAGGATTTAGCTCCCATCACATTACCATTGTAATTATTACACAGAAGCCAGCGAGTCTCCAAACCTTCCATTTGATGCATTGTTTCTTGGAATAGGTTGCGGTTAAGTTTATCAGATGCAACTCAGCTGAGATGTAAATTCAGGCAGCCTGCTGACTAAAAGCCAAAATGCTATAACTTAATTGAAAAAGGATTATAATTATGAAACAATAAAGAGGGAGAGATGATAATGATTACAGAGTATCAGGTTATTGGTAATGATACCCCCAAATTTTCAAGGTGTACCAATCTACCTTATCTTCCGCCTACTGCTGTCACTTCTCCTAATAGGCAAGCCAACTCGCTAATTAGGACATGTCTGTATGTGTGTCTAGTATATGTAATTGCTAGCCAGAAGTGATAATTGTGTAATTGGAAAATGGAAGTGAGACCAAGCAGAGAAGGCTTAGGGCCAAGCAAGAAGCAATGTTATTAACTTCTCTAGCCCTGGCATTCATGATTCCCACCCAGCCCCACCAGCATGTGAAAGAGGTGAGAAAGATCAGGACCATGTCTTTCATCCTTTGCTCCTGTCATCATCCTGATTCAGATTTGCTGGCTACTGATGCCATTGGGAGCTTTCCTTCCCTTGCAAATACCGGTAGGTAGTGCATGACCCCTGGATTGAGGTCAGGACCACAGTTGGGGAAAGAGGTTAAAGCGCCCTTCCCCCATGCCATAGTCCTAATCCAGTTCAGCACCACCCCTTGCACTCACTATTTATGGGGAAATAATCATGCATGTCTAATTTGTTGTAATAGACCATAGGTCGACCATGGGCATCCGAGAGCATAAAAACGACACCAATCATCTAGAAGCCAACATCAGACTTAATATAATAATCTCCATTGGAAGCCATTTGGAATTGCTAGGTCTTCAAAGCCTTTCTGAAGTTTGGAAGTGACAGAGGCAACCACACATCCCTGGGAGCGAGTTCTATGGATTAGTTTCTACAGATTTAGGACTACAAATGCCATTATGTGGTGCAAGAGCTAGGGAAACATGCACGTACAACCCCCTCTCGCTCCCAAAGGTCTGCAATACAAAATATATTCTATAGATCCTTTATGACTTAGTGCAAACCAAAATTCAAAATGGGGAAATCCATGCCACAGAAATCCATTCTTCAAATCCACAGACTTGCACCATCAGGGGAAATTGTGCCAAAGATGTTTTCATATGCTATGGAACACTTACCTGTATTAAATATAATGGCTTTCCATTTGGTAAAAGCTTAAACGTTTTCAATCTTTCCAATGGTACAAATTTAATAGCTGCCTAAATTTTAACATTTAAGTTTGCAAGCTAGAAGCACACAACATTTTGCAGGATTTGGAACATACAATTCTGTTGAAAATCATGTAGAGAGTGGCCCACGTACCTTGAGGGGTTTTTTTTTGTTTATCACCGTAAAGATTCAGGATTGATGAGAAATCCTGACACCATTAGATAGCAAACTTGGTGGTCAGAACGTGCACTTTGAATTCCATTCTTAAGCAGAGAATCAATTTTCTCTTTCCTCTGGCTCATAAAAATAGAATTGTTTTACCACTACAGTGCCCGATGGCACAATTCCATTTTGTTTTGTGCTATACAAACAGAATTTATCCATGTCCCAAAGATATCACAATCCAATTATAAACAGTGTTGACAGGATAGTTATTACCAGCCTCATACCCATAAATTGCTGCTGTAAGTCAGAGCAAGAGAATTGATTCTAAACATTCTAAATCTGTGCAGCAAATGTTCAAACAAAGCTTAAGCCTGCTTCCCATACTGCTGCTACTACTACTATTACTACTACTAATGCATACTCCTGTGGGGGCATAAAATTGGGGCATGAAAGAAAGTGGGGTTTTAAACCACCACTTTTTCTTTCTTTTTCCCTTCTCACAGGCCCTCCAAGTGCCCCTATTTTCCAGGGACGTCCCTGATTTAGAGAAGCCGTCCCAGTTTCTGATCTGATCCCAGAATGTCCCACTTTTCCTTAGGATGTCCCTATTTTCATTGATGTTGGAGGGTATGGAGTTATCCGACCCCCCGAACCATTTAAAGGCAATTCTGTATAGGGAAGCGCTTTTAATGTTTAATGTTTTATTATGTTTTTATATATGTTGGAAGCCGCCCAGAGTGGCTGAGGCAACCGAGTAACACGTGTAAGTAACATGGCTGGGGCAACCGAGTAACATGAATAGTAAAATTATCATTATGGAATGGGACGTCCCTATTTCCATTGGAGAAATGTTGGAGGGTACGTTCTCACTAGAAGGACAGATCCTGAAGTTGAGGCTCCAGTACTTTGGCCACCTCATGAGAAGGGAAGACTCCCTAGAAAAGACCCTGATGTTGGGAAAGATGGAGGGCACAAGGAGAAGGGGACGACAGAGGATGAGATGGTTGGACAGTGTTCTCGAAGCGACTGGCATGAGTTTGGCCAAACTGCGAGAGGCAGTGAAGGATAGGGGTGCCTGGCGTGCTCTGGTCCATGGGGTCACGAAGAGTCGGACACGACTGAACGACTGAACAACAACAACAACAACTGCTACCCTACCCTATGCTTGGGCCCTGAGTATGATCAGCAGGTATAGGCAGCCCCCTATTTATGTAAGAGTTTTGTTCCGATGCACGACACACACATCAGTGAAATAACGTATAATTGAAACCCATTGCAAAAGCCTGGCATGCTCTGGTCAACCATGGGGTCACGAAGAGTCGGGCACGACTGAACGACTGAACAACAACAACATGTTCTCACTATACTCAGACTTCTCCCTAGGCTGATCTACACTCATGGCTTTTAACCTAATGAGTCCCACCAGTGCAAGACCTCTGCAAAGACTTCCAGTTGCTCAGCCGGCCTTTCTCCTCTCTCCTCCACATGTGTGTTCCCAAAAACTGGCACACAGGGGAAGGAGCGTGGATCATTCTGTAAAACAAGCTACAATGGTTGAGCAGATGGAACTTTTATCATAGTGCAGCTTTGAATGCCACCATAGGTTTTGCCTATCCCAAAGATACATTAATTATCCAGAATACCAAAGATAAGTTCAGCTCTGCGTTGAAAGACAGGGATAAATTTGTGGCTAATTATATGGCCGTCTTTGCAATGCAAGTGCAGAAAATAAAACTTCAGGTTGTCACTCTAAAGGCTCTTTAAAATCTCTGACAGCGCCATTATAATAACCGCAAAGCTTTGATAGAATGAAGATGATCACCAATTAAGTGCATAAAAGCGCGTTGCTTTTTAAGGGATCTGACGCAATGTCTAGAGCATTTTTATTCCTGCTGAAACCAACCCTGATTGAAACCAAAATGGCTTGCATCTTGTGTAAAAATTGCCATCCTTGGGGTTTAATTGCTAGGCACGCTTGATTGCATTAATACACAGCTCATTTATTGAAACACAAGTAGAATATTATGAGTGTTTAATCAGGAAGCATTGTGATGAGTCAATGTGTAAACACTAACACAAATCCTCCAAACATCTAGCTAATACTAATCGAAAAGCACATACTTCGGGTCGCTGCATCCGATCTTTGAAACTAAGGCCCCAACTGCACTATGCATTTAAATCCTGGAAATTGTAATTTGTTAAGGCTGCTGGTAGGACACCTCCTCACAGAGCTAGAATTCTCAGAGTTGTTAAATATCCAACCCCCTCTTTCATGGAATGCTGGGAACTGTAGCTTTATCAGGGACATGGGGACTCCTGACAACTCGAGGCCCCCCTTAACAAACTACAGTTCCCAAGATTCTTTGGAGTAAGCCACAGCTGTTTAAAGTGGTAATATACGGCTTTAAAGGTATGGTGCAGATATGGGCTTGGAGTCCAGATGAGGTAGCCATTAAGTCTGTATAGCAAGCATTGATAGCATGCTAAGCAACAATGCCACACCAGCCATCAATACAGATTTAGTCCTGACTTCAGCAGATAAAGGATTTTCACTCAGCATTTAACTACAGATTCTTTATTTATTATTCCGAAATCATTTGCCTGCAAATGTTTCTGCTACAAGTCAACAGAAATGCCATTCTGGCAACTGACCACAAATTTGTAGCCTGTGAATCTTATTATTCTTAGACAAATGCACAATCCCAAGCATGACTTGTCTACATTTGGAAACCTGAGTTTAACAACAAAAGGTCTCTTGCTGGTTCTTGGGCCATATTGAAAATAAAAGCACTTTATCTTTTCAAAGCAAATCATACATTTTTTTTACATTGTCATCCTTTTTTTATCTGCCTACTCATGCTATAGTTTAAGGCATGGGGCCCTGCTATTAACAATATTGTAACACCAGGTATGCTTGTACATATATATGTATTTCACTGAAAACTCAAAGCCTCATATGTACACACAGTGCTATTCAATATTTATTTAAAATATTTTTAGCCCAGATATCAAGTCAAATGACTGCCTAAAGCAGCTTGGAATAATAAAAACTTTCTTTCTTGCAGACTTTCTTTTTTAAGGAAAAAAAATCTCATGAGAATTCATAAACTTTTAGTGAAAATTTTCTTTGAACAAACAATTTTGACTGATGTGTGCGTTTTTGCAAGCCATTTCCCCCAATACAATGCATTTGGGGTACTTTATTTTCATTAATACCTTAATTGTTATGCACACTTTCTCTTAATACTGTATATGCATTTTTGTAACCATAGTTTGGTTTGCAAACTCCGAAGCAAAATTCAGATAAGGGCGAATTTCAAAGGACAGGTGTGTTTCAGCCTGTATATTGTTTCAGAAAGTGCATTTGATTATTCTGCTTCCAATAAGACCTGAATCGAATGTCTTCCCCATCACTAGTCAGTACCACAAGGCTCCACTCTCTTAAACTGTACCAAAGGGCTATGCTTTTCATTTGGAGATGCACATTCCCTTGCTGTAATGCATTGTTGCAAGTATAATGGGAGTCATCACAATATTTCAGTGTGTTCAGAGTGTGGGAGAGAGCATCAGTGGCCTGGTCCAGATGTTTTTAAAAAAAGAAAAGTTACCTCATGAGACTCATGAGCAACAACCAGGAGGAGGCTGCTTTAACCTGATGCTCCATGGCAGCTGCATGCTGTTACTCTGGAGTGACTCACACAACACAGAGAAATATCATGTCAATACAAATCAGTGAGCATAACATGGCGCGAAACAAAGAGTAGCACATTATTCCAGACTATTGAGTCTCTGTCTGGAGGCATCTGGCCAAAGGAACACATTTAAAACTGGACTCCTCATGACAGTCTGACAGTTACAAGTCTCAGAAATTCTGAGATGGTCATTCAAAGTGGGACACGACATTTAAATATTATGTACGAGTGGGCCTGGTGACAAAATGTTGCTGTGTTTAGCCAACACTGTTCAGAGCTGCAGTCCTTTTCAGGCATTGTGGAGAAGGGAGGGAGGGAGGACCCTCTATTTTTCTTCCCCCTTCTCCCAGTAAGAATGACAGGCGAGATACAGGATGTGTATTGTAGCTAATGTTGTGTGTATACCACTTCCCAAACAAGCGGTGGAAGCATGTTGTATGCAGAGCAAGCAGGAGTACACACACAGCCTAAGATTCAACTGCTAGTCCAGTTGGTCTCCGTATGTGGAAAGGGGTCGTCCCACCCTTTGTATCAGAGAGCAACTATGTTAGGCTGGGCCTGCTCACTAGAGGGTGAACAACCTGCTGGGGCTTACTTTGATATTATCTGTGCCTGCTCCTTTCCTCTCAAGGAATCACAGAATGCCAGCCTAACTTGATGCCTAGAGCTTTTATCTCTCTATCTGATATGCCACCCCAAGTTTCTGAACAGTGTAGCTCATTTATGCACTAAAGGGGGTGGCTCTCCCTTTGGCTTTACAGAAAGATAATGTTAGGTGTTCATGTCAGACCACACCTGGAATACAGTGTCCAATTCTGGGAACCACAATTCAGGAAGGATATTGACAAGCTGGAACATGATGCAGAGGAGGGCAACCAAGATGAAGAAGGGTCTGGAAACCAGGCCTTATGAGGAAAAGTTGAAGGAGCTAGGTAGGTTTAGCCTGGAAAAGAGGAGACTGAGAGGAGATATGATAGCCATCTTCAAATATCTCAAGAGCTGTCAAGTGGAAGATGGAGCAAGCTTGTTTTCTTCTCATCTGGAGGGTGGGACTTGAATCAATGGCTTCAAGTTACAAGAAAGGAGATTCTGACTAAAAATCAAGAAGAACTTTCTGACAGCAAGAGCTGTTCGACAGTGGAACAGTCTCCCTTGGAAGGTTGAGGACTCTCCTTCCTTGGAGGTTTTTAAGCAGAGGTTGTGTGGCCACCTGTCATGGATGCTTTAGTTGAGATTCCTGCATTGCAGGGGGTTGGACTAGATGACCCTCTGGGTGTTTTTCTAACTCTATGGTTCTATGATTCTGTTATATCACATAGAAGTTTCCCCAACATGCACACACACACACACTTTTTGTCCTTGCTGAAAGCAGGAAGCAGGAAGAAAACCATGACATGTCAGTCTGTTTGAGACCTTTAGCTTCCAGCTACTACTTGATAACAAAGAGTGATGTTGACATTTTCTGACTGGTGAGGGAGAGTGCTTTTTTATTTAGAATAATAATTTGGTGCCAGGGCTGGCCCAGGATGGTTTGGCAACCTGAGGCAAAAAAAAAAAAAAATGCTTCCCTCGTCCACCGACCGACCTCCTCTGCCACCACCTGAGGAGACTGGATGTGGTCTGGAGAAGTCCTGGTATGCTGAGGTAGGCAGGAGAGAAAAAAGGAGGGCAGAGAAGAGCAAACAACTGGGGCATGGGGGTTGCAGAGGAGTTGGGAGACAACTCCTCTGCAGGAGGAGGTGACCAGCACACTCCTTGGGGGCCCAGCTCTGCCACACCTCCAAGCTGTCCCCAGTCAAGCCCCATGGGTTGGCCAACCCTGCTTGGCACTTTAAAATTGATGTATCTTTCTTAAGGGATTCATTTGCCAAACCACCAAAGCTGAGTAACCCCTTTCCTCCTCTTTCTTAGGCATTTAAATTACTTTCTAAAATACTCTGGCTTCCTTCTAATGTTAGTTAAGAACAGTGGCAGCATCCTGGGAGGACAGAAGGCAGGGAGGCCAACAGTTGGTGGTGCCATAGCCAATGGCAGGCAGAGCCAACTGATTCCCGTTTTGCCGCCATCCTCTTTTCTGAGTCCTGCAAGGAGGAAGCTGATCGCTCTGCACTGGATGTAAGAAGACAGGCAGGTGGGAACTGACTGGGGGCAGACTGAGGTTGCTGGGTCAGTGCCTCATTTGCCCTGATAGATCAGCCTCCATCGGTAAGAGTAGAAGCCCCCATTTCAAATGTTCAGGTATCCAAAGCCCCATTCATTCAAATTAACTGAGGATGATAGAGCACAAGACTCCTAATCTCAGGGTCATGGGTTTGAGCCCCGCTTTGAGCAAACTAGACTAGACGACCCTCACAGCCTCTTCCAATTCTACAGTTCTATGATCTTACAACAGATCTGGTTTTATATAAGTTTAACTATCCGAGATTCCTGAAAGAGTTCTAAGAACTGTGGTGTAGTGAGGGTGCTAAGAATTCTCTGTCAGGCTGAGCATCCTTTGACCGACTATTGCCAAGGTTCCTTGAGGATCCCTGGGAATCTTAAAGCAACCTGTGCTCAATGAACTGCTAAACTACCATTTGGGTCTGTGGGATAAACAGACATGCAGTGTCCTCTGTGTGTTCTCAGTGATTGTAATCTTGTGTAAATAACACTCTGGTTTAACCAAGCTTCTAATAATCCAAACATTTCAGTGTTCTCCTTACAAGTGGGGGCAAAAATACATGGCCACTTTGTCCAGGAAAGTCCAGATGAAAGAGGCTGCATTGTAGCACATGCAAAGAATTTATATCTGTGCAGTTGTAGCTATGATGCAAAGATGAAAGGGGCTTGAGATAAGCAAAATCCAATACGTCAGGGCTATTTAACACTGTATTTCTCTTGTTCAAACAAAAAAAGTCCACTTTTGCAAATCTCAAATATTTACTTTTAGCGCTAAGCATATTTTTCTACATTAAGTCAAATAATCAAAACTATGAGCAAGAACAAAGGACAAACCCGTATTAGCACTTGAAAGCTAATTATGCATCCCTGTTCAGCCCCTGTGTAGTGTCTCAACCGATAAATACACAGGCAGTCCATAGCAAACTAAGCTGGAGAGAAAGAGAAGCAAATTCCAATATGAAAGGTGTAGATCAGGGACATACAGATCCAGGGTCTGGATGTAACCCTCCAGGCTGCTCTATTGGGCTTCAGGATTTGGCCCAAGCCAAGCCCCTCTCCAAACCATTACCTCTCACTGACCCTCCTTCACATCCACTTTTGGGTGCTTTTTGCCTTGTGGCTGGAATGTGTCCTTGAACTGCTGCAATGCTTGCCTGAATCGAGATGTGTTGGGGGGGGTGTGTGTTTCTGTGAAGAACCCTCTGACTTTTGTGGGGCTACAATGCAACTTACTGTACAGAGGTAAGAGTCACATTGCTCCATCCACTTCTGCCACTGGTCCCAACCACTGCTGGCATGTAGTTTCCAGAAAGTTCTAACAGGGGGAAGTTCCCTACCTCTGGTATAGATATTGTGGGATTGTGTGTTAGTTGAATTGCTCAGAAGCAGACCCGAAGCTTAGTGCTGCACTTAGGTAACTTTACACCCAGCTAAAGTTAAGCGGTAATATGCATTACTTCACTTTCTTAAGAATGTGGTCAGCCAGCCCTGCTGCGTTTGGGGGCCTTCCTACTTCTGCTCCAAAGTCCTGCTCTGGCACCATAGCAGAAGCTCCCTTGAATCCTGAGATTGCAGCCACAGATATTACAAACGAAGAGTCCTTCTGTTGTCTGGAGAGGTCACTTCCTGGTTCCCATGGAAAACCCATTTTCAACAGAGCCCACAGCTGTACTGAGGTAGCACCAGGTTTTGAAATTTCGTGCTCCTAACAATTTTGTGCCCAGGGCAACCAGCCCTGTGCCCCTGCAGATGTGACAGGAGGGTGTAATGCCTCGTTGATGATAGGGTTATGCAGATGCACTGTATACATTACAAATGGCCCCACAAATCCTTGTTCCCATTTCTACTGAATGGGAAAAGGGATCATCCTATAAACATCCTTGGCTGCAGGTCAAAATCCCAGCCACTTAGACAACAAAGGTTTGTACCTACTCATGCCAGAATAAAGTGGGTTAGATAGGCAGTCTCAGCTTTAGGTGATATTTCTGAAATAATGTTCAATATAACCTTGCAGTAGACTGCTTGTACCCAAGGAACAGTGAGAGATTTTAGTGAGATGGAAATGGACAGGCAAAACCCATCAGTCAATTTTGCACCTGAAGCAAAAGAACACAAAAATGACACATCTCTCAGTTATTGGCTGAATCTCATTTTGTTAATGATGCAGAGAGGCTGGAGGCAGGCAATGGGAACCCTCTGGGATCTTCCATCCAAAATGTAATGGTTCATATCACGTCTTCATTGTAACTTCAGACTTGCAGGCAATAGTTTCTGTGAGATCCTGGCACAGATAAAACGGATAGCAGGCAGGTCACAGCAAAAAGAAGCAGAAAGTTCTTGCAGAGCCTGTCACCTATCTTCATCATCATCATCACTACTACTATTACATTTATGTCCCATCGTTCTTCCAAGGAGCTCAAAGTACCAGATAGATAGATAGATAGATAGATAGATAGATAGATAGATAGATAGATAGATGAGAGAGGGGGGGAGATGATAGATAGATTAGATTAGATAGATGATAGATAGATAGATAGATAGATAGATAGATAGATAGATAGATAGATAGATAGATAGATAGAGATAGATGAGAGAGAGAGAGAGATGATAGATAGATAGATAGATAGATAGATAGATAGATAGATAGATAGATAGAGATAGATGATAACAGAAATCCCTGCAGACAACCAACCACAGTGCCTGGGGACAGACAGTCAGATCATGTATCCACAGCAGTGACCAGAGGAGAAATGACCACTGGAAGGAGTGCGGAGAGAAGAAATGCCATGGTGCACCCGTAACAGTGAAACAGGACACCTTTATCTGCCCCAGCTGCAACAGAGCATGTCTCCCTCATATCAGTCTCTGCAGCCACAACAGGCACTGTAACTCTCCAACAGTTTGACTTTACCCCTGATGGTGGACTCTTCCATAGTCTCTCGAGGCAGGCAGATGTCAACAACACAGAGGTCATATTTTCTGATACCTTCACTAAGGAGGCCAGGAGAAGCAAGTGATGGGATTCCGGATGTGTGATCAGGATTTGCTCCATAAGAGTGACGTAAATGGAGAACTTTCTTTTTGTCAATGTGGAGAATGAACAGCAGGGCTGAAACGAAATTCTGCCATTTTTTATTTATTTTTTGAAATTCAGTGCATTTTCTAAATATAAATCTGGTGCTGTGATGAAGTTGATGTTTGAAATCCAGAATCAGATTCTGCCTTTAAAATGTGGCGTTCATCTGTTCCGATTGGTAGGGCCCAGGAAGTGGTGCTTCCTCTGCCATGGACTCACCCCTCCTGACCTCTTCAGGATTGCCCTGTTCCTCCATTTTATTTTGTACGGAAAGGTAGGAGATTTGCTACCAATAAACTGCAGAATACCAAATGTCTGCCAAATATTTGTATAACAAGCAGAGACCATCTGAACGTATCTGCAATCAACAGTTGCAGAGGAGATTTTTTGTGTGGATGAATTCATTTCACTGCCATTGTATATGGATAGACACTTCTAGCAGGTAGAGCTCTGAGTAACACAGCAATCAGGTTGTTGGGTTTTTTTTAAGCCTTCCTTCAGAAAGGCATATAATGCTCCAACTGTGATCTGAGCACCCTCCAGTTTCTGCTTATCTGTAAGAGTGGCAAAAACACAGGATGCTTTATTTCCCTTTTCCAGATGTAGAAAATGAGATGATATATAAGTGGGGAATGCTGGCACGCTGGACTTCAATAAAGCCTACTCTCATTTTCCCCCCCTACATCTGGTCTGGAAAGGCAGATAGTGCTCCAGGCATGCCATTCACACACACCAGTTGCTGTTTATCTGTCAGGATGACACAAATATGCAATGAGTTGCTTTCTTTTCCTCAGTGTGAAGAATGAGAAGAACTAAAGCAAATAGTGGTGACAAGAGATTAAGTTCTAGGCCTTAGTGACAAATTAAAAACTAACAAAACAACAGATCCAAATTAGCATCCACCTGAGAGTTTCATAAGAACCATAGAATTGTACCCCGCAGGTAATCTAGTCCACCCCCTGCAATGCAGGAATCCTGCCTAGGGTGGGCTCGAACCACCAACCTTCTGGTTTACAGCCAGACACACTGACCCACTGCACCCACCATGCAGCTTCTTAAGGAACTCAAGTGTAAAACTCAGGCCCTTCAAGTTTCCCTATTTTCTAGGGACATCCCTGATTTAGAGAAGCCACCCCGGGTTTCTGATTTGATCCCGGAATGTCCTGCTTTTCCTTAGGCTGTCCCTATTTTCATCGGAGGAACTGCTGGTGTTCTAGCAAAATTAGGCCACTTGTCCCTAAGTCCAATTTCAGTGTCAACAGTCCAGGAAGCAGTCAATGTATGTTGTTGTTGTTGGTGGTGGTGTTGTTGTTGTTCAGTCGTTCAGTTGTGTCCGACTCTTCATGACCCCATGGACCAGAGCACGCCAGACACGCCTATCTTTCACTGCCTCCCGTAGTTTGGCCAAACTCATGCCAGTCGCTTTGAGAACACTGTCCAACCATCTCATCCTCTGTCGTCCCCTTCTCCTTGTGCCCTCCATCTTTCCCAACATCAGGGTCTTTTCTAGGGAGCCAATGTATAAGCAGCAGGAATTGGGGGGAGGTCATGGAAAGTACAGGCCTTTATTAGCTTAAAGTTTGCTCTGGGAAAATTGATAGAGAGCATTGTCCCCTTGCATGTCTAGTGACCATGCTGGATCAATAAGTACTTGCAAACTGTGAAACTGATCCTTTAGGGCAAGTGCAACCTCCTCTCAGATCAGGTTGAGCATTGCACACTTGGTTGGACAAACCACCTACCAACAACCCCTCCCCCAACCTTGTATGTATCTGGTTTCCTTTTATTAGCATCCATTCAGACCAGTTACTATGCCCAGACACCGATTTAGGACACCCACGGCTTCACTTAAATCTGATGGAAATGAGGGATAAAATCCACACCAAACCTCTAGATAAACTTCATCTGGAAGCTTAACCAGGATTGGCAGGGGGTGAAACTGCTTGCTTATTTATATCATTACTTTGAATGTATTGTCCACCCTTCACCTTAAGGTCCCAGGGTGGATTACAACAATTTTAAAAGCAATCTGAAAGATTTGCGATTTTAAAAAAAATGCAATCTGAAGTGTCAAAGGCGTAAAGAGGTGTATCTTCAGCATTAACTGAAAATGAAGGTGCATGATGTACCTATGTGGGGAGGGAGTTTTATAACTTAGGGTCTGCCACTGAAAATGTCCTTTGCTCCCCGCCCCCGCCGCCTCACCCTTCTGCCCACTGCAGCTAAGGGTGGCAATGGAGCCCAGGGAAAAATGTTGGCAACCACCAATTCTACTTGCCTAACAATATCACATGGCTTCTGCTATTCATTATTTTGCTGACATTCCTTCAGCTCGCCGATGACTGAGCAGCGTCTTATTAATGAAAAATGAACATTGTGGATTCACTAAGCCCTGAAGAGCAACAATCAGCTGCACATATGACAAGGACACTGTTTTGTGGGTATTAATAAAGAGATATTTATGGTACATGTCTACTCCCAGGTTGCTAGTTCATGTGTCAAACAAGTGTACATTAGTCGGAAGTCATTTATACTAGGGGAGATGTTCTGAATCTTAATTAGAACATCTGTGGTACTGAACCATCTTTTGAAAAGTTTCCATGATAATTTAAGGACATAAAAGCTTGGCTAGCCAGCAGCATTTCCATTTGCAGATAGCATGCTATGGCTGCATCACTCAACTGATCTCTCTGCTGTGAACTAGGATAAGAAGTGGGGAAGGGGGTGGGGAGGTCAGTATGGCACAAATGCGGCAGCAGTGACTTCAGCAGTGCATTTGCGCTGTGCCCAACACATTTCACTCTCTTCACCCTAATATACAGCAGCAACTCAGCGGGAGGGAGGTTTGGCCTCAGGTGATTGACAGATGGGGTCCCACCCACTTGTTAAAGTTGGCCCATAGAGCCAAGATCTGGCCTGCTGGGCCAAAAAGGGTTCTCTACACTGGCTGTAAGGTAAAGGTAAAGGTAAAGGTAAAGGGACCCCTGACCATTAGGTCCAGTCGTGTCCAACTCTGGGGTTGCGGCACTCATCTCGCATTACTGGCCGAGGGAGCCGGTGTACAGCTTCTGGGTCACGTGGCCAGCATGACTAAGCCGCTTCTGGTGAACCAGAGCAGCACACAGAAACGCCGTTTACCTTCCCGCTGGAGCAGTACCTATTTATCTACTTGCACTTTGACGTGCTTTCAAACTGCTAGGTGGGCAGGAGCTGGGACCGAGCAAAGGAGCTTACCCCGTCGTGGGGATTCGAACCGCCGACCTTCTGATCAGCAAGCCCTAGGCTCAGTGGTTTAACCCACAGCGCCACCTGCGTCCCACACTGGCTGTAGCGAGACATTATTTTGCATGGTGGTGTCGGTATGTTTCTGGGCAAAGCTATAGCTTATAAGCCAGATGACTGCTTGAGATTAGTTCCTAACATACATGAGTGTATGGTGTGAGAATCATAGAACTGTAGAGTCGGAAGGGACCCTCAGAGTCATCTAGTCCAACCCCCTGCAATTAAGGAATATTTTGCCCCACATGGGACTTGAACCCACAACCCTGAGGTTAAGAGTCTCATGCTCTGCCAACTAAACTATCCTGAGTTCTCAGCCAATGGAACAGAAAGTTGGCAAAGGAAAGATATCTTTGCCATGTGGCTGCCCACCTCAAGGCACAATTGGCCTCCGCTAGCGATGGGTGTGCCTGGTGTGCTCTGGTCCATGGAGTCACAACTGAACGACTTAACAACAACAAAAGCGATGGGTGACTCTGCCCATTTTAGTTTTTTCCATTTCTTGTTTTTCCAAACTTAAATTCAGTTTTGCACATTTCCACATCTGTTTATGATTATTTTTTTAAAAAAGAATGCTCATGAAAACCCACCAGCATTTTAACAAGAATTTGTCATAATAAACACTTTTGGGGAGCAAAACACTTTTAATGTTCTTTCCAGTAATATAAACATGTTTATGTACACTTTATCCTAGCATACACCTTTAAGTACTTAAACGGAAAACTGCACTGCACTGCAAAATTCAGAGAAAGCGAATTTTGAAGGACGACGGCATTCTGGTTCGCATGTTATTTCAGAAGGCACAAATTTGTCCAGTTTGCCTTTAAACGCAAACCGAATCAAATTTCTCCCATATACCTAGCCTCAGCAAACCAAGCTGTTTCCCACCCCAAAATGAAGAAATAGTCCAGTAGGTTCCAAGCCAAGACCAGAGTTGTTTGGGGCTTATAGCAGTACTAGGGTCCTATAAGCCCCCAAGACTCACCTCCAAATCAACCACAGGGTGTGTCCTACACCTCCTTCCCATGCTCCTGGCAGTGGAGATAACCTTAGTGACAACATCAGCAATGGCAACAGGGAGGGTTCAGTGGAGCATCCTGGATTGCTACTAGAGGGCATAGGTTTTCCAGGTCACCAGGTTGCCTCCAGATGTTTTGGACTACAACTCCCAGCAGCTCAGTGATGAAGGATGATGGAAGTCCAAAGCAACAGGAGGGTCACCAGGTTGGATAATGTTTCCTTATGCCATTTCCCTAGTCCAAAGTGCACTGATCACATCAAAATATGTAAGGAAGCACACTTCCCAGGGTGGTATCTTTCCGTGTTAAATTGGCTTTAGGTACCGGTATGTCCTGGCACATTAAATAAATGAACTTCTTGAAAAACCGGCAACTGGAAAAGATCAGCATTGATTCGATAAAGGCCAGAAGTGTGCTTGTTCTGCAAAACGCAAGGTTGATTTTTCTGAAAGACAAACACTGCGAGCATGGTAGCAGCTCAGAACTGTTTGTACATAACTGAGTTGTGATTTCAGAAAATGGGTGTCGGTTTTGTGCTGGAAGTTGAAGAGTTGTCTGTTTATTTGAATAACATCCAGCCAGAACTGGCCCTTGCTTTGGTTCGTTGGTGGCCAGATTTGTTGTCAAGTGTGCCATGAGTGAAGGTCAAAAGATAAGCAAGTGTAATTCCAAGTGCACACTAGGATCCATATACTCGTCACCCTGCTACAGGGTCAAGATCAGGTGACAGAGAGCTTGGGCTCTTCCTGTTCCTGTTCAGAAGTACCACACACACCTGTGTGTCCTTGGGAAAACCTCCATCAGTTCACCCTCTCTACCAGTGCTGAAGGTAATAGCACTCCTATTTAGCAAGAATGTTACTTGCCCCAAAATGGAAAGAAGCAGAAGTCCCAGCAAAAGAAGAATGGATACTAAAACCTTGGGAATATGCAGAGGTGGCAAAACTTACGGGAAGAATAAGAAATCAAGATAACAACCTATTTTACGAAATAATGGGAAAAGGTTTAATGGATATTTACAGATAAATTGTAAACAGATAGAAACATTGGCAGGATTATTGTAATAACCTGCAGTGTCATAAGAGTATATATTTAAAGAAGAAGAATAAATGAGCAAATTCGATTAATTTGGATATGCAGAAGACATTAAAAATACATTTAAGGAACTGCAGAAAGAGGGGGAAGGAAGTCAAGTTTTGAAATATCAAAATGATTGTAAAATTAGTGACATGTATGAAATTAGTGAAATGTATAAACTTGAAAAGTATACGGTAAATAGAATTTCAATGGGGGGGTAGTACACCTATGAAATTGCCAATTTAATGTCCCACAATGACCCCAACATACCATCTCTCTGGAGCATTGCAGGGAATTGCAGTTAAATTTCCCATAATGCCCCACAGCACTGCTACCTCAAGGCACTGTGGGACACTTAACTGTAAATGGCGGCCACATGCTGCTCACCAGATCAGTGTGCCAGGAAAAGAGGAGGTTAGGTCAAGCAACACAAGCACAAACTGGAGTGGAGAACCTAATGGGTGGATCCCAGACATGGCCCTTTAGTTCTTTCTGTCTGGCCCTTGAAACTCACCCCAAGCTTCACTCCTCACACACGCTGGGTGTTTTTGCCTGGCTGATTTTGCTTGAATTCTGATAATGCCAGAATTGTCTGGATGGAGGATGGGAAGGGGTGAGGGCATGTGCATAGAAACTAGCCAACTGTGCAAAGATAAAATGGACATCCATTTCTCCACCCACTTTTGACTCTGGCTCCGCCCCTTGGCATGTGGCCCTCAGCAGGTAACCCAGATGGAAATGTGGCCTATGAGGTGAAAAGAATTTTCTGTCCCTGCCCTGAGCTGGCACTGGACCTACACTTTATGACATCTGTGCTACAGCTTGACCTCCGATGATTTAGTTCAAGCAAAGTTAAACCCTCTTTGGTGATTTGGAAACCAGCTATGCACCTCTCTTAGTTGGTTCTTGCCCACATTAAAAGAGCTACAAGCTTTTTCCCCAAAAAATATATAATTTCCTTCTAAGCCTTAAAAGAGAAAAGAAAGCCAATGTTGTGAGGTGCTTCATACAGTCTGAAAGTGATTCATGTGATTATCCTTTTCATCCTGAGACTGCAAATGATCTCACCGCAATAATGTCATGGAAAAATATTTCAGAAAGTCATCTCAGCATCCTCTGCCAGCTCCTATTTGAACACGGTGGAGGTGGGTTTTAGAACGGATGAGATAAGGTAATGATTTTGCCCAAGGCCTCTGAAGTATCATAGAGTCCAGCTAGGTAATTTCAAGTCCCCTTGGTTAATGTTCAACCATTCAATTGCAGTATCCTCAAATCTTTTTAATCATTATAATAAGAAGTTATGAGTACCGTCAACACATGCTGAATCTCTGGAGCCTCTTGTGCTCTTTTTCTCCGTTACATCTGCAGGTGTGGCTTTGCCTCTAACAGACTGGATGAGAGCCAATAAACCAAAGCTCATTGCTGATAAGGCAGAGACACTTTTAGCACTCCGCTACACAGCTGCAAATAAAATGTTTCAAATGTGTTGTAAAGCGCAATATACAAATGTGACACTAAATGGCGACAGTGAGCTATGCAAAACTCAATGTATTTTTCAAAACTTTTAAAAAGCATTTTCACAGCATTTTTTATATGTATGTAGATTCCAACTTAATGGGGGTTCACTAAACTGGATGGATAGGACACTGCCTGCTCTTGATGGGGTTACACTCCCTCTGAAGGAGCAACTACATGGCTCAAGGGTGCTACTGGATCCATTACTGTTGCTTGAGGCCTCGGTGGCCTTGGTGGTGCAGAGTGCCTTCTATCAGCTTTTCCCAGTGCCCCAGCTGCACCCCTATCTGGACAGGGATAGCCTAACATCTGTGGCCTACGCTCTGGAAACCTCTAGGCTGGGTTACTGCAATGCTTTATACATGGGGCAGCCTCTGAAGATGGTTCAGAAATTTCAGCTGTTGCAAAATTCAATGGTCAGGTTGCTTACCAGAACAAGACAGACTGAGCTCATATTGCCAGTACTGGTCTGACTGCTTTGGCTGCCAATAGTTTCTGGGCCCAATTTAGAGTGCTGGTGCTGACCTATAACATACCCTCGAACATTTCTCCAATGAAAATAGGGACGTCCCATTCCATAATGGTCATTTTACTATTTATACCCCACGCATCTTACTGGGTTGACCCAGCCACTATGGGCAGCTTCCAACATAAATAAAAACATAATAAAACATTAACCATTAAAAGGTTTCCCTCAGGGGTTGGATAGCTCCATACCCTCCAAAACTTCTCCAATGAAAATAGAGACACCCTAAGGAAAAGTGGGACATTCCGGGATCAAATCAGAAACTGGGATGGCTTCTCTAAATCAGAGACGTCCCTGGAAAATAGGGACACTTGGAGGGTCTGCTATGAAGTTTTACATAGCTCAGGACCTCAAAACCTTAAGGACCACCTCTCCCCATACAAAGTGACCCAGACCCTGCACTTGTCATCTGAGGCCCTTCTCTAGGTCCCCACTCCCCAAGAGGTTCAGAGTGTGACAACATGAGAATGGGCTTGAGAATGGACATTTTTAAGACAAAAACTTGGTGCCCAAGTAGCAGCCCAGCAAGATTTCAAAGGTCATTCTGGAACACCATCAGCTGGGTGCCAAGTTCTGGAAGTGCTGGAAGTTTGAATATGCGTTACAGGAAAGAAGCAGTGGACTTGCCATCTGAATGTGTGTCACGGTATCTCCCTTTGCCTGTCCCCAAAAATAAATCACCTGAAGGGGATTTATGGGAATACTTGTGAAGCACTCTTTCAGCCCATTACAAGAAAGCAAATGCTGAAAGAAAATAGCATTCAATCCCCAAAAACTCACACTCTGCATCCCCACAGCCCTCCTGGGCTGTTTCCATTTTTGGCGACTCCAATTAAATGCCCTCCTCAGACACAAAGCTACTTCTCCAAGCTGTCTCCCTTCCCCTGCCCTAAACATTGATGGGTGTGACAATCCAAAGGCTGAAGTGAGATCATCCAAAATGAAGGCCTGTGAGGCTCTTCTGCCTATCATCATATGTCAAGGGCAAAATGACAGCGATAGGCCTGTTCACTGCAATCAATATAGCCGAGCTCATAGCAGACTGAACAACTGGATTTGCATTTTGAAATATCCACTTCTGGCTTTCTGCGAGTTCTCATTGTCTTGTCACTTCACATAATAAATCCATTAACATGAAAAAGGGGGGGGGGGAATGCAACTGCATTTTGTTCCTTTTCTTCCAGGGAGAAAGCTTCATTGTGTGAAGAACAAAGGCAACACACGCAGTCTTGCCTTGTCCACATATACAGAAGCAAGCAAGATGCCTGGAGAATGGTCTGACCTAAAGAGTTGCCAGCTGTCAGGGAAGCAGATGTAAGCTGCTCTGGGCTCCTCTCAACAGAGGATCAGGAGAGTTACATAAACATAGTGTCATTCATTCCAATCAGGCAAAGAAAAGCAAACCCTTAATAAAACCCAAAAGGTATACATTCTGTAACTCATTCCCCCAAACAGCCGTGGCGAAATATGTGCAGAAAAGAGGTTCTGTGTATAGTATCTTTCTTTCTGTCTAACAGACAGAAAGGTGGGATTCCTTGATTTGTTTTTTCGTCATCTGTCCGTCCGTCCCCCCAGCATTCCACAAATGGGTAGCCACTGCAGAAAAGACGTATTTTAAGTTATCAGTGCCCATTTCATTTTACTCTAAGTTATTTTTTTAACCTACCTATTTTTATTTTATTTTTACTCCATTATACACCAGTGTGTTGTAGTGGTTAAAGGTGGGATCCCTAGTTTACTTTATTTCACCAAGTCAGGACATGGGGCAATTCAGGACCAAGGGCCAAATGTGGCCCTCCGGGCCTTTCAAATTGGCTCTTGCAACTTTTCACAGGGCTCACCCCTCCACAGCCACACCCCCTACTGAAACTGCTTCACACTCTCTTTGAGTGTTTTCGGGTGGCTGGAAAGTACATACCCTGATCACATTTCTTGCTTGCCTCAATGAAGCATAGAGAGCAGTGTGTTCGGAAACTAGCCTGTTGTATAAATAATATAACATTTCAATTCATTGCTCTGTTCACTTTTGCCTCTGGTCCTGCACACCACTGGTTTTTGCCTCAAAGGGAATGTGGCCCACAGGCTGAGAAAGGTTGTCCATTCCTGAAATAGGCCCTCATTCCCTCCCCCCGAAAACTCCTGTCTTCCCACTGTGTTCTGTTCTTGGCATTCCATAGTTTTCAAAATTACTTCATCCATTCCTCCTCTGGTTGGTCGTTTTTGCCTTAACTTCCCCATCAAAAATTGTATCGCCAGTTCCCCCCTCGCAAGGTAGCTCACCGTTCCCAGCTGTGGAAGCAGTAGGCACACAGAATCCAGCCATCCCTACTGTACTATTCCCTGTTCCTCAGCTCTATAGAGGCAAAATCACAAATGACATGAGCGAGAGGTCAGATGTGACTAAATAAGGAAGGCCATTCAGGTGGAGCCTAGAAATGGGGGACATGTAGGAGCTAACATATAGATGATTTAACATTGTGAAGCTTGAGCCAAAACAGCCATTATGATGTTATTAAATGGAATTTGCTGGGCATCATGGGACTGTATATCCTGAGTGCTTTGTCCATTTCCACAAGGTTAAACTCCTTTGTTCTGTAAAGCAGGTCTCTTTATTGTCTCGTTATAGGAGCATCATAAAACAGCTTTGCATTGCAGTAAAGAGAGGTCTGGCGGCATGCACCCTCACATCTTTTGGTATCTCAGTTGTGAACTTGGTCTCGGAGGGAAATGGAAATATCTGGGTCTTGAAGCTGACCCCAAATAACCTCCAGTGTAATCCTGGGGACACAGACTTGAGACTGAGCAGCCCAATCGCTTGCTTCAGGAGCACTTGTTCATCTGAAATACACACTTGTTCAGCAGTAATGTAATCTCTACAGCCCCTGTGAGATTCAAAGCTTCGAAATGTTGCCCTGAAAATAAATTGGAGATTTAATAGCAGGGGTACTGCGTGACTGCATTTAAAACTTTCAAGGTGGATTTCAAATCTGAAGTATAACATCTAATTATGCTGAGGGGGCTCTGGAGTTGTACACCTAAAATATTTGACAGATGAGGCATAGCCCAGGATTATGGAGCAGGTGGTGTGGCCTATTAAGTCAGAATAGAGTGTACTTGGTTGGAAGGACTAACATTCACCTAGAACTGTCCAGGCCAAGGTTGAAACCCCAGCCAGCAGGTCCAAATGCCAGGCCATGATGGGAGTTGAAGTCCAATAACATCTGGAGAGCCATAGGTTCCCCAGCCCTGGTTCAGACCATAGAGTTGAGAGAGCAATTCATTCTCAATTGAATGAGAATTTACAAAATTTGTCCTTTCCAAGTCAACATGTGAGTCAAAACACAGCTTTGAGGTTCACTCGTCTTTGCATTTTTACTATGTGGTTCTCCAACCAATAAGTGCATATACACATGTGTATATTAGTAAAAAGTACATACAACAGTACTTATTCAAGATCATATCCTACACAAAACACTGACATGACCAACCCAGTGGACTGCATGGGACCGTCCCATGGAATCAGCGGTGGCCCAGATGTGGAACAGACCCATGTACTTAAGGTCCAAGCACATGACCGTCATGTACAGATTCTCACAGGTGCACAGGAACTGGCCAGCAACCACTTGTGTGGTGCCAACGCTGCAGAAAGACCTATTCAACCAAGCACCATCCATATGACTGGGACATTTAGACAGAAGTGGCTCACACAGATGGAGAACGTTGAAAGGCTACCTGAAAGACTAGAGCGGCCTCTCCTTTTAACCACTCTGAGGTTGCTTCTGCGCTGGCAAGTTAATCTACAATCGTCACCCTTTGTCTTTTTATAGAGAAGCCTGCACAAATCGTTGACATTTTTTCCACAGTATTTCCAGTCTTGCCCTCCTGTTTTTGTTGTTTTTGTTTTATGGAGTTCAATTCCTAGCAAACTGTATTTTAAAAAAAAATCCTCTTGTCGTATCCCAGGAATGGAATAGGAGATGGTGTTTTCCTGTCACAGTGCTGGGCTGGGAAGAGAGCTTCATCCCAGCGCTGTGAGGAGCAAGAGAGCAGTTTTACATAAGGAGATAAGAAGAGCCTGTTGGTTCAGAGCAGCATCCCACCTAGTGCAGCATCCTGTCCTGGCCAACCAGATGCCTATGGGAACCCCACAAGCAGGGTCTGAGTGCAATACAGTAGAAGTAGTGTAAATGTGGCACCACTGCTCTTCCAGCTTCCCAAACACAGTGGGTCACTGGCACTTATTGGAGCAGGAGGGACAAGGCACTGGGAGCTAGTTATGTGCAGGCGCGTATGGGCGTTCAATTGGCAGCACCGCCCAGGGCCAAGTTCCCAGCTTTTGCCATTCCTGGTATGAAAGCCCACCATGCCCACATTTTGCCATTCCATTTAGTGTGGAGCTTAAAGTTTAATTGGATGGATGTTGTCCAGGTATGGTCAAAGGTTCGTAACGTGACAACGTCAAGCAATTTGTACTATAGATAAATTACAAATGATGTGCTTGTTCTGAATAGATTCCAGATACTGAAATGCTGTAGAACAGGGCTTTTTATTAGAATCATCATCATCATGTCAAGGATAATGAATAAGTTGAGTGATTTATTGCTCGGAGATCTCTAATTTCATGTTGTAGGTCACTGTGAAGCATTTGGCCCATTAATGCAGCTATGATTTACACAAGACAATTCAATGACAGCCATTTTGCAAGGACACCGAATGTGCCAGAAATAACCTTCTGTGTCTGAAATTTGGGTCCATTACTGGGGAAATTCAGTCATATGCATGTATAAAATGTGTGTATAATATCACAAAACAGGAATATTAATGTACCCCCTTGTTTCTTTTATTAGTCTGGTGCCTCAGGCATGGTCTAATGGTATGAGTAAACATTATCTAAATGAAACAAAGAAATGGTTATACTCACAAACAAATTGAGAGGACCACAGTCTTGATCCAACAGATGCACTACAACTCTAACAAACAGTTTATTGTGACAGTTTTAGGGGGTGGCTTCTTTTTCACTCTTGCAACACCACATTTGACAGAGGAAAGGAATTCCCCCATGTACCTTGCTCATCCCTGCTCCTAGCTTGTGTTACTACTGCCTGCATACCTTTGGCCTATACTGTAGCTGTATTTTGATGAAGCAGAACAGAACGAGCTGGTATCTCTTTGGGATGCTAATCATACATCAAGCATCTCATTGTAAGGGTTGATTAGATGACCCAAAGAAGCTCTAAGGGCGGATTTGCTGGTATGTTAACTAGGGAAGCTTGAATATTTTGTTCAGCATGCAGTTTTATGCAAACAGCATGATTTGCAGTAACTACAAGGTTTGGAATACAGTTATCCTACAGTTTCTGCACTTGTCTGAATTTTGTGGTGTATTTCTAAGCTACTCCCCCCTGCATATTTTAGGATAAAATGCATACAAGAATATTTGCAGTTTAGGATGAAATGCAGTGAAAATAATGTGAATTTTTGTGTGCGTGTATTTCAAAAAATTGTATTGGTGTGGGAAAGGGACACAACAGCCTTATATAACACACAATGGCACCCATTGGACTCCCACATGACACATTACACTTTGGAACAATGTTTTCCCTTAAGGAACCTGCATTTGGAGGGTTGGGGTTTGGGAAGGGGGTAATGTTGGCGGGGGGTGTTATTTCATGTTAATTTTTTTGGGGGGGGGGAATAAAAAGGGCAAGAATGGACATATGCAAAACAGCAGTGCTCTGGAAACAGACTGAGCTGGTGATCCCTAATGTTAACAGAGGCTGGATCCAGACACATTTAAAAAAAAAAAATTCAGGAAAATGTGTTGTAAACACCATAATGGGAAATTATGTTGCTGAAAGACTCTACAGCGCCATCTGGTGTCACAATGTTATAACGCATTTATAACATGTTTTAAACTAAGAAAAGGACACCTTTCTGCATGCGCTTCCTCTTCTCTCACTCATCAGCTGCCACATAAAATAAACATGAAGGAAAGAATAATGGAACTCAAGGTACTTTAAACTTTTAAGTTCTACTACAGCTGGAAATGCCACTCATGTGTATGGGTAAGCATTCTGATTAAATGAGAACAATTTAGATCCAAGAGTCTTCATGGGTATTGAACGATTCTTATTTGACTGTTCACTTTTGTGCACGTAGAAGGAAAGGTGGTAAAGAGGATGGGAAGCTATATAATTCTGCTACAATCTTATTATGAGACCATTGACTTCTAGTACCCTGTTGATAACAAATTAGGAGGGGGAAAGTTCAATAAACTTTGCATCTTTAAAATGTAATTGAAACTGCAGAGGCTTAAAGCAATAAAACAGTTATCTGAAATCCCCAGAAGCACAATAACAGGATAGAACTCAGCCCTGATCACTGACTTTATTATTCCTGTGTTTAGTTTTTCATCTTGTGGAGTTCATTTCAGTTGCTTCATGATGGTCTACTTCACCAGGAAAGAAGGAATTCAATCAATTCAAGGCAGCCCAGTTCTGTTCGCTTTGCATGTAGCACCAAAGCTACTTGCCTGTATCCATGGATACTTTGATATGTACCTGCAGCAGCCTGAGTTGAATTGACCTGGATGACAGCACAGTATGGAAAGCACTGGAAAGCTCATTACTTGAAGTTCTCCCAAGTACATTGCAGCATTTGACAGTGGCTGACCCAGTCCATTGTGTTAAAATTATATGTCTAATGTGTGCTTGAATACATTGTATTTAAAATGCTGTAAAGGGAAGTTTACCTTAGGCAAGAGGTTCCACTCTGGCAAAAGCGTCAGAAAAGGCTGATATTTTTCCATTACAATGAGTTAAGCTACCTGATGACTCATCGCTGGGAATATAAACTGCAGAGCTTTCACAGCAGAAAGCAGAAACTTGAGAGGCCAGTGTGCGCTTGTTGGAAATGGCAGCGGTTGCCATCTTTTTCTCAGAACCAGGACTCAAGATGGCGCACGGAATTTAGAACAAGCATGGATAAAACACAAAAAGTTAAAAACATATAAAACAGAATAGTTAAAAAGCAACTAAACTATAATTGAATTAAAACAATGTAGCAAGAAATTTAATGTGCAGATAGTAAAAACAGCAGTACTATTAAAAGCACTTTATTAAAATGCAGCCCTTCAGCTTTTTTTTTTTTTTAAAAAAAGATCCTCTTTGCTTTTAAAGCTTTTTGCTGTAGGGCTATTTTGCTACTGATTTAAAATACCTTAATTAACTTTTAAAAATTGATTGTTTTTAATATGTCTGCCTTTTATCGACTTGTTAAATGTCACCTTGGTGTGGTTTTTTTGGGGGGGGGGAGAAGAGCCTCATAAAATCTTGTAAATAAGACTTGACCTGGCTCAGAACTGAGAGTGAACTAATCAGATTTGCCCACCGTGTCTTTTCCTTCCCGTAAGTCAGAGCCACACTTTCCTTTTTAAAAGTGCTAGAACAGGCAGGTGCAAGCTAGGAACAGGTGTGCGCGCATGATCATTGACTTATAGGTGGGGTTGTTGCACAGAACAGCATTAGCAGCTGAATCGTTACTTTCTCTTTTCGTAAGTAATTTGGGTTTTTTTTTAAAAAAAAAAGAACAAACAAGCCAGTATTTGGTGTTTTACAGATCATTTGATCCATGCAAAGTGATATTTGTTCCCAATGCTCGGTGGAGGAGAGTTTGCTGGATCAGTAGCAGCACTCAGCATTCTCTGGCAGTTTTGAGGGTCCAGCAGTCTATCAAATCTCACCAGCACTGATGGAAGCCCTCGATTCAGGTTTACCAGGCAGCAGTTACATTGCCAATCAAGGTCTGCTGGGGCACAGCCCTTTACCTCTCATTGGCTAGAGAGGGAAGACTCCAAAACCTTGGCGTACTTTATTTTGTATGGCCAAAGGCAAGAATGGTAAAACTCTGGCCACCCAGAAATTGCTGGAGTGCAGCTCTCTTCATCCCAGACTATCGGAAAGGCTAGCTAAGGCTGATGAGAGTTGGGGTCCAGCACAGGATCCCAATCCTTGCCCTACAGACTTGTCCTAAGCATCGTGCTGTTAATATATCTCTCTGTTTGACTGCATGTGTCCATATCATGCATGCAGCTATAATGAAGTAGGACTACAAGAAATGAGATGTAACATCCCTCAAAGAGCAGAAGCCCTCAGAATGATTTCCATGTGTGTGGTTTTTAAAAATAAAATAAAATAAAATAAAATAAAGGCATGCAGCAGCCTGACATTATTGGCTGCCCATTTGCCAGTAAATCTCACGCTCATTCGTGTTATAATGAAAATGACAAGTTCATAATATAATGCCGAATGCACACTGTTTAATAGACATTTATGAAAATGACACCATGGTTGTAAATTAATCGGTTGCTTTGAAGACCTCTTTAGTCAAATGCCATTTATTGTGCTGAGGGAAATAATTGCAACGGCCAGAAATTGCTTTGTTTTCTACAGCAAGGAGCCTGAACTTTCCTTACCATAAAACACACTCTCCTGTCTCTAGGGTGGCCACTTTGTCCTACTTTGCAGATAACTACAGTCCTCTATTTATAGAGCTGTGAGATGACAGCCCTCTCTTTGACGGGCTGCCGCCCAAATCTGGTTTAAATACTAAGAACCAAAGGAATGCAGAGCAGCAGAAGGTGGGGCTTGTCAATCAACAGAGGCCAGGACAGCAGACTAAGCAAGCACAAAATGCATCTGGCCCCACTGTGTGATATATTTCTATTTAAATTACAGTACAGTAGCTATTTCCAAATCTGCATCTATACCTATAAATTAGCATATGGTAATTTTATGCAAATCCAGTTCTCGCCGAGTTTCTTTTTCAGGGAGGGGGTCGGGAATAAATATTTGCCACCTTGCTGCCACCTCCACCCATGCAAAGCACTCCCTCAATCGTTCCCACTGACTAGAATATAATGGTCTTAAAATACTTGCAATTGACTATTGGATAGGCAAACTAAGATCTGGGGGTCGGATCTGGCCAAATTGCCTTCTAAATCTGGCCTGCGGATGGTCCAGGAATCACTGTGTTTTTACATGAGTAGAATGTGTCCTTTTACATAAAATACATCTCCGGGTTATTTGTAGGGCATAGGAATTAGTTCATTCCCTCCCCCAAAAAAATATAGTCCTGCCCCCCACAAGGTCTGAGGGACAGTGGACCGGCCCCCTGCTGAAAAAAGTTTGCTGACCCCTGGTCTATGCAATGCGGAGGGTTGGACTAGATGGCCCTTAGGGGTCCTTTAAACTCTACAGTTCTGTGATCTAGCTTATTATCAGCTACAATGACTGGCAGTAGCTCTTTAGGATCTTAGCCAAGAGTCTTTCCTGGCTAAGGTTTGAACCTGGGACTTAATACATACAAAACAGATGTCCTACAACTGAACTACGACCCTTCCTGCAACCATTCCAGTAATGCAATGGCCAGGTAGAGATAAAATATGAGGAAATATTTTGTTCAGACAAAATCTGAGGAAATGTACACCTCTCTATAAATGAAGTACAATTTTTGCACACACAGCTCCTGAAAGTGCAATGCAAACACAGTGACAATGTACGCAGTGCCAAATCCTCATGCGATTTTCTTTAGCGGGTCATTCAGAAGACAGGCCTGAAGTCTGGGCATGTTCTATGCTGATTTAAACCAAGTATTGCCAGAGGTATAAAGCAGTCTTGAATCCAAGTTCTTAAATCCCAAGTTCCTCAGTTCAACTGGTTTGTGGAATGGCTTATTTTTCCTGTTTAATGAACAAAAGTTCTAACCAGTGAAATATGAGAGTCAGGCTATCACACTGTCCTTTCGAGTTGTTGCAAAGATCCATTAGTTCATTAAGTCCCTGCCTCTCTTACAGCAGGATATAGAGGAATTAAACTGAGGAATTAAACTGATTCTACTTCATTAGCTCTTAAGCATTCGTTGAAGGAAAGTAGGGAAGAGAAGGGATTAACTGTTCTGCTACCCACAAGCATCCGTAAATTGTGAGGCAGGCACTCCAAAATTATAGGATTTTAAAAATTAATACCAGTTTATTAGGTTCTTAAGCTTTTAGGCTGATTTTGCCCCCCTCCCCCAGACTTAGCTGCACCTCAAGGGTGCTAAGCTGCATTTCTAAAGGGATTGGAGGAGAATATTCTGCAGCAGTATCCTAATTTTAGGAGCTGATGTTACAAGGGCTTTGTAATTCGGGGTTCATGAAAACTGGAGGAACATAATTTTAATGTACTTATTTAATATTTAATTTGAAACAGTATAATACCTACGTTTCCACTGCAAGGTGATCAACGCAGCTTATGAGCTGCAATAAAACGGAGTCATAGACTAAAGAAAGTTTTAAAAACACAGGCACAAGCCAGGAACGAGATCCACCACTAGCAAAACAGGCGGGCAAGAAAAGGCATGAATATCAGGGGTTATATCCAATAGAGCCATCCTCTTAGTGGATAGACTTCTTCCTTTCCTCTCCCCTTGTGGCCTCTGGAAACCTTCAATGTGTGCCAGAAACCTAAGTAAAAACCCAGAATAGATTAGGGGGGAGCAGGGAGAGACAGGAGCCCACAGGCAGAGGGGAAGGAGAAGAAGTCCCGTTGCATAAGCAGAAGTCTTTGCACTAACAAGACAACGCCACTGGATACAACCCCGTGTTATTCTTGACCAAAAAAATAAATAAATTGGTTTTGACTCAATGCCTAAAAGACAGGGGCAACATCTCTCTGAGAACATTATGTAACTGGCGCACGCAAAGAAAACACCACATTTGGTAGCTACCAACCTAGTCTCCAAATGTACCTGGCCTCAAAGAAGGACCTCCATGAACTGACAAGTTCACGTGGAAGAAGGTAGCTCCTCAGATACCAGTCATTATAGACACGTCCAGACATTTGCCTGAGTAGGCAAGTGTCAAAATGCGTAGGGTGGGGTGGTGGGGGACCACAAGCAATCCCAACCTCCAACACTTTTGTAAATGTTGTTGTCCTCCACTCTGTCCCCAACCTTCTCCATGTTATGTGAGGAGGGTCTATGTGGAACTACTTCTTGCATTTAGGGACCCTGCTCTATCACCCAGTTCAGGTCATCCAGTGAGATTAATAACTGAGTGGATCTCCTCAGTCCTAGTCTGGCTCTCTGTTGTTGTTGGCACCCATCTGTCTTGAGAGATAATACGCCTCTGAGGGTGAAGTCAAAGCACTGCGTTAGCAGTGCCAAAGTCGCTAGCCTGGGCAGTGTGTATGGAGGTCCTGTGCTGCCCAGTTGACAACGCCCCCCCCCCGCCTTGTTGATGTGATCCAAAGGAAAGCAGAGCAGTACATTTGTACTCTTCATAAGGGAGCTGTTCCTGAAGGAAGAACTGTGAGGGGAGAGACTCCATCAGGCAAGGCCTTCTTCCACCTGCCTTGCCCCACCCTCTAGTCTTTGCTTCTCAATTTGTATTGTATTATTTTATGTACTGTGGCTTGCCGTTGTTTTATTGATTAGTTTAGAAATTGTTTATTGTAAATGTTGAGTGGATTTCTGTTTAACTTTTATATGTTGATATTATTTTATATTACTCTGATACCCAGAGTGGCTGGGGAGACCCGGCCAGATGGGCGGGGTATAAATAATATGTTGTTGTTGTTGTTGTTGTTGTTGAATGTTACTGTTTGATGTAGGTTGCTTATTTTAAAGGGTTTTTTTTCTTATCACATTTTTGTATTGCATTAGATTGTTATAAGATGTACATTTTCTGTTTCTTCTGCTTGTAAACCGCCTTGAGTATCGTAAGATAGAAAGGCGGTATAGAAATTAAAAATTATTATTATATTATTATTGCATTTGGCACCAGCTTGAGTTGCCAGAAGGAAACCTTAGTCTTTTTTCTCCTGAAGATATCCCACAACCACAAGGCAATGGAAGTTTAGGATCAGAGTTTTCCTTCTCCTAGATGGGCTAGGAAGTTGATGAGCCCCATCTACCTCTTCTAACTAGTATACAACTATGAGGCTACACACACACTCAGCATAACAGTCTCCCCTGCATCATTGGCTAATGCATAGTAAGGTGGTCCAGGGGAACTACTCTACATGTCTTAATTTCCCAATTACAATTTACAATGCAGGTCACACCCTTGGTCCATCTCACTCAATATTGTCTACACAGGCTGGCAGCAGCTCTTCGGGGTTTCAGGTAGTCATTTCCAGCCCTACCTGGATATGTGGCAGGGATTGAACCTGGGACCTTTTGCATGCAAAGAAAAGGCTCTGTCATTCAGCCATAGCCCTTCCTGCTTCAATACAGAAGAAACTTGTGCCTGTTACAATGGAAGGAGTCCCCCGCCCCTCGCAAGGTACCTGCTAGCAGACTGCTGTGTAAATATTAACTGGCTGATTAGCTGGGGTGAGTTGCTGAATCAAGGCTCAGTTCAGTCCTTCTATAACAGAGCCCCTTTTACGACTGTAATTTAAAAAGCTAAGTGGCATACCCGCATACTGCCAAAAACCGGAGAGCTTTCAATGAGGACCTGTGGATAGGCCTCATCAATTTAAAAGGTCACCGTGTTAATTTGTAACGACATAGCGGTTCAGAAGAAATATTGGGAAATCTGCTCTGGGATTTAATTTGAGCAGACTCTTCAAAAGAAGACAATCAGTTTCCACACAGGAACATTTGAAGTCTAAAGCTCCACTGCTGATAAATGACTAGGAGTTTTTCATTTTAAAAAATCTACTTTTGACAAATTGGTAGAAACGTATAAAATGTAAAGATTGGGGGGGGCGGCCTCTCACTCTAAGCATGGAATCACACCAGTTGCTTTGGGAGTACAGTTCTGCTTCGGTTTTCTGAGCACAATTCAAAGAACATAAGAAAAGAGCTGTTGGATCAGGCCAAAGCTCCATCTTGTCCCACATCTCGTTCTCACAGCAGCCAACCAGATGCCTATGGGAAGCCCACATATTGCCTCTGTCAGTGGAGGTGCAGCATAGACATCATGGCTAGCAACCATTTAGTCTTATTCGCTGTGAATTTGCCTAATCCTCTTTTGAACCCACACAAGTTGATAGCCAACACTACTTCTTATGGTGTTCATTACATTAATGTATTGGTACCTGCCTTTAAAGAGTTGCTTTATACTGAGTCAGACATAGCTGGCAGAGGCTCTGCAGGGTTTCAGGGAGGGGGTTTCTCCTAACCCTACCTGGAGATGAAACATCTGTTCCCTCATCTTCAGCACTAATTCAGAAGAAGAAGAAGGAGGGAGAGAGAGAGAGAGAGAGAGAGAGAGAGCGAGCGCAGGGTGGAGGTTGTTCAGGTTGTCATACATAATAAAAAATGGTGAAGGCAGATTATTGTTAGCCAAAATGGAGCCACTGATTCAAGATATAAGTGTGCTGTGTGGAAACGTTGACATTTGTAGAAGTGCAAAAAGGAGTAGGGGGATAAGGACTACTCCAGCACAACTACCACAACCCAAAGTGCCTACAAAGAACTGAGCATGCACAGTAGCCACAGAACATTGCCTGGAAAAGAAATCTGGAAAACCAGGGAAGGAGAAGGGATGGAATGTCTTGCTTGAGCTCCTCAACAGTATCTGAGCAGAAGGCACTGCAGGCTTGCGGGGACCCTGGTCAGAAGCACTCCCGCAAAGGATGTTTAGATACACTGCAACATTTCGTGGAATGTCTAGCTTGTCTGTCACCAGAGGCAAGATGCCAGACATGACAGCAATCACAGACTTCCCTGCCAGCTGCCAGAAATAGATATTAACTTTAGCATAACTATTGGATTAAAATCACAAGTGTCATCTCATTTCACAACCTTAATGAAGCAGTGTCGGAGAGCACTGCTTTGCTTGTCAGGCTTCCATTTGACACAGCAACTTGATTTTATACGGTCACGGTCAAACTCTTGTGATTTGTTTATTCACATTTGGTCAGGGGACACTTTGGAGCAAAGCTTGGCCTGTGGAAGATGCCCTTTTCAAAACTGAACAGTCCAGTATTCAAGTGATGTCCTGGCCAGTCTCCCATGTCCCCATATGTTCAGTGCAGCACCTGATTTTACTAGACCCACCACATCTCACCTGCTCTTACTATTAGATGGGGTGCCTGGTTTTTCTTAATTTTGCTTCTTTATCAACCCAGCTTTCTGCACTGTTCACATTGAAACCTCAAATGTCCTTGCAAAACAAAAGGGCATGGTCATATACCCTTGTTTTCATTGCCAGGGACACTGCATCCTAAGAGCAGCCACTTTCCCCCATACAAATGAGAACAGAAACCATGGTTCATCATACCATCATTTCTCAGAACAAGGATGAATGAAGAAGAAGTAGAAAGACCATTTGGTCAGCCACCTCATCTCTTAGTAAGAGCCTCTCAGTGATGCACCTCCACCTGGAACCAAAATGTCAGAAACAGGCAGGGTGGGGTCACTAGAAGAAGATAGCCCAGGACTGAATGAGGCAGGGCTGCCTTGTTGCGAGTCATAATCCATTTGCTAGTAACTGTTGTGTAGCAGCAGCTGAAAACACATGGGATTAGAGGAATGATCCCATATCCTCCAACACATTGAAGGGAAAAACTGAAACACCCCTTCCAGGACACCATCGACCCATTTTTTTCTCACAAAGGCACAGAGGCCATTTTGAGTGTCATGATCCCGTGTGATTTCGTGCCGCAATTTCCCCCTGAAAAAAAGGCTTTCTTCGGGCATAGCATCCAAAAATGTGTGTTTTGGGGCACCACATGATATCACAACCCTGAAAAAAGTGCTTTTCGGGGAGAAATTGTGGTATGAAATTGTGCACAATAACAGCACCTAAAATGGCTGCCATGCTCTCATGAGGAAAAAATGGGATGTCCCGGTTTTTCCAGGACAGTTGAGGGGTATGAGATCCCACTCCCTTTTCTCATTTCCCATAAACTGTTATTCATATTTAGAAGAATGAGGCCAAGTGACCATTGAAATTAATTAGTTTTCTCCAAATGTTGAGCTGGAGGTCAAAACAGCCACTGGAATCCATTCAAGCAAAGTTGCTGGTTTGCTTGGCACAGCAGTCTTTGGGAACAGGTTCAAATGGTCAACAAACTAAAGAGTGATTGCCTCCGCAAGCAGATTTGTTTGGAAAATAATATAAAAGGATGGTGGGTTTCTAAGGGGTTGGGGTAACAAGCACTGAAGCAAACATGCTCCCTGTTTGTTCTCCAAGACTGTTTGTGGCAGCTTAGTATTTCATACAGAGTTCAATCTTCCCAGATAACTCCATGCATCGTAAGGGGCATTCCTTCCTGCAGCTGACAAACTGGACTCCTATCCATGAAACCTGAAGCCATAATAAATTCCACCCCATCCTGTTTAAGAGGAATGTAATTTATTTAGGGGTGATTGTGGGGTGATGAGGCCTGAATGGGGCAATTAATTGAAGGGCAGTTGGTTTGAATTCACTTGGGGTGGGCTACACAAAAAGAAACTGATCTGAGATTCCAGGGTGGAGAGCAAATAGAATAAGAGACCTGAAGATATTTGAGTGGGTAATGAATGGAAAGTGCATTTACTGAAGGTGGGAGATTTGGATGGGAAGTGCATTAGCTTGTTTTCTGTGAAATTCTGGATGGAAAATTCAGTTCAGTTTGCATTTGAAGGTGAACCTGCTGAATTTGTACTTTCTGAAACAATAAGGGATCTGAGACACAGCCATCCTTCAAAATTTGCACTTCTCCCATTTTTGCAGTGCAGTTCTCCAGCTTGTAATGTGTACAAAAAAACAACAACCTATCAGTCTAAGTTCATAGTGCTGGTTAAAGCCATATGTATACAGCTTGGGACCAGAATACCTGAAAGATAATCTCATCCCTTATATACCCAATCAACCAGAGCACTCTGCAGGTGAAGGCCTCCTGCAGAGACCATCTTATAAGGAGGTCCATTCTGCACAATGTAGGAACCAGGGCTTTAGGATTGTTCCACCTGCCCCTTGGATAGTTCCCTCCCCTTGAAGATGAGTAGGTGCTGTCTTTTCAGCACCCGCTGAAGATTTTCCTCTTTCAATAAATCTTGTAAGTTGAGATTTTTCACTGTGTGTATCTGTAATGGGGTTAATTTAAAGATGTCCCGAAGATGTTTCTAAAATGCTTTTATATTGTTTTATCTCTCGTTGTTTGCTGCCCTGGGATCCTTTGGGAGGAGAAGTGGGATCTAAATTTAATAAATAAATGAATAAATAGAACAACAACAAATGCATATACTGGAGTAAATTGTCCACAGAAATGCTCTTTCTTCCTGTGATTCCAATTTCCATGCATTTGAAAGGGACAAGATGGAAAGAGTAGACACAGGCACCCTTCAAAGCTGATGAGGCCCATGTGTATCTTGTATTTACCGCAGGTCTATAGCCAAGGTCGAAATATCTGAACTCTGCTGAACTGAACTTCTTGGGAAGCTGTATCAGTGTGCGCAAAGTTGCTGGGAAAGAAACTTTTCTCAGTATTTTCAAATTCTCACTGGATCAAAACAATTTCCTGTATCTTGCATTCTGGCAAGTATGGGAGTTTTAAGCAAAGTGCACTCTATTCAGAATGCCTCACCAATTAGAAGCCCTTCCCGTTCATCTAAATTAAAAATCACCCCAAGCCAGCATCCCCACACTTCCAAGTCACGTGCCAGCCACAAGGAGAGAATTATCAAATGATAGGTTTGCATTGCCAAGTCTCCAAAGTAATTACCTTTTGTTCATTTTTCTAATTAATGCCGTGGCCTTTCCGTGAGTTCAAGCCCTTTAAGCATATGCCTGGTAGAGCTCAACATTAGCCATGCCTACATTGCCAACCTACTTACCACCTGCGATAGGAAGCTGTGCCGTGCCAATTTAGTCCTTTGGTGCAGGCCCTGGAAGGAAAGAATTCGACAGACAAGTCACTCCCAGCGGGGTCCCATCCCTCCTCACATTGCCAGCCCTCCTGCCTCTCTCAGTAGGCTCACTGTCTCACCCCTAATTCCACCGGTTGCTCCTCTATCTTCTCACAGTTGTTGCCAGGGAGTCAGGCAGAGAGCAGGCAGGTGACAGGAAATGCTGTTTCTTCTCCTGCCCTTCACTGCACTGTTGCTCACTTGCTTGCTCCATCAGAGCCCAAAGGGAAGTGCGGGAGAGAAATAATGATCAGTGGATCAATGTACATATTTTTCATGCCTGGAGAACTTTATTGCAAAATCCATAGAAATGTGTATTTCAGCGCATAGCTATATTTTGGTTTGCATATTGCCTGGGGAAGTGAAAAACAGTTAGATGCATGTTAAGAATGTCCTCACCTCTAGTTGGAAATCATGTGCAATGCTGACAACTGAAAGGGAGGGAGTTTTCAACCGTGGGCGTGGGCCTCAGCAGGAGCCAACTACCCAATCTCTGGCCCTGGCTAAAAACTTTTCCATTTTGTCAATGCATATAATTTCGTTATCTGTATTAGTTTTTAAAAATGTATACTGATTTTTAACAGTGTTTTAATTATTTGTGCATGTGTACTCACTCTCTCATACCCATATCATGTAGTTTATAAGTCTTTCTAAATAAATAAATGTGGCTGAGGTTCTGCACTTGCATATCCTACTTCAAATGATGAGTTCGGTATTGTAGCCATGGGCATTCGTTTAACACTTTTCACCATGTTTACTGAAGGATTTGGGAATTAATGCAATTCTTTTCTGTTGCAGGCTGATTATGTTAAGCTGTTGCGCTAATTAGGGATAAAACTAAATGTTTCATTTGAATTTCAGTCAGGAAAAGGGAATTTTTTATACAAGCACACATACATATGCAAAGTCCCAAATCGGTTCTGTTTCTGCTCATTGCCTAATGCTCCAGCTCCCAAAGATGATGGATCATGAATTCCATTATATCAATGTCTGCCCAGAGCCCAGTTCTTGTCAAATTATATCTAATTGAATCTCTTTTCTAATTGAATCTCTTTTCTTAACGTGTACAGATAATGCTGAAATAATCTCTTTTTTTTAAATATACTTTATTTTTCTTCAGCTCTGAACATAAGAAAAATACAAATCACCCTGATGTTAAGGAAGAGTGGAAATAAATGTTTGTGTGATGACGAAGTGTACATTCTATGCAATAAAGCTCAGACAAGCCCTCCATCCTCAATCTATAATACGATGCTGAAATATTAGCTAGATGCTCGTATAAATATAGGATCAAGACTGGACTGAATTGCAAGTGTGAGAGAGATTTTTATGTTGCTTTCTTCTTCATTTTCATTACGAATTAAATGGGCCTGTTCAGAAAACTCAAGGGAGGCTTGAGATCAGAGGTGTGAAAAGAACAGAACACAGCAGAAATAATCCACCGTTAGCAGAAATGTAAGGTCCGCAGAGTGCATGGATATTTTCTTCCCTCTCGGGTCGTCTCCAGGCAGGCAGATATGAATTGGGTAACCATGTATACAGCTGGCCACAATTCTGCAATCAGAGCAACATGCCCCTGCCAGTGCCACAATCACAGGAATTGCTGCTAGTTGTATTCAGGGTCAACTAGGCAGCACACAAAAATCCATAGCCAGGAATGGTGGGATTAGGGTTGAACAAATCTTTCTTGTTTCCATTCCATGTCATTTCCCAATCTTCTGCCCTGTTCCTGCATTAATCTCAGAGTTCTTTTTTTAATAGTCTCAAAAAAGCATGTTCTAATTTACAGTATGTGAACAGGCACGCAACCCTTTCCTGTCCAGAGTCCCTGGCATCCCAGTCTCGCTCTTCCTCTTTAAAACAGAAAACCAGATTTATTTAAAATTATTTACACTTGTTTACACCCCCTCCTTATATATCTAAAGAGTGTTTCATTTAAAAAATGGATATGTACTCATTCAATTTAAGCACCACTGGAATGTAGTGTTTTGTGGCTGCAAGTTGAAGCCCACGCTGGAATGCAAACTGCTTCCATTCAGTTGTTTATCCAATTTCATTTTCATCCTACCAGTAGTAAGCTCATTCTCTCCATGCTGATCCTTATGCAGTCAGAATGGCACCACCCATGCACAAGAGGGCTGCTATGAGCAAGCTCAAGGGAATCCTATTCACCATCTTCAAGCATCTTCCTGACATGTTCCCCCATTGAGTGGAGGAGAATTGAGTGCTGTGGACCTTTCTGTTCAGCATCTGATCATCAGATCCCCAGACCACAGCCCAGCAGTAGGCTGTCCTTGTCATGCAAGGTGGAATCACCAAGTTATGGTCAAGTCTAGATTGGGTTCTGACAATATGAACCACAATTCTCTCCTTCTTTCAACAAAGTCTCATGATTTCCTTTGGTACAATTTGTTGTCCCTCTCTGGATGTAGATTTCAGAGTTAAAAAACAACAACTTTGTGAAGGACTACTCTTTTGTGTGTGCTTTATTTATAATAAGATCCTATTCATTTCTTTAATAGAAGTGTTACATCAAGCTCAGAAATGGGTTTTTTGTCCTCAAGACATTGTTGGACTCCAACTCTCATCATTCCTGACCATTGTCCATGCCCGCTGGGGGGCTGATGGGAGTTGGAGTCCAACAACATCTGGAGGGCATGCCTGAGCTGGATGTAGCACTTCTATTAAATAAATGAATAAGACCCACCACAAATGGTTGGCAAGGAGTAATCTTTCCAATTCCTGTTTCCATGGCAATCTATAAAAAAGCTAGATCGGAGCCAAACCGGGCCACTGAGTTTCGAGAACGTTTTTTTTGTGCACCTTTCAAATGCTCATTTTTGGCAAATTTTCAGAGAGTGCTCAAAAAGTTAGGGAAGTGTTTAGGGAAGGGAAAGGGGAAAGTATCCCTGTTGCCTTGGCAACCGAGGCAATGAAATGAAGGTAATGCAGCAATGAGTATTAGCTTCTTGGGGCACTCAAGTGCAGAGAAGTTGAGCTGATGTTTTAAGTGGGTAGCAGGAATGTGCCCACAAGCCACATCTCTCCCAAGCCATCCTGTACCCTGGCCACCTCCTGGCAGCCATGTCTTTGGCAGAAGAAAGTTGCACAAGGCTGCATATGCATCTGCCTCCTTTGCCCAGTCAGAACTGTTGGGCTGCATGCACAGCATATATTGAGGGCACACACCAGCTACAAAGAATCATGGGAACTATCATTTCCACTCACTGAGTTACAATTCCTAGCAGTTCCCAGGATTCTCTGGGTGTGTTGAGAGTTTGGTAACTATAGTGCAGCGCTGTACAGACAGGGTCTGGTAAGGCTTCTGGTTGGAAGGATAAAGAAACATGAGGTTTATCGGCAAACAAAGCCATTCTGAGTACAGTGGTACCTTGGAAGTAGAACGGAATCCGTTCCGGAAGTCCGTTCGACTTCCAAAACATTTGGAAACCAAAACGCAGCTTCTGATTGGCTGCGGGAAGCTCCTGCAGCCAATCGGAAGCCGTGCCGGATGTCCGGCTTTCGAAAATCATTCGAAAACCGGAACACTCACTTCCAGTTTTTGATTGTTTGGGAGCCGAAATGTAGGAGTTCCAAGGTGTTTGGCAACCAAGGTACGGCTGTACAGGCTTGTTCTGCTTGTGGCTGATATGGAGGCATGAGCACATACTATCTCCTACTGTAACTGGCTGGAACTGACTTGGAGAAAAAGCAGGAAGTAAAAGCTGGGAAAGTAGTTACTATGACTGGTTCAGGTAACTTACTGCAAGTGCTGTTGCTTTACTCCCAGCGTGTTGTGTACAAAGTCTTGATCAGCTAGACTTCCCAGACTGGTGGAGGAACTATGTGTGCATAAGACCCATTCTGCATTAACACTGAATGTGAGCAGCGGTGGTATGGCCGGTAAGCACATTCCCCTTAGTCCCCCACATTAATTGACTGCAGGGGGCAATTTGGTGAACACCTCTATGGTCTCTCCATTGATCTCAGTGGGGTATATGCTGGAATGGACATTCTGATACACATCTAGTGTGCATTCTGGAACAACTAGAGCTACATCACGACTTAAGAACTAGGACAATATGTTGCTTTTTTTGCCTTTACTGGTAAAATTCCATTGGCTATGAAACTTTGTGCATCACCAGGTTCACTAAATGTGGCCCAATGTTCTTAGGATCATGTAATAAAAGAGAAAGGAATGGCCCTGTTAAGGTTTTGGTTTGTTTTTTTAAGCTTTCACCAGAGCTGCAGAATAAGGAATACAAGCTTTGAACAAGTAGTACAAGTTCATTTTGCACCCCTTGAAAGGACATTGTTTTGCCTTGGGAATGAGAGGTTAGAAATCCAACACAGCTGGGTTGAAATTCTGCAACTACCTGCACTTCCTGGAAACAAACTGGATATTTTTGTTTGCTTGATCCAACAAGCTTTCTTAGTTGAATATGAATAGGTCTCTGCTTTGGGTGTCCATTTTGTATTGCTTTTAAAATTCCACTTCTGTTGTTTTTAACTATATTTGACCATTTTCACTATATTTTGTTCGCCACCTTGTGATACAGATGTAGAATGCAATTAACAACAACAACCAGACAGCTTTCCTTTTATTGGTGCTCTTTGAATGGTCCATGATGACAGTGACAGCTGTGCAAGGACCACTCTGTGCTGAATGACCATGGCACAGATCATTCTAGAGGTGCAGCTTTTTGATTTCCTCTCTTTCATAATACAATATGGTACCCACATTTAATCTTGGATGTGGGAGCCCATTGCAAGAAGGCTGTTCTGCTGTTGTTCTCAGTCTGCCTGATCAGAGCTTTCCCATTTTCCTGTATGGAAATATTAAGGCTGACAGACACTTATTCTATCACTCTCACATCATGGAATCCATTCAGATCCATCTGCAATGTAACCCATTCCTTTGAGGAAATCAGTGTGAATTAGCAAGAGGCATTCATTTATGTATGCAGGAACCAGTGCAATGAATGCTGATAATGAAGTATGGATGCATTCCTGGCAAGCTTTGACAGAATGTTGCCTGGGTAATATTATTTATTGTTATCACTACAAAGGACAGGTGTGACCCTCGGTCTCATGAAGTTCAAGGCAACAAACATGGTTCTCTGTGAAAAAAGGGGTATCTACACATAAGAACAGGAAATACAGTACACAGAAAGCTGCTGAAATCATACCACCATTCATATAATTTATTAACACATTTTAGCACACCCCAAAATGACATTGAAATAGGATAACAGACACATAAATTAAGGGTTGCGTTGAATATATTGGGTTTTGCTTGTTGAATCATCCACAACGAATTCACTGTAGCCCTATATTTTCCTAATATAGTCCAGTGATTCACTATCTCCATTTAAATTACCTTCTATGTCAAAGAGAAATGATTTTCCTATTTTAGACCTGATGGCTGCTTTTGGGTAGATCTCATTATCCTTTTGTCCCTTTTTCTTTAGCCAGACGTTGGGCAAATATAGAGAATGAGCCAATTCACACAGAACACAAACCTCCCTTGGTCCTCCTGCGGGCCACACAGCTTGCAGCTAAGCTACGGTGTGCCTTCCTAATTCAGGCTCATGGTACATCTCCTCCAGACAAAGCATGAGCTGTAAAACCAAGAACAAACCTTGGTCACAGCTCATCCTTGTCTGGAGCAAGACAAACCATGTGGTAAAATGCTATGCCTAACCATGGCTTAGCTCATAGCAACACAGCAGCAAGGAAGAGTGAAGCAGCCACAATCTCCTTCCCAGGGAGTTTATGCATTCAGGCTATGCCTTCGTTCTCTTAGCATTACATGTGAACCAGCTCGATATCAGTTGCACTAAAGCCCAAAGGAAATCAATGGGACATGTTAGCCAAGGGTCAAACTAGATACGATGTTAACTGCATCCAAGGAGTTAATGTGGATCTTTTAAACAATTTAAATAGCTGCCATGTCTTGGGTGGGTGGGTCATTGAGCTAGGTAAGAACCACAGGAAGGGGTGTTTCACCACAGTTCTGACAAAAATCTTTAAATGGAAACTTCCATCCCAGGGAAGCACTGGGGATAATTTCTTACAGGACTGCAGTGTTGGTGAGTTCTAATTCTGTCCCCTCTGCAGCAGCTAATTAAATTTTTGAAGCATGCACTTTAATTTCTTTATACACAATTAAGATCTCTTTTCGCTGTATGGTTCTAAGCCTAAGCATACTTACTTGGGAGTAAATCTGGACATCCTTTTGAGTAAACCATGGTTAGGCTTGTGCTGCATCTTCTCATCTGAGACAAGCTTGGCTAACCTTTTGTGCATTGGAGCCAGCCCAGAATATTTCGCACCTTGCAGTGGCAAGCATCTTCACAACCATAATCCTTTGCTTGGAAAACATTAACAACCCTGCAAAATACATTCTGTATCATAGTCCCTTCCTGAATATTCACAGCATTAGGAAACTGGTATATTTAAAACGCTACAAGTTTATTTCCCATTTGTATTTGCAAACCATGGACAGGTTGGAAAGCATAGACTTCCAAGAAAGCTTATATAATATAAATCTAGTGGTGTCTACACTTCCCATGATTCTCAGCAACAGGAAGAGGAGGAAGTTGGGAAGGAAGTGAGCAAAAAAGGGGGCTGAGGTGGAATGTGCAAAAAATAAACTAAAGCTGTGTTGTTACCCTTCCTACTTTGTCTTCCTGGTCAGAAACAAGTTGTTAAAAAACTGTAACCAAGTGGTCTTTATAATTTACATTGACTGATAAAGATGAAAGGTTGCAAAGACTTTTATCCAATGCAGGACTAAGCAACCGTCCCATCCACACAAGGAGTTCCACTTGCATAATGGGACTTTCCCCGCTTTCCTCCCCCTGTGCACCCCCTAAATCTGATCTGGGGTTTCCCTCAAATCTCCAGAGCAGATTTGAGGAAGGTGGGAGGGGAAGTCTAATTACACAAATGGTGCTGAGGGGATGATGGCTACTTAGCATTGCATTGGATACAGGCCTCAGCCTCCAGTTCCCATCTATAGTTTCTTCTGTTGCCACAGCTTTTCGATTGTTTCTCCTTGCGAGGGAAATATTGATACCCAGGGTGAAATTTTGCCTGCTCTTGTTGAAAGGTTGGGGGGTTGCAAGAACAACTAACAGGGACAGTTGGCAAAGTCATCGGGTTGGCGAGCCCCTCAAAATAAGGCACACCTGAGAGGGAGCTCCCTCGCCATTTCAGTCATGCATCAAACTGCTTATTGCCTATGCAATCTTGTCGTCTTCTCTTCCCCCCCCCCCCTCCCCAACAAAGAAAATGGTTTATTTGTACACAATGGTCATCGGTTCAGCTGAAGAAAAGAAAAGGCGATTAAAAGAGATATCACTGTATTCCGCTGAAGTACATTTAATACAATATACCAAGCTCATTGACTTTCTTTACAGTATCCCCTTCCCAAGAAGACCCTGTGTGTTTCCTGAGCCCATCACATTCTCCTTGCAGGTTGAATCTTCAATGCTGTTCCTTGCGCAGCAGTGCCTTATTCATCATATGACTGTTTCATCTGCATCCAGTCATAAGTCATGGCTCTTTTTTCTTGAGTAATCAGAGCTCCTCCTGTTTAAAGAAATAAAAACCACAGAAATGTATCAAGATGAACGTTCTTTAACTTATAATCATAGCGTACAGAAGAAGATTCCCTGTCCCTTCGGGGAGTCCTATGACGTGTCAAGGATAGGCATGACAGGTCATAGGAGACTTTTAGGAACCAGCCCTCTGAAAGATGGAGGTCAAGTAGGATACAGACAGAATTTGGTTGGTTCAGAAAGCAAGGTGTGATCAACAGGAAGCCTTCTCAGAATTGTTCAAGAAGAAGGTGAAGTGATCTAAAGGTTAAATGGATAGGTGAGAGAACAATGCTTAGGAGATAGCTATCACTGCAGGTTCTGATCAGAAGTTCCCACTTGATGGATGTGTCCCTTCCTGGTTGATTTCTGGGAGGCTGGGGACAATCACAACACAACACAAGTGGGGATTATTTGTCTAAGGTGAAAATCAGTCAATGGGGGTTTTCTGAGTGATGACTGCAAGGGGGAAAGGGAGGAGGAAGGACAGAGGATAGAGCTGCGATGCTCCTGACTTACCCAGCCAAACATCAGCTCAGAAATGTTGCAGGCCTTTACTTATCAATGGTCTCAACCCCCACGCAAACGGGGAGTTGCCTGTATATGTGTGTGTGTGTGTGTGTGTGTGTGTGTGTGTGTGTGTGTATGTGTGTATTCTGGTCTCTTTGTCACATTTTTATGTGACCAAGACACAGAACTTAGTTGAGGGGCTAGAGAAGTAGGATTCTGTAGGTGTCTTGGATAACAGTGGTTTCTAGGAATTTTTGTAAAACGAAAACAAGAAAGCAGACTACAGACTGAGACAAAGTTATGTGGAAAGAAAGCAAAATTGCTTAGAAACAAGCTCCCCAAATCAGGCTTAAATCCAAAATATGTTGACTTAATTGAATTTACAGATGTTTCCTAGACCTCCTTCCCCCAGGACACACACAAACACACACGCACACTGGTATCACAACCCACATTATTCAGAAGGACTCTTCAGAGGTTGGGGGGGCATAAACAGGTTCAGAGAAGAGGAGGAAATGGGAAACTTTCCTTCTGTGAATTTCAAGTTAATTTGCCTTAAGATCCACACCTCTCATTGCTTCATAGCATGTCATTAATGATCAATAGATTAAGCCTTAACCTATTCAATGTGTCTTATTATGTATCTTATTAGAAACACTCTCCTTCCACGAACTTCCTTAAATGTATCTTTGGATGCAACCCAGGAATCCCAGCTGTGTGTTTGCCCTGTAACACTAATGAAAGGGTTACATTTTTCAGTGTAGAATGAGTGGGATTCCCCACCTCTATATTCAACATTATAAGCAGAAATACAAAGAAATACATAAGTAAAACCAAAGAACACAGGAATAAAACATTCTGTTAAATATCAATAAATAATAAAATAGAGCTGTGTGATCAGTCTTATGAGCCATAGAAACCTTTTGAAATAGATGGGTCCTCAGGAGATGTTTAATACTTTCCATTAAACCTGTTTTCCCTCCAACTGTACCCCAAGAATAGAAATACACTGATTTTTGGCAGGGGTGGAATAAACATCCCAAGATGGGCATTTATTTAGGGAAAACAGTGGTCCTGGAAGCACCTTCTCTTTGCTAATTGCCCTGCTCCTATGCTAAGCTCGACAGTCACACGTTTGGAAACATGGACTTGCTTGTGGCAACATGGAGTTCAGCTTTCTGGAAAGTTCCTGTATGGAAAGATTTCTTGCTAGGTTGGCACGAAGAAAGACTTCCTCCCACTGAAACTAAGTGCCAACACAGAGGTGTTGAAAATAATTATTGTTCATCTAATAATAGCATGTAAATAGTGCCCAACAATTGTGGGTAGAGCTCAAAAGACATTTAAGGCTGTGGTCCAAAACATGTTTGCAAGGGATGGAGTAAGACCCACCAGACACAGTGAAACTTTCTTCTGAGCAAATAAGCACTGAGGGCTTACCCACACTTCTTCTTGTCTTACTGCTTTCCCCCATGGAAAACTGCTCTTTGCTGCTCAGTCAGAGCAAACAGCAATTCAAGTTTCCCCCAGATTGCAAGTTGTTCTGCCCTATCACGAAAGAGCAGCTTTTCCCTTGGAAAGGAGTGGCGCAAGGGGGAAACCTCTTGGACAAGCCCTCAGTTGCGTTGCAAGGCACTTAAACCTCTGGTGTGGACACTTAGGAACTGGAAGTACTTTTCTAGCTCTCTTTACTGACATACGTAGAGCAACACTGTCACAATAGTGAAAGAAGATAAAGGCCAAATCCTGCCACTTTCTCCAGCAAAAACCCACCAAGATTGAGCTGAGTCAATATGGAGGAATATTTGCAGTTTCGTGTGCAACAATATTTTGCACACAGAATCCCCCCCCCATATGCAACATTCTTTGTCCTCGAGGCTACCGAGTATTCTGTCATTCAAGCCTACCAACGGTCCTTTGAAGGTGGAATACATTTCTCTCTGCTTACTTTTTCGAGGAAACAGAGGAGATGGCATGCATTCTCTGACAGAGGGCAAGTGTTTCACTGCCCAACGCCCAGGCACTTGGATGTACAGAGATTCAGGATTTAGCCCTAAGGGGAGAACTACAGTACATGCTACACAGAAAATGGGGCTTCCTTTTCTCTCCATATAAACATCTGGTTTAACATGTGCTGTGCCCACAAGGTGCATTTCCTTCCATCAGCGGGTAAGTTTTGAGTGGGCTGGAGAAATGCACACTGCAATGAAGTAGGGATATGGGTTGAGTGAAATGTTAAAGCCGGGGGGGAACGGGGACAAGAGTCAACCCAGGGATGGTGTGTTCAGCAGCAGCTCCATGTTCTTTGTAGTAAGGTGTAGTTTTGCCCTAAAGAACACAAACAAGCAGACATACACACAGTATGTTCTTTGGTACCCCCATCAGTCTAAGCATCCTACTCTGGTGGGGAAGGGCAGGAGGTGATACACGACCAAGCACACTGAAGGATGAAGATTTACAAGAGACGTCAGAATACGATGCACACAGGGTTTGGCTTTCATTTTATTAGAAAAATAGAAAAGCTTAAGTTTTGAAATCAAAACGAAAATAGGCATTAAAAATGAAATTAACTAACCATGTGGTTTTATCCAAGGTCAAAACTAGTTTCAGAAGGAAGGAATAATAAATAATAAAGGTCAGTAAATGAAACAAGAAATAATGGACCAAAAAAGTACTTTTTTACCGTTTAATGTTAAGAATGACTGACCATCAGTAAAAACCATATGTTTGCCTGTTAGAAATTGAAATATGTTCTTATACAAAGCTTATCATTCCAGAAAGAACAAGGGTTGCAGTTAGGTAACTTTGCATTACTTTACTTACTACTGAGAATGTGGTATAAGCTAGCCCTGCTGCCTTGCGAGTCTTGGAAATTTGCCCCCAAGTATTCCATTGATGGCACCACTGGCTGGAACAGGATTTCTGGCCTACTCTAGATCTCTTACAACTCTACGCATCTTTACTCAGAAGCAAAGTCTCACGGAGGCTGCCAGCTTATGCAGGCTTACTTCTTTTCCAAGTAAAACCTGCATAGGGTTGGGCTGCAAGTTCAATGGGGCTTACTCCCAAGTAATGCATGCAAAGGACAGAAGCTGTCCCTTTGGGAAAGCCCTGGTGAGCGACCCAGGCCTGAGTCCAGCAGAGGAGGAGCCAAGGCTGACAGTCTCAGGAAGGTAGCAGCTGTAGATTACAAGCAGAACATCCTGGATGTAAGGCTGAGAAATTAAAAAAGAGGCCACTCAAATCTGGAAGAACGGGCCTTTCCCAAAACTACATGGGCAGTGTGGGAATCCCTCGGCTGCAGTTCTTCCGCACACCAGGATTGTCCACGTTTCCAAAAGGAATGATAGAAGGAGCTGCATTGTGGGCTGAAACAGGTTCTTTTTCATACAACACAGGTTTATTTGAGTTTCCCTACTTTCCCCAAACTATCTTTGAATTAAAAAGCTTGGCTTGTTTACCTAAAGAGCCAAGCCATGAACTCTGCAGGATAGTAGGCCCTGATAAATCCTACCTTCAGGACCCACAATGAATTTTGAAGCTCGGCAGGAATCATTTAGCATTTTTAAAAAGAAAACAAGTACTGCGGTCTTCCCCCTTTCCTGCCAACAAGTGCCTCTGATAAAGCAACGGCTTCATCCATTTAATAAGCAAATCCTCAGCTCAGCGACTGCCTGCAGCAGATTTATTTCAAATCATTTGGCACGTCTCTTACCCCGAACAAATATGGAACACCATCTGTGGAGTGGAAAATCAAAAGCTATGCTTGCATGTGGTCTAAACACCAATGTAAACAAATAGGTGGAGATAACTTGAAAAATGAATGTGAAGAATTTCACCAGCATCCCCACTTGCGTCTACATACTACATACTTTCCGGGTGATCTTCCTCCATGGTGCTAAGTTTTAGGGTGGTCTCAAATAACCCCGCTGTGGCATGCCTCATTGCCTGGTCTTCTTCCATGTGGAGGAAGCGAGTGGGCAAATGGAAGGTGGTGGTCACCTGGCTGCAGAGTGCTGTAATAAGGCAAATTTGCTTGCTGATTGGGATTGCAACCGAGTGGGATCATGGGAAGGTGGCTGATATCCACGGTAGGAAGCCGATGTCTGGCAAGGGACCTAGCAGAAGCTGGCAGATGTTGGTGGATGGAAGCCAGTGGAGTTCGCATTCGGAAGCTGCTAGGAAGCAAGCTGATGTTTGCAGATGTAAACTTGGTTGAAGCTCATCTTCAGAAGTCCATCAACAGAAGCCAGTGGTTATTTGTGAGTTGAAGCCAGAGTACTAATGTGAATGAGTGGAGCATGAAATATGAGTGCACGAGTCCTTTGGCATTCTTCATGAAGTCAGCTGGCATGGGTTTTGTGTGTGTGTTTGGATGTGGTCGAGACAAATCATGCGTGTATGTGCTCGAAGGTGATGGAAGAAAAGTGGTGGCTATTCATGAACAGATGAAACCTGTGGACACTGGCAGGCTGAGTTTAGTGGCTGAAATTGCCAGGCAAAGGGCAGCAGGAGTGCCTGGGCGATGCTGCTGGATGGTAGCCATGCCACTCACTGTTCCAGGGATCCCCCCACCCCCATCCCACTTTCTAGGGATGTCCAAAGCCAATGAGGTTTTCTCAAGACCACCCATGAAAGCAATGCAGAGAAACTGCATGTTTTAAGGCAGTGTTTTTCAACCTTTTTTGGGCAAAGGCACACTTGTTTCATGAAAAAAATCACGAGGCACACCACCATTAGAAAATGTTAAAAAATTTAACTCTGTGCCTATATTGACTATATATAAAGTAATTCTCTTGAATTTTTCAATTTTTCCCACGGCACACCAGGCAACATCTCGCGGCACACTAGTGTGCCGCGGAACACTGGTTGAAAAACACTGTTTTAAGGAAACCAACTTGTGTTTCTAAATAGACGTCTTTCTAAATACATATTAGGGTTTGAAATATTTATTAACCACCCTTCAAAATATTCCAGAGCAGTGCACAAAAGTATAAAATAAAATAAAACTAATGCAATAAAACAACAGTAAATAAATATATCAAAATACAACAATGCAAAAGCAAATCCCCCTGCCCCACACCCCCAAGAAACCCTACCTGGGCAAAACATAAAACAAAAATGATCTGAAAGCAGCAACCCTTACATCACTCCTGCCATTGTTCATCATGTTCTGGTGCCTAGTGTTACTTTCACTTGATAGCTTTCATGCCCCCAATAAGGGAAAGAGGGAGAGCACAATAACTTCCTTTCTTTAGAAATATGGCAAAGTGAGAGAGCACACGGGGCCAATTTTCCTACAAAGAAGCAGATGCTCTCAGCAAAGTCCTGCCAATAGACCACCTGAGCAAACACCTGAACAGATCTCATTCCCACTAACAGCAGAGGAGGGAGTCATCGTGTTCCTTAACAACACAATATGGACAGAGGGCTGTGCAGAGAAGTTGGTATGTGCAGTCAGGCTTTTGAGACCACTGTGCTACTGAACAGATTGTTCCCCAAATGCAGGGTAGCATCAGAAATAGCCCAGCAGAGTACCAAGTTCTGCTGCCAAAAGGAAAAGAAAGGGAGAGAAAATGATATCGTAGTGCAGGGGTAAGCCAATGTAATACCTTCAGATTTTTTGGACTACAACTCCCATCAGCTCTGAGATTATAGCCAATAATCAGGGATGATGGGAGTTTTAGACAGCAGCATTGGCTATCTATGCTCTACTGCAAATGTGCATGTATTTGTACATGCCTAAAAGGGCCCTCTGAATCACATCATATACAATGGGGCAGTGGAACCTGTGGCCCTCCTGCTGAACTCCAACTCCTATCATTGGTTACTATTGGCCATGCTGCCTGGGGCTGATGGGAGTTGGCGTCTAACGCCATCTGGAGGACCAAAAGTTCCTCACCTGTTATACAGTCATACCTCTTCTTGCGAACGCTTTATGGTGCGTTTTTTCGGGTTAAGAACGCGGCAAACCCGGAAGTGTTTGCTTCCGGGTTTCGCTGGACACGCACGCACAAAAGCATTCTGTGCAGTTTGCGGATGTGCAGAAGCGTTCTGCGCACTTCTCGCATGCGCAAAAGCACCGCTCTGGTTGTGGACTTTTCGGGGTGCAAACGGCACCCCGGAACAGATCGTGTTCGCAACCAGAGGTACCACTGTACAATTCACCCTGTTGTCTATGTTTGTCTTTCCAATGATTTCAAACGTACCAAAGCTCTCAAGATAGCACTGCTTCTTTTTGTTAGCTTCTCAACTTCAATACAGGATCAACAAGGATTTTGGTCAAGGTCCCAGGGTTCAAAGACGCACCTTTTGCAACAGTTAGCCTCAGCGGACCCTGCAATCCCAAAGCCACTTATTGTTCTATAAAAAGTCTTTGGGACTGCCCCAAAGTAAATAATGTTGAGATTCTGCTTGTAGGTTGTGATCAGCAAAACCATTGTTTATTTGGGGTCCATCCGTTCTCCAAAACTCTTATGCTTTCTAAACACATGTCAAGTTAAACTTCAAGAAGCAGTGAAAAATAAGCCTAGAAGACACCAAGCAGGCATGCACCTAATCATTCGGGCAAAATGCTCCATGGATCATTCACCAGATTTTGCTGGTAATCTGAGGAGTGCAGGAAATAACAATGGGAGCCAATCAATGGCAGCATCCAATCACAGAGCTTTAAAAACAACAGCTATGTGCCCACAACTATTAGCCCTGATAGCTAATTTGTGGTTATGCTCTCCTGGGGGAAAAAAGTATAAGCAGCTACCAAGTTTGGAGTAACACAGTTTTGAATAGCTACACACTAGAAGATCTTCAGACAGAGATCCTAATTTAAGATTCTCACTATCTTTTTTTTTAAAAAAAAAAAAAACCCACCCTCTTCACATACAACTGCTTTAATACAAAGATTTTTGGCACTGGGGTATCCAAATACTACAATGATGCTAAGCAATCACACATGAGCTTATTTAGTTGTTATTCTGCCTTCATGGGGCAACTGTAGTTGGGTAGAGAAAGGGAACTCTAATTCTTAGCATTCTCTCCAGATTCTTGAGGGGAAAGCCACAACAAACTGGGATAAGACTGAAACACAATCATTCTTATCTGTATTTGGTGTTACTTGGAAGAGAAAGCTTACACAAAGAACCAGCAAATAAGTATAATAAAAGGCAAAATGACCTTACAGAACAAACTCTGGCTTTTCAGCAAGCTTCAGGGCCTCGTGCATGCCTGCGGCCGATAGCTTACGGTTGATATTCCTATATCTGCATTGCAGCAGATTGCGATAGGTTGTCCTCAGGTCCCGATTGAAGAAGGCATATATAAAGGGGTTGATGAGAGAGTTTGCATAACCCAACCAGAGAAATGTCCTTTCGACCCACAGCGGGATACAACTGCAAGACGTCCCGCAGATAAAGGGTCTGGCGGTGGAAAGTATGAAAAACGGCAGCCAGCACACCGTAAACGCCCCGACAACAATCCCCAAGGTGGTGGCAGCTTTCTGCTCCCTCTTGAAGATGGAGATGTTCTTCCGCTCGTGCTTAAGCAGCCGCGAAAAATTTGTGCACTCTTCCGATTCCTTGTGTAGTTTCACGATGCCGTTTGCCGAAACGATCCCTTCGTTTTCTTCGGGGCGGGGGAAACCGGCGAATTTATGTTTGGCCGCACTCTTCTTGGCGGCTTTGAAGATCTGGTAGTACATGAAAAGCATCACGGACATGGGAATGTAAAACGCCACCGCCGTGGAATAAATGGTGTAACCAAAGTCTTGGCTGATGAGGCAAACTTTGTCGTCATTGATATTCTGAGCCCAGCCAAAGAGGGGCGGCAAAGTAATTGAAGCCGACAGCAGCCACACGCTCAGGATCATTTTAGCCATACACTTCCCATTCTGCCTTACGGGATACGTGAGAGGCCTGGTGATTCCAAGGTACCTAGAAAGCAGAGAGAAAGCAGTGTTAGTGTGCCTTTCGTTAGTTACAAAGTTTGCGGCAAAACCACTGCTGCTGTAACTTGCTGCGGGGAGCGCCACAGGCTGAACTGTAGCTAGTAATAATAATCTGACCTGCAAACAAAAGATGAAACAAGAAGTTTGCATTTCATACCAGCATGGTTCTTTAAAACACACAATTTCTAGGTTAACTAGCAAGCAGGAGAGTAAAAAGTAATGCATGCACCAACCAGATTTTATTCTCTCTCTTTTGCATGAAACAATTCCAATTTTTGGTTTCTCTTGCACAGCTTTTTTTAGTGTGCTTTACAGCAACCCGTTTACAGGGGTTTGGCCTAATGGCTGAAAACTGGACAGGGAGCTACAATTCTCAGAGTTCCCTGGGAAGAATGATTAATTGCAGGCCCAGGACGCGCACTCCCCAATTCTACTGCTCAGGTGAGCTACCAATAAAGGAGACCACGCAGTAGAATGTGATCGAATCAGGCCACAACTTTATTGACTACAGATGGATTGGCATAGGCATTGTGTCCCCATTTATTTCCAGGCTGCCTACCGGAAATGACATCAGGGTCAACCCGGCAGTGGGGATTCCTATGACTTACATCAAATAGGGGGATCCCTGCCTTTAGGAGCACCGAGACCCAAGCCCCCCATCTGGGCAAATGGACAGAAGCAACTCCATCACGGATCTTTTTAACAGGATACCCTATTTCTGGAAGGGAAGGCGAGGGTACAACCCCCTCCAACCAATGCTGAGGTTACCTAATGCCTAAATTGCCACTGGAGCCAAAAGGCTTGCTGCCAAACCCCTACATCTGCCACCCAGATTTTAGGCCCTGTTATATGTCAGACAACCAGATCTCGTTCCCCTCCCCTGACAAGTGCGCCCTATCTGGCCAGCATAAGGACTCTCAGTTGAAAGTAATGTCGGGGTGTTCAATCACCCTGCCATTCCACTGTAGGACCATCTTGTGCACTGCCCGATTGACTTTCTTCTGGCCCCGGTTTAATGCCCTCAGGATCAGGGTTGCGCCAAGTGCACCTCTCCAAAAGACTGATAGCTAGCATGCGTTTGGAAGGATGATCATTACCAAGTTCAGACAAACATGGGCACAGGGTGGGAAAATATAGACCTTTCCTTCCCTGCCTTTGTCCCGAGGATAATCCTCCTTTGAAACTGGTTTTGCCTTGGGGGGAAATCCACATTGGCACCAATAACTATTATTTTAGGCTCTACAGAGAGGACTTCAGGACAGTGGCGGCCAGTAGTAGCCATTGGGACTGGTAAGGTGATTGGAAGGGAGGCCAAGAGGAGGTGGAGCCAGAGTGACTGACAGGCAACATTTGTTCCCGTCCTTCTTCCTGCTAAGATAGATAAGGACAAAGCTGAGATGAAGGAGGGCCAAGTGCCACTCCTTAGAAAAGTTGAAAGTAAGAAGGCAGGCCGACGATTGAAGAATGGCAGATAAAACTAATGGACTATGTAGAATTAGACAAGATGACAGTAAGAATTCGAAACCGGCAGGACCAGGGATTCCTGAAAGATTGGACTAAATTTGAGAAGTATTTGAAAGACAATTGTAAACAACAAATCACGCTACTAGGCTTACAAGAAGTTTTGTAAGGTTAATTTTAGGAAATATTACAGAAATAATTTTGGATGGTAATAATTAATTGTTGTGATAAAAAGTAATAGTGAAGTTGGAAATATAAGAAGAAATTAAGAAATTTGAAAATCTTGAGATGTGGTTGATGGAAGTCAAAAACATGTATAAGAGATGAATACTAATAGATATTTAAAAGAATATATGTAAAATTTAATAAAAAATATTATATAAAAAATAAAGTAAGAAGGCAGGCACGTGGGGGCTGGCTGAGGCTCGTGGGGCAATGCCAGATTCTCCCTGATGGGTCAGTCTCCACTGGTTCTGATTCAGGAACAAAGATTGGGTCCGGTTTTCATTCCAAGTTTGGTTTGAGTTCATTCTCCCTAATACTTCTGTGGGCTTCCCCCCCCCCCCCCAAAAAAAAACCATTTCAAACCTTGCCTTTAAAAATTTGCATGTGGGTGGAGTGGGGGTTGAGGGGGTTTGATTCTTCAAAGCAGAATAAAGCAACAGCTTCAATGAAAATGTTAGTCTTTGGTATTTATAAATGTTCTAAATGCGGCAAAATCAATTTCAAAGAGAGTTAAATGTTTTCATTCTGCTTAAATGAATAAAGGCATTTCACAGCATTATCGAGTCACGCTTCTTACAGGGACTATTTTGGAACGCGCAGATTTCTTCCACGGTTTGATTAGCTTACAATGACTTGAAACAAAGGAGCATTCGGTGGTCATTTCACTGCAAGAAAGAGGTGCTTGCTTTAATTCTCATATCAATAGTTTCTATGTTAAATAAAATGTGTCCAAGTGTTTTTAGATTCCATCCCACCCACAGGATTAAAAAGAAGCTTTACAAGGTGGAAGAATTCATGAAGCTAACACCATTTATAATGCTACTCAGCAGCAGGTGGGTAACTTGGCGTCTTCCATCTACAGCTACAAATCCCATAATCTCTGGCTGCTGTCCATGCTGGCTGGTGCTGATGGGAGTTGGAGTCCAACAATATCTGAAAAGCCACAGGTAAGCCCTTCCCTGCTGTTAAGGAACAGGCGGATTTTGGAATAGGGCAGTGTTTTTCAACCTTTTTTGGGCAAAGGCACACTTGTTTCATGAAAAAAATCACGAGGCACACCACCATTAGAAAATGCTAAAAAAATTAACTCTGTGCCTATATTGACTATATATAAAGTAATTCTCTTGAATAGGAATCAAATAAACACAATTTTTCCCACGGCACACCAGGCAACATCTCGCGGCACACTAGTGTGCCGCGGAACAGTGGTTGAAAAACACTGGAATAGGGTAAGAATAAAACAAATGCTAATGTTTCATCTGCAGTTCCACATGTTTCTCGACAGTTTTGCCATGACAGACTGATGGGACAGTTCAACAGTTTGGAATTATGTTCAGAGGGAAAGCAGCGCCCGTCTGTCCCTGCAAAAACAACCAAGAATCTTGTGGCACTTTAGAAGCTAAGCCAATGTGATGCCATCTAGATGTTTTTTGGGGTTCCCATCCCAGCCAGTGGTCAGGAATGATGGAAATCGGGAGTCCAACAGCATTAGAAAATCACCAGGCACCAGGCACATTTTGCATCTGGCTGAGCCTAGGGCTTGCCGATTGGAAGGTCGGCGGTTCGAATCCCCGCGACAGGGTGAGCTCCCATTGTTCAATCCCAGCTCCTGCCCACCTAGCAGTTCGAAAGCAAGTCAAGAGCAAGTAGATAAATAGGTAACGCTCCGGCGGGAAGGTAAACGGTGTTTGCGTGCGCTGCTCTGGTTCGCCAGAAGCGGCTTAGTCGTGCTGGCAACATGACCTGGAAAAACTGTCTGCGGACAAACACCAGCTCCCTCGGCCAGTAAAGCGAGATGAGTGCCACAACCCCAGAGTCGTTCGCAACTGGACTTAACTGTCAGGGGTCCTTTACTTTTACCTTTATCAACCACTTGAGGCCAAGCGAAGATGCCCAGGGACCAGAATGGCACCCAATGTCTCCACCATCTGGAGGTGCATGCCTGGGAATACTTGGACCTTGGCTGTTTTCACACACTAGCAGCACATTAGATACATTAGAATTTGGCTTGGGGTAGTTAAATGTCCACCAATCCTTTATTTTTTAAACTTCTGTTTAGGAAGGTTAATGAACATCTAGCCATTTCCTAACAGGGTTTTATTTTTTTTAATATAAGTGGCCAAGGGTTAAAAACGGTCCCATTTAAGGTTAATCATATGTATATTATATATTTCTGAAGTGCCCACCAATGATAGTTAATGCGTTCAGGTATTTTTTTAGAAATCGCACAAGCAACAGAGCGACATGATTAAAATGCATTAGATTGAGAAAGACATGTCAGTGCAAAACTATATTGGTTCCACAAAATATGCTATCTGAAATTAAAACACATTAATCTACATAAAAATACATCAAACTAGTCTCACTAATACTTCTATTTCAGCTGCAAGATAAAAAAGCATCAATCTTGTATGCCTCAGACCATTCGCCTCAATATATACATTCGATTAACCTTGAAAATTAAGATTCTTCTTTAACACAAAGTAAATAATTCAGTTGCATACTCTGCAAGAAGTGTGCAGAATAGCTGAACAGAAATACATACATGTATCAGTATGCATAAGGAAGAATTTTGATTTTTGTTTGCTTTTTAATGAGAATCTACCTCATTTGCAGTTATTGAACCAATATGTGAAATGAAACACTATTCTTTGATATTCTCACTTCTCCAAATTTTGCAATGCAGTTTTCCTACCATACAGTAAGTACAGAAAATGCATATATTAGGGGGAAATGTGCAAAAAAATTGCATATATTGGTGGAAATAATATAGAAAAATGCATTATATATATTGGAGAAAATTGCTTGCAAAAATACATTATGTTAATCAAAATTGCATACAAAGATATGTGTATTAGGAGAAATTTGCACTGAAACACTGTTGAATTTTCATTAGGTATCGGGGCTGGGGGGGACACCACAGATTGCTGCAGAAATGTAGAGCGCTGTGTTTAAGACTGAAAAAATGAGAACTTAAGAGAACGAAAACTGGCAGATTTGTACACCCCTATATACCAGCCCACGCAGAAAATCACTGAGAGAGGATCTGCAAATTGACACATTTTCTCCCCTCCTAAAGAATCCTGGAAACTGTAGTTTACCCCTCACAGAGTTGCAATACAGTCGTACCTTGGAAGTCAAACGGAATCCGTTCCAGAAGTCTGTTCGACTTCCCAAACGTTCGGAAACCAAGTGCAGCTTCTGATTGGCTGCAGGAAGCTCCTGCAGCCAATCAGAAGCCACAGAAGCCACGTCGGACATTCGGCTTCCAAAAAAATATTTTGCAAACTGGAACAGCCACTTCCGGGTTTGTGGTGTTCGGGAGCCAAAACGTTCGAGAACTAAGCTGTTCGAAAACCAAGTTACAACTGTATATATTGATTTACAGTATTTACTTCATGAGCTTGAGAGGCACCATTTTTCTTCTTTTCTTTACCAAAACCAGACTAGTGCCCATACCATCACAAACATTATGTTCTATGGGATGGTGTGCTTCTTGGACTCAAGCACGACTACCTAGAAGTGTTCAATGTGGAAATGTAGAATGAAGCATACCAGAATTTGTCATCACTGCCTGGTTCTGAAGTCCAACCAGTGGAGAGAGACTTTTTGTTTAGGCAGCTGATAAAACCTGGACTGGAATACCTCCAGATTCTGATGCAATAAAACCAAAACACAGTATCAAAGCAGACCTTGCAAACATTACACACAGGGGACCTTCCCCCCCCTCCAAATCTCAGTTTTAGCATCAACTCCATCATCAGGTGTGGTTTTTTTTTTTTTCCCTTTCCTGATTTTAATATGATGTCTTTTTGTACTTCCTGTGTTCTTTTCTTTGTCCCTGTGATTGTCTATTTAATGAGTCCCCTATCTTGCAAATGGCTTTTTAAAAGCCGTGTGTGTGTGTGTGTGTGTGTGTGTGCGTGCATATATTTACTCCATTTATCTGTCATCCACACGCTTCTCATTTGGCTCCCCTACTGCTCATGGCTTTCCATTTATTTTCCTTTTACCTCTCTGTATGTTTCCTTGGCTATTCATTTTCCTCATTTCCGTCTTCAGAAATAAGCGTTTCATCCCTTTTGAGATCTTTCTTCATTCTGCTTTCATTCAAAAGTCGTTTATAATCTGGCAGCGGAGGTACTTCCACAGCAGGGTTTCTCCTTTGCCCTTTCTTTCCTCAGATGCCGAGTTTTGAAACCATTTACTTCTAACTTCCAATATGTCTACTGCAAATAATTGTTGTGCCTCCTTTCCTTATCCTTTTTCTGTTTTCTGCACTAGTGAGCTTTTCCAACCCCTCTCTTATTCATGCAGGTGCTTATTGGTTTTTCACCATTTTTCTTGGAATATATATTTGTATCTATGTTTATAATGAAGTGGAATAAAGATTTTTTTAAACCCTCTCATAATGGACACATCTTCATCTTTGCCCATAGATTCCCCTGCTTATTTATCTGTTATTCTTACATAGGAGCATGAGAAGCTGAAAATGCTTCTCTATGCAAACTAGGAAGTGACTTCTCCAGATGACTCTTCTTATCTCAGCACCTGCAATCTTCTGGGTGATACAGACACCATTAGGCAGTTGAATGTGTGTGTGTACTCCATCCCACCCCTCCTCCACGCAGCCCCGGGCACTGGCAACCCACGCTACGCCACTGGCATTGTCCATACTGACTGACTGGGTTTCTGACAGGGTTCTCTCTGTGTCCTGCCTGGAGACGCCAGGGATTGAATCTGAGGCCTTCACCATCCAAAGCTGAGCTAGCGCCCTTCCCTTTCAAAGCACAAAATTCTCCACATGCTTTCCAGTCATTTCTTGCTCACCCTTCACCACAGGTGATACAGAATGGCTTCCCTTAAGTGACAAGAGAGAGGAGATCCAATTGTGGGTTCTGCCTTGTGACATTCAGCAGGAGAAAGCGAGTGGATTGTAGCCCAAGTCAAACAAGATGTAGTTGCCAAGAGCAACGTCCAACACTACAAGCACACACTCCTCGAGTCCTGAGCTGTTTGAACAGCTGCCTTTGTTTAGTAGATTGTTTCAGTGCAGTGTGGTTTATTGTGAAATATATGCACACAAACAATGGCATGGACAGCACACACACAGAGAGAGGATTATGACTGCAGTGGTGACATGACAAGCATGGGTTTCGCCAGGAAAATAATGAAGAGGCTACTGGCCAGCTTGGATCAGGTTCCCCCAGCAGCACTGCAGTTAGCATGCCTCGTGTTCAATGAATATTCCTGGCCCCAAAATCAATAAGTATACAGTGTGATGCACCAACTTGGATTTCTGGGACCTGCTGTCATTTTGTTCCTCTGTCTTCCTACCGTCTTAAGCAATAACCGCACCATCTGTTAAACGTAGCCGGCCAGGATGAAGTCCGCTCCACCAGTTAAAGCAGATAGTGGGGAAAACTAGGGCCCAGTTGAGGCAGAACCATTTCCTGACCCCTTTGTGAAGGGGAAAGGCTATGGCAGAACATGTCAATGCAGACTGCAAAGCTAAGTTAGGAGGGGCCACTATGAAAGCTCTATGGCGGCTAATTCTGAGGAGAGCTGTATAAAACCATCTTGTGTTCTCGCTCTCACACAGAGGCCATTTGTCTTCACACTCATGGGGCAAAGGAGGAAGGTGGAAACCATAGAAACCCTTTTCTCCCAGAAATAAAAGCTGGGTTTCGAAATCTCGCGCGCGCACACACACACACATACACTGTCTGTTAGTCCAAGGGTGGGGAACCTCTGGCACCCCAGCCCGCTGGGAAAGGCTTTCAAGACAGTGCTTTGAAAGGGGCTTCTGTTGACCCCTGCAGGCAGAAATAAAGGCCACCGGACATGATGTCAGGTGGCTGAAAGGTGGGGAAGATAATGATATTGGGCCTATGGACCAGTTCCAGTTTCTCCCCCCCCCCGACCCTCGCTTTGTTGGTAGTAACGGATTTAATATCCAACAATTCTTCCTCCTTTCCTCAATATATTTAAGTTTCTGAAAGGTTAGGGGGGTGGAAATATGCTAAGACTTTTGAAAAGAAAACTCCCTAGAATGCAAATTATGTAGGAGATGATGAATGCAGCCTTCTCAGCCTACTTCATAGCTTGGATGATAAAGCTGTAACAATATTTATCTTTGGAGAAGTGGAGTCATTTTCAGTGCGCTGTTTTATCCATTACTTGCCTTTGTTCTTCCCTGAGCAAACACAGAAAATATAAAGCCTTGAACTATGCCTGTAATTCGAGAGCCATCCATAGAAGCACAATCGACACTGTGGAAGGTCGCAAATCACTCAGGACACGAAATAAGTGAATAAAGCAGGAAGGGGAAACTTTCCCCAATGGACAATCTTCCGGGGGGGCGGGGGGGGGGAATGTTATGACTATGACCTGAACTTTGTACAGTAGGCTGTTTTCCAGAGGCGCCTACAACACCCCCCCCCCCATTGTCTAACCAGACCAAAAGCAAGAGACCTTGTCACACTTCAAGGAGACATTCAAGCCAGGCCAAATGCACTCAAGGAGGTTGTGGAACAGGCTAGTGAGGACTATTTATCGGCTTTCTTCATTCATACGGTGGTCACGCTGAGATAGACTAGGTAGAGTTGCCATATTTCAAAAGGTGAAAGTGCGGACACAAAAGTTGCTGCAAAATTTGCCAAAATCTACACTTCCAACCAGGGCCATCTTAGAGGGATCGGCCACGGCGCGGCGATCCCTCGGCGCCCCCGGCCTGCCGCCTCTCCGCCCGCCTCCCTCCTGCGCTGGCCGCCCCTCGAGAGAGGGGGGGTGGGCGAGCGGGGGATGAGGGGTGTGGCGTTGGAGCGGGTGCTCACACGCCGGCGGGCGGGGGATGAGGGGCGGGCGGGCACTTGCGCGCCGGCGGGCAAGCAGGCTGCAAGCCAGCCACCCTCGCCTCCCGGAGCCCCAGCTGGAGTGCTGGAAGGGCGCGCAAAGCCCCACGCCGCTCCAGCGCTCCAGCTGGGGCTCCGGGAGGCGAGGGTGGCCAGCTTGCAGCCCGCCCGCCTGCCGGCGCGCGAGTGCCCGCCCGTCTGTGGGGGCGGGGGCAGGTTGGGGAGGGGGAACCCGGTATGCCGGAGGGCTCGCGGGGGCGCCCGAGGTAGGTTAGGCTGAGAGGCAGTGACTGGCCCAAGGTCACCCAGTTTGCTTCATGGCTGAGTGGGGATTTGAACCTTTTCTACTGTTTGCTGTAAGTCACATTGAGGCCTTCTGGCATAAGGAAATGATATAAACAAACAAAAGCTATAGAAAGGGCTTTTTTCTAGAAAAAGAGGTGTTGGGACTTTGCAGGGAGCGCCCACCCAAAGTTGTTGAGCTTTCTTTAGGGGGGTGGGACTTCTCTTCTTCACTGGCTCACCCTGCCCGCTGCCCACGTTGCACAGCCCTTAGTGGGGATAGCACCACAATACTATGGGGCTGCCACAACACACAAAATAGGTGCTGGAACACAGTTCCAGTGAGTTCCAGCTGAAAAACAAGCCCTGACTATAGAGGCCTGGAGATCTGTTTGGCTCCCACCCTTGGTATAAAGGGTGTGGGAATAACTGTGTGGCCAATCTTTACAATAAAACAGTATGCCTTCTTTCTATGATGTCACAGAATAGAAGCTCAATTCTTGTATCACCCTATGAAGCTGGCATGACAACTAATAGGATCCGTCATTCCACCCCCATGTTGATTCCCTCCAGATTTTACCAAAATGGCACAGGAAGCAGACATACCTGCTCAGATACAAGGACACTGCCTTACAATGAGTCAGACCATTGATTCATCAAGCTCAGTACTGTCTACACCATGGGTAGGCAAACTAAGGCCCGGGGGCCAGTTCCGGCCCAATCGCCTTCTAAATCTGGCCCGCGGATGGTCCGGGAATCAGCGTGTTTTTACATGAGTAGAATGTGTCCTTTTATTTAAAATGCATCTCTGGGTTATTTATGGGGTCTGCCTGGTGTTTTTACATGAGTAGAATGTGTGCTTTTATTTTAAATGCATCTCTGGGTTATTTGTGGAGCATAGGAATTCGTTCATTTTTTTCCCTCCAAAATATAGTCTGGCCCCCCACAAGGTCTGAGGGATGGTGGACCAGCCCATGGCTGAAAAAAGTTGCTGACCCCTGGGACTCTACACTGACTGGCAGGAGCTCTCCACAGTTTCAGGCATGGACTCTCAGCCCCACCTGGAGATGCCGGGATTGAACCTGGAACTTTCCGAGTCCCACAAAAATGAAGGGTGCTTCAGAGTCCATAACTTAAGGGCCAATGAGGCCATAGAGTGTTGGTATTTAGATGTGAGGAACCCAGCTGCAAATCCACTTTAATCCCCATAACTCACAATGAAAGTCACACAGCCAGCATAATATACAAATTATATGTTGGCATCAATCATCCTCCAAGTGGAAAAGCCCAGCTGTTAAGAGTTGAATGGAGATTTTTCTACTTTTACTAGAGATATCAGCCAGAGGCATTCCACTGCCAAATCAAGACCAGAGGACATTTTAAGAGAGGTTCACAAATATATGCCATAGCTCAGGGGTCACCAATGTGGGGCCTGCAGATGCCCCCAAGCACACCTTAGCCACTCGCAAAACTACTCAGTGACTACAGCTGAAAGTAACCAATAGCCACATTTGAAAACCCAGCTAGAAACCAGGCCAAAACATATTAATTGCGCTAAAGCATATCAAAAGCTAAAATTAAGTCAAAGACTCATTTGGAATGCAGTCAGAGTCACCATTTGAAATTTGGAAAGAGCTTTTACGTTCATTAGCAAAAGAGGAACAGAGAAAGACGGCAATATTTTGGGATGGAATGTTTTCCCATTGTTATACATGCTGCTTAAAAGCATAATATTTTTCTAAGTGCCAATTATTGCTGTATGTTCCCATTAAAAGGCAATAAAAACACAAGAAAACACTAAGTTAATGATACAGGAGTGCTTCTTTCCACCATGGGGAGGAAGGGAAAGGAACCCAGAAATATAACCCCAGCATCGAACAATGGTGCCATTTTCCAAATATACATAGCACAGAAAACAATACGAATGAGTGAACTTGAGACAATACTATGCAGAAACTCCCCTACTGGAGTTAGACTGTGCTGAAGCAACAAAATACAGGATCACAGTAGCACCTTAGTGTACATGCAGGAATTCAAAAATCTCCCTCTAGAACAGGTGTGGGGAATCTTTGACCCTCTAGGTGTTACCGGACTATAACTTCCATCAGTCCCAACAAGCATGGCCAATGGCAGGGAAAATATGGGAGATGAAGTCCAGCAACATCTGGAGGGCCATAGGTCCTCCACATCTACTGTAGGGGCCCACTTTGTCTAACAGAGTGCCATGCCAGAGCCCAAACTACAGGGGCCACTTTTGGAGGGATGTAGGGAGCGCTACTGTAAGCAAGGAGCAGAGAAGTGGACAGTGTTAGAAACTCAGGTATATAATCTAATCGCTAAATGGCACCATAAACCTGGGTTACAGGTGGCGCTGTGGTCTAAACACTGAGCCGCTTAGGCACGCTGATCAGAAGGTCGGCAGTTTGAATCCGCACAACAGGGTGAGCTCCCATTGCTCTTTCCCAGCTCCTGCGAACCTAATAGTTCAAAAGCACACCAGTGCAAGTAGATAAATAGGTACCGCTGTGGCGGGAAGGTAAACGGTGTTTCCCTGCTCTCTGCCTTCCATCACAGTGTCCCGTTGTGCCAGAAGCAGTTTAGTCATGCTGGCCACATGACCCGGAAAGATGTCTGGGGACAAACACTGGCTCCCTCAGCCTGAAAAGTGAGATGAGCACCGCACCCCATAGTCACCTTTGACTGGACTTAACCTTCCAGGGGTCCTTTACCTTTAGCTTTGGTCGTCTTTACCTTTACCTTTCCCAGTCACCAATCTAGCATCTAGAGATCTAGAGATCTCCACGTGGTTGCGACTGGACCCGCACTAGTTGCAAAACGCACCTGGCGCCTGGCTAATTTCTAACACTGGGCCTGTGGAAACTGCTTGGGAACCTTATGTCTGAAGTGCCATAACGGAATGAACTGGGGTGGGTGGAGAAAAAAGAAGGAATAAAAATTAAGCTAACAACTTTAGATCAAAGACATCAGCACTACAAAAAAAAAAAGCTCTCAAAGTTACAGGTAGTTTCTTTGGGTTGGGATTGGCAACCCCAGTAAATTGTTGAACCTTTAACTGTTGACCATATTTCTCTTTTAAACAACAATACTTCAACACACATACCTTTGTTTTTGTTTCCTGATGAATAATATCCCCCAGACCAGTGGAATGATATATCTCCTCCATAATCTTACAGGATGTTTCTCCCATGCTAAAAATAGTTTATTACTTTTAAAACAACCCACTGACATGTTTAATTTAAAAATATTTAATTGCTGACTGGAAATAGAGGCTCAACTAGTCTCTCATTTGTACTATAACTTGGCTTTCTCTACTCCTGCACAAATGTTAAAACTGTTTCGTTACCCTTCTTCTCAGTGTAAAGAACAGTGAAAGAAAATGAGGCTGAGGAAAATCATTCCCTGTTAAATCACCTAAAGATTTTCTAGAATCGATCTTCACAGTTACAGCCTGGAGTTGATAAACTGAGTTTTCGGATACTTTCATAAAGAAGCCGGCTAAGGGGCATGTATCTCAGGGAGGGGGTGTTTTTTTTCTTTCAGCATAGCACTAAGGAATATAGCAGCCAAGTCTTTTAAAACAAAATAAAATCAGATTAAGAGAATGCTAGTGGCCTAGGGGTCAAATTAAATAGGGCATAAAATGCATCATGTGGGCTTTTAAAAATGCAGGCTGCAAAACTGGGAGAAGGCTGATAATTCCTGAAATATAATTAATTATGTTTCTACCCCAGTCATTGCAATTCACTTTTTTAAATATATATAAATATATATATATATAAATCTGCACATCAAATGCAAAGGTGAATGTAGTCTCTGGTCTAGTTAGGTGCCAGATTGCCTGTGCAACTTATGAGGGCTTTTGGAAAGAAAAAATATCCCTTTATTTTGAATGGGCAGCAGAGCTGAGACATCCCTTAGAAAGATACATCCAAGGCTGCTGGGCTTTTATTGCGGCCAATGTTTCCTATCCTGACAACAAAGGAGAACAACAAATGTGGCAGGAATCAGGCAGACTCCCAAGGGAGGTGTGGGGCTGTTCCAAGAAACACCCTTAGTTAATCTTGGCCTTGTGAAATGGCAAGTTCTGACGAACGTTTGGGCTCCTTTAAAATACCCATGGGCCACTGTGACCACGGGTGACTTGAGCTGTGCCTTTCAACTGGTGCAAGTATCCCAAGTCCCACATCGGTGGTGAAGGGGTGTGGTGTAGTCAGGGACAAAGCTCTTGCAAAAGGTTTACAAAGTGCCATTATAAGTCTTGCTGAAAATGCCACTCTAAAAACTGTAACAGCATCCCCATTGTGGAAGCTGTAGTGTATTAAGGCCAGTGCTGAGAGAAGTTAGGAGACCCCTTTTCCCTCTTCCAGAGCTACAATTCCCAGAGTTCCCTGTGATGCTTAAACCACTGTACCTCTGGGATGGAAACAGGAGCCTCCTAACAGCAATAACCACCCTTAACAAACTACAGCTCCCAGGATTCCCATGGAAAGCCATGACTGTTTAAAATGGTATTGTAGTGCTTTAAAAGCACACTGTAAATGTGGCCAAAAGGTGTGTGGGTAAGAGTATAAAGGAGAGAAAGCTGTCAAGTCTCAGGCCTTTTGAGTGAGCCCAACCTTTGGACTGGAAGGAAGCCTGCATTCTGAACTCTGTGAAGAAAAGCTGCAGCAGTATATAGTGTTGAGGTGTTTTTAATGTCGGTTGACCCTTGTGCTACAGAGGCCTGACTGGGCTCAACCGGAAGTCAAGCACTGATAGCTGTGCTCTCATTATCCAGCCACTATTCTGTACTTGGCTCTGGTTGGTGGACCTCGGGATTCTAGTAAACATCAAAATAGATCTCAGAAGCCTGAAGGCTCCCTTCACTGTACCCGATACACAGAAATGAAGCAGCAGAGCAATTCCATTTTACCATTGATAAAAAGGAAGAAAATTCCTGTACGTAGTAGGATAACCAGACCCTCCAAGGATCATTCCACACAAACTATGCTACAGTGTGCCATTTAAGCAAAGAATGCACTGGAACAAATTATGCAGGACTAAAATGGCACAGACAGTCCCAGGAAACTCAAATGAGCTCTGGATAAAAGCTCGCCTTGGCCTCCTAAAAAACAAAAAAACAAAAACAAAACCCACCATATTCCACTTCATGGTTACTAGCCAATCTGATCTGAAAGAAAAGCCTTTTCCCAACTACATCTACATTTATGGATTAAATTACATTTCAATGCACTTAATACAGATGACACAGTGTCTATTATGCGCAGCCTTGTTGGAGATTTTGGCCAAGGGCAGCTAGAAAAGATCTAGATTCTCAGAAGGATTAACTTTGCCAATTTAAGTGCATGAACCCTCAGTTCTTTTTCAGGAGCTTACATCCACATGCAGCATCCTGAAACAATTAGTTTTATTTTCAAGAGGTTTATGGCTCCAGTCGAACACAGAGGAAACCGACCGCTGAAGACAACTAGGCTTAAGAGCTCTTCATTGTGCTGGACTGCGGTCTAGTTCCAGAACATTCTGCAACGAGCTCGACCAAGTAATCAGAGCAACTGAAACTTGACAATAAAATAATATGATGTTCTCTGTGCTGAGCCTTCTCCGAGCACAGCATGATGTGAGATGTATTTAACGTACTCTTTTCTTGGGAGTATCTTGGAAGAACATAAACCTCAATCTAAGTGGTGTGGGGAGTTTTGTCAATGGTGTGAATTCTGCAGCCCTTTCCTATCGGTCCCGTAACTTTCAAACAAGTTGGGGCATCTTCATATCAATACGTACACAAAGGGCAGAGACTTGTTATAAAGTAATCATTGCTGGGAAATATCATGACCTTTTGGAGAGATAAGTGAAACTGCGGGTTGCAGCATTTCCTGCCGAGCGAAATGCCTTGGCCTCGGTTTATGAAGTGTTTGCAACTATTTTTAAGCACTGCAGAAACTTAGCAATTTGTTATAGTGAGTGCTCTCGCTGCGTGGCTTGCAAGAAGGATTAAGCAAGGTGATAAGTCTCATGAGCCAACTGCTGGATAGGAATCTGCAGTGCTTTCAAGTTTCACAGCAATCTTTCGCTATGGAGAACCCTGGCATTGCAGAAGATGATCACTGAAGTGTATGCTACGTTCTTCTTCTTCTTCTTCTTCTTCTTCTTCTTCTTCTTCTTCTTCTTCTTCTTTTTGAAGAGTTAACTGCAGTTTTTATGCTTCAGCTCCCTCCCTCCCTCCTAATGAAATCGAGTTCGAAATGCTAGTTCTTAGCATGCTTGCAAGTAAGTGCATTTAAACGTCTGTACATTTAAAGCACTGTTGTCTCTCTTTTGGCTTCATTTATTTAAAAAGCGGGGAGAGGAAAAGATACAGATTTGTACAGGTATAATTTAATACCAGAAGACATGGGCAGGACAGAGAAACTAATGTGACACACCGGATCTGGAAAGAGTGGTTTTCTTTTCTCACTCTCAAGCTACCAAGGGAAAGGGAACAGCCCCATCACAGTTATTTAAAGCAGGATACTGACAAATGATACTTGTTGCTGCTGCAGCCCCTCAGAGATCAAGCAGAATGGCACGCCCCCCTTCTATCTACAACAACAAGGTATCACATAAGCGTATCCCAAGGTTACCTTGACCCAGTCGTTGTGGCCTGTTTATTATCTAGGACTCTCTCTGCTGAGACCAACAGTGAAAAGTAGCTGAAATGTGGCCTGATTTAAGAGAAGCATGACTAAGAGATATGGCTTGCGTAAAGTTACCTCAGGCAGCTGCATAACACACAGCCCTGTTTGGAACAACATGAAACAGAAAACAACAATATTTGCTGTGGCTGCCTCCCTTTCTCAATAAGGATTCGCTTCTTTCTCCATCCTCCACTGTTAAGGAGACAGCAATGCCTCCAAATGTCTTTCTTTCCGGCCATAAATGGTCTGTTTTGGAATAACCAGTAAACTGCCCCATAGTGGTAGTATCATACCACTATGAGCAGTCTTTGGCTTCCTCCAAAGAATCCTGGGAACTGTAGTTTGTTAAGGGCGCTGAGAGCTGTTATGTGATTCCCCGATTCCCCTCACAGAGCTACAATTCCCAGAGCAGTTTAAAAATCAATCCCTGGGAATTGTAGCTCTGGCAGGGGAATAGGGGTCTCATAGCTATCCATCTCCTGCCATCCTAATATTGACTCTGGTTTGGGGAAGGTTTGCTTTCTAACTGCTGAGAAGACAGCGTGTCTGAATAAAAATACATGCACTGTCTCACTCAGACACAATGTCCAGTTCACAGGAGTTGCAAAACCACTGTGTGTATCTGTTTTCAAGTACTGGTACTTGGCTTACTGTGGCAAACCCTCACCATGATCAGCTCCCGCCCGGAAACCTATGTCCCCACTGTGGAAGGACGTGTGGATCCAGAATTGGCCTCCACAGTCACTTACGGACTGACTGTTAAAACCATGTTTATGGAAGACAATCTTACTCGGCTATGAGCGATCGCCAAAGAGAGAGATGCCTGGCCAGCAATTTTCATTCTCTCGCGCACACGCCCTCTGTGGTATTAGAAAAATAATCAAGTAAGCTTTTGATAATCTGTTACTGTTTGTATAGCAGCTAATACATATAGACAGACACTGCTGCACATGGTTTCAAAAAAAAATAAAGAGAGATTATGCAAACTCATAAGACATTTCCGTGGCAATCAGTAATTAGTCAAGCTGATTATGGACACAACCTCATGCAGAGGCCATTTCTACATTTCCTTCGGAGGCAGTTCATTCCCAAAAGGCTAACAGGGCTCTTGATTGTGTGTCGTCTTCCTTTGAGTTGTCTCTGATGCAATTCCTTGCTAGTTACTGTTCTAACATCAGCAGCCGCCCTTCACTAGACATGAAATATGCCTCTTCTGGGCACCGCCTGTTCCTCAGGACAGAAATACAAAAATGGAGTCACCAACAAGCAACAAACAGCCAGAAACTGTTCAAACTGAGAAGGGCTGAAATAGCACAAGAGGTGACCCAAAAGAGGTTGACTGACAGGAAGGGGTGGGGGGAGGAATTCAATTCCTAAAAAATGACCAAGGCCTACATTTCCCTGGAGTTAACACCTTGTGAAAGCGGGATGTATTGTGCGGCCTGTTTTCATGTGCCCTTAAAGAATACCGTGTTTGGCACCCCACAATGCTCAGTGCTTGCTGCCTTTCCTGTCAACACTCAGAAATTCCAGACCAGAATTACTCCCAAGAGAAGGGACTCAGAAGAAGGGGAAACATTATTCAGACACAGCACTTTCATGCTGCTGCAAGGGCACGGTGGAAGAGGGTGGACAAACACGCTGTCCCCCTTCAACAAACAAATAAATCAGGTTATGGCTCTGGTACTCATGCAGTGGCATTACTCCAAAGGCCAGTTCACACACTGCCCCAGTCTGCACTTTCCAACAAAAGAGTGTGAAAGCAATTCTCAGGACGCTGCCTCCATGCACATATTTCACATGTCAAGGTCTACAGTTGATTAGAGCAGTGGTTCTCAAGCTTTCCCCCCATTTTTTAATTGATACACTGGAAAACAAAAAGGAAACAACTTCTACAATTCCCATCATCCCTAGCGAGCACAACCATTAGTCAGGGATGATGGGAGCTGTAGTCCAACAGCATCTGGAAGGAACAACATTGGCAACCCCTGCACTAAAATAAGGCAGGAAAATCAATGTGGTAGGTTTTTGTTCCCTTGCTGATTTGCTGGTTGTTGTTTTTTTCAGGCAAGTAAGTTTTGTGGGCTTACTTACAAGGCTTTTTTCTGGACTCACAAATATATTAGATTTTATTTACTGCAAGATTTGGTAGTCTTACAGGCTTTGCATTTGTTCACTGTATATACAAATTGACCATGCTCACATGGTGTGTCCACCTATCATGTGAAACTTTTCAATCACATGTGGAAAGATTCTTGGGGAACTAGCATCTATATATAAAGGGACATGAGTTCAAGGGTCTTCTCCATACTCCGTAGCAAAAAGAACACACTCTGGGCTCTGAGGTTACTACCAGATAAAGAATAAGAAGATTATCCCTGCCAATCTATAAGCGAGCAATCTGTGCAGCCCTAGTATGATTGATGCATCTATTCCAGATACCTAGAGGGCAATCTCTAACAGGCCTTTTAAAACTATTCACTGAACGCTGGAATGGTGCTACGATATGCAAAGCATGGACTTCCTTTTAGAGTCCCCAGGGAAGATAATTCTAATAACAGGGATCTTAAATCCCACATCTGAATGATAAAACAGGCACATAAATGTTGACATGCTGATCCAAAGAGCCAGAAGTGGGTATATTCAGGGACCTGTATTGTGAAAAATCGGAGCCCAGGGGTGGGAAAAGACAAATTGTAGGCTGTCTTGCATCTGATATATGCCTTGTATGCCTCTAGCAAGAGAGCCAAATTACTTAGCGATGCTTTAATAAAATATACAGCCACATTAGACTACTGCCCCTTTACCCCCCCCCCACCCAGCCCTTCAGTATTCTTTCACTTGCTATGCACTGAAGTTCTTCCTCAATAAGCTACATATTACGCAAATATATTCGGCACCATTCTCCCCTCTCTAGTAAATAGGGCCCCTTGCATTTTACGTATCAGCAAATGGCTTCACTTGGGACTATAGGTGCTAACTATGCAGGGCCCTGGGTACCCGGGCACATACAAATTTTAAACGAAGTGTCTGCCCCCCCCCAAGGTTCTATGCCACGGAACCTCCTGGCATCACAAGTGCTTGTCGCGGTGACATCAGCACACACCAGGCACCCACAGTTGTGGGGGGTTAAGGCAGCACGCCTCCTTGGGAAGCATTATGGTCCTTCAAAAAGAAAAGCTTCGCAAGACCCAAAGTCAAGATCCAAATCTGCAAAACCTAACAATGTGCATGTTTACTCAGAAGTAAGCCCTCAGCCCCCACCAAGATCAATGGCATCTGCAGCATGGTTAGGGAACCTAGATTCACAGTCTTCGACTGAACTTTTATGTCAGGGTTTGCCAACCTGGTGCCCTCCAGATGTTTTGCACTATATCTCCCATCAGCCCCAGCCGGCATGGCGGCTGTGCTGACTGGGGTTAATGGGAGTTGTAGCTAGGGATGGGGGGTGGGGTATCAATTATGTTCGCATTTTAATCGGAAACTGCTAGCAGTCACATTTCTCAAACCAATGTGCAAAACAAGCGCACCACAGTCCTCCAAAATTTGTACGTCTCCAGATTTTATGTTGCAGTTCTCCAAAATGCCTCTGTTGGGAGAAAGCGTACATAAAAATATTTTCCTGCAAAATAATATTAAATAAAATAATGCATTAAATTAAGGAGAACTGATGGAGCAAAAAAGGTACATATTAGTCCAAACTGCATACAAAAGAAAGTGTATTAGGAGAAATTCACACCAAAACTGTTGATGAATCTTCTTTTGTTTTTTTTAAAAAAAGCAACTTGATGTAAAAATGTGGAGAACTGAATTTCAGGCTGGGAAATGGGATCCCGAGAAACCAAAACTGACGGATTCATTTATACCCATCCACAAACTTCAATACCTCAAAGACCATCTCTCCACATATGAACTGACTCAAACCCTGCGATCATCATTTGAGGCCCTTTTTCATGTGCCGCTTCATGAGAGGCCTGGAGGTTGGCAACACGAGAACGGGCCTTTTCTGCAGTGGTTCCCCATTTGTAGAATGCTCTCCCCAGAGAAGCTCACCTGGCGCCTTCATTACATATCCTTAGGAGACAGGCCTTTTGCTGATTAAACCTTTTATGGTAGTGGCGCCCGCCCTGTGGAACGCCCTCCCATCACAGGTCAGGGAAATAAACAACTACCTGACATTCAGAAAAAACCTGAAGGCAGCCCTTTTTAGGGAAGTTTTTAATGTTTGATATTTTTGTATTTGATTTCTGTTGGAAGCCGCCCAGAGTGGCTGGGGAAATCCAGCCAGATGGGCGGGGTACAAATAATAAATATTATTATTATTATTATTATTATTATTATTATTATTATTATGGCCTTTTAAATAAGTTTGTGGGAAGAGGTTTATTGGTTTGTTTTATGTTTTATTTCACATTCACATTTTGTATTATGTTGTGAACCACCCTGTGAAGGGCAGTATACAAACTTACCAGTAATACATAATAAAAAATTTGTAAAAGCATCTGGGTTGGCAAAGGCTGATCTACGCATTAGCACAAAGTTGTCACTGGTGTGAGACACAAGCCTTGTAAGCGAGCAAACTATGATTATATATACAGCACCATCCATGTGCTATATACATAAATTGCTATGTACTATTGAATTTCACCTACACCCGCCCCCAAATGCCCCATTTGTTTCGGGGGCAGTGTGGGAGATAAGAGGGATAAATGTTAAGTTTCTTCTCTCCTGTTCCCAGTTGCCCTTTTTTGTTATGACTTCCAAGCACAATTAATCAGAAGTGCAATCTTTTCAGAGGAGGGTGCACAATACGAAATGTCTTTGCTGGAGGGTGGGGTGGATGCAGGTCAAGTGGATGTGCAAGGAAGTGGGCTGCAGCCAGCCGCAGCAAACAGAGAAAAACGCTCCAAAGTGATGTTGTGAATGGAGCCGCCAAAGGACGTCTGTGTGTCACGGCAGGCGAGGGAAGAGAAGCCCCAGATTAAACATGTTCTTTGTTTGTGTTTTCTTCTTCCTGCCTCGCTGACAGCTACCTCTTGCTCTCCAGCAGATGTATAAGCCACAAGAGGCCATGGGTGCCTTGCTCCAAGCATACACTGTTGTTGCTGCTTTTATACAGAAAAGCAGGATTCTTGATACCCATGAACAGGGGCTATGTTTCAGAATAACTATGGTTTGAAATGAACAACTGAAGCTTCACGTTCCATTTTCTCCCCACCAATCAGTACATAAATTCAGATTTGCTTTGAAGACTGAAAAATGTGGGTTGCCAAAGGGGAGGCGTGGTTTGGCTCTGCCCTATGAAAAACCCCAGTGCACAGGCAGTGCTATGGGGCCACATCACCCCTTCACTGGTTATGTGAAATGTTTCCAACTTTTGCATTCCCTGGATTCAAATCATGCATCTATACAGTGTGCTTTAATCAATCTTTTAAATCCATGAATGTAATTAAAATAGTTAATTAGTAGGCAAGCAACATTTAGTCCATCAATCAATTTTTGATAATTTTTAAGGTGTCTCTGTCAGCAGAGGCATACCTAAGGGTTGGTGAAACAGGCCCAGGGGGTCACAAAAATCACCTGTCAGACTATGGAGTATAATAATAATAATAATAATAATAATAATAATAATAATAATAATAATAATTTATTTATACCCCACCCATCTGGCTGGGCTTTCCCAGCCACTCTGGGAAGCTTCCAACAAAATATTAAAAATACAATAAAACATTAAACATTAAAAACTTCCCCAAACAGGGCTGCCTTCAGATCTCTTCTAAAAGTCAGATACTTGTTTACTTCCTTGACATCTGATGGGAGGGCATTCCACAGGACGAGCGCCACAACCGAGAAGGCCCTCTGCCTGGTTCCTTGTAACTTCGCTTCTCGCAGTGAGGGAACCGCCAGAAGGACCTCAGTGTCCAGGCTGAACAATGGGGGTGGAGACACTCCTTCAGATATATTAGGCTGAGGCCATTTAGGGCTTTAAAGGTCAGCATCAACACTTTGAATTGTGCTCGGAAATGTACTGGAAGCCCAATGTAGGTCTTTCAGGACCGGTGTTATGTGGTCCCGGCGGCCGCTCCAAGTCACCAGTCTAGCTGCCGCATTCTGGATTAGTTATAGTTTCCGGGTCACCTCACAACTGGCCTACTTCATCCCATTCCCATCCCCACCCAAGGAAGCTGCAGAAGCACACATGTTGGGAGGGTGGCTCCAAGGCTCTGCCCTACTACACCAGCTGCTATTGGCCCGACCAGCTGTTTGTCAAGCAGCTGCAATTTGATTGGCCATGGAGACTATTGCTGTGTAGCAAGCTCAAGCTCCTTCAACAGTAGAATCTATTTCCTGTCTGTCTCATACTCCATTCTCACCGGATCCTGCCACTCCCCCCCCACCCCCCTATTCCCAGATATCTGAGTGACCTGCTTTCTAGTTCATTCTCATGTTCCAGAGAACTGTATGCAACAACATGCTGTCTGGAATTCCGGCGGTTGTTTGCTTTGCCTGCGGTTCTTCGGACATCATCTTCCAAAACCTGAAACAGGCTGGGGAACTCGAGGTCATGTGGAATTTCCTTTAGGCTTTTCTTAATCCTGAGATTGGCTCTAGCCCAGGGCTCTGAGGCCCGAGCCCCACTGAAAGTAGCAGAGGAAAATTTGTCCACCTGTGCACTGGAGTAAACAAACCACAGGGGATTCGTTTCTCCAGAATTACTCTTCTTTCGTGGAAGCAATTTTTATTTACGCAAGATGAAAAGTAATTGCACTGTCAGCAATATGACATGTTCATTCCTTTCTACTTAATTAGGAGATGTTCTGTAGGTTCGCAGCTGAAGCCCTAGCTCCAGCTCAGCACAATAAAATTAAAAAGCCACTTTCCTCACTACTGCTGTCCATTGCTTCGGCACAACCGATGTATTTTGTTAGATTAAAAGATAAACAAAAAAGCTGTTCTGACAATTGATAGGGGGCTGCAGGATTGCACCCGTAAGCAGCGCCTTCCAGTGTGTCCACTGGACAGTAGCTATACCCTCAGCAGTCATATGCTTGGCTTCTGCATGAAAGAGGGAATGTTCATGTAGAGATCTATGTGCTCAAAGCTTCTCCGTGGGACTGAGAAGGATCTGCATACAGCTAACCTAATATTGAATGAGTTTAAAGTTTATCTCATTCATGTTGATGTCAGTTCCACTGAATTCAGTCCAGATGAGCATTGATATACTGGCGAGAAAAAGCTTCACCTGCCCTGGTTTTTTTTTTAAAAGCAGCAAATACCCGCCTGCTATCCAAATCTGTCGTTCTCTCCTACTTTGCCTTCTTCCTCGTGGCCAAGGATCCATCTCTTTCACTTAGGAAATAAAAACATACACATTGATTCTAATTAATAAATAAATAAATATGACTATGGGCGGGGTACAAATAATAAATTATTTTTATTATTAATACACAAGCACAATATGGCTACCCACCCTCCAATTCATGTGTGTGCATGCGCAGAATAGTGCTAGATTGGGCCTAGGAGTAAGTGTAAGGATAAATAATTAATCTAGAGATACATTTTTAACAGTACTGTACAAAATAGCTTTGGATCCAGAACCAGATATTTCAAGGACCACTTCTTCCTCATCAATTCCATTCCCCTTCCAAGGCCCACCTCTAAATTCAACCATCAAGGCAAGTGTAATTGGCAGGGACACAGTGCAGTGCCTTTTGGGTTGTGGCACCCTAACTGTGAAGCTCTTTCTCAAGGGAGGTTTAACTGGCCCCTTCTCTGTTGTCCTTCAGGCAGTGGGTCAAGACTTTTATTTTTCTTCCACCAGACTTGCAATGGTTATTTGTTTATGGTTTCCTTCATCTCTTTTAAAATGGGCTGTAAATGCTCTTTTTAATTGATGCTGATATTTTGTTTTTGTAAGCTATTGTGAGGGCTTTTTCTATAGCCAAAATGTTGCAAGAGTAAAACCAAGCAAATCCTTACACTGGAAAGGAAGCAGTTTGTGAGACAACTGCAATTAGCCATATACTATCAGCGTAAGGGGAATAACCTAGAGACTTCTGCTTTGAAACATTCCTACACAGCATCCTAGTACTAAAAGGTAACCCAATGCAAGACGATTTGTAAACAAGCGCAGGTGTCAAAGATTTAATAGCTCTTTAGGGAGTGCCACATGTTGCCTTCGTATAAATGGAGAAATAGTTCTGACAGACTGCATCCCTGTGCAGAATTAGGCAGGCTTAAGCCCGCTGATTTAACAGACTTGGGAACGCCTAATTGCATGATGAGGCTGACAGAAATACCCTGTTTACTATAGCATTTTGCAAAGTTGGGAGGCCGATAGGAGGCAGAGACAGGTAGAATCAACTAAAGGCTCGCCCATACTGCAGTTTAAAGTGACTAGCAAGCTTCCAGGACCTCCATTAATTGTCCTTTGTCTGTGTGTATGATGTCCTCCTGCAAAGCACAACCTTTGCCCACAATTCCCCCTTTCCACATTCTGGATTTTCTCATACTAGGGATACTCCAGAAAGAAGTGGAAATCCAGATTGAGGGAGGAGAAAGTGTGAGTGGGCAGATATTTGCAGGAGAACATCATATGGGCGACAGCAAATTAATGGAGATATGGGAAGCTTGCTAGTCACATTAAACAGCAGTTTGTTTGTTTGTTTGTTCTGACTTTTTACACAGTGTATCTGTTCTTTTACTTCTCAGGTACGTGGATAAACAAAGCAAAAGTGACCCCTGCTGGAATGGTTGTAGAACCTGCCTTTCTGCTCCAGTCAGACAATTTACTACTTCATTCAGTTTTTAGAGCCTTGCCGTAATGCATCGGTTAACTTCGCTCAAGGTCCCTCCATCAGTCTTGGCAACTCAGTTTCTCAAAGCTGTGATTAGTCCTCATGCATCAATAGAGGCAACTTTTTTTTTAAAAAATGGGAAACTTTAAGATGCACACAAGCAGAATCTCTATCCATAATCAGGTGGTGTGAAGGGTGGGCTTTATTTAAAAGGTAGAAAAGTGACTGGGCACACATATGTCTTAGACCTAAGGTTTCCTACTTCTGGAAACAGAACAAATACTGCACCACAACAGCCTGGTTCCAAGCCTTGTTTTATTCTAGATTAAATTCCTCCAGAACGATTACTCTCAACTCAGTTTCTCCCTAACAAAGCTTGGAATCACCTCTCCAAGTAAGACACACGGATAAAACCCACCCTGTGCAAATGTGTTTTGGGTTCAGTTGCTCACCTCAAATGTTTCTGAGCAATTTCTTTCACAACTTATGTAGAAAACAAAGGTCAAGTGATCTTTAGAACAGCTTGCTATTGCTAAAACAGACCAGAGCCATCAGTCAACATAAAAGCATGGGGAGACCGGTAAGAAGAAATCCACTCTCTCATATCATTCTTAAAACCACATTGGTGAAATGTATATCAGAATGAAGGTCAGCAAGCAGAGTAAAGAATCTACTTCAAATCCCAAAATCCTCAGTATGGCAACACGTGTTTTTTTTTTTAATTAGGCCAACCAACATACCACAAAATAGTGATCAATTTTTTGAGTTCTTCAGAACTCTCATAGCTCATCCTAAATATGAAGCCTGCCATTATCCGAACTTAATCCACATTCCCGAGTGGATTAGGGAAAAAACTCCTCTCTAACCCTCTCATAATATTCCTCCACCTCCTCTACTCCGAATCGGAATTTCATGGCATCTTCCCACCTGCACGCCGATCCACGCGAAAAAACCGCGGCGTCTGGAGCGGTGACCTGATCTGCTGCTTCCCACACTGCAGCAGCCTCCTGAGGCGCTCGCACGTGTGAACGCACCCGCCGGCCGTCCCGCGAGCAAGTTTTACAAACACACACACACCCGCGACCCCGAGCCTGAGCTGCTTCGACGCGGAGCCCCCTCCCCGGTTCCCTCGACGGCGCGCCGCCCGCTGCCCGCTCACCTGTCGATGCTGATCACGCAGAGGGTCATGATGGAGGCGGTGCAGCACATCACGTCCATGGCGATGAAGACATTGCAGAAGAAGCTGCCGAAGATCCACTCGCCGCCGATGAGGTCGGTGACGCTGACGAAGGGCATGACGGCCACGGCCACCGACAGGTCGGCCAGCGCCAGCGACACGATGAGATAGTTGGAGGGCTGCCGGAGCTTCTTGACGAAGCAGACGGAGATGACCACCAGGCAGTTGCCGGCGATGGTCAGCAGGGTGATGAGCGACAGCGCGGCCCCGATGACCACTTTCTCCACGTTGCCGTAGCTCAGGATCTGCTCCCCGCACTGCGTGTCGTTGCCCACGTCCACGAAGCCCGGGCTGGGGCTGCTGCTGCTGCCGGCGCCGCTACCGACGCCGCTGCCCGCATGCCCGCCTCCCCCGGGGCTGACCGTGACCCCTTGCAAGAGCTTGCCGCCTATCCCTAAGCGGGGCGGGTGCAGCGAACCCGAAATCATCGCCGCCGCCGCCGCCGCGCCGCCGGAGCCCAGCTGGCGGGGAGCGTGGGGCGCGAAGCAGCGCCGCGGGCTGGAGACGAGCGGGCAGCTGCCGGCGCCGTGGAAGTCGAGGACCATATTGAGGAGGGCTGCCCACCAAGCCAGCAGCAGCCAGCCCCCCGCATGGCCGCCTCTCCGCGCCGCCGCGGCGACTCCCAGCGCTCTGGCGGCGGCGGCGAGGGGCTCCTCCTGCCCGGGCAGGGAGCTCTCCCTCTGCCTCGGCGCCAGCCACCCCCGCCGCGCGCCCCCTCCCGGGCTGGGATCCCGCCGCCGCCACCAGCACGGTCCCCGCGCAGATCCCGCAGCCGCTGCCCCGGCGCCGAGGGCTTTAGCATAGTCCGCTCGGCTCCCGCTCGACGCCGCCGAGGTCCGCCTCCGCAGGGGGCAGTGTGAGCCCCGACGCAGCCCAGCCCATTGGCTCAGCCACAGGCGGGACGCGACAGCCCCACACGAGCCGGTCGAGGCCGGGCCGGGAAGTTTCGAGGCGGCGGCGGCGGCGGCGGCGCTACTGCAGCCCTCTGTGCAAGCAGCCGTGTCCCTCGACCGAGAGCACCGTTGGAGGCGTGGTGGTGGTGCGCTCTCTGACCCCCAGGGGCAGGGCTCCGTCGAAGGCAGGGCTGGCTGCCCCCCACCCCTGAATATATATCGCGTGCCGTCGACGTTGCACCCTGACACACGTGCACCGACGGAACTGCGCGCTTGTGGGAACTCAGGGTGCTGTTCCGTCTCCGCGCCTGGTTCACGCGTTCGCGTTTCTGGATTCCACGCGGTGACTGTCTGAAGCCGGCCGCACGCGGCCCACGCGGTATTGAAGGCTGTGATTGAACTATTCACATGTGGCTAGGTGGGGTCGACCGCTAAGAAGATGTCACGCGATACAGATGTGAAGTGATCCTGCCTTGTTACCCATCCCCCCCTTCCCCGCATGATTCCAGGACTTTGGACAGCAGAAAACCAACAGGGTGTGGTTATTCACACCACTGAATCTCCTCAACTCCACCCACCCACCCCAGCCTCCCAAAAGTTGCACCTATTGAAATTCTGTCAATTCAGATTATAAAATCCTGGCAGCCAAACAAGTTAGGAAAGCTAAACCATACAGATATTAGGCAAGGGTAACAGATGGTGTGAGTTCCAGTGAGTGCTGAATTCTCCACAGTCTTTTCCTTTAAAATTGCACTCTATGTGTGCCTAAATGGGACAGCACTATCCCTTTTTATTTTCTTCCAGCTTTCCGTACTTCCATTAATTCTCTATTGCCCATATGAGGTTCTCCTCCAAATCACTGCCTTCCCCCACTTTCCCCTCCTTCAATCCAGATTTTCCCATCTCCTTTTCCAAGTGTCCATGGAACACACAGAAATCCAGAACTGAGGGAGAGAGAGAGAAATCCCGATTGTTTGCAGGGAGCTTCGACAATGTTTGCTATTTAATGAGGACTCGCTCTGAACTTGCGTGTATGTGATTGAATCTCACCTGAAAATAGAAACTCTCTTAATTACCTTCGGTTTGTTTGTTTGTTTGTTTTTGAAGCTTAAACAAAAACAAGGGAAGGAAACAGGGTGGTGATTTTTTTTTTTATTTTTTTTTTTATAAGATTTTATTATTTTCCAATAGAAAAAAGAGAACAAAATATAACAACAACACATAGCATAAACAACAATAAAAAACACAATAAACATTGAACATAATCAGCAATAAACAATAAACATAATCAACATTAAAAACAATAACAACAATAAAAACATAAAAATGACATATACAAACCTTAACCAATATCTTTCTTTGAATATTTCTTGTTTCTAACTTCTCTGTTTGGGGACTTCCCCCGTTCCCTCCACTGTCTTCAGAAAACATATACTTCTTCAAGGTAGCTTTATATATTATTCAATTCACTTTTACCCAAATTTTAATATACTTAACTTTCACTTAGTCAAATATCTCAATCACTATGTATCTTATCTTAACAGCCTATCTTAACATATTTTGACATATACATCTTTCACATAACAACAATTCCCCTTACCATTCATATCTAACACATATCTACCAAAGCCGATGTTCTGTTTAATTCTGCTCAAATATTCAGTTTAACTGATTTAACCAAATAGTCTTTGAATTTTTTCCACTCCTGCGACGCCTTCCCCTCCCTCTGGTCTCGGATTCTGACGGTCAGTTCAGCGAGTTCCATATATTCCATCATCTTCATCTGCCATTCCTCCACCGTTGGTATCTCTTCACCTTTCCATGTTCTTGCCAATAAAATTCTAGCTGCTGTTGTGGCATACATAAAAAACACTCTATCCTGACTGGGTATCTCTTCATTGGTTATGCTCAGGAGAAATGCCTCTGGTTTCTTACAAAAGGTAACTTTCATTACCTTCTTAAGCTCATTATAAATCTTGTCCCAGAAGGCACTAACCACTGGGCACAACCACCACATATGAAAAAAGGTACCTTTCGCATGTTTACACTTCCAACATACATCTGACATTTTGGTATTCATCTTAGCAATCTTAACTGGTGTCAAGTACCATCTATAAACCATTTTCATTATATTCTCTCTTAAACCATGACAAGCAGTAAATTTGATACCTTTTTGCCACAATCTCTCCCAGTCATCCATCATAATATTATGTCCGAGATCTTTTGCCCAATCTATCATTGAAGATTTAACCAGTTCATCTTTTGTATGCCACTCTAGCAAAAGATTATACATTTTGGAAAGGTTTTTAAAGTTCGATTCTATCAGTTCTGTTTCCAGTTTTGATTTTTCTACTTGAAAACCAATTTTTTTGTCCATTTTAAATGTTTCATAAACCTGATAGTAGTGCAGCCAGTCGGGGACCTGACTTTTTACTTGATCATAGCTTTTTAGCTTAAAGGAGTCCCCTTCCTGCTGCAATATGTCCATATATCTTAACCAGTTTGCAGACATATTCGGTCTCTTATATGCCTTGGCCTCCACTGGAGAGATCCATCTAGGAGTCTTTCTCTCAAACAAGTCTTTGTATCTAGTCCAAACCTGATATAGGGATTTTCTCACAATATGAGACTTAAAAGTTCTGTGGATTTTAGCCTTGTCATACCAAAGGTATGCATGCCAACCAAACATATTATCGTGTCCCTCCAAGTCCAACACATCCACGTTCTCTAATTTAAACCAATCCTTTAACCAGCAAAAGGCCGCAGCTTCAAAATAAAGCCTTAAGTCCGGCAGGGCAAAGCCTCCTCTGTCTTTAGAGTCTGTTAAAATCTTAAATTTTATTCTTGGCTTTTTGCCCTGCCATATAAATTTCGATAGGTCCTTTTGCCATTTTTTGAAACAGTCTAATTTGTCCAAAATTGGTATGGCTTGGAATAAAAACAGCATCCTTGGTAGGACATTCATTTTAACCACTGCTATTCTTCCCATTAACGACAGTTTGAGTCTTGTCCAAATCTCCATGTCTTTTTTTATCTCCATCCACAGTTTTTCATAATTGTCCTTATACAGGTTCAAATTCTTACTTGTGAGATTGATACCTAGATATTTTACGGATTTGACAAAATTGAGGCCTGTGGCTTCTTGAATTCTTTGGATCTGTTCTGCACTCATATTTTTACCTAGAACTTTGGTTTTCTGCTTATTTAGTTTAAAGCCAGCTACAAGTCCGAATTGTTCAATTAATTCCAAGGCTCTGGGGACACTGCCTTCTGGTTCTTGCAGGGATAGCATCAGATCGTCCGCGAAGGCACGTAATTTGTATTCCTTCTCTCCCACTTTAATTCCTTTTGTCTGTTTATCTTTCCGAATCATATTCAGAAGGACTTCCAGGACCGTAATAAAAAGTAAAGGGGAGATAGGGCACCCTTGTCTTGTTCCTTTCTCTACTTCGATCTCCTCCGATATCACACTGTTTACAATAACTTTTGCTCTTTGTTCTGTATAAATGGCCTTTATGCCATTTAAAAATTTTTCTCCAACTCCCATCTTTTCCAAATTCTTTTTCATGAATGTCCAAGATACTTTATCAAAAGCTTTCTCTGCGTCCACAAACAATAGTGCTGCATCTGTGTTTATGTCTCTCTCCAGTTTTTCTAAAATGTCCACAATGATCCTCGTATTATTGCTTATTTGCCTTCCTGGCAAGAAACCTGCTTGGTCTCTATGTATATAATCTTTCAACACTCTTTTCAACCTTGTAGCCAAAACATTTGCAAAGATTTTATAATCCACATTCAAAAGGGATATTGGACGATAGTTTTTCATTTGAGTCTTGTCAGTATCTGGTTTTAAAATCAGTGTGATAAAGGCTTCTTTCCACGTCTCTGGTGCCCTATCTCCTTCTAGTATTCTATTGCAAGTTTCTCTTAACGGCTGTGATAGCCAGTCTTTCAATATCTTGTAATATTTTGCTGTTAATCCATCCGGTCCTGGAGCCTTCCCCAGTTGCATGTTGTTTATTGCATCTTCTATTTCTTGTGTCGTTATTGGGTGGTTGAGAGTTATTAGTTTTTCCTCTGGGACCTTTTGCAGTCCATTCTTCTCCAGGAATCGGTCTATCTCTGCGTCATCTATCTTCTCCTCCTTGTACAGTTGTTTATAGAATCTCTGGAAACACCATCTGATTTCCTCCGGTTTCTCTACATTTTTTCCATTTACTACCAATTTACTGATGACATTTGCCTTTTGTCTTTTCTTTAATTGCCAAGCTAGTAGTTTTCCACATTTATTTGCAGATTCAAATGTTCTTTGTTTCATCATTTTCACTTTCCATTCGATATCTTGATTCATAATATTAGCGTATTGGGATTGCAAGTATTTGATTTCTTTTTGAATTTTAACACATCTAGGATGTCCTCTTAGTTCTTTTTCCTTTTCTTTGATTAATTTCAACAATCTCTCCATCTCTGCACTTTGTTGTTTCTTCTTTTTTGCCTTTTCACTAATGAGGAATCCTCTCATTACTGCCTTACTTGCATCCCAGGCAATCCTTTTCTCCACATCTGAGTTCCAATTGATTTGAAAATATTCTTTCATCTTTTTCGCCGCTCTTTCTACTAGCTTGGTATCTCTCATCAATGCATCATCCATTCTCCACCTAAAAGAATCCTTGGAAATCATTTTTAGGTTTACCTGTACCGGATTGTGGTCTGAAAGCGTTTTAGGACCGATTTCTGCTTTTTGTAGTTTTGGAGCCAATTCATTCGAGATCCAGATGTAATCTATCCTCGACCATGACTGCTGAGATTCACTGAAGTACGTTGCCTCTGTTTCTGTGGGATTTTTTAATCTCCAAGAATCTACCAAGTTCAAATTGTCCACCATTTCAAAAAAAGTCTTTGGGAGTTTCCCGTCATTTGTTAATTTTGTTCTTTGAGATCTGTCCATTAATGTGGAAACTGCCCCATTAAAATCTCCAAGGCAAACTACCTTATAGTCCAAATAATCCAACAGCAAGTCATGGATTTTTTTGTAAAAAATCGACTTTCCATCATTTGGTGCGTAGAGTCCCAGGATTAAAAATTTTTCGCCTTGTACATTAATTTCAATTGCGATGTATCTCCCTTCTTCATCTTTAAATAGCTGTCTTGGGCTATATTTCTCCTTTGCGTAAATCACTACTCCTCTCTTCTTGACCTTGTCCGATGATATGAATTCTTGGCCTAATTTTTTGTTCTGTAACAATCTTCTGTGACGCCGAACTATGTGGGTTTCCTGTAGACATATTATATCCAAATTCTTCTTTTCTATGCTGTAAAACACTCTGCGTCTCTTTGGTCTCTGGTTTAATCCCCGAACATTCCAAGTCATTAACTTGAGCGCCATTTCTTTGTTTATTCCTCTCCTCCAGTTGCCTGTCCTTTCTTATCTTGTTCTGGATCTTGGCTTGGTCCTGGTGGTCCCGGCGGTGGTGGGAATACTTCTGGAAACTTGTAGAGCTGTGCTGGATCCAATGGAGTTCCTTTGAAATGTTCCAGATGCTTGTCCAGGAACTTTTGCTTATCCGCCAAGGACCTTATTCTTATCTTTTTTCCTTCAAACGTGAATGCCAGGCCTTCTGGAAATTCCCAACTGAAGGAGATTTTTCTTCTTCTTAGCTCCGTCACCAGGTCGTTGTAAGGAGCTCTTTTATCTAAAAAGAATCTGGGGATATCCTTGTAAAAAATTACTTTATTCTGCTGTACCACCAGGTTGTTTCTATAGTGTAAGTCCAGAAAATAGTCTCTGTCGTGCCTATCGTGTAGCACAATCAAACAGTCACTGACTGTTTTAGTGCTTTTCTTTCCTCTGGAACCTCTTGGTCCAAATCTGAAGGCCTTCACTATGCGTGCTGAGACGTTTACCTCTTCCAACTCCCAAAAAGTCGAGAATAGTTTCACAATATAAGCTTTCAGGTCTTCCCCCTCCAATTCTGGAAGACCCCTTATTCTTAGGTTTCCTTCTCTCTGATGTAGTTGCAAAAAAGCAAGAGACTCTTCCACAGTCCTCTGTCGTGTTCCAATATTTTCGATCTGCTCCAAATCTAAATTGTCCAATTTTTCCTCCACCTTTTTTATTTTTTCTCTGACCACTTTAATTTCCTCCGAGTCTTTTTTTAACGTGGTCACCTCCTGCCCAATTTTATTAATTTCGTCTCTGTTCTTTCTTACGTTTTCCTCAATTTGTCCAATCGATTTTTCTAACGTTTGGGTGGAGGCTTTGATATCAGCCTTAATATCCACTTGGAGCTTTTCTATTGCAGAGTTGACTGTTGTATTCACTGATGCACCAATAGCATTAACCGATTCTTGTGTTTGCTTCAACCCTTCGGTGACACTTTTTAGGCCTTCTGCAATTTCTGCAACACTTGCAGCCAATTTCTCCATTTGTTCCTGAAGAGTTAAGGAAACAGAGCCTTTCCTTTTTTCAGAGCCAGTTCCTTTAGATCTAAGTTCCATTCCTTGTGGGCTCTGTAACTGTAGTCTCAAGGTCACTCCAGTTGCTATAGTAACAATCTCAGACATTCACAGCAGAAGACCAACAGTCCCAAAAGTAAACACCAGGTGGCCTGCAGCTAGCCTTCTGAGAACAAAGAGGCTGCTGAGCCAGGAGTCCACAATAGTCCATTAATCCAACTTTTAGGCAAAGAGTTCAGATTTTTCAGAATTGTAAATTCCTTAAAGCCAAGAAGAGTCTATTTTAAATAGCCCAAGCCAGTAGCTGTTTTCTCACTTGCAGTGTAACCACCAAGTCTTTAAAGTAACTTGTATCTGGCTGTAAAAGAGTCAAAGTATCTCCACTGGTAAACAGTCACTGTAACACTGGAACACCAACAAAGAAAAAATGGCAACAATATAACCCAGCCCGCTACTGACCCGGAATCCTAATCCAGAGGGTGAGGGGCTTCTTCTTTTGCCATATCAACTGTTTTTGGAACTTTAAACAAACTTTAAACAACTTTTAAATCACTTTTAAGAAGTTTGGCAGAGTTCGCAAAACTTTCCCGTTAGCCGCGGCTTTGATCCTTTAGCGCTACCAAGCTCGCGCAAACAGTTCAAAGGGAACAGGCTTCCTTTTAGAGTTTCCTCTGCAAGCAGTGCTCTTTAAACTTGTGAAATAATCCAAAATTTTGACTTACAGAGTTTCTTTGGAAGTTTCTATGTAGGAAGTGCCGGGTGCTCGGGTCTGGCGGGATCGCTGCTTTGATCCTCCGCAGGCAGCCGCTTCTTCAGTCCCGTGCTGGGGCTCCGCTCACCCGATTCTCCCCCTTACGAGGGTAAATCGGGAGCGAAGACAGCACGTCTGGGACCCACGAAGCTGTCGGTCCACGGGACGCTCTTCCCGTGGCTTTAAGGGACCCGTGGCGCAGGCACGGAGCTCCCTATCGCCTAACGGAGGACGGAGCCGTCGGACTCCCGTCCGCCATTGACTCGGCACCTAACCGGAAGTCACACAGGGTGGTGATTTGTGGTAATTCCGATGCCTCAGCCCAGCATCCCCACCTTCTCGCATGCACCCCTGCCAGCAGCTGAAGACCAAGGTGCGAAGGAACTGGAAGTGAAGAACAAGGAGGGAAGGGCACTGCAATAAGGAAAAGGAGAAATGGCGAGGCTGTATTTGACAAGAGGCCTGCCACTGGGTGGACGCAGCATTTTCAGAGGCGAAGCTGCTCCCATTGTTTGGAGGGTGGGAGTGAGATGGCTCCATATCAATTTAGGCCAGGCTCAATGACCTCAAATAAAGAATGTGGGGATCTTTCTTTTTTTATTTTAAGGCCAGCTGAAAAGGGGTTGGGGTGGCATCCGAGCCTCAGAGTTGCTTTTGGGGCCCCTCCTGCTGTTTTTTATGTGAGTGTGTGGACTTCAGTAATGCAGAATAGGAGGAAGTGGAAAGGAGGCATTCAGAATTCAAATTCACTTTCTGGCTAATGGCAGTTTTAAGATTCTCGTTTGCAAACCGGTGTAAAGCTACACAGATCGTCTACGTGAGCCAGGAGTGCAGACCTGGAGCAATTAGGAAGAGAATGAAACGCCACTGAGAAGGTTCAGAGAACATTTCTTAGCATCACAACTAGCCAGCCTGGCTGGATTGGGCCAAATCTAGTCCAGTGTTTCCCAAACTCATGTCGCCAGCTGTTTTTGGACTACAGCTCCCATCGTCCCTAGCTAGCAGGACCAGTCGTCAGGGATGATGGGAATTGTAGTCCAAAAACAGCTGGAGACCCAAGTTTGGGAAACACTGACCTAATTCAATTGCCCTGTTCTTACCTATAAGAAGCCCCCCAAGCAGGACCTGGTATAGGGAGGCATGTTGCCTCCAGCAGCAGACATAGACTATGCAGGCAGTGAGTGGGGATAGATCTGGGCTCAGACACTTCTGAAATCGTACAGATTTTATTAGTTATCTGTGCCACCAGATGACTACGTTCCACAGGGCTTCTTGCATAAAATGCATAAAGACAGGGCCAAGAGGGAGGGAGGGGTGGGAGTTGGAGTCCAACAGGTTTCCCATCTGTTTGACATCCCAAATTAGGTGCTGCTGCCATAGCGGGAAAGGGTTGCTTTTTCTGAAAAGTGTGGCTTTTCTAAAGAAGCAGTGAGTGAGCTTCCTGCTCCGTGTAAAGCAGTAATAGAAATGTAATGTTACATCTATCTTCACCTGAATATCCCCTTTGCGCCTTTGCCTTGGGCTGCTTCTGTGCTCTGTGTAGCAGCAAGGCATGTGGAGAGAGAGAGAGAGAGAGAGAGAGAGAGAGAGAGAGAGACCCTCAGTTCCCTCTCTGCGGTCTGGCAGGGAACACCAAAACAGGCTGGTGCAAGGAAGGGCCATAGCTCAGTGGCAGACCATCTGCTTTGCTTGTAGAAGGTCCAAACTTCAGTTCCCAGCATCTCCAGATAGGGCCAGGAATGACTCTCTCCCTGAAACCCGAAAGAGCTGCTGCCAATCATGTAGACAATACTGAACTAGATGGACCAATGATTCTGACTTGGTGTAAGGTAGTTTGCTGTCTTCCTTTTTAAGCTGTGCACAGACAGTAAGCACTCTAATTTCTGGAGTGCTTCTTTCTGAAAATTGGATAGGATTTTGAAGGGTGCAAGAGAGAGAGAGATGGAACTGTTTTTAAAAGGGGGGAAAGAGACAGAAGTACATGGGTGTATGGGGAGCCAGCCTGTGCCTCCTACATCGTTGCACAGAGGGAAGACACTTAAATGAAATATTCCTCGTCGTTGTATAGCGGATGGCATACTCTGGTTCGAATGAGGTGTGGGATTTCACAGCCTCGGGAGCCTTGCACTACATTTGGCAATTTGCATTGAGCCATGTGTTTCGGCAACATTTCTAGCACTTCATAAAAATGGATCTGTTCAGGGCTTGCTTCTCCAATTTCCCATTTTTAGCTGCTCTCATTTTTATCTGCGCTATGAGAGTTCAAGGATGCTTACCATCTACCACTTTGAAGTTTGATGGGCTGCCAATTCAGGTTTCCCCTCCTGTCTTGCCCTGGACAGCAGTGGCTCTTATGATGGTGGTGTGAGCGGGAAGAGATATGTACGAGGGGGATTGTGGAAGCAGATGCTGACCACAACTCACATTCTCCCTCTACCCAGCCTGGCCAAATGAAAAACAGTACATTTCACTCCAAACCTAGAGAGGTAAAACGACTGTTCTTTGTGTCACTAAATCAGCAGCACTGCATCCATGCAAGCTTGGGGGGGACCTTTGAGATTTAAACAAACAAACAAACAAACATTTTCAGCTCCATCTTACAGAAGCAAGTCCTATTGGTTTCAATAGGCCTGGCCTCTTGAGGCAACATTTTTTTCTTAAATAAAAAGTTAGCTGCACGGCATTGTGTGATTTATTGCTGAGCTGCTCTGGGCACCTGTTCCTGACACTAACTAAAATAATTATTATTATTAAGTCTACTTGACAAGCAGGCTAGGATTTTGTGCTCCCCACGTGGACAATACAGTAATATGTTTCAGGGAATCCAAGCATGACATGACCAGCCAGCAGACTCCACTGCCGGAAGTAGAACAACAGATGTTGTCCTCCTGCCAACCCAGCGAAGTGCATGATACCCAAGACAGGTCAAATTATTTTAGTACCTGAGGCACAAAACCCTACAAGTGCAGTAAAATTATAATAATAAATAACCAACGATCAGCTAATACGTAGTTGGGATTGCCCTACAGCATGGCTAGTTTCCTGGGAGGACAGACTGATTCTGTTTCTTTATAATGTACAGGTTGAATCGATGGGTAGCAAGGATGCCCACAGGCACAGACAGTCCCAGCCTCAGAACAGCATTGCTTCACTCCCCCAAGAGCCTAAAAAGCCAGCAGGAGGAGCCTCTTTGCAAGGCAGACAGGGTCTCTCTCTGGCAAAGTTGAAAATGCATCTTTCTCTGCTTGCATTGTAATCCCAAGACAGGCTTTCAGCAGCCACCTGCACTGACGTTCCTAGTTGAGCTGTTTTCACACAGGAGCTCTTGGTGACCCAGCACAGACCAAGATGCCTATGGCTGTCAGATGAGGAAGGAAAACGGATTGACTGTTACTGTGTGTGTGTGTTTTGCTCTGCTTTCAGGCCACTTGAAGGAAGGAAAGTGAGAGGAAAGGCTGTCTTTCTCACCCACTCCCCAGATACCCCCCTTTTTTTATTTCAGCGGTTAGGACTCCTAAGAATAAAACTAATCAAAGATGCACACACCACACCTGGCCATGATGCAAAACGTGTGATTCCTTATAACTAGAAAGATAAGGGTATATTCTACTATCTCAACTACTGCATAGCTTAAGCCTCACATGAAGTATGAGGCACTGACATCCACATTTAGGACCTTGCAGCTGTTATGGCCTCTCCCAGTTTCCCCTGGTAAAATGACTTTTCTCCAGGAGCACATGTACATTATTGAAATTTGGTGCAGAATCTTGCTGCAGATCTCGGATGCAACCCCCCCAAGCTACTCTGAATCTATCTGCCTTAACTCCTTTGAGACGTTTGCTTTGCATGAGCCCCATCAAAATGAAGGGGAGCTGTCCTCACAGTGCCCTTCTCTCTACAGCTGCGTTTTGTTTAAAAGAAAAGCCTTGAATGCTGAAGATATTTAAAATCCACTTTGCTCCTTCCCAGGAGCCAACTCTCTGCCGCCTCCACCTCCAGAAATGTAATCGGACCATTGCAGACCTCAAGTTTCACAAAGCTCCTGAAGCAGAATAATTTGTTAATGTTCCAGCAAGTTTACCAAATGCTTCTCCTGGCTCACAGCGAATAGCCCAGCTGCATCTTCCCATGCTGGAGAAGGGGACCGAAGACTCTCAACAGTGTGGAGTACTGCCAAGTTATCCCCCAAAAAGCTGTTCTCCATCCTGTGCCAAGCAACACTCCCCATAGAGAAGGCATTAGCGCCTCCAGTTTTCTCCAGCATCAAATCGAGCTATGTCAACCATAATAACTAAAATAGCATCAAGAGTTTGGAGGGAGCCACTAGGATTCTTGGCTCCTTTCAGCTTCATGGCAACACACCTCAATAAGGCAGAAAGAATAATGTCCAATCACTACACGGAATCGAAACGGAAATAAATGTCTTGCCCCATTCCTACCCTGCTCATCTTTCTTTAAAACAAATATGGAAAGGTACATTTCTACATTGCAGGGGGTTGGACCTGAAGACCCTTCTACGAATAATTCTAAGTTCAAGAAGAAAATGGCCGCCCAGCCTCGTAATCTCTCGGTTCTGATGAATAGAAGGCACTATCTTCTTCTAGATCTTTTCCTGCATGGGGATGCATTCAGATTAACAGCATGCCACATGACAAGTACATGACACGTCACAAACATGCATGTCTGGATTGGCCCTAACAGGACAAGCGCCCCTAAAGTCCTAGCCTCTTTCCCTTGGCTGCTTGTTGAAAAGGAACCTTTTCTCTCCCTGGATGGGTCTTGAACCCAAAGCCCCCAGGAGGCTGTGCAGGCTTCCTGTAGATACTGTGGGCTTTCCTTCCCTTTGTGTTTTCTGTAGAGAAGCTTAGGATGAAGGAGCAGAAGGGGAGTCAGATTGCAAGGATGCCTGAGGACTGGCAGCAGGAGGAGGCTGCCAGAAGGACATCATCTCAGGTGCCATGTGTGTTGTGATGCAGGAGGAGGGTCCCCCATTATGGTCAGTTCATTGGCTTCCCTTGCAGGCAGCATGTGGGCCTTGTTGCTGGCACAGTCCCTGACTGATGACTAGGGGTGGCATTTTCAGGCAAACTTGGGACATGTCTGTCATTTCCCCTTCACTAAGTTTGGGTTTTCTTCTTGTGTATTTTCCACCTCCTGGGCTGAGCTTGTATATTAGAATTAGAATTAGAATTAGAATTTATATACCGCCCTATACCCAGAGGTCTCAGGGCAGTTCACGGAACAAGATCAACATATAAATCCACAATATAATCAAAATAAAAACCGCAGCCCAATAACAACCCCTCCCCAAAAAGAGCCACATTTTAAAAAGGGCATAGGATGTCAATCAAATCAACCAAAGGCCTAGTTAAAAAGGAACATTTTTGCCTGGTACCTAGAGGTGTATAATGAAGGTGCCAGGCGAACTTCCCTGGGGAAGTTCCATAGACAGGGAGCCACTGCAAAGAAGGCCCATTCTCATGTTGTCACCCTCCGGACCTCTCAAGGAGGAGGCACACGAAGGAGGGCCTCAGAAGATGATCTCAGGGTCCGGGTAGGTTCATATGGAAAGAGGTGGTCCTTGAGGTCCTGAGGTCCTGAGCCGTTTAAGGCCTTATAGGTCAAAACCAGCACTTTGAATTGGGCCCGGAAACTATTTGGTAGCCAGTGCAGTCGGACCAGGACCAGTGTAATTTGTTCAAACCGTCTTGTATAGGATTTGGAAGTGATTCCACTGGTGTAGCAGAGGCTTCTCTCCAAACCTGGCATTTATGGGATTGTTTGGTAATCCACGTCAATGTGGAATTGATTCTCTGGAGGTAGCAACTTGAGAAACTATCATGCTTCATCCCCTCTTTCACTGCAACTGCTTCCTGGCTGCTAGCAATGGACAAACTAGTGTCCTTTGCATCATACTTCCTTATAGGTGCTAGCATAATGTTCTTAAATGCCAAGGCTTTGTCTAGTCTCAGGTGGGAGTTTATTATCATTCCACAGACTGCCCCCCCACTCTATGTGAGGGTGACCCAGTTTGTCCTCTGTCTCATTCTTACTTCCTTTCCTCCTTTATTTGTCCTATCCCTCTTTCCCTTTTTCTGACAACAAACAACATAATCTCTACAATTCCTTTTAAAGTTATGTAAATTCTTGCCATTATGAGCAATAGTAAGCTGAAAACAACAAAAACTGCTGGAGATACGTTGTCTAAATATTTATCATTTTTTAAAAATGAAAGTCTTAAGTAAGTTCTGAAGCTGTGTCATATTTTAGCTTGATATTGATTCCCACCATGAACTGTTTATCAAATGCAGCTCTTGTTTGGCTTCCAGGAGAGATGTTGCAGCTGCTGTCTCCTGTGCTGCCATCTCTGCGTTTTGCACAAATAAATCTCCGTCACTTTGCAGCAGAAGGAGGCGGCAATAAAACTCACTTCTCTGGCACTGTCAAAATACATTTCAACGTCTTGACAATTTAAATGCGGAATAAAGGTTTTGCTGATATAAACAAATTCTGACTCAGTGTGTAGGAATGGGAAATCAAAATATCTTTTTTATGGATCTGAGAGGAGGTCATTTTTCTATGTATCAGTTTCTCTAGATGCATAGATGGACACATCTGCACATAGTGTGCATACTTCGGAATACTTCCAAGTAATAGTTTTGCAGTCATCAATACTGCAATCCGTTGTGCTCTTTTAAATTCATGTAAGAAAAATAAATGCAGGACCCTAAATCCTTTGCCTAAGAACACAGGAAGAGCCCTGCTAGATCAGACCAAGGGACCATCTAGCCCATGGGTAGGCAAACTAAGGCCCGGGAGCCAGAGCCGGCCCAATCGCCTTCTAAATCCGGCCCACGGATGGTCCAGGAATCAGTGTGTTTTTACATGAGTAGAATGTGTCCTTTTATTTAAAATGCATCTCTGTGTTATTAGTGGGGCCTGCCTGGTGTTTTTACATGAGTAGAATGTGTGCTTTTGTTTAAAATGCATCTCTGGGTTATTTGTGGGGCATAGAAATTCATTCATCCCCCCCAAAAAAAATGTAGTCCAGCCCCCCCCCCCCAAGGTCTGAGGGTGTGCTGGCCCCAAGGGTTTGTCCATGAAGCGAGGTCCAAGTCCAGTCCTGGGTCTAGGGGTCCAAAGGAGGTCAATCCGGCGGGGAGCAAGGCAGGGAGCAGGTCAAGGTCCAAGGCAGGTTCAGGCACAAGGTTGCAGGTTGAGCACACGCTTGCAACTAAGTTGCTCACGCAACTTGGGCTGGGTCTGGCTGGCTTTTATCTGGCCCTATGCTTAGGGCGGTCCCGATCCTCCGGAGACTCGCCTCTCCTCCGGGCCTGGAGGCGAGCACTCCTCCTGCAGACACTTAACTCCCTTCGCCTCTCTGCCCTGAGCCTCTGTAGCTCAGGAGAGGCTGGTGGGTTACTGGACCCAGGGGATGCCTCAGCTTCCTCTGCAGAGGCTGGGAGTGGAGCACCTGCAGGCAATGGGTCCTCCCTCCCATCAGGAGCCAGAGCAGACTCTGCTGATGCCTGCACCTGGGGATCCAGCACAGGTGGGGATCCTTCAGGCTCAAGCCCTGGCCCCGGCTCAGCTGGTTCTGGAGGCGGGGAATCCTGTGCAGGCTGGGATCCCTCAGGTTCAGCATCAGAGTCTGACTCCCAGGCCATCACACCATCCCCCCTCCCAGGCCTCCCCCTCAACCGAGGGGCCGGACCAGGCTTGCTGGGGTAAGTTGCATGGAAATCACGGAGGCAGGCAGGTGCGTGGACGTTTCCCGCTGGTTCCCATGAACGATCCTCAGGCCCATACCCCTTCCAGTCAATGAGGTATTGGAGCTTCCCCCTGCGGTATCGTGAGTCGAGAATGCGCTCCACCTCGTACTCAGGCTCCCCCTCAACCAAAACTGGCTGCGGTCGTGGATTGTCCGGGTGGAACTCGTCGGGCGGGGCGACTGGACTAAGTAGGGACCGGTGGAATACTGGGTGAACCTTGAGCGATGGAGGTAACTGGAGGCGAAACGCCACCGGCGACACCTGCGCAGTGATGGTGAATGGGCCGGCAAACCGTGCATCCAGCTTTCGTGAGGGCCGAGAAGGATGCAGGTGACGGGTAGAGAGCCACACCCGATCGCCAACATGGAGTTCTGGCCCCTCCTGACGATGTCGGTCAGCCTGGGCCTTGTATGCGTCCTTGGCCTGGCGCAGTTGCTCCATCAATAATTGTTGCTGGGACTGAAGCTCCTGAAGCCAGTCTGTCACTGCGGGGACCGCGGAAGCTGGCAGCACGTCCGGGAACAAACGAGGATGGTAGCCGTAGGAGGCCTGGAACGGGGTCTGCTGGGTGGAGGCGTTCACTGCATTGTTGTAGGCGAACTCCGCCAATGGCAAGTGATCGACCCAGTCATCCTGCTGGAAACTGCAGTAACACCGGAGGTACTGCTCCAGCACCGCATTTGCCCTTTCCGTCTGGCCATCGGTCTGCGGGTGGTGGGCCGAAGATAGACAGACCTCCGTCCCAAGGGTCTGGTGCAGGGCTCGCCAGAAGTGGGATGTGAACTGGACGCCGCGGTCAGAAACCACACGCTCGGGCAGGCCATGCAGGCGGAAGATGTGCTGCAAGTACAGCTGAGCCGTTTCCTTAGCTGTGGGTATGGACGGGCAGGGGGCACAGTGCACCATCTTAGTGAAATGGTCCGTGAAAACCAGGAGGCAGGTACAGTGACGAGATGGGGGCAAGTCCACCACAAAGTCCAGCGAGACCGTGTGCCAGGGACGCGGTGGGACTGGTAATGGCTGGAGCAGACCGGGGGGTCGCCCGGTAGGACCCTTGGCCCGCCGGCAGACGTCGCAACCAGCAACATAGCGTGCCACATCAGCCTTCAGGCGGGGCCACCAGAACTCCCGGCTTACCAGATGGGTGGTCCGGTACCGCCCAAAGTGCCCTGCTGCTGGGGCATCGTGGGACATCTGGAGAACCTCAGCCCGCAATGGTCCTGGTGGGATGTATAGACGACCCTGGTGCAGCAGTAGGCCCTGGTGCAGGGCCAGCCCAGGATATCGAGGGCATGACCCGTCAGACAGTTCCCGGAGCCGTTCCTGTGCCCAAGCGTCGACCCGTTGCTGTTCTCGCACCCGAGCCTGCAGCGGCTTGGCCTCCTGAGTGGCCAGGAATGCGGCTGGTGGTAAGATAGTCGTCGGTACTGCCTGCTGTACAGTGTCTGCGACGTCCTCGGGTTTCCGGGACAGGGCATCCGCTTTCCGGTTTTGGGAGCTAGGGATGTAGCGGATCCGGAACTGGAACCGGGAGAAAAACAGCGCCCACCGGATCTGCCTTTGGTTCAACTTGCGGGTGGTCTGGAGGTACTCCAGATTCCGGTGGTCCGTTCTCACTTCCACCGGGTGTCGTGCCCCCTCCAGATGATGGCGCCAGACCTCAAAGGCCACCTTGATGGCCAGTAGTTCCCGCTCCCACACGGTATAGTTACGCTCCGCCGGAAGGAGCTGCCGGGAGTAGTAAGCGCAGGGTAACAGTGGCGCATCGGGTCCGTGTTGCTGAGACAGGATGGCACCGAGAGCCGTACTGGAGGCATCAGTCTCCACCACGAAGGGACGAGAGGGATCAGGGTGCTGTAAAATCGGCGCCCTCTGGAAACAGGCTTTCAACCCCTGAAATGCCACTTCAGCCTCCTCATCCCAGGAGAAGGGCGTCTTGGGGCGCAGCAGTCGGGTTAATGGGGTGGTGCGATGAGCATAATCTGCAATGAAGGTCCGGTAATAGTTGGCGAACCCTAGGAACCGCTGTAAGTCCTTGCGGTTCCGGGGCGCTGCCCACTCTCGAACCGCAGCCACCTTCCCAGGGTCCATCTGCACCCCGTCAGGGGAGAGTCGGTGTCCAAGGAAGTCCACTGACCGCTGGTGGAACTCGCACTTGCTGAGCTTGGCGTACAGGCGGTGCTCCCGCAAGCGCTGCAACACGGACCGAACATGACTCTCGTGACGGGCTGGGTCACGGGAATAAATCAGAATATCATCTAGGTACACCACCACGTATTTGTCTAGCAAGTCCTGGAACACGTGGTTGATGTACCGTTGAAACACGGCGGGTGCGTTGCATAATCCGAACGGCATAACCAGGTATTCAAACTGCCCATACCGGGTCCCGAATGCAGTCTTCCACTCGTCCCCAGCACGGATCCGAATCAAGTTGTAGGCCCCTCGGAGGTCCAGTTTGGTGAACATCTGCGCCCCCTGCACCCGCTCCAGCAATTCTGCAATAAGGGGCAAGGGGTACCGGTCTGGGATGGTGATCTTATTCAGGGCCCGGTAGTCATGGCAGAGGCGAAGCTCCCCACACTTCTTCTTAACGAAGAGTACAGGAGCGGCAGTGGGTGAGGTAGAGGGTCTAATGAACCCACGTTCCAGGTTCTTGCGAAGGAAGTCCTGCAAGGCTTCACGCTCTGGCTCCGAAAGAGAATATAGGCGGCTCACAGGCAGGGGCGCCCCAGGCTGTAGGTCTATGCCGCAGTCGAAGGACCGATGAGGCGGCAGCTTGTCTGCTCCCTGTTCCTCGAACACGTCTAAATAGTCCTGGTACACGGCAGGGAGCGTTGACACAGCCTGCCCCATGGGGGCAGCTGCTACTAACTCGGACTGAGCACGGGAACCCGGGTCTGGGAAGCGTACAGTCCGATTGACCCAGTCGATCTGAACATTGTGTGACTCCAGCCAGTCCATCCCAAGCACCAGGGGAAACCGGGGCATGGTGGCAATGTCCAGGGTTCGCACCTCCCGGTGCTGCTGGTAGCACAGGACCAAGGGCTGGGTCTCCCGAGTAACAGCGCCCGAGCGTAGGAGCCGTCCGTCAATTGCCTCCACCTGTACTGGTTCCGGCTTGTTCTGAAGCGGCACCTGATGCTGAGTGGCGAAGGCAGAGTCCATATAGGAGCGGGTTGCCCCCGAATCCACCAGAGCGTGGGTGAGAATCCAGGGCCCACCGGGGGGGTATAGACGCACCGGTATCATGAGGTGTTGCAATTCCACTGGTGAGGGCCCATCATGCGATGCTTGGGTCCCCAGGTAGCCTGGGCCATCGGCTACTGGGGTTGGCAGTTTTCCCTGCGGCTGGCGTTTCTCAGGGCAGGTTCGGGCGTAGTGTCCACTCCCACCGCAGTAGAGACACAGGTTCCCCTCCCGACGCCGAGTCTTTTCCGAGGGGGAGAGGCGAGGCCGCGCTGCCCCGAGCTGCATCGGCTCCTCCAATGACTCAGCTCTGGCCACGGAACTGCAGGGAAGCACCGGCGCCGGGAGCCCGGAGTGCCGGCGGCCCCGGGCCTGGCGACGGTCCTCCAACCGATCGTCTATCTGCAGACTCCGTTGGATGAGGGCATCCAGTGTGGCAGGGCGATCCAACGTGGCCAGCTGATCCAGTATCTCGTCTGAAAGTCCCTCGAGATACTGGTCCCGCAGGGCAGAGTCGTTCCAGGTCAAGTCCTGCGCCAGCAGCCGAAATTCCGTGGCGTAGGTGGCCACTGTGGACTTGCCCTGTTTCAACCGCCGAATTGCCCGATTGGCTTGACTCCCCTTCTGAGGGTTGGCGAACGTGGTTTCCAGATGATTGCAAAACCCCGTATAGTCTGTCAGCAAGGGGGAGTCTTGCCGGAGCAGCGGCAACGCCCACTTGGCCGCCTGGTCCTTCAGCAAGCTGATCAGGAAGTGCACCTTGGTGCGGTCGTCAGGGAAATCCCGAGCTCGCCCCTGAATATACAGCTTGGCCTGGGCGAGAAACATGGGAAAGCTGGCTGGGGACCCATCAAATTTCTCTGGCAGGGCCACTGGGTACTTGCCAGGAGCTGGGGCGGCGGCCCCAGGAGCCGGTAGGGCATCCAAACGCTGCTGAAGCGCCGTAACCGCATTGCTTAGCTGCTGCACGGTGTGGGTCAAGGCCTGGTTCTCCTGGGCCAATGCCACTAGCGCAGCCGCCTGGTCAGCCATGGCTACTAGTTCCTCCCGAACGCACCCCAGCGAAGGGGGAGTGCGGGTGTGGCGTGAGCAAACTGTGCTGGCCCCAAGGGTTTGTCCATGAAGCGAGGTCCAAGTCCAGTCCTGGGTCTAGGGGTCCAAAGGAGGTCAATCCGGCGGGGAGCAAGGCAGGGAGCAGGTCAAGGTCCAAGGCAGGTTCAGGCACAAGGTTGCAGGTTGAGCACACGCTTGCAACTAAGTTGCTCACGCAACTTGGGCTGGGTCTGGCTGGCTTTTATCTGGCCCTATGCTTAGGGCGGTCCCGATCCTCCGGAGACTCGCCTCTCCTCCGGGCCTGGAGGCGAGCACTCCTCCTGCAGACACTTAACTCCCTTCGCCTCTCTGCCCTGAGCCTCTGTAGCTCAGGAGAGGCTGGTGGGTTACTGGACCCAGGGGATGCCTCAGCTTCCTCTGCAGAGGCTGGGAGTGGAGCACCTGCAGGCAATGGGTCCTCCCTCCCATCAGGAGCCAGAGCAGACTCTGCTGATGCCTGCACCTGGGGATCCAGCACAGGTGGGGATCCTTCAGGCTCAAGCCCTGGCCCCGGCTCAGCTGGTTCTGGAGGCGGGGAATCCTGTGCAGGCTGGGATCCCTCAGGTTCAGCATCAGAGTCTGACTCCCAGGCCATCACAGAGGGAAAAAGTTTGCTGGCCCCTGATCTAGTCCAGCACTGAAAGGTGTTGTAAAAGGCATCTGACTCAGTGCAAGTATTATTTTCACTATCTGCCATGCTCCAAATTAGAACACTGCCTGATCCGAAGCGCCAAACGTTTTGACAGCATAAAGAGGAAATGCGATTTCCCCATGAATAGTTTTAAAGGCTATTTAGTAGTAGTCGTTTTAGTGTCTCAAAAGCACACAATAACAAAAGGCTTTTTTGTACATAGGCATGATAAAAAAACAACAATCATAAACTTAAGGTTGACTCGAGCTTGGAACAGGAGAAAGTGAAAGCGCACCTAGAGAAGCCAGCTTATGATAAGCTTCCACAGCAGTGCCGGATTTATGTATAAGCTAAACAAGCTATAGCTTAGGGCCCCACTCTCATGGGGGCCCCAAAAATATACTTCTTAATTACTTTTACTATTAATATACTTCTTCTTGTATTTCAGTTCAACAATTACTTTGATAAAAATACATGTTTTGTTATGTGCAGATGGCTTTAGATACCTATTAGGTCCATAAATTACCATATAGCATATGTTCAACACAAAAAACAGAGACAATTTGTTGTTGACAAAGGACAGCTGGACATATAAAGGGCCCCATTACCTTCAGTAGCTTAGGGCCTCATCAAACCTAAATCCGGCCCTGCTCCACAGGAAAGAGTTCCAAAGTCAGGGGTTCTGTCCACACACTTATCTAGCCAAGGATTATCCGTTCATGACGATGGCAGTAGCCATGCGCCCTGTTCCTTGTTGTGCACATATGGCATCGTGTAAGCCTGGCATTCCACACAAAGCCCTATGTGTGCACACAGCATAAAGCATAAGCCAAGCCTATCTTCCCCAAATTTAATCATGTGATTATGTGAACTGGACCTTGGCACGTATGAAAGCATGCATGCACACAACGTCTGCCATGGCGGTGGTTTGTGTGTGTGAATTGGCCCTAGATTCATCTGTGGTGAATGCTTTGGCTTCAGCATCGCAGGATGTCTACTCAGAAGAAAGCCGCACTGAGTTACCCAGGTAAGGGTGTGTGGAAATATAGTGCTTTACCTAGGCAGCCAGGGCTCCTCTGGATGACAAGATCTTTCTTCCCCAGGTCAGTGAGGAACACTTGCTTTTTAATATTCTCCCATATATACAGAACTTCCTGTGTGCCTTTTGGATTGTGTCTGTAGGTTCCCCTCTCTGTGTCAAATAACTGGGGTCAAATAAGTGTTGTTTACTTTTTATAATACTGTATATGGAAGATGGATCTCCCTCAGGAGGTTCTGGTCTCTCCTTCCTTGAAGGTTTCTAAGCAGAGGTTGGGTGGCCACCTGTTGTGGATGCTTTAGCTAAATTTCCAGGGGGGGGGGGTCTTCTTGCAGTCCATGGGACTCTCAAGAGTCTCCTCCAGCACCATAATTCAAAAGCATCAATTCTTCGGCGATCAGCCTTCTTTATGGTCCAAGAAGGCTGATCGCTGAAGAATTATAATTATATTGAATTATATACGGTTAGGAAACACTTATATAAACCATCAGTCAGCCCCAAACTTGTGCTGAAGAAACGCTCCCATCTCCTGTGAGTCTCCAGCAGCCTAATTCTGCACCTTGCTTCACAGGGTGCTATCCGTGGTCCTGACCCTTAGCAGCTTGGTTTCATTTTCCCATATGTTGCTTGAATACCACCCTCGGGAGGATGGGTTTGCAATCTAACAGACACAACACAAAAAGAAAATGGATCGGGAGTGGGGAAGAAACAAACAAATAAAAGCGCATAACATGTGGGACATGCCAGCCACATGCTGAATTAATTTTTGCTAGCTATGGTTTCCATATGCAGCTCAGTCCATCACAATATGGGTTATCTGAGGCTGCATGCAGTGTTTAAAGCAGAAATTATTCACTGAAAATAATTTGGGACTCAACCGCAGTAGAAAAATGGGATCTCTGCACATGTTTGGACGAAGCAAATTGCTCTGCTCCTAGGAGTTTATGTCAGTCCAGTGCACCTGTTATAAATTCCCAGGACTTTTATCAAATAGGGCAGCCACACAGCACAGTTTGCTTTTGCTCCTGCAGTATATGTCTCACAAAGGCGGCCTTTTGTAAGTATTTCTGTGTTGCCGAGCATAGTAGGGCAATCATAGAAATGGTAAAATCCTCTTTAGTGCCAAAAGCATAGCAATTACGTATGCTGACATTTTCATCCCAAATAAAAAGAGGCATTTCATCCCAGCATGCAGAATAGATTGGAGTCAGAAGAAAAAGAAAGAGAAAATGCTGGCTTAACAGAAATATTAAAAAGACTAACCTTTCCTTTGTTGAAAAGAGGCAATTATGTGGATCCATTTCAAATGGGGTTTGGCATAGAAAGAGCCTCGGATGTTCTGGTGTAAGGCCAATGCTGGGGGGGGGGGAGAGAGGAAGTGTGTGGTCCTGCTAATTTTCCTGGACTTCTCAGTAGCTTTCAGTACCATTGACCATGGTATCCTTCTGGAGTGGTAAGTGGAGGGTCAGTGTTTTGGTGGCTCTGGAGAGCCAATTCATAATAATAAATCTTGTGCCAGTGACATGCATTTAGCATTTAGCATAATTATAACAGTTGCCGAAGTATAACACTGCAATAATCAAGACTGGTTACTGATAACATCAGTCTTGGTGTCTCGCAGACAGTCCAGGTGTAGCATATGCAACTATGCACAGTTACCATGTCACAACTTCTTGACCAGGACAGACAAAATGAAGCACACTGTTGCTGTGAATTCCTGTCATTGTGTTGACCCTCAAAACAACCTTTTTCTTTTCTGTGGCCACCCCAATCTCTGAGCGGTGCAAGATTCCAGGGGTTCCAGGTGCTTACTCATGGTTCATGTTTTCTTTGGAATGAGCAGAGACTGTGGTGTCTTTGTGATATATGGTTTATTTACACATATATACCTGAACCTACGGTGGAAGGGTTCACAGCATTAACATCCCAAGAGGGTCTTGCTTCTCCTATAGCCACAGCCATTGGTGGACCTACATTTTGGGGACTCTGATGCTTGAACTGTCATGGGGGCCCCTTCGCAACCAGCAACAAGGTCTGGGGTTGTTCTGCAGAAGATCACCGCACCTTTACAACATCTGTGCTACTGACTCTCAAACTTGGGATTGTTGAAATATATACAACAAAAACATAATCAGTTTGAGATGTGTGACTCAAACTGGGTCTACAACAGTGTTTTTCAACCACTGTTCCGTGGCACACTAGTGTGCCGCGAGGTGTTGCCTGGTGTGCCGTGGGAAAAAATTGAAAAATTCGAGAGAATTACTTTATATATAGTCAATATAGGCACAGAGTTAATTTTTTTAACATTTTCTAATGGTGGTGTGCCTCGTGATTTTTTTCATGAAACAAGTGTGCCTTTGCCCAAAAAAGGTTGAAAAACACTGGTCTACAAGACCCCCAAATATTAAGCAACATGTAACAAAGTCACTTCTGGGGCCCTGCTGGGATTAGGGGCCCTGAAGTTTAAGATTCATTAATTTCATAGTATATATCTACCCCTGACCACAGCCTTAGATTCCAACAGAAATCAGGCATAGCCCTGTGTTCCAGCTGCCCAGCCTGCCAGCTTCTGGCCTTTGTCTTTCTAACTACCAGCAAGTTGAAGGAGGCAGAGGCCCAACACTTCCTTTGTTACCTTAATGGCCCATGCTTGTTGTTGTTCAGTCGTTCAGTCGTGTCCGACTCTTCGTGACCCCATGGACCAGAGCACGCCAGGCACGCCTATCCTTCACGGCCTCCCGCAGTTTGGCCAAACTCATGTTAGTAGCTTCGAGAATACTGTCCAACCATCTCATCCTTTGTCGTCCCCTTCTCCTTGTGCCCTCCATCTTTCCCAACATCAGGGTCTTTTCCAGGGAGTCTTCTCTTCTCATGAGGTGGCCAAAGTACTGGAGCCTCAACTTCAGGATCTGTCCTTCTAGTGAGCACTCAGGGCCGATTTCCTTGAGAATGGATAGGTTTGATCTTCTTGCAGTCCATGGGACTCTCAAGAGTCTCCTCCAGCACCATAATTCAAAAGCATCAATTCTTCGGCGATCAGCCTTCTTGATGGTCCAGCTCTCACTTCCGTACATTACTACTGGGATGCTATAACTATAATGGCCCATGCTTAGAGGGCCATAACCTCACCAGGATGCTAATCCCTGCTTGATCTAGGAATTGGAAGGGGGCTCATGAATAAAGCTACCCCCTCCACAATTCATAACAACATCATTGTGGGTTTTTCAGCCTCCAAACTATGTAGGCTTTTAAGCAGACAATCCACCAAATTTGAAACAACCACCATTGACCATCATTTGATCACTTGGAACTATGGTAAAGGTAAAGGACCCCTGGATGGTTAAGTCCAGTCAAAGGCGACTATGGGGTTTTGGCACTCATCTCGCTTTCAGGCTGAGGGAACCAGTGTTTTCCCACAGTTTAGTCATGTGGGCAGCATGACTAAACTGCTTCTGGTGCAACAGGACACTGTGACGAGTGCCAGAGTGCACAGAAACACCATTTACCTTCCCACCACAGCGGTACCTATTTATCTATTTGCACTTGTGTTCCTTTGAACTGCTAGGTTGGCAGAAGCTGGGACAGAGCAATGGGAACTCACTCAGTCACGGGGATTCAAACTGCCAACCTTCCGATCAGCATGGTTTAGACCACAGCGCCACCTGTGTCCCACTTGGAACTATATGTGGAGATCATACCTGGTACAAAGTGTTCTGGGAGAGTACACTATTGGCGATCCCACACAGGGGCAAGCGTGTCTCTCACTTTGTTGGTTTGGCACTGAAGCCACTAGCCAATAATCAAATTTGAGGACTTTATTGTGAGGATCAGTGACATTGTGCCTCAGAAGCATTGAGCATCCACAGACATTTCCAGATGCAACTGAGGTCTCAGCGACTCCAAAACCTGGAGTAACAAAATTATAGCTATAATGCAAAATCAGACAAAAACAACCCAGTTTTGCTGGATCACAGGGAAGCTTCCAACTGTGGAAGAAGCGTTTAGATGTGTGAAGGAGCTTTGTAAACCTAGACATACTATTGACTCCAGATATCGTTTGTGGTAATATTAACAGAAGTAGGTGATTTGTCTACTATGAAACTACACAAAATATTGCTTTTCCCATCCTCTACTCTCCTTTCTCACATGAAATGGATAGAACAGGTTCTGGGCACAACACCAGTATCAAACAACCATTTTGTGTGGTTACTTTGCCCCCTATCATTGTATGAGAAGATGTCTTGATTTTCCTAGACATTCCAATGGGCGTAGAATGTAAGATATAAGAGTATAAATGTAAGTGTAAAAACAATTTTTCACTAAATTAATGGAGAGGAGCTGTTGCGGTTATTGCTATTATTATTATTATTATTATTATTATTATTATTAATCTTTATTTTAGAGCTTATTATTTATGTGGAAATTGTTCAAATTTGGTTGTGTACTTTTTGATGTTTTGTTTATTGTTTGTTACTACTTTGGGTTATGTTTGCAGTTTTGTGATGATCACCCCCCCGCCATGTTGTAAGCTGCCTTGAGCATGGTTTGAACTATGGAAAGCATACAAATAAAATGATGTATGAGACTATCTGGATTTCCGTGCAACTGCCCACAGCCCTGGCTCTGACAGAAGAAAGGACAAGTTCTGCAGGATAAATATATTTGCGAGAATATTTCATCGGCACTGCTGTTTGTATGACATGCATGATCTTTCCTCAGATTTCTTTCCTCAGATGATTCACCATCTTTTTTATTTCCTTAAAAAGTATGGACCTCAAGTGTTAGGTAGGAGGGAATCAAGGTAAATTTTGGAGTTATGTAAATTAGTAATCCGCAGCATGGGAGAAAGTAGATAGCATGCTGTTTGCTGCCCTTTATCAACAGCAAAGGTTCTGAAAAACATCCATCTACCCCCTGACTGCAAAACATTTGATTCTAGCAGAAACCTGGAAACTTTTTCCACATTCCCAAATATGGTCCTCAGAGACTGCCATTTCCTGCTGCTGCAGTGTCACAGTGAAGGATGAGGAACTGAACAATAACATAGCCAAACTATGTTATTTATTGTTTATTTTTTGAAAGCTGAGCCCTGCCGTGGAGGTTTCGGGGCTAAGTCCTAGGTAGAATCTACACACAGATTAAAAACGCTGTGAAAATGCTTTTTTAAAGTAAAAAATAAAAAAAGTTTTGAAAAATACATTGAATTTTGCACAGCTCACTGTCTCCATCCAGTCACATTTGTATATTGCACTTTACAACAAATTTTAAATGTTTTATTTGAAGCTGTGCAGCTGAGTCCCTAGTTGTCCCTTTATCTTCTCCAACCTAAGAACAGCCTTGCAAGTTATGGGCTGCATCCAACCATCTCTGTCCACTAAGGACAGGCCGCTTGCACTAGTGGGTGGATGAGTCTTAATGCTGAGCTACAGAGGAAGCCAACACAACAGCTGTGCTAGCGGAAATGCACAACAGATAGTTACCAGCAAACTCTGTATGCATTCTTTTGCACTACAGATTACCACTAGGTGGCTTTAATTTAGTGCTAGATTGGAAACAACCATAAGTGCTTTGATATTAGAGAGTAAGAACACAAAAATAGCCTGCTGGTTCAAGCCATTGCCCCATCTTGTCCAACATCCTGTTCTCACAGATGCCCGTGGGAAACCAGCAAGCAAGATTTAAGCACAGGGTACCTCTCCCCTCCTGTGGTTTCCAGCGACTGGTATTCAGAAGCAGTGCTGCTTCCAGCTGTGGAGGCAGAGCAGAGTCATCATGGCTAGTAGAGATGGAGTGCAGTGACTGGGGGAAGAAATGGCCATGTGCCCATGGTTATTCAAGTAAGAGATTCATTCCATGGCTGAACCAGAATTTGAACCAGGATATCCCAAGCCAACAGTGGACCAGTCTGGCTCTGACATACTCACAACACAAACACTTTCTTAAGACGACATCATTGTTGGAAAGGTTATCCTGTGTGGTGTAGTGGTTAAGAGTGGTATACTCGTAATCTGGGGGACCGGGTTCGTGTCTCCGCTCCTCCACATGCAGCTGCTGGGTGACCTTGGGCTAGTCACACTTCTTTGAAGTCTCTCAGCCCCACTCACCTCACAGAGTGAGGAAGGGAAAGGAGAATGTTAGCCGCTTTGAGACTCCTTCGGGTAGTGAAAAGCGGGATATCAAATCCAAACTCCTCCTCCTCCTCCTCCTCTTCTTCTTCTTCTTCTTCTTCTTCTTCTTCTTCTTCTTCTTCTTCTTCTTCTGTGAGCCACCTAAGAGGATGTCGTGCTGGAGAAGAAATAATTGTTTGTGCATAGAGTATGAAGCATGCTGTGCTTCTGGAGGGAGGGAGTTTTGTGCCCTGAAAATCACTCTCAATCACAATCAGGCATGTGTTCCACGGAAACAAGTTGTCTGCTCTTCCCAAAGGCAAAGATACCATCTGGTTTGTTTGTGTGTGTTTTTGCTGAAACAACACAGAGACATGGAAACCTGTTGCTGTCTCTTCTTTCCCCTTGAGCTACACAGATAGAGAACACGGCCGGTCACAAAGAAGAATTAACAAGATGCCACTGAACTGGACTGGAACCAAAAAAGGACACCTCACATAAGGCAACATCAGTAAAGAGGGTACAGCAAGACAGTACCAATTTTGAAAAAACCGAGGCAGTGGCTGTTTTCTGGCGGCATCTGGTCTGCGCCAGGAGACTAGAGACTGAATAACGACATTAATTCTTGTGCCTTATGTTGATCAACTGATACCTGTGACACTTGCATTAAACTGTCGTCGGTAAAACCAGCAGATTTGTGTGTTTGTTGCCATAAAATTGTTCCATGTATCTGCAAGGTATGGACGTTATCCCTGCAGATTCCGCTATGCAGTGGAAAGGTGATTTTCAAATGTTATCTCAGGAGGACTTAGCGTAGAAATGATTTCACTGTTTTGTACATAAACTCACATATATCACATATGTTATTTCTGACTACATATCTATACTAGATCAGCTCTCTGGATTGCTTGCTGCTGGGGGGTTGTGCACAGCCATGAAACACATGAAGCTAACAGGTGAGGGGGCGGGGGGGGGGGAGCAAAACTGGCAAGAAGAATCCCAGTGAAGGTGGTTTCAGAAGAGGGCTTATTGTTGCAAATGGGTCGTTCAGATGTCACAAACAGAATGTTGGCAACAGGTGTTTTTTTATTTAAAAAAACTTATCAGATGTAGAAAGGATGAATTGGGGTGGTGGTGGGGAACGCAGAGTAGGGATTTTGATGCTGATGACACCATGTAGCTGCTGTGAAAAACTTGTTTGCATGTGCAACACTAGTCCCATTAAAAACTCTCGTCTGGAAGCACCAAGCAGGGCACAGACTAGGGCCTAGGCCTATATATGTATGAACAAAGGGCCACACCATGGAACATCCTTCAGTTTTGAAAGGATGGTAAATATTCTTCAGGAAAGCTTTCTGCTTCTATCAGTCTTTGGTATACCGGTTAGATTGTTGGGCTACTAGGATCTGGGAGACCTGGGTTCAAATCCCCACTCAGCAATGAAGCTCACTGGGTGCCCACTGTCTCTTAGCCTACCCCAACTAAAGAGTTGCTCCAATTGACTTAAGGTCAGCCCTGATGAGACTGTGTAGGGTTTGGACTGACAAGTCCTACACCTTCTAGGTCCCTGATGCCACCATTCAGAGTACAGACTCAAGGACGTGTTATGGAAATAAAGGGGAGCACTTATTGGAAATCAGTTTTGTCACCTCTTCCCCCCAAGCCCTGAGACAATGAGTCCAGCCACCTTTTATTCACAGCCGCATAAGCACTACACTACAGCATGGCCTGCACCCAATCTTGTTTTTGTACAATCTTGTTTGTCCTCAGTAACCAAAATTATATTATCAACGTATACAAGCAGAAAAGTTGTTTTCCTTCATTTGCAAGGAATCATACAAAACAAAGTGGCACTAATAAAGAAACATTCCAGTGTGGCAACAAAAAGCAAACTAAAAATGCTTTTGCACTTGATCAAAACTATCCAGCAATATCAAGTTATAGGCAAACTGGTGCTATTAACAGTAATCCTTCTGGTTGGTTAATTGGTTTGGCAACTTCCAGGCACATGTGTGATGCTAATTATTTCCCCCAAGAGTTAAATGGTAACTGATCAGAGGCAGCTACCGGAGAGCTATGAGATTCAGGTGAGGGTCAGATGACTTGTCAATCCCAGCAGGTATATAAGAGGACGACCCGGGTCAGATGACTTGTCAGATGACCCGGGTCAGATGACTTGTCAATTCCAGCAGGTATATAAGAGGCCTGCGGCCTGCCCTTTCTATTCCTGTACGTTGTTGCCCACAGAGTGCAACTATGCTCAAATTGACAAAGAGGCATGTGCCATTCCCTCTGATGCAGATCTGATATATATATATATATTGGGGTGGGGTGGGTTGGGTTTGCACATGTGCCCATCAAGCTGTGTGTGGGAATTATCCCTCCATGTGTGGTGCTGTCAAGAGGGGGTCGTGCAAATGCTGCGCGTTGTGCAGAATGGAAATATTTAGGTGCGATATTCTACCCATGGATGCAGCTTGCAGAGGGGAAATTCAAGAGGGCGAGGGAGCATGAGTCCACTGTGGGGAGCGGAGCGCATTTCTTGCGCACGGGTGCCTGCCTGCAGATGGGATTTGTGCTGCGAAACTGTTATGGAAAACGCCTATGTGGTTGTGTTGACAGGTGTGCAAAGGAGGGGTGTAGAAGCTAAAGGTATCTGTCTATATGGCCTTTCCAAAGGCCAGGTTGTGCAGTCAACTGGGGCCTGTAAAAAGCCAGGCTGGGAGCCACCTTAAGTTGAGGCTGCATAGGCCTTGTGCTGCATGTGATTCAGATTCTATTCAGTTGAACCTCTGGTTACAAAGTTGACATTTTTTTAGCAATGCCCCCCTAGTGAGCCTTCTTTTGTTCACTTCTTTTTATTTTGAGGCAGTGCACGCCTATGTGTGTAGTCTGGTGTAAGTTAATCACATGCACCACAAGGCCTATGTTTAATCTTTTATGATGCTTTTATATATGTTGCAAGCTGTCCAGAGAAGCTGGAGCAACCCAGTAAGATGTGTGGGGTATAAATAGTAATGGGGCGCCCCTATTTTCATCGGAGAAATGTTGGAGGATATGGACCCCTTCCAACTCTGCTATGATTTTAAGCGTGGGCCGTCCCACAACCCCGCCCGCTGCGAGACGAGGGCGGAGGAGAAACAAAGGGGGCGGAAAGACTACAACTCCCAGCATGCAGCGGGGCGCCAGGGCATTAGAAGCGACGCTTCCCCACCACGTGGCTTCAATATGGCTGAGTTTGTGGACCTGAACATTCCCCACTTGGCGGAGAAGGCGTCGCTGCAGAAACTGGTGGAGGCGGCAGCGCACCGTGAGTGGGCAGCGGGCAAAGGGCGAGCGGGGGGGGGGAGGAAATGGCTGGCTCTGCCCCCCCCCCTCGCGGTTTTGGGGCGCCTGCCTTGCCCCCTGTGTCGATGCTCCATCTGCGCTTTTGGAAGGGATAACGCGCGGGGTTGTGCGCGCGCGCCTTTGCTCCACTCTTAAATTGGGACTATATTTTTTTTTTAAAGCTATGTACAGAGTTTCTAATTGGAGTTGAAATCTTCATTCCCGTCTTCCCACCCCCATGAGCTCCCTCTCAGCCCGCGCGCTCAGGCTCCCATCCCCGGGGGCGCGGGGATGATCATTTTGTTCCTCCAGGCGAGATGGTTCGTAAGGATCGCTGCCGACACGTTGTTGGGCTGGACTTGCCTCGGTTTCCCCAGGATTTCAGGGTTGTCCCTAAATGGTCGGGTTGGGGAAAGCTCCGCACATGCGCTCAGAGGAGGAGGAGCACAGTCCCTAAAGCCGATTTTCTTTTAAGAAGCCTAAGAAAGGCTTACTTTGATGGTACCTGAGAACTTCTGGCACACTGAAATAGACCTGGGGTTAGCTCCTCAAAATCAGTACAAGAATGATTTTTTGGTAGCAAGGTTTCTTAGACAAGGATAGAAGGGTAGAAATGAAACCACTGCAGTGGGAGAGCTTTTTGTCTGTAGGATGTTCTAAGAAACTGCTCCCTTCTACCTCCCAGACCTAAGCTGAAATAGAGGAGATAATGTTTTTCGGGCTTCTTTTACTCAGTTACTGGCAGATCCTGACATGCAACAAAGCTACGCTTGTTTTCATTGTATGAAACGTGAGGAATTCTGTTTATTCATCAGATAGAAGTACCAGTATTTATACCCAGGTTTCCAGCCAGAAAATTTATCAGACTTTCTTACAAACAAATAAAACTTAACTGCCCAACATATTCCCTGGTCTTGGACTTGAATCTGAAAAAGGCATGACACAAAAAGGAAAGGATGGAGAGGTGAGAGGAAAGCAAGCAAACAAACTCATATAATCCTGAATAGCAATTGCTGGGGGAAATGAGTGTAGAGAGTGTTATTGTTTTTACATCCTGCTTGTGGATTTCCCACAGGCAACTGACTGCCCATTGTGAGAACAAAAAGCTGGGCTAGATAGGCCTTTGATCTTCTTTTTCAGACACTTTCTCTTCAGTTTTTGCCCCCTTGCTCCCAGCATTTGGTCCTCTGAGTTGTGCATCTCTGAACATGACAACTCAATTCTATCAATTGTTTTTTATTTTTTTTGTTATTATCATTTTTTTAAAAAAATACCTGTGCTTTGCTTTTTAGTTGGCTATTCAACTGTTGCAATCAATTACGTCGTTGACTATGATGAAAAGAAGAAGGTAGGACTTTTTATTTTAAAACACTATAGAGGCTTGTGCAGGTGCAGCAAAGCAGACTGTTATAGAAACTGCTGAATTGAGAAATGACTGCAAAAAAGTATTGGGAGGGTTGTATGCTAGCAGCGATCATGCTGCTAATTACATACTATACAGGTGTGTCTTTCTTCGCTCTGGTGTATATATACTGAACATGCAGAAGAGGAACAAGGGCACTGAACTCACTCCAGAAGCCCATGCTCACAGTGTGTGTGTTAGGGGTCTTTTTCACATGCTCATTTTGCAGCTTTACCCAAATGCAGGACACGGGTGGCGCTGTGGTCTAAACCACTGAGCCTCTTGGGCTTGCTGATCGGAAGGTCGGCGGTTCCAATCCCCGCGACGGGGTGAGCTCCCGTTGCTCTGTTCCAGCTCCTGCCAACCTAGCAGTTCAAAAGCATGCCAGTGCAAGTAGATAAATAGGTACCACTGTGGCGGGAAGGTAAACGGTGTTTCCGTGTGCTCTGGCAGTCGTCATGGTTCTCCGTGCACCAGAAGCGGTTTAGTCATGCTGGCCACATAACCCGGAAAGCTGTCTGTGGACAAACGCTGGCTCCCTCGGCCTGAAAGTGAGATGAGCGTCACACCCCATAGTCACCTTTGACTGGATTTAACCGTCCAGGGGTCCTTTACCTTTACCTTTTTACCTCTATCTAAATGGAGGAAGTCTCACCACCCCCTGTGTAAAAAAGGTATTGTGGTTGTAGTAGGACATCCAGATTAATGGTAATTCAACCGACACATAAATAGGCTCAGCAGTTTGAGGAATTCCGATAAATTCTCCACCTTCCCACTTTTGTTCATGGAATCGTTTTTCTGGTTGATGGACATGCTTACTTGGAGGTAAGCCCCATGGAAGTCAGTTGGGGCCACCACACACACAAAAAGGCTGTGGAGTAGCCATAATGGCTGCTATAAGCCACTAGTCATTAAGTGTCCGTGGCAGTGACATTCAAACATAAACACTCTCGTATCGCATGATTTCTAGCTGTGCTTCAGATTGGGTGGGAGATAAAAGTGTGCTTCGCATATGAGGAGGCTGATGCTGAATCTTTAAGAAAACTCTGAAATTCAGTCTTGGCTGAAGTTGAACACGCACCAGAAAACATAAGTGAGCATGATCAGAACATCTGAGCCATTAGTGCATTTCACTCTCGTCATCTTTCACATGGGCATGGATTTCACTCTCATTAACTTTGGGAGGATTATGCCCAGCCAGTGGGATGTGTATAGTTAAAAAAAAAAAAGGAATCATAGAATTGGAAGGGACCATGAGGGTCATCTAGTGCCAGATTTTTTTTTTGCCCAACATGGGGCTCAACTGACTGAGCTACCCCAACAGTCATCTGAGTGCTTCAGTGGGTCTGATCATAAATGTGTCTGTATAAGCCCTGATTTTCTTACATGTTTATATGCTGTTAGAGTTTCCTAGTTAGAAGCAAAAAAGCTGACTTGGAGCTGCAATCCTATACGCACTTACTGGGATCAGATGCTATTAAACCCATTTCGATTCAGAAGTGAGTAGACAATGTATAGGAATGCACTTTAATTGTATGTCTTCACAACAAAGCCTTGTGCAACATATGTTCATCAGGAGCTCATATGTTCATCATTTGGCCCTCCCAATACTTCTCCAGTCCAGCAAGCACAGTGTATAAAAAATCCCATTCAGCTTAGTTTGGTTGCTACTTTACATCATTTTGGTTTTTTAAAAAAAGCTTCCTAGGTTTTGCTTACATGCTTCATTTAAAAAAGCTAAGCATGTTTGTGTGTTGTTTGTTTCCAGGAAATTGTCAAGCCATTGTCTCCCAAAGAATTGTTTACAGCCCTGCCTCTTGTACAGGTATGTCCAGATGTGTTTTTACTAGCTATAATTTGTTCTCAAGCACATGTTTAGAGTATCTATTGAAGGCAGTGATGTGGGTTTTCTGGATAATTTTTTTTCTGTGGGGAATTTTTCTGGAGAGTCATTTGCATCAAAACATTTCCTGTGTTCCTTATTTCACTTACGTACTTCCTTTGAGATTTATTGCTGCTATTACTTAAAATGTGGAAATAGTAGAAGTAGCAGCAGCTGTATATTTTAGTACTGACTGTGCAAAGAATGCTGAGAACTGTAGTTTCTTAAGGGCGCTGAGAGGTGTTGGGAGACAGAGCTACAGTTCCCAGCCCCTTTAAACTAATTTCCCCAGGATTCTTTGGAGGAAACCATGGCTGTTCAAGTGGTATAGCTGTGTTTTAAATATACGTTGTGGATGTGACCTTAAATGTACTTGTCGTCTTCACTGACCTATTCTTGTTGGTATCTCAGAGACCTGGGTCACCAGCCTGCTATTTTTATACATGAATGAGTTAGCACTGGCAGTCAGTGCATTAAAATGTGACCAGGCATTCATAGAAAGCTAACACAAGTAACTGGTGATTGCTTGTGACCTGTACAATTCAGGTCTGCACCAAAGCAGGTGAGGGTGAGCCAGCCCCACAAGGAGAGGACTCTATTGTAGTCTTTCTGACTGCAAGGAGATTAAACGTGTGCTTGTCAACTGGAGAGCAGGGCTAATATGGTAGGATCTTCAACTCTTACTCCAGGTGTGGGGAAGCTGTGGCCCTCCAGATGCACTCGCCTCATAACTTGTGTCACCCCAACCAGTATGGCCAGTGGTCAAGGGTGATGGAGCTGTAGCGACCTCCTTCAGGCCACAGGTTCCCACCGTGGACTCCCTCTGCATAATGCTGAAGGGTGTGAGAAGCTTTCAGAGATAAAATGGAGGTTGAGTTTGGGAGGATGTGAAATCAAAGGTCTGCACTTTTCAAATATTATTATTATTATTATTTATTTGTACCCCACCCATCTGGCTGGGTTTCCCCAGCCACTCTGGGCGGCTTCCAACAGAGATTAAAAATCCATTAAAACATCAGTCCTTAAAAACTTCCCTAAACAGGGCTGCCTTCAGATGTCTTCTAAACTTCAGGTAGCTGTTTATTTCTTTGACATCTGATGGGAGGGCGTTCCACAGGGTGGGCGCCACTACTGAGAAGGCCCTCTGCCTGGTTCTCTGTAATTGGCTTTTCGCAGTGAGGGAACTGCCAGAAGGCCCTCGGCACTGGATCTCAGTGTCCGGGTCATAGCTGTCAACTTTCCCTATTTTTGCGGGAAATTCCCTTATTCCAGCACCGTTTCCCATTGAAAAAGAAAAAAGAAAAGTTGACAGCTATGGCCATTTCCCAATGCAAAAAGAAAAGAAAAGAAAGGTTGACAGCTCTGGTCCGGGTAGAACAACGGGGGTGGAGACACTCCTTCAGGTATACAGGACCGAAGCTGTTTAGGGGTTTAAAGGTCAGCACCAACACTTTGAATTGTGTTCAGAAATGTACTGGAAGCCAATATAGGTCTTTCAAGACCGGTGTTATGTGGTCTTGGCGGCCGCTCCCAGTCACCAGTCTAGCTACTGCATTCTGGATTAGTTGTAGTTTCCTGGTCACCTTCAAAGGTAGCCCCACGTAGAGTGCATTGCAGCAAGGAAGCAGGGGGGTAATTAGCAGAAATGGTCATCTGTCTCGCTTTCCATTGATGGATTGCATCTTAAGGGTAATTCTGGGCGAAGTTGTTAGAAGTGGGCTTCTAAGCAAGGAGCTGCTTAACTGCAGCAGTTATAAGCATCTTTAGTGAAAACTGAGTCTTCTCCAGCAGGCGGAGAGTCCTTGACTCCTCTGTGTAAGGGCTTACAGGTATTACTTGACTATGAACAGCACAGTTATAGCCCTTTTGTCTGACTAAAAATAGACCTTGGTTGCCAACACTCCTGACGAATTAAAGAAAGGGCAAAGATACAAGATTTGTGTGGGCACCAATTCTGAACACAGCATCATTCTTCATTTTTGTATTAATGATGAGTAGGAGGCATGTTGCCAAGGTTTCTGTTTCACTCCTTTTCCTCACAGCTGCTTCTCTTCTTTGCAGGGGAAATCCAAGCCAATTAAGATTTTATCGAGGCTAACGCTTGTCGTTTCTGATCCATCGCACTGCAATATTCTAGTAAGCTTATGGTGCAGTTCACAACCTTTTCTATTTCACAAGAAGAGGAAGAGTGGCTTAGAATCTGTTGTGCTTTATAGTGATAGACTACAACTTTGCTGACCTCTGGAACTCTCTTCCACCAGAAATCTGAATGGCCCCCAATGTCTAAATATGTAGTTTTTTTAAAAGTCTAGTCAAATTTGCAGACAGTAAAGAAAATCCATAGTTCTTGAGTAATAAATGCTCCAGAATTGTCAGAAACTTAAGAATGGTTGGCAAGGCGTGGAACATCACCACCACCTTCATAAATGCCTACCAAAGTTACTAGTTCACAGTATAATTTTACTAATTTGCCTGCCAGCACATCTTTTAGTTATTTATGGAACAAATGTCACACTGGGAATCTGGGGGGGGGGGGGAACAGCAATAAAAACTTCTGTATTTGGCCATTTGAAGACACTAACGTCCCTCGGGGAAATGGTTGTCTACAAGTCAACCCTGTGCTGAAGAAGAAGAAGAGTTTGGATTTGATATCCCGCTTTTCACTACCCGAAGGAGTCTCAAAGCGGCTAACATTCTCCTTTCCCTTCCTCCCCCACAACAAACACTCTGTGAGGTGAGTGGGGCTGAGAGACTTGAAAGAAGTGTGACTAGCCCAAGGTCACCCAGCAGCTGCATGTGGAGGAGCGGAGACGCGAACCCAGTTCACCAGATTACGAGTCTACCGCTCTTAACCACTACACCACAGCTTCAGCTTTTTGTAGCTGGAATTAGTCAGGGCATCTCCCTCCCAGGCCAGATGAAAAAAGGCCTGCATCTAGCCAATGTGTGTGTATTCCAATCTGAAGCAGGCATACAGGGCAATTTCCCTTCCCCACTTAGGTTCATCAGACCATTCCTCAATTTTTCTATGTCCAAAGTACATCCCCCTAAGGAGAAGAACTCGGCCAGCTATAAAAACAGTTAGAATCTGGCCAGAGGGTGCTCTCTGTCAGCTCCAGGACTGTTTTGAAAGCACTGATTAGAGTGTGTTCAAACAACAAGATCTGCACAGATACACAGACGCTGTACTTTCCTATATCAGAGTGTGCACCGATAATGTGACAACGGAGAAGTGCATTAGAGTTTATGGGAACAGCAAACCCTGGATGACTGTTGAAGCAAGGTTACGCTTGAAAGCTCGGGACAATGCCTTTAAGGCAGGGAACAGGGACATATACAGAGAGGCAAGAACAAAGCTCAGGAAAGGCATTAAGGCGGCTTCCAACAAGCACACAGAGTGCGAACAAGACTGGGTGTATGTGGGGGGGGGGGCAGGGGTGCTCATTTAATTTCACTGCACACAGGTGGTGTAGTGACAATAAAGATTTATTTTATTATTTAGTATTATGTTGGATGGATCAACCGACAATCTGGCTTCATGAGCACTGGAAAAACACACCATGGTAAACCAAATTTATCAGGACTGTGCCCACTCACAGAGGCATTGAAGCCTGCTTTGCTTGCCTCCAGTTCTGTTAGCACAGTGCAGGAGCCAAGTCAAGGTTTGGTTTAGTGTGTCATCCAAACTTGGTGTCATGGTTAAAGTGTCTCTTCCTCAACCACGATCTGTAGCCAAGGTTTGTAGTCTTAACGGTAAGCTGTTCTCTGGGAGCCAACATTCTCCCCTATGGAGAGAAAGCAGTTTGTATTCCAAACTCTTCCCCTAGTGCTTTGAATGCAAATTGCTTTCTCGGGGGGGGGGGATGCTCCATTTTTCAACAGGGCAAACCCCCCCCCCCTTTAGAAAGTGCCTTGGATTTAAAGTGCTGGATGAGACATATTGACTACAAGCAGCTTCTTCCAGTCCCTTCAGTTACAGTTCCCTGCTGTTTGTTGGGGCTTTGGCTGAGCTGGGCTGTGTCCAGGCTTATATGTTACACTTTGTTTTCTTTTTTTCTGCCCTAGAGATCGACATCTACCAACATAAAATTTTATGACATCTTTGCTGTGTTTCCTAAGAGTGGAAAACTATTTCATGTAAGTTTTAAAAATTGCTTCCCACCCCTGAATTGTGAAGGAGGTTGCAAAAATTCAGAAGCTGCTAATGGCACTGCTAATGCCTGATCTCACTCTTTATTTCTTCATGTGGTGTAGTTGCTGCTGTGGATCACAGGTCTGCCAATGGGCAACTCAGTGATTGATGCCCAAGAGTGACTCTCCCCAAAGCACTTGCAGATTATTGACTCGCTCTGTGTTTTCGCTAAGATGGGCCCTCCGAAAGCTGCTCGCTTGTCAGTCATCTGACATCACAGTGATGTCAGATGACCCAAATGGACATTTTTTTCCTTGGTGGCCACAGCTCAAGCTGCATCTGATGAGGAAGATCCTCTTCCATGAAGAGTTGAATTCAAGCCCAGAAGTTCAAAGATGGGATCAGGAGTGTGCTTCAAGTGTGCTCTTGAATTCCTTCATTCTAGTTACGGCTTGAAGGTGGGAAAGTTGGCTGTGATTTGCCTGGCAAGCCAACTCCAGGTGTCAGGCAGGCCAAATTAGGCCCCACGTATGAATTGCACACTGGCAAAAGTTGTAGGGCATTGGAAGCCAGGAATGTATCTAGGTCTCTTATTGGTCATGAACGCTTTGGACGTAACTCTTGTTTTCTCAACCTTGGTTCTCTGTTTGTAATATGGATATGTAAGATCACCGAGAACCTTTGAGCGTGTCCAATTTTATCTCTTTTTAATAAGCCAAGATATTTGCAAGTGTTGTGCCCTACTTTGTTCATCCCTTCACATGAGCGAAGGAACAAACTGTAAAGTCTTCCATTAATTACGGAGTGCAAGGCAATGCTAGCCCACTTAGGCCCATTGTTTTTGATGGATGTCCTCCAAGTAGGACTTGGTGGGTATTATCCATTGTTTCACATTACGTGTGAGCCAGGAAACTATGGTCAAAAGCTTCAAAATGAGCTAGGTTTCAAAGCTATTGGATGACGTTGCCTTCATATCCTGGCTCGTTCTGAAACTATTAAGCACAGTTTCCTGGACTGGGCATAACAGAAAACTGTAGCCGGACATGTGCTTCCTTCATATTGGCTTAGTAAGCCAAGATACTGTTGTCCAAGCACATTTGTGAGAGGCTTTGAAGTGTTCAAAGTGCTATATGGGGCTGGGAAGTCTTGGGCCTATAGGCCACATTTGGCCCTTCAGACCTCGTATCCGGCTGCTGAGACTCTCCCAGGCCACTGGCCCTCTCTGTAGGCTACCCCCTTCACTTCTGTCCCTCATCAAGGGCCTTGAACTGTGAGAGTGACTCTTGTTTTCTCTCCTGCGTGAGAATTTCTGACTCCTTTTGCCTGACTGAAGTGTAGCCTGTTTTGCCTTTCCCACTGCAAGAAGGTTTATACCCACAAAGGGAATGCATCCCACAGTGTTATATGCATGCTACTACTGCTTCTTGTAGTGATTGACAAGCAGGGATGTAATGGAGATTTCTGTTCTTTCTGATTTGAGGAAAGATTTCACCGAACGTTGCTTCTGAGGCGAATGCCAAGGCAAGAGAAAAAATACTGCTATTATTTATCTAGCAACAATATAGGGTTTTTAAACTATAAACGTACAACAGTTGCACACTGGAACAGGAACTAGTTGGGTTTTCAAGTGGTATATTTGGTATGAAGAGTACCCTGTATCCAGCAGATGGCAGTGTTGCCTCTTGTTAAAGGAAGGAAATAATTTATCCAGAATAATAGGCCACATGTAAGCATTCTTCCCACCCCTACCCCAGGGTTTTCTTTTCTCTGTGCATAGTTAGTACAGTCACACCTTGGGTTACAAATGCTGCTGGTTGCGCGTTTTCGGGTTGCAGACTGCGCAGAGCCCCAGAAGTACCGGAACGGGTTACTTCCGGGTTTCGGCGCTCACGCATGCGCAGAAGCACAAAATGATGTCATGTGCAGATGCGTTGAATTGCGTCACACGCATGCGCAGTCGCGGCGCTTCAGGCTGCGAACACTGCGGGTTGCGAACGTGCCTCCCGCACGGATCACGTTCGCAACCCGAGTTATGACTGTATTTTAAATCCCTACAAGTCATGGAAAAATCGAGAGTTTGTCCAAAAGCCAGCGGTTAAGTTTTCTTTTCTAACATCATCGTTCTGGACAAATGTTGGCCAGCTTTGTTGCTGCTGCTGCTGCAGCTGCAATGTGAAGAACTCCCTTTCTTATGGGTTTTGTGTCCCTGGCTGATGCAGATTCTGTTTAAGATTTCTTTTGATGGTGTGAATAATTACGTTGCCACGGTTTCAAGAATGGAATCAGCCGAGTTTTCTTTCTGGTGGCAAGGAAGTTGCTGGCTGCCGGGCTTTAACACAGCCCTAGACACTCCCTGAGGGTCCTTGGGCAAACTATATCCTCTATCCTAGCCTCTCTTCTGCAATACTGTCCTGCCTTACAGAGTTATTGTAAGGATCACTGTATGTGACGCTCAAGAGGAGGAAGCCCATGGATATACTACGTTTTGATATTATATGAAGGGAGTGTATGTGCTTTCCAAATTCTCTGGAACGTAACCTTTTTTAGTTGGATTCCTCCTTTGCATTCCTTCCTCTCAGACTACCTCCCCAAAGTTTTGGGACTCATGAGGAATGTGTGATGGGGGTGTTAAATGGATATTCCTAGGGGCTTGCAGCTCAGTGAGTTGTTCAAAGAGAACCTCCCTCATCTTTTGGCTCAGAAATATTCCTTCTTTCCTCCCAGCAGTTAGAGGTACAGTTTGCTCCAGGTTTTTACATACTTTCATCAAGCATATGAGGTCTCTGCTCTTTGAATGCTGTTCTGATTAACTGCTTTGACCTCAACATGCAATGCTGGAAGAATACACTAGGTATATTGCAGCGATGAAGAACCTGTTGTCTCCCAGGTGCTGTTGGACTTCATTTAGTTTATATACCGCTTTGCACTTCAACAGAGATCTCTTAAGCAGCTTGTATATCTCAACAAAATGGTACCGATATAAGAAATGCAATTTGGATTCTCCATTCTGTACCTCACAGCGGCTCCACATTTTAAGTAACGTAATTAAACAACAATAAATGTTTTTACACAATGTACATTTGTAAAGACAACTTAAGAGCCACAAAAGCTGATCCTGTGGAAAAGATCAAAATGCAGCATAATTATAGGATAATATCTTGGAAATCTCGTACATCTTATAAAAAGAAACACATAATCATACCGTCTCCAAAATCACATACAGTACACAAAACTGTAACATAAACACAACAGCCCCCACATACACTTGATTCAACCATCAGGCTCTCTGTACGCCCACCCAATCTACTCAATTCTCACTTCAACGAAACCCTTAAATTTTCTACTAAGAATAATCAACATACGGAATAGAAGCGATCCAGTAAAACCGCTTATTTCCATGCTACAAAGATGGGAGCTGACAAATGTAGGCTAGGACTGATGGGAGCTACCATTCAACCACGCCTAGAAGGCCTCAGCTTTCCCCATCCCTGGTCTGGAGTAGAGTCCTTGGATGCTAACTCTTTCCTTGACGCTTGGGCAACAATTGCTTTCCTGTCAGTTATTCTGCTGCAGGGCACAATACTAGAACTTGTAGGGAAACTATGCAAGTATGTCAGTGTCCGCCCTTTTTTTAAAAAAAGTAACCCTCTGCTTTCAAATTTGCAATACAGGTGGCCTGCACAACCTTAGACGTAGATATTGTGTGCATCAACGTAACAGAAAAGCTGCCCTTCTACATCAAGAGGCCCTCTGTGAATGTGGTAAGGTGGCCTGCAAATGTCGTGACATTTCGCTTCTTTCTCCTTTTGTTTTTCTGCTTGTCCATTAACAGTTTTGTCCTCTGTGGAGAAGGTCAGGTATCATGTTAGAAACACAGATATATAAGCCAAGGCACCCAATGGATTCTTAAACCAGGGTTACAGTTGCCAGAATGGAATGCCTAGTTGCCCATTTGGGGGCCAGGCAGCTTGAAATTCATATTTTTCAATATCACTTTTTGGTTCCTGAAATTCATTCTGATTGGGCAGATAAAATATAATGGATAGAATTCTGCAGTAATTAAGCAGTATATAAATTAACAAGGTGGGCGTGAGGTTTTGTGGCACTGCTTGGACTTTTATACACCCTCCGGAAATCAAAATTCTCCTGTTCAAACTTTTTTTAAAAAAAGAAGAAGAAGAAGCAATACCAGATTTGCAGGGGTGTGGAATTGCCAAACACTTTACAGTTTGGAAATCCCAAGTGCGTGAGCATGGAATACAGTGTCCACAAGAAGCTACAGTTAGAACTGGATATGGAACAACTGATTGGTTCAAAATTGGGAAAGGAGTACGACAAGGCTGTATATTGTCTCCCTGCTTATTTAACTTATATGCAGAATTCATCATGCGAAAGGCTGGACTGGATGAATCCCAAACAGGAATTAAGATTGCCGGAAAAAATATCAACAACCTCAGATACGCTGATGATACTACCTTGATGGCAGAAAGTGAGGAGGAATTAAAGAACCTTTTAATGAGGGTGAAAGAGGAGAGCACAAAATATGGTCTGAAGCTCAACATCAAAAAAACTAAGATCATGGCCACTGGTCCCATCACCTCCTGGCAAATAGAAGGGGAAGAAATGGAGGCAGTGAGAGATTTCACTTTCTTGGGTTCCATGATCACTGCAGATGGTGACAGCAGTCACGAAATTAGAAGACGCCTGCTTCTTGGGAGAAAAGCAATGACAAACCTAGACAGCATCTTAAAAAGCAAAGACATCACCTTGCCGACAAAGGTCCGTATAGTTAAAGCTATGGTTTTCCCAGTAGTAATGTACGGAAGTGAGAGCTGGACCATCAAGAAGGCTGATCGCCGAAGAATTGATGCTTTTGAATTATGGTGCTGGAGGAGACTCTTGAGAGTCCCATGGACTGCAAGAAGATCAAACCTATCCATTCTCAAAGAAATCAGCCCTGAGTGCTCACTAGAAGGACAGATCCTGAAGTTGAGGCTCCAGTACTTTGGCCACCTCATGAGAAGAGAAGACTCCCTAGAAAAGACCCTGATGCTGGGAAAGATGGAGGGCACAAGGAGAAGGGGACGACAGAGGATGAGATGGTTGGACAGTGTTCTCGAAGCGACTGGCATGAGTTTGGCCAAACTGCGGGAGGCAGTGGAGGATAGGCGTGCCTGGCGTGCTCTGGTCCATGGGGTCACGAAGAGTCGGACGCGACTGAACGACTGAACAACAACATCAGAGGAGGAGGAGGAGGGACTTTTGTTTTTCTAGAGAGCCGTTAAGTTTTTCCCACTGGGTGCCTCTGCTTTTTGGTGGAGATGAGACAGCGGGAGAAAAACATCAATAATATACAATAGCTGTGAGACGTTGACTGTGTCACACTCCCTTCAGCTTCTGTTTGCTTTTCTTTCATGTGAAGGCAATAGATCGAGGCATCTACTTTGAACTTATTTATGTGCCTGCCATCAAAGACTCCACTATGAGAAGATACACGGTTTCAAATGCGCTCAGCCTGATGCAGATCTGCCGAGGGAAGGTGAGGCTAAAAATGAGCAGGTTTGCCCCACTTCTTTTTCGTCAGAACTCCCCCCCCCCCTTCCAGTTAATGTTGTTTTGAAATAAGAATAGGCAGCTTGAACTGTTCCCCTTTGCCTTCTGTTGGTCTTCGATCATCACAGCAAATGATCATTGTCTAAGAGCTCGGTGTGACTGACTGATACGTTTCTGACTTTGCAAACTTTCTCAGAAAAGCTGCGGAACTCCTGAAGGAGGGCAAACTATTAACATCAGATTGCCTGTTGAAGGAAGGGGAGAGGGGAAACGTCTGGGTCAGTCCTTTCACTGCCCCTTCTCAGCAGAATTTGGGCCATCCTAAAACAGGAGCCTTGAAATGCTGTTTGGGGAAGGTTTCAGGGAGAGGACGCTTTTTATTAGCCTCTGTGAAACCTTCCCTCTCTGTCAGAACAGAACCTCAGCACTTCTTGGCTATTTTTTTGGCGTGAGGGAGGTTGTGGAGAGTAAGAGAAAGAAAAGAGGTCCTCCGTCACTCTCTTTCCTACCTATTTAAAACAGGAAAGTGTTTGGGGTTGTTGTTTTAACCGCATGGTGCATACATAGCCTGCTGCCCTCCCAAGAGTAATCCACAACTTCGGGAGATTATAAGATTTGAGTAGGCGACCTTAGGCCCTTCAGATACTGCTGAACTATAACTCCCATCAGCCCCTGCAAACATGACCGGTGACCAAGGGTGATGGGGATTGTAGTTCAGCAAAATCTGGGAGACCCAGTGTTCCCCACCCCTTCTCGAGTAGACCAACCCCTCCTCCTTTCTTCTGCTTCAGCTAAAATGCTAAATATTGCATAGGTCCTGAAAGCCACAGAGAATGGGTCCTGTGCTGTTGGAAAGGGTCATTTTATTCTTACTTTTATTTGGCAGACCAATATTTGTCTGCATGCCTGTGTGGGGTCAGCGAAGTTCTGTCTTGGGGGGGGGGGCATTTCATCCCCAGCTGATGTGCCCCAGACTACCAACCCCCTGCCCATGACAAGCAAAAGCAGAATGGGTGCTTGTCTTGTTCATAATTTTGTTCTTGCCGTTCGTGAATGTTGTGGTTTTTAATTAGGATAAGTCAGGTTTGCATGAAATATGTAACCTATTCCAGTTTTTTCTTAGAATATATTCTCCAAAGTCCATGTCATGTTTTTTTATTATTTATAGCCCACTGTTCCCTCCTGGAGCTGAAGCAGCATACAATTGTAATAAACAAAATCTGCTCTTATTCCCTTATGGGGTACACAAGAGCCCTCGTAGAGTCCTTTGCAGGTTCTCCATCGGTAGGAGTAAATAACAGAGGCCAACCAGAGAATATTTAGAAGCAAAGCAGCTAGTAAGCTTGATCTTTATTAAAGCTGTTGCAACAGGGTGTTTTCCCCACACACAGGAGAGCAGGGAAAAGACCTAGAACAAAGGAGCGCCTGCCCTTATATAGAAATTTGAAATTGCCCACGCTGCCGTTCAAGACCACCCCCAGAAACATCATACATACATCACAGAAGGGGTGTAACCCAAGACCACCACCCCCAGATACATCATAACTACATCACAAAAAGGCGGTCTCCAACAAATTTCAACAGAAATCTGAGAAGTCTGTTTTCCCCTGCCTACCAGTTTGTATGACAATGCCTTATCCGATTGCCTTTCCTGGGTAGCCCGGCCATTCCTTTGAGATGGTAAATACTGCATATTGAGTGTGCTCAGCTTAACAGATACTTGCCAGACTGTATTTACAGGGAGGTGTAAGTCCCAAAGAGAATTGGGAAGCTTTTCCTATTGTCTTCCTCCTTGCAGAGAAATACTTGGTCAGCTGGGAGTCAAAATGGTGCTGCTTCACACATGTGGCCCATACATTCATGTACACGTTTGCTTGGCACACTTATGAACAATTATTATATATATAAGACCTTAATGTTCTTACAACACAATCATACCTTGGCTCCTGAACAATTGAAAACCGGAAGTGAGTGTTCTGGTTTTCGAGCGTTCTTTGGGAAGCTGAACGTCCGACGGGGCTTCTGCAGCTTCCGATTGGCTGCAGGAGCTTCCTGGGGCCAATCAGAAGCCGCAATTTGGTTTCCGAACTTTTTGGAAGTCAAACAGACTTCTGGAATGATTCCGTTCAACCTCCGAGGTACGGCTGTATATGGCTTCTCCCCCACCCACCCCAACACACAGGCATGTACATACACACACCATTTTATCCTTACAACAACCCTGCGAGGTAGGTTAGGCTAAGCAAAAGTCACAGCCCCAAAGTCACCCAGTGAACTTCATGACTAAGGAGGGTTTTGGACCCTGGCCTATTAGCTCCTATTTCACCTCTCAAATCTCTGCAGCACATTGACTTGTAACTGCTCAGTCCAAGCACATTAAGGGAATCCAGATTTGAGTGCACTATAGCAGTGTCTTGGTTTGATTAATCACCATTATTGAATCATTTCCTTGTCTTGCCCTTTCCCCTGTGCCCACAGGACTCATCCCTCCCCCCCCAACCAGGTGTTCTTCATTATTTTGTGGGGAAGGTGCATATGGTATGTTTGCTTCCCAGTGACATCTGCACAGTGAATTGTGCACTGCAGTGCACAAGGCTGCTCAGAGGGTGTGTGTGTGTATATAATGTGCCGTTTGTGTCCACATGGTGGTTCTCCATTGGGGGAAGCCTTTTGAAGAAGAAAGAGAATGCGTTCAGAAACTTCCACTAATTAGTTTTTTGTGTTGCCTTATTTCCTAGAATATAATTTTATCCAGTGCAGCAGAAAAGGTAACAGTGTGTGTGAGTGTGTGTGAGTGTGAGTGTGTGTGAGAGAGAGTGTGAGAGAGAGAGAGAGAGAGAGAGAGAGAGAGAGAGAGAGAGAGAGATCCTGCAATGACTAATGGGTGCTTCACATTTGTGTTTCATTGGAGGACTTGGGTTGCATGCAAAAAAATCCCAGGTTCGATCCGTGACATCTCCCATTAGAACTAGGGTTGCTTCTTTTCTAAAATCCTGGAGAGCTGCTTCCAAGTCATTGAAAACAATACTGAGCTAAATCTACCAAGGATTTGACTCTGGTAGCTTCCTGGGTTCCTTTTGAATGATCATCCCTTTGTATTTATCTTTTGCTAACCAAGAAGCATTTGCACATACATGTCTTCCCACACACTCCCATTTCATTTGGGGAAACTCACATAGCCTTTACCTAAAATTCGGCATTTCATTGTTTTCTTCTAGCAACTCCTAGGCATGGCTAATCCCTGGCCATTGACCAGGCAGACTCAGACCAATGGGGTTGGGAGTCCAGCATCATTTGGGGGCCCAAGGGCGGAGAACACTGCCCTAGTGTATACAATCGTGTATTTGTCACCTAGCATCCGCATGCGTAATGGCTTTCTCTTCTGTTGCAGCCTCTACAACTACGAGGTCCGTACGATGTGGCTAACCTGTATCCTTTTCAAGTGTGTTTGTTAGGACCTTCAGAACTTTGCTGCCTGAGATACAGCTGTTAGCCTATCCTTTAAAGGGTAAAACTGTCAGCAGCAGAATGCTCGTAAATGGTCCTGCTTTTTGCGAGAGGAGTGAAAGGTCAGTTTGTTTGGAGAGGAAATAACGCAAGAGAGTCCAGAGACAAGGAAGGGCAGGAGACAAGGTGTGAGGCTGAAGCAGTGCTAGGAGGGTGAGAAAGTAGCTGAAGGAAATGGAGGAGGAAGACAAAGCAGTGATTTGAAAAGGAGGGTGTCTGCAAAGGGTGCTGTAGAGGGAGCATGCAGCTGAAAAAGAGAAGGACCAGGGAGGGAATCATCTCCTGGGGGTTTTCTTGCACAGTGAGGCAAATGGGTCCTGGCTGACAGTGGACCTTCATGATTCAGCAAGGACAGATTGATAGTTTGGGGTTGGGAGTGACATTCAACATTTTCTCTTTTAAAAGCCTTTAAAAAAAAAAATACAATCCACACACAGATATAACAAAGTGGAAAACAGAAGACCCAGCCCATAAAATTACTAGAATAATGGCCAAGGGTTACCAATTAAGATAAAGCATTCTAAGAAAGTTTAGAACATCCCCATTCCGGTGCCCCAAGATTCCTTTTTGTTGTTTTGCAGCCAATAAAAAGAACAGTCTCCCAATATCCTGTAAATGCTGCAAATATATATATTCTTCTGGCACTCTGTAAATGCTGCAAATATATATATTTGCAGCATTTACAGGATATTGTACAGGACTAGCTTACTGTAGTCCTACAGAACGTTAACAGACCGGAACCACGGGTGTCCAGTGCTGATGTTTTGGTTCTGATGTTTGGTTGTTGCATCAAAAACACTAAATGAACAGAAAGATTCCAACCTGCCTAGCTAACCTTGAAAATGAATCTGTATTTAAACACCTGTGACCAAAGAAGCAGCTAAGTGGTTCAGATCATTGTTTGGAATATATATATATATATTTTTTATAAAGATTTTATTATTTTCCATATGCATATAAAAACAAAACATATACAACTACAATAACCATATTAAACAACAAATCAAACAATAATACAACAAAACATAAAAAACATAAAAAAGAAACACATACATACCTGTCAAATCACCAATCTTATTCTCATTCTAGTTCTTTCTTCCAAACATAAAGGACTTCCCCCACACCCTCCACTGCATTGGTAATCCAAATATACTTTAAGTAGCTATATATCTTTTTCCCATATGTTATTCAGAATTCTTATTTGTCTTTAGATTCCTCCAGCGAAAACATAGTTCATCATCTATCCTCAATATCTTAAGACATTCTTTATCATTTATATCTTATACAGTAAAACTTCATACCAACAATTCAATATAAATTGTTTAGCTAAAGCCTATTCTGTAGCTAATTCTGCTCAAATATTCAATTTTACACATTTAACTAAATAGTCCTTAAATTTCTTCCAATCCTTCGACACCTTCTCCTCCCTCTGGTCTCGGATTCTCGCGGTCAGTTCGGCAAGCTCCGTAAAGTCCATTAACTTCATCTGCCATTCTTCCACTGTTGAAGTCTCTTCACCCTTCCAGTTTCTTGCCAATAAAATTCTAGCAGCTGTTGTGGCATACATAAAAAATACTCTATCTTGACTGGGTATCTGTTCGTTGGTCATGCTCAAAAGGAACGCCTCTGGTTTCTTACTAAAGGTAATTTTCATTACCTTTTTGAGTTCATTGTAAATCTTATCCCAGAAGGCCTTAACCTTTGGGCATGTCCACCACATATGATAAAAGGTACCTTCTACTATTTTACATTTCCAACATATGTTAGACATTGACGGGTTCATCTTAGCAATCTTAACTGGTGTTAGATACCATCTATAAAGCATTTTCATAATATTTTCTCTTAAATTGTTACAGGCTGTAAATTTGATACCTTCCTTCCACAGTTTTTCCCAATCCTCCAACATAATATTATGGCCCACATCTTTTGCCCAGTCTATCATTGTTGATTTAACCATTTCATCTTTCGTATGCCACTCTAGCAACAAGTTATACATTCTGGAAAGGTTTTTAGAGTTAGGTTCAATTAGCTCTGTTTCCAGTTTTGATTTATCAACTTGAAAACCAATTTTCTTGTCTGCTTTAAAAATCTCATGAATTTGATGATATTGCAGCCAGTTGGCGACCTCGTCTTTTACTTGCTCATAACTTTTCAATTTAAACGATTCGCCTTCCTGCTGCAATATATCTGCGTACCTCAACCATCTTGCAGACATATTAGGTCTCTTATAGGCTTTGGCCTCCACCGGAGAGATCCATCTGGGAGTCTTTCTCTCTAATAAGTCTTTGTATCTTATCCAAACCTGATACAAGGCCTTTCTGACAATATGATTTTTAAAAGTCTTGTGGACCTTGACCTTGTCGTACCAAAGATAAGCATGCCAGCCAAACATGTTATCAAAGCCTTCCAGATCCAACACATCAACATTATCCAATTTAAACCAGTCCTTTAGCCAGCAAAAGGCCGCCGCTTCAAAGTAAATCTTTAAGTCCGGCAGAGCAAAGCCTCCTCTCTCTTTGGAGTCCGTTAATATCTTAAATTTAATTCTAGGCTTTTTCCCCTGCCATATAAACTTTGATAGGTCCTTTTGCCATATTTTAAAACAATCCAGCTTATCTAGAATTGGAATGGCTTGAAATAAAAACAGCATCCTTGGTAAGACATTCATCTTAACAGCAGCTATTCTGCCCATTAGTGAAAGTTTCAATCTTGTCCATATTTCTAAATCCTTTTTTATCTCAGTCCACAGCTTCTCATAATTATCCTTGTACAGGTTCAGATTTTTTGCAGTAAGATTGATTCCCAGATATTTTACTTTCTTAGCAAAATTGAGGCCAGTGCCTTCTTGTAACTTTTGTATCTGTTCTGTTTTCATATTTTTAGTCAAAACTTTGGTCTTCTGTTTGTTAAGTTTGAAGCCGGCTACATGCCCAAACTTCTCAATTAATTCTACTGCTTTGGGGACACTGTCTTCAGGATCTTGTAGGGATAACATTAAGTCATCTGCGAAGGCACGTACTTTGTACTCCTTCTCTCCCACCCTTATTCCTTTGATCTGGTTCTCTTTTCGTATCATATTTAAAAGAACCTCCAGGACCGTAATAAAAAGTAGAGGGGAGATAGGGCACCCTTGTCTTGTTCCTTTTTCCACTCTAATCTCTTCCGATATCACACTGTTAATTATAATTTTTGCTTTTTGTTCTGTGTAAATGGCATTAATGCCATTTAAAAATCTTTGTCCAACTGCCATTCTTTCCAAAAAAAAATTCATAAATGTCCAAGAAATGTTGTCAAAGGCTTTTTCTGCGTCAATGAACATCAATGCCGCATCTGTGTTTATGTTTTTTTCCAGTTTCTCTAGAATGTCCAAAACTATTCTTGTATTATTATTTAATTGTCTACCTGGTAGAAAACCTGCTTGATCTTTATGTATATAGTCCTTCAGCACTCTTTTTAATCTTGTAGCCATGACATTCGCAAATATTTTGTAATCTACATTTAAAAGTGAAATTGGACGGTAGTTTTTCATTATAGTCTTATCCATATCTGGTTTCGGGATCAGTGTGATATAGGCCTCTTTCCACGTCTCTGGTGCCCTATCTCCTTCTAGTATTTTGTTGCAAACTTCTTTTAAAGGCTGTGATAGCCAATCTTTCAAACTTTTATAATATTTTGCAGTCAATCCATCTGGTCCTGGGGCCTTTCCTATCTGCATATTGTTGATTGCTTCTTCAATCTCTTGTGTAGATACGGGGTGGTTGAGTGTACTTAATTTATCTTCTGGGACTTTTTGCAATCCGTTTTTCTCCAGAAATTGGTCCATCTCTGTTTCATCTGTCTTCTCCTCCTTGTACAATTGTTTGTAGAACTTTTGAAAATGCCTTCTAATCTCCTCTGGGTTCTCCACGATTTTACCATTTACAACCAAATTGTTGATGATATTTGCTTTCTGTCTTTTCTTTAATTGCCAAGCTAGTAATTTCCCACATTTATTTGCCGATTCAAAGGATCTCTGTTTCATCATTTTGATCTTCCACTCAATATCTTGGTTTATAATTTTTGCATATTGGGATTGCAAATATTTGATTTCTTTTTGTATTTTTTGATTTCTAGGGTGTCCTCTTAATTCTTTCTCTTTTCCTTTGATTAATTTCAAAAGTCTTTCCATTTCTGCATTTTGTTGTCTCTTCTTTTTTGCCTTTTCACTTATCAGGAACCCTCTCATTACTGCCTTACTTGCATCCCAAACAGTCCTCTTTTCCACCTCCGAATTTAAATTGAATTGGAAATACTCCTTCATCTTTTTAGCTGCCCTTTCTACCAGCTTGGTATCTCTCATCAAGGCATCATCCATTCTCCATCTGAAAGAATCCTTGGAGATTAATTTTAGATTTGCTTGTACAGGATTATGGTCTGAGTGTGTTTTTGGGCCAATTTCTGCTTTACACAATTTTGGTGCCAACTCATTCGAAATCCAGATGTAATCTATTCTCGACCATGACTGCTGAGGTTCGCTGAAAAAAGTTGCCTCTGTTTCCATGGGGTTTCTTAACCTCCAAGCATCTACCAAATTCAAATTATCCACCATTTCAAAAAAAGTCTTCGGCAGTTTCCCGTCATTTGTTATTTTGGCCCTCTGAGATCTATCCATTAAAGTGGAAACTGCCCCATTAAAGTCTCCAAGGCATACTATTTTATAGTCCAAGTATTCCAACAGCAGGTCATGTATTTTCTTATAAAAAGTTGACTTACCATCATTAGGTGCATAAAGTCCCAGAATCAGGAATTTTTCGCCTTGTACTTTGATTTCAATAGCAATGTATCTCCCTTCTTCATCTTTGAATAGCTGTCTTGGGCTGTATTTCTCTTTTGCATATATTATCACTCCTCTCTTCTTGACTTTATCCGATGATATAAATTCTTGGCCTAATTTTTTGTTTTGTAAAATCCTTCTATGTCGTCGAACTACATGGGTCTCCTGTAGACATATTATGTCCAAATTCTTTTTTTCCAAGCTATAAAACACTCTGTGTCTCTTTGGTCTCTGGTTCAATCCCCGAACATTCCAAGTCATCAGTTTTAGAGCCATCTTTAAATCTTTATTCTGTTCCTCCTGTTGCTAGGTCCTTCTTGTCTTTTTCTGGATCCTTTGAATCCCCTGTTCCTGAGGTCCCTGGTACTGAAAACACTCCTGGGGTCCCTGGTGGTGGGAACACTCCAGGGAGTGAGTATGCAAACGCTGGGTCTAAAGCGGAACCCTTGAAATCTTCCAAATGTTTGTCCAGAAATTTTTGTTTGTCAGCCAGGGATCTTATCCTAATTCTTTTTTCTTTGAACATAAAAGTCAGTCCTTCTGGGAATTCCCAGCTAAAGGAGATGTTTCTTCTTCTTAGCTCTGTTGTTAAATCGTTGTAAGGTGGTCTTCTGTCTAGGAAAAATTTGGGGATGTCTTTAAAAAGCACAACTCTATTTTGCTGCACCACTAGGTTGTTCTTGTAATGTAGGTCCAAGATATAGTCTCTTTGATATCTGTTGTTGAACACAATCAAGCAATCACTAACTGTCTTGGAACTTTTCTTCCCTTTGGGGCCATATATAGTGGAATATAGTGCCACAGCCACCCCAATTTAAAATATTGGTGTGGCCCTCTAGAATGATGATGCTGTCCATGCTGGCTGGGAGCTGGAGCCAAATAGCAGTGGATGGTGGAAGTTGTGGTCTTAACAACATCAGGAGGGCTGCAGATTCCCCACCCCTTTAATTTGACAAGCACTTTTGTCAGACAGGTTATTCTGATTTCCGTCCTCACAATATCTGGGGAGCTGAGACTGAAAGAGTGATTTGAACATGTTGAACATTGACAACTTCAATATTCTGTCCTGTGTACCATAGTAGCTTTTGTAGGTTGGTAGAGGAGCTGTGCTTAGCTATGCCTCAAGTGTGTTTTGCCCTCTTTGTGCTTGAAGATCCTTAACCAAAGTGGAAAGAGGATGGCTGTTTGGCCTGTCTGAAAGCAATGCCAAGGCAGCAGTTTCTACAAATGGCCGAGGAGTCCTGCTTCATGGAGGTAAGCTGGAACAGTAACTGGGATAACGGACGTATTTGCAAGAATGTCCAAAGTTAACAAATCTGAAGAAGGGTGCATACACATGAAAGCTCATACCAAGAACAAACTTAGTTGGTCTCTAAGGTGCTACTGGACAATTTTTCTATTTATATATATATATATCTACTGCGTCAGACCAACACGGCTACCTACTTAAATCTAAGCAATGTATTCATAATGTCTATTTAAAAAGTGCAATGTGGGCTTATTGTAACATATGAAAACCACAGGGGGGAAATAGTATACCTGCGCTGATGTAAAACTCTAGCTTTATTTATTTATAGTATTTCTGCCCGCTCTTCAATGAATGTGTTCAGTCCCAAAGAAGTCATAGGAAAAGTCACCGGGTGGGTGGGGGAGAGCGGGGGCAAGATACATAAATTGCAAAATCGTATAAACAGGTCCAAGAAACAACTTGACAATCTACCATAAGGTAAACAAGCAAAACTACAGCATCAAAATTATTTCCAATTTAACCAAACACCTAGGTAAAAGTAAATAAAACATTCAAGCAGATTGAAACAGGATAAACAACCGGTGGTTTGAGCTGCAGTTCCCACCCGACTTTTCCACTTAATGCAGCCCAAGTGTTACTTCTCTGTCCGTCACACGAAGTGGGCTGCGCTCTGTGCCAACAGATTCTCACTCTGTGGCTTTTGAGTAGCCTAACATCTTTCCCCCACACCCTCCAGCCATCCAGGCCCTCACCCTGAGTGGTATAAACGGTGAAAGAGCACCTTTTCTGATTTTGTTGCAGTTCAGCATTTAAAACGCCATGTTCCCTAGACCAGGATTGCTTGGCACGATGTACTCAGCAGTTGTTGGAGCACGGCTCTCCTTGTCTATGACGTTTGGCCATGCTGGCTGGCGCTGAGGGGAGTTTTAAGAGTCCCAACGACAGCTGGAGGGCCACAGGTTCCTGGCCTAGACTACTGTCCTGGATGAGCAGCGGATGTGTCAGCACTGCCTTCATTTAAATGGTTCCAAAGAAGTGCTTTGACTTTATAGGTCTGTGGAGCTCGGGAGTGCGCAGAATAGGTTTGTGCTGACCTAGTTTCTAGGGCATCTTGCAAGAGCCGGTTGACCTGCCCTGTTCACCTGCCCAATTAGTTCCAGTTACAGGTAGGTAGCCGTGTTGGTCTGCCATAGTCAAAACAAACTAAGTCTGTTCTTGGCATGAGCTTTCGTGTGCATGCACACTTCTTCAGATACCTATTCAGATACTATATATTCTTCAGATCTGAAGAAGTGTGCATGCACACGAAAGCTCATACCAAGAACAGACTTAGTTGGTCTCTAAGGTGCTACTGGAAGGAATTTTTTATTTTATTTTGTTTTGCCCAATTAGTGGCAGTGTTAATAATGATGCTCCAATGCAAAGGCTGCCTATCTTGCTTGGTTATAGCTGACATACCTGTTCATGTGCCACATTTCATCTGCTCAACATCCATCTGGTCACTTTTTTGATAGCAAAACGCTGCTATGATGGTGATGGTGGCAGTTTCCACTGCAATAGGTCAGCTCCCTTAGTTGTACAGGTGTGGCTTCCTTGGTTGAAGTCGCTATAGCACAGTGGTGTGGAGCCCTTGCCTTGTGCACTTAGCCGTGCCTCGTTCCGGGTGCCGTTTTGCAAGCCAGCAGCTTGTGATTCAAGGATCCTTTCTAAATGTCCCCCTCCGTTTTGATTTCAGAAGCCCGGAAGACTGCCTCTGGCGTAGTGTACACCAAGAAAAAAACTCGAGCCACGGAGGAAGATGAGACTACTCCAGTCAGTAAAAAAGCAAAGACAGCTTTGTGACAAGAAGGCTCTTTTCAAGGGAGCCCATCAACCCCCAAACGTCTAAAATAACCCAGTTGCATGGCTTGATGAGAATAGGGTGCTTTTACGATTTGACAATTCATTGTGGGTAAGCCTCAGTGGAGTGACTTGACTGTGGATGCCGGGGCAGAAGATAATGTTGCATCTTGAAGGAGACACTCCTCCATGGCTTCCCAGTGGAATAGGAATGGGAGGTTATGGACACACTCTTTTATGATGAAGCCTTTTGTACTGAAGACTTGTTTTATTTTTACCAACCCTGTTGTTCGGTAAGTTTCTAGGACTGGAATCTCCCTACATGCGTAATTGCCCTGATCGCTATCAAATCAGTTCGTGCGCACACACACAAATGATTGCAGAGTTTTCCTGGCACCTGACCACCAGATTAAAGTCACAGGTTGCAACTGTGAATTACAAACAGCAGAGCTGTGAGCATATTCTATTGTTTGTGCCCAGGGAAAGAAGTTGCGTACTCTGCAGTGGGAGCTGAGGTTATACGTTTGCTAGCCGTTCCTTATGTGTGTCTATAGTAAGGAGAGCTGACCATCTGGAACATTTTGGGCAACGTGCATTAGGTCTAGTGCAACTAGAGTGGTTTCCACTGCTGTTGCTTCTACGTTTTTAGCTGTTTGTGGAACAGCAACAAACCTGCTCCACCACTGGTAGATTTCAATGTTTTTCTTTAGCGTGGTCTGCCATTTTCCTATCCACACCTGTGGATGGATTGCAGCTGAGTGTAGTATCAATTGCCTGATGTATTTGTTCCCCTCTCAGAACTATTTGAACACGCACAATGGTTGTTTCACATCCTGAGCAAGGGGCCTAATAATAATAATAAAATTTATACCCCACCCATCTGGCTGGGTTTCCCCAGTCACTCTGAGCAGCTCCCAACAGAATATTAAAAACACTATAAAAGATCAAACATTAAAAACTTCCCTAAACAGGGCTGGTTTCAGGTGTCTTCTAAAAGTCAGGTGGTTGTTTATTTCCTTAACATCAGGCCACCACGGAGAAGGCCCTCTGCCATTGACTAACAAGATTGTTGCCTACACATATAAGAGACAGCTTACTGGCTGCCCAGCTGTAACTGCAACAGCCATCTTCCCCTTGACGGGAACAAGAGAATTAAGACTTGGCTGGTGCTTTCTGTCTCATTATCTTGGAATGTCTATTCTTCCACATGACACCCTTTTATCTTCAGTTTCCTAAGGCACGGCTGTAATTGGCTTTCTCCCCAAAGGTAGGTGTGTGTGTGAGGAGGAAGAGAAGTTCTAAGAGCTTTTCTTTTTATTGCATTAAATTAAGGGTTTGAATTAAAAGGATATGCTCGTTATGACACTAGCAGAACTGCTCTGGAACACAGGTTGCCGTCCAGAGGAGACAGAGTGGGGGAGGGTGGGCAGAGGCGATTTCATGCAGAGAAGGGGTGGTTAGCAGAATGGTGCTGCTTTTCTTCTGTCTAGGATCCAAGGCCAGAAGCAAGCCTTCCCAGGAGGAAATTAAGTGAGGGTAGGTCAGGCTTCCTCAACCTCGGCCCTCCAGATGTTTTGAGACTACAATTCCCATCATCCCTGACCACTGGTCTTGCTAGCTAGGGATCATGGGAGTTGTAGGCCAAAAACATCTGGAGGGCTGTGGTTGAGGAAGCCTGGGATAGGTGATTTTGGAAGGGAGTGCTCAGCTTTGTTCCTTCTGCTTCTCCACTTTAAATTGCCCCTAATTCTTCTCTCGGCACCAATGTGTGCTCTCTCCGAAATTTGTATATTCTACCACATGGGTTGGGCTTCCCTTGCATCTAATTAGACCCCCAATAGCAGCCTAGCAAAGAGTTTGAAAGGGTTTGCATTGCAACTACATTGTGTCCCAAAGACCTGCTTGCTGGTGCCACAATTAATTAATTAACTATATACTCCCCTTCATTGGAAGATCTCAGAGCGGTTGACAAGATAAAGGAATGGCTGTTTGTGGGCTGTGGCTCTGAAACTCTCAACAGGAATGCCAGCAAATACCGTCAGGATTGCTTATTACCAAGTAGCTTCAGGTGTTGCTGTTACAGCTTCAAAAGTATTTCATATTTATTTTGCAACTGGCGTGCGTCGCCGCCTGAAACTCTTGCCTTGGCAGAACTGATTGGGCTTGGCTTTGATCTCTTGAGTAAACTTAAGAATCATTCAGAAATGTTTACTCTGCAGAGTGTGTGTGTCCTCTTGCCACTGACTTTTCCTCCTTTAATTCAACTAAGATGCTACTTGAGCTTTATCGGTTATAAAATGGTCTGGTGGTAGGTTTCTGTAGAATCCGGACCTGAGCTAGACAATGGGAATGGTTTGGGATAGGGCTGTCTTAGTACCCTTCAAATCATTGAGAAATGTGGCCTTTAAAGATTTTTCCCCTGCCTCAGAGTTAATAACTTTCAGGGCTCCTGCTAACAAAGAAGATGGTAACCATTTTTTTGTCTTGGTTGAAACATACGTGTGTGTGTGCACACACACACACAAATGGGAAAAGGAAATACAAAATAAAATAAAAAATTCATTCCAGTAGCACCTTAGAGACCAACTAAGTTTGTTCTTGGTATGAGCTTTCGTGTGCATGCACACTTCTTCAGATACACTGAAACGGAAGTCACCAGACCCTTAAATATAGTGAGGGAGTGGGGAGAGGAAAGTACACCCTCTTTGAATTCTGTAGTTTTACATTAGGACAGTTTAGCTTGATTTTTGTTGAATAAATCGTGCTGTAATATGTTAATCTGAGGTTGTATTTACCTAATTTTAAGAGCTGCTAAGGAACAGATTGTTGTTATTATGTCCACAGAATTCAAAGAGGGTGTACTTTCTTTTCCCCGTGACTCGTTATCTCCAGCATCTTCTATGCCTCTTAACATCTTCAATTGAAGAAAAAAGCGAGCGGTTCTGTTGCTTCTTTTAAAACGTTTAAATAGCGTTTAATACAAAATGTACATAAAAGCCATACAAATATACACTACCATTTGTTAACAATATCGAGCTTCGACAGTAATGGCAACTTTCCCTCTTCATCTTTGGATTCCGTCCTCCTCGTCTGCCCAACTTCCTGTCTTGAACGCTGCAGTTTAGAGGTAGCCAATATGGCGGCCTCTAGAGGTTCCTAGACTCCCAATTCCCACCAGCCCCAGCCAGCATGGCCAGTCGATGGGGTTGGTAGGGAGGTTTAATCCCACAACACCAGGACAGTGCCATGTTGGCTGCCTCTTGTGTAGTTCAGGTAGCCTGAATTAAAAACTTCCACAGAAGAGCAGAGCCCTTCCTTTTTTATTATTATTCCACTTTGCTTTCCCCTTTCTCACTACTGTTCTCCAACCCTCTGATCTTTGCTTTTTTAACAGCTTGCTCTGACAATAGCAATTCAGCAGAAACGGGTGACAATAACAAATGCTGCCTATCGAAAGAGGGTTTAATGGGAAGCACTACTAACAGGCTATGAAAGCCTGTTGGCTTGTGTGTTTTTTAAAGCTCCTGACTGGTTCAGATTACCACATTAGTAGGATGGTCTTTTTCTATAGAACAGCAGTACCAACATGACTTATTGAAAATATCGGCAAAGAAACACTCTGGGAGAAATGATGGAATAGAAATAAATAAACCAGCTTGAAATCAGCGGCGTCTCAACACTTGAAACTGCCTTTGAAGTATTTCAGGACCCCCTTTTGGTTCCTTGTGGCTTTAGCAAAGGCAGCAAGACAAAATGCTTGTATTCTATGAAGGTGGCGGCATTTATAATGCTACTGCTCTTCACATTGGTGATATCTTGCTTTTTGCAAGGAAACTGTCCAGTCCATTGACGTTTTGAGTCTTCAGAATGTGTCTATAGGGGAGCTCTTGTAAGAGTTCGCCTTCAGGCTGTTGAATATTTCTTTGGTGCCATTTTGCCACTGCAGAACAAGATCCATTGGAGTTTTCCCTTCCTGTGGAGGAAAGTTAGGGAAATGGCATTAATTTTTACACCCTTGAAATGTCATCATTGCTCTCCTCTGTTTCTGTGACTTAGCTTTCTGCAGTTGTGGTAGTGGGAAGCTGTCTGAATAATGACTGTTTACGCCTCTTTGAAGTGACAAATGCATCAAAAGTGTCTTTCCGGGTGCATGTCAACTTTGAGGGTGGTGCATGGGCAATGAATGTGCATCCCCACACACACTTAATTCCATTCAACAAGTGCATCTTTCTTGCCCAATTGCACCTATTCCTCACAACCAGACAATTTGCTAGCACAAATGTTTGAGACTAGAAAGTGAATGTGGACAGCAAAATCTACGAACGTGGAAACCAGCAAAAGTTAGATGCAATCGAATCCTACTGCAGTCGTCTTGGTGTTTTTATTTTAGTAACTAGTGCCCTGGTTTTCTTTATAAACTCAACATGGCTTACTTAGGAAAACAGCAAAGGGTTAGGGAATACTTACTGCATTCTTCATGTTGAGGTTGGCACCATACATGATCAGGAGTCGAATCATTTTATAACGATTCAGTCTCACTGCGTCGTGCATAGGACTATCTCCTTCCTAGAACAGAGGAAACAAAAATGAATATGATGAGCTTTGGGGACTCTACTGGCGTAACAGTGAAAGCACTCAATAAAATACACCATCATCTTACACCCAATAGTGATAATGATTATTATTTAAGTGTGCTGTTGTGAAGCTGAGTTGAAATGGGTGGTTCAAAGGAATGTTAAGTACTGTTGCTATTCTCTCCCTGAAGTTTCCTTTAGAGATCACAATCACCTGCTATTTTACCGCCCTAAAGACACTAACTGAGCAATGGGGAGCCTGTAAACTGCAGAAGTCATTGCACCTCCATCATCCCTCACTATTGCTTATGCTCGCTGGGGTTGGTGGATTTCGGAGACAATAGGGCTACAGGCCCTCATTCCTGCAATAATGCACATTCCTTGAAAACAGACCAGCATGCTGTACCCCACCCATCTGACTGGGTTGCCCCAGCCACTCTGGGCAGCTTCCAACATTAGACATTGAAAACTTCCCAATACAGGGCTGCCTTCAAATGTCTTTGGAAAGTCATGTAGTTGTTTATCTGTTTGACATCTGGTGGGAGGGTGTTCCACAGGGTGGGTTCCACTACTGAGAAGGCCCTCTCCCTGGTTCCCTTCTCACAGTGAGGGAACTGCTAGAAGGGCCTCAGAGCTGGACCCATGTAGTACCCATTGGCATCTTCTCTGAGCAGCATTGTGACTTGCTGCTTAGCTATCCTGTACATGTAGCCTTGGGGGAAAGGCTTGTACATCCACTTTCCCTTCTACTGCATGGGAGTGTTGTTTGATATGGCTTGCCCTAATAAGAATGTCATATGGAAAAAGAATGCCCCATGGAAATGGACCTTCAGCTAAAAGGATAACCTTTGACCACCACCACCACCCAGATGTTGCTGGGGCTGCCAGATCCCTTTAGCCCCAGCTTGCATAACTAATAGGGATGGTGGAATTTACAGCCTAGCTCACACATCTGGAATGCACTTACCCTGTCTTTGGCATTGAGATCTGCTTCACAGGCGATGAGGTGCTCCCCGCATTCGTACTGACCTGTCCTTACAGCCACGTGTAGAGGACTGCTGAGCAGCTGGTAGAAAAGGAAGGGCAGGGAGAGGCATAATCAACAGAAGCAAGGCAAGGCATTCTAAGGTGAGAAACAAGAAGCTTGGATCTAAAAGGGCCTCTTGTACAAACAGCTCACAAATCCACTTTTAACTTTTTCCCACCTCAGTTTTTCAAACGGAAATAATAGCTTACCTTATCTCTAGCATTCCTGTTTATTCCTTTGTTCAGCAAGTACTTCAGGATTTCCACATTGCCCCCACGGCAGGTCCAATGAATAGCTGTGGATTCAAGCTACGCCAGAGGAAAATAATAATAAATATTTGTCAACTGGTTCACATATAATGGTGAGTTTTCAGCACCTAATTACTCATGTCCTGGTGAGTCTTGGCCACTAGACTTGGACCCAGTTATTGTTGATAAATGTTTTATTACACTGGAAAATAAATTATTGAAAAGAAAAGCCTTGTGTTTGAGATAGCAGGAGGTAATAGTGGTTCCATGTGCAACAAGCTAGGCATGGCTTACTGATTGTTACAGTGGATGAGTAGCGAACACGTGTCTCTGTGAACCACCCCAAGGAACTCTGCATGTATCCAATGAGCACTTACCATATCCTGGAATTCAAGGTTGGCTCCTGCTTCTACTAACTTCTCCACAACTGCCAGGTGCCCTTCTGAGCATGCTCTGTGCAAGGCTGTGCGCTTGTACTGTCAAATGGAATAGTCATAGTGTGGTCAATTTTAACCTGCATGGCTTTGAAATAAATCATACAACCCTTCGCAAGTTGAATATTCGAAACGCTTCACACATAAATTCACCCTGCCAGTCTCGCCCTTACCAAAACAAGACATGCACATGTAAAGTTTTTCATTTCCTTCGTGCCTCGCTAAACTCCCCTCCCCCTCATTTAAATGAAGCTCCTGAAGGCAAGGCCTTCTCTTTCATTACCATGTATGGTGTCATGTACAGATATATGTATACAATGCCAGATAAATCATAATTTCAGTCTGTGTTAACAACAGCCCCGTATGGCATTTATGTACTGTACTTGTTTAGTTTTGTCAGTTTATAAGCCACCCTTCAGTAACAGTAGGCTCTCTTAGCTGTACAATTTAAACAGCATAAATTCGTGAAGATAAAACACGCCAAAAAGCACAAGGAAATAGATTTTTGATATTGCTTGAATGCCCATTTAAAGAAACAATGTTCTCCTGTCTTGGGAGTTCATGAAAAGTGTATCTACTTCATAAGGTAACACTAACAGAGTGGTGGTTGTTTTTAAATTTAACCTTAAGATACAATTTTTAAGGAGGACATAAAAACCTCTAAAAACTGGTTTGAGAGTCATTCCCCCTAGGGAGATCAGGAAACAGCAGTGGTTAGGGAGAGATCAGGCTCTTTAAAGAGAGAGAACCTTCTCTACCCTCATCAAACAACAACTCCCAGGATCCTTCGGGAAAGCCATGACTGTTAAAGCTAAGATCAAAGATGTGCACCTTACAGGAGATTTGGGACAGAAATTGATGAACAAATCATACTTCATCGCAAACGTTTGGATCTCCTTTATCTGCCAGGTATTTTTCAATTATTGGCATCTTGTTCTCCAGTGCAGCCTTTAAAAATGTTGGAACATCCACGGGTTCAGTCTGATGGAGAGCAGAAATAAGCGTTAGTTCAGTTCCGTGTGGGGGAACCCAATAAAGACAGCAGAGAAGACTTGTTTTGCCCCCTGAACTTACTATAACTTCTTGCTCAGGCTCCTTTACAACAGGCACTTTCACCTTCTTGAATTTTTTCCTTTTCTTCAGCTGAATGATTTTTTCAAGATCTTCCAAGCTCTCAAGTTTTGGTCTCGCCTCTAATTTCTTTTTCTTGATCTGAACAACAACAACAACAAAAGCAAATAAGAACATGAGAAGATCCCTCCTGGACCAGACAGCTGTTTTATCTACTCCAGCATCCTGTTCTCACAGTGGCCAACCAAATGCCTATGGAAAGCCTGCAAGCAGGAACTGAGTGTAAATGTCCTGCTCCCATTTGTGAATCTCTGCAACTCATATTCAGAGTCATACGGCCTCTAATGGTGGAAATAGCCAGGGCTTTTTTTCAGCCAGAACTCAATGGAGCTTAGTTCCGGCACCTCTTAGGTGGGCGCTATTGCCATTCTAAGAGAACAAGGGAACTGTTCATGGTGAGTTCCGGCACGTCTTTCTAGGGAAAAGGGCACTGGAAGTAGCCATTGTGAGTGACTGCCAAGAAATTAGAGCAATATGAGGAACAATAACATTAGCTTCAACATACAATCTCTGGGATCCCTTTCAACAGTTAAAATAATCAGAAAAGGCGTTACTTCAGCTTCTAATACCACAGGAGGTTATGTCAATACAACAATTCAAATTTAAAGATACCACTTGAAATCCTGCTGAAAAAAATGCTACTAGTTATTTAAATGTAAGACGGATAAGTGATTAAGGAACCATCCAGACATAACATAGGGTCACATGTTCCTTAGAATTTATTCTATTTATAAATATGTGTCAGCCTGTATTTAGAGCACAGGCTACATCTTTAATATAGAGTAACAACCCAACTTGCTTTTCACAGAACAAGTTGCTAATGAGTGACATAATTTATCCCCCAAATGTAGAATGATTCTTGCTCTGGCAGATTCACCCTATCTCCTTTTTGGAGTGATTCTTGATCAAGTTTCAAGTTGAACCTTCATTGCAAAAAGTGTGTTGGGCTGGGGAAGGGGCGGTTGATTCAAAACCCTTTAAAATCCATGTAGAATTTGGATCCCCTTAAACTTAACACTATTCTGTAATTCTTCATTTGAATAATCCATCGCCAGGGAAGCTGTAAAATCACCAGCTCACAATAATCTGTTACTTCAAAGGAAAAGTCTGTGGATTTAAATTCCAGTAATGTCTTTCCTATTTTCATGTATCTTTGAGGGAGGGCTGGTGGAATCTTATTTTTATTGCCCACCTTAAATTTTTGTTCTCATTGAGGAAGATTTTAATAATGTTGCCATGCTTTGAAATGATGGACAAAATTCTGTGGGCATTGAACCAAACAATTACAGATGACCATATCTTCTAAACGGAAGGCAAAAATGTTTTTAAGGAGGAAAGCCCAGATGTTCCAACATGTGAGGGATGGGGTAACACATTCTTTGCATGCAGAAAGTCTCAGTGTGAATTGTCTCAGCTGAGAGGGGTGAGAAATTTGGTTCACATTTTAATGCAAACTGGCCTATGTGCAAAACCAAAACACAAGCTATCTTTACAAAATTGTACTTCTCTGAATTTTTGCTGCAGTTCTTTTGTAAATTCATATATTAAGACAAAGTTTGCATAGAAATTCATATTTTCCTTAAAATCACATAAAATGCATTCTGTTTTTTTAGGGGGGGGGTATGTATAGCAGGCAAAACTGCATGAAAGTATATGTATAGTAGACATTTACATTAAAGTGATAAATTTTTATGAGAACATTATTTAAAAATATATAAATCACAAATTGATGCAGAAAAAATGTGGGGAAATGAGAAAACGAAATTAACAGATTTGTCCATCCCTAATCCCCAGCATCTCCATTGAAGAGGAGAGTCATCTGCCTGGAGACTTGAGATTACTTTTTGCCTCAAATGCCAAAATGTCTTGGTTTGTCTCTGGCTAATGGTCCATCTAATCCATGGCTTTCAGCCATAACTGGTAGCCATTTCCCAGATTTTCAGAGACACCTTTCCCCAAATCCTGTAGTTTGTTACACGCTTAGCTGAATATACTTTTGTATGTAGAGCATGGATTTTTTTAAAATGTAAAACAGGTGTATTCCCTAGGGAGTTGTGGCCTATCCCTTCTAATTTCCTCTCATTCCTGGTTTTCTAGTTATAATTAGGATATGTTGAGTCCTGGTTAATAACATATTGGCAATGTAACAAGACCCTGGGGGTTGGGGGTGGGAATCTTTCTACTGGTTTCCAATGTACATCTATCAGGACCTTTCTATTTTTGTAAACTTCCTTCTTAGTTAGAGGGCAGACCACAGGAATTCAAAACTTCAGAGCTCCAGAAGTGCAAAAAGATACACAAGAAACACAAAATTTTACCTCAGCTTCTAGTGCTTTCTCTTCTTTGTAGGTCAGATTGTGTCGTGCCAGTGAGTGGTCTGTGAGGGTCTTCAGGTCCTCTTGTTTCTCTAACCTTACAGCAGCTTCATACTCTCCATTTTTGAAGTCCTCTGGGAGGAAATCTCCCGTCTCTCTACCGTCTGCCTTTTTGCCTGTCACCTGTCAAAGGAACAATGGTTCAAGCGTGTCAACGTCTTGCTTTCTGACAGATTGAGAAGCAGAGCTAACACATGAGGACAGGTCAGGCAGCCCTCGAGAAATACCGAGGAAACTGAGGTGAAAATGATGGCTCAAAGACAGGGTGCCTTTTCAGAAAACAAGGGGCGAGTTGAAATCATGGCACTGAACGTTGTTCATCTGATTCCAAATGCTCAGGGAACAGGTAGAAATGTGCATAGCCCAGCATCTGGAAAGGAAAGCTGTCAATTTAACACCCCTCGCATGACCCAGAGACTGCTTTGTAAGGTATGTTGGTGGAGGGAAAGATATATTCAGGAGAGATAAGAAGCATGAAGGTCAGAGGCAAGGAGGAGGTTGAAGAAAGGGTGCAAAGTAGGAAGTTGATCCGAAAGAAAAAGAGGTGAGGCTTGAGGAAAGGGCCTGAGGAAATGAGTCAGCCACCCCCAACCTGGTGCCCTCCAGACCTTGCTGGACTCCAACTCTAATCATCCTCAGCCAGCATGGCCAAAGGTCAAGGGTGGTGACATCTGGAGTCCAGCAACCAGGCTGGAGAAGAATGAAATAAGGGAGCTGAAGCAGGCAGCTTGGGTTATCTTTAGCTTATGGCACAATGAGCTCTCTGCCATTTGGGGCAGGAAGACAGGAATGAGAGGGAGGACATCAAAAGACAAGGTTACTGAAGTAAGTGGCCCAACGAGACAGTGGTCTGAAAAATAAAGACTTGAGGATGGGATGGGCATTTTAGGCTTGCAGGTGGGAGAATGGAGAAATCCAGGGGAAAGTAAAACTGGGTAAAGCCACATATTTGGGCTTAGGGGTAGGAGGGTCTGTGAACTCCACAGAGGAAGGAAATGGGCAGGCAAAAGGAGAGTTGGAGGCGGGGCTGTGGTCCAAGGGTGCATTGGGTTGCTAAGTCTAAAGTAGGGCTAGCCAACCTGGTACCCGTCCGATGTTTTGGACCTAAACATTATCACCTACTATGCAGTCACCTCAGATAGAATTATCATTGTACAATGTACAGTTATCCCTGGTTGTACTGGTTGGGGCTGATGGAAACCTCTGGAGGGCTTTCCTTGATCCTAAGGCTTAAGGCCAGTCAGGAGAATTGTCTTGGCTGTGCCATCTCCTGTCACTGAAGCATTGTTGACCTGGCAACTCTAAAAGGACGTCAAAGGCCCAGAAGCAGTGAATGATGGGCTGAATTTCACATATTGATTGGAACCATCTTGTAACCATCTGATAACTGGGCCCTTGGAAACAAATAGACTGAGAAGTGAGTAAGTTTAAAATGGAATTCTCCATGGTGGACAAATGCTATACAAATGTCATACATGGACGCAGCAGTACGCATGTCCAGGTACAAAATTCCTCCTGTCTGTTAGAAATAACGAACTAAATCTGTGGCCTCAGGCATTCTGTACATCACATTTAAAATCAAGTGTTTTTCTTTCCCTGTTGGAAGTGTGCTGTAATCAGGCAGTACAATGCATGCATTGGAGCAAGCTAAAGATAGTTGCGACTACATCTCACTGAAATCAAGGAAGCAAGTTAGATGCGTATGACTAATGTATGTTATTCCTGACTAACGTTAGCTGGATTGGGGATGGTAACTGGGATTCTGAGAGCCAACAGGAGAGTGCCCAAGAGCTTACTTAAACTCAATGGGTTTTTTAAAAAAATTATCTTTCCCCCACCACAATTAACTGGCAGACCTCTATGCCATCTGATTCTGAAATTCCTCGTGTAGTGTGGGCACCTGCTGTCAAAAAGCACAAGTCCAAAGGTCCTTTACATGCACAAAATAAATGGAGTGGTTCTTTAGATCCAGACGCATTTCGTTTCCAAACTTCTTGCTTAGATGTATTTATTTGTTAGGAATGCACTTTTATTTGAGAATCTGATCCAACCCTTCCAGGGATCGAATTCTTAACAGTTCAATCCTAGGCATGTCTACTCAGAAGTAAGCCACTGATCTGACTTGCTGTGAGATACTTGTGTCTGGGATAGCAGCCTTGATCAGTTTTCATTGACTTAAGTCACTGGAGCGTTCAACAAGCATTATCGCATCTGGCAAGAACGGCTTGACAAACATCCCCTCTAGCAAAGTAGTGAACTCAGTAAATGTCTCTTTTACTTGACAGACTGGGCAACTCCTGGGTGAAGCGGATACAATAATGCTAGGAAATGCACTCATTGGACCCTTTCATGCAAGCCGCAAGTCCAGAAGAATCCTGCCTTGTGCTTGCTTACTTTCATTACTAATCCCTGTCATCAATCGCAGTTATAAACATCAGAGGTGAGAAGAGGCCCATTAAGCCACTCAGCTCCTTTTGGCTCTTTATTATCCTGCCCGGAATTGTTCCCAATTACTTCTGAGTCCAGCTTGCGTGCTTGGCACAGCGCAAACATAGCTGGAAACATGCTCACGAGTTTCTTTACCTAGATGCTAATTCGGATGCAGCTGGCAAGAGCTGAATCACATGTAATTTATCAGATTAGGAGCTGCAATCCATCCCTGTTCCCAGCACAGATAATAGTTACATTTTGTTTTGAACCACCTTGAAGGTCCCATTGGATCAAAATAAGACAAAAAAGCAGATATTCCTTCCTTCCATTATTTTGTTTTTTTCTTTAAGAGTCCCTTATATCTCCTAGGGTAGGACCACCTCCTTCTTCCTTACATGCATAATGATTTACAGCACATAATCCGATTTATACACTCTGGGACTACCCTAAAGTTAGACCATTTTCTTCAGCAAAGATGCTTAGTATTTCATTAATACTTCCAACATTATTTACCTCGTGATATAATGCAATAAAGGCTTGAGAACATGAGATACCAGCCTGCCTGAAGCCACCAGGCAAGCCCACAGCTCTGTTGAGATTTGAATTGGGCGGATTTTCAGCTCTTTGCTCATGCTCTTAACCACCACACAAACTCACCTGGGCAAATTGCATCCCAGCACAATCCGCTCAACTCATCATGCATGGCATGAGTTAAAACTACCACCAAAAGAACAACCAAGCTTTTCGTAGTGATATAAGTCACCGCATTAATAAGAGACAATTTGCAGAAGAATGTAATACCCTGCACACAATTAAAGTGGACACAGTTCAAACCTTAACTTAGCAGTTATTACGAAAGGTGAGTTTTGTACCTACCAGCTCTTCCACTCTCAGCATCATCATAGTTGCTGCTGCTTATCAAAGAACAATAGTGCTCCCTCTCTGTGTGTGTGTGTGTGTGTGGTACTCCTTTAAGAATGGATGCCTCCTCCACCCAAGGCAGCTTTACTGAGATAACGCCAATCTAGTTTAGTTTATATATTGCTGGAAGAACTTCTTTGGAGTGAGATAATCTTCCAACCTGGGAATCCGAGTACGCCCTCAGCCCCGCCAGCTCCGAGATAGGTGCTTTCTCATTCCAGGCATGTTAACTAGCCAGATCTAGTGTCAAGGGGAGGGAGGGAGGGGGGAAAGGGATGAGTCTTGCAGTGTAACAGTACTGCATATGTGAATCACTGTGAAACGCAAGAGCTTCATTCCATTCGCAAATGACAACATAGCTCAGCAATGCTAGCCATTCTGTCTGTCCAGTGCCCAGTAGGACAGCTGTCTGCAGATACCACACTGTATCCCGTAAGTGACTTTCACATGAGCAACAGACACTGGGGGGTGGGGGGGAGGATGATTGACCCAGGCACTGAGCTCGCAGCATCACTTTCTGATAAGCAAACATGTGATCCTCTCGGTTATGGGAAGCCATTATTTGCATTATTTTCTGTTCCTGGATGGCAAATAGTTTCGGAGGAAAAGGGCTTTTCTTTTCCTCTCCCTCCGCTCACCATGACGGCACTCGTCTATATTTGTTGGAAGAAGGAATTCTCCGAAGGGATTATGAAGCCAGAATGATGTCTCTGGTGCTAAAAAGGCTCAATGACACGATAAGTTGCCATCAGAGCAAGAGCTCAGAACCCGCCAGCTTTGCATTTTTCTCCCCCTGAAATCTGTCACTCCTTATAAACAGAATAATGAGTGACGATCTGCAGTTCGAAAAGGAGACGGGGGGAAATAAAATTAAACCTTGAGTGGTGATGACTTCCATTGGAAACTGGACAGATAGGAACACCACAACATCCTCACAAAGTTGCCCCAAGGTGGTGTTTTGGGGATGTACATTTGTTGGCTTTTAACTGTAAGGAAATTGCGCAAGATGTACTAACTCGTGAAAATCAGCAATAGCTGACTGTCCCATGAGCCCTGAGAAATATAGGAATATATGAACTTTTAAGTTACAGGTGGGTAGCCGTGTTGGTCTGCCATAGTCAAAACAAAATAAAATTTCTTTCCAGTAGCACCTTAGAGACCAACTAAGTTTGTTCTTGGTATCTGAAGAAGTGTGCATGCACACGAAAACTCATACAAAGAACAAGCTTAGTTGGTCTCTAAGGTGCTACTGGAAAGAATTTTTTATTTTGTTATGAACTTTTAAGTTAAATCTGTTCCCCTTCAGGTATATTCATTCATTTACTGCTTTTATACATCACAATCTGCCCCAAAGGACTCGAGACAATGTACAAATCTGAACAACAAATAGGTTGCTTTGTGAGGTGTGCTTGGGTTCTAACAGGATTTCCCCTTACCCAATGGCAAAAGCTTTCGCAAACAAGAAGGTTTTCCCTTGCTGATCAAAGTTAATTAAATTCAGGTTGATCAGTGCATTTAATAATAATAATAAATTTATTTATACCCTACCCATCTGGCCGGGTTTCCCCAGCCACCCTGGGCAGCTCCCAACAGAATATTAAAAACACGATAAAACATCAAACATTACAAACTTCCCTAAACAGGGCTGCCTTCAGATGTCTTCTGAAAGTCAGATAGTTTTTTATTTCCTTGACATCTGATGGAAGGCCGTTCCACAGGGTGGGTGCCACTATCGAGAAGGCCCTCTGCCTGGTTCTCTGTAGCCTCACTTCTCACAGTGAGGGAACTGCCAGAAGTCCCTCAGAGCTGGACTTCAGTGTCTGGGCTGAACGATGGGGTGGAGACGCTCCTTCAGGTATACTGAGCCGAGGCCGTTTAGGGCTTTAAAGGTCAGCACCAACACTTTGAACTGTGCTCAGAAAAGTGCTGGGAGCCAATGTAGTATGGTTGTATCTTTGGGGATGAGGGTCTTGCAACCCCATCTATTTCTGTGGTTCAAAATAAGGTGAGCCTTAATAGCTAGACTCTCTAATCAACATTACAAAGCCAGTGTGATGTAATCACTACAGCAACTGTGGCACTCCAGTTGTTTGGGACTAACAGTTCCTGCCAGCCCAAGTCAGCATGATCAATAGTCGTCGATGATGGGAGTTACAATCCAGAATATTGGGAATGCCACCAGGTTGGGCAAGGTTAGGTTAGAGTGTTCACCTAGGATCAGATCACTACATGCATACCTGCCAAGTGGCCTGGAAAAAACGAGACGCCCTGTTTTTTCGCATGAGATCACGGCAGCCATTTTCAGTGTGCTCTGGCCCTGAAAAAAACAATCGTCTCTTTTGGTGCCGCATGAGATCTCCCCGAAAAGGTGCTTTTCCAGGTCGAGAGTACGGCACAGGTCCTGTGATTCACCCGGGAATGCATCTTGGAAGACTCGTGTCCAAGTTTTGGATGGTATGCTGATCTTCCCCTCTCTCTCTCTCTCTCTCTCTCTCTCTCTCTCTCTCTGAACCTCTCCTACCTCACAAAGTCTTTGTAAGAAAAAATGGGTGGATGAAGCCATGCCACCTTGGGCTCTTTGGATGAAGGGCAAAAGGGAAAGGGAAAAACAACAACAGCGATGTCAGTTTCAGCCTGTTGGGTCACCTTGTTGAATATGGCGTGACTTCCAGGAAACAAACTGACACTCAGAATGCCTGATTGGAATGGAATGGAATGGAATGGTCTTGAGTAGTCAAGTCAAAACAAGTTATAGAACTTCGGCACTCCCTCTGCGTATAGCAGTAGCATCCCAAGGCCTTTGCCCTCCATTGAACTCACTAGTTGTAACATGACACTTCCCAGGCGTGCTTGCCCGTCCTCGCTCAACCTATGCAACCAAAACAAAGCCATATACATATATATATATTCCTGATTCTAGTGGAGGCAGTGGCAGGTAAGCCTCAGAAACAAAAGCTATACAGAGTGATAGAAGTCCCCAGACAGCTTCAATTGCATAGCATTTGTGTTTAATTGCTTAATCGGTTAAGTCAACCTGCTTCCAACCTGCTTGTGTCTGCCCTGTTCTCCTGTTTGTTAACAAAGAGATTTCAAAGCCCGGCTGTAAAGTTTTAGTTCAGCTCCCACAAAGGCTGCTGCTCCCACAGTGGTGAGGCAGGAACATCCTGCATGTCTGAAAAACAAAATGTGGGCAATGCCCAGGAAATAGGCATGGACCGAGCTGTCAATTTTCGTTCTCCCAATTTCTCTTCCCCCCCCCAGTCTAAAATTCAGTTTGCAACGTTGCTGCAGCAGTTCGCCATTTATTTGTTTGTTTGTTTGTTTATTGGCAATCATACTGGAAATTAATCGGTGTTCTGTTGCAAACTTTTCCTAATCAACACATTTCCATCTGCAGTTTTAACAAATATACACATTTTTTGCAAGCCGTTTTCACTAATACATGCATGTTATTTTCGCTAACATTCCCTTAATATATGCATTTTTGCACCTGGCTGAAGAACTGCACTGCAGAATTCATAGAAATACAAATTTCTAAGAATAATGTTGCTTGATTTTTCTGGGAAGTGTGTGAACTTGCTAAGTTTGCCTTTAAGTACAAACTACATCAAATTTCACCTCCGTCGACAGATGCACAGCCCCAACACTGGCATGATCTCAGTAATAAATTGCATTTAATCAAATAACATTGAACTGGATTGACTGTTTGGTTCACTGCAGAAAGGGCTATCGTCTTGCTGCCTCCCATTTCTTCTTATCTGCCATTTTCTCTTAAAACGCGAGCTCTTTCTAGCCCAGAGCCAAAAGGCCATCAATTTGGCTTTTCACTTTCGATTAAAAAAGCAACCACCATTGTGTGTGTGTATATAATGGCAGAAACACCTGCAGACTTGCCTCTTGGTGGAACGTGGCCTAGATTCCCAGCTGCTGCAAATAGGCGTAGCTCTGCCTGATATGATCTACTATTCCGCTTCTTGGAAGCCTCCTGGCTAGACGTTGATAGTCATTCCATCAGCACAGTAAGGAACCTCAAAGATGTAGACGGCGGAGTCTTGAAAACGATGATTCAACTCAATGCTATTGGTGTATTAAACCACCCTCCAATCCTGGATCTGTAGTTGTGCCCACAAGCATCACAAGCATGACAAGGTCCAAGAGGACAGGGCAGGTGGGGCCACAGAGGAGCCTTCCCTTTACTGTAAGCATTTTGTTTCATGTTACTGACTGAATAATTTCCAAGGTTTAGAGACAGGAGGATGACTTCCCTGATGCCTATCACATTCACTGGTCTTGCTCTTGGAATCTGGGCTACAAGGAATTTGAGATGCCTTTCCATTTTTATTTAATTTTTTAGCGTTGCTAGAGCTGGTTAGTGTTGGGCCACAAGTTCTGAGATACGAATAAAAAATACATCTCGTGGGTCTGAATTTCCATATATGACGGATTAAATGATATTTGTGTGCCTTCATTTATTTATTACATTTGCATACCACTTTTATCTGCCAAGGATCTCAAGGTGGGGCACATGGTTTGCATCCTCCCCATTTCTTCCTCACAACAACCCTGTGGGGTAGGTTAGGCTACAAGACTGGCCCAAGGTCACCCAGTGAGCAGCTGAGCGGGGATTCAAACCCTGATCTCCCAGGTCCTAGTCCAACACTCTAACTATTATGCCAAACTACATCAACCCCCACCACCCCTTCCCTTTAACCCCACTTACCTGCCTGGCTGTGGATGACAAGAAGCCACAGGGTGAGGAGAAGGAAGAGGTTTCCAAATCCAAGACCCCGGTGCCCCTTGGAAAATGTGGTTTTCTGAAGAGTCACCGCAAGGTCATTTCCTTGGGGCTACCAGGAGTGAAGGATCGGTAAGAAGGAAAGGAGGACTTGAGGGTGGGGGATTCAAATTTTGCTAGGCTGAACTTGGACCAGTTTAACTGTTAAACTATTTCTAGATTTTGTGGGAAACGGCTGCGCTTATTTCCAAGTCAATTTGGTGTGAGACATGGGTGGTCCACCCACTACTAATTCTGCCTATTGTTTGTGCACGGCTCCCGTCTGAGTGTGAAACAAAAAATAAAAAATAACCAATTTCTGTTTAAATGAATAAATTTCTTTTAAATCTAGCAGCGTGGCTCAGCAAATTAGCTGTGATGATGCACAGCCAGGCTGTTGAGACAAAAGAGCTGATAATAAAAGAAAGAGTGAAAAATCTCAGAATCTGGCACATGCCTGCTCGGAACAGCAGAGCCTTCTTGTGTCAGGTCCTTAAAATAGAACTGAATCATGCTGGTTGCATCATTTACTACAGGGTTTTTAAAAACAGATCTTCAGTGATGACGGCATCCTTTTTTTTTTACCATAACTGCACGTAGCATTCAATTTTATCTCTGAATGTCACAGTGGTGAATGTTTGGGTGTTGTTGGGGTGTGTGGATGTTATTGTGGCACTCGCCTTTAACGGAAGCAGCAGAAGCAACTGCCTCACGCAGAAACTCAAGGAGGTGAAGCTTTCCTGGCCTCTTACCTTCATGCCAGGAAGGGCTTTGCTTATTAAATCTCCACATGTCTACGGCACTGTTAAAACTACAGGAAGTGGTGTCATTAGAGGGGTGGAAAGAAAGAAAATGGTGGGAACCCACCCTAGGCAAACCCATACCCTCCAACATTTCTCCAATGAAAATAGAGACATCCTATTCCATACTACTACTACTACTACTACTACTTATAATAATAATTTTTACTGTTTATACCCCACCCATCTGACATCGTTGCCCCAGCCACTCTGGGCGACTTCCAACTTGTATTGAACTGTTGTAGTGTACTGATTTTGGAGCTCAACTAGAACTGGGGGACCCATTTCAAATCTCCACAAATTGGGTGATCTCAGAGTTGATTTGTGGGCTTCTGATAGGTATCTGGTGCACACTGTGAGGGCAGGATGCTAGACCATGATGGGTCTTTGGCCTGATCCAAGGCTCCTCTTATGTTCTTATGCCAATCACTATTCCTCAACCTCAGAGCCGGCTTAGTCATTAGACAATCTGAAGGTGGCAGTAGTCCCCAAGGCAGAAGCCTCATGGCTGCCCCAGCGGTGGTGCAGAGGCAGCGCCAATGAGATTTTGCCCCAAATTGGCACTGATGTTGGCTTCCGGCGGCTGACGCCATTATGGGTGGTCGTGGGATGCTTCGGCTGCGAAGCACCCAGTTCATCCCGGGGGTTAGGAGCCCTGCAACCGCATAGCGGGGCTCCGGTTGGGGTGCGGGAAGAGCGTCCCGCACTCTGGGCTCCCCGGCTGTGCCCGTTGTGGCTCCGAACCCTTCCCCCACGCCCCCTGTAAAGGGGGAGTGGGGGTGAAGGGACGACGGAGCCGGGCTATAGGGGACATGCCCCAACCGGGATGGAATTGCGGCGACAAAGCCTGTGATGAGCGTCTAAGTTCTACCTGTCATTAAGGAGCTGATAAGAACCCAGAGGCTGTGAGTAATTGATTGACTCTTTGTATTCCTGGAACGATCTGGGGGAAAGAAGAAAGGCAGCCCGCCTCCCTCCCTTCGGTGGCGAAAGAAATTAACTCTTTAAGTGACTGCTGCTACAACAATCAATAGAAAGTATTTGGAATTTGAAAACTGAGTCTGTTGAGATCTCCCTTCGGGGGTTAACTGGGGGAAAAATATCTCCGCTTGGAGTTTTGGTCTTTATACTCCGGCTTCGGAGAAATGGCGGCGACTTGGTTTGTCGTGGGAAAAAATTGAAACAAAGGAAGGAAGAGACAGGAACTGAAATCTGATACTCACCCTCTCTCTTAAAATGCTGGACTTTGCGCTCTCACTGGTATCGAACTCTGATTTAAAGGATGAGGAAATGCTCACTGTCTTGCAGATGGAATTGCTTAATCGGAAACTACAAGTCTTGAGTGGAATTATTCATAAAAAGGATGTACTTTCCACAGAGGAGGCTTTTCAAAAGTTCTACACAATGGAATCAAGCTTTGGCAAAGAGCTGGGAGGGGCGCTTGAAGGATGGTCTGAAATGGCTGGGCAAATGGAAAAGGAACCTGAAACGGGAAAACTTACTATATCCAGACTCCGAGGTGGCAGCTCGGGGGCAAGGGACATGGAATCAAGATTTTTACAGGAAGAAGGAGAAAAAGGAAAGGAGGAGCCCAGAATGGAGATGAGGAATGCCCTGAGGCTCGATGCGGGGTTTGCTGTGGATGCTGCCTGGATCTGTGGACACTGTGGACACTCAGAGGAAGAAAATTGGAGATTTGGTTTTGGAGAAAGACAGGAAAAGACAATGGATAGAGGGGGAGTGGGTTGAAGTATTAAATGTATAATCTAAATGGTCTGCCATGGTACCCGAGATCGGAGTGTGAAGTCTGTTAATTACAAGTTTATTTTAAATAAGTAAGGAGATATTGAATTTTTAAGTTAAAAGCAGCATGATAAAGGACAGAAGAAATAAGTTTAGCTATAAGAATATTTGGTTATGATTTAGGTTATAAAGCAAAGACTGAGATAAATATGTTTTTTTTTCTTTTTTAAGTAAAGTTAAATCTTTTTATAGAGAAAAGTTGTTAAGGAAATAGTATATTGAATTAAAACCGAAGGTGAAAAGGCGGGGGAAGTCAAACGTCAAGATTTAGAACTAGAATTTTTTTTTTGGTAAGGTATATAAATAAGAAGAAGAATCCTGACTTTATGTGTATTTGTATTTGTTTTTGTATTTGTAGGTGTGGGGTTGGGTTTGTGTTTATTATGAAAATGCTAATAAAATTTTGTTAAAAAAAACAAAAAAAAACAAATTGGCACTGATGTTGGTGTTGCTTCACTGCCAGCGGCGGAGGTGGCAGGGCAAGCAGAAATAGTGGCAGCATGTGCAAGGCGGCATTTCCTGTTTCGTCTGAAGTGCTGAAATGGGATGTGCCACGCTTGCTTGTCCTGATCTACCTTGCAGGGTTGTTGCAGCAATAAGATGGGGAGGGAACCCTGAGCACACTGGAGGAAGGAGTAGGATAAAACTTTTTTAAAAATAAAAAATAGTGGCAACTGGGAAATTGCGTGTTCAGACCCAGAGACCTCCCCCCCCCCCCATGAACTCACATCTGACTCAAATTTTAGTTTGGTTTTTGGCAGAATTTAGGCCACAACTTTATTGATTACAGAAAGTGAACGGTTGCATAGGCTCTGGTTCCACTACCTCCCTGCACCCTTGCAGGTAGCGCTGACCCAGGGCACCAGCATAGGTCAGCCAAGGGTGAACACCTGGATAAGCGGAAAGCCGGGAACAGACTATGTCCACCACCCAAATGTCCCCCTGGACTCAGGCACGGGCACAACCCCCTCTCAGGGGTTGACCAAACCATTTGAGTCCCTGGATTCCTTTAACGGAATACCCTTCACATAGGGATGGAGAGAGCGTTCTCCCATCCCTATCACCCATCCCTATCACCTGAACCTATCCGCAACCTTACATGTTGTGACGATTTGGTACGCGGCAGGCGAAACCCAAATGGCAACAGCCAATCAGCCAAGTGGGGAAAATTCCTGCCGTGCCCCTGTCCCAATGACAGGTGACTCACGACGGCATAGCAAGGTCAAGCGCAAAAAGCCCTAAAAGTAGGGAGAGGTGGGTGGGTGTTCCGAATGCACGTGCCAAAAGAGGAAGCTCTGGGACACATGCATGGGTCCCTCAATACATTTAGACTGCACCCCATTGGCCAGATTCCACCCAGCAACAAGAGACCTACCAATTGGGTGTTGTGGCTGACCAATCTTACCCACTCACAACACAGGGGATCAGTCTCCAGGTCTCACCGCAACACGTGCCCTCTTTGAGGGAGCACCCGATTTACATTGAACACACCTCCAAGGGCATGTTGCATGATGTGAGTAATGAAAAGACGGAGAGTTGGAACAGCTGTTCTGCAGGATCAAAGGGACTTTTGGGTGGGTGTGTTTTGTGTACTTGGAGACCCAAGTATGGAAAACCCTGCTTTAAAGTAAGAATTGCTCTTTTAGTTTTAGGTGTAGATCAGGGGTAGCCAGTGTGGTACCCTCCAAAAGTCATGTGATGTAATTCCCATGCTGGCTGGGTCCGAACGGACTCCGCAGTATCTGGAGGGGCCCACACTCACCACCCTCACTATAGAATATTGACTTTCACATTATGTGCAGAGGAAACTTCTCACTGCGAAGACTACACCAATAATTGGTTGAACTCTGAGCTTTTCATGCTGGATCAGAGCTGTCACTAGACAACAATAAAACCTGTGGCTTGCAGCTTGCGCACTGGGTTTTCCTTTCCACTTGCCTCCAGCAATACTGTTAAAATAATAGTTTCTAAAAGAATCCTGCTGTTCAAATTATGCTAGAATTGTCAGTTCTTTTCAAAGACTGTTAATCTCCCACAGCATGTGACCTGCTCAAAATGTTCACATACGGAAGAATTGCACTGGGGAAATGTGAAGAATCTCCTTACCGTTTTTCTTTCTTATTTTTGCACCAGCACACTGGAAAGACTGTGTTGAAGTAAGCATATGAAGAAGGTATGAAGAAACAATGCAGAATACCTGCCATGTCCCTGTGGCCAATTCCATATGTACAATACAAGATTATATGTTAAAAGATTCAAGCATTCTGTTTTTTAAACCTCCCTTATCTTCAGCATGGCAGAAAAGTGTTATACTTAAGGTGCGTGATCTGCAGCACAAAGGTTATGGGAGTTAGGCGGAATATGCAAGGACAGGGGGAGAGATTTGATGCCATTTGCATCTAAAGGCAAACCTACCTGATTCGAGCTTTCAGAAACAATAAGTGAACTGAAACACAACCATCCTTTGAAATTTGCATTTCTCTGAATTTTTCAATGCAGTTCTCCAGCCAAGTACAAAAACGCATATGCTAAGGTAAAGTGTATATAAAAATACAGGTATGGGTGAGAATAGGGCTCAAAAAATGCATTTTGTTAGGGGAAATTGCTTTGTCAAAATGTGTGTGTTAAGGAAAATTGTGTTGCTAAACTGCGTAAATTAGGAGAGCTTTGCACTAAAACACTGGTGAATTTTCATGATAACTATTAGAAAAAACATATGGAAATGTGAGGGGCTCAATTTAAGACTGCAAAAATTAGAAACTGAGAGAAGCTGACATTGACAGATCCATCTGTCCCTCTGTCACCCACAAATCCATGGTCAACCGTTTTTCTTGCTCCTTTCCAGAGATGCTTTCCAGGAACTTTTCCTTTATCTCTACGGCATCATCTTCATCCAGTGTCACTGGCATTTAACAGCAGCAAGTAGAAGAAATGGCAGCAAGAGCACTCATACTGAAGTAAGAAGGGTGGCAGAGATTCCCAGATGGTTGGGACAGAAACCATCACTCTTGGCACAAGAGTGAGGGAAATGTGGATGTTCCGGTCTCACAAGCTACTGATGTGAGGGAGTTGGATCAACAACATGAATGGTTCCCTGCAGAGGCATCTGGATCTTCTCTGATGCTATCTGCATCGCCCCTGGTATTGTTCCTCATTCATTTTCCCTTTAAAGTTCAGGTTCACTAAAGAGTTGGTGGTGGCTGACTTTCAGAAGGAAGGGCAGGCTATTCTCTATCAGCTATAAATTGTTTACAACTAGAAGAGAACAAATATATTCTCATGCGAGAGGAATGCTTGCTAATGTAATCGCGACTCTCGGAGTATTAAAGTATTGCTCACTTGGGAACACATATACTTAGGTAACTGATCTCCAGGCTCCAGCCAAGTAGCCTGGATGAGTAAAAATAAAAATGTTTATGATTATCACTTGGTATTTAATTTTCAGATTAAGCCTTATTGAATGTTGCTTGCAGCAAATCACTTTATGTATTTGAGTTGTGTTGCAGACATGAAAGGAATACAAAGGTTGCAATAACAATCGCAGTTCGAGGCAAGTTTGGAAGCAATGCTTGTGCCTGGTATTCCCTGGAAGAAGACAGGATTGTGCTGTTGCTTTTCATTTGTCCCAAACAAATCTTCTTAAGTGGCACACTAAAAACCCCAGCATTTTTTAAATGATTGCATAAACCAGGAAAACAAATTCAAGAAATCCAGAGGAGAGAGAAACAAAAAAGAACAAGAGAAGAAATCAACCAAAGATATGTACAGTATGTGTCTCACATGTATATGCAGGTACAGTGTGTGTACAATTATGGGTACACAATCAGGACTATTTTATATTTTATTCCAAATTTCCAGGGGTACTGTGAGCAGCTGTTCAAGAATGTTCAAACGGGTAGCATATATAATAAAAGTTCCGCCATATCGTGTGCAAAATATCAATTATGAGCGATTTTTTTTTCTCCCTAAAATGTTCAAACTATGCAGTGTTTTTCATCTTTGTGCAATAGTCTGCCTCGCAGCAACCAGGAAAAAATGTTGCAAGTTCCTTGGATTTTCCTGTTTTCCTGCTCAAATATAAGCAATGTAAAAGTTGTGGGAAATTGTGTTAGGGAAAATTGGTTTGCAAAAAATGTGCATACAAAAATATGTTTGTTTGGAGAAATTCACACTTAAATGTTGATGGATTTTCATGAGGACTTAAAAAAAAATCACAAACTGATATGGTAATGTAGAGAACTGAACTTAAACCTGGGAAAAGCTGAGAGCAACTGGAATTGACAGTTTTGCCCATCTCTAAGGAGAGGCCCATTAGTATCAGTCCCACGGGCCCCACAAAAAACATTTGCTATGGTTTAGTAGAGAGAACAATTGTCACAGGGATCCAGAGCAGGATTTGCTCCGATGAAAAAAAGATTTTAAAAAGTGTATTTTTAAAATATTTGCTGTTTTATCAAGAATGGTTTGCCATTTGGAATTTTCATCCCTGAGAATAAATCTTCTTAGCAATACTAAAATGTGACTAATTTAAAAAAACAGTACCCATGAAAGACTCTCACAATGGTTAACCCAGCAGCAGCAGCCACTTGCCATATTCCATCAATCTCGAACACTTAAAATACCTCCACACCCCACTAATCCTCACCAAGAGCCACCACCTGTTTTTCCACACTCCCCACTCTAGTTTGCCCTTCACGCCAGAGCTCAGATTTCCGACAAAGGCTTTGAAGTGCTCAAAGCTCTTCTGTATCCATTCCCTCGGTAATCTTTGTTAAGAGTCCAGCAAGGTAGGACCGTGTCAGCACCACCATCTTGCAGATGGAGGCTTGAGGTTGAGAGAATCTTTCCAAACACAAATATTTCAGTTGCGGCTGAGGTACAACCTAATGACGCTACTGATGTCCTGGCTCATAGCTCACAGCCTCAGCCATGGCAGAATAACTACCTTCACAGGCTTGAGCCTGTGGCAGGGCCTTTTCCATCACAGCCCCACTTGATTTCATGTCAGTGTCGAGTGCAGGGATTGGCTGCCATTGGGATTTGGCTCCAAACTTAAAAGGTGCCCAAGGCAAGCAACTAAACGTGCCTTGTGTTTAACTTCACCAGATACAAGCATCTTTAGCTTGAACACCCACCAATGGCCACCAAAAATAACTTCATGGTTGGAAAGAAGTGGAAGTCTGATGGTGCGAGGTCAGCAGAATAAGGGGAATGAGGAAGGATTTCATGGCCACAGGACCGTGCTTCCGTCTGAGAGCCAGGGTGGTATAGTGGTTAAGAGTGGTAGACTTGTAATCTGGGGAACCGGGTTCACGTCTCCACTCCCCCACATGCAGCTGCTGGGTGACCTTGGGCTAGTCACACTTCTTTGAAGTCTCTCAGCCCCACTCACCTCACAGAGTGTTTGTTGTGGGGGAGGAAAGGAAAGGAGAATGTTAGCCGCTTTGAGACTCCCTCAGGTAGTGAAAAGCGGGATATCAAATCCAAACTCTTCTTCTTCAAACAGAAAGCCCCAAATGGCTGAAAAACTCAGTTTCCCAGGATCCTCAGTCCTTGCAAAGGAACTACTCACCATGCAAGGGAACTCAGTTTGCCAAGCTCCCTTGCAACGATGAATCCCGGCAACGATGAATTCGCCCCCTGACACTGCCCAAGTCTCAGCCTGCATCCCCATTTGACCAAGCAGGGTGCAGGCTGGGATCCGGTCTCTGATAGGCACGCCAGCTCTTTGTCGGCATGAGGGAGGGGGAAACAGCTGGCGCAACACACACACACACAGAGAGAGAGAGAGAGTGGGCAACTGCCTCGGCAAGAGCGGAAGAGCTCAATTGTTATTGAGATTTGGGGAGGGGGAGAAAGACCAGTCTTGAGCTTTTTTTCCTTTTAGGCTGCAGATAACCATTTAATTTTTTTATTATTTTTTTGCTTCTGGAGGGGCAGCTGCCCCCCCTGCGTACGCCCATGCAAACACCTATGCAAATCCTGTCCTGTAAGTGGAGATAACAAAAGCAGCAAGCAGCAAGCAGCAAGCAGCAAGCAGCAGCAGCAGCGTAGCAAGAAGTCCAAAGAGCAGAAGGGGCTCATTATGTTGCAGCATTGATGCACGACTCAGATGCAGTGCAGGCATGTTCCTGGTTGCTGGACTCTGGCAGCACAAAGCACCTAGTCAACTCCGAGGCCTGGTTTGCCAAGAAGAGCTCTGCGCCGAAGAAGGACATTGTTTTGACTGACGGGCAGGGGACTCAGGTCCAGGGTTGGGGATCTGTGTATATTTCCTGTTTTGGCAAGCATCTGGACAATGACATGTGGAAAACAACTTGATATCTATTTCTTGCTTGATACAGAAGTGGGTATTGTGTAGTGTTCGCTTTGTGGAGAGGAAGTTTTCTCACAAGGTGGCACAGTTGCAGTCAGACGGGGGGGGGGGTTGTCTGGCGGGTTTCCGTCTTGGCTTAGAAAGCAAGGAATAAACCACAGAAAGATTAATGCTCACAGTCCCCCAAAAATGGGATTGTGGGAGAAAAAACCAATATTTACAGGAAATGCAAGATGTGCTGTTAAGTGACTCTGCTTTATTCTGGGGAGAAGCAGAATAGACTGTTTCATTCTGCCCTAGGAAACACTCCCTATTTTCTATTGCATGGCAAGAAACCACCTGTTAACCATCTGAGGACTTTTGGAGTCTATGCATGGGTCCACATTCCTCAATCACAAAGGAGGGTGAGCCAAAAGCTGCATTTTGTGAAGTAAAGGTAAAGGTAAAGGGACCCCTGACCATCAGGTCCAGTCGTGTCCGACTCTGGGGTTGCGGCGCTCATCTCGCTCTATAGGCCGAGGGAGCCAGCGTTTGTCCGCAGACAGCTTCCGGGTCATGTGGCCAGCATGACAAAGCCGCTTCTGGCGAACCAGAGCAGCGCACGGAAACGCCGTTTACCTTCCCGCTGGAGCGGTCCCTATTTATCTACTTGCACTTTGACGTGCTTTCGAACTGCTAGGTGGGCAGGAGCTGGGACCAAGCAACGGGAGCTCACCCCGTGGCAGGGATTCGAACCAGGTCCTAACTAAAGGATGTCGGTTCGCAGCTGGTGCAAACAGAATTGTGATAAGCAAAAATGCAAGTTTTTGTGAACAGGATGGTTGGTCACGGTTGCAAGCAAACTCTGAGGTTTTGTTAGAGGGTTCAAGAAATGAGTCTGAAAGGGATAATTCTCAGAGTGCAGAGAGCTCAGAAAGCAAAACAGTGGAGGAGGAGGAGGAGGAGGAGGAGGAGGAGGAGGAGGAGGAGGAGGAGGAAGACAGGCACCTCCTCATCTTCAAATATACAACAGCTGGGGGCTAGGAGGAGTCAAAGCTCTTCAAAGCAAAAATTTATCTCTCCCAAGCAGGACACAGATTCTGAGGCGGAAGATGAGGGGGAAGCTGAGGTTTTTTCCAAGACACTCACAAAGGAGGAATACTATCAATTATACTATCAATGGAGCTAGAGAATATCATGTATGGTGTAGTGAGCCACAGAGCTGTGAGCAGGTGATGCAGTTACCTCCAGAGGAAGCAGTGCTTTGGAAAAGAGCCATGCAGGAGGAAATGCAGTCATTAAAAGATCATGAAGTGTTTTCAGTTACACCACTGCCAGAGGGACAGAAGGCCATTGGTGGGTGTTCAAGCTAAAGATGCTTGTATCTGGTGAAGTTAAACACAAGGCACGTTTAGTTGCCAAAGGTTACTCCCAACGGAGAGGGTGTGATTTTGATGAGGTATTTGCTCCAACAGCACATAGTGAAAGTATGCTTTTACTCCTGACCATTGCAGCACAGCGTGGGTTAAAAGTAAACCATTTTGACATTCAGACAGCATATCTAAATGCAGATTTGGATCAGTTGATCTACATGGATAAAGCCCCATGATTTGAGACTGGGAATCCAGGGGAGGTGTACAAATTACACAAAGCTATTTATGGTCCATGCCAATCAGCTAGAAACTGGAAAGAATGCCTGGATAATACTTTACTTGGGTTCAAGAGAAATGTGGCGGACAATTGCAAGTATACCAAGGGGTCAGGTGACAAACGTGGATATTGCTTGTCATTTGTGGGCGATGTTTTATTGGCTGTGAAGAGTGAGGAGCCAGTCAAAAGCTTTGCCACTCAGCTAGGTCTGAAGTTCAAAGTAAGAGATCTAGGAAATGTATCTTGGAGTAGAAGTGCACAGAACCAATGATGGAAGTTTTCTGCTCAGCCAGAATGATAAAATAGTTCAGTTACTAGAGAGGTTTAATATGAAGAACTGCAAGTGAGCAGGGAGTCCAATGGAGACTGGTTTCCTCAAAGGGCTACAATCTGAGAACTCAGACTTTGAGCATCCAGATCTCTATCATTCAGCAATAGGTAGATAGAAAGTCAATAACTGGACTGGTAATACAGTTTGGAGGTTCCCTGATAGGATGGAAATCTCGAAAACAGGGTCTTGCAAGTGTATCCTTCACTGAAGCTGAGTAATCTGAGTGAATTGTGCTGTGAACTGGTCTATTTTAAACAGTTATTGCTTGATATGGGAGAGAAATGTGACTCTCCAATAGAGATTCTCTATAGATAATCAGGCATGTATATGTATATCTCTTGCTAAATCTGATCATTTTAAAGGACGATCAAAACATATTGAAATTAAATACAGTGGTACCCTGGTTCTCGAACGTAATCCGTTCTGGAAGTCCGTTTGACTCCCGAAACGTTCAAAAACCAAGACACAGCTTCCGATTGGCGCAGGTGTCCCAGAAACAATAACCGACAGCTGCATCGGACGTTCAGCTTCCAAAAAATGTTTGAAAACCAGAACACTTACTTCCAGGTTTTCGGCATGCGGGAGCTGATTTGTTCATCAACTAAGCCGTTTGAGAATCAAGGTTCCACTGTACCAGAATGTAAAATGTAATGCAGCACAGAATGTAATTATGCCAGTGTACTTTGAAAGTAACCAGAATATTGCTGATGCAATGACAAAACCTCTGACATTCCTGGAATGCTAAATGATGGCTGAACATTTGGGTTTGGATAACCATACTAAGTAAGCACTCTGTTTATGCTCTGTAAATAGTTGTTCTGAAAAGACTGAGAGGGACTGTTGGGGGTATTGGTCATTCGTTTTCAGAAACTGTCTTCATGAGTTTCTGCATGTAAGATGAAACTCCGTCTATGAAGCTGGATTGTTTGTTGTTGTTGTTGTTGTTCAGTCGTTCAGTCGTGTCCGACTCTTCGTGACCCCATGGACCAGAGCACGCCAGGCACGCCTATCCTTCACTGCCTCCCGCAGTTTGGCCAAACTCATGTTAGTAGCTTCGAGAACACTGTCCAACCATCTCATCCTCTGTCGTCCCTTTCTCCTTGTGCCCTCCATCTTTCCCAACATCAGGGTCTTTTCTAGGGAGTCTTCTCTTCTCATGAGGTGGCCAAAGTACTGGAGCCTCAACTTCAGGATCTGTCCTTCTAGTGAGCACTCAGGGCTGATTTCTTTGAGAATGGATAGGTTTGATCTTCTTGCAGTCCATGGAACCCTCAAGAGTCTCCTCCAGCACCATAATTCAAAAGCATCAATTCTTCGGCGATCAGCCTTCTTTATGGTCCAGCTCTCACTTCCATACATTACTACTGGGAAAACCATAGCTTTAACTATACGGACCTTTGTCGGCAAGGTGAGGTCTTTGCTTTTTAAGATGTTGTCTAGGTTTGTCATTGCTTTTCTCCCAAGAAGCAGGCGTCTTCTAATTTCGTGACTGCTGTCACCATCTGCAGTGATCATGGAACCCAAGAAAGTGAAATCTCTCACTGCCTCCATTTCTTCCCCTTCTATTTGCCAGGAGGTGATGGGACCAGTGGCCATGATCTTAGTTTTTTTGATGTTGAGCTTCAGACCATATTTAGCGCTCTCCTCTTTCACCCTCATTAAAAGGTTCTTTAATTCCTCCTCACTTTCTGCCATCAGGGTAGTATCATCAGCATATCTGAGGTTGTTGATATTTTTTCCGGCAATCTTAATTCCGGTTTGGGATTCATCCAGTCCAGCCTTTCGCATGATGAATTCTGCATATAAGTTAAATAAGCAGGGAGACAATATACAGCCTTGTCGTACTCCTTTCCCAATTTTGAACCAATCAGTTGTTCCATATCCAGTTCTAACTGTAGCTTCTTGTCCCACATAGAGATTTCTCAGGAGACAAATGAGGTGATCCGGCACTCCCATTTCTTTAAGAACTTGCCATAGTTTGCTGTGGTCGACACAGTCAAATGCTTTTGCGTAGTCAATGAAGCAGAAGTAGATGTTTTTCTGGAACTCTCTAGCTTTCTCCATAATCCAGCGCATGTTTGCAATTTGGTCTCTGGTTCCTCTGCCCCTTCGAAATCCAGCTTGCACTTCTGGGAGTTCTCGGTCCACATACTGCTTAAGCCTGCCTTGTAGAATTTTAAGCATAACCTTGCTAGCGTGTGAAATGAGTGCAATTGTGCGGTAGTTGGAGCATTCTTTGGCACTGCCCTTCTTTGGGATTGGGATGTAGACTGATCTTCTCCAATCCTCTGGCCACTGCTGAGTTTTCCAAATTTGCTGGCATATTGAGTGTAGCACCTTAACAGCATCATCTTTTAAAATTTTAAATAGTTCAGCTGGAATATCATCACTTCCACTGGCCTTGTTGTTAGCCAGTGTTATTTTCCTCTATTTCTGGATTGTTTACACAGGTGCAAAGATAAGACAGTGAAGTCATGGACATGCACAGTGCATTATTGTGAGAGTAACTAAAAGAGAGTTTTGGTTTTGGACTGTGCTGAGAGGATGCAAGCAGATCTGCCACTGTGGGGATCCACAGCAGTCTCCGTAAATAGTAACCATTAAGCTTAATGGCAGGCAATAAAGTAATCTGCCTAGAACAATTGTGTGTTGCTTATTAATCAAGACTCAGGACCGATTTCCTCACACTTGCTGCGACTTTATTTCAACTCTGCTAAACGCCTGGTCAGAAGTGTGCCGGGCAAATCTGTTTATAGCAGCTTTCACGCCATAAACAGCCACAAACATTTGGTTTTGTAAATAAATTGCTGAGGGCAAAGTCAATTTGGAATGAGGGCAATCTTTCCTGAATAGATGCATGCTTTCAATGCCATCACTGAAAAATAGCTTCAGCAGCACTCGTTTTAGTTGATGCCAAACACGTTGACGAAAGGGTGGTTAATTTTGACTTGGCCTTTTAAGAAAATGTTGGTAGGTTTACTTGCTGGCTGCATCCAAGTCAATACCTTAGCAATCCTCGATATCTCCCTTGTGCTAGCTGACATTTACAGATCAACCATCTACCAACCAAAAACAGTATTTAAAGTTTCAAATATGAATGGGTTAAGTGCTGCACATTTTTCTATAATTGTAGCAATGGGCAGGGTAATTCACCAGATTTCTGTTTGAGGTTTATGGAGAGAGCAGTTGCTACAAATATCTTTCATCCCTTCTGTTAAAATTGCAGACGCATTTTACAGAAGTGGTTCTGTGCACAGAGAAATCCCTTCTGTTGAATTTCATCTCTACTGTCTTGAAATAGGTTTGTGTCTCCCATCAGTACTGAAATGAACTGAATATGGTATCTCTGCAGTAGCAGGCCTCAAATCTGCCAGGTCCACTCTTCTGTTCTCACCAGTAGCCAACCAGATACTTCTGAGAAATCCACAAGAGGAACAGGAATGTCCTTCCCTCTCCCTCCTGGCCCACAGTATTTGGCATTCAGTCACTGCTTCTGAGCATGGAGGTTTAGCTATCTATTAACAGACCTATCCACAGGGGTGCCAACTTGAATAAAATATTGTGGGGGCCCAGGTGTGCCCCACCCCATATAATTGATCACATGATGCCATGCACTCACACCATTTGAATGGGAATGCCCATAAACTTTGTGGAGGCCCAGCCCCCTTCAAATATTTTATTATGGTAGCCAAAGCCCCCACAGCCCTTATGAGCTGCTCCTATGCCTATCCATCATGATTTTTGTCTTAATTCAGCAGTAAGGGAGCAGATATTATTATGCTCCAGATGTTCTTGCTGTTGAACTCCACTCCCATCAGCCCCTGCCAGCATGGTCAACGATCAGGGATGATGGAAGTTGTAGTCCAGTGATATTTGAAGGGCTGTACGTTCTCCACCCCTGGTCAGATTCCTTTGTTTCTTTATAAATAAACAAGAACAAAACAAAACCAATGCAACAACTGATACTTACAAAGTTTGTTATTCAGTTCACACCAAGTAGAGGGCACTTTAGTTTTAGCTTCCCCTTTTTATTTTAACAAGTGTATTCAGAAACAAACACAAAAGCAGAGACTTTGTGCATGTTACTGGAGGCTTTATGTGTGTTTTCTGAGGTGATATAGTAACATGGACATGGCATAGCTAGCAGCTGCCTTGAGGGGGCAGTTTTGAAAGGGGCCTATAAATGTGGTATAAATGACAGCATGGTGTGCAACTGATGTAATTCTTTTTTTTTCTTTTTTCTTTTTTTGAACAATAATTTTTATTGATTTTCATTTACAATAATCCAATGGTAGCCTCATTATAACAATGCCAAATTACAATGCAATTGCTAATCCCAGTCATTCAGATGCCAAGTTATATAATTTAGGTGGCATCCCGCGTGCTAGAATTGATGGTTTGATAATTTACTCTGTTTCTGCGTTCCAAGATCTTATTCCTCTCAATTACATTCCATTCAAAATTACCATCTCTTATTTAACAACTGCAATATTAACTACATCCATTCAACTTGACACATTAAATCATTTATAAACTTATAGATGAACCTATATCCTTATTCCTCCTGTGTGTGACAATTATTCTGTCCACGTGTTCCTTCCTGTCCTTGTAAAATGTTATGTCTATCTTTTCCCAGCCAATGCTTCCATCATGCCTTGGGCGGAGCTAATATCCCATTGTTGATTCAAAATTTCTCCATTGCTCTGTTGCGTGGTTCATTGTTTTACAACTTTTACCAAAAAGCTCCCGAAGATCTGTGTTCACATTGTTTTACAACTTCGACAGCAGCTGGGGAAATCACACTGTTCCAGTATACGTCCTGTTTTCGACATTTTTCCCCCTCGGCCTGGGAAGGAGAGTGATCTAAACGCACTTCAGATAACTCAGTAATGAACCTTCCTTGGCAAGCACACATATTCCTTTCATTCCCCCCGCCCCATTCAGCCGACGATAAGCAAATATACTTCCAATTAAATTAAATTCCAAGTCCTTTTAGCATTATTCAGTTCAGTCCACAGACAATAGAGAATAGGGAAGGGTCAGCTCAGTAAATGTTCCATTTTCACCATTTTTCTCAGCCTGGGAAGGAGAGTGTCTAATGCACTTCAGATAGCTCAGTAATGAGCCTTCCTTGGCAAGCACGCAGTTTCCATTCACCCCCTGTTCAGCCAAAATTAAGCAGATATACTTCCCACCCATCAAATCAAATTCCAAGTCCTTCCAGCACCATTCAGTTCAATCCACAAAAAATAGAGAATAAAGAAAAGTCAGCTCTACTGTAAGTTTCTTTTTTGCAAAATAGAGCTTTCCTCCCTTTTCCCTTCTTCTTTTTTACACACACAGTTCCATTTGGTGTTATAGTCCATAGCTGCAATCCACGTCTCCATACATAATTTAAACTATCATTTCAGGGAAGGTTGCCAAATCATAACTGTTGGGGGGTGTTATATCAAGAAGGCATAGGCTCCTCTCCCCCACACCATTTTTTGCACCGAATAAAGACTTCTTTCAAGTTCAAAACTTAACGACCTTGCAGCTGGTTCAGTTCCGCAGTCTATGATCTCATCTCTTCTAGCACGCGCCTATATATTAGTCCAAATTAAACTCTAATTACGTAACAGGAGAACCTCTGCTTCTTAATGGTGGCGTAGGAGGGTTATCGGCAGGTGAAGTGCTTTTTAACTCAGTGCCTCCCTGCCCCCTGCATTCCATGCCAGAGCGAGAAGCCTTTTCCCCACTGTACTTGGGGGGAACTTGCAAGGAGAATTACCCTCAAACTTCCTTGTTTTTCCTTCGCCAACAATCTCCCGCTGTCATGGGAGCTGCCTCCATTAAGGCAGACCAGCACCGGAAGCCACAACTGATGTAATTCATCTACTATCTCATAATCTTTCTCTCTGGCATGCCAAGTTCCATGGTATATTACATAGGTGATCATTCAGTTATGGAGTCGCTGCCTCTGTAGTCTGAGCTGGCATAGTCCAGGGACGGTTGTGCCTTGTGAAACGCCTGTATGATGTGTAGTTCAGCTCTTCAGTAGCTGTATTAGTAGAGGGTCTTCTCTGGGACCACAGTGCAGATACAATTCAGCAAGTTAGTCAGCAAAGGAAGATCTGAACTCAGATGGCTATGGCAGGAGAAATTTCTAAGTCACAAGGTTTCTATTGGAAAGGAAAGGGGAAAGGTTTCCCATTGTGCTCATAGGTGTGTTTAGATAGGCATGTTCATTCAGTCTACGTAAAAACATTTACTGAAAAAATATATGTACACATCCAAACTGGGGGTGTGCTTTTTGTATGTGTACATTCATAAAAACCACAAAGTCAAGGCCAGTGATGTGATGTCACAAAAACAGAAGGGGCTTGGCTGAACAAACAAATAATAAAGCAAATTGCAGCAGCTGTCTCTCTCCCTCTTTCTCTTTCTCTGTGTCTCTCTCTCTCTCACACATACACACACACCAAACCTGCCTATACATAGAGAATGCAAACACTTCATGCCTGAAACTATTCCCAGCTGCAGCTGCTGGGTATTCATAATAGATATCTAATTGCTAAAAATGGTGTGCTGTTTACAGGGTCAGTTTTCATGTCACATGGGGACGATAGCGCATTCTTCAGATTGGCCACGGTGCGCTGAACTGCCCGTGCCACAGTATGGGATGCTAGCTTCCTTATTCTGAGCTGTTCGGACTGAAGTCTCTTAAGGTTGTCATTAAAGGTATTTGAGGAATGCTGGTATGGGTGCATGCCAATTCTTCAAAGGTTCGAAGTGACATTTCATATTTGAAGTACAAATCTGGATTGTGAGCAGAGAATTTTATTTCCCCTATCCACATTTGAGTGCTTTAGACTTTTTGATTATGTTTTGGTTATGGCAGGCATCAAATAGAAAATCTCACAAGCTGCCAGCTTTTAAGTAGTAAATGCCATTGCTTGCCATCTATCAATTACTGCCATATGCTAAATGGTGTCCCATTGTGTGCCAGCTGTCAAATATACTTGAATGCTAAGTACCATTGCATATCAGCTATCAAATGGAGCCATGGGCACAATATGTTTTTATGTGCATAGCACATAATTTGCTTTATAATATTGTTAAAAATATTCACAGGAATCCAAAGGAAACTCTGCTACACTGGCAGGATGCCAGTTACGTGTCTGCCATGGCAGATATGGAGTCACAGAATTGGAAGAGATCAACAAGGGTCATTTAGTCCAACCCCCAATATGCTGGTAGAACATACTGGCAGCAGAACCATTCCTCTGGTAAAGATACACCAATGGAAAAGGTGGAGCAGGGCAGAGTTATGAGTGGGTTATGGGCAGCAGCACAAAACAATATGTGAACTAAAGCACAGCTCACCCTAGAAATTCGCACTTATCCAAATTTTGCAATACCGAAAATTGAAGCTCCTAGATTTCTTTGGAGGAAGCCATCGGTTTTAAATGCAGCCTTTTTCATCTGCTTTTAGTCCGCACAAAACTCAACATTTCAAATTTGGAAGAAGAAGAAAAAATGCTACTGCTCTGTTACTGTGAGACACATTTGCAAATAAATAGCATATTCAATGTGTGACCTAGTTACTTTATCAGTATCATTGCTAAGTGTAGGAAACCATCAAAATGTGTGATATATGAAGAGAAACATGAATAGGAATTTAAATACTGAACTGTAAAAAATTCTCCGCTGATTAATTCCAACTTACTTCCCCCCCCACACACACACACGGAATGCACAATCAGCTGAATTATTGTTCTGCACAGACAATTGTTCTGTTACTTCAACAACAACAAAATCCCACATCCCAGAATGGGAACAATGAAGTTAATTTTTCCTCAGAGTATCCTGTCAAAAGAATGTGGATGTGCAGAAATCCCAGCTGAAAAATCACATGGGTGCCATTCTCCACATAAAGTACCCGACAGTTGGTGAGGGATAGCATGTGTGAATGGTCCTTCTTATCAAAACCTCCCTTCATGCACATGAAATAAGTCACAACATGGATGCTTGCCTTTCCTGCAGGTGGACAGAAATATAGGAGGAGCATCACCGTCTCACGTGTGTGCAAGTCATCCCTCTATTTGTTAGAAGCGAATTAGCAGGGATCATTCAGTTTATAAACTAAGGGCTAATTCTGTTACTACCAAGTTGATCCAGAGGGTTGTGGTGGAGGAGGTACTGCTTAGCAACCAGTAACAGCAGCATGATTTTCATTGAGATGGCACATGTCCTGGTTAGTTGTGTAGTTTCAAGGGAGTTTCTCCTTTGTATGTTTGGTTGAATGTCTCCCTGCTATGTAAAAGGCCAGAAGTAAGAAACACAAAACATCTCTTTTTCTTTCTCCACAAATTAAACACTATTTCTGTTCCATTTCATCAATAAAGTGTTATTAGGATTTCTTTTTTCTCTGGACTTTGTCTGTGTGACTTTCTTGACTCTGTCACCTCTGGTGAACAAGTTTAGCGTTGTAGGTGAGTGGGTGATTATTGTTTCTAAAGCCTGTATATCATGTTTGACTAATGATGACAGCTGGGGAGAAGGGTGTGTGTGTGTGTGTGTGTGTGTGTGTGTGTGTGTGTGTGTACACAGCAATGGCAACAGTGCCTCTATCATAGCAATTTCATCTCTTATCATCTGTCTCCAACTCTATCGTCCAGGGCATGGGCTTCTTACACTTGTATGCATGTCTCCCTCTTCAAATATTACAAGAGAGAGAGAGATGGATGACTGATAGGGAGAGGCAAGCAACGCTCCTTCTATCATAATGTGTGAAACAACCCTAAGATCACCCGAGTAGCACAAGGAATGAAGAAAATAGCAAAAATTCAGTCTGGTAAAAATAGTGGAGGAACTGCAATGAAGTCCCCACAGTGGTACACTAACCAAAGCTGACTCAATATATTTTGCTGCCAGAAGCAAAGGACCAAATGACGTCTCATTCTGTCCGTCAGGTTGGCAGCTGAATTTCATTTCAAATAGTAGTAATGGGATCTCATCCTCCACTGCACCTGAGAGCAGCAGGCTAGCTTAAGGGGTGCAGGGCAGGGTGAGTGCCACACATAATAGGATCTGTCTGCTCCATGTCCCTCAGCATCTGCCACCTGAGGCAGCTGCCTCCATCTGCCTAATGGTAGAGCCAGCCCTGGTTCCGATATCTGTTTGTCGCTTCACTCCTGGCTCTTCTCCCTTCCTCCCACTGGCACAAAGGCTTCCATTCTGAATTTGCTTACCCGTGTAGTTGCCTCTTAACTATTTCTAATAACCAACCAACAGCACATGACACAGAAAATGTGCTTGGCAGACGATCTTGCCTTGAGTCGCTTTGACTTGCAAATCTCCTCCTGATGACAGGCACTCCCTTCAGAGATGTTAATAATAATCCTTTTCTTCCCCTGATGGCACCAAGGTCATGAGGGAATAATGCACAACAAATAATTTGACTCATGCACACCTTTTGCTCCGAGAGAGAGGCTTGCATTTGCACATAGATTTAAAAAGGACTGATTTCCATAGCAACAGCAGGGATCTGTGAAACATTATGAATATTGCCTCTGCGTCTGTGTACAGAGCTCTTTCGCAGCACAAGAAGCCCATCAGGATACAGGCTCCACTCTCAAACAGGAGGGTTTGGAGGATGGTGGAAGGAGTCACGGTATATAAAATTGCCCTTATTTTAAACTGAAATAAAAATGAGGTGCTGTAAAGCTCCTTTGCTGAATTACTAAATTTATCCCATTTATACCCTGCTTTGCTATATTTCGTTTGGTTTTAATTAATATTAACAAGCCTCCCTTAAACAGATTTCTGAAGTGTAACAGCAACAGCACAGAAAGAATAGTGCATAGATCTAACACACTTCTAGAGCAGAGCGAAACCACATAAAAGGCTAGAGATAGCATAAAAGAAATATGTCAGGAGCGTTCAAACAATTGCATGTTCAGCTTTTTTATTTTAAAAAGTGGTTTTTTGTGGAGGGGGGGTGTTGGCTATACAGTAGCTCAGGGCTGCTAATATTAGCAACAAAATTCTACTGAAGTAAGGAAAAGGGGGGAGGCGGGAATGAGTTGGAGCAACCAGAAAGAAAATGACAGCACCATATTTGTAGCAGAGCAGGGAAGCCTTTCAAAAGCATGATCTGCAGAGACTGCCGTGAACTCTAGTGACTTCACATGCCATCCTTAATGGCTGAGAGAGGAACAATAGATACTATTGAGGCAGGGATGCTATTTAGGAATGTGGGCAGTTTCAACCCTGTCCCAGGTCCAGTTGTAGACCACATGCATTCACAACAAATTAATCAGCCTGGGTGGGGTGGTGTAGTGGTTAGAGTGTCAGACTAGGACCTCCAGGACCAAGGTTGAAATCTCCAGAGGGTGACCTTGGGCTAGTCACTGTCCCTCGGCCTACCTAATAATGTTGGTGATTTTATTATTTATTCCCTGCCAATGTGGTTGGATAGGCACGATGAGAACATGCAACTGAAACAACCACATGTTGCCTCTCCATTTAACCTTGGCAATACTTCTTTCCTCTTCCTCTGCTTCTTTCCCTGTGTTGACTTATAGACTGTAAACTACTTGGGGGCAGGGACCTCTCCCCTGAACTTTATATAGTGACATGCACAACGAAGGCACCATGTCAGTTAATAAACAAGGACAAATGGCAACCTAGGAACTTATCATGTCAAAATGTAACAACAGGTAACATCCACACCATCTCTTTGAAGCACATTTAAAAGTACATGGATTGTCCCAAAGAATCCTGGGAGCTGCAGTGTATTCCCTACAATTTTCAGCATCCTTGACAAACTAAAATTTCCCGGGATTTTTTTGGGAGAGTATTGTGCTTTAAATGTGCATTAAATGGGATTGCCCCAGTTTTTTCAAAGGATGCTCGGACAGAGCTGTATTTTGTAAGTGTATAATGACTGTGTTGTGAGTTTAAAAGTTCCTATGTTCAGCCTTCTATTCACACTCCTTAGGAAATAATAACTTCTGCTTGCCTGGTGCATTTTTCTGCCTCTAACCTGTTACATTTTTACAGAAACTAATGCCAATGAAAATCCAGTCTTGAGGAGAAGCCTTAGTATCTATCCCCTCCCCCCTCTCTCTCACACACACACCTACCTAAATCCTCTATGACCCCATTTTTGGAAATGTGTCAAATCCATAAAATGAGAGGTGCTGAAATGAATGAATTATTGCTGAATCGGTAATATGTCAGGTGGCATTGCCAATGGATGCACTGAAGAAAGACAAATGAAAAGTGAGTGGCCGCTTATAATAAAAATCCTTTTACTGGTGCAGTAAAGAGTCACGTGATTTTCCAACTTACTTTTTAAGAGAGTAATAAAATTGGCTCCATTTGGCAATCCTGAGCAAGAGAAAAAGTCACTGACAGAGTGAAGGATCTGTTCTGCTGGAAAAATGCAGGAGTGGAAGGATCCAAGTGAGGGGATTGATAGCAGAAAGTTATTCACACAATCAAGGCTAATCAACCTGCTTTAAAAACAAAACAAAACATGGCTTCTGAAGTTTCTGATTACGGAGAAACTTTGGAACACCTGGGAGGCAAAGGCAGAAAGAAGAGAAAGAAATATGCAGTGTGCACTCCAGGGCAGATATCTAGGGGGCCCCTCAGCAGAATGAATATGGAGGTCCCCACATGCAGCAAGGTGGGCTTATCATGTTTCAAAGTGAAGTAATATGCACATTAACCACCTGCGGATGGACAGGTTGGTCAGTTTTCTCTCTCTCCATTTCACACTTTTCCAGTCTTCAGTTTTCCACATTTTGACATCCGTTTGCTGCTGCTGCTGCTGCTGCTGCTGCTGCTGCTGCTGCTGCTGTTGTTATCACGCATGAAAATTCTTGTCCCCATTAAGCAGTTGCTGAGACTGAAGGTCCCTGCTTTCCCACAGCTGCCTAAGTCCTCTCCTCTCCTCTCCTGGGTTTTTTTTCCCAAGCAATCAAAGATTACACCTGCATATTGCCATTCTCTCCTCTGCCCTTTTCATGCCTCTTCTGGCTCTGGGAGACCAGGAGGGAGGGAAGCTTATCACAGCAGGAGAAGGAGACACCTGTGGCTCTTCACCTGACTCGTCTCTGCCTCCTGGCCTCCCGCATCCTCCTCTGCGGCTTCAGCTTCTGCCTCTGATTCTGGACTCCTCTCTGCCACAGACTCTCCCAGCTCACTAAGCCCTGTTACCTCCTCAGCTTCTGACACCTCTTCCCAGTCTTCTTCCTGTGGCCACTCTCTGTTGTCCCACCACCACTCCCTAGGCTCTGAGCCTTCTTCCCTTGTGAGTTCCCCAGCTGGTTCCTCCCACCACTCCTTTGCATCCAACCAGTCCAACCTTGGCCCAGTATGCCTGAAGGAGCATCTCCACTTTCATCGCTCAGCCCAGACACTGAGGTCCAGCTCCGAGGGCCTCCTGGCGGTTCCCTCACTGAGAGAAGTGAAGCTACAGGGAACCAGGCAGAGGGCCTTCTCGGTAGTGGCCTATGGAATGCCCTCCCATCAGATGTCAAGGAAATAAACAACTATCTGACTTTTAGAAGACATCTGAAGGCAGCCCTGTTTAGGGAAGTCTTTAATGTTTGATGTTTTATCTATCTATCTATCTATCTATCTATCTATCTATCATTTATTTATTTATTATTGCATCAGTTGGGTTCTTCTGCAAAAAGGGAACAGTCCACACAGAAGATTATGTGGGCTTTAATTTTGCCTTTCCACCTGTATATATGGCAAGACACTGAGATCTAGGCCAGCTCACCACCATTTGTACATGCTTGCCACTTATGGTAGCTTAAAACTTGTTTATCACATATGCATGTTTCCCAGACATGTCTTAGAAACATCAGCCAAGATCCAAAGCACTGTTATGCTTGGACGTGCCATAGGCTGAAAGAAAAACAAGCAAGCACACACACACACACACACACACACACACACACTACGACCAAACTGGTTGAATGACTCGCTTCTTACAACCAAAACAATATGTTCATTTTCTCAGTTCCAAAAGAAACCAGTATTTTGTTTTATTTTTGAAGGTGAACATTTTGTCCCAGATGCTGTGTTTACCAAGGGGAAACTGGATTTTCCGTGGGAGCGCCTACACTGGCTACAAATTAGCCTTCTTCTGTGCTAATTAATATTAACATGTAAGGCATTAATTAACATTCTGGTGCCTTTACACGAGAAACAGCTTGACCCAGCTCAACTGGGATGCTGGCTACTGACTAATGAAAAGTGTTCTGTTTAAGACATTGCCAGAACAATCTTGTTGCGCCTTAATTGCATTAGAAACTGGGAGTTAGCAGTTTTCCTGCCAGATTGGAATTGGCCTCCTTGGGTTATTATGATATACAGTCTTGTATTCTGTATTCTGGGCTTGGGGGGAGGAGGGGAAACAGAAGGGCAAGGTGACTCTGGCCTTTATGGACATTAGCAAAGCTGAAAGCAATGAGAAATTATGTTTAATATGTGGTGTGTCTACATGCGCCCAGCAAGTCCTGGTTGTACCTCAGAAAATTGCTGTTTCTGAAAGAAGCGCTGGGAAGATATTGAATGAAAACACCTGAAAGCAGAGCTGTGAATGACCCTGGTCACACGTGACTAGCTATGTTCACATGGTCATGGCATGAATCACAGACTCATTCCTCAGTGGGATGGGATCGCACAACAGCGAAGTTGGTGCAAAGTGGCTGTGGGTGTCAGTTCGCCTTGGGTTCTGCTTTATAAAGGACAGTCCTCTATTGTTTGAGGGTGTCCTCTTGGTGGGCTGTCTCCTTCAAGTCCTGGTTAAAGATGAAGACCCATAGACCGATAGGAAGAGAATCTGCATCACAGGGGTGGACCAACAATGCATGTACGATGAATGTGTTTTTGATCACACAGCATGCACGTGCAAAGGCTGGTTAGTGATCTCACTGTCTCAGCCGCCACACATAGGTGGAGACAGGCATACATACACAGGCCCCACATTATCTGTGGTGTGGAAACAGGCTCTCCTTTTCTGCAGATTTATCCCTGTCTTATAAGAGAGGAAGCAGAGAACATACAGGCAGCACTGGTAATGCAGGTCCCCGTTGCCAGCTTTGCAAGTTAAGACAAACTGTGTGTACTATCTGTTCTAGCAGAGGAGCACATCGCTGCAGCCCAAGCCCGGCACTTTGAACTGCTGCCTGAGTCACTTGCCCCAAAATTCACAACCTTGTTGGGAAAGAATGGTAGCAGAGCCTATGTGCATGTGTCTTGTTTGGTGTTTGTGTCAGGAGGAGCCCCATGACAGGAAAAACTATAGTTCTGAGCGGACATGCATCAGCAATGCACCCTTCTTGCTGACAACAAGTGCCCTTTCTCCATAGTTCCCGTATCAATGTTCTCCCTTGTGTCCATAACACAAGGCCAGAGAAATATAGGGGCTATGTACCCTTACATCTGAGTTATGGTCTTCCCGTCTGGTACTTATATACTGCTTTTGGTGGGTTGTAAATGGGCACTGAGTTGGTCTGAATCCTATGCTCAGTTTTGGTGAAGGAGTTTTGGGGGCAGGGGGACCTTTTTTTTTTTTTGGCCTTCCGTTGAGTTTGATGCATGGTTTTCCTCACTAGTGTAATGCTGCTGGCAATGGGACTGTGGTGTAAAGGTGTATAGGGTTTGGCATATTATCTTATTGCATTTATACCCATTTACACCTAGTAGTCCAACACTCTATCCACTACATTACACTGCCTGTCTATGTCTGCTTCTCCCTTATCATGACAACATTATGCTCATGTCTCTGCCCCCTCATACCTCTGGGCCTTCCACTGGCAGTGCAGATGGACCAGTGCTTTAGACAAACCAGCCTGGAGTCGCACTGCCATATTCACGATATCTCATTTCATGAGAGCCATGTCTGGGTTTATGCTGGCATAGCTGGACTTCCGCCATATTCTAAATTCCTCAGCCAGCATATCTGCAATATCAAATTTCATCCTTACGCTAACTAATCAGGAGCCTCACTTTCGTTGAACATCCAAAATTAAATTTAGGCAGACAGAAGTGTCTGGGGAAAGGGCACAGGCTGCTAATTTTGATCGGGGCCTAGCTAATCTTTTTTATCAGGATGACAAGCTTGCTATTTGCAGTATAGATTGGGGGCAGTTGACAGTAAATGCGGGCCAAAAGGCAAGGGGCATTTCAGAGTGTGGGCATACTGAAAAGATGAGAAAGAATTGTAAAAATGTTTGGTCTGTGATTAATAGTTCCTTAGGGAGCTAAAAGCACATCCTCCAAGTGTCCCTATTGTCAAGGGACAGTCCCGGATTTACAGAAGCCATCCCAGTTTCTGATTTGATCCCAGAATGTCCAGCTTTTCCTTAGGACATCCCCATTTCAAGGGAGGGTATGGAGTTATGGGACCCCCGAGCCAAAGAGATAAGTAACTATACAACCTTTAGAAGACATCTGAAGGCAGCCCTGTATAGGGAATTTTTATAATGTTTAATGTTTTATTATGTTTTTATATACAGTACTTTGAGTCTCTGGGGCATCCCAGTCAGATGGGCAGGGTATAAATAATATTATTACCATTATTATTATTATTATTATTATTATTATTATTATTATTATTATTAAATAGGACATCCCTATTTTCATTGGAGAAATGTTGAAGGGTATGTTAAAGCAGATGAAGAATTTTTTGCACCAAGAAAAGCTTGCTTGTGCTTCCTGAATAAATTATGCAAAATAGGCAAATTTTGCATAAAGTTACACACACATCAATGTCTGAGTAGTGAGAAGTTTCAGAGGCTCCAGGCCCACCATATATCATAGGTCTGATTTCCTAGGGGAAATCTCTGCTCTGTAATATAATTATGTATATGTGAGCCACACCTGCTAAAGGAAGCCCCTTTGCCTCATCAAATGCACTATTTTTTTTTATTCAAAATAAGACTTAGGAGTGTTTAGAGGGTACTCCTGATTCTGCTTCGCTTTAGCAAAGTTTCCAGCACCTGATGGATGTCATATATGATGTGTCAGGCATGGGGAAAGTGGTTTGCCCGAAACGGCTTGGCATACACAAAATTGTATGTGATAGATTCAGCTCCTCCAGTGGCAAAACAATTTGACTGGATGTTGCCTGCTGGCTGCTATAAAAATGAGATATCATTTTGAGGTTATTGTCCATGGATGAAAATGTCCCGTGTTGAATGTGCCCTTTTCTGTGGATTGAGGAGTGCTGTGCATATCAAGCTCCCCCTGTTTTCAGCGAACACAGCTGCAATGTGGCAAGCACACCCATGTGGAGATGCTCATGGGCTCCGAAACAGGAAAGGCTCACGTTGTCCCTGTGGGATGAAGTTAGCAGCTCCTTGGAAATCCTGCAGAGGGCCGCAGTCAGTGCGCATTCCGAGCGCAATATGCAAGGCATATTATCTTCTAGAAAATAAATAAATACATCTGTGCAACTCATAGCTTTTCCTGTGGGTGAGAGACAGATTTCCTACCGCTCTGTTTAAAAAAAATTAATAGCAGATTGCATGGCATGTGCCTATCAGATTCCATCCAAAAAAAAAAAAGTCTCTTCCCAAATTGGAAACTGGGGTCTAATATTGGCAGGTCCAGACACAAAGAAGGAAGCAGAGGCATGACAGCATGCTGAGGAAGTCATGAATGCCAGGAATTCCAGAGTTACATACCACACAAATAGTCACCTTTTCTTTACCCAATGACGGGAGGTGAATGCAAACCAAACGACGTGGGCTATCTGCATGATTCACGACTGCAAGTTGAAAGCGGGCTAAAGTACGCCATCCTTGGCATTAGGCAGAATGAAGTAGCTGCCTTAGGTGGCACGCATGGAGTGTCGTGAAAGTGCAGCAGATTCTTTGTTATTTTATCGATTATTATTGCACTTTTCCTGACGGAGGGAAGAGGTGGTGCTTGTGAGATTTTCTGACCCAGGTGGCAAAATAATTTGGCCAGCCATGGGTGCTATGCACCTTCGCTGGAGGAAGAAGAGGGCGGTTGAAGGTTGCTGCTCAGTCCCACACGGCAAAACATCAGTGTTAGGTACGTACACCCACAGCTCTATACCTGATGGGTGGGAACAGACTGCATCGCATTAACCTTCCCTGCCCTGGTCAAGGTAATCTCTGAATGAGCATACATACAATAAATAATAACAAACATTGCAATTACAACATAGGATAATTTAACTGTTTGAAAATCCGGGTGTATGGCAACCCTATTACAACATAAATCATACAAAATACAGTAATTAACAAATCAGTAAAACAATTGCCATTTATCAAATTTGGGTTTTCTATTGCATTTGAAAAAGAAGGGGTAAATTAACTTAATCTTGGAGAGAGAGAGAAATCCATCCTTAATCCTCCATTCTAAAGAAACAAAAATATATACCAGTTCTTTCCTCCAAAGTCTTTGTGATTACTTTTCCCATTACATTCAGCTTTCATGCAGTCTGCTTATTCACCCACAAAGCAATCATTTTTGCATGAGGTGTTTATTTATTTAAGAACGATGGTCATTATATGTACATGAAAGCTTCTGAACTTAAGAAGGTCTGTTGTTATTCCTTGGATCGTTCTGATACTAGCAGTCCATGGAGACTTGTGCACAGTGATAGATTTATAGGTGTTTCTGGTGATCGCCAGTTTTCCATTCATTTACCCAAAGCCTCCCGTGGAAATGTGGCAGGTTTACTTAGAAAGGAAGCTTCACTGCATCTCTTTCTATCCCTTGTTACGGGACCTGATCAAGAAAATACACGGGTGCAATTGTGAGAAGAGGGTGGGAAGAGCTACAACTCAGGGGCAGAGCACTTGATTTGCATGCAGAAAGATTTCTTGTTCAATCCCCAGCATCTCCAGATAGGGGTGCATATGATTCCTATCTGAAACCCTGGAGAACCCCTTCAGCACTGAGCTACATGTCTGATTCATTATAAGGCAGTTTTCTGTACTCTTTCTGAGTGCCAAAGGAAATGGTGCCTTCGGTTTTAATCCAGAAAAAAAAAATATTACGGGATTCTGCCCAGAGCACTATTTCAAATATTATTATTTTAAGGATTGGCTTTTTAAAAAAGGCACTTAATAAACATTTGACTGGATAAACATGCCAAGCGCCTGGGGCGATTTTTTTTTTTTTGAAAAGCCAAAAGCACAGCTCAGGTCATAGTAGGAAGAAGGGAAAAAATACTGGCTGCCAGGGGGGTAGCAAGGGGGGGTGAGGGGGCGGGCCTCCCCATGTTCCATAATGGAGGGGGTGACAAATTATCAAGGAACAATTTTTTTTGATTTTTTTTAAAAAATGCCTGCTCCAAAGGTCTTATCTTACTATACTGGGGATTATATAGCTATATATGAAATTTCATGCATATTGGTTAATATCTTGACCCTCCTCCACCAAAATAGCTGTTTTCCTATGTCATGAAGGCTGGAATTTCAGTTCAGAGAACACTTACTGTTCCGAACCCTAACCCTGTGGAAAGCCATCTAATTAGACTTTAATTTGATTTTGAGATGTTTTTAGGAGGTAATTTAATTATTGTTTGATTTTATACCAATGTTATGTATCTGATGTTAGCCACCCTGAGCCTGACTTTGGCTGGGGGTGGTGGGATATAAATAAAAGTTTTTATTATTATTACTTGTTATTATTCCTTTGTAAGAAAATATGAAATAACATAAAACCATATTTGCGGGGCGGGGGGAAATCAATGGGGGGGGTTGACAAGAAATTTTCCGCACCAGGTACCACCTGACCATCCCATGCCTGGGGGGGGGGGGGTTGACAAAAACTTTTTTGCTCCCGGGTACCAATTTACCTTGCTACGCCCCTGCTGGCTGCAGTAGGTAGATCTGTCTGTCCATAATCTGTACTCTCTGCACAGAAGTATCAGCTTTCTAGAAGAACCGCTGGCCTGCTCCGTACTGTACAGATTCAATATATAAACAAGGACTGGAAAACCTCTGGCAGGCTGAGGAGTCTTACCTGCATCAGGTTGTCCTATATGGCAGTGTTTTTCAACCACTGTTCCGTGGCACACTAGTGTGCCGCGAGATGTTGCCTGGTGTGCCGTGGGAAAAATTGAAAAATTACTTTATATATAGTCAATATAGGCACAGAGTTAATTTTTTTTAACATTTTCTAATGGTGGTGTGCCTCGTGATTTTTTTCATGAAACAAGTGTGCCTTTGCACAAAAAAGGTTGAAAAACACTGCTATATGGCATCAGATGTGGGGAAGCTGCAGCTAAAATGAAGCACAGACTTGCACAGTGACAGGAAAAGACTCCAAATTAAAGAAATGCCCACTTTTTGATGCAAAGGAAGGAATGGGAACACTCCCGGACAGCACACTTGAATCTTTTTTTGAAGCACCAGCAAAGGATCTTCCTCAGCATGTACCTGTATGGCTGAAAGCCCACCGGTAAAGGAAAAACTGTCCCTTCGTATCACTGGCTTGAATTCGAGATAGTGGAGCCAAAGAATCTTCTTCTGCAGGTATGCCTCTTGACATTCCTGGCCCACAAAGGCAAAATGTTGCTGTGGGTCATCCGGTGACACCAGATGACTGGCAGTTCTTCAGCTTTTTCAGACGCAGGGCCCCCTTTTAACCTAGGGTTGCCATACATCCAGAATTCCCTGGACAAAGCCGGCATTCAGCGCTTGTAAACAGCGTCCAAGCGGAAAACCCTGAAATGTCCAGGAAAATCTGGACGTATGGCAGCCCATGTCAGTAGTGTTGATTTGGACGAATTTCATTAAAAATAGCTCAAAAACTCATTTAAAAAAAATAGATTTCACAAAAAAAGATGAAGATTTTTTTGCACCAAGACAAGCTTGCTTGTGCTTCCTAAATAAATTATGCAATGACTCATATTTAGGGGGTCATTATCAATAAGCTTGTCTGGCTATTCCAACAATTTGAATCCTTCCTTAGATTTTAAAACTTGCTGGATCCAGGAATTAGAAAGGAGAAGGAATACAGCCTACTCCCCAATACTATTCTAGCTAAGCTTCTCTAATTGTGGTTTTAAATAACCTCCAAGTGCCCTGAAGACATTGAACTGTCTTGAGCTTCCCTTTCAACTTTTAACTTCTCCTTAATAAATTCCTTCATATTTTTTTGAGGTTTCCCTATATTGAATTTAAATATGACTCTGTTGGACTTTGTGGGCACCTTCCCAGTTACATATATGCTGAACTTTGGCTGGTGTGTGTGTGCGTGTGTGGTCACTGTTGCCAACTGGTTTGAGAAAACATACATCAAACCATGGACACTACTCCCAGTTGCCTTCCCCCTAGCTGGTTCTAAAGGATCAACTTCTTGAAAGTGAACTGTTTACCCATCCATGTAACTGTAGCTGCATCATCCACTATTAAACTACTTTCTTCTTTAGCTGCCTCTCTTGATTTGGTATTTCCACCCACAACAATTCTTCTGGGGAGATTGTTCCTCTTAAGTTACCTACTTCATTGGATTTCATTCTGCTCTTTTTTGACATATACTGCAGAATGCCCTTCCACCTTCCTCAGGGGTCACGTGAACCTTCCTATCTCAGCTCAGTCACTGAGCTCATCTCTCCAAGTTGGTGAGGCTCATTTGACAGCAACAAGAAATTGAGCCTTTAGTGTCATTGGCTGGGTCCTGCGAAACACCCTGCCAACTGAGATTCGGTGGGTGCCTTCTGTGCTAACTTACAAACACCTGTTGAAAACTTTTATATTCCACCAGGTCTATGCAAGCAGTTAAGAGTGCCGCCCCCACAATGGGTTGCTGATCTTGGTTGTCAACTTGTTTTTAAACCCTTTATGCTTTTATTGTATGGTTTTGTCTTGTTTTTAATGTTGTAAACCACTTTGATTTTTTGTGACATAGCTGCATAAACATATTTTTATTAAATTAATAGGTAAGATGTTCATGGACATTTCATGGCAAGGCACATTTGGTATTTAAGCAGCAAGATGGCAAATTGGTCGTTCCTATGTTTTGGTTAAGTTGCACCAGTAATCAGTACTTCACTCCTTTTCAGCACTCGGTACTATGAAAAGACTTTACCAACCACAAATGTTGTAGTTGTAAAACCACATTAGCGCTGCTTGATCTTTCAAGACGCGTATCATCACAGGAATAGATGGTACATGCAGATGTGCAAGCCTGTCATTTTGTGGTGATGACAAAGTACTGAAATGAGAAGATCTGTTGCTTAGAGGAAACATGTAAATGTTGGGAAGTGGAACAGAGTCCCACAGAGCAGTCAAAAACTCAGCCAGTGGTGGAAGTGAAAGTGGTAGTATAATTAGAAGAACAATTCACCAGCCAGTGTCAGGAACATGCCCCCCCCCCCGAGCGCAGCAGAAGCGTCAGCCTTAGAAATTGAGCTGAGCAAGGGGCCGACTCTGCAGATGAGAGCTGTCAGAGTTTAGAGAGGACAGCCCGGGCCCCCCTCCTTCCCAAGGAAGACACGGTTAATGCCCAAGGAGAGGAAGAGTTGGAATTTGGCCAAAGCATTGCCAGGCAACAAGCAGATAAGCCAGAGTCAGAGGCTGTGTCTTCTGGGGAAGAGACAAGCCAGCCAATCAGTCCCAGAATGAGGAGACTGGAGAAGCTTAGAAAACAACAGAAGGGAAGGAGAAGGTGGGATTTGGGCATCCTTCCTGTTGGAGGAGGGGCAATGAGTCAGACTGAGCAACTACTGTTAATAAGAGCATGTGGAATGCCATGTTCTGGATGTGTTTTTCTTGTAAATAAACTTACATAAAACTGATGCGAGAGTCCTTGCTGCTTATCAGGCTGCTTGCCTGCCAGAGATCGTTATAGCCTGAGAAACAGTTCGGTGCTCTGGGCACCATGGGAAATAACTCCGATAGAATAGCCCCAACATTTAGGCTTAGTTAAGGAATTGCAAAAAAAACCTAGAGCTTACAGAACAAAACCAACTTCAGATTTGAAATCAGCACGTTGAAATTACTGCAGGTGTCAATGCAACTTGGTCCCCGGTGAACTGTGTACTTAATTATATGCACTCAATTAACTGTGCCCATTAAATAATATTAACTATATTGCAAACACTTTTAATTTATGATATGGAAATTTAATCCAGTGTGTGGCCTGCAGTTTCTGTGTCAAAGTACTTGCGGCCTACTTGGTCTGAGAGGTTGGACCGCCCTGGGCCAATCTCATCCTAACAACTGGGTTTCATAGACTTTAATTGGGGAGGGGGGACAAACTTCTTTCTACACATATAATATTTCCATTCAGCTACATGCTATACAGCAGCATAGTACATGAGTAATAAGAAAATGTTTAAAACCACAATTTGCACTTCTTGTAAAATTTGGCTACAAAGGAATGGTGTCCATTCGCCATAAACACAAAGAAATCAATGAAGTGCACAAGCTACATGATCCTCTGAAAGCTGAGCTGTTTGTCCCATTCACTTCAAAAGGAAACACTTGCCCCCTATGCTAAACTTTCCCATTGAAACTAATGGTTTTTGTGTTGAGCGTTATTAACTTTGGCTGGATTCTGCCTGCTGCTAATACTTTCACCAAACAAAAACTATGCAAACTGCTAAGCATCTTCTCTGCTGAATATTTACTCAAAGGCTAAAACTCCCCAGGAATGCTTCAGAAGCTGTTGATTTAAGAGTTATTCTGAATCAACCACCTTTGTTTACATAGGTCAGAAATCCCACACGGTTTCAGCCGGGCACTCTTAGGGCCTTTCCGTATGTTTTGAAAACAAGCCTACCCTTTCCTTTTAGCGCTATTAGGGTTGGCCCAACTCCTATGGCTTTTAACATTAGCCGTGCAGAAATTAAGTAGGCTAAGCTTTCCCCATTACGTTTTCTCCATGCCAGGAAAAGCTTCCCATGCTCAGTTTCTGCATGTCAAGCTGCTGTTAAAAGCACAGGAAGAGGTCCAGTTGGGCTTTGATGCTTGTATGTTTGTTTGTAAAAGTTGGCAATCTTAAGCACAGCACTTCCTCTGGTAGATACGTGACCATGTTTATAGGCCTGGACTCCAGATGAAGTAAGGCATGTTTAGCGAACATCCTGCCCTCCACGAGAACATAAGAAGAGCCTGCAGGATCAGGCCAAGAGCCCATCTAGTCCAGCATCCTGTTCTCACAACCAGGTGCCTGTGGGAAGCCTGCAAGCAGGACACAAGCACAAAAGCACTCTCTCCTCCTGTGGTTTGCGGCAACTGGTATTCAGAAGCAGTGCTGCCTCCAACTGTTGCAGCTAGTAGCCATGACTGCCCTATCCTACACCAATTTGTCCAGTTCTCATTTAAAGTCATCCAAGTTGATGGTCATCACTGCCTTCTATGGGAGCAAGTTCCACAGTTTAAATAAATAAATAAATAAATATTTAATTGGGGAAAATGGCACAAGGATCCCTTCCCCCCAAGATGCTATTTTGCTATTTAAAAGAGAGAGATGAAGCACTCATACATCTCTATTGTCACATCTACCGGTAGTTTGTCCATAAGACTGTAGTCCTAAGTGTCGCGGGCACTTCCACCCTGTACAGCCACCCCTGGACGTTTCACAGTCTATGAGTGCTGCACCAACGACAAACGGTCCCCAGCTGCAACCCACCAGACTGCTAACTTGGAACCTGCTTGCTTCATTTACCACAGACGAGGATAATGTGAACAAAGAAGTTGTTTATTGTGTACAAAAGCTTGTGGTTGCTGATAAATAAAAGGTGTTCAATAAGCTTATAACGATGGTCCTATACCGGCCTATTACCTCTAAATGATACCGGCCTATTACCTCTAACAGTCACCTAAATAACAATAACAACACGTTTCACAATCTGTTTATCCTCTCTGCTAACTTCCACCAATGCTACACCTCAGACTCTTAAACTCCCAGCTCTCACTCCTGACTCACTCCTCAACTAACTCAACTGCTCAACTCAACTCAACACCCCTCTACTGACCACAGGGAGGGGTGTTTTATACCCAGGTTGAGCCCGCCCCTAAGGGTTTCTAACTGTCACAAAATTTAACCCCTACCTAGCTTTGGGCTAGTTCTCCACACTAAGTACATGTAGGAATAAGTCCCATTCAACTCACCAATACTGCACTTACTTCTGATGAAATATACAGAGGATCAGGATACATGATTGGCACTAAACTGTTCCTGCTCAGTGTTTCCCTGCACTGACACCCTTTCTTTGGTGATACTATCCTGTTGTCCTGTGCATTTCCCAACTCAATTTGTCAGCTTTCGTTTAAAAATAAGTTTCTAACCCTTGGGGGGGGGGGGAATGCAGTTTCCCACCCAACCATCAACACGGTTTCTGTCTTCCACTCTTCTGAGCCATGAGTGACAGGGCTGTGCTATGACTGACAATGAGATCACTGTGACAGTGACATCCACGCTGTGCTTCCTTCCATTTGCACATATTGGCTGGTGAAGGAGAAAGGGACAATAATTCTACACTCTCCGTCTTGAAAGGTAACGCAAGGGAGGGCTGCATTACTTCAGCCCCACACTTTTACGCTCTTAACTGGGTGTTGGGCTTCAGTAGGCCCCATGCTGGGTGGAGCTGATGTAGAACTAAACTTCTGGAGGGCACCAGGTATTTAAAGGCTAGGGCTATTTAGAGATTGGTGGATATGGACTGGCCCTTGGGGGCAGCTGGTCAACTATTTAGGCAAGCAGAATACTACAGCATAGGTGGCACCCACAAAACCAAAAGCTTATTTTAACCCTCCTCCCTCTCCATTTTTCTTTCTGCCACACCCATCAGCTGCTTTGTGTAACTTTTGATGGCCTAGCCTACCTCACAGGGTTGTTGCGTGAGGATAAAATGACAGGAATAACCATGCACGTCACCTTGAGCTCCTTGGAGGAAAGGTGGGATCTAAATGTAATAATCATCACCCTCTTTTGTTGCTGGAATTTTTCAGGGTTAAGACCTTGCAACCTCACAATATAGGATACCAAAAAGATACGAAGTCAGTCTTTCCAGCCCAGTATTGTCTACACTATCAGCAGCCCTCCAGGGTTTCAGGCAGCTTTGCTCCAACACCACATGTTATTGGACTATATTAAAAGAAAAAACCTGCTCCTTTTCCCTTATGGGGTATCCAAGAGCCCGTACAGAGTCCTTAAGTGGGTTCCCTATCAGTAGGAGAAAATAACAGAGGCCAACCAGATAATATTGAGAAGCAAAGCAGCTAGTAAGCCTGATCTTTATTAAACTGTTGCAACAGGGTCCTCACTCACCACAAAGGAGGAACCCCGAACAATGGTGTGCAATCCCTTATATAGACTTTTGTAATTGCCCACCCTGTAGCTCAAGACCACCCCCCTAAACATCATACATACATCACAGCAGAAATCCTGTTTGCCAGGATATGTGTTAATGGTCACTGATTGCTTTACCTGGGCAGCCTGGCCACTCTTTTGTGATGGTAAATACTTTTAGTTCCTGAATCCAGGTCACAGGCTCACCCTATTCGTACACAAAGACACCCTTAAGACAGGTAAGCAAAAGACAATGGAGAAGCTTGCAGAGAAATATTTTAGGTCAATTTGGGTGAGTCAAAATAGTTTGGGAGAGTCAAAATGACTCCAAGATTGCTCTCCTGTACTATTTCAGATACATGGTTTATATACTTATGTGTTTGCATTTATGAACGTTCATTTTATATTTGGGACCTTAGAATTCTTATAACAGACTACCGGTACAATTCCCCCCATCCCTATTCACTGGCCATACTGGTTTGGGCTGACTGAAGTTTAATCCAAACATCTGGAAGGTACCAAGGTGGGAGTGGCTAGTATAAAGAAAACAACAGAGAATTTTGCAGCAGCTTAAAGACTTAAAAACTTTCTATGGGATAAACTTTTGCAGACTACAGTCCACTCTTCATCAGATGCATGAAGTGTTATCCTGAAGTGCAGGAACATAGATGGGGCAAGGTGGGGTGTGTGTGTGTGCAAACAGTGAGCTCAGGATAAACGAAATGCAAAACAGCACAGATAGTGACCATTCTTATTTAGGGTTACCAGACGCCCCCGGATTTGCAAATCTGTCCCCAGGAAATGTGGCAGCAGCAGCCCGGAGCCAGCCTGGTAGCAGTTGGCTCTGGCTGGCTTCAGGAGCTGCTCGCTGCCGCATTGCCACTGCCACCGCCACTGCCGAGGGAACCAGGGACGTCCGGTGATACAGATCTCCTCCCCTTTGTTTTGACTGATGGGGGAGGCTCAGGAGTTGTGGGTGGGCAGACGTTGCCCAGTTTTTTGTGTTTTTTTTTGCAATTATGTTTCACAGGGTGTGAAAGAAGGGCGTATTTATACAATATGCATGCGTGCTTGGGCCCAGGATCTTTTGCCTCACCATCCCCACTACTGACTCCGTGTTGCTACTCAGCTTCAAAAAGAAGAAGAAGAAGAAGAAGAAGAAGAAGAAGAAGAAGAAGAAGAAGAAGAAGAAGAAGAGTCGTCCCTGGATTCATGGGAAAAAATCTGGTAAACATAAATCTTATTTCATCATGGTAATTCACAAAAAAAGTTGCTGATAACACATCTTGGTATTGGTAAGCCAATTAACACATATGTGCTAAAAAATTCCTTTGTCTCAGTTCTGTCCAACAGTGATAGCATTAAATGTGTAGCCCAGCAGTCTCCCTGGGGGCGCTTCGTGCCAGTCCTCTTTACCTGTGGGGTGTGTCTCTGTGTGTGATTTGATTAAAACTGGGGTCTAGAAGCGGGGCATGGATTTCATTAATAAACTCCCCCATCCCGCCTTCCTTTCTCCACAATTAGATCACGGATTCGCTGTAGAGCAAATGCAATATAGGATTCCGCTTATACGCCCACAATAGTACAGTAGTATAATGCAGGGCATGCCAACAAGCACAAAGTAGCGCGTCGTCAGTACTGCAGAGGCGCAGGGAAGCTGCCCCACGATGGTATCTGGTTATCTCACGTCGGAATAAACTTTCCCACCACGCTGTTACTACGCACTAATAAGTGCCTAAGCTTCAGCCTGATCACACTTTCGTACTCACTGAACTTAGTGCGACTTCACTTGTGCGCAAAACGCAACTGGAATCGGGCTGCGCTAATTCCCTTTAGCTGCGTCCCCCTCGTCCCTCTTTTTAATTGCTGGAAGATCTTGAGACTGAGTGAACGGACGAGAGATCAGCGGGAGGAATAATATTCTAACCCCCCCCCTTTTTTTTTCTTTTTTGCTAAGGGAGTTTGCACCTCGCTCGGGCACCGGACTGCTCTCTCTCTCGCGCGCGCGCACCATTCACGGCTAAGAATTCCCGTCAATCCGGAGGCGGGGGTAAGGGCAGGCTGGAAGGGCCGCGGCTTCGCGGGACCCCGGTGCGCATGTGCGACGCGCACGCTCCTTCCGCCGGAGCCCTGGCAGCATGTGCGCAGCCAGGCCAAGAAGGGTAAACTCCGCGCTCGCCAAAAGGGCCGCCCGACACCATTGGCTCCGCTTGCGCGCGCGCGCACGTTTGTGTTGGGAGTGGGGAGGGGGAGAGAGAAGGCGAGTGTGGAAGAGTCGGGAGCGCGCACGCGACGGGAGCCGAAGTCCCCTCAAAGCGGGGCAGAACTTGCCAGCCCTGCTCTTCCCCTGCGGGGCTCCGTGTATCGGCGGCCGCAGCGGCATGGCTGCGAGGCGGCGGCGGCGGCGAGGGCGGGCGGCGAAAGGCTGTGCCCCAGTTTGCGTCCAATCAGAGAGTGCATTGCGTGCACCGAGCAGGGCAGCAATGCGTAAACAACAAGCCCTGGGAAAGTCCTCCGCCCCCCTGCGCCGCTCCCTCCGCGCCGCTCCGCGCGAGGCTTCCTCCTCCTCCTCCTCCTCCTCCTCCTGCCCCCGTCCTTCCTCCTCCTCCCTCCCCCGTGGAAGTCCTGTCAGCTGAATAGCAGCGCCGAGCGCGCCGAGCTTCCCCGCACCGCCTCGCCTGCCTCACGCCCGTAACTCCCGCGCCGCGTCCTCGGGGCGCTCCCGCTGCGCTGCTCGGGGGAAGGTAAGGGAAAGCGTCTTGCCCAGCCAGCCCGCTCGTCCCCGGCCGCCCTGCTTCTCCCTCCCTCGCTCGCTCGCCACCCCAGAGGAAAGTTAAGGCGGGGGAGGGCAGCGGGATGGCGTCGGGGGAGGAGGAGGAGGAGGAGGGCTCGTCTGTCATAACAAGTTGCTGAACGTGCTCCTGTCGGAATCGCGCCTTGCAGCAGCAGCAGCAGCAACAACACCACCCGAAGCCAAAGGCGGGCAGGGTAGCGAGGCTGCTCCTGCGAGGCTCGGGAAGGGGCCGGGAGAGCGGAGAGTTAACTTTCTCTCCCGTGTCCCCGCCGCCTCCTATAATTAAGGAACCTGCGTCGAGTCAAGGGAAGCTGGGACTTCCCATCACTGGAAAGGGGCAGGAAGGTGTCCTGGCGATGGTGCTTGGGAGCTTCGCAATGGGGAACCGAGCGCACCACCACCACCTCATCATCCTGTTGGGTGTCTCTTGCATTTGGCTGCTGCGTCGCTTCTTCCCTGCCGGGCTTTTTTCTAGCATGTCGCTAGTTTTTGACGAAAGCTCCTTGTCCGGAGGAGCGCCCGTTCCGCCGGCTCCTTACTCCCGGGGTGGCTCGGCCGCCTTCCGCTTTTGGAGCTTGCTCGGATCATTCTTATATAAGATGTCACAGGAGGAGGAGATGGAGGAGCGACGCACGTCCTGGATGTGGCGAAGGGAGAACTGGGCGCTCGCTCGGTGTTGACGGCGCCGATGGGCCACGGATGCCGCGGACGCACACAAACACACACACACACACACACACACACACAAAAACACACACCTGTCTGATCTCAAAAGTGAAACTGTCATGCTGATAATACACCTGATCTCGTGGGTGCGGTAAAGGGGAGCGTTAAAGGCATTAAGGAGTGAAACGTCCCCCCTTCAGGCTCCTGGTACCCATCTCCCTGGGCGCATAGTTGTTCTCCCCACACACACACTTTCGTCATGAAGGAAATAGGGAATAAATATTTGAGGAATTGGAGGCGTGGGTGAGGGGGCAGAAAATCCGGCGCCGTTCCGAATCCGGCCGATTGAGAAGGACCTTCGGTGTAAAGTGGTTTGTGGATTACAACCCACGTGTTTTTGCTTGTTAGTATGGCCCGGAGATGGTGACTGAATGGATGAATCATCAGTTCCACAGAATAGTGACTCACCTCGCTGTGTGTGTGTGTGTGTGTGTGTGTGTTGAGAGAGAGAGTCAGAAGAACTTGCACACATTGTAAAAAGATACTAATTGTCCAAAAGCTGTTTTCATATTATGGTTTTCGCCATTTAATTGTCACAACAACCCTGTGAGGTAGGTCAGGCCAAGAGATAGTGACTGGCCCAAGGTCACCTAGTGAACTTTATGGCTCAGTGGGGATTTGAACCCTGCTCTCCCAGGTCCTAGTCCAACACTCTAACCATTATGCTACACCTATGCCATTCTTAACACATTTTGCCTGGGACTGAAGCCTGCTTTCATGCGCACCTGTTTAGAATTGGTGTGTTAAATTGTTATCCTAAACGTGCTTCGATGGGGAGTCTCTTTACGGCCAGGATGTTCCAGGTCATTTGAAATTAATAGGAGCTTTGAATCTTTCCCAGCAATCTTATCTTGCTTTTCCTGCCATAGATTAGGGGAAACGCCTGTGGACTATTTAATACTTTGATTTCCTTCTTGGAGATTGCCTTGGTGATGCTATGGACTATAAGACAATGTTGAATATTGAATCATTAAGGTTGAAAGCTTCAAAATAAATTCATGACCACATTGCAAGACATGGTGTAGTAAAGTGGCAAGAAGACACCTGATGCAGCCACCTTGCTGAAGCTTGGCAGGTCTGAGTTTTGCCAGTACCTGGATGGAAGACTACCTGAAAGCGATGTGTTTCGTGATGGAAGGAAAGTGAGATGTAAATGAAATACATAAGCAAGCACCCCTGTAGGATCAAAGTAAATTGATTCCATAAACGTACAGTCTGCAGTTAGTGCCCTACTACTGTGGTTTGGGATTTATTTATTGGTATTTGATAAAAAAAATTGTATGCCACTGAACTGTTGAAACTCCTAAGCAGCTTACATAACATGTAAGAGATTATAAATAGTATCTCTGTTACAGATGCAACATGTATTTTAATAGGTATTTAAACTACTGATTCTATTCACATTTGGAGTTGTTTAAAAATTTTGACCTTTATAAAAACTTTTGACCTTATAAAGGTCAAAAGTTTTAAACAACTCCAAATATGAATAGAATCAGTAGTTTAAATACCTATTAAAATACATGTTGCATCTGATTAGGCTTGCCTAAACAAAAAGCTTTTTAGCAGGTGCTGGAAACAATGTGACCAAAGTGCCTGTCCTGTATCAATGTGCATAGGATGGGCCACATGGCCCCAGTAGGGCTGTAACTGTGCAAAATAGTACTACTGTACTACTACTACTGTTTTTTTTGTAGGCATGTACTTTGCCCAGTTCCTTTGCTTCTGGTGGTTCTCTGGTGGTTTCTGATGAACTGACTAAGGGCTCATCCAGACCCAGGCACAGGCCTGTGCATTTCAGATCAGTGTCTGAGCGGTTTTTTTTTTTTTTTGGTTTTTTTTTGCCCCCGCACCTTTCCCAAGAAACCCCGCTGTTTACTGTTGAATCAGAACACACAGCAAACAGGTTTTCTGCAAATTGTTGTTTGTTTCCATTCAGCCTTAACAGCATGTTTTCCTGGTGAAAGCAGGTGGACTTACAAAGTGTAGACCTGCGCCTGGAAAGCATAGCACAAAAGAAAGTCTGGATGAGCTGTGGCAGCAGAGGGCCAGGAGTGGGGGATTAAGGCCTCCCCAGAACAGGCACCAGCAATGGGTCCTGCTAGGGCCCTGGCAGATGTGTCCAAGGATGTTGAGTGCTGATGACTGTGAGAAGAGTTGGGAAGAGGGAGGGAGAGAGCCCAGAGCTGCAGAATAGACAGACTGGAGATGTGCAGTCTGTTGCTAGCTCTGCTATACCCAAGAGTAGGGAAATGAGAGGTGGGAGAAAGAATGCAGTGTCTCTTCTGGAAGTGGCAAAAGAGAAGGGAGGACTAGGCCATGAGCATGTTCTGCTGATGCAATTCAGAGGCCTAGATGGGTGCTATACAGAAATGGGACAAGTCTAGCCACTACCAAAGTTTGGTGTACTAAATAATGTTCTCCAGATCTAATTGCTGAAGTGAGTTACCACCTTTCAGGAAAGACAAGCCATTGAGTTAAAAGGGTCTTTGAGCCAAGAGCTGTTTAGGATGGAGAGCATCCAATGCCTTCAGCAGTGCCGTATGGCAAATTTATGAAGGTTCCAGTGTCTCTGCCCCTGCATGTCTAACAAGGTAGAATCCGTTACTCACATCTTTTTATTTTGCAAATTCTATAGTGAAGAACGTGCTCAATTTATTTTACCCCTTTTAACAAAGTTTACACCCTTACAACACTATTTGGAATCCTTCCCCGAAATTTTACGAAAATATCTTCTGGAGGATTCTTCAAGTCTAGTATCATATGATGCGGCCAAATTCTGCACTTTAGCTATTGAGAAGCGTAAATCTCTTTTATTGAATAACACATTGTAAAGTTCCTTTGTGTAATTGTTTTATCTCTGGTGATGATGTTGCCGATTTTCTCTGTTTCAATTTATGATTTTCTGTGCTGCTGGCTTTTGCCATAATAAAACTGACTGACTGACTGATGGAGAGCATCCTGTGACGTAGCCCTGTGACTGTCCACAAAAGCCAAGTACAAGCATCATCAATGTCAGTGCTGCATGGCTCAGAATCAGGCAGAGTGCAAGCATGTAGGACTCTGGTGGCTAATTAACCAACTTGAAGGCTTTTGGGCTACTGCAAATACAGACAAGTCTGCACAGATCTGTGTGCCTAATATAGAGTGGCCATTTGCTGCAACAGGTCTGCATGGTGGACTTGCACAGTTGTATGATATAGGATGTTGCAGAAGCTATGTCTGTGAAAGCAACCAAGTGTACCATGGCAGCCACAAATGCGAGATCAGAACAGCCATCTAAATTCTGTCAAATCAGTTGCCCCACCAAAGTTAAAACAGCATTGCCTAATGCCAGATATTACTTGGAAAAAAGAAATAGTCATGCAATAATGCCTATTGGTTTCATTTAGACTGGACTATTATTGATGCATTGATCCCAGAAAATGAGAGGCAAATAATTTTGTAGATCTTTTCCCTTTCATAAAGCATGACTGCTGAATGTGTTGATAAGAAAGGGTGGGGGGAAGGGAGCGTTCTTTACATCTTTTTAACTTGTAGAGCAGTGCTAGCTACATTGTGATAACTTTTTGTCATTTAAAGCAAAGACACAGAAGACCAAAGAACTGGACCAAATACTGTCTTGTCTCACAAACAACCAATGAAGCTGGGTTAGAAAGTACACACAGGAGGCTGGAGGAGTCAGTTGGAGTTAGGCACAACCAGTCAGAGTGTACCAGTTGAGATGTTCTACGAATAACCAGCTGCACAAATATAAGATGGGAGACACTTGGCTTGGCAGCAGTACATGTGAAAAGGATCTAGGGGGTCTTAGTAACAATAGTCAGCAACAAAAAACAGTAATGCTGTTCTAGGCTGCAGCAATAGAAGTCTGGTGTCCTGATCAAGGGAAGTAACAGTCTCATTTTATTCTGCCTTGGTCAGAGCACACTTGAAGTACTGTGTCCAGTTCTGGGCACCACGATTGAAGAAGGATATTGACAAGCTGGCAGAGGAGGCCAACCAAGATGATCAAGGGTCTAGAAAACAAGCCTTATGGGGAACAGTTGAGGGAGTTGGGTATGATCAGTCTGGTAAAGAGGAGGCTGAGAGGAGATATGATAGCGATCTTCAGATATCTTTGTCTTATGGACGGAGGAAGCTTGTTTTCTCCTGCTCTGGAGGGTAGGAGCCAAATCAGTGGCTTCAAGTTACAAGAAAGGAGATTCTGACTAAACACCAGGAAGAACTTTATGACATTAAGAGCTGTCTGACAGTGGAACGGACTCCCTCAGAAGGTGATGGACTCTCCTTCCTTGGAAGTTTTTAAGCAGAAGTTAGAGGGCCAGCTGTCATATGATTTAGATGAGATTGCTGCATTGCAGAGGGTTGGACTGGATGACCTTTGGGGTCCCCTCCAAGTCTACGGTTCTATGATTCGATCTAACACAGGAGTTTTGTTGATTACCCCCTTACATCACTATCTTTGACCTTATTTCTGATGCACTTCAAAGGATTCGGTACTTCCGTTTGGCAGCATCTAATCTCTGGAGCATCCTGCCCTTTGATATTAGGAAAGCACCTTGGATGTATTGCTTCCAGCACCTCCTAAACACTTTTTTGTTTAGAAAGCTTACCCAGACTACTTTTTTACTTGTTTTCTGGCAAATATTAGAACAACTTTTTTTTACCCTATTCTCAGCATGCTAATGAATATATTATTTCATATTAACCGCTTAGATGTTTGTGATGATTGAGCAGAATATAAATCCTGCAAAGTAAAAATAAGTGTTAAAATATTCAAAGTGTCTGTAGAGTGGGACTAAAAGTAGCAAGATTTTCTGTAACTGTAAGGTTGTCATACATTTGTTTTGACTGAGAATGGGAGGACTGCTGCTTTCCTGTTTCAACGGAAATGGATGAAAACCCAACCATAACTGTCCTGTTTCTGGAAAAGCCCCCATGACTAGTCCTGATAGGATTGCAAGGTTGAGAAAAGGAATGGGGCAGTGAACAATGCAAATTCCATAGATCTGCTGTGCATTGGACTCTGTCTGAAATTGTGCTTGGCTTATAGAGACCCTTGCTGTAGGTTTGGCTTGAAAATCCAGTCCACTTCAATCTGAAGATTCTCAAATCCACTGGCAGAATTTTCAAACTTTATGCGGTTGCCAATTCTCATCTCATATTGTTCATCTTGTATTGTTCTCTCAGTATGAAAACTGCCCATAGTGACACTGGTTGTGTGGGAGTCTGGTGGATCTGAAAGATGCACACCGTCCTTTGTCAGTTCGAAGTGACCATGTTGCCTATTTATTCCTTTAACCATTGTCTTTATTTGGCTTATTAACTGTGAACCTAGCTGTGATTTTGTTCTCATTAGTGGCAACTCTGCAAGTTCATGTAGTTAAAGCAGAATGCAGTGGCTAGCAAGAAAAGGTTGCAAACCAGGTCAGAACCGCCATGTTTGAAGTGGCAAAGTTGTCTGCAGTTCCACGAAAGCAGAGAGGCCTCCCTGAATGCAGTAACGATAAACTTTGTTTCCTGTTCGTCTATCATTGATATGGCTGTTGTACAACTGTGGGCAGCTATACCAACCTGACATCTTATACTACCATATTTACTCAAGTCTAATGCGCCATCGAATCTAATGCGCACCTCAGTTTTCAGAACCTTAAAACCAAAAAAAGGTATTTGCTGGTGAATGTAAATGTGCCATTGGATCTAATGCGCACCTTAATTTTCACAACGTAATTTCGCCAAAAAAGGTGGGCATTAGAGTAAATACGGTATGTCAGTTTCCAGCGCTGTGCAACATGCTCTGGTGTTGCACTAGCAGAGCAGGCACTATGCTTTTAGAATCGTAGAATTGTGGAGTTGGAAGGGACCACAAGGGTCATCTAGTCCAACCCCCTGAAATACAGGAATCTTTTTGCCCAGCATGGGGCTCAAACCTAGGACCATGTGATTAATAGTCTCATGCTCTACCGACTGAGCTGTTCCAGGGGTCTAATGTTACGTTAGAGGGTTGCAACAAAGGTGGAGGGCAGATGGGCAGGGTCAGGCTGCTAGTGATATTTGCTAGTATCAACACTTCCAAATAATCATTTTAATGAGGCTCTGTCTGGAGTAGTAGAAATCCATAGGTTATTCTTCCATCGTCTGATCCTGCAGCTTTGATCCTGTGCAGGTGTGTAGCAGGATGAGGGTGAATGAACAGCATGTCAATATAGCCCTGCTGTTCAGGAACATTACAAGGAAGCCTCACACATTGGTGTGGTTAGTGCCAACTGTGCTGGGTACTAGTGGCCTCTGTATATCACGATGAAAGGTTGTTGTGTGTGTAGCATAGGCGTAGCCAGGATTTTTTTGGGGGGGCAGAACCTCAGTTAGCCATGCATTTTTATTGATTTCTATTGATTAGGGCAGAGCTGCCCCTCCCTGCCCCCCTTGGCTACTATACCCATGGCAGGCAGCAACAGCAGGTAAGATGGTTTGCTAGCCTCCAGCAGTCGCTTTATGGTGAAGAAAATTCTCATCCACACTGTTAAGCACCAGGAAGCAGCAATGGAGGCAAGGTGTGCTGAAGCTGATGCCAACAGTCCTTGTCTGCACAACTATGATTATCCAGTCAAAAACCATGTAGCTGTAACCCGCATGATTCTGGCTGCAGCCTAACCTTCCTATCCTACACCTCCCAGGACTAAAAGAGATGAGCAAGAATCCCGCCTGGTTGCCATGAAACGATGCTGGGTGATTTCACCCAACGAAGGACCTTGTCAGCCACCACTGGTTACATGACACAGGAATAGTGGAGATGTGATATATAAGGTCATGCACATCCAACTGGCTAATATAGGCTGCACTGTGAGCAGAAAATCAAGACAGTCTTGAAAGCAATCTCTAATCACAGGATGTTGTGTTGGAAAAATCAAAGTATTAAACAAGGAAACTTTGCTCAGCACAAGAAGATCAAACAAGTGCTGAATGACATGAGACTTTTCTGCCTTTCCAGACAGCACAGGGTTTTGGATTCTTACCTGAACGTAGCTGTCTTTAATGCTTACAGTTTTGTATATGTTGAGATAAGATTACATCTAACACAACCCTTCCAGGGCCAGAAGAACCCTATGTTACTCTGTTCCATTCTTGTTTTGCAATGAAAAACAGGATGAGAAGAGGCAAGGTCATACTTATTGCAGATAATTTGGTTCTCCTTAATGTTCCCAGAAAGATGAGGTAATCTATACACGAACTCTCTAATTCCTCCCAAAGGTCATATCTGAATTCCATGTTGATTTTTATACCTGATAATAAAATCCTGTGACTGGTGAAGGTCAGAAGGAATTATTTAGAAACAGGTGAATTCCACAGACTGGGCTTAATGGAAGTAATAATAAGGCATTATAGTATTGGCACAGACTGACGTGTGTGTGTGTGTGTGTGTGTGTGTGTGTGTGTGTGTGTGTGTGTAACACAGGGGTAGAGGCAAGAAGCTGTTGTGGCTGTTTAACAAGACTCAACATGAGCAGTCTGTCCTCTTTATGATTTTACCAAATTAGTAGTAGTTTCCCCAAAGAATCCTGTGCTTCATGAGTAGAGGGAAAGGGCTAAATGAAATACACGTGCAGAGATGGAAGCTTCACAATCAGGCATCATATATGCTAACTACAAGTAGTCTATCTTGGTGGGGGGATGTAGACTTGTAATCATTACTCATAAGCAGCAATAAATACTGTTGTTTTCTCTCATCATCTCTGTAGAAGAAAAGATGGCATGCAGGTGACATACATTATATTTTGAAGCAGGCCTTTCACCTAATTATGTTTTAGGAAAGGTAAACGGTTAGGAAAGGCATTTCAGTAAGGGCAGAGAAGAAGCAGCATCCTCAATTTTTACTCCAGGGCTTTCTAGGGCCAATTGTAATCCAAGATCAATGGCACATGAACTTAGAGTCATTTGCATATGAACAAAAATACAAGATCTTGTGAACTGCTCCCAGCCAGAATCAACTTTTATATCAACTTCCCATTAAAAAAATAAAAATAAATGTTAGTGTGGGATATTAGTTTTGAAACTGTTAACTGCCACTGGTTTGAAACTAGGATCGGCTCATCTAAAATTGGCAATACCGGTAGTTTGCGGTGGTGACTGAACGAATAAGCTGCATATGTATTTATTTCAGTCCACCATTTATTGTTTACATTACATTTACATTTTAACCATCCAAACCATCCATGTGCATTTTAACCATCCAAATTCGCTTGCCCATCTGTGGAAAAGTAGCTTGAATAAATTAGTGCAGGTGAATGTGTTTGCTGTTTGAGGACTTCTCTCTCCCTTTCTCCTCCCTGTAGCTTTAACAAGCAAACAAACAAACAAATCACACTGCAGTCTGGAAAGACAAAGCTGCTGAGTTGCTTCATTCACCCATATATTTAAGAGAAAATACCTTTGAATTGTCTAATGAACTAGAACAGGAGTTATAATCCTGCTCTTGTCAGGTCAGGCACAATTTTAACTGGAATGTTTTTAACTAACTTCTCAGTTGTGAATACAGACAGAAGAGGAAAAGGGAGTTTGTAGTAAGAGTAAATAATATGAAACAACAGGTTTCGATAAGATTCTGTAGTTCTTTAGCAGAAGTGAAGCTGAGATGCAGTCTGGCAGTATGTCTAGGGTGGTATAATGTGGATTTTGTCACAACATATTTTAATCTGGATCTTAGTGGAATACCTTAACTGCAAATTCCATGTTTCATTCATTGTATGAGATACCATGTGCTATTTTTTTCATGTGTTCCTAATTCTACTGTAATATATGAAGCACCCTTATACTTGGTCCATTGCTGCAAATTCATATCCTGTACAGGTGTTGTATACAATTGCTTTCTTGATGGTGGAGATGATGGGCATTTGCAACAGAAGTGAAGTTAAATGTAATGTACACAAACAGTTAATGAATTTTCATGCACTATTTTGGGCACAGTTTCATTAGACAGAACCCTGGGTCAACGCTGTGAAACCTCTCATGACCATTCACATAGTGCGGTGTGGAAGAAGAAAAAATAGGAGTGATAATAATGGTTTAAGCCAGTGGTATTTTTCTAGAAAAACAGGTGCCAGAATTGAGTTCCGGCTGAAAAAAAGCCCTGGTTTAAGCCATCTCCAGGTGTTTTGGAACCCCTGGGCATGCTAGTCTAGGGGTACTTCCAGACAATTGGTATATGCAGGTGGGATTCAATGGCATATTGGCAACAACAAATTTGCTTCCCAAAAACCTTTGGGCTTTTTGCAGTAAGGACTGGACTTACAAAGCTTGGCCAACTTTTAAGATCCATTTCACCTCTTCTAATGCCCAGTCTAAGGCCCATTTGTAAGCATGCTGTCTACTGTGACATGTTTTTTGTTCATGTTCCTGTGAAGGGATTTTGTTGCCCAAGTGCATCTCCATCTACCACCGAAAGAAACCACATCCTTTCATCTGAGTTTTAAAAACAGGCATTTTCCTGCTTTTCTATATCCGCCTGGTTCTCAGTTGTCCCATCCATGGCCAAGAAACCCTTTCCACCAGTCTGAATCATGGCCCTCTCAACCACCTGGCCCAACAACTTTGAAAGGCTGTGCAACAAGATGTACAAAGAGTTAGCTTGGGGGGGGGGTGAGTTACTCTTTTTCTCTGTGGAAAGCAGCTCCAATGTTGAAACCTATGCTCAATCCCTGGTGGGAAAATGAAAGTTAGCATTGCTAGACAACACTCTTGCCACTTGGGGACCAGTTTTGCCTAGACTACAGGGACTGTTGGCACACCGGCATTAAAGAGCTTTAACATGAAATGGGAATGTTCCAAATTGAGAAAGTATATGCGTAGAGTGCGGTTTCTCCTATGCAACTTCACAAGACACACAAAAATGAAGCATGTCAAAAGCCAATCAAAAATTACCTACATAACAATGTTTGTTCTGAAGTATTAAATTTTATTTATTCTTGCATCACTATCACTGTGATTGTCTGAAAAGCATATACTGCCCACATGCACACCCAAGCCCCTACCACCAGAAAGAAACCTTGCTCAGTCCTTTGGCCTTGCTTTGGGAGCAAAATGGAAGGACATTTCACCTCTTTTCGGGTGCTTGCTCCTTTCATAAGCTTGTTTTCATGGCTTATCCGTGATTCGGGCAGGAGGGGCACTGGGAAGGATCTGAAAACACACACACAAAGAAACCCCTCTTTATTAGTAATCACTTTTTCAACCTCCCAACACCTTTCACTGTTTCTGTGCTTTCTCTTCATCTCCCCCACCCCCTGTTGACCAGAATCCTGAGGACTGGTCTGTAGAAAACACTAAAGGTGCGAACATCAGAGCACAAACCAAAGGAGAATGAATGCACAACCATAAGGAATGGAGGCTGGTCCATTCAAGGAAGTGGACCCTGCCCCACCAAACTCAGTCTTCTCTCAGCCAGCCCCACCTGTCTACCTCCCTCCGTACAGCCAGACTAGAGGGGGGCACTGGCTGTCAGCTTCCTCCTCAGTCTCAAGTGTTGCCTTTCTAAAATGCAGCAGGGAGGAGGAAGAAGACAAAGCTTACCGGTAGCTGGCTCTGCCCGTAATTGTCTCTGGCTCCCCCTACTGTTGGCCTCCCTACCTTTTACCCTACCCAGTGGGCACCAGTCACCACTTACCTCAATGAACTACTTTTGAAAAAGTAAGACTTGGACCACACATGAGGCAGGCATTGGGGCAGGAAGAGGCAGCGGTCAGCTGCCTCTTTTTGTTAGTACCCTAGTTATATTGTTTTGTGGTTTGTTATGGTTTCTTCTGGCCGCAGTCAGAAACACACTTATTAGACAGTAAGGCCTACTGAATACTGTGAGACGTACCTCTGCATCAACATGCATAGGGTTATAGAATCATAGAATCATCGAGTTGGAAGAGACCACAAGGGCCATCCAGTCCAACCCCCTGCCAAGCAGGAAACACCATCAAAGCATTCCTGACAGGTGTCTGTCAAGCCTCTGCTTAAAGACCTCCAAAGAAGGAGACTCCACCACACTCCTTGGCAGCAAATTCCACTGTCGAACAGCTCTTACTGTCAGGAAGTTCTTCCTAATGTTTAGGTGGAATCTTCTTTCTTGTAGTTTGAATCCATTGCCCCGTGTCCGCTTCTCTGGAGCAGCAGAAAACAACCTTTCACCCTCCTCTATATGACATCCTTTTATATATTTGAACATGGCTATCAGATCACCCCTTAACCTTCTCTTCTCCAGGCTAAACATACCCAGCTCCCTAAGCCGTTCCTCATAAGGCATCGTTTATGCGTCTGACAAAGCCATTCAAACAGCTGTACACTTTCTTTAACATCACAGCAGCTTCTCCCCTGCCCCTTCTCCTGTTTTTATAGAATCTCAGAATTGGAAGGGACCCCCTAGTGTCATTTTCTCCAACCCCCCTACAATATAGGAATCACAACTAAAGCACCCAGGACAAATGGCCATCCATCTTTCAAAGTCTGCTTAACCTCCAGCATCATAGCTGTCAACTTTTCCCTTTTCTTGCGAGAAATCCTATTCGGGATAAGAGAATTTCCCTTAAAAAAGGGAAAAAGTTGACAGCTATGTACCAGCATGCTAAGCAGCTCTGAAGAACTCAAAAGCCTGCTCACTATTTTATGACACTGGTTGGCATTACTGTAGATTTTGGAACATACGAACTAATGTGGCTGGCTATGCTTTTTCTCCACAACCAATCAAGAGTTTTATTGAGAGTAAGGGATTAATGATAAAGAGCTTGAGTGCGTGTACCTAACAAATAGGATGGCTTTTGCATGCTGCGTCTGTTGAATGCTGACAGTGCAGAATCTCGTTTAATGTTACGAGCCAGAAAAAGAGATTCTGGAGGCAATAGTGCTCAATTTGTGATGCAATTGATCACTACAAATTATGGACAATTTTGTATAACTAGCTAGGTAATGACAACCACTGCAAATCTGTACAAAAAGTATATGAACTTCGCTCCTGTGAACCTGAAAAATGAAAACAAGCAGTGATACGCGGTTACTGTTTTGTTCTTGTTGTGTAAAATTGGGGTGGCAGCACTTAGAACAGTAAAAGAAATAATTGGATATGCTTAAAATAGCTCTTTAGATGCAGGTATTTCAAAAAAATACACAAAATTCCAACATATGCTGTGTTAGAGGAATAGGGCAAGCCCAATGTTCCCTTTATTTATTAAATTTATATCCTGTTCTTCCTCACAAAGCAGCCCAGGGCAGCAAACACACCTGTGATAGAGCAATACATTTAAAAAGCAAACAAACCTACTTAAAATGTTTTAAAACAATCAAAAAGCATATAAAAGCAAACACAAAAAAACTTTAATTTAGAAATAGATGTAGCCAGAGTGGCTTTGAAAGGGGCTTTTTACCATTTTCCCTAGACTTAAAGAGGTTTGCTATCACACAGTCTGAGTACTCTTCGTCTTAAAGCACTATATTGTTGACTTTTCACAATCTGGAGGCATTTATATGTGACAATTAACTCAAATGAACTAATTTTAAGCATACAGTAGATGGGTGAAAATGTGCTAATTTTACTGCTATTTCTTGAGTGTTTAATTAAGGCTGCAACCCTAGAGTCACTATTCAAGGAGTAATTCTCATTGTACACAGTGCCTTACTTCTGAGTAAACATGCACAGGATTGTGGTGCGAGTTAGCATGTGACACTAAGGTGCCAATTTATTCTAGCTTTTGCTACAATTAGAATTGCATACCAATTTAATTTATTTTTAAATTAGGGTTGTTGGTTTTTTTTTTAAAAAAAATGTTTAATAGCTACTTATAAAAAGTACTTAAACAGAAGGAAATGTCTTTTTGAAGATGATATGTGTTGCAACATAGGAATGCATCAAAATAAAAACAAAGTTTTGCTTCACAACTATTGTTCTGAAATAATTTATCAAATACTTTCTAGGGCTGACATCTGAATAGTCACCTACAACCCACAGAGGGTTCCCCCGCCAATCAATTAAAGTTGCATTATTTGCCAAATGAATAATAATAAAAAATCACATGATTAATTGAAAGCTTATTTTTCCATGTACATAAAAACTTATATGAGTAGTCAAAAAGGGTTTGTTCAGTTAATTTGCAATCCTAGACATAAACTTGCTTGTCTATACAAGTTCCCTTCAGGCCATGACAAGTTGCCATGAAATTCAGTCAAAATCCAGTGTCCTGCCCTTTAACTAGTATGAACATTTGCCATAGATAGCATGTTTGAAAGATTTTTTTTAAGGCAATGGTTTAGATTTACTTTTGTCCCTTTAATGGGATCAAACAGATCAAGAACAGAGACATTTAATGGTAGGCATATATGGAATTAGAAATTAGAATTGACATTGAAATTTTGGGATCAAGAGAGGTATAGCATAGATAGAGCAATAAGTCCTAATAACATATGTGAAAGCTAGTAATCAAACCAGTTTTGTAGTCTGCTCTGCAAAACAAGTACAGAACAACTATTAGAGCTAATCTCTAATTTATTCTGTAAGACCAGTGTACCGGACATTTAGCAATAACCAGGATGGTGTGTATGTATCTGTTTGTGCTACATGTTTAGGTCATGATCAAAGTTATACTTACACACCCGAATTCTAAATGCATCCACTGGTCCACTGATTTCAAGGGAAAGCAAATTTCTGCTTCAGCCAGTACCATAATCCTCTTGTACCTTAGGGTAAGCCAGGCTAAATAATTTGCATCTGAGTTGTATGGGACAAATATTTCATTACTGTATTTGAGACGTAATTTTTAAGTGTTCTTCCATTCTATAAATCTTTGTCTGATAGTTCTATATTATATACTTTCTCTTTAAAGTATAGCTCTTTCAAGCCTGTATGAGATTTTAAAAAGACCTGTATTATGGTTGAGAAGTATCAGGATGATAAAACAACTGAAGTGTACAATAGGTTTAGTCTTTTCATATTCCTTGCTCTATGATTGCAGTTTAGGGACATGTGCCTTACAAAAAAAGCTGAAAATGGTCTGCAGGTGAAGCTACTTTTCTGGTTTTGTAACTAACATAATACACCATAGCTGATCTTGGGGTTTTCCTCCACCATCAATTGAGAGTCACAGTGTTGACGGTTTTTGCAACTTTCCCGTTGTTGCTGCTGCTGCTTCTTTTTGTTTGTTTATTGGTGCCGGTTTTATATTATTGTTTTTATGTGAACTGTAGAAGTGGCTAATTAATTGTCAAGTTGCCTGACTAATATGGAGTTGTGCTTTTTTTATTAAAAAAGGAATGGAGGCTTATTGGCAGAAACACAGCTGGAGATGCACTTCTTCCATTACCCTTGGATGACAGATTTCCTGAAAAGGGAAGTTTTTGATGCAGTCATACAGCTGGCTAATTTTGGTAGAGCCAACACATCTGCATGATTTCAGCCAGACACATGATTGCACAACTAGCATTGTTACTGCTGTCTGTCTGTCTGTTGTGGTTTTACTCTGACAAACAATTTTAGGCTGCTTAAATATCACTGCTGAATCAAACATGTACAGTAGTTCCTTGTGTACATTCCCATTATTTAAATAGAGAATATATTAAAGTACGTTGTGCAATTATTACATGGGCCAACTTGCCTCCATGCATATTGTCCTTAAAAAATAAGTGGACCAACCTATCTCTGCCTCAGTTGGGCTTGCAGTCTACAAACAGATGTAATGAAGGCAGTAGAGGAAAGGAAGGTGAATGCAGGTAGAAGTAATTGGGAGGGGGGAATTTAGGGATTATACTTCAGCATTACACATATGCAGCTATTTAAAATAAACTTGAATGATCAAGAAAAGATTGAATTCAGTACTTCAGACTATTTTGATTTTAAAAATGTATGGACATTCCAAAATTGTTCCTTGTTTGGGAAGTTTTTATTTTAGGTTGGCAAGTTCAAAATTGAACAGGGCAACAATAGTAGCGATCTGGTATGGATTATTTAATTATACATAGACACAACTCCGCTGTAATATTTTGAAATGTTTTATGGCTTGTATTTCATCCAAGATTTAACGAAGGAAAATAGGAGTATTTGTTTCAAGCTTGTGACCAAATGCTTCACTTTTTAACGGCAGCGGAGCAGCCATTTCTACAGAATTTTAAAAACATTCATATTTTATTGCCACAAAAAGCCCATTCATTCTCTCTTGGGTGTGAGGAGGGAAGTTGCTGTCCTCCCAATATTCACCTTCTTGAATAATTTGGCAGAGGGATGCTTCTCCACTGCAAGGGATGCCCTTCAGAAGGTGCTTTTCCTGGAGGGAAAAGCCAGTGAAGTGTGATTTGTTACAGTTTGTGCTACATGGACTCTTGTTCAAACAGGTGCAGTTGAAGAGTATAGCAATGCGATCTGGAATGAAAGGGGACTCTTTCTCTAATGGGGGGGGGGCGCGACAACACTAGCTATCTCTAGGCTCTGCCCCACATATCTGACAGCAGCAGCGCCTACCAAGCCGCTAGCATCCTCGCTCCCTTCTACAGGTGCTCACGGGAGTTTTTCAGTCAACGCCTGCTGGATGCGGTTAAGGGAAAAGTATTACCTTGTGCCTTTTACTAAAGGCAGAGCAAAGGAGAGGTGCCAGGGTCAGGCTATCTGCAAACCTGATCTTTGACCTGAACACACGCCTGCCTCATACCAATCAAATGAAGACTGGCAGGGATGCCAACTTGAGTAAAATATGGGGGGGGACAGGTCCGCATTTGAATGGCAATGCCCGTCAACTTTGTGGGAACAGCGCCCTCAAATATGTTAAGGGGGTCGAAGGAACCCGGCCCCTAGGAGTTGGCTTCTGTGAAGACCGGTGTTGAGCAGTCTTGCTGACAATGCAAGTGTATGTTTTTGTCTCCGGGCTTCTGAGCCAAAGGAGCCGGGCTTGGGCGACCGGCTCTCTGCGCCCTAGCCAGAACCTTGCAACCGCGCACGCGCTGCTTATTCAAGCGGTTCTGTGCGCGGTGCGCTTGGTCGGCGCGGAAGAAAAAGCACTCTGCACGTGCTCAGGCGCGCTGCCCTCAAGTTTCTGCTTCAGGGCTGAAAGGAGGTTCTGGGGAGAAGGAGGCCAGGTGAGCCCTGGTTGAAAGGATATCGTGCGCGCGCAGCAACGGCGTGGCCCAGGTGACGCGAGGAGGGCTCGCTTTGGGGCCGTCCCGTCGGCCTCAGTCAGACGGAGGCCGGGCGCGCCTGCTCTTTCCCTTTCTCTTTTGCCGGCAGGCGAGCGGGCCGGGGGTAGCGCCAGGTATGAGAAACTGAAGAGGAGAGGCGTGCAGGCCGGGGCAAGGCGGAGCGGGGAGCGTTAAAAGAGGGGAGAGTCCGAGGGGCAGCCCTGAGACCGGGACGAAGCTGTGAGACCATAAATTGCGGGGGGGGGGGGAGAGATAGTAAATAGCTTTAAAAAAACTAATGAAGAAACAAACTTTCCTGCTGCCCCATTTGTGAAGCCCCGTTTATAGAAGGGGCTTGACTGTTAGAAGGAACATGTTTCCTTCTTCAGCTGAGCAGCCCCCTCCCTTAGTCTCTCAGGCCTGCTGCCAGCTTCTAGGTTTCTCTTGTACCTCTGTGTTCTTACCACAAGCTCTTAGGCTCTCCCTACCTCCTGCTTTTCCTTACTAAATTCAACAGGCATGCAGATGTTGCAGGCATTTCTTCCTTCCACAGGCCAGTTCAAACATCTTTTGTGTTTGCGGTGTGGCTGTGGGATCATGTCTTGTTGTCAGACTTCCATTTCCTGGGTTTTTATTTTTGTGTATGTGTATGTTACAGGGCTCAAAGATGTCTAACTCTAAAAAGAAGCAGAGGTTAGGAATCGTCACCCCCTGAGGACCCTTGGATTTTGATCAAATGCCTGGAGAAGTCCAGCTGCACAGGGCAGCTCACCGGCTCCTGTGATCCTGCCACCTTCGCCTTCCAGATTCACGGCTCAGGTCCAAACCATTTTATTGCCGCAGCCTGTGCCACGAATGGCTACCCAGAGGAAGCACTTTGTGAAAGATTTCAATCCCCATATCACCTGTTGTATCTGTAAAGGATATCTTATCAAACCAACTACAGTAACTGAGTGCCTCCATACTTGTAAGTAGGATTATGTGAGGCATCTATCTTTGGAACAAAATGGTCTTTGCTCCAATTATTTATTTTTATCTTATTTACTACATTTATTCCCTGCCTTTCCCCCAATGAGCTCAAGGCAACCTGCGTGGTTCTCCATTTTATCCTCACACAACAACTCTGCGAGGTAGACTGTGAGATAGTGACTGGGCCAAGGTCACTCAGTGTTTCATGGCTGAGTGGGGTTTTGAACCTGGATCTCACTGATCCTAGATCCACATTCCAGCCACTACACAACATAATTTTAAAACCAAGACATAAAGTTTATGCATCATTATACTATTGCATAATATACACCATTATAATATCTATAGCAGGGGTCAGCAAACTTTTTCAGCCATGGGCACTGTCCCTCAGACCTTGTTGGGGGCCGGACTGTATTTTGAAAAAAAATATGAACAAATTCCTATGCCCCACAAATAACCCAGAGATGCATTTTAAATAAAAGCACACATTCTACTCATGTAAAAACACCAGGCAGGCCCCACAAATAACACAGAGATGCATTTTAAATAAAAGGACACATTCTACTCATGTAAAAACACGCTGATTCCCGGACCGTCCACGGGTCGCATTTAGAAAGCGATTGGGCTACATCCAGCCCTCGGGCCTCAGTTTGGGGACCCCTGATCTATAGCATACACTTCAAATATTCAAACAGTATCACTTACAGAATATGTCACAGTTATTCCTTAATATCAGAAATTTCAAAGAGTTGAAGGAAGTTTAAATAGTTGAGCTATGCCTGTGACAAAAGTGTCACAGAATACCAGGGTACTGTGTTCTTTCTGGAGGTTGACATAGTTTGTATTCTATATTTTTCTTAGATCTCCCTGTGCCTTCAACTTAAAAGAAACAAAAAAGTTGTTTTAAAGAGCTTTGTTCAGTAGTTATATTTTGACAAGCCATGAAACTGCTGAAGTTTTTGCTAAATACAAAAATGTCATGAAGTGGGACTGACAGGCCAATCCTGTACAAGGTTTAAATTCCCTTGATGGGTAGTTTTAATAACATGGTCCTAATGGTCCTACAAATTGATAAGTAGCACCCATAAACATTTCATTCTTTCATTTATGAGGCCTCCATTCTAGTATCTCAACTCAGAAAGAATTAAGTAGTGTCCTGATTTCCATTCTAGGCCACCTTCATGTGTAAGCATGTTTGCCACATGTATACCAGTGTTTGTCACAGTAAAAAAAAAGTAAATAAAGTGTTAAAGCTAAATAGTTCTAATCCTATAGAATGCCTGGATGGAAAACTGCTTGGGAATCATATGTTAGCCTCTCTGAGCTCCTTGGAGAAAGAGTGATGGATAAATGTAATAAATATTAAAGGGGTTTGTGTATATATAAATGTACATGCACCACATTCATATGTCATGCTGAATCAGTGGTGGATAATCTGTAGTCCACATGTTGGATTCAAATTCCCATCAGCCCTGCCCAGAACGGCTAATGGTCAGGAATGAAGGGACAATTAACATGTAGAGTGACACAGGTTCCACATACCTAGTTTAGCATCACATGTACAACTAACATGAGCAGGCCTAGGGTTCACATAATCTCCCATCCAGTATGGGTGGGAGAATGACCAAAAACATTTATTTTCAGTTTTCCCCTGATCTCTGTCTATTGTGTGCAAACCAAGAATCATGATTATAAGCTGACTGATCAGTTAAGGGGGGGGGGGGGGCGGAAGCCATGGTTTGAAGTGGGCTTGTTTGGAAATTCATCCAGTTTGTTATAACACAATATCTGGTTCGCAGGTGACTATAAACTAAGATTAGAAGAAACTGAAAGTAAACATTAGCAAAATTCTACTCCTGGGTACATGGGAGAAGTCCGGGGCTCATTTCAGCTTATGAACATCACACTAAACCATGGTTTAGCATGATGTCCAAATTGGGCCATGGTGGACATGTCCCTGGAAGTTAGCAACTTCCCTGTACATGTCTACTGCAAGTATATGGAGACTTATTTCTCCCCTTTACACCTGGTGGTATCCACTGAAGGGACACAGAAGTTCAGATACTGGGGGGGGGGGGGTTTCCTTGATGTTGTTGTTGGCTGCCTTGATGGAACAGAAAATGCAGAATTAAAATATTTAAATAAATAATGCAGGCACATGTGCAACATAAATCTGTCTCTTCCCCAGATTCAGAAGCTTTGCTTTGTGTTTTCCCTAAATTGGTATGATAAATCTTGATTGTTACTTTAAATCAGTGTTGGGTAACCTGCAGCCCTCCAGAAGTTGGGACTGTGGCCAATGGCCCGGGATAGTGGGAGCTGTAGTTCAACAACATTACTGCTTGGCAGGGGATTGGACTAGATGGCCCTTGTGGTCTCTTCCAACTCTATGATTCTATCTGAGGAGTCTCAGTTCCCTGTCCTGGCTTTAAATTTTTAAGTTACCTTGAAATGAATCACTTCAGTTTACATTAAAAGAGAGCTCTGCAGCCTATCTGAATCTCCTTGCATGCTCTGTGCACATGGAGCTCCTAGCTTCTCTGATTTGAATTTTGAGAGCAGCTTGGCACATGCAAATCAGTTTAGAGAAGTCAGCAGATTTTACCAGGTGTGTTGGAAATAAAATCCTAACACTGTATGAGGAAGGCAGGAAGGAATTTGGGGTGTACTTGTGATAGGTGTGGGCATGCTCTTTTAAATGATAGCATTCAGAAATCATTCATCCAATTTACATTTATGTCTTAATAACCTATTTCTTACTTGATTTTGTAGTTTGTAAGAGTTGTATTGTGCAGCACTTTGAAGAAAGCAATGACTGTCCCAGATGTGGAAATCAAGTTCATGAGACCAATCCATTAGAAATGTTACGGTAAGAGGATATTAAATACAACTTATTTCAGTGGAGTTTGTCTTAAATTGTTTTTTGCCATGATTGGCTACCTACAGAAATAGAGAAAGCTGCCATACCGAGTCTGACCATTAGTCCATCTAACACATTATTGCATCTATGCTGAGTGGCAGTAAATCTCCAATCTTTCAGACGGACCAGGATGCAATCCCATGATATGGTGTGTGTAATCATGTCTTTTTACCTTACCTGCCTGCCCACTCTTCTGCTCCTAGCAGTGCAAAATAATTGTCTTTTATGCAGTGCAGTACAATGACTTATCAGTTTAGTTTCTTTCTAAAACTAAAAAACTAACTGGTGCACACAAATGGCCTTTTAAACAAACAAACAAAAATCGCAAGAACCTTAAATATGCTTGAGATTATGGATAGGGTAGGAGAGCATACAGAAAACTAACATGTAGGCGGATCAGACTACATAATCATGGGCTTCGGAAAAAAATGAGGTGCCTGTTAGTAATGGGGAAGCAAGTAGGGAAATATCCTTGGGAAAATAATGCCAGCAGATCATGGCTGTTTCTGCTTCTTTGCTCCTTTTTTCTTCTGCTGAATCTGCAGGGTTTTTCACCTTCTTTCTTCCCCAACTGAGCTCTGCAAACCAGAATCTTTGCATTGTTAAGGAGGCAAAAATGTGATGAGCAGTTTATCTTACTTTTCAAATATGACTATTAATGGATACTTCTATAGTGGGAGAAGAGGTTAAAATGTAAAACAAACAAACAGAAACTCCCCAAACCAAGTGGTCATGCTGGAAGGTGGATATATAATGTATTTTGTTGGTTTCAGTGGTTGAGTTGCAACACAGTTTAACTGCAACAGGATCCATGTCCTGGATTTTACAGATGGTTAAAGAGATGCACAGAACTGTCTTCTGTTGCTAAAGAACAGGAAGCCCAGATTTCCCGAACTATTCTTATGCTAAGTTGCAAGGTAGCATTACTATATGCAGAGTAGTAAGAAACTATGGGAAAAGGCATATATGCTGATTAACACCAACAGCCTTCCCCCTTGGTCAGTACTGTTGCTACCTCCACTTCTTCTCTGGCAGGAGAAAGTGAATGATTTGGGTCATGAATGGCTACCTACAGGGAGCCTTTTTCTGAATGCTTTCAATTCCCATATAATCTGTTGCACAAGATTCTTCTGAAGCCACTGTATCTGAGATGCTTTCACCTCAGGCACTCAGTTGCAGGGACTTTTTTTATTTCTTTCCAGTTCGATGAGGTAGTGGCGGCAGCAGATAAGGGAGCAGGTGAGGCAAGACTAATGGCTTGAACCAGCATTGAAATTGTTCTATGCTCACCTGTTAGTACAATTGCAAAACTGTGCTCACAGACAGTACAGGTGAAATACCTGCTGTGTGTCCTCGTTTTGTTATATTTCATAACTACCTTCACTTTTAGTGTTTATTAGAAATCCCATTTCAGCACAAGTACATCAAAATTGTAATACAAATATATAATATTAGTAACTGAGCATGAATACTATCCAGGTAATGATAATCAATGGCAGTTAATGCAACTTGTCTCTCTGTGGTTTGCTACTGGCTTAGGACAAAACTGGTCTATTGGCTCTGTACTGGTAAATGGACAGGAGAATCAGTAGATTTTTTATGGATTGCCTTTTTCCAGAAGAATTTTGCAAACTGATCTGTTTGAGGGGAAAGTCTATCCTTTAGATGAATCAGCTGCTCACAGGGATCAATCCTGAAGCTTCTCATATGACCCTGCATCCCTTTAAATACAGACAATTCCCCACTTACGCAGGGGTTACATTCTGGCACCCCATGCGCATAAGTGAAAATCATGTAAGTGAGGAGCACCCTCTAAACACCCTTTAAATGCCCTTTCTGCCAATCTCTCACCAATCCAGATCGAAAGTACTCTTTCTGGCTGGGGGCTGGAGGATGTGGGGAAAACTGGCGAGGGCTGCTGTGCTATCACATGCATCAGCTGTTAGGTAGGAAGACTGAACAGCGTAAACCTAAATTACAGGACTGTGACAATTTTATTTTTAGGGGAAGTTTGCAGACAAATTTTAAGGGGGCAAATAAAGTCCCTTTAGCACTATGTGACAATGAGCCAAACTACACTTTTTGCTGTGTGTAGTTTTTGCTTTGTACAGATTACTGCCATGGAGGCTTCTCTCTCTGAGGACATAGAGGATTTTTATACTTTTCTTCTCTGGATATCTTTCTTCTGAAAATTGTAATATCTAGATGCTTCCCCCTGATACACACACACATACCAGAGAAAAGATTTTGATACATTTAGTGGACAAAGAAAAAAATGGTACCCTATTCCCCCTATATTCTTTTCCATTTGTCTGTCAATATTTTTTGGCTCCATACATTCTCAATACAATCGCAACTAGCGGTAGAACTTCCAGCAGAGGTTGATTAGAAGGAGGCAAGGTCAGGCATTTTGTGGCTAGTCTTCTCTGTAGGAAGGTACTTTGGGATCACAAACAATGTTTAAATATAACTGTGTAGTTGTTTGGGGGATTTGTAGCTTAAATAATTGCTGCCAAAAACAGCGTTCTGAAAGTTTTCTTCCTCGTTTCCTTTAAAGTTCTAGAATGCATGTTCATAAAATTTGTTATCAGCTAGCTAAAAAAAAGATAACTTTTTAAACAGATCGAAATACTTGTTTTCTTTCTGTTTATCTCTCTTCAGGCTGGATAACACATTAGAGGAAATTATATTTAAGTTGGTCCCAGGACTTCGAGAACGTAAGTTTCCCCATCTTCATTTGGTTGCTGCTTTTTTTCCTTTGCAATCCTGTTGATATTCCAACATAATTGAACTGAAATATCATGCTCCTTTTTTTGTTGTGAACTAGAGGAACTATACCGTGAGACTGAATTCTGGAAGAAAAACAAACCTCAAGAAAATGGAGATGGTAATTATATCCTTAATTTTTTTAAAGTAACATTTTAATAAGTTCCAGTGTATTTTACTTTAAAACGTCAAAAACGTCAGTGCTCGCAAAATTACACCTGTATGTTCAGCTGTTGCTTTTTCCCTTGGAGTTAACTCTTGCAGCTGTTAGTTACATGGCTTATTTATACACATCTTACGGTAAAATGCTCAGCTTCTAGAGTTTGTTGACTACACAGTTGTGCATATAGAGAATATATGTTATGCTGTTTCTAATGTTTTTTATCCAGTTATACTTCCTAGGAGCATTCTTGTGCATCTGAACTGTTTCACATGGGCATACATAAGGAAAGAATTCGGGCTTTTGTTTTTTTTGTCAAAATCTTTAATCTGCTATTTGAAAAAAGAGAAATAAGAATTGGGTGTTATTGTCATCAGCATACTGATGACACCTCCCTCCCAAACCCAAAAAACCCTCCCATAGCAGTCTTGTGAAGATATTGAACAGCAGAATAGATAGAATAGACCTATTCATGACTGCATGTGCAACTGCCACAACACAAAGAAGGAACACTTGGCACCACCGCATTGAGTTATGCCTCAGTGGTTTCTGTACAACTTACTGCTTAGTAAGCATGCTGTGGATTTCATTCTTAGTCCGTTTGCTTGAAGGTTGTGGTATATGTGTAAATGGTAAGTTTCATTTTATTTTATTTTATTTATGCAGAAGAAAATCCAAAATCTGAAGATCCCAAAGATGATGAAGATGGAGATGAAAATCAAGATGATAAAGACTATCACAGGAGTGACCCACAGATTGCTATTTGTCTGGATTGTTTACGTAACAATGGGCAGTCCGGGGATAATGTAGTAAAAGTGAGTTTTGATAATATTTTTGTTTCTTAAATAACTTGAGCAGTATGAACCCTTTTTATCTGCATGCTGTAAACAACGTAGGTTTGTTGACAGTTGAAGATTCTAATTTCCTGCAACTATATCGTTGTGTAAAACCTCTATTTCATGAGCAGTGAGAGGCGCCAAGGGTGCCTGCATTTACCCAGGGTTTGCTTTCCTTGAGATGAAGGTCAGTAAGAGACTGTGCTGTCTTTAGAATACATAGCTTTAATTAACACCCAAACAGATCTTGCTTCCTCAAGGGATGCTCAAAGCCAGGGAAGCTCCAAGTCACCACTCTTGAGTCTAGCACAGAGCAAATATGCTTCTGTGTCTCCAGCTTCCAGCATCAACATCACATACACAGCCCTCCTTGGCCTATCCTTCTCCATCCTAGGATGGCAAGGCATCCAGCCAGGTGAGGTGTGTGTGTGTGTGGGGGTCCATCCATTTGTCTCTATGGCAATAGAGTTCATTCTTTAAGGTGCCAGGGACAGTGACCTTGACAAAAGAACTGGTCTGACCAGTTCAGCAACCTTTTCTAGTAGATTTAAAGCCTCCTTGATACAGGAGCACAGGCTTGGAGGGACTCAGGGTATCATCCAGACTGACCCACAAACCTATAATATTCTTTTCCAAAACTATAGGAAGGCTGAACCCTTCCCCTGCTTTTGCTTTGGAACACCTGTACCCAGGTTGCCCCCCACCCATGGGCTCATTTTCAGTCACTGAGTCTTGTTAGAATACATAAAACAGCAAGGGGAAGTTTCAGCACCCTGTTGCCTATTGCCACTTCTCCACTTGAAATCAGCCTGCTACTTTCCCATATAGCACGATGGCCAATAATTTCTGATCATTTGTATTGGTCTATAAATAGTGTCTAGTGCCATTGTTATTGGCCATCGTGTTGTGTTATTTTGTTCAGCTTGTCTGTATTGCAACACAGGAGTCTGTTTATGGACTTTCCCATATAGCGGCAATCGAAAATATAGGCAGATGTGTTGTTTGGTCTTCAAATGTCAGTGTTTTATTTAAAACATTTCTTACCTGCCCTTCATTGCAAATGCCATTCCATTTAACTGCAAATTAAAACAAATTGAGACACATTATACAAGTACTAAAAATAGAGTAGTTAAAACCAGCCAACTAAAATAAACATCAGTACTAACAATGAAGTCCACTAAGAGCCTGGGCAAATAACCAGGTTTTCAGCTGCTGTTGAAAGGTTAAAAGAGTGGGTGCCAATTGTATCTCACAAGGAAAGTGTTCTATGTATTAAAGTTCTGTTACACCTGTGCGCATACCTTTATAACAGCTGGCATGCAGCCCTACAACAACACTGCTGTAACAAAAATGCTAAGTAGAGTAGTGTTTGTGATGTCACTGAAAATTTGGCAAATGAAGCTAACCTAAGGATTCCAAATACTAAATGTGTTCTACCACCTAGCTGTAGTACAGGGGTCCCCAAACTAAGGCCCAGGGGCCGGATGCGGCCCAATCGCCTTCTAAATCCGACCTGTGGACGGTCCGGGAGTCTACATGAGTAGAATGTGTCCTTTTATTTAAAATGCATCTCTGGGTTATTTGTGGGGCATAGGAATTCATTCATATATATATTTTTCAAAATATAGTCCAGCCCCCCACAAGGTCTGAGGGACAGTGGACCGGCCCACTGCTGAAAAAGTTTGCTGACCCCTGTGTAGTACTTTCTCATCCTATAAATGATCAAGCAGGTTTGTCTGTTTTTCATTGGGTTTCATTTTGGAACCCAACAAAGACTGAAATGTATATTCAGATTTACAGTTTTTTGTCTTCTTTCCTTTAGGGACTGATGAAGAAATTCATCCGGTGTTCTACACGAGTTACTGTAGGGACTATCAAGAAGTTTCTAAGTTTAAAATTAAAGCTTCCAAGTTCTTATGAGGTATGATAGACAACAAGCCAAAGATTTTACACTCCTTCCTGTGATTAAGTTAAATGGACATATCATGTCAGGCTTCAGATGTACAAATATTGTTTGGCTTTAATGTCAAACATGCACTGCAATATTAATAATATAGATATAGATGGGTGTTATTACAATGAAACAGGAAGTTTTGTCACACTCAGACAGTGAGACATTAATAATCCAGCCTTCAACTCTAATTGGTGAAAGCAGTTGTAGGAGTAAGGAAGGTTCTATAACCACAAATGCCAACAAATTGAACATTGGCATTTTTGGCCATAAATAGTGATTTGAAGAGGGAACATAGCACTATGGATACAGCACATGGCTGCATTAATTAAGTTCCAAGTTCAGTTTCTGCCATCTCCAGTTTGTTGTTTTTCTAAGATCACATGGAAGGCCTTGGCCTAAAACTTTGGAGAACTGTTGCATATTTAAGCTGCCCATGGTGGTCCAGATGGACAAATACTGTAGCTTGTTATAAGGCAGTTTCCTGTACTTGTATGCTAAATCATTCTTTACCTTCCTTTATGATCAGACTAGCTGCCCCACCCTTTTTTTTCTTAAGCAGCATATGCAAATTTATTTGTACATTCTCCACCTTACTTTTTTAAAAAAATCACAATCATGTAGCTTTCCTATGCTCGCTAAAAGCCCTTTACTAATTGATAATGGAATCAAATGGTCTTCCAAGTAAATCATGGTTTAAAAACACTGCAATTTGATGTGCCACAACCCAAGCTGCTTTTCTAGTTTGTCTAATTGTAGGTGGCATGTATAGATGCTGGGTCTTCTGTCTGGAGTGAAAGTGAAAATACATGTGGACTTGTAAAAAGATTTTTCTGGATCAGGGCCATTTCGTTTGTATTTTGTTCAGTTAAACAATGATCAATATCATTATGCTGCACTAGGATAATGTGTTCTCGTTTATATTCCCTATCATTTCCTCTTATATGCTAATCAGTTTTAGGAAACATTGCAAGAGTTTAAAGGAAATTGGTGTTTTTACGTTTGTGTTTTTTACTCTTAAGGTTATTTTGCGATTTACAGTACTTCCCTTTTCCTTTTCTTTCTAAGCTGGATGTACTATGCAATGGGGAGATCATGGGGAAAGATCACACTATGGAATTCATCTATATGACAAGATGGAGACTACGAGGCGAAAATGTAAATAACATTAGAAATAACTTAACTCTAATAATTTCTTTTGTGTATATATAGCTTATTTGCTATCTTAAGTTTCAAAATTTATGTTTAGAAGCCTGAACAGGACTTATTAATAACTATTTTAAAATGCATTGCTGGCTTCCAAATAGTCTGCATGATTTCCCAAATTTTATGATACAGTGGCATGATAACTGATGGTTATTCCAAACCAGCACCATCTTGGCTGCCTGGGCACAGAGTGTAAACAAAGAAACCACTTGGCAGTAGCCACTTCTTGCTGGGAACTAAGGTAAAAATTAAGTCATGGAGTCCAGGGAGAAGGGGGCCTTGCAGCCTAGGAATGTATTTGTCAGTGAAAAGTACAGAAGACAAAGCTTCTTGATGCCAAGTGGTTACAAAAAAACAAAAGAGAAATAGATCTGGGGAAATTGGGAGGGTGCTTGAACATTTATCATAAAGAGATCTAGTAGTTAGCTGCCTCAGGAGTAGTAGTTTCCTCACAAAGTACCATTTCAAAAAGATGAGCACTTGATAGGGTACCATTAGTACCATCTATTATATTATTCTGAGCAATGACTCAGACAGGCTGAGAAATGATTAAGTGCAAGAATATTTAAGGACTCTCAGATTTGGAAAGGAATTGACTTGCATTGCCGAAAGTGATGACTTCAGAAAGATAATTTAATTTTTTAATCCCTGGTTATGGTTTGTAATCATTTATGTAGATAGAAATTGTCCTTTAGACTAGTAGCACTTTCAAAACATGGCTTATACTAGTTTAATGCTTAGTATGAGCAGATAGGAGCTTGCATAATACATCTTTCCCTTTCCCTTTTCCTTGCAGTGCCCCTACAGAACACAGGAGCTGTAAATAGCTGCATAAGTAGAGGAGAGGGATGCACAGTATCAGATTAGAAAAACTTGCACCATGGAGATACTTTTTGGGGGGAGCAGAGGAAGGAAAAGCTCCATTGCATGAGCTTGTCATGAACTCACATAGTGTTGTATACAACCCTATTCATCTACTGAATATAAAATAATGGGTGGGGGGATTACATATTTTCCATTCTAAGTGAATGCTAAATTAGTCACAACTAAGAAACTATTTGCATATCTTATAGCCTTAGGTAGCCCTTTTTTTAAATTCCAGTTTGTGCCTTATGCCCTCCCAAGTTAAGTGGAAAGCACTTTCACTCATTCAAGGAGAAAGTTCCTAATTCCCTCTCGTTGCATCTGCACCCTTTGCTTCACAAATCCTGAAAAGAGTTGAGGATCCTTCAAGAACACTCCCAACTCTCTGCAGGCAGTTCTGAAAGAGTGGGGAAGCTGTATACCAGGAGGCAGGGAGAGGGAGCAATAGAGGGTGTCTCTGTGTAAGCGGAAGCGCTTTTTATTCCCCTTGTACAATGGGGTCTTCAGATCAGTCCCTAGTAATTTCACCTTTCTCCCTTTCTAGTTCTTTTGATTATAAAATGAGTATGCCTACTAATAAAATTGTCCAGTACAAGTTATACGTTTTGCTGTTAATCTCTGATAGCAATGCAATACCTGTCTTAATTGTTAAATAATTAAATTCTCAAATGTGAAACAAAATTATATATGAGATGACTGATAATCCATGTCCAGTTGTGGATGCCTCTTATCTGATCAGAAACTCGTCTCCTTCGCAGTTTCGGTGTCAGAACTGCTCATCTTCGCAAGTCTGCTCACAGGATGGCTCTTTTTATCAGGTAAGAGGCACTCCCGACTGTAAACATTATAGTCATTAAGATGACATTAACACAACCATTGTTAATGAAGCCCAGTGGGTGGCGGGTTTCCTTTTAATTCCATATAAGAAAGTCTCCCAAGACCAAAATTAGCCTTGCAGGTCACAAGCCTCAGGTGCTTTCAAAAGATCATGCAGATTAAAAATTTTAATGCGTGTAATAATATTTATTCATTAATTTGTTTGTGAAATTTATATCCTACTTTTCTGTTCGCATACCCAAGGCACATATCAAATATAGAAATAGTATAAAACAGTGACACTAAGGCTACAGTCCTACATCCTGATTAGCACTGCTGTAGGACCTTAGAATCCAGTGGGCATTCCCACCCATTGGCCTCTTCCTATGGGGGTGCAGGGAGCCCCACCACCACCACAGAAGCCCCTGCTGCAGCTATGGATCTGCTGGATCCTAAGCCAGTCCTGCTCCTGAAGAGAGACCCAGTCTGTTCTGCCAGCCTGCAGCTGGTGCAACCCAACAAAAGGGAAAGAAGTGAATGTCACTGCCCCTACCTCCTGCCCTGGCCATTATAAGTTAAAGAACATTGAGGTGTTTACCCCACTGACCCCTGGCCAAAATTAGGATTACTTTGTTATAGATATATAAACATAAGTATCCTAAGAAAACTTCAGAGATATGTTATAACAATTGAGGGCTGGCTTCTCCCTGTACTGCTGGCACTTGATGTTGACTGGCTACCACATAGATGGGAGTTGGAAAGTAGTATCTGGCCCCTCTATCTGTTGTGGTTGTTGATGCTTCCAGTACCAGCAGCCTTGGTGACTTCCTCCGATGCTGTTTAATTGTTTGTATGATTTAAACACTTTTAATTGTTAGGATACATGGAGACTAGGAGTGAATGGTTCATAGCTATGTTTCATTAAGACAGTTGGGAAAAGAACACACACCTGTATATGTATATGTATATATATATATATAGATAGAGAGAGAGTGTGTGTGTGTGTTCAGTAGCGAGATGATAATCAAACTTCTAATAAAATAATCCAATTCCTTAGCTTTTTGTAAAATAATAAGCCAAAACGATAGGCCAGAATGTCACAAGGTCATTTGCCCTCCTATAGCTCTGCTTGCTCAAGTAACGTAACATGTAACTAAAGCTGCATTCTCATGCAGCCATGGGATGATCCCTGAAATGCCTGAAAACAGGGCCGGCACATCCCATTTTGCCGCCAGAGGCAAAAGGAGAAGTGCTGCCACTGCACTACGCTGCCCACCCCACCCCCTCTACTGCTGGAAGAGAAGTGGTGTTGGCACCAGCACTGATTTCTGTTGAGATTTCACTGAAGTCTCACAAGATCTCACCAGAAATCTTGGAGGCACTGCCTCAGGGACTTTTACCACCCAAGGTGGCTGCTTCACACTGCCTCACAGGTGAGCTGGGCCTGCCTTTCACCACCCAAGATGGTGTTGGATAGTTTAATTTATGTTAATAGTTAATTTAGCTGTTTAGGACTTCATGGGATTTCAGGTCAAGATTTCAAAGCATTTTAGGAATAGCATTAGAATAATTGCCAAATTTTATTTTTGTGGAGTAAAATTACTTGTGCAGTAAAGGAAGGAGAGTTTTATCCAGGGTGGTATACATGATGGTCCTCCCACCATTTTTTCCTTCACTTATGTTAAGCTGAACTATAGTGAGTGGCACAAGGTCCCCCAGTGTATTTAGCTTCCTCCTGGTCTCTGGAACATGTGATGAATCCCAGTAAGGCCCCCAGCAGCAGATTTGCCAGGTTCACTGCTTCAAAGCAGGCACGAATAAACAGACTGGAGATGACATTTGCATAGGGGCTGCTTTGAAAGACTATACAGAGTGAAATAATGGGTTCAGATTGGTCCAGAAATTAGGCAATGTATTGTCTGATTTGGGGAGAAATATTTCAGCTCATCTCCATGGTAGTCTGACATGACATGGGAAGAGCTAGCCCAACTCTTATTATTTTAATTTACAGAGCCCCCTCCTTTTTGTTTCGCTTCTTTAATGTGTATAAGTTGATGAGTAAAATATTTTGATACATTTTAAATAATTCTGCTGCATATGTGCTTATGTCTACATGCTGTCATTGTTTGTTCTGTTTTCATTGTGGTTCTAGTCTTACCCCATGGTACTCCAGTATCGACCCAGAATTGACTTCGGTTAGACCAAAGGGCCAGATCCCACTGAGATTAAACCTGCACTATATTTACCCATCGACAGATTGCACAATGAATGGACGTGCCTGGATTTGGGGGTGGGGGAGTGGGAAAACAAGATCAGAATTCCAGCATGCAGATATGGACATTTTCTTCAGCTGATCAACGATCTTCCCCCCATTAGCATAATCCAAGTGCCATTCTCCTACTGAAACATTCATAAGATGTTTGTGACATCAGAGTTTGCGAGTCATAGCCAAATAGTTAAATGTATAGTCTGAATCTCTGGAATACTTGCTTTGCCTGTTAGAAACCTTCCTTGGTCCATAACATTGATTACATCAGCAGAGATGGCCATCGGCTCTTTCACATGTGGTGTTGCTGTTTGTTTCCCCGCCCCCCCCCATTAACTATCTTACTGAAAAATGTTGTTTGAAAGTACTGTATAAAAAGGTTAAATATGCCTTTACATTTTTTTGTATATAATACATGTTTTAGAAATGTGGTTGTTGTGCCACTAATGTTTTCTCATTCAGTTCCCCATAGGTCCAGGTAGCTAACTCGTTAGTACACAGCAGTCTCTTTGCAGAATTTGAAATTTTAGATTTTGTGTCAGAAAAGTTAAATGCAACATGTTTGTATTGAATTGAAATGGTATAATGTCTCATATCCTTTCAGCAGTGTATATAACTTAACCTAGAGTTTTAAATTGCAGAAATAGCAAATCTGTAAACATGCAGCAGGTAAGGGTATTTTGTCTTTTTAAAAGTCTATTACATAATATTTTTTTAAATAAAAGAAGAAAAGGAAGTGTCATAAACTGTAATATAAAAAGTGTTAGGTATTTTTTGAAACTGTTGCCGTTGCAGGCTTCCCTTTTCAGATTTCCTTGAAGGCAACGATGTGGGAAAGAGGTAGTTTTGAAAGGTCCACTGCACCTAAATATACGTCTGTATTATTTTAGTATATTCAGTAACACATCAACATGTTGTAAAATGTTAATGGCATTTCAACCACATTTTCGGGTTATCTGGAATCTAAAAGCTATAGTAGAATTGGTTGTAACACCTGAAGCAGAAGCAGATTTAACATGAGTGACAAAGCTACCTGACCAAAACTCACTGACTGTTCGAGGGAGGGGGGAGGTTTCCCCTGAGAAGTGGTAGGGTTACAAAAATACTAATGGCTGCCTTAGGTATCGCATGTGCATTCTTCCTTGTTTAAAAATGTTGTGTTTTGTTTATGGATATCATTACAAAGCTAGTAACATATTGTTATTTTGTTTCCTGTCTTCCATTACTTTTGCACAGTTAAAAGCCAAAACAATACAGCTGAATGATCTGTACAAGTTTTAATAAACAGTTATTTGTAGAGTAAACGACACACTACAAGTAACTACATTCACTTCCGGATGCTATGATGTAATTAATTCACTTCAGGAAAATATGGCAGTACAAATACCCCACCCCTAGCATGTAAAAGTAGGAAGTAGATGGTGAAATACTGTAGGCTGTCATTTCTGTGCCCCACAACGTGATTAGCAGTGTCGGGCACAACATAGCAGGTGGGAGGAAAAAGGACTGGCTGGACTAAAGCCAACGCTGGCTTCCTCTAACTTATACTTGATGACAGTGTCAGTAACTATGACCTGTTAAATGCTCTGGGCATGGTGCAGGAGTACCACTTGCATACACTCCTATTTTGGGTGCAGAGATCTTGCACCTGCCTAACTCCCGCCCCCTCTTTCAACAGTTTGACCTGCCACTCATGCCATATCAAAAACTGATTTTCTAATTCACTTCCGTTTCCAAAGCAGTTGTTTCACTGTATGTGAGGCTGCTGCTTGAGAAGAATGAGTCCATCGCTTCTTTAAGCTCTTGGAACTAGTTACCTGGACCTTAGCCAGATATTTTTTACACACACAGGTAACATCTAGCAGTGGACCTAATTACATTATATAAGCCTACTTCTGTGTATAGGTTAGGATGTGGATTTGCACTGTGTTTCACTAGAATGATTTTGGACTTTACCTGGAAGGGCAGGGGGAGGAGAAATTGATTTGTGTATCTGTTTGCATAGTCCTAGATGACATCCGAACAATAGCTCCTGCATCTTCCTTTGGGTGCAGATCCAGAATGTGTGTACTTTGCCATGGAGAGGGTATGGGAGTCACCACTTTTCCCCATAGTGTTCCCCATATGTAACCCAAAAGCTTGGGAAAAGATGCATAGACCATAGTCTTCAGCTCTTTTAGGTAACATCCAAAGATGCCCTGAAAAATCTGTCAGTGCAGATCAGTTGTATGCACAGTGGCTTGATTTAAGTTACTGAAATTGTTGCCATTTAAGATCTGAAGGATCCTCCAATAGCAACAAATACTGATTTATTTTCTCCATCAGTTCTCTGCCAACTTGAGCATTGTTAAAAATTCTCACATTCCTACAAACAAAAGACTTTCTGATTTTCACAAATGGAGTATGTGCAACTTATTTCTGAACTATTTTTTGGTTTCCTGTGCAAAATGAGCTGTTAAATCCTTTGATTCATGGAGGTAAATGTAATGTTTCAAAACTTCATTCCAACTGACTTAAAACACATTCTCAAAGTAATCTATTTATTTTAATAGTATGCTTCCTTTAAACGTATTTTGTCCAAATCCTCAGAAGTCTAACAATTACAAACCTTGTGTAATTATGTTGTACACTGGTAGAAATTTTGCTTTTCTCTGTAGAGAAAGGACCATATAAAAACAAGAATTTGGGGTCCGGCTACAAACATTTTCTACTTCAGTTTCAGTAGCATCTTGGATTAGGGCTGGGAACCAACATCTAGTTCATCTTATTTTTTATTTTATTTTTTTTGCATTTCATTTTTAATAATATAACCTTGATTAATGGGAGCAAATATTTTCCACTTGAAAAAAAAAGCATGGAAATCCAAGACAGACTTGTGAGCTGTGAAACTAAGAGCCTTAAAATGTTTCTTGCACATGTAACCTCTTTGTGGCTTATACCATTGCATTTCTGGTTCAGCTGTATAGTGCCTCTACAGAGTTGGTTGGGTAATTGTCGAAAGGACCACCAAGTGCAGTCGTCTTCTATAGAACTTTCTAACTTCTTAGTTCACTGACTATTCTACCCATTTGTTCATCTGATCACTCCTAAAAATATATAAATGGTGTACCAAGAACAAATTAAATATGAAACATTAATAGAGCATGATCACAGGCTTCTTGTGTCAGAGAAATATTGCATAAATGAAGATAACGCACACAGAGATATCCATAGCCAAACTGACTGGGGGTAAAAAAAAAACAAACCAAACCTGACAATGGCTTCACTGTTTGCTCACTTCCTATAAGCCTAGTATGTGCTGAGGATTCTCATTCCAAGGCATGTTTTCTATTGGGAGAGTTCATACCTCAGCAATAAAGCACATGATTTACATGCAGAAGGTCTTAAATGACATCTTCAGTTAAAATTAAGATAGAAAAGACCGCTTCCTGGAGAGCAGCTGAGAGAAAAGAGTGGACAGTGCTGGGCAGGATGGGTAAACAGTCTGGCCAGCTTCCTCTGTTCTGTGAAAGAGAATTGCTCCATGGACATTGAAGCTGTTTCCCATGTGCAGGCTGGGCATTTTCCTTTCACAGTAAAAATGGAAAGCTTTTAATCTTGCCCTGGGCATTTGAAACTACTGTTCTGCATGCCCAGCCCAAAGAATTCTAGCACTGCTGTGTCCGCAAGTAAGCAGTAAATAGTATGCCTATACAAGCTTAGGGCATATAGGGATCCCTATAGGATAAGACATGAGGTTACATATGTAGATTGTTTTTGCAGGATTGAACCAATGCTACAGTTTTAGATTTATCTCTTGCACAGAAATAAAGGTTCTGCCTGGTTTCTCTTCCCTCGAACGAAATTTCAACTAGCTAGTAATGTGTATTCTTCGAAGGTTTCATGCCAAATGATTTTCTTTTTCTTTTTCTTCGCTGGCATCCAATCTCAAATGCCTATATAATGCAATACTGTTAAATTAGAATATAAACTACCGTATGTAGGGTTAACACACACAAACAGTTTTCCTAGATTAAAATCCCCAGTTTTCCCAGATTAAAATGCTTATTCAAGTTGTTTACACAAAACTGCTTTAAAGATTGCATGGAAAGTGTCCTCTTCTGCAGTTTAGGATAGACGTGTGTGTCGCTTCTGGACAATTGAAATATAAAGTATACTGTTCTTGACTCTTGGCGAAGTTAAGTGTTAGGCTGAATGTGCTAAGTGACACTCTGCTTTTCTTGCAGAATCTTTTATGCAGAGCAGTGCTGTGATAAGAGAAGGGCATTTCTGCTTTATACGTATTTCCCAAGGTCAATGAGTGATAAGCAAGCAGGATTAGTAATTTAAGAGAGAGAGAGAGAGAGAGACCAGGAAATATTCCCAGAATGCTTAGTTATCTTTGTAAAAGATGACACAAAAACACAGGGGGCTTATTTCCCCTATGAATGGAATTTACCTCCCAGAACTGCGTTTATTTTGTTTTGTTTTATTGGCAAGGGGTTCCCATTTAATGATGATCTTAGATGCTGGATAGTGCCTGAAGGTCTCTGTTGCTTTAAAATTGGTCCTGAGAAATGCTCACTTACAAAAAAAGTACAAAGGCTTTTGCTTCAGTGCCAGTGGCTCTGCTATACCTGGCCTATGAACCAATACTGATCAACCTAATTTCATCCAGCCTTTTAAAAATAGCTTTGAGGTTTAGTTACATAATCCTTAGCCAGAAAGAATAGGCCTGGAGTATGTGACAAGGTATTAACATCCATTTTACAGATCTTTGTAGTATTTTTGTTTGTTCGTTTGTTTTAGCAAAGAACATTGCTTTCAATCATGTCATGTGGGTTAGCAAATAAGGCAACACTGTGTTATTCATTATACACAACATAGTCCATTTTGATACATCTTTTCAACGTAGTTTTAACTTTAAAAAAATACTGAACTTTAAAACTTGTCTACAAAATTATATTTGCTTTCTAGACTAGACAATAAAAATGCATAGATTAGCCTACCACATTACAGTCAGCCATTGAAAAGAGAAACTGTGGCATTAAAATAATAATAATCCAGGTAACTTCTTGAGGGCTGTATTCCTGTACACACTTACTTGGGTGTGAGCACCCCCAGAACTTTGTAGGACTGACTTCTGGGTCTGCCTGCATAGGATGGACTGTAAGTGTCCTGTAAGATGTGAGCTGCTTCCACCTGGCAGTTTATTGTGAATATAGTGCTGCTCATGTATGCAAGTTTTGTGCAGTGTCCACACAACATCCTTATCAAAATGTCATCCCATGGATTTACTGTGTTCGCAGAAAATCTGATAAGTAAAGAAAACCCCCGCAGAAACAGTCAGTCTGTATTAAATTGGGAGGCAGGGAAGGCTATGGGATGGCATTTTGTTGAGGAAGATCTGTAGACACAGCAACAGATTTGCATGAATGAGCAGCACCAAGTCTAAAATAAACTGCCTTGAGAATCACAACAAGTGGTAGGGACCAGAGAAGAGAGAGATTAGTTGTTATTCTTCTAAACTTCTTTGTATGTAGTTGGTGGTTAAATCGGTACTCTAACGGCTCTTGAAGTACGTAGAGAATTAATTGCATAATATCCCATTGTTAATTTTCTTTTCAAGTATGAACTATTTTAAGCCTTTTCTTTTTCTGTGTCAAAAGTGGTAACATAATAAACCTTTTTGTGGTTGTAAAGTTTAGCTTATGAATCATTCAAATTGAAGTGAAAAAAAATTCCAGGTCATTATTAATGACAGTCTATCCTACTTAGGAATAAATGTATTTTTGTAAAGGAAATGCACTTGTAAATATTTACTCTGTTATCTGTTATCTGATATCTATGTTTTGTTTTGGAGGGGGGGAAATGCTTCCTCTTAGGGGATCACCTAAATATTTTTAGGTTTGTGCTAAAATGGATTTCCTTTGCATTTGTGGCATGTTCATTCTGTACATAGCTGAATAGTTACAACTGGGCTAAGCACGTTTTATATCTGGACTTAGCTAAGTATGTCTTGAGTATGCCACAGAGTCTTTCATTAAATCTACCTGAAAGCAGAATATGCATTGGTGCTGTGTTTCCATCATCGATACTAGCTTCCGTCTGCCTTACAGCATTCCTACCTTTGTCATCATGTTATAACAAAGTTCTGGATTAACTGTGACAGTCACACTCCAGATTGATGTATCACTGACTGCTTACTTTCTGTTTGCAGCTCATAATAGGATTGTGAACATTGGGTATCAAAAGTGGTGAGCCAGGAGACAAAGGGCCCCTCCAGATGATCTCTTTATTGGGCATTCATCCCGCAGCAGTTAGATTATATCTGATCTTCACTGAACATTTGTAGTGATTTGTCTGCATTCGTCCTACTTTGCTTGTTAGTCATCTACCTGTTAGTCATCTGTTCATCTCAGACTTTTCAATGTACTTCCTAGTCACTTTCCTAACCACAAAAAGTCCATTTTGTTTTAAAAGTGGGCTTGCTGTACTAGGGGAACAGAGCATCTCAGTCTGCTTCCATTGCTCACGCCTGAAGTTCTGGTATGCGCTTTAATCTTTCCCACATATCCCTGACAGCCTGGAGGCACCCAGAGCAAGAGCAAGTAAGGCCAAGACCAAAACAAACAAACAAAACTCCTTGTGAGTTAGGACAGAGCTTGGACTCAGGGCATGATGGTAGAGAGAGAAGCTGATGGGTCATGATGAGTGGAGGCGGGCAGGCTCTGAAGTCAGTTGACTATTTAGCCCCCAATCCTGATTATTTTAACAGAAGACCATTTTACCTCTTGGCCCAATAAAAGGCTGGCTGCTTGGCAACCAGGCTATAAAACACGTTCTCATATCCAGTCAATAGTTCAGTGAACTGGGGTGGGGGTGGGGACAAAGAAATGATCAAAATATGTTTTTTTCTTCTTCAGTGCAGGTGGGTTGTATACCTGCATATTTTGAAAAGCTGTTCCCTAGGAAACTGCTGTTGGAACACAGAAAAGGTTTCAGCCGCAATTCTTGAATGACTAATACAAAGCAGAGAGGGGGGTTGCTGTCAGAAAAGAATTGAGAAGGCGAAGGTGCTTAAGCTATAAGACTGGAGTTAGCCATTGGAAATTGTGCAGTAGCTGGAATTTAGTCCTTTTGGGGCCAATCATTGGGAAATAAATTACCTGTGCTATAGAATGAAGGTGGGAGTCCACAACCCTGGAACTCAGGCTCATGGTCAGTTTCTGATAGCTGTAATTCTGAGATGTTGCCTGACCTGAATCCCTTTAGAATAGCAGAACTCCATGACGTTGCATACAATCTCTTTGATGGAAATACGGTATAGTATATCTGAGCACGTGTGGCTGACCCAAAGTTTCTGCTTTCACTCTTGAATGCTTTAACTCCGATTGTTAATCTTTATTGTTTTGTCTGTTTTCCCTGAGAATTCTTAATTCTCAACCACTATGCCAGATAATTTGTTAATGCCTTTTAATGTTCTGACATTATGACCTCCAGTTACCGGTACTTTTCCTGAGCTGGATTGCAGCCTGCAAAACACATGCCTGCCCGAGAAACAGTGGCTGCCATTAATGCTACCTAAGGCAAGGTGTAGATGTTGCATTCTATTATGATCAATGTTTTTGGCGGCTGCTTGTCGTTTTGAAGTCTGATTTGTATCAGAAGGCAATACCAGTAAAAGACACAGCAGCATGTGCACATTATATAAACTTGGCTGAAGAAATGTGTTATTAATCAGCCCGGGGGGCAAGGAGTGTACAAATAGTACTAGCCCACACAAATTTGCACTAGTCCACTTATCCACAACTTCCTATGTTAGTATGTAGATGGATTAAGGAAGAATGAATGAACCTAAACTCCTCAAAATTAGCGAATGTTCCCTTTCTAGCATACCCAGAGGTGATTCATACTCACCATGGGCAATCAGATTAGTAGCAATTTATAACCCTGTCATTAATTATATTACATGTTACGTACCCGTTTTAATAATGGAGATAATGCTTCAAAATTTGTGTTTAATGCTAATATCGATGTTCACAGCACCATTGTAAGCTGCTTGTACGGTCCATATGCTGCAATATGCTTCTGGCCCAGTTGGCTAAAATCCTATAAATAAATATCAAGTTGGGCAAGTTGTATAACTCCTTTGCTTGTTATCCCTGAATTGCTCCTTTCTGAAAGCAATAAATATATTCATGTTGTAACATCTGTTGTGCAGCCTACAGTAAGAGGCATTTTGTTGCACTTTTGTTTTCTATCTAATTTATTTTGTGCTATAAAAAGAATTCTTTGATTCATCTGAAAAATTGTCTCATTTGTAAAAGGCTTTGAATGAAAGTGTTCTCTGGCTTCAACTCACATCCCACTAGCAACCATAACTTCACACCGACCATAAAAAAATATATATCAAAACAAAGTTCCATTGAGTGGGATCTTGGATCATTGTGGCACTAAAGCAACACCACCAGCGTTATGTCATTTAATTTCAATTCAAATAATATTGGTCCATTTACCATATACTCATGCCTCCTCCTAGAATTAGGCTAGGATCCATAGCATCTTTGGATGCCTGAGTGGTTTCATTATTTTATATATATATATTATTTATCTCATAGCTTTCAAAATACAAATCTTGTATTTTAAACTACATTTTTTAATGAAAAGCACAACAAAATGCCACAAATATCCTTCCCGCATGCCAGATGGTGACAGAATGCTCTGTTGGGAGAGGCAGAGTAAAATCCAGCTGGGAAACACTCCGATGTCTCCTTTTTGTTTGTATTCCACCCTCTCCTGGAATCCTTTGCACAGGGCACTTAATGTCCTTGATAGGGGGTCGGGTGGGAGGGAAAGCCTCCTGGATCAGACCAATGGCCCCTCTAGTCCAGCATCCTGTTCTCACAGTGCCCACCCAGATTCCTATGTGAAACCAAGCAGGACCAAAGCACAAGAACATTTCCCCTTCCCATAGCTCCTGGCATTCAGAAGCATTACTGCCTCTGACCATGATGCCAAGTGTAGTCATTGATAGCTTTATCCTCCATGAATTGGCCCATGCTTATCTGAAGAACATCCAGACATTTCATCTCTCACAAGGGCTTTCCGTCTGCTTTATATATGGCATTTTCCGATGTAGAGATGATCGGTTTCTCAATCCATATACTAGCAGCAAAATAAATGCTCGTGCCAATTAAATCTTTTATTGCCTATGTTTCATCAGAACCATTTTTCTCATTTGATCCTGATCTTGCCTCTGTGACACTGGCCAGGTACTGCACAATTCATCCACCCACCCTAGAAGTTTGTTTAAAGCAAAGGCTATTTCCTGCAAGGTGCTCAACTGTTGCTAACAAATGCCCTACTGCTATATGATCAGACCTGGCAAATGTACAAATGCACTAGGATCAGCCCATTCTGTTGCCTAAAACAAGTTGGCACCTCATATTTCACATACAGAATCTGATGACAGGAGTAAGCCAGCAGTATGTTACACCAAGCAAGTTGGAGTTAATTATTAGTAAAAACAGGATCTGCACAGGAGTGTAAGGCCTCATCAGAAAACCAACTCCTCTCTGGTACTCTTGTCCCCATTAAGCAGTTGCTGAGCCTGAGACTGGAGGTCCCTGCATCCTCACAGCTGCCTAAGTCCCCTCCTCTCCAGGGTTTTCCCTAAGCAATCTGAAACTCTGTGAGAAACTAAATTCTCCTCTGTCCTTTTCATGCCTCTCCTAGTTTTGGGAGACCACAGGGGAGGGGAACTTATCACAGCAGGAGGGGGAGATATCCATGCCTCTTCCCCAGTCAGATTCATGTCTGCCTCTGGGCCTCCCGCTTGATTTGGACATTTCTTCACAGACTCTAAGCTCACTAAGCCCTGTTCCCTCCTCAGCTTCTGAAACCTCCTCTTCCCAGTCTTCTCCCTCTGGCCACCCATCATTGTCCCACCCCCCAGTCCCCAGGCTCTGGGCCTTCTTCCCTTGGGGTTTCCCCAGCTGGTTCCTCCCACCATTTCTCTGCATCCAACCAGTCCATAACATCTGATCACAATGTCAGCTGAGCTTTACTTCTGCCAATGAGACATCACAGTTCAGTGCAGCAGGTGAAAGGGTGTAAGTCGTGTGGCCTTAACAGCTCTCCCCTAACACAGAATCAGAGTTGGAAGGGACCCCAGGGTCATCTAGTCCAACCCCCTGCAATGCAGTAATCTAAGCTAAAGCACTCATGGCAGATTGCCATCCAACCTCTGCTTAAAAACCTCCAAGGAAGGTTTTTCTCACTGCTGCCCCCCATCCACCTCACTCTGCCTAATGGCCCTGTGTGGTGCATTTCTTTGTAAACATGCAAAAAAGAGGGTTTGCCTTTTCCTCCTTAACTTTCAGTGATAATTAAGCATTTGAATAATGTGTGACCGTCACAAACAGTTCTCCGGCACATTTTTAAAAAGGTTTGTTAATCTCTACTCCTCCACACAGCTATATATACACATTGTTGTTGTGGATTTTAATTTAGGAAATGACATCCCTTTGTATAAATAATTCCGAAAAGCTGGGGAAGAGTGTTTCTGAATGCAAGGATATTTTCTCTTCCTCTGTTATTTTAACAGGACGCATGCCAACCTTTTTATGAATTATGAATGCAGAAGGCTCCTTTCCAAATGAAGTTGCTGGATGCCTGCCATCCGAATGAGGCATTTGCCTGACAGAATGCCAGCACATTTTTTTTTCTTGTTTAAGTCAAAACTGAATGATTAAATCACTTTTTCCATCAAAGGGAAAATTCCATGGAAGGAAAAAGAGGGAAGCAAGCACATGAGCTGGTGCTCAAGAAAACGACCTGTAGCAGCGCCTAAAACGATTTGTTATCATCTGTCATAACAGAAAGAGATTTTTTTAAAAAAAACCCAGGCAGATTACAATAAAATAACAATCAAAATAGCAATTGCTAACCAAGAGATAGGCACAGAAATATGCAAAAAAATAATATCCTCAAAGTAAATATGTATAGTTAAACTTTACATAGGTATGTAGGAAGCTGCCGTATACCAGATGAGACCCAAACAGGCCAAGCGCAAAAGGAGCTTTTAAACTTACTGCCTTTCTTGCATTTACCTTGCAGAATTTCAACCAGCCATACTTCAACTGCATACGTTAAATGTGTGCAATTGTACCGTACGGTCTAAGAAAAGGAGGTGCTTAAAAGTAGCAGGATGGTGCACAATCACAAGGAAACAAGCAGAGAGCGTAAGGAGGAATGCGCAGTGGCTGCAGACTACTCAGTGTACACATGTGGTTGTACTTGAAAAGTCAGAGCAATCATGTAATAGCCTCTAGTTTTCCCTCACTGAATTGGTATTCAAAATGCTGCCATGGTCCATGCGGAGAATGGCACATCTTAGAATGGCACATTTATTTTTAGCATGGGAAAGAGACATATTGGCGGATCAATTCAGCAGAGACATGCAACACAAATGGTCTTAAATAATACAGTAACGATCAAGTGCTTTCCCTGGAGAGAGATACCGCAAATGTATCCCTGATGCTTATAACTTCTTTATGTTCTTGTTTTTTTCTGGAGGTATCTTTACCCTGTTCTTCGGCAGACAAAAAGCCTCTTATAGAGGAGCTTAGAAATATGAACAATAAGACAATCCCTCCCTGCTCTCAGGCTCGCAATATAAAATACATGACAGAAAAGGGAAGGACACTGGGAAGGATGAGGAAAAAGCAAACTCAGTCATTAGTTCTTCATTACAGAATTTTTGCTAATAGGAGTTCAAGAAGAGGAGGAGCCAAAACCTGCCAGTCTCTCGGCCCAGCAGAACCATCTCTCATTCTGCTGTAGCTTGGTGGAATGGCTTCTGGTAGATGACTATTGAGGGAGGAGCTGGATACATAGGATGCTGTTTACATACGCATTTATTTAAAGCATTTTACCCTGCTATTTAGCCGTTAAAGAGCAGTTTACAAATATCAATCATAAGAAGATAAAAATATTTATTTGCCTCAGCCACAAGCCATAGCAAAGGAATCAAATACAATCAAATACAAATATAGCTAGATGGCTGGCTATACAAAATGTATCAATAATAAGTTGAAGCCAGCGCCCTGTGAAAAAACCATATCAAATAATATCATTCTTTCCCCAAGACCTGATGATGCTGTTGAAGACCTACTTACCAGGACAGTTTTGTTCTTTCTCTCCTGCTGCCCTGCTTGCCTCTCTTCTCCATGCTATGGGCACAAGCCCTGTCCCTCATCTCAGTAAGCCACCCTTTGTGCCTGGTATGGGTCAGGGCAGGGGGTGGCAATGAAGAAATTTTCCTGTTTTCGCCCAAGGGTCTATTGCCAGCAGTGAGCGGAGCAATGAATATAAATTATACCTTTATATAAGTTAGTTTCTCTATACCCTCAAACATCCCTCTCTAGCTTCCACCCAGGAAAGCAAGAGGCATGAGCAGAATTCAAGGACCAGGGGTCCCAACTTGAATACTAATAATTTTTAAAATATTTTTAAAATTTTATACCCTGCCCATTTGACTGGGTTGCCCCAGCCACTCTGGGCGGCTTCCAACACACACAAAAGCATAACATAACATCAAACATTAAAAACGTCCTGAAAAATAATAATCGGGGGAGGGCCATGTAAGCCCCACCCCGCACAGTCAATCTCAAGACATGGTGTGCACATACCATTTGAACGGCAATGCCCGTCAACTCTGTAGGGGAGGCAGCCACCTCAAATATTTTATTGGGGAGGCTGAAGGGACCTCGGCCCCTAGGAGTTGACTCCTATATCAAGGACACATTTTAGTCAGCCAAAAAAGCTCAAGGATGTTAAGCAGGACCAGTGAGGGGTGTGACCTAGGGAGAGTTAAGAGGGCCATGACAGAGAGGTTTGGAGGGCCACATCCAGCCCTCGGAGCCTGAGCTTCCCCACCACTGCAGAGGGGCAGTGGGAAAGATGGTATATTTTGTGCCTGGTATGGTCGGATGGTGGTGTCTAGTACACAAACAGCCTGGCCGTACCGCAGCTCACCCCCTCCTCATAGCCAGGTGGCAAAGGGCCAGGTGACTATAGGGGGCCCTGCCTGGAGTGGAGCAGAGTAGTAACTTCTCAGTCTGCACCTGAGCTGTACATTCTCGCTAATCCCAGGGATGACACAAAAGTGCCCTTTGTAATGCTCATGGCCTCATCTTACTAATGTAACATACCACTGTGTGCCAATATTGTAAACTTTCAACAAGGAGACATTGACAATTCTATCTGCATAAGTGCTAATCCACTTCAGTGCCATTCATTTTTGGGAAGCAGCCGGTGGGGGTGGGAAAGGAAGAAATAATCAAGCGGTGATTTTGTTGCTGGTGTCAATTCCTTCTTTCTACCAGCCTGCAATGATAAACATGCTTCATAATTTAAGTGACAGTCAAATGCCAGCCGAAGTTATTGTGCCTCTTATTTTTAAATATTCTTTTGCATTTTTGCTTGTGATTTGATTTCTTCTGTTTGATATGGAAGCAATATTAGAGTAAAATGCGTGGCATCCAAAAGAGCAGGCACATGCTTTGAAGAGTCTCTGCTGTGACATCTAAGTAAAGAAAAGAAGAGAATTTGCAATGCAAATTAACTGGCTTTTGCTATGCTTGGAATTAATCTATATACAGTGTTGCATCTTTGGATCAGCCATGCAACTTTCTAAAGGGCTAAAGGCAGCTTCTCTCCTGAGGTGCCTATTATCATTTTTTAAAAAATACTATGAAGTTTTTAATGACACATACAGCATCACATCTAGTTTTGACCCTTAAGCTGCAGAGCATAACCTTATGCATGTTGAACCAAAATTAAAAGCAGAAAAGTAACTCAAAAGTGACTCAAGCTTATCAGAACATCATTTTATGATTCACTTTAAACTGAGCCAACCTGTTGAAAAGTCCAGCCCAATGCATCTTTAGTCACAAATGCAAGTTTCACCTTTCCCTTTCTCTTGTAGGCTTCTGTGACAGTAAAACCGTACAGATTTAATCCATTCAAAAGCATGTGAGCAATGAATTTGCAATCTATTCTCATCAGGCGATAGCCTCAGTTTGAATTGTTTCCAGTCTCTAGATATTTGAGCTTCCTTGTTTAAAAAACATGTGAGGAGTTCTATTCTTAGCGACACTTGCTGGTTCCAAAGATGTCAACAATGGTCTAATGACTTCCTGGGCAGGCCACACATCCCAGGCCAAGACCAATTACTGGAACATACCCTCCAACATTTCTCCATTGAAAATAGGGAAGTCCCATTCCATAATGATAATTTTACTATTTATACCCCACACATGCTACTGGGTTGCCCCGGCCACTCTGGGCAGCTAATAAAACATTTAAAAATTTCCCTATACAGGGAGGAGTTAGATAACTCCATAAAGGTAAAGGTAAAGGGACCCCTGACCATCAGGTCCAGTCGTGTCCGACTCTGGGGTTGCGGTGCTCATCTCGCTCTATAGGCCGAGGGAGCCGGCGTTTGTCCGCAGACAGCTTCCGGGTCATGTGGCCGGCATGACAAAGCCGCTTCTGGCGAACCAGAGCAACGCACGGAAACGCCGTTTACCTTCCCGCTGGAGCGGTCCCTATTTATCTACCGGTACTTGCACTTTTTGGGGTGCTTTCGAACTGCTAGGTGGGCAGGAGCTGGGACCGAGCAACGGGAGCTCACCCCGTGGCAGGGATTCGAACTGCCGACCTTCTAATCAGCAAGCCCTAGACTCTGTGGTTTAACCCACAGCGCCACCTGGGTCCCCAGATAACTCCATACCCTCCAACATTTCTCCAATGAAAATAGAGACGTCCTAAGGAAAAGTGGGACATTCCAGGATCAAATCAGAAACCGGGATGGCTCCTCTAAAACAGGGACCTCCCTGGAAAATAGGGAGACTTGGAGGATCTGCCGGAAGGAGGAACGGCATTGTTTGGCTTGAGCGTGATGCAGCTCAGGCAGGCAGCTTGCCAACATCTGTAGCCTAAACAGAGCAGAGCAGAGCAAGTTGCAAGCAGCGAACAGAGAAGGGAACAGAGGAGCATTCTGCTCATGGCTTCCGAAGCAAAGCAAAACTGCAAGTACGTCACATTTCCAAAAGTTTTGGGGTCTCATCTATCTATCTTGGGAGACAATGGAAGAATGTGCCTCCGGGGGTGAAGTCAAACCACTGGAGAGTTACAGTGCCTGTTGTGTTTGCATTCCAAAAGTAATAAAATATTAGGATAAATTTGGCCATTTAACAAAAAACCGTGTCACAAATTGAGATTTGCTTCAGTATGTCCAATCCTTACAAAAGCAGCTGAATGGTTTTAGGATTTAAGTGTTGATTTATGACCTTTCCCCGGAAAACTGACTGTCCCTGCCCAAATAAATCCTGCTGATAGTTGTATCATAAAATGTTATTTCATCCCCTTTCCACTGCTTTTTGCCTGCCTCTGAAATGCATTGAAATGCCTACTGTGAAACTTGTAAATGTATCAAGAAACAAAGCAGCGTGTCTAAAATAAGAAATCTCATAAATTATTGTGGAGCTGGTTCAGCTCCCTCCAGCTAAATCAACCATTGCACTTTAGTTGTAGCCTACTTGGCTCTTGGTGAAAGAAAATAAGCATTCAACATCTCCATATGAGGTCACACATCACATGCAACTTTAGCTGGACTGGGTCCATAAGCTGTAACACCCCTCCTCTGCTATAGTGTGAGATTCCTGTATGTACCTAGGGAACTCCTATCGCTAGATCTCAGCCAATGGCTTTTTACTCAGGGGGTGTTCACACTGATGCCACCTCCACAGCCAGTGCTAGTTTTTGAAACTACAGTTGCACGTTAGCCGCAATCCATATTCATCCTGTATTGCTGTTTGATGCATTTTTTTTCCTCAAACCAACTTCAGTCCGACCAGAAAACTGGATGCGGAGTAAGCAGTAATGTGGACATAACCAACAGCCACCATACATGGGCAAATGAGAAAACATGCACAGATGACAGCTTCATGAAGAGTTTGTGGCGGGGTCTGGGAGGGGGAACCAAAACATCATGCACATTGGGTGGAAACATCCTCACCTTCTTTCTGATGTGAACAACAGTGGGCAAATGCAGTTTGAAAGGCTAATGTGTGCTGTACATATCCTAATAATCTCTGGAGCATACTTCATGGGGGAGTCTGCAATGGGGCAAAGGAATCACTACAACTGTCACCTTCCTCATTTTCCTGATGGATGCTGAACGTCACCTTAAGATTCCACAAATATCCTGAAATGTAATTATTAAATGAAAAATAGAAAAGATTGACAGGGTCTATTGGTTTGTCATGATATAAGCTTGCTCTGGGGCCAGTGTGGTATAGTGTGGTGTAGTGGTTAAGAGCAGTAGACTCGTAATCTGGGGAACCGGGTTCGCGTCTCCGCTCCTCCACATGCAGCTGCTGGGTGACCTTGGGCTAGTCACACTTCTCTGAAGTCTCTCAGCCCCACTCACCCCACAGAGTGTTTGTTGTGGGGGAGGAAGGGAAAGGAGAATGTTAGCCGCTTTGAGACTCCTTCGGGTAGTGAAAAGCGGGATATCAAATCCAAACTCCTCCTCCTCCTCTTCTTCTTCTTCTTCTTTTACATCACGCTCAGAGAAAGGATCCTGTGGCTGATGTTAACCCATGTTTCTACTTTCCCAGGCAATGAATTGATTGTTTCCTTAGTATAATTTTGGGAATATGATTTCTTATGTGGTGGTTCTTGCTGCAGCAGAAGCCATATAAGAAAACAGTTGTGTGTAGCTTGGAATGACTAATTATTCAAAGGCAATCGTGTTCTTTATAGATGGAAAGCTGATCCAGCTACTGCGCCACATCGATGGAGGTTCTCCCCATGATCTGAATTATTTCATAGAGAAGGTATTCGGACTATGTTACCAGTAGAGAACTCTGCCTTATTAGGCTAAAGCAGGCTTCTCAGAGGCGCTACATTTTTCCACATTCCAAGAAAGATTGTGGATAACTAATAAGCAGCCAAAAAAATTACCTTTTATGCTATGCTAAGCTAAGCTAAGCTATAAAATACACATTTTTCTATTTAAAAAAGTCCAAATGACATAACCTACCGGTATTAAGAGAAATGTATCACAACATTGCACAGATGTCAGAGTGGCGACTGTGAGATTTTTGCCTTGCTCTGGCATGTGTGACACAACATGCTTCTTTAAACCATCTGGTTGTAGCTTTCTAAAATTATCCCATGGCCTGGTGCAGTGTTAACTGAGTTAAACTGCTGAGTGGTGTGTCAGCCTTGGCCCATGTTTCCTTATGATACTGTGTGAGCAGAAGTGTGGTGGATCGCTGGCCCAAGTAGGACTAATTTAGCTAGCTAGCCCTGGTGACTATAATGTTTATTGGATGGGTTTTCCCCAAATTGATTTTTGAACTTTGAATTTTATTGTTATTCATGCTTTTATACTGTATTTTATGCTGCTTTTATGTTGCATTACAATTAAGTGTTTTAAATTTGTTGTTAGCTGCCCTGAGCCCGGGTTTCTGAACTGAGAAGGGTGGGGTATAAATAAAAAATTATTTATTTACCAGTAATTCTGAATAATTTCAGAGGTCAATGTCAGAACTCTATGGAACACTATAGTGCAGGCCTGGGGATCCTTTGGCCCTCCAGATGTTCCTGAACTACAACTCCCATCAGGGGTGGTGGGAACTGTAATTCAACAACATCTAGAGGGTGTGAAGTTTCCTTTATCTGCTCGAGTGAAGATTGAGACCGACTAAGTGGCTACAATAAATGTCCAAAAATTATTCTCATTTCCCTCATTGACTGCAAATTGGCATTTACTGTGCCATGAATACCAAAACTGAGCTTCGTGACACAAACACGTGTGGTATTTTCTGCTGGCTTTTCTATCAATTTTAGAATTGCCAGTGAAATGTTTGGCAGTAAAAGTCATCAAATTCTGGATATTTACTGTAACTCACAAGCACGATCAGACATGGCAACCTGAGACAGCCGAAACAGAAAGCTGTAAAGAAAGGTTCAGAGTAATGACAGTGGAATGAGAAAAGGGGAAGGCCACAATTGAGTAGCAGGGCACATCCTTCACAGGCAGGAGGTCCCAAGTTCAATTCCTGACATATCCAAATAGGGCTGAGAAAGAGCTCCGCCTGACACTTTCTAACTACCCCACACAGAGCTACTTCCTTTGTTACCTTAATGGTCCATACTTAGAAGGCCATTACCTCACCAGGAAGCTAGCCTGGCTATTATAGGAACTGAATCCCTACTGGATCCAGGGATTAGAAGGGAGCTCATACACACAGCCTACCTCTCCCCCCCCCCCACCTTATAACAATACTTTCATGGTAATAGATAGGGACCATTGGAGTGCATTGGCAAGCTCAGTACAACTTTCTTCAGAGACTAATAATCAAACCTCATAGCTTTGTATTTCGTTCCTAGAAATACAAGCTGCACAGGGCAGAATGTTATTGAATGTTATAATATGGAGTCTCTATCACTGGATTAATACTGGGCATTTGCACCAGCTGTACAGTATACCTGACTACCTAGAATGCCTCGCCCATCCTTCCTAGAAGACTCATAGATCAATATTCTAATTGCATGGTATACAGCTCTTCAAAGAAGAGCATAAAACAGCAAATAGACCTCTATTCATTTTCCTGTGTTTTCATTTTTAGCACATGCATTTCTGGGCAGCTCTGACTAATAATAGCTTACATTTCTTTAGGGTTCTATTTCCTCCACAACACTTATTGCTTCTTTTGAATCTTCCATAAGCAGATGTTTCCAAGAATGCACACAAAAAAACCCCCTCCCAAACCCGCTGCAACTTTTAAGCTTATTTTCCATATATTTATAGCTTTTACTTTACAAAGTCCCCTCCCTTGAAGAACATTCCATAATTTCTCCTTCACTAAGCTTTTTACCAAACTGCAAAAAGTCACACCCATCATCACTTCCTCCAGTAGATGCCAAAGAGAAAACACAATCTTTTCCCCTCTCTCATATTCTAACTTAACTGTTTATTTGTGCTCTTCCACTTAACACTTCCCATGTGCACCTTATTCCTTTCAGAAAGCACAGGTCTGGCTCTCAAGTTCTGACTTTTTCTTTTGCCCTACTAGGAGGGAGTTTCTTTTAATTTGAAAGCGTTGTTAAAATCTTGCTACCATTTCCACATTATAACACAAGCCCATGAGCTCAGTGGTGCCATCAGGGTAGGATAAGGCAATTCTTCAAGTAAACTGGTTCCAAGCTGTTGAGGGCTTTATATATTAATAGGAAACCTTAAATTTGGCTTGGTAACAAATTGGCAGCTAGCTCAGACCTTTGAGAAGGTGTAATATGCTAATAGGATCTCACTCCAGTCAGTAATCATCAGGGCCACCCCAAGACATTTTGGCGGCTGAGGCAGACCCCAAAATGATGCTCCTCTCCTTGCCAGGGAATAAGGTGTGAGGGAAGATCTACATCAGGAACAAGGGGCAGGGGGGGAGGGGTGAGAGAGAGAGAGAGAGAGAGAGAGAGAGGCGTAGCAAGGGGGGTGAGCCGCCCCGGGTTCCATAATGGAGGGGGTGACAAATTATCAAGGAACAAAATTGTTTGAATTTTTTTTTTTTGAAAATGCCTGCTCCGAAGGTCTTATCTTACTATACTAGGGATTATATAGCTATATATGAAATTTCACGCCTATCGGTTAATATCTTGACCCTCCTCCACCAAAATAGCTGTTCACTTGGCTGTTTTCCTATGTCATGAAGGCTGGAATTTCATTTCAGAGGACACTTACTGTTCCCAACCCTAACCCTGTGGAAAGCCATCTAATTAGAGTTTAGTTTGATTTTGAGATATTTTTAGGAGGTAATTTAATTATTGTTTGATTTTATACCAATGTTATGTATCTGATGTTAGGCACCCTGAGCCCGACTTCGGCTGGGGAGGGTGGGATATAAATAAAAGTTATTATTATTATTATTATTACTTGTTATTATTCCTTTGTAAGAAAATATGAAATAACGTAAAACCATTTTTGCAGGGGGGAATCAATGGGGGGGGGGTTGACAAGAAATTTTTCGCACCAGGTACCACGTGACTTTCCCATGCCTCGGGGGGGGGGTGACAATTTTTTATTTATTTTTTGCCCCTGGGTACCAATTTACCTTGCTACGCCCCTGAAGAGAGAGACTGACATCAGGATCTACTGCTCTGGAGAATCCTGCCGCCTGAAGCAGCCGCCTCACCTTGTCTCAAGGGTGTGCTGGCCTTTGCAATCATCCTGCAGCATTCTGCACTAACTGCAGTTTCCAGACCAGCCACAAGAAATGTCCCATATAGATTGCATTGCAGTAATCCAACCCTGAAGTTAACAGTGCCTGGATTACTGTGGTCTAGCTAGGCTGGCCCAGGAATGGTCACAGTTGTTGCAACAGCTGAAGCTGATAAAAAATGCATTTGTGTGATTAATATCACATCTAGTTTGGCTCTTGGGCCATTAACAAGGTTTCTGTAGAGAATCAAGAAAAGGACAGAATCCTGAAAAGAACTTTACAGACCCGGACTGTGGACCCTGCTCAGCTGGTACACTTCAGAACCACACTCTCAGCATCTGTTGTGGTGATGGTGAATAAGAACAGAAAGCCAGCGACTTTCTCTTCTTGGCGGCACAGAAATAGGGATGGGGAAAGAAATCCAGTTCCATTTTCATTTAAAGGTGAGCCAAACCAATGCGCAAACTAATTCACACTTCCCAAACCAATACGCAAGCATTTGCAAAAATGTGTTTTTTAGGCAAAACTGCACTTAGACACATGTATATTGGGAGAAATTTGCACTAAAATGCTGAATAAATTACAAACTGATGTGGAAAACTGAATTTAATATTGGGAAAAATGAGAAACCGAGAGCAGTCAGAAGTGACAGAGTCACCCACTGGTATCAGCAACTGAGGATAGGTGAAGAAGGGAGTGTGTTCATTCTTCGGCACTGAGGATCAAGTTGGAAATATCATAAACTGGTGAGCTATGTTATGTATTCTGAGCTAAAAAAAAAAAGAAATTAAAATTCATCAACATGATAACCCAAGTTTTGTGCCAAGAAAAAGCAAATAACCTGTAAAGACTCTTGAAATTAGCATAATTTTTCTCATTTGTGTTACATCTTCTACCATTTTGCATAATGTATTGTGTATAATGTATTTATAAAGAACTGGGAAATACAAGAGGCTATGCAGCACAGTGAAGAGTCATCCTTGATCCCTAGAAATCTTGTTCAGCCCTCTCGATGGCTTCACTAGACAGTGGTCATAATGCAGGCCTGCCCAAGCCAGCCTGTCTCCTTAAGATTGCTAAGGCTCTCTAGCCCGCCACCACTTACAAGCAGAGAACTTGTGTATCCTTTCAACAGACTAAATACAGAATGGGTTCCATCAATCAGGGAAGGGGAAAATATACCATCTCCCAACTGGGGGATTCTCCAGCTGATATGACTGGTGATCCTGTTGAAGCCCTAGATGACCTCTGGGACATCTTGAATGGCTCAGGCTGTTGACACAATCACCCCTGAGAACCCTCTCCCACTTTGTGGAGCTTGCTTGCCTCCCCTTTGGCCTCTTGTCTTTTGAAGTCTTATTAAAACTATTAAAATGGACTGTTAGGGTCCTTGTATGCAATTCTGCCAGAATCAAAGGGTTATTTCCCCCTTCGCAAGCTTAGTCTTTCTGATGCATGTGCATATAATTGGGATTTGTCAGAGAAAAGCAAGCTACTTTGGGTTCTGGTGAGAGACAGGCTTGGTGCTCTCTGTACTTCCCCTCATAAATATTTACCTTGCACCCCCAGGTTTCACTTCTGCATGGGGTTAAAGGGAACATAAGTGAAGTGTAGGGGCTGTCTACCAGAGAGCCCCTTGCTTGACTGGCCTACCCAGACTCACAGTCATGGCAGGAGTGAAGCAAGAATTCCCCTTACATTATATTGCCTGCATACTTAACTTTAATTGATATTTCTGCATCTATAAGGACTAGAGACGTCTAAATAAATACAGAATTCTTAGGAAGATGACTTTTGTTAACAATGCTGAATTATGTGGCTACCAAACGACAACAACCCGTACAAAACAGGCAGAACAGCAGAGAATTCTTCCTAGAGGTGGTGTCCTGAGCACACCCAGCCCAAGTGGCTGGTAGTTTTCTTTATTGACAAAGCATGAAATTACAGGAGCTCTAAACACACGCAAACATGTTTCTGGTGGCTAGACAACTCTTACACAGAAGTTATTGCTGTACTTGCCTCTTCAGCCAGCCCCCGCTGGTCCTGGGCGGTGGTGGTGGAGGGGATTCTGCCGGCCCCCTCCCTTCAAGCGCCATCTCTCCCTCAGCTCCTGGCACATCCTGTCCTTCCTCCAGCTTCAGCTTCTGTCCTGCGTTCTGTACCTCCTTCCCTGTCTCCGACTGCTGAGATCCATTCTCCAGCTCTGGCTCCTGCTTCATGGGAGGCACAAAACCCCATAAAGTGCCACTCCATTCCCTTAGATCAACCTCTGGCTCCAGTCAGCAGTGGAGGAAGCCACTTAGGCACCTGGGGTGGGGCACTCTGCCCATAGGGGCGGGGCGCACCACGGGGCCTCCGGAGTCTGCCTGCTTCTTCCCACTCAGCCACCCTTCAGGTGAAACTCGAAAAATTAGAATATAATGGAAAGGTTCATTTCTTTCAGTAATTCAACTTAAAAGGTGAAACTAATATATGAGATAGATTCATGACATGCAAAGCGAGATATGTCAAGCCTTTATTTGTTACAATTGTGATGATTATGGCGTACAGCTGATGAGAACCCCAAATTAACAATCTCAACTTTGGGGTTTTCATCAGCTAAAAGCCAAAATCATCACAATTATAACAAATAAAGGCTTGACATATCTCACTTTGCATGTCATGAGTCTATCTCATATATTAAACTCCAGTAGCTAATGAAAACAATTGCTTACATAAATGAACTTTTCCACGATATTCTAATTTTTCGAGTTTCACCTGTACAGCTGGGGGGTGGGGAGGCAGGGGGCGGACCATTTGGGCAGGGTGGAGCCTGTGCATGCCCAAGCCACCACGTCTCCCCCAGGAGAGACGCATGACTCAGGCGTGCTGCAGGCCCCGCGGTGAATGCCACCCGGCATTTTGTCACCCCCCTAAGTGGTGACACTTGGGGTGGCCCACACCTACTGCACCCCCTTCCTCCGTCCCTTGCTCCAAAACCTCTTCCACTCACTCCTCAGAGCCCTGCCAGTCCGTGAAAGATGGAAATACCATGAGACCTCAAATCTTCATGCCTGTGGTTGATTCCAGACAACCAGTTTAATGAGCATTCATTCTGATTTGTTTGCAGGGAGGTTAGATGACATTGTGTCAAAGTGCATTTTCCCATCACTTTCCCTGTTACAAAGAGTGCTATCTATGGGGGAAGAGAGGGTTTTTTAAAACAAGCAGATTTAATTGTGTGGCCTGAATTTGCTGGGATGTGATTGAATCCCATCCCCAAATAGTGACAGTCTGGAAATGCCCTAGGTGCCATTAAAAGAAGAAAGAAAGAGCAGGGAGATAACATTTTCATCATTGTCTTTAATGGTTTAAATGGAAATGAAAATTCAAAGTGCTGGTTTTGACCTATAAAGCTCAGGACCCCAATACCTCTCCCCATATGAATCAAACTGGACCCTGCAGTCATCATATGAGGCCCTTCTCTGTGTACCCCTTCTATGGGAGATCTGGAGGATTGCAACAGAAGAACATGCCTTTTTCAGTGGTGGCTCCCTGCTTGTGGAATGCTTTCCCCAGGAAGGCTGACCTGGTGCCATCATTACATATCTTTAGGCTCCAGCGAAAAACATTTGTTTTCCACCAGGCCTTTGGCTTTTAATTACCTGTGGCCTCCTACAGTAGGTGGGATCTTCTAGTCCTGCCTTTAAAAATATAAACGAGTTTTAGGTTTCCCCCACCCTGTTTTGTTTTGTGCTGGTTTTAATGTGTTATTTATTGATTGTTTTAAGTTACTTTTTTTAAAGGGGGCACTTATAAGTTTACTAAAATAATAATAATAATAATAATAATAATAATAATAATAAATAAATAAATAAATAAATAAATAAATAAATAAATAATTGCTACACGTAATGTTAGTAAAGAAACATTAGGCAGCAAAAGCAAGGGCAATGTTAGCTATACAGTGTATTGGCTGTATGTTCATCCTGTCAGTCACAAGGGATGGCTGGAGTTCTGTCAGTGCCTTCTGTTTTTTTTTTTTTAAACATATTTATTGATTTTCCAACATATATTTCCAATTACCAAACAAATTACAATGCCAAATTAATTATACAATTCCAATTATAACAATTCCAATTATGCCAAATTTTTAACTTGTGAATTCCCCATGTCTCGGACTCCGGAGCGCTTTCTTATGATCTTTTCCAGTTGCTTCATAAAGTCAATATTTTCACAGCCTCTGATAAATGCCAGCAAGCAGACACTCTTATAGTAAATAATGTCTCTGTGTGGAAAAAGCCATCCTCTCCCAATATCGCATTTCGGCTGACGCCATCTTGAAAGTCTCTCATAAATCAAACTTGTAAATCAAACTGCGACACACCAATTTCTTCCCCTGTGAGCCGTCCCCACTCCTTTCCGGGAGGGCCAGACCCTCGTAAATTCCACTATCAATCGTCCATCAAATCCGGCTTCTCCCTTTGAAGTGGTGTACAGCTCCACAGGCTATCATCAGCACTCGGCAGTTAATTCTAGCTGCGTCACAGCCAGCCGAGGATCCTCCATTTCTGTTGAGTCAAGTCCAGATCAAGTTTCACCTCCACACAGTTTATTTTTGTAATTTCCATTCTAATTTCCATTCTGTCTTTAAAGTCCACTTGCCATTTGCCTGTGAAAGTGGATTTTCTAGGGGGAGGTTTCGCCCGTGTTAAGTAGATATTGAGGCAAAACAAACGGAGATTCCAGAGCTTACCCCCCCTTCTTTTCCCTCCTTCACATACCAATGTAAAGTCCGCGTCTTCTTCCAATCTTCATTCTTAATCACTCAGGGCTGCAGTTAGCAACATTCTTCCCACTCCTTTGTCCGAGACATGCCCAAAATCTTTAAACAAATTTATATATCCAATTAAAGGGAGCGTGCACGAACGGGGCCGGCTCCAGGAGCTGCATCTAAAAACGAGCCCTATGTGCCCAGACTCCCCCACCGGTCCCGAAGGACCCAAAGCGGGTTAAGGAGTACCGCGGGCAAAGGCAGCCCTCCCCGTCGTCCCGGGGAGGTGGGAGGCTGCTTACTCCCATCGCAGCCGCCAAATTAACTCGTGATAGATAGCAAAGATGTTAAAGTCCGCCATCCTCCCGCTGTGCACGCCGGGAACTCCCTGTCAGTGCCTTCTGTTACAAGCAGAAGAGATGGCATTCTCCAGTGTTTATCTGCCGAATGTTTCAAATTGCAAAGAACTGAAACTTGATCGCAAAGTTGTCAGCACTCAGGCAAATGACTTCATGAGCATTTTTAAAAATAACGGTGTGCAAGGGCATCAGATGAGTGTGCACTGCAGCCTTTTGAGGGAAAGTGGTTTTGAGATGACTGAGATGCTCAGCCCTGGAAAGTACCGTGGCTCCTGAACTTGCACAGTAGGAGCTAATAATAAACACTCAGCACTCGCCCTTTCACTGGCGCGAGGGCTAGCTGGTGTTCACTGTTGCTCCCCTTATTGAGATGGTTGACCTCTACAAATTCATCAGTTTGCCCTCTAGGTTGGATGAGTGAAGAAAGAGAAAGACAGTAGAAGTACAAGCCACAACCGTTTTACGCTTGTCTGATACGTGTGCAACTGTGCACATTTGCATTGCCGCAACCCAGAAGTGGCCAAAAAATGGGGCAGGGTAGGAGCAGGCTTAAACATGCTATGCCAATGCACACTGGGGGCGGGGTCAGAAACATAACCACTGTGCAAAACAGCTGTTGCCTGTACACCAAAAAGTAAAGACAATGGTTGCCTCCAGATGACATGAATATTGTGCAATCAGCCTGAATTCTACACATACAATCTACATGGGGGGGATCAGACGGTGTCATCAATTGGTTGTTACCCCACTCTTTCCTCTCAGGTATGTATGTGTGTGCGTGTGTGTGTACGCGCACACACACACACACTGTGCAAGAGCACTGTGGTGTAACTTTTTTGTGTTGGTGTAGGGATGATCTGTGACATTGTGGGGGGTTGTGCTTTAATACCACATTTCTGCTACCATACCTTTCAATTGGCAAAAATATCGGAGTGCTTCTTGGCACAATCACGAAACCACTGGTCTGCTTTACAGCAACCAGTGGCAAACCTACATTTTTGGGGCCCTGAAGCTTGAACTATTATGGGGGCCCCTTCACAACCAGCAGCGAGGTTTGGGTAATCACTGTTATCTTATTCAATGCTATGTTTGAAACTTACACATTACACTGATGATCTAAACCAGAGGTGGTTAACTTGTGACCTTCCAGATGTTGTTGGCCTCCAATTCCTATCAGCTGGAGCCATTATGGCAAATAGTTAGGGACATTGGCAGCCACAGCTTAGCTACCCCTGATCTAAACTCAAAGCTTGATTGCAAACTAAGGAAAACTATTACCGGTAAGGCTGCAGTCATAGTGGAGGGGAAAGTCAGTCTATTGCAGGGGGCCTTCAAAGCTCAGAGGCGTTCTCATTATGTGACCCGGGGTTGTATGTCCCAGGGGTGAGACAGAATATAAATAGCCTGAAAACCCAAAAAATGCTTTTGGCATACCCCAAAGCAATGCTGAATGGAATTTTGGCCATTTGATTTTGTGTTGTTTATCTGCTGAGTCTTTCTCATTCGTTGTTGGGGGGTGGGAATCCTGCATGTTAGCAAAGGAGAACTTCAAAGAGCATTTCCAGATTGCTGGTGTATTTTGCAAATGTAAGTCATCATGACACCCCTAAGCAACATTATGATCCTGATCAAGACTGGATTACCATTACCAGCACTATGCATCGAGCCAACACCTCCTGCTGAAGAAAATAGGGGTTTTCTCTCGCCCACCACCCTGCAAATTGCTGGCATGGAGGGGTGGAGTCAGGACAAAAAGGTTGAAGTTCCCTTGTGACTCATGCTAAGGGGGTCTCCGTCTGGATCGGCTTTTGTGTGGTGGAGAAGCTATTTTGCCTAGTTTGGCCCAAAGGTCCTTCAAATCTTATTTAAAGAGGAACTTGGCTGCTGGTTGGCTAAACTAAATACTTTGCCTAACTCTAACCCTTTGCTGGTAGTTGGAGGTAATCTGTTAACAAGAGCTGTTAATGAATGGAGATGTGTTTCTGAACAGGCAATATACCTGCAGAGCTATGTCTGTGTGAAGAGCTCTGCCTGATTTGTTTCAGCTGGAGCTGGCTAAAACTGAGGCATCTCTGGGGTGCAGCTGTTGCTTTTGGGAGTCAAATGCAGGTTAAGTGATTGCACCATCCGCCTTTAGGAATCTTTCTCCCAGAGTGCTCTGCTTGTATATTTGTATTTGTATTATTATTAATTAAATTTGTATACTGTCCTATACTCATAGATCTCGGGGCTGTTCACAACATAAAATCACAATATAAAAAAACACAAAATAAGAACAAAAACAAACCAATCACACCCCTCCCCTTCCATAACACATTCAAAAGGGCCAGGTTAAAGAGGAACGTTTTTGCCTTGTGCCTAAAGGTGTATAATGAAAGTGTCAGCTGAACCACCCTGGGGAGATAATCTCACAAGTAGGGAGTCACTGTGAAGGAAAAAGCCTGTTCCCATGTTGCCATCCTCCAGACTTCTCATGGAGGAGGCACATGAAGAAGAGGCTCAGAGTTTGGGTAGGTTCATATGGAGAGAGACAGTCCTTGAAGTATTGAGATCCTGAGCAAGTATTACGAAGACACTGTAAATCTGTAGAGCTCTCACAGTCAAAGAAACAAATCCTTTGTCATGTTTCCACTGGACTTCCCCCTGCTATGGGAAGCAGGGAGCAATTTAATGGCATTTTCATTGCAAGCAGATTGAAGCTCTTTGTTGTTAAAAAGAACCTATTGGTTAAACGAAATTTGCTTCCTAAGCCTTGCTGATGGAAGAATAAATGAGCCTTTCATTTGCTAACACTTTCAGTGCATTTTCGCTGATGCATCACAGTTCATGAATTCTTTGTCCGTGCACATGTTGGCTAGATGCCAAGCTTATGAAAACAGTTGTAGCAGCAACTTCAATCTGCAATTTGCCATCTGAGTGACGCAGACTTATTTTAGTCTCTTCAAACCTATCTTTCCTTATGAGCTCATATCTGTGGCTCCTGACAGATCTGAAAGTGGCCATCTGCTAGCAGCACAACTATGCTAGGAAAAAATGATTTTAAAGTCAAAGTGGCAAAAAAACACACACCTGAAATTCCATTTGCAGCCATAAAAAAACAAAATATTTTGGAGGAGCTGGTCAAGGTGAAAAATTGAAACCAATGTTACAGAACAGGTGGATTCTGTGCCCACATTAATTCAGAATCGAAGACTTCAGCAAAATTATTTTTTAAAGGTGATAAATGCAGTTGTTTCTATTCATGTATTGTTTTGAGATTCCATACAAGTATTTTTCCTCTTTTGAGTCATCAAGGAAGCATGGCCTATAGATGTAGACTGTTCTGCTGCTGAATCATGGGCATAGCCAGGATTTTTTTTGGGGGGGGGTCATTTGTGGAGGGGTAGAACCTCAGTTTGCTATGTATTTTAATGTATTTTTACTGCCCCCCCCCTCTTGGCTATGCCCATGTGCTGGGTCAATGAACTTGGATGGCATTAAGAGGATTGGATGAATTCATGGAGGATAAGGCTATGGCTACTGGCAGCAATGGCTATGCTCTGCCTCCTCACTTGGAGCATCTAAAGTTGCAAGCCTATGTGCACTTAATAATATCTTACCGTGAAACTGACTGTATGATTTCAGTAGGAAATGCTTATAGTTGCGTGGTAAGAGAGTCAAACCAGAAGGTGTTAGCAGTTTTTATTTGGCAAAAGATTCAAAGATGGTCAAAGTTAGCTTGAATCAAAAGAAAAAACGGTCCTCCTCATTCTGGTTCTTACTGCTCTTTCAAGTGGTCTCAGCTCTTTTACAGTTTATAGAGCAGAAACCTATACCACTAAGGCTGTAATCACATATGCTTACCTAGGAGTAGAATTTGGGGAAGAAATTCAGTTCAATTCATGCACAAATGCAAACACAGCCATCCTTTGAAATTCACACTTCTCCAAATTTTGCAATGCAGTTCTCCTGCCAGATAATGTATACATAAATGCATATACTAGGCTAAAGTGTGCATGTAAATGCATATGTTAGAGAAAATAACACGTTGAAAAGCATTATATTGGGGGGTGACTTTTTAAAAAGTGTACATTATGCAAAATTGCATAAAACTGTGTATATTGGAATAAATTTGCTAGTGAATTTTCATGAGTAGTTTATTTTTTTAAAAACGCAGTGATGTGAAAATACGGACAACTGATCTGAAGATTCAAAAAATGAGAAGCCAAGAGAATCCAAAGTTGACAGGTTTGGGTGTGAACTCAATTGAACTCTACAGGGATTACTTCTGGGTAGGTATGCATGGAATGTGGTTAATAAACCATTTAAGAATAAATGGATAAATATTATCATAATGCTACTCACTTTAAAGCTTTAGGACAAGCACTATCTATCACAGCATCTAAGACAAAGATGAGTATGTTTCATTCTGTGAGCTTTTTGTTGGTCAAAACGGTTTCTTTTTACAAAGAAGAAGAATTCCAGTGAAGCCTTTTGCAGTATTCTCTGTACTGCAAGACAGAGTTGCTTAGTAAAACATGCCAATTTAATCATGGAAATTCAGGGCTGCTTATTTGGTGATGATATTGCCTGTTTGTATAATACTATTAATCTCATTCTTTTCAAGTAATAGAAAGATTATAACCTTTAGAAAGCACAGGCTGTTCAAAGTGCATGCAGGAACCACTTACCTACTTAAGACTCCATCTAGTGTTGCTTTAAAATAATTCACAGAAAGGATGAAGGAAAGGAAGCTTGAAAGCTCTAGTGGGCTGGAGTGGAGCATTACAGCTATTCACTGGCTCTCTCTGACGTAGGGAGAAACTTTCCATCAACACAACTGCAGTATATTATATTAAATATCCATAGCAACACTTTAAAATAGAACTCTATAAAACTGTACCTTTATCCATTCCACATTATAGAGGTCACATAAATATTTTGCCTTCAATGCATCAGGGTGCAGTATGATGTATCTTCGTCAAATTACAATGGAAGCAGCAGATAGTGGAGGAAGTATTTATCAAAAGAGATGTCCCCATTCAAAGACAATAGTAGCTGTTGTTATAGTATAATCCAGGAATTCCCATATACTGTGGAGGGGGCACTTGAGGAGTGCAAGATGCAGGGCATAATGTTCTAGGAGAAAGGTGATCTTGTGGCTGTTGGAATCAGAGACACTTATCTCAAATAAGCTGAGGTTTAGCACTACTTGAAGTCATCCAAATTTCTATACTAATCATGGAAGAGCCAAAGAAGCAAGGACTGAGATGCTACTCTTCCCTTGCTCCTGACTGACTGTGAGAGGGCATCTAAGATGCCTTCTTCTGGTTATGGACTAGTTTTCTGTGGGAGATCTAAAGCAAGTTTAGAAGGAAACCAATTAGTTTTTAAAATCACAAACACAATCATGATATAATGGAGTTATAATAAGGCTACAATATTCAAAAGGTTATTGGATATACCTCCCTCACATCCTTAGTCCCAGTTCTCTTCCTCTAGTTCAAAGAAACATGGACATGAAGGACACCAGGGGGTTAGGTTAGCAGACTTAGTGGCATCGGACCCTGTGTTCTCCCTAGATCCCTGATCAGCTCAGATAACAAGGGAGAGAGCTTGGACTGACTCAGGAGTTAACTCACATGCTACATGCCACTTTATTACAGTGATCCATTAGATCCCGAGGGTAAAGCAAAGCTCATCAGATAAAATTTTACTCAAGTGCAGGGCCACTTGCTTCATACAAAATTTATTTATTTAGATACCAACTTTTTTTTGCCAAATCATTTTTATTAAACTTTTCAATACAACAGCCTATTTAGATACCAACTTTCAAGACTACACAGCTATCCCAATGTCTTTCACATTATTGGGTGGATGGGGCAATATGAAATCACCATTGCACAATAAAACCAATACCATAAGCCAAGGGAAGACTGCACAGTGCAGGTATAGCAGCATAAGAATCTGACGCTCCAAACACTGTGTGCACACCATGCAGATCTACCTGGCACCTCACTGCTCTCCTTCTCAGATAAGTGGCACTACTCCAGGCTGTCCCACCCTGCCAACCACTACTGCACAGCTGGAATCCTGTTTGGGAGAATGCCCTCTTGTGTGATGACATATATTGCACCCTAGGCAAATCCAGCACCACTAAGAGGGTGTGTCACCACCCCCAATCACAAACTCTGGGCAGGTTACCTGTGGGAACATGTAGACTATCAAATTTCTAGGTCCTAAGCTGTGTAGGGCTTTATATGAATAAATGAATGAATGTTTATTATTACGGCAAACAGCTAGCATACTAGGCTTTATATGTTAATATAAGCACCTTGACCTTAGCCTGGTAGCGTATAACTGGCAATTGCAGCTCCTTCAGTGCCAATGTTACATCTTTTTTGTGAGCTGCCCCACTGAGCAGCCTTGCTGCTGCATTCTGCACTGGCTGAAGCTTCCAAACCAAACCGAACAGCATCTCCACAGAGTGTGTGGCAATAATCCAGCTACAGAAACTTAAAAGTTTGGTTATTAATGCTAATATTTAATCTATTCATCAGTGCTCTTTCTTTAGAATTATCTGCGAAAGAGTGATAATGCAAAAGTTGTCCCCATGAAAATAAAGCAGACATAATTAATAAAATAGCCGAAGCATACATCAGGTATTACAATAAAAATAGAACTTTATATGGTGGTAATGTAACATACAGTACCTATGACTCATTTCTAACTATAGATCAATTTTCAATACAGGAGGGGAGGCAGGCAATTTGAAGCAAGCAAGCATTGGCATGTTTTCCTAGCCTTTAAAAATGTTAATCTAAGATTTCAGTGCTTGTTCCTCTTCTGTGGCAACCAACACCCTGACTTTAGGCACTGCATGGGGTAACATTGCTAATTCCCATGCACCCAACACAGGGAATTTTTAGGCACGCATTAAAACTCTCTAGCTGGGAATCAAAACCACATCATATCTCACTCCAGAGGTATCATTTCTAACCACTGCCATTCAGATGGCACTTAAGTCATGCATCCTTAGTTATATTTGCCAAATGCTAGGCTATGAGACTTTGCCCTTGAAGGTTAGCATGATAGGTTCAGCAGTAACAAGCTCTAAATGTGCATTTGTTTCTTTTCCTCAGTATATAGCAGCTCCTTTGTTGGTTTCAACAGATAGGTAGAATGATATAAATTATTTAACTAGCACATGAAGAGTTGTGTGAAAGAACTTGCAGGTTCTTATATCAGTCTAAGTGTTATAAATGTCATCTTTCCTTTCTTTGAACATTTATTTCTCTAAAAAACAAATGGATGGTTCTTCTTTTGCTTTAATCACAGTCTTGTACCAAGAATTGCCTGCTCTATTGTTTCAAACTCCAAAGGGATCCACAGATTTAATGCTGCTGCTGACCATATGTCCATGGACTTCATAGGGTCTCAACCTCCAATTTCAATTATTAACCTCTAGAGTTCTTGATGTTTAGGAATATGATACACACTAAGACCACAATCCTCAACACACTTACTAGGAAGTAACCAGCAGTGCTTCATATTTGTATAGCACTTTCAAATGTTCAAAGCTCTTCCCAGACATTATATAGGATTCATCTGCACTTACCTTTTGTCCCATGTTTTCTCGACACAGGTATGTGCTTTAAAGCGCCAAGTTCAAATGCTTTTCTTTTTTCTCTCCTCACCCATGGTGCCATCCCTATGAAAACACACTCTTTAATGCTGAATTGGAAGAAATGGCAATTCAGGTTTTCTGCAAATGACATTTGCTCTGATTCAGTAGCAAAGAGCAGGCTTTCGCAGGAAAAGTGCCGAGGGGGGGGGGGAGGCCTCAGACAGGGTGCTTTAAAGCACGGAACTGTTCCTAGAAATGATGTGGAAAAGGAAGTCTGGATAAGCCCCTAATTATGATCCTCACAACTCTTTTGTAAAGTAAGCCAGCGTGTTTTCTCTGAGGTAAGCTGATGTGAAAGAGGTAGGCTTGCCTAAGGATACCTTGCAGCAGACAGGAGATTCAAACCAGGGACTCCTTGATTCATACTTCAGTCGCTTAGCCCCCTACACTACCAGGGAGGTTTACCTGGTGCCAACATCTTTTTGCAGGGGCAGACTTTGGTCTTTCAAATTTCAGCAGCACCCTGCATGAGGCCAAAATTAAACTCCTCTTGTCTTCTATTCTGCTCAATTCACTGTCATTTGTTGCAACACCCCGTGGCAGCCCCTAGGCTCAGCGCCCAGTGCGGTGGAACTGGTTGTGCTGCCCTAAATCCGCCTCTGCTTTTTGGCTCCGATGGAAGACCTTTTTATTTTTCCAGGCCTGTATGTCTGTCTGTGTTTTAATGGTTTGTCTTCTCTGATGTTTAGCTGTTCCTGCTGCACTGATTTCCTGTTTTATTATATTGAATTTTGTATAGACTGCTGGTGTTGTTTGTAAAACGTTTAAAACTTTCTGTAAACTGCTTTACAAAGAAACATTGATAAAGCAGTTGGCGGCATGCCCACCCCAAAACGTAGGCACAAACAGTATTAAAAGTGGGATCATATAATATAACTGCTCTGATACTATCATGAGCACCTGAAGGTGTCCTGTTACTATTTTGTAGAAGAGTTTCAAGAGCATACTGGAACTTCAGGTTTGCGCTAAACATTTAAAAAAGAATCAGACTTTTTGCAACACATTGAAAAATGTGGGATGAACAAATGATTATAAGATGTATAAACAAACACCTTGCAAGTGATTAATGTAAGGTGAATGCTCATAGTCATAAAGTTGCCAAGCAAACAAATCAAGATGAATCCTCAATGAACAGGTCATCTGAAGAAGCCCTTGAAAGAGGGGAGCATATAATAATTCTGCAGGCCAGGATATACAAATGGTAGCCATGTCAACAGGCTGACCAGGGATGGGAGAGGAGGGCAGGGTGGAAAACATCAACAGTGTTAGTTTTGAAGGTGTCTGCTTTTCACCTCATAGTACTGACCCCAATTTTTACTTGTACTCAACACGTTTAGGTGTGTTTTACATATCTAATTTTCATATGAGAATAAGTAATGTACAAGGGAAAGGTCTTCTAAAGGGCATGCATGAGATAGAGAACACATTTTCTAGCTATTCCAGACACCTGTTGTGAGAGGCAAATCCATGCCAGGCTTCCCGTATATTGACAAGGAGGAAAGAGAAGGTTTGGCCCCCTGATGAAGCTTGATTTGTGAAAACTGTTGTCAAATAATACTCTTCCTGGAACTGATTCAAAGCATGACCAAATACTCTGTATAACATGTGCTTGAAACATTAGGACATGAGCTCAGATACCTTGCATAGCTAAACCCTGACATAATGGGGGACTTATGCTAGTGGGTGGGGGGTGCATACGTGTATACTGTATACAAGTACAGCCGTACCTTGGTTTTCAAACAGCTTAGGTCTCGAATGTTTTGGCTCCTAAATGCCGCAAACCCGGAAGTGAGTGTTCTGGTTTGTGAACTATTTTTGGAAGCCAAACATCCGACGGGGCTTTCGCGGCTTCCAATTGCAGCCAATCAGAAGCCATGCTTTGGTTTTCGAACGTTTTGGAAGTCAAACGGACTTCCGGAACAGATTCCATTCCACTTCCAATGTACGACTGTAGAGTCAAGGAAGCTATTACAGGTAAGAAGTCTTCCTTGGCAAAACTGATGTCTTGTCCAAACAAAAGACACAAGCTTTGGTGAAAGAAATGCAAGCAGCCAATAAGAGATGCAAACAAATAATTCAAGGAGCACAAGGCTGAAAACCTAAAGACCAACACAATAAACTCTTTAAATGCATTAGAAGCCAAAGATCAGGTATGGGGAAATCAGACACAGGTATTGAGAGTGAGGAACAGAGGGAAGCATGTGACAGTGAGGGAGTAAGAGACAGAGGAAGATGTGGGTAAAGTATTTTCCCATTTCCCTTTTCTTCCTTCCTCCACCAAGCCTTCCCCAACTTCAATTTTTTGCTGTCCCTGCTCATTTCCTAAATTTAAAAGATAGTTACATACCAGCAATAAGTATTACTTGTAACAGTTCCCTAGGAAGATATCGGTAGTTTTCACTATTGTGATATTATGTTTATTCCCACCCCACCATTCTTGACTGAGTGACTGATTGAGGACAATACCTGTCAGAAAGTGAAATATGGCATTTTGATCTTCATTTGTAATGCCTTTGTATACTTAGTGTTGCTGCATAAATAAACCACTTGATTCTTCAGAAAAACTATCAGGGGGGAGAAGAAAGATTTGATGCTCTATTTATAGAACAAAACTGGGATGACAGATTGGATTCCAGCATTCAGCTTAATCTGTAAATTTTTAACAACCAGGATAAAAAAATGTTCAGACTGAAAGCAACATGATTGCATTTGACATACACAATACAAAAAATACTGTATGCTACTTATTTGAAACTCATACTCAGATGCTGGCAAGATCTAAGTATTCCATTTCACAAGAATAAACATTGGCCACCTAAAATGTTATTACACATACAACCTCTAAACTCTGTATGAATAGAAAAGGCATGATCACTTGACAGGTGACTTTGAAAGAAATTGAAAGAATCACTGACTAATTTTGGATTATAATCTTAAATTATAAAGCGTACCATCCTAGACGTGCTTATTGTGAGAGTAAGCGGACGTGTACTTCCATGTAAACGTACACTGCGTTGCTGTTAAAGCATGATTCTCAAAAGTTCTTCTTAGGCTGTAATACCAAACACACTTAAGACTAAGGAACATGCCCTGTTGATTTACTTTAAAATAAAAAATCTCTGATTACACTACTCAACACTTCTAGATGCACATGAAAAAAACAATGCAATTCCTATCACCAACTGAAAATTTTGGAGTTTCTGTAATGTAGAATCAAGCAGCTAGTCTATGACTGCCCCTTGATGGCAAGAATGGGAAGAGGAATAGCATCCCGTTACTTAAACTGCCATTCATATACTTGCATTTCTGTGTAATAACACTGTATTTAAAATATGCAAGTATAATCTATCCCTATACACAATTATTTATGAAAATGTAAAAGTTAATTAGTTTACAAGATCCACCTGTTTTATACATGCAAGTAATTTGGATGCTGATGTTCTTGTTGTACAACAGAAACCAACACAAATACCCGTGGCAAATGTAATCCAGATTATTTTTTTAAAATTGAAAATAGCCATTTTGCTGATCTAGACCCCCCCCCCCCGAAAACAGATTGTACAAATGTTGATTCCCTTGCTATTTCTCTGGGCTGCTGCAGTTTTATCTTCCTGACTGCTAGCTGATATCCATTAGAAAGTTCTGAATGGACTCAAATGTGAAATTGCTGTTCGTCTATCAAAGGTATAGAACATGTCTCTAGGATCTGCCTCCATACCAGAGATTACAATGAAAAGTGGTGATTGTGGGGATATTTTTTAAAATGAAAATGGGTAGTGAGGTGAAGCGGGGGGTGGGGGTGGAGAATCCCGGAAATCAGGCTTAGATTTTTCCCTCTGAGCATATCTGGATTTTGAGCAAGTACTGTGGACACCATCCCTTCTGGTAATTTCTCTCCTCCCTCCAACCAGATCAGTTCTTCATCCTAAGAGACATAGATAAATCACCTATGCACCCATTTCACTTATCCAAGGGATCAGCGTAAATGTCAAATCCAGTAGAGCCGGTATCTCTAAAAGCTCACAGAACGAATATCACTCTTCCAACTTTCTCCTTCAGCACTATGTACTTTTCAGGGAGAAAAAGGTAACCATCCATACCATCATGACCAAGGCGGCCAGTGAGGGAAGGAAGGGATTAAGACACTGTGGACACCAGGGGTCACAATGGCACTATTATGATGACCCTTGTATTAATTAGAGTAGGAATGGCAGATTTCAAGCCCAGGGGCTTCATGCAGTCCTCTAGGCTTTGGGACTTTCTCCAGGCCATATTCTCTTCTCAGTTGCACCTCACCAGCCCAGCTTTGCCGGGCCGGAATATGTCCTTGAACTCTGATAACGCTTCTTGTTTGCCGGGGTGGGAGACAGAGCTGCTGTTAGCATGTGTATAGTAACTAAGCTAAAATTCATGTTTATTGCTCTGCCCACTCTGGCCTTACTAAGTTCTGGTGTTTGTCCTCCAGAAGGTTGCTTAGAATGAAATACAGACTGAAGAGGGTTTCACACCTGTTACTGTTGTTGGCATCCGTCTGTCTGCAGAGACAGTAGAGTGCACCTCTGGGGCTGAAGTCATACTGCCATGTTAGTTAGGGGAGGGGTAGTACCTCTGGTGAGTGACACTTCCTGCTTCTTCTGGGGTAGTTTGTCCACCTTTGGTCCCCACTCCACCCAACTTTTAAATAATTAAAAGTCGATTCCTGTCCCACTGATATTCTGTTCTAGAATGACACAATCAGTGCAATTCCATGCATGTTCACAGGAGCATTCATTTGGCCTTACTCCCTAGTAAGCTTATTTAGAATTTAGGGACATTATGTGCAAATACGTGTAATAGCACTGCAGCACTGTTTTAAAGCCATGAAACACACCAGATGACATTGGGCCAGTCCGTATACCTCAGCCTCAAAGGGTTGTTGGGAGGATAAAACTGGGAAAGAACCATACAAGCTCCTGGATAAAAATGTTAAAAAAAAAAAAACAGTAAAAAATTTTTTAAAAAAAACAAACCTCTGTGTTGGGGACAGAATCTCTGAAGAGAAAAGTAACAGGGACTTTTTACCCTTTTCTGTCACCTATCATTTCTCTCAGTTCCTACAATTTTGGTCCCACAACTTCTACTCACTGAAATGTTAAAGGGATGGGGATTTCTTTCACCAAAGTATTATTTACTAATATTTTCCAAAAAGGGGAAAAAAGCTTATAACAGTTTATTTTTAGACATTTCTATATAACCATAAACAAATAAATTAGGGGCGCCACAGAACAGCCTATTTACGGTTCTTATTCACCATCATAATTACAGTTACATTAAAAAAAAAGTTTCATGTCCTGAGGATCCATCCGCATCCCTCCTTCGCGCAAAGCGGGGGCTGGGGAAAAAAAACCGTCCAGCCGCGGTAACCCAACCAGCATTTAGAGAATCCCTCTAAATCCGCGTAGAGAGCGCGGCGGGCAATTCCCTTAAGCGGGTGGAAGAGAGTGGGCACTGCAGCTTCCCTTGACGCTACGGAGTTTTCGTAGCAGCGTGGCCAACCCCTCCCTCCCACTCACCCAGCGCGGCGTTTTCCTATATAATAACATGCCGCCCACTAAAACAACATGGCGGCTTGGCTCTCTGGCCCCGGGCTGTAGGCGGCGCAGCGGTCTGCGGGGGTTTGTGGCGAAGAAGCCCTGGCGGGGGAAAACCTCCGCCTGTACCGCCTAACAACTCCCGTCTGCGGCTCCTCCCTCGCCAACTGAAGGGAAGTGGGGGGGGGGAGAGAGAAAGAAAACAACGAGCGGGGTGTCCGCGCCTCAGGCTGCCGCCACGTCTCGCGGGCCCCCGCTCCTTTTTTTCTTTTTCTTTTTTGTTTCTTCCGCGCCGGCTCCTCCAACCGCCGCCTCTGCTGATTCCGGGGGCGGCCTAGAGAGGTCGCCGTTGCTCTGAGAGCGGCTGGCACAGGAGCCGAGTGAGGAGAGACAGAGCCGAGAGAGGAAGCCGGCGGCTTGTAGGCGGGAGCGGGGCGGCGGCGGCGCGAAAGAGGGACGAGGGGCGTCATGTGAAGAAAAAGCGCCGCTTGCGGGCAGCGAGCAAATTCCTCCTGAGGCGGCGATACGGAGGGAAGCCGAGGGGGGAGACTGGGGAGATAGCCATAGCTTTGAAGCGGGCGAGGAGCGGGGCCTCATAGTCTTCGTCGTGGATGTGCCTCTGAGGTAAAAGAGGTTGCCTGAGGTAAAAAAAAAAAAAAAAAAAGCCGGCGAGGAGGAGGCGATCAGGACACATGGCGGCGGCGGCAGCAGCAGCAGCCCCGGGACTGGTTTGACAGAGAGGAGCGCTGCTGCTGCCTGCGAGGGAGAGAGGATGTCGCTGCAGCCTTCCGAGGCCAACTCGGAGCTCCTCTCGCCCGCCGCCGGCGACAAGCGGCTGTTGCTGGGCTGCAGCGAGGAGGAGGAGGAGAGAGTGGATTCCCCGGCGGAGGCGGCGGGATCAGAGCAGGACGAGAGGGCGGCGGCGGCGGCTGCGGAGGAGGAAGGAGGAGGAGGAGGAGGAGAGAAGAAACTGCCTCCCCAGCTGACTGAGCCCAGGGCAGCTTCTGGGGTATGTATGCATCGTATGTATGTACAGTATATAGCAGCTCCTGGTTGTTCCTAGCGGTCTGTTGCAGCAAAACAGGGGCTCCTTAATAAAAGCTGGCAGACTGATTGCGGCAAGGCTAGTAAAGCTTTCATGGACCACCACCGCCGCCTGAGATGCTCTCTTCAGGGATGCTGGAAAGCTTTTCCCATTCACAGATGCTTCGCTGCTGAGCTCACCAGGAGATGTTGGGATGAATGGCTCGGCTTCAACTCCTGTGAAAAAGCAGCTTAAGGCCAAATCTTTCCTGGTGGTAATGGAAAGCAAAGGGCATGAAATTCACGGGAGGTTTTGTTTCTTTTCCTTCCACCCTCTCAGGTATACACACAATATACATGTTGACTGGTTTCACTAATGTAACAGCATTCAGTGATTGGCATCAATGGTTTTTTTGGGGGGGGTGGAGGGAGGAGGTTCTTATAAACTTATCCATAGAGAAGTACGGTAGCTGGTATTTAACAGTCCTGCCATTTTTGGCTACATTGTCAGAACCATTAGCGTGCTGAATGGGACAGATTGCGTAGGCGTGGTTTCCAGGATTTCTCTGTTCCGGAATAAGATCCCAACACATCGTTTTTTGTTTTAAATCAAGGCCATTATAACATCGATGTATTGACAAATTTTTAGCATGAATTTAATTTAAATATCTGTAAGTCCAGTGAATATGTATCAAGGAAGATTTTGTCAAGACGGTTTGGGAGGAAAGGGGACTGCAGGGGATAATTGAGAGAAGCTAGTTGGGGGGGATACTTTATGGGGAGCAAGGATTTTGCTATACATACACATTAAATACAAATACACTGTGAATGAAAGCTTGAGATCATTAATCAGGTAGCAGGACAAATTAGGGGGAGCACCCAACACCCTTTGAAAGTAACTCCAGGGGGTTGTGTTTTGAACTAGTGTGTACTATTCCAATGGGGCACAATTATGGTATGTACTTGTATTTAGAATGCATTAATGCTTATAGCATTCTCACCATTTAACCTTAATTTCTCAGCTATAGTTTCTCTCATAGTTTGATAGCCTTGAGAGACTGGAGATTGCTTTTGGAGAATGCAATTATAAAGTAATCAGTTAAGCAACAAATGAATGCTTAGAATTGCCTAACTATAAACAAAATCATTGGTTGAATTTTTGGGGATTGATAAATCCAGGTTAAAAATATGCCTAAGAAGGGCCTAGAATGTCCCCCAAGATCTTGCATACATGAAATCACATCTAGCCACATTTCCATATACTTTATCCTGATTATACTGCATCACAAACAGTGAATGAGGCACCCCATATTTATTGGGGTAAGAAATACATGATCCACTGGATCTTAAATGCACACCTGTCAAAAAATGTTAACAGCAACAAAGAAGGGGGGCAAAAGGAAAGGTAAGTAGACACTTTTTAGAGAAGGAGAAGGTTATCTTTCTATTATGCATCACTCATTTGTGTTCAAAAAGCTACATGAATCTCCCTCACTTGAATGATAGAGTAGGAGAGAGTGCTCAGCAGCTAGAACTTTTTCAGAATGACTAAAACAAAACTTTTTAGAAGTGCAAAATGACACATGCATGAAGAAAAGTTGTTAACCAATGATGGGCACTGATATTTTGGCAGCCTCGTTCTGTGGAAGATTTATGATCCCAATAAAATCACTAGCTTTTGGAACAACATCCTGTATTTAAAGTGTCAGAATATTGTGGTTTATTGCTGAGAACTTTACTTCCTTCCAACAGATGCCCTACAAGGTGGAAAGGCATGTGGATCTTCACAGCAATTGAGTGACAGTGTGTATTTGCCAAATCTAACTGAGTACATTATGGTACTGCAGAAGAGTCTGTTCTAAATATCTTAATAGGCCAAAAGGCTCATCTGAGGAGAATTTGAAAAGCTATATTCCATGTATCCATGGCCCCTGTGCTGCAAGGCAGCAAATCTCATTCTGCTTCCTGCTTTCTGTTCTACTAGTGGAAAGTGCAATTTGCCATCTGGAGGAAAAAGCAGCAGGGGGTGAGAGTCACTCACCAGCCCTTCAGCTAATACTGAGCATCCTTTTTCTTCCTAGCAAATAATTCTAGAACATTCATAGTAAATGTAGACCAGGGTAGAAAATTATAATCAAGCACATTTGTGGGGATTTTGACTCAAGTCCTAATTGAGTGGTCCAAAGCAAACAAGATTGAGTGGGCCAAAGCAAACAAGATGAATTTTAACAAGGAGAAATGTAAAGTACTACACTTGGGCAAAAAAAAAATGAAAGGCACAAATACAGGATGGGTGACACCTGGCTTGAGAGCAGTACATGTGAAAAGGATCTAGGAGTCTTGGTAGACCACAAACTTGACATGAGTCAACAGTGTGATGCAGCAGCTAAAAAAGCCAATGCAATTCTGAGCTGCATCCATAACGTCTAGAGTATAACGTCTAGATCAAGGGAAGTAATAGTACCACTATATTCTGCTCTGGTCAGACCTCACCTGGAATACTGTGTCCAGTTCTGGGCACCACAGTTCAAGAAGGATACTGACAAGCTGGAACGTGTCCAGAAGAGGGCAACCAAAATGTTCAAAGGCCTGGAAACAATGCCTTATGAGGAACGGCTTAGGGAGCTGGGTATGTTTAGCCTGGAGAAGAGAAGGTTAAGGGGTGATATGATAGCCATGTTCAAATATATAAAAGGATGTCATACAGAGGAGGGTGAAAGGTTGTTTTCTGCTGCTCCAGAGAAGCGGACACGGAGCAATAGATTCAAACTGCAAGAAAGAAGATTCCACCTAAACATTAGGAAGAACTTCCTGACAGTGAGAGCTGTTCGGCAGTGGAATTTGCTACCAAGGAGTGTGGTGGATTCTCCTTTTTTGGATGTCTTTAAGCAGAGGCTTGACAGCCATCTGTCAGGAATGCTTTGATGGTGTTTCCTGCTTGGCAGGGGGTTGGATTGGATGGCCCTTGTGGTCTCTTCCAACTCTATGATTCTATGAGTGAAAGTCTTTTGTAAACTCAGATTGAAGTTAAGTGCCTAAAAATTAAGAACATAAGTGCCCTGCTCAGATCAGGCCAGTGGCATTTCTAATGCAGCATCTTGTTCTCACGGTGGCCAATTGGAAGTCAAATTAACTGCACCATCCCAAGAGGCCAATATTGAGGCTAGATTCTTAACATTTGAGGCCAACCGTAACTTTTTAAAGATGTTTTAAGCTAATGGTTTTCAGAATGTTTTCACTCTGTTTTTGTTTCATTTTTAAATTCTGGATGTGTTTGCCCTGGGATTCCTTCAGGAGGGCAGGAGGGATACAAATTCAATACATAAATAGTACTTGGGATCAGGGCCGTCTTTATCTGGGGGTACAAGGGGCGCCCGAGTGCTGAATTCTGGGGAGTGCCAGACACCCGCTGCTGAAGCCGCCAAAGCTCTTAACTACCGGTATCTACTTGTTATGAAATAATAAATAATTTTGATCAAGGTATAAAAACAAAATGCATATATACCTAGGTATTACCAAAATGTATACCTACTGTTTCACTAAAGGACTTTCGACTTTGTGTGCTCATTTACCAAAGACGTACCTCGCCAGCGGCTGCGCTTGTCAGACTCAACAACGGCGCTTGTCATTTACAACGGAACCATGCACGTGGAATTAATTCTTACATCAAAATATTATGTTACATATTGTATTGAGCTGCTATGTGGCAGTGGGGTCAGCGGCACCTTTGACACGATTGATGTTTCTCCTAAGTAGGTGCCTAAACAATACAGTCATACCCCGGGTTGCGCACACCCCGGGTTGCGGACGTTTGAGTTAAGAATGCCCGCAACCCGGAAGTGTTTCCAGAGTGAGCGAGACCCCCGAATGCGCAGAACGCTTCTGCGCACTTCGCACGTGCACAGAAGCATTCAAATCACACTACTTCCGGGTTTTTTCTTTTTTGGGGGGACATTCGTGTCACACCCGCCCGTGTTATGTAGTGTGATCCAGAACAGATCGCATGTGTAACACGGGGTACCACTGTACTTAAAATTTAAGTGTGGTGGTGTTGTATACTTAAGTATAAGTGTATTGTAAATAAATGAGCAAATAAAAAGTTTGTTTCTTTTCCTGCCTTCTTTCGTAAACAATAGATAAGGAGTAAGCATGGTGTCTGACATAAGCATAATAAAAGTTAATTTGGGGGCTCAACTAAATTTGGGGGCGCTGGGCGGATCTTTGCACCCCGGCGGTGCATATGCTAAAGACAGCACTGCTTGGGATTGTTGCCAGTTGTGTACAATGAAAGTTATGTGCTGAAGCTCAAATAATTAAAAGGCTCACACACTGAAATCTTTGTAGATTGTCTTGTTTTGTGCGTTACAGATATCTGTAATGTAAGGAAAGCCAGCACATCTATTTTAGAAGAATAACAATTGTACGTCTATATTTATTTATCTGAATGGCTTGGGTGGAGCTAGCAAAAAAAAGGAAGTAAAAAAATGTGTTAAAAATATAACTTACAGAGATGCTTCACTGTATCTAGGGAAAGTAACAGATGGAGAAGAACACAATGATATTTTGGTAACAAACGTCAAGGCTTATAAAACATTTTGAAATGAGAAAAGCAGAAAGAGCTATTGAACTGGAGCCCATTTATCACAAAGGAGTTTTTATTTAGTGTTCTAAATAAGAATTTATGCCTCAATTGTTTAATGTATAGCAACAACCACTCAAGCTGTAGATCTTTGAATTAATAGACAGGAATGTATTTGACATAATTCTGTGGAAGCACAGAAGAACCATAGAATGTGGTTATGAGTATAAAATCAATTTCTTGAGAATCTCTGCTGTAAAGATGGCTAAATAAGATTTTCAGTAGTTTGGGTGTTGGGATTTGCCTGCTCTAACTGTAGTTTACAAGTACTTTGGTCACAATATGTAAGACAATTTCTCTCTAATGAGTTCCTTCTTTTGGTGACTGGACCCAGATGCACTACTTTTCATCATCTTCCTCTGACCCTGCCTGTCCGCTCCTTTCTCTAATATAACAACTTCAGATACAGCTTTGGCCAAGCTGCTTCTAGAACCCGAATAGCTTTCACAAGAGTATGTGCATTCTGTAGGTACTCCAGACCCACACACTTCAGCATCCTATATTGTTTTGTTTGGCTCAGAGGCACTGAATTAAGAGAGGACAGGGAAGTGCCATATAGCATGCTCTAGACCATTTTTAGTATGTGGGGTACAATTCTATTTTTGTACCAAAGCAATCCTTTTGTAATTAGTATATGAGAATCCAGCCTACTAATATTGGCTAAATAGCTATTAATTTGTTATGAAATCAAATTTACGGGTGTTGCACTGTAGTTTTTGAGAAAGAAAGTACATTTATTTTTGTAGCTATTTTTAATAGTGGGTGACGTTATTGCAGAGCTCGTGCAAGTATTCCCTCTGCCCAATGTATAGGTGTTTGTTTCTGTCTAAGAACAGCTATCTTGAGTATATTACCGTACATTCTTTTTCTGTCATGCTTTATCACTGTACTAATCTGCTCTAATTCTTAAGTAGTTGCATACAGCAAATGGCATGGTTTTATTCTAACCAGATTCCTTGGGGGAAGGGAAAATGATATCAAGAATACAGTGGTACCTCGGGTTACATACACTTCAGGTTACATATGCTTCAGGTTACATACTCTGCTAACCCAGAAATAATGCTTCAGGTTAAGAACTTTGCTTCAGGATAAGAACAGAAATTGTGCTCTGGCGGCGCAGCGGCAGCAGGAGGTCCCATTAGCTAAAGTGGTGCTTCAGGTTAAGAACGGACCTCCCGAATGAATTAAGTACATAACCACAGGTACCACTGTACTGCCAGCACACTATAGGATAAATGATACGTCACTAACATTTTATTTCTAAGTACCAGTAGATTGTCAGCAGGTGGTGGGATGAGTTATTGGCTATTTGATTAGATAGTGACAATATTGTCATCAAAAAGCTCACATACAATTATTTACTACGTGAAAATACTTTTTAAAAAAATTAGCTCTAAAAATGTTTTCCTTACAAATACATTCCAAGTTGAAATACAAGATATCTGTGATTCAAGCTTTATGCAAAATGTTATATGTTAAAAGCAGGATATTATAAGAATGGTTTGTGTTTATTAAACCATGAAATTTTTAAACTTTTATCTGCTTAACTTTTAATTACTTTTATTTAAAGGATGTTCTTGGGAGTACAACTTCAATACAGAACAAAGCAGTTATGGTTAGAGTATGCCATTCAAAGTATATGCTCCCTTTCTGGTTAAAACAAAGCAAAGGGTTAATGAACTAGTCAGCCAAGTATCCAAGTTTAGAGAGTGGTATGTTGTGTGGAATATTTTTGCAAATGACATTAATCTGGGCTCATCTAGTTCTCATGGTTCCACCTTTAGCTGTCCTTTAGGAGGAGAGTTTTGGTCCAGGGGTTCTTCCATAGGTGGTCTCTTGCACATCCAGGCTTCAGAGAGTCCTCAATGAGTTTGAGGACTTAAGATTTTCATATAGATTTTAACAACTACCTTTAGAGAGAAAAGTGTTTGCATATACTTATTTAGGGTAGAACCCGGATAAAATTTGGTGTACCTAATAACTCCACTTGTTACATTTTTAATGTATATGCACTAGTATAATATGACAGATAACTCAATTTAGAAAGAGAGGTATATGAATATAAAAATGTAAACATGTCTCAACACTGTGTCAATATTTAAAATGCGGGTTTGACTCTCATAATGTTTGAAGTAGCCCTAAATTCCACTGAAATCAATGGAACTTGTATGTCACAGCATTGAATTGTTTTTTTTTTCTAATTGCAGAGCTTGGAGACGGGACCAAAAAATGATATTTCACCATTCAGCAGTTTTATTTCGACCATCAGCCAGAAACAAGAAGATACTGGAAGTGGAAGCTCACCTACAGAATTTGTTATTGCAGATATAAAAAATGGTAAGAGAACAAAAGTTTCATTATTTAGCCATTTGTGACTGCAGGAGCTACTTGGTGTACTATTGTTAGTAGCTGTTTTGTTTTTTGTTTGTGTTGTGACAGTGCCTTGGTGTTTGCTAGTAGAACTGTGTTTGTGCAAAGTACTCTAAAGTCATAATAAATGACACAGCACAGTAAGAGCTAACTGTCTAACAAATGCAAGTTAGAACAGATAAATAAGTCAGTAGGGAGTTTTAGGATGAAATAACTACAATGAGTGTAACATTGACAGTGTGCACTTTGTGTATGTAGTAAGCTTTTCAGTGGCAGTAATCATAGCCTGCTGCCTGCTTAGCTGTTCTTAAATGTCAGGATTTTTTTTTTTCTATTGGCAATATAGAACAAGTGGGATTGTTGAAAGGGCTTGAGTAAACATAGTTTACATGCTTTGGAAGGCCTTTTTTGAAAAAGTGTGTAAGAATAGTCAGGGTTGAGTTGCCATCACCGGCAGAGAGCAGCAGCGGAGGAAGTCGCTCAGGCACCTGGGGCGGTGCGCCCAGGGGCAGCGCAAGCTGCCCATAGGGGCAGGGCACATCACGGGGCCTCTGGACTCTGCCTGCCTCCTCCCACTCAGCCGCCCTACAGCTGGGGGGGAGGCAGTGGGCAGACCGTTTGGGCAGCGCAGAGCCTACATGCGCCCAAGCCACCACGTCTCTCCCTGGAGAGACATGTGGCTCGGGCGCACTGCAGGCCCCGCGGTGAGAGCCACCTGGCATTTTGTCAACCCCCCCCCCAGTGGTGACACCCGGGGTGGTCTGCACCCACTGCACCCTCCTTCCTCCGCCCCTGGCAGAGGGTGAATATGACCAACATTGGGGGCAAGTCATTTTTTTTTTAATCCAACAGGATCTGTACTGCTTGTTAATGTTAAATACTATACATAAGTATTTGCTATTGTTGGATATGCACTTACGTGTCTAACATAATGTGAGCCTGTCAGTGATGAAAGGACAGCTGAAAATACTGCCACAGGAATTGCAACTGTGTCTATTATAACACAGGTTTTGTGACAGTTTTGCCCATTTGAATATATGATAGGATATGGTTGGAAGGGTTTGGACGTAGAGCAAAACTAGAAATTGACCCTTAGAATTCCGAACTAGAATTGTACCATGTCACATCGTGACATTTGTATCAGTCATTGAAGAAATGGCACTGTTTCATACCCATTCATTTCCAGTTTAATGCTCTAATAATCTAGTCTCTCTTCTCTTATCAGAAATGCTTTGTTCATCAGATTTTTCATTAACATTCTTGCCTCTCATACATTGGTTAAGTGATTTTTGCATAATGTAACCAAGCAACATTCTCAAAACCATTATTCAGCAGTACAACGCTTTACAAATCTTACCATCTCTTAAACATTTCCAAGTATTTTTAGAACAGAGTTCAGGAAGGATTGTAATTATTTTTTATAATAAATAGTTTTCAGTGTATATAGTATTCTTTAAGGTGCTGTTGTAAACTGCAGCACTGATACAGCTATTTAAAGCTTCTTAAAGTTTTTACTAATTAATTTAGTATGTTACTGTTTGGTGCTTATTTCTAGATTGTTCAAAGATAATGCTAGAAAGGGTGTTGCCGTATTTAAAATCAGTGAAACTGATGTTCAGAAGCATAAGGATCTTGAAAAATATTATTTATTATTTTAAGTCACATGAACAAAACCTTTCTTTCCTTTTTAAAATTATATTATCCCACTCAGATTAGTGATTTATTCAAACTTTTCATAATCTCCCATTTAAATTGGTCTAGTTAGTAGAAGGTTTCTTTTACATTCTTGGTCTTAGAATATGAAAGATAGCAACAGCTCCAGTTTGAAAGGAATTTGAATGTTACTGTGTTCCTCAGGTGCTCAAACTTCATAAGTGTTAACTCTATGACTGGGTTTAGACATAACACTAACCTATGGCTTAACATTATGAAAACAAGCCTCAGACACATGCACTCCTCTCTCCTCCTGTATGGCCATAAGAAGCATATTGGGAGCTTTTGTTTCTGTAGCTTGTCATTATTTCAAAACTGGGACAACTGTGATTAGTTATAACTAAGGTTTAGGGGGGGAAAACCAAAATCAAGAACCACAGTTTATACAGTTCCTGGCTCATGGAAAGTGCTTCTGATAAGTTTTTGGTGACTTCCTTTTCTCTTCAGCTCATCCCACCCCACCCCATCCCATTGCATTCAGACAAGGTTTTGGGGGAAGGGCTTATGAAAGTCATCTTGCATCAGTCTCTTCCTGCTAGTGCTCCTCTAGATCCAAACAAATTATATATATATATATATATATATATATATATATATATATATATATATATATATATATATATATATATAATGTATATTTTATGACTTGCACAAATGTATGGGCATGAGGGAGCACTGCAACCTAATCCTAGCTGTGTTAACTTGGAATTTCAATGGTAGTTCCTTTCAAATATGCAGGTAGGTTCAGGTAGACATAGAGTCTATATTTTAGATTACTTTCGAATTAATTATTTTTGCAGTTTATGATTTTTAAAAAAACTTTTGCTTCTGAATCAGCAAAAGAGCTTCCATCCCTTGGCCATGATGTTAGGCAAAAACAGCGCACCTCTGTAGATATACTTACAGCAGAAATGAAAGTTTCAGTCCCACCAGAACATCCTCTTCCCATCCAAACAAAAACTCTAATAGACTTCCGGTAAGTAGCATTATTTTATGTACTGTATATGTACTGCTAACAGATTTATTGATATGTTCTTTTTAATTATTCTAATTAAAAAAAGATGTTGTACCCAGCAACCAAACATAGCTTCTAATATTTATACTAAACTCCCAAATGGGTCAGCTTCTATTGGAAAATACATATTTTTCCATACTCTAATTTCCTGCAGCTATATAACCTGTGAATACATGCAAAGAAATAAATAATTCGGCTCAAAAATTTACATAAAATGAAGGTTTTTTTAACTGGAGGCAGATGCAGGAGATGCTAGGAGGGAGCAAATATGTTACATGCCTTCCTCTCAGTTTCCAGGGATTCTAGCTGCCACTTTGCTGGTGATTCTCTGGGCCACAGCAGGTGAAGTAGGAAATAATCCCATCTCAGACATGACTGCCTGGGTGGCTGCTGCTGTCTCTCACAGCCTGGTGGCAGATGGAGGTGGTGCTGGGGGTGGGGTGGGGGAGCAAAGACATTACATGCCTTTCTAGCTGTTCTCAGATGTTACAACATTAGGCAGACACCTTGGGCACATTGTGATTGAATGCTTCATTTACTCATGGATTAGCTATGTTTGGTCGCTGCTGTTGATGCTACTTCCTCAACTGTGCTCCCTTTTGTGATCATGTGGCTTGTCCCATCACAATGGATGGCAGATCTGGCACTCTGCCTCTGCTACTGACCCATTATGACCTTGCCTGGATAGCATGCAACTTAGGGGTAGGAGGCCTGGCATGCATTCTCTGCTTCTGTGATCTTGTTTCCTAATGCAGATGGTTCATGAGGTGGCTGGCTGGCTCACTTGCTCAGTGGCTGTCTGCTGTGGCATGCAACCTCTGCTGCTGTCTTGCTAAGGTGACATAGCATGGCACACAGTTGCCATCTTGCTGCTACACATGGATTATGTTCAGGTTGGAATGAAAGGCCAGCTACGCTGCTGTGCTCCTGAAATGTCTTGTGCCAGGCTGGTGGGCAAAAGAGGAAGAAATGGCAATCTGCTCCCAAGCACTCTGGAGTGAGCACTGGAGAAGATGGACCACTGCTTTGAGCATATCAATCTGTACCTAAAGAACTAGCTTAGGTCTTCCAAGGGCAGTACCGGTAGCTTAACTTTTAGCATTTTTCTTTTTAAAAACTGACCGTGTGTTGAATCACAAGCTGCTTGTGAAATTTCCCTTACTAATAAAAGCAGCTTGCTATGCGATATGGGGAGTTTTTGTTCTAGCAAAACAGAGCTGCCTTGGAATATGTGGAAGAAGCTGTGCATTTCTTTGGATCTCAGCTCCTTAGTTCCTCATTATTTCATGCCTAGCCCTAATGGTCCAAAGTATGTAAGGTTCTCTGCTTTTAACTGCATTTATGGATGCTATTTTTACATGAATGTAATTATACCTATTTGAATGTAATTTGGATTTTTAAAATTTATGAAAAAGAAATTAAATACAAGTATGGGATACAACTTAGTATTTATATTTCTGGGTGTCTAAAATGTATTGAAAGCTGTTTGTGTAAAATATTCTGCTAGCTGTATAATTGGTTGCATTTTGTGCTTTCTGTTTAGGGAAGACATAGAAAAAGCTAAATTATCAGGAGACTGGAAAACAGTGTATGATTTTTATTCAAAAACGTTTGATTCTTTTCCAGAAATCAATACTGCATTTAAGGTAAAAACCACCATTATCACCAGAAACACATCTTAATTCGCTTAAACATTAACTAGCAATAATGCAAATATCTGTTTTATCTAATATATATAATTAAAGCAAAGCAAACAAAAGTAGAAGCTAGATAAATTAAGGGAAATGGCATGTTTAAAATCTAATTTTGTATAAGAAAATAGTAAAACTGGCTTTTTATATTGGTACATGAAACTGATTGTTAGACCATTTTCACAGTGATTAGCAGTGTTATACTGCATTTTTCATCTATGACGAAATGACTGAAACCCTACAAACACCGCAATCCAGGAAGAGTAATATATATGAAAACAGCATGTACACTACACACAAGGTTGGAAAACTGTACCCACACCACTAGATAGTGCTGTTACCAATCTTTTGGGGCCTGCAGGCACAATTAGAAACTGGAATGTGTGTTGTGGGAACACAGCCTTCTCTGGTTGCTTCTGTTCCCCCACCCCTCCATGGGTCACCCCACTCCAGATAAACAACAAAGTTCACACACAAACCCTTTTTGCCTTTGAATGTGATCTGGGCAAAAGTTTAATTCAGTAGAATTAAAACAGTTCCTCTGGAATTTGCATGATTTTACGCAGGGTCTCCCAAAAAATCCACCATAAAATTAAAACTTATATTGATACAGTAAAAAAAAAATCTGCCTCTGTCAAGCACTGCAGAAAACTTTAGTGAAGGTGTTGCAGGCACAGATTCTGATGGATTTTTAAAGTTTTTCATTGAATGACCTCAGAAAAAAACCCAAGCAGCCAACAAATCACAGAATCCATCTGTAGACAACGTGATCTATGATTTTCATAGGGGCTCTCATAGAAAAATTATGATAATCCATATATTGGATCCCTGTTTTTGTGACACAGCAACACTGGAAAGCACCAGATTTGTAATGGTTATGGTTCAATCAACGGTGGCATCTGTGATTTGATGGATGTGGGCTTGGGGAAACACATGAAAAATCAGGCAGTTAAAAGTTATCAATTGTATTGGATGTGATATGAGTATGTACCCATGCTTTATTTCACTCTCACCCCCATAGCTCTCCAATTTTCCCCAGTGTCCCAGATTGCGTCTCTTTCCTTTGTATGCTTTCAGTCACTCTGCTTTCTGTTCAACTGCTCAGATGCTGGTTTTGAAAGGCACATAAAACTGAAAGTGGGAGTAGGAGAGAGCATCACTCTCCCTACTCTATATAGTGTTTCATGCACCCCAGTCTCCAAATGGTGAGAGACTCCAGTGGTTCCTGCCCTTACCCAAGGTTTGGTTTCCTTGGAATGAAGGTCAATGGAGACTGTGGTGTCTTTAGGATATATGGTTTATTTACACATGTATACAACCTGAGCATAGGATGGAAGGGCTCTCAGCATTCTCCAACAGATCTTGCTTCCCTATTAGGTTTCCAGGGAAGTCCCTCCAAAGCCATAGCTTTGGTATTCTGCCTACAGAAAAAGTCAAGCCTCTGTATCTCCAGCATCCAAGGCAGCTGAAAAACTCACACATGTGCAGCCCCACTTGGCCTTTTGTTCTTTGTCCTATGATGACATGGCATCCAGCCAGGTGAGGTTGGAAAAGATTCACCCATTTGTCTCTATGGCAACAGGGGTCACACTTTAAAATGCTGATGATGGTATTTAGCTGAGTGGGCTAAAGCCATTAGCTTAATAAAGAAGCTGGTCTGACTGGTTCTGCTAGATTGTAAACATCTCAGATGCAGAATTACAGGCCTGGAAGTGGCCTATGAATAGAATGTCTTGCTCTTGATGAAGAGCAGATCCACCCCTGAAGCACCAAATCAGATCCAGGAGCACAGCTGGATGATAATGTCCAGGCCTGGGGGGCAGGCAGCTGCTGCCCCAAAGTTCTTCCCTCAGACAGCTGATTTAATGGCAGTAAGAATAATCAAAGGACTGGGCTTGATGGAGTTACCTTCTTTGCCAATGTCAGTGGTAGTGGAGGAAGGGCAGGTAATTCTTTTTTGCTGTCATCTCTCAGGCAGAAAGTGGGCCAGCTTTGGATCCAGAAGCACAATCACCCATTCACCCTTTCTCAGAACCTTGCAGCAGCAGATTGCCCCTGCTTTATACTAACCCCTACCAGCAGTGTGGATTAAAGGTTAGGATCTCTCTCATACAGCCAACATGGCATTGGCCATATAGCTTGTAACATGCCTATGAGTTGGCATAGCACCAGCAATTTGATGTGGTTTCCTGGAGAATGGTTGTGTCAGTGTAGTTAGGTGTGCCATTTGTATCAGAACACATAGAATTAATGAAAATACCAATTTTAAATGTTATTTATTTTATATTGTTTTATAAATGATGCTATTGCAGAGTGTGCATTTGTAACGCAAGTTTGAAAATACCTCTGGCATAACAAATCTCATGAAACAGCTCTTTAATATATTTTCACAATTTGCAGAAAAATATTGATGCCCCTTTTAATTCCATTGAAGACTGTGGAGTTGATGCTAAGTTTGTGAATGCTGTTTATGATGCCTTACTAAGTTCAGTAAGTAAAATGATAGTGTATTTTTTCCACATTTTGTACATTGAATATACAGTTGTGTTCATGTACAAAGTGTAGTTTTTTTATAATATACGACAAACTTTTAGTTCAAATATAATCCATGTTTTCCATACACTGAATATAAAATGCTTATGTTAGTCTAAATGTGTAGCACAAACAATGGAGCAGCAGTATCACACCTCTTTCTTGTCCTTGTGTCCCAGCCTCTGTGCTTTTACCTTAAATCAAACATAGTTGATGGGCATAGGATGCTATCTGCATTTGCCAATAATGTGCCAACCATTCACCACCAGACAGGGGAAGGGGTAAAAGCTGCCTGTTGTTGCCAGTTATGTGATAGCAAATACATGGGAGACCAGAAACTACAATGAGAGCTATATTACCCCATGGTATGGTTAGAGCAGGCTTCCTCAACCTCGGCCTTCCAGATGTTTTTGGCCTACAACTCCCATGATCCCTACCTAGCAGGACCAGTGGTCAGGGATGATGGGAATTGTAGTCTCAAAACATCTGGAGGGCCGAGGTTGAGAAAGCCTGGATTAGACAAACATGTCTCTGATAATCTCTGTTGGAAAGAGATATAAAGACATGGAAACAAAAGAGATAGTTTGATGGGGTTCATATGAGGAAAAATAGGAATTATAAATTTAGAAGAGAGACTGCCAACAGGAGATTTAAGCAACAAATTGATAAATGGCTTGAAAATACTGAGATTTTTTCTGAATTTTAAAATAATGACTTGTGTTTTATTGTAAGAATGAAAACTATTTTGATAAGAGCATTGTCTTGTCATCATTCAACCACATGACTATAATGATATCTGTAGAATTTGCTTCTATGATAAAATGCTGGTTGTGGGTTTTCTGTCTCTTTCTTCATTTGTTCTAGCCTCAAGATATCCAGAAGTGTGTCCTCAAAGGAATAATTAATGGTTTATTGCAGGAATGGAAGGGGTAATTACAGCTTCTATATATGTTTAAATTGTGCAAGTCATTTAGAGTTTCTGCTGAGATGGAATTTTGGAAAATTAGTAACTTGTAGCCCAAACATCAAAGTCCTAGGTTGAGCATCTTCAATTAGGTTTTGTCAGCAAGAACTCTTTTGCCAGATGCATACAGTATATATGAGGGCAGAAAAAGGTTTGTAAATTGCAGGACTGAAAGGGCATAACATGCTGCCATAAGAATATACTGTCATATTTCTTTGTACTATCCATATGTATATAATAGAAGAATGAAGTGACCAATTCAAAGCAAGAGTCAATAGTTTTTCATATCATCATTTTATAGTGCTATGCTAGATTCCAGGATACTGTTACTGACCTCAACATTACCATTCTTCATCCAAACAATCATACATGCAATTATTTTTTTAAATGCCTAAATAAACTAGGTGACACTTAAAGATAAAAACTTGGACATAAAGAACAAAACAAGCACCTCAAATGAAGATTCCAGTGAGAAATTAAACTATATCAGCAAATTTTGTTCTGTTCTGTGTGGACTTAATTGAGATTGAGGATATCCTTCCATTACCGAATGGTGTATTATCACAATTTAAATATTAAAAACAGAGGAAGAGCTCTGCTAGATCAGACCAAAGGTCCTTCTTGTACACATACAGCATCCAGCTTCCTAAAGGAACCAGTCACATGCCTAATGACTCAATGGGAATGGAATTAGCTCTATACTAGTCCAAGTGCTGTTGGTGTGCTTGGCCTCAGACAGATGCCTGAAATGCCCCCAGGACTCAACAAAGCAGAAACAGATACCAGTGTCAACTCACAGCCATTAGAAAGTGTGTTATACTTGGCATCATTATCAAATCCCTCAGCCCCTTAAGGCACATCTTCTCGGGTTTGCCCCCTTGTTTGCCACAGCATAGACTCTCATTTGCCATTTTGCCACCCATTCACCCTGTATGGAGAGATCCTTTTGGGGCTCTCCTTTAATTTGGTGTGATCTTCAGACTGCACACCATAACTCAAGAAAGTTAACAAATGTTAAATGGTACCACTCTCAATACATACTCCACCTTGACGATTCTGGGTGGGATTCAATTAAGTTGTTGCACAAGCAAAATGAGGTCCACTTAGGCAAAGGGACATTCCACACTCTCCTTCCTCCCCACACCCCCTCCTTGCACCCCCTAAATCTGCTCTGAAGTGTTGGGGGAAACCCCAGGAGATGTTTGGGATGAGCAGACATGGGGGAAATCCCATTGCACAAGCAGACTTGTTCTGCACATATCCCACTTAACCTTATGTTGAATTGCACCCTCTATTTCTTTTTGAGAACTGCTGTTTATTACTACCATCTGCTGCTTCCTATGATGTTGATGTTTGTCAGTAAGCCCTGCCACTCTGTTTGATTTGGTTCTTTAGACACTGTCTTTGAAAACAATCTTTCACATATCTGTCCTACATTTTTTACTGTGCAGAAAGATTCAAAGAATTCATTGGGCATTAAATTTATTCCTGTTCTGTCATGGCCTTTTGAGCTACAGTTTACAAACTGATTACTGATTACTATTTTCAAGCAAGCATGAATAGTAACTGAAAGCTCACAGAAATGGGTACAAAATATTTTCCTTAAGCAAGAAATCTCCATCAAGTTTGCATTTTGTGCACAGAACTTTTAAGTTATGAGTCTGCACACTTGTAGATAGGTTTGTTCCAAATATAGGTCATAATGGAGATAACCACACAACTAGCTTTGGGACTTGTGTTTCTCAAACAGCAACCTGACTAATGCTTTATGTTAGCATATAATTAAATGCAAACAATGCTGCATCTTCTAAAGAGTTCTTCAGATGTAACTAATTGGAACATTTTTTTCTTAATTTTGCTGATATAGTAAAACTTTAGCAGTTTATAAGTCATAAGTCATATTCTAGAAGTTGTAGGCTATTGTATACACTTAAATGTAGAAAGACTACATAGTTTTTGTGTATGTGCTTGCATGCATACATCCTGACAGGTGAAAAAGGAGTTGGAATTGCATGTTAAATAAATTTATGGCATGCACACATGCTGAAATTGTATGTTTCATTCTAGGACCGTTTATTTGCTTTCAGGCCACGTACAAAAGATGATCTTAGAGCATATTTTGTACTAATACAGGTAGGAAAAGAACCCTTTATTTATTACCAGAGAATAAGTGCACCATTGAAATCCTTCTGTTGACGTTAATTTTGTTCTATGCTATTTTGACTTGCTCCTAATTGTTCCTGTGCAGCTCTTTGTATGTTTGCAGTGCTCACGCACAAAGCATACCACAGCAACAATGAGGAACAAGAGACTCAAGGAAACACAAACCAAGTCAATTTTGCTATTTGAAAAGGCATATTGGCACATTTGCTCAGTGGTGTAGCAAGGGCAGGGCGATGGTGGTGGGCTGCCCCGGGTACCGCCCTGGAGAGGGTGACACTCTGGGCGCCCTCCACCCCAATCGGCGACTCCCAAGCCGATCCCAAAACCTTGCTTGGTGCGTGGTGGCAGCTGGCTTGTGCTTGCTTGCTCGCTTTCTCGCTCTGCCGGCTCGTGCTTTCCTTTATTTATTTTTTGTTTTTGTTGGTCCTGGGGTGGGCCCTGGGCGGAGCCGCGGGCGGAGGCGAGGGGCGGGCCAGCAAGGAGGGGCGTAACGCCAGCCACAAGTGTGATGCCTCGCTGGCCCAACCCTAGCCTCCGTGTGCGGCTCCGCCCAGGACCCACCCCAGCACCGAAAAAAAACAAAAAAAGAAAGAAAGCGGCATAAAAATGGGTCTGGTATGTGTACAGGTGGAGAGAAGGAGATACGAAAAAGGGTAAATGTGATAATGGGGTATGTGTGCAAAGCAGGCTGCACAATAGGAGAGAGGAAAAGGCATGAAAATGGGTGAGATGTGTGCAAGGTAGAGTTGAGAAGAGTGAGGACGAGGGTGAAGGAAAAGGGAAAGTGAAGAACTGAGTGTCATGAGGGTGGGTGCTGATGGCATCTTGACCTCAAACTTCTAATGACCGCTCCAACAGCTTCATGTCAATTAAATTTGTGTTGATTAAATGGCATTAGGGATAGAATAATGCCCTGTGGCACATCATAGCATAATTTCCAGGGAGCTGAAAAGCACTCTCCCAGTGCTACTGTACGGACTCAGTCTCATTTGTATAAACGCTGTAATACAGTGCCCATATTGCACTCCCTTTATCCCTCTCTCTGTCATTGTCATCCATCAGAGTGATCAAGGCCAGCACAGTGCCATGACCAGCTCAGAACCAAGACTGGAACAGGTCTAAAAAATCCATATTATCCAAGAATGGTTGCAGCTGCCCCACCGTAATTCTTTCCGCCACTTTCCCCATGAAAGAGGTCTTCCTGGCCAAGGGTTCCAGGACTGGTTTCTTTAGTAGAGGCCCCACCACTGCCTCTTTCAAGGCAGCAACCCATGCACACAATGAAACATTAGCCACACTCTGGACCCAACCAGTCAAACCATCATGCTAGCTGCATAGCGATGCCTTGATATATTTTATTACATGGTGGTATAAAAATACTTTTATGAATAAATAAAGAAATAGAAGCAATCAGTTCTTACTATGGTGATTTTTGTAATAGTATAAAAATAAATTACAACCAAAATACTAACAAAGTGTTTTTAATCTTTTACAGAATCCTCTATTTAGTACCACGTCAACATTTGTTATTTATGCTCACTTGCTAAGACAGATTGCTGCCTTAACAGAAAGCGATCATCACTTCCTAATTCACTGGTTCAAAAAGTAAATAATTCTCTATTGTCTACAATTAGAAAGTGTGTGCTTCCATTGCTAATGGAATTTTTTTGCAATATGTTAGTTCTGATTAGGTCAGCTGTTTATTTTTATTTTTTTAAAAAACCTTTGGAATACTGGCAGTCAATGGAACATGGTTCAGTATTTGTAGCAACTATAAAATAAACAAATCATACTATATTTTTCTATGCCTAATCTACTCCAGAGTTCCATCTGATACCTACTAACAGACTAGAACTGGCCCACAGAAAAAGTTAACAGTTCTGCTAACTATATATATATATATATATATATATATATTCCACATACCACTTTAGAAATTTGTCAACTATTAAAATGCTTTTCATAAAAAAAACTATGAGTTCCACTAACATTCTACAGTTTGCTTTCTATCATAAAAATGACAAGTATATTTCTTATAGGATATCACAGAAGAGATTCAAGCAAGTGCTAGACAGGCTGCTACAGTTTATTTCTCTACGACTTTTTCCTGCAAAGCCTGAAGAATTGCCTCCTCTGGAAAAGTGTTCTTGGTGGATTCCATCAGCAGCCAAAGTGTTGTCTTTATTTAGTAGGTTTCCACAGATTCAGTTAGTTTGTGTTCCTTCTTCTAATACGATGCATTTCATATATAATGTGTGGTGTTTTTTTCAACCAGGCAGTAAAACTAGTGATGTGCAGTCAATTACCTGTTTATTAGGACAAATCTATGTTTTACATAGATGTCTTTTTGGCCTTTCTCGCAAGAGTGGCCCAGTCATCTGTGTCAGGACTCCCTTGTGCCAGCAGCAGCAGCTCTGGCATCCCAGAACCCATTAATCACACACCCCTTTGAAGTTGGATAGAAACTTTTCCATTGGAACTGTCTTTTCATGTCCCTCACAGAAGGTGCACTTGTTGTTAACATTCTATTGCTAACACCTTCCATCTGAACAAAAATTTGGAACTTTACATGATCATGGTAGCAGGTCAGCTAATGGCTTGGAAAATTTACAGACTGCCAATGCTTAGCCTATTGTATAGAATGCATCTGAAATAAAAAATGAATGTCAGCATAAGTAAATCATTTCTATTACTGCAGTGATTTAATTTTCTGGTTGTTGTTTAAGAGTATAAAACTGAAAACTGCATTAATCTTTGTGTAGACATCTTGTTCTACAAGTAAGTTTTTAAATCTAATGCACAGCTATTAAAAGTTCAGGAAAAAAGAGCTAAACGAATGGCACCCAGATTAATTATGTTTTCCTAGCAGCCATGATTTTACTACATAGGTTAAGATTTTTTCTGGGGCTGACTGGCTGTTTACTGTATATTTTACTTATTTTAGTTGTTTTTACAAAAAAAAAGTCTGATTTCATTTCTCTAAAGAAAGCTGACTGTCATTTCTGAAAACTCATATTTAAATATATCTTTATAGATACTTCAAATAGTCTAGCTAATCCTTCTATTGTTCCATATATGGATTTTTATAATTCTACACTGGATCATATTGATCTCATGGAAGAATATCATAATTGGCAATGTTATGGAAATTCTCAAAGGTAAGAAATTTTGAAAGGCTACTAAATGCCATGGGTTGTGTGTTATCAACCGCTGACTGTAGTTTTGTTGCAATATTTTCAGGGTTTCCATTTTTACTAAAATGAAGCATTCTATCCATTGTAGAGTGGCTGGAGAAACCCAGCCAGATGGGTGGTGTATAAATTTATTATTATTATTATTATTGCTACTACTACTACTACTACTATAGTGGTCATCCTATCATTTTCAATTAAAGATATTTTAAAAACAATGGTTTTTCAAAAACTATTGTCTTCCAATATTTTATAGGTAATGTTAGGTTATCAAACTCGTGTACATTAGACAAAAACTTTTCATTTCCCCCCAATTTTAATGTGCAGTTCTTCACCCATTTATGACTCAAATGTTTTCTGAGTAGCTAGTATTGTACTTTTCAGACATTACTTTTCAGCAATGTGTATGCCCATTCACAGCAGCCTTTCAGAAGACCTCAGGCAGTTCTGTTCTTCATCATTGTTCACCTTAATGTGGACTGCTTTGAAGCATTAACATCAATGTGCACAGAGAGCAAACACTGAAATCTTATTAGAGCAACGAAGTCCTATATCTTGCATGCTGAGGCTGACAATACTTCATTGCAGTGGCTGGGCTAATGCAACCAGCATGTTGCATTTCTATTCCATAGCTAATATTATTTGTTGCTGTTGTATAACATACATATTGCTTAATAGATGTTTTTCTTTTTTAATTCAAAATATCAGTTATGCTCTGCTAATCTACTTATGCTTCCTTTTGCCTTCTTCAACAAACTATCCACACAAACAAAAATGTGTTCATAGCTAATAGTTTGGGAAATCATAGCTTTACTAGTTTTTGGAGAAACAGCTGTATAGTGCATTGTCTGACTCATGGTTTTCCAATTCCATGTTTCATGATAACAGGAATATAGGGGTAGGGCTGCAGCCTGAATCAATATTGTGGCAACAACCTGGGTGGATGGGTTTTCAGTTTTTCTGGGATGGCAGGTGGTAAGATTCAGATTGATAACTTTCTGCCACAGGAGAGGATTCCTCACAAACCTGGTCTTGTTCCTTCCCCCAAGATGACAGCAGGACCTTATCTAAGCTACAGCTCAGCACTTTAAAGCAGGCCTGGAGAACCTGTGGCCTCCTGTGGCCTCCATATTTTGACATGGTGGTCTTGATATGGGTGGTTGTTAGGCAGTCCCTTATTGCCTTGCTTTAGGACTTTTGTTTTTTGTATTTGGCTACTCTAATTCATAGTGTTTAATATAATCACTTTGAAAGTAATATAATTAATGCCTCTCTGTCTGTTTCAGGTTTTCCTTCTGTCAATATCCATTTATTATTTCTATAGCAGCAAAAAAGGTTATTATTCAAAAAGATTCTGAACAACAAATGATAAATATTGCACGGGTAAGTTTTTTTAAATTATTAAAATATATAATGTATTAAAACAGGTTCATAAATATGCCCACAAATGTTATTAGGCTACCAAAAATTTCACTAGCCCCCCGGGTGCTGATAGAGAAGAGAGTCAGAGCTCCATCTCCCCTGAGGCAACTTGCTGCATTTTTATTCTGGACATGAAGAAGGCATCCATCCTCTGACAAGCTACTTTGTTTCTTTGCTGAGTGCAGAGGAGGGTCAGATTTTCCCCTCCCTTTTCCACGGGGTGCCAACTTGAATAAAACATGGGGAGGGCCAGGTAAGCACCGCCCCACATAATTGATGACATGACGTGCCACATGTACACCATTTGAATGGCAATGCCTATCAACTTTGGGGGAGCCCAGCCCCGTCAAATATTTTAGGGGGACACAAAGGAACCTCAGCCCCTAGGAGTTGGCTCCTATGCTTCTCCACCAGCCCACTCACTCACCTACATAGAATTCCATGCCCTTGTTTATGGCTACAATGCTAATGCTTTAATTCAAAGCTGTATTAAAATCAGTATAATGAATATTCCATATTATTGGGCGGTGACTATGAGAAAAATTAGAATTGCAGGATTGCCCAATCTAAAATTGGCAGTGGAAAACACTGTTCTATTATTCTAAGTATTGCATAATTTGTTCTGCAATATTTTGTATAAACCGCAGTGATTCAGAAATGAGTTTCATTAGTTCAGAGTCCTACATAAAATACAGATGATAATATACTGTAGTTAATTCTTTTGTTTTCTGTCTTGGATTCTAAACAGCAAAGCCTTGTGGACAAAGTCTCGCGGAGGCAGAGGCCTGATATGAACATGTTGTTTCTAAATGTGAAAGTGAGGAGAATGCACCTAGTTAGCGATTCACTAGATGAGGTATACAGAATTATTTCTATATTGATTCTTGAAAGATGCCTCTAAGCTGCACATGCATATAATCTACCTGAAGGTACTTGTCTGGTTTCATAACTTGGTGTGTAATCCAGTATTAAATCATTTTCCCATTTCAGTTGTAAAGGGAAACTCTGGTTTCTGCAAATCTTGAGCTTTGGCATTCAAGTGAAGGTTGTAGGGGAGAGGTGGGGAGGGAGGGAAAAGTGCATGGTCTTTTCAACCAGTATATTGACGTTTATCTCTGCCAAATGATCTTACAGCTTTTATAGATCACACATTGTTACTTCTTTTAAGTTGTATTACAAAAATTGTTTTTTATATTTTGTTTCTGTTTAAGGGCAGAGCAGAAGTAGTTTAAATAAATAATAAAATATGTTTGCAGTTTTGCAAAACATTGGCAGGAGCTTCTTTTTAAGTCAGTGCATAGGGCCTGACTCAGAAATGATGACCGTACTGTGCAATCAACTGTGACAAATATTTTAATACACTTTTAATACACTATCACTGCAGCCAGGCAGTGGCAAGAAAAATCTTCCATTTATTTCCATTTGGAGATTATATAGTGACCCCCACAAGAGAAACAATATGAAAATGTACACATTCTATTCCTGCCTTCACTCTCTTACACTTCTAAGGACAAACTATCACAATGGTGTTCCCATAGCATTCAGATATTATCAAAGGATTCAGCATAGGAAGAAAATGCAATTCCACATTCATGGACTATTGATTCCTCAAAGACTAATAAGATGTGTTTATGATGTCTGAGTTTTAACTCACACAATAAACTGATGTCACATGTTAAGTAAAAGGTATAACATTAAAATGTTTTGTTGTCCACAAATAATGCTAAAAAATTTTATTATGTTTCTTTTTACTAATTTATATATGTGTGCTTTTAAACAGCTGACAAGGAAAAGAGCAGATCTGAAAAAGAAATTGAAAGTTACATTTGTAGGAGAAGCTGGTCTTGACATGGGTGGCCTAACAAAAGAATGGTTTCTTCTTCTAATTCGACAGATTTTTCATCCAGACTATGGTGAGTGTTTAATCTGAAGCTATTCTATCACTTACACAAGTCAGACACGAATTAAGAATTGGAAAGCGGAGAGGATTTTAATTTAAATTAACTCCTCAACTTTGTGCCAAAAATTCATTGGTACTAACTTACTCATCTGGGACCTCATAGATCTACGCTTCTAGTATGAACCAGCCTGCATTCTTAGGCCCTGTTTCATATTTCTCTACTGTGGAAAATGTGGAGGATGAAAATGCAGGGAAAACTATTTTCAGTGGCTGTAATGAAGCTATGGTATTCTGCAAGTAGGTTCACTTTCTCTTTATTAGTATTCCAATTTTGAGTAAGAATGGTTTATTACAGAGGGAGTTGCAATCTATTGAATTATTGAGGGTTTTTAAAATGTTCTTTTTGTCATTCAGTTTATATTAATAATGTATAAACCTGTATAGCTTTTTTGGTTTTATTGGATGTTGTTGATAATTGTTCTTTGTAATCTGACCTGTCTGGGTCAGAAAAGAGCTCTGATAGAAATTAAATTAGTATGTTGCTGATAACTTCATGGTTTGTTAGATTTATGGCACTCTTTTTTCCATTTCAGCTTCCAGCTTAAATTTTCATAATGATGAAAAGTAATTATATGAAAGAGAAATACAATATCTGAAATGGGCAGAGAAATTTGTTTTAAGGAATTTGCTTTCTAATGCTCTGACAACACAGTCAGTGCAAGCAAACATTTGAATAAATTTGGAAGCAGAATCCGGTTAAAGATACATACTTCTAAGTCTATTTGAAATCAACAGGGCTTCAAGAATTCTTGATCATGGCAAGATCACACTGTATTTGGGGCACAAGTGATAGAATTTTAATACAAAAATATTTTTTTCTATTCTACAGGCATGTTTACATATCACAAGGACTCTCACTGTCATTGGTTTAGCAGCTTGAACTGTGATAATTACTCTGAATTCCGATTGGTTGGTGCTGTATCCTTTCCTGCCCACTAGAAGGTGCTGTGTACACAGCAGATTAACCATGTCACAAATATTTTTATTTGAACTTTTAAATGAATTGTTGTTTTTCCTTTCATAGCAAATCATTAAAAGTTTTCTTATATTGTTTATGTACAGTGGATGTTAACATATATTTTTGTGACGAGAGAGAGAGAGAGAGAGAGAGCTGCAGTTTGCTTCCAAAATGCTTAGCTAAACCAGTTGTTGCTTACTTCAAATCAAGATTGCAAGGCTGAATTTATCAAATAGACATACTTTCTGTAGACTATACATTATATCTTATAATTTTGCATTCAGTTTTTACAAGTCCTCTTTAAATGTTTCTGTTCACACACAACTCAAACTGTACTGTGATACCTTATGACAAGAGTAAGATTTTCAGCTTAACATCCAGCACCTAGCTAATGGGACTAGCTGTCTATAACAGTATCACACTGGATATTCGATTTCCACCATGCTGCTACAAAAAGCTACTTAGTCCTCCCATTGTACCATGTGACCAGAATGCACCTGTAGGAATTGGTAGCGTTACTATTGATGACCTATGTCGGGTAATGCCGGTAGGTATAAAACGATGCTTTAAAAGAACACTTGCAAATAGTAATTCTTGTGTTATTATTTTCTAGGGTTTCCTAAGCTTCCAGCCACAGTCTATATTCTTTAACACTGATTTTGACTCTGCATTTTCAGATTGCATTTACATAATGGCAATACAATTTATATTCTGCAAGCATAGACAAATTCCAGGTTGCTATTAGAAAATTCACACATTATTAGGCCCACGTTATGATGCTAGGAAACAGCAACTTTCATACACCAATGGTGAGGGATGATATTTAAAACTACTGCTTGTGTCTTATAGTAGCTTTATGCTTGTCACAAATGGGCCATGTAACCTTTTAATCATAAGCTAAAGTTGCAAGTTAGACTTCAGCCATGCTTGGAAGGTTTGCAGTTGAGAGCCAAATGACACCTTATTTGTGATATACCATTGTTGTTCACTGTGAGAACAAGATGCTGGACTAGATGGGCCATTGGCCTGATCCAGCAGGCTCTTCTTAGGTTTTTAAGCTATCGTGTTTTAAAGTGGAAAGCAGCAATTCATACATATAGTATACAGTATGATCAGCATGCGTTCCCAATTGATCTGTACTTTTTGTGTTGAGATTTAGGCGAAAAGGAGGACATCTTATGTATTACAAATGCTACATTTTTTCCTGCTTGCAGGAACTGGCTCATGGACTAAATGAACTTCTTTCCTATGAAGGGAATGTTGAAGAAGACTTTTATTCAACCTTCCAGGTATAATAGAAAAACAATTATTATAAATTATCATTTCCCCCATTATGGTACGGGACTGAGGTTTGGGATTGTGATAGCAGGTCAAAAGAAAGAAAGAAAATACATCCATTTCCTTTTTTACAGTGGGCGTCCAGGTGAAGTGTAGTATTTGGCCTCTAGTGCTCAGGACATATACTATTCCCAGAAACAATGGGCATCCCCCCCAATCTTACTGATGAGCCATCCCAACTTTTCCTTAACTGGGATACAGATAGCGCTTTAATTCTGCAGTTCTGTGTATGCATTGAATGAAAGCCCCCACTAGGACTACTGTATACATACAGCTGTTGTATGTATATATAGGGTTTTTTTTTATTTCATACTCACCCTGCCTTTCCTTCAAGGAGACAATGTACACAATACTCCCCTCCAAGCCTGTGTAGTAAGTTAGGCTGAGAGATACATAGTAGCCCCAAAACACCCGGTGAGCTTCATGACTGAGTGATTATTCAAACCAGGGTCTCCTAAATCCTAGACTGGCACACTAACCAATGTAGCACACTAATGCTGTTATTTCTAATCAGGTATTTCAAGAAGAATTTGGAGTCATAAAATGTTACAACTTAAAGCCTGATGGTGATAAAATCCCAGTTACAAATCAGAATAGAAAAGGTAATTTGATTTCATAATTAAACTTGCGAATATTAAGGTGATTTTCTAAAATTTAGCTGGTTTGTAAAAACACACCAGGTTATAATATAGTAACTCTGCATATTTTTAGTGTGGTGCAGTTTAAGATACAGGGCAATAAATGTTAATGATTAATGTGTGGCAAAATAAATGAAAACTCCTTTCTTTTCAGAGTACGTTCAGCTTTATGTAGACTTCCTTCTCAACAAATCAATCTACAAACAGTTTGCAGCATTTTATTATGGATTTCATAGTGTCTGTGCTTCATATGCATTAATGGTAAGAATAAAAAGCAAAAAGTATTTGGAAAATGCACTAAACAAAAGTTTGAAGAATTTAATATATTCTCTAGAGATTGTGTAATATGTGCATGGAGTTTGCCCATGAATAATACTGTAGAAATGATAAAGTGCCTTTTGCCACTAAAAAAATGTGTAGTGAAGATATATAATGCCATCTCACCCCTTGCTTTTTCCTTTAAGACTAATTGCAGTCGTTAACAGTCGTCAACAGGTTTTCCACACTCATCAGCCAATCACCCATTCCCACCACCCTTCTGAGTAATACCCCTCCTCACTCTCTCACTATATATTAGGGTCTGGTGACTTCTGTTTCAGTGTATCTGAAGAAGTGTGCATGCACATGAAAGCTCATACCAAGAACAAACTTAGTTGGTCTCTAAGGTGCTACTGGAAGGATTTTTTTTATTTTTTATTTTGTTTCCACATTGTTTCTGTACCAGCAGACTTCCTCCCCCACACCTCTAAATTCCAACTCACTATAGAAGTCAGCGTAGATTCTACGGAATCATTCAGCTCAGACATAGAAAACCCATGCTAAATGGGTGCAATAAGCACCTCAGAAATAGGGCAGGATATATGTGCAATAAATAGAAGGGTAATTGTTGAATGAACAACAATGTGCAGGTGCTTTTCTTTTTTCTTGCTTTGTACAGGAAAGTAGCAGTGGATTTAATGACACCTTAGTAATATACCTTAACTCACAACCTGATCAATTTGTTCAGTCAATCTGGACGTGATTTAAGTTCATAACAATAAACGGGACTAAATTAATTTAAATACAGTGCTTAACTATTTAACTAGTTTGTGTGATCTAGTTTTCAAATTCAATAATTTGGCAGCTGCTTCGTCCTGAGGAGGTTGAAATTCTAGTTTGTGGAAGTCCTGAACTGGATATGCATTCTCTTCAGAAGCACACGCAATATGACGGTTACCAGAAAACTGATCTTACTGTCCGGTAGACATATTTTTTCCTCTTGATTCTTAATGCTGATTTCTACAGAATTCCAATAAAAACCAATTGTCAGTGGGGACTGAAACTGGGTTTTATGCCTATTGTAGGTATTTCTGGGAAGTGGTACTTGAATTTCCTCTTGAACTTCAAAAGAAGCTCCTGCATTTTGCTACAGGAAGTGACAGAGTACCTGTAGGAGGAATGGCCGACCTGAATTTCAAGATTTCAAAGAGTGAAGCATCCACAAATTGGTAACTTCTGTTTCCGTCTTCATTATTCTGACTTTAAATACATTGAGGGGCATATGGGAGCAAACCTTCTCATTGGTGGCCCTGCACTTGTGGAACTGTGTTCCTGTTTTTAGTCTGATTATAATGGCTGTACTGGGCAGGCCATTGTTTTAATGTACTGTCAATTTTAATGTTATTTATTGTTTTAAATTGTGTATGCATTGTTATTTGCTTTAGTTTATATATTTTGGTTTACCATCTTATGAGGAAATCATTCTGAAATGTGGAATATAAGTATCTTAAACAGATAACTTTGTTTCATTAATGTATCATTTTGTTATGTTAGTTGCATAGCTTTTTTAAAACCAGAGTTCCTTTATAATAAACTTATTCCCCGTAGATTTAAATCTGTAAGCAAACACAATTGGTTTAACTCATGTAAGCCAAATAACCAGATAACCTTTTGAAGGTTTGCTTGCTGAAGACTATATCCTTACACTGGTTATTTTAATAGGCCAGCTTTATAGGCCATAGTTTTCAGCTGACTTGTTCTGAAACTTAGCAGTTTAATTAATATTTAAATATCTTTTTATTAAGGATTTTCTTGATTTACAAAGCTTTATGCAATGTCTCTCTTGTATTTTTTCCATGTAACATTTTTACACATCAGTTTCGTTTGTTGAGACATTAGGAAGAAAAGGGGGGAGAGGTGGGTGGGATGGAAAGGTGGGTGGGGTTGGGTGGCGATGTTTCTACTTTACTTAATATATGTAGGGTTTGGTGTCAGCGTTGTTTGTGCAGGTTCTCTGTTGTTCGCTTGTGCTCCTTTGGTGGTGAGAGAGGAAACAGGATCCCATAATGCTAAGCTGAGATTCTACAAAAGTGACACTAAACTCTGCCGAAGTCCTCCCAGGTGTGCGGGAAGAGAAAGAAGAAATGTGCAAATCCAATGTTTTGCTCAGGCTCATTCATGCTTGTCCATAGAGCATTAAAACAGGATTGGGGAGCCTCTGACCCACAGGACAAAGTTAGGGCTATCAAGCCTCCCTTTTGGCCTGTGAGGCCATTGTGGCCAAGCCATGCCCACCTGCCCTACAAGTGAAAACAGGTACAAACTTGGCTCAGCCAAAAGGGGGTTTGCAGGTACCATCAGTCAGCCTGATTGTGAGTGCCTGCAAACCCCAAAGGGCTTCACGAGATAGCACTTTGAAAGGGGCTTCTAAAGACCCCTGTGGCCATGATGATGTCAAGTGACCTTTTTATTGCCATCAGGTGATTAAAAGGTGGGTGGCTCTGCCTACCCATCAGTCTTGGCCCACAACAGGTGGGAATGATCTGGACCGCTGGCCAAATCTAGTACCCCACCCCTGCACTAAACCTTGGCTTAGCATTACAGCCATTGGGAGAGTAGATGGATTGCATCTGAATGATGGCTTAGTACTGTGTTCTCACCTGTGGTCTAGGCTATTCCAGATTCCACACTCAGTGGTTATAAAGGTACTTTACCCTGTGCTGATTTATCGATTGGTGCTGAATTAGGAAATTTCTTAAACCAGGGGTAACCAAAAAGTGCACACACAGCCTGTCAACTTTCCAAAGTCTGTCCAACTTTTTAACTCATTAAAAATAAGCAATTTCTTATTGTTTCTATCCCAAATTTGGCATGAACCATCCATACACTTACCTCTCCTACACTGTCAAGTTTCAAATAAGTGTATTGAACCATTTTCTAACTATAAGCCATATAACATATACCTCTCACCCTATTTCTCATTATAATGGTGATTCAAGTGACACACCCTAAACATTGGGCTGCAGCTATAATTGTGTGGCCCGATTATATTGGCTTTCAGTTCCTCATGTGTGGCAGTCCCTTTGACTAGAATACCTGTTTCTTAATTTAAGTGCAGAGAGCTACTTTGTGTAAATTCCTTTCAGCAAAAACTAGTCCCTCTACTAAAAAGAATGGGATCTGACTCACTCCCAGCACTTACATACATATTTGCACACATACCGGGTAGAACAGTGGATTGTAGCAACAGTTTAATTTAGTCAGTTGAATTATTTCTTACTAAAAATGTGTATGTTCTCTCACAATATTTTTAGGTTACCTGTTGCCCACACTTGCTTCAATCAGCTCTGCCTGCCTCCTTACAAGACCAAAAAAGAGCTGAAACAGAAGTTGACAATTGGAATTTCAAATGCAGAAGGCTTTGGTTTAGAATAAGAACACTTGAAAAGTATAGCTAATGTAGCACTCGCTTTCCTCTGACTGTGCCTTTAAAGCTTTTCATTTTGCTTTTAATTCTGTAACAATCTTACCTAGAACGGTGTAGAATTGTTTGTTTGTTTTTTAAAGAAAAGGTGCACTCTTTTCTGTATAGAAATATACTCTCTTACTGGAAAAACAGTTTTGTACAGTATTCATGTTTGTTTGTTTTTACAATGCTCAATAGCAGAAAGATGTCAGGACTGTCAAATCTGAGGATGTATATATTTGCCTTTGTCTAAATGAAACTGCCTCTTACTGTCTTCACAAGGAGAGGTGACTTAAGAGAGTCAGCCTCTGTCTCCTCAGGTTGCACAAGCTACAGGCAAAAGCTACAGACTACTTCACTGTTGGTTTAGCTTATGTATATTCCCCAGGGAAGTACAGCATATAATATATATTTTAAAATACTTTTATATTGTAAGTCGTCTCAAGACTAATTTTAGTAGTAGGCATCTAAGAAATTAAATTTGGGGGGTGGGGAATCTTGATTAATTAAACCTGATGAAAGATTATCTCCAAACAGCACACACAATATAGCAGAGCTTATAGCTGCCATTGACCTGAGGCATGTGGTGAGGCAAATAACAGTTTTAAGGTAGAGCAAATATAGTATTAATATATATTGTTAATATTTGGGCTTTCATTCTCAAGAAATGAATTATTTTAAAAGCATGTAAATAATTGCCTGTAGGCCAATATGATTTTGATAGTGCAATATAAAGCTAAAGATTTATTTTTACAATTTTTAGGGTTTCAGATGTTATATATTAAGCCTTTACAGATTAACAGGGCTGATTGTACAGGAATGTAAAAGCTGCTGTTTTAAATTTATCTAGATACTTGGACCAACTTTAAGTATTAAATCAATTGCATGATTGTGATGTTAAACTAGGCAGTTTGGCTGTTTGTGTACTTTTGTAATTGTAATTTTAAGGAAAGGAAATTTAATGTATAATTAACATTTGAATTTATTTGATGGTAAATAAGTCACCTCTCAAAGCAATGAAAGGGGTAATTTTGATATTTTAAAATTATACATCTTTTCATTAGGAATTTCATACTGTCTTTTACACAAGGTTTAAAATAAATTGAGCAAATTTTTATACAGTTGTGAATGTTATAAAATGGTATCAGATATTATAGCTTTTATTTATCTCAATGCCACAAGAAATGGAGATGACAACTAGCCTAGATGTCGATAAAAACAGATTAGGCAGACTTATCAACGACACATATATCAATGGCTATGCTGTGAGAGATAAATGGATCCTCTGTTTCCATAGACACCATAGTGCTGATTACAAGCTGCTGCCAGATACTACTGGAAAAGAACTGTTGCCTTCATTTTTTGCAGGTATCTAGATAACAACTGTTGAAACCAGGATGCTGGACTTGATGGATCTATGGTTTGATCCAGCCATGTTTCTTCCTTCCCTTCTAGGAGAGTTTTAGACCAGATAACCCTCAGTGAGCATATGGGTTTTCTCTGCATGCAGACTGCCTCATTTACATCCATAGTAGGAAGTGAACCCTTCTACATTAACTACCGGTATATTAAAAACTGGAGCTCTCTGGAGTGTTTGGTCCATGGAAAACTGATTCATTAGTGCTACTTTAAAGTTAAAGGGTCCCCCTCCAACCCATATCCAATAAATGAAGCACTAGTATTTTGCATTCCAGAAGCATTTATCAACAACTATATAGGCTAATAGGGACACAGTTAATATGACACTGGGGAAAGTTTTGAAAAGAACCAACTCACAGGCCACATATCAGGTTTTTTTTTTTTTTTACTGTGAGTATGTAGTGGAGGACATGGACTGCTGGGCTGCCTAGTAGACCAAAAGAGTCATACAGCTTCTGTTGGAGTTTCCTGGCTCCCTTCCGGTACCTACTTAAAAGCCAGTATATGTTGGTTTTAATTTGAGTCATTACCTCTCCTGGTGAGAGTGAAGAGCTAAAAGATACAGTACAAGGGAATGGCAATGTCAGATACTTAAATGTTATAGCAGATCTCTGTCCATTAAAAGTGCTGGTCTCATGACTGTAACTGATGAACTCAATTTCAAAGAATGAAAGTCTTACAGAATAGACTGAAGAGTCTTACCACAGACAACTCTGGAGCAGTGCCTTGGACAAACAGATTAAAGGGAATGATATGGGGAGCATAGCTCAATCAGTAGCACATGAGTCTCTTAGTCTCAAAATATTCCTGCATTGTAGGGTGTTGGACTAGTTGATGCATGTGGTCCCTTCCGATTCTGTGATTCTAGAGACAACTCCGCCATTGGGAAAAGTGGGGGTTTTGAGCATCATGAAAGGTCAGCAAAGTGTTACTCTATTATAAACTTGCTGCTATCAGCAAGTGTGAAGAGGGGCTTTTGGGAGTGGAGATTCTGCCTCTGGTGCCAAAATAATGTGATTGGCCATGGATACAATGCATTGTCCAGTGAGATGGGAGGATTAGCTGCTCCAGTTCAGAAAGAAAGATCTCTTAGGCTAGCCCTGCTCATTTCAAGAATAAATGGAATAGCTGCCTTTCTGGCAATTCTCTACTCACTGACTAAAACTAACCCTTGAATCAGGAAGTAAGACCTATTCATAAATCCCTATGCTCTAGATAGTCCTTCAAATAGAATCCAGTCAAATATTAATTTAATTCTAACTTGTTTATTATATTTGTATCCCGTGCTTCCTCCAAGGAGCTGCACATTGTTCCTCTCTTAACTTCAGAACAAACTGGTGAAATAGGATGAGCAATTGTAATTGGCATTGCTGCTGAACACCGAACTTTGTTTATCCAATATGTCTAGTTAGCTGGAAGTTCAGAAATACTTCTTGAGGGTTCTTTCTTTAGGAAAGGCTGGATAGGAATGGGTTAAAGCACCTCAGAGTTAGGGAAAATGCACTCCCCAAAGGCACAAAGAAAAATCACTGTGATATCCAAAAGGTTTCCTTGAAACTGACCTTTGGACTAAATCAAAACCAAATGGACAAATTGTTTCCATGCCTGGGACAGAAAATGTATATATATATAAGTTTCAGATATGAAGAACAAGTTCCATAACTGGCAGTGAGAGATACCCATCTATGCTAATGTTATTCACTTGATGGATTATGACCACTGTCTAAATTAGGGGGAAACTAATATGAGAGAAAACAAGGCAACAAAAGAAAAGGAAGGATGACAGAGCAAGTACAGAGTAAGACACCACTTAAAATAGAATTGTTTTGAGATTAATTCATTTTTAAAGAAATTCATGCTCATTAGACAAAAATGGAACTATGTTAACAAGGACTGGAATTATCCTTGTTCTGCAAGTCATTGAGTCAGCCAGCATAGAAATAGTTGACTTCACATGGAAGAGTGCCATTCCACCAATTTTGCTGTATGACTTCTTAGCTACATTTCATTTGGGTACTCTGAATTGTGTTATTACTCCTGATAACTCTGGTTTTAAAAATGGCATCTTTCATTAATATTACAGAATTTGCACCCAACCGGTCCATCTCCGTGATAGCCTTCTTCCCATTAACATGACCCTGCTGAGTTTGCTTAATACACCTGGAAAATGGCAGCCATATGAAAGCAAGTTAAATACTCAAGCAAGCATGTAGATGAAGTAAAACAGTGGTGGCCAAACTCGGCCCTCCAGATGTTTTGGGACTACAATTCCCATCATCCCTGACCACTGGTTCAGAAGTCTACAGCCCACCATGTCAAGGTGGAAAGTCACTGCCAAATGGACTGTTGTCACACTGTCTATGTCCAATTGTTACTGCCTTTCCAGAGTTAAATGCTAGAAAACATTAGAATGGAAAGTCTTTGACAAAGGTTTCCATTCAATTTTAATAAAGGTTTGTCATTAGTTTGCTGCCCAGATAGAGAACTTGATTTGAAGGCTCTAAATCAATTTCTGGCTTCTCAAACCCTTCCTGAGCAGGCTAATTTTCCCAGATTTGCAAGCTGATACACTGGACATCTATTTGCTCTCAGGTTCCAGTTCATTCCTCCTGGGACTCTACCAGGAAGTCAGTGGGTTCCTGAGTGGCATATTCATTCTCAGAAGGCTGCAATAAAGTCCAGAGCTACCCACTAATGTTTTGACAGTTCTGTTGCCACTCCACTGCTTCAAATATTCTGTATCAAAAACTGTACATATTTCAAGAACTTTTCAGGCCTGTTAACCTATTTTAGATGGGGGGGGGGATAATCTGTTTTTTATCAAATTAATTGAATAAAAATACTCCACTGCTACACACATACTATACTATGTTGCTTGTCTTGTCATTTATAATTAGCAGTCATATAAAGAAACCAAATATGCCTTCTGCTATCATTCCACATCATTAGGGCTGATGACAAGAGGAATTGCACATTATTTCTATGCATACATTAAAAATCTAAGATAGTCATCACATTGCACTTCACTTGTCCACAGACAGGTGGCACTGTAAACTACACTCTGACCAAAGGTGGGGATGGGTGGTCCAATCAAACAAAGAAGGGAGAGCTTGAGCTAGTTGCAACAGCGCCCCAGAAGCTGCCCTGCTCCTCCAACTCTTGTGTGTGCTAGCCTTGGGGCCCATGCCCTTGGGATCCTGATCCCCAGGTCAGCTAGTGCTACTACTGACTATCTTTCTCCTCCTCTGGCCAACATGGGAATCTGTTGCTTCTGCCACCACCATCACCAATTGGGATGAAGAGTTGACTCGACAGGAGAAGTACCGGTAGCTTGGAAAGGAAGAAGTTGATCAGAAGTGCTTATTCTCTGCTTCCTCCACCAATTAGACTCAAGAGCCAGCCTAGATAAGGTGTTTTCATATGTTACCAGAGCAGATTGGGAAGGGGCTCATGCTAATGTATGAATTGGGCTGTTGCCTACACCCAGAGTTATGTTGCTGGTCTCAAAGGGGTTCCTATACCTTTGGACATGACTTAAAAGCAGAAGAGCTGATGTACAGTGTTATACCTAATTCATAGCTGTCAACTTTCCCCTTTTTTTAAGGGAAATTCCCTTTTTCCGAATAGGATTCCTCGCAAGAAAAGGGAAAAGTTGCCAGCTATGACATAATTGTCTAGATTAGAGAATGTTGACCACTGGTTTTTTTAACCCCATGAAATGCACAGGTTGCTTGAAAGTCTCAGCAACACCCAAGTCAAAATCATGTCACCTGGCTCCACTCCTGAGTAATTCAAAACTTGGGTCAGCTTAACCCAGCTAGATCCAAACTAAAGCTTGACTCAAGTTTTTCACAGCAGGATGAGATGGGGTGTGTGGGTGTGGGTGTGTGAGTGAGAGAGAGAGAGAGCTTTGTAGATAGAAGAAGCCGTATATGGCCATTCCCAGACCCCCTTTTAGGCCTATGCAACTTTAGAAAGTACAGAAGCTCATTGAAGATTTGGATGTAGCAACTGATACATGACTGCCGTTCATATTTATATATTATCTGTTAGGATAAATTTGACACTGCCTTGTTCTGCTTCACACAGCTGTGCATATCAAGTACTGTATTTAAAACCCTTCTGCTGGAACGTCTTGCTGATCAACTCTGGCAAGTCTGTAGAGCTTCACCATTATCAGATGCCTAAGCTAATGCTGAAGGCATCCAGAGAATTTCTGTGAGCCCAGGGCATGGTTATCTTTCTATACCTCTAAGCCATGTCTCCATATAGTTACAGTGCAAGTGAGCTCAAGACTGGGTCAGTGATTGCAGTTTGTCATGTCAACGACACTGAAGACCTTGTTAGCAATACTTCACAAATGTCTGATCCTAACACATGGGAGACTAACAGAGCTTATTTCTCACTGTATGCTATATTTATCTAAATCCCAGAAGAATCCTACATCTCTTTGATTATAGTTTATGTGATCTAAAATGCTGTTGATTGGTGCACAGGAATGCTACTTTTTAAGGAAGCATCTGCCTTGTTCAGAAAAAGGTCAAATGCTTGGCTTCATGCACAATGCAGCTGGAGAACATTTTTTATTGTAAAGTGTGTGTCATGCCATCATGCAATTTGGCTCTCTTTGCACTAACAAACAGACCCACCAGAAGCACTGCTCCTTGAGAGTGCATTAGAGGATCCCAGTCTTGGAGAGTGAGATTTGCATTTCCCACTTGCAATTAAAGCAAGCCATGATATACTGACTCCCTGCTTTGAAGTTATATCTTGAGTGCTCTCAAAATTGCATTCAACATGGTGCCACTCTTCCATCAAATCCTTCCTCAAAAGCCATGTCTTCCACACAGCGTTTGGCTCAGCCTTTATTCCTCACCTGTGTATGTTTAGAGTTCATCCTTACTCTTGCCTCTGCCTTTCCTGTGCTACCTTTCTCCACCACCTCTGCTGTCTCCCACTCTGTCCAATTTTAGCATGAGAGCTTCTCAGGGCCATGTACATAGATGAGGCTATGTAAATCAGTGGGGTTTTTTCTGGGGGGATGCAGGGGTACACATACGCCTAAGCATTTTGTGAATCTTTGTACTTTTGTCCATTTACTGTATTTGTTTTTCCCAATTTGAACTATAAAATGGTGGTTTTATTGAGTCAAAATGAGATTACCCCTAAACATTTTTTTAGGGGGGAAAAAGCACAGATGTAAATAATAGCTACAACCACTGCATGGAGTCCTTCCTTTGCATGAGCTGGAAAGATACCCCCCTTCTTTTTTTTGCTTAGAGAAATGTCTAACTGCTCAACTAAAAGATACGAATGATGAAATGATCTTCCCATCTAAGGCAAATGATATTGCACTATTCCTTTAAAATTAATTTTCTGTCTGCCAGTTAGGGTTGCCCTGCCATTTCTCCTGGCATGGATAAACAGTGAGCAGATAAGAGTCTAGCCAGGAGCAGAAAGCAAACCAGAGCAGTCTTTACCAATCTGGTGCCCTCCAGATGTTTTGATCTACAACTCCCATCAGCTTTAGCCAACATGGCCATGCTAGGAGCGATAGATGGGAGTTGTAGTAATCCAAAACATCTGAAGGGCATCAGGTTAGCAAATGCAGAGCTGGAGCATCTTCTCTATCTGTTTCTCTACCCATTCTGCCTCACTGCTCCCTGTGTCCAGGAAACTATCCGTTGCAAAAGTCAAAACAAACCTGTCAGAAAAAGTGGGTGTCCTTGCTCTTACTTTGCTATTCAATTCATGAATTGTTTTAGTAATTTTCTAGAGGAAATGGATGCATCACACGCTTGCCAGGCTGATTCTTTGTGCATAGTGAAAACAGGTATGCCTCTTTCCCAGTTGGACAATAAAAGGTAAATGTGTTACCTGGACACTCCATGTGGAGGTGATCACAAATCAAGTCAACATAAGATGTCATCAACTGCCACAAATGTCAAGGCAGCAACAACATACATCCACCAATCCATCATGCGAAGAGAAGCATCGGCAAGTTGTATCCTTAAACAGGCACGCACAGCCTATAAACAGAGGGTTAAATTTAAGGGGGCTGAAGTCCAGAGATTCCTTTCAGTTTAAAGAACTAATTTCATCCTTATAACATGAAAGTTACAGGGGAGATTGTAAAGCCCATTGGTTGGGTTACCAACTAAATGAGAGCGGAGGGAAAACCTGTCATCTTCTGCGCCCATAAAAGCAACATCACATGAAGCTTTTTATTGGCACAGCAACGAACATTATTACCCCCTAGCTTGGCTGAACAAGCAGTCATGAAAGGCACGAAAGCCACTGCAAAAGTTGGCAGCTTTAGCCCCAAGGTTGCCACTTGTCCTCTCTTTCACCTTTAACAGGACCGTGACATGCAGATTTCACATGCAGGTAGAACAGACATGGGGAACCTGTGATCCCCTAGATGTTGCTGGACTACAATTACCACCTTCCTTGATCATTGCTAGGTTGATGGGAGCTGAAATCACACAGACTCACCACCTCCCTGAATAAAGGTAACCTGAGAATGGAGGGATGGTCAGAAAGCGTTCACCTTGGCCAGGAGTGGGGGCAGTAATATAGGGCCCTGCACTTACCTTTTCGTTTGTTGACTGAGTTCAAAAAGATGTCATTCTGCTTATTTCTCCCCACTTCCTATAAAACAGGTTGATTATGCTTCAGGTTGATTATTTTATACAAAAAAGGGGGGGAACCTTGAGGTCTGTTGTTGCTTTAAGTTTGGGGGGTTTGTGTGTTCTTTTAAATCAAAATACTTCTGACCAGAAAGCAGTTATCTCCAAATGTTGCCCATCAGGCAGGCAATAAATCAGTCCCTTCCCACCAACACAGAAAAATATGGCTCTGTACTCTTCTGGTAACTTCTCTTGCTTCATTTTTCCATTGACGCTGTTCTGCAATTACTATCTTCAAGCAGATGAAATCTCATTCTCTCGAGCAGTGACAGTGTTGGACTGTAACCTGGGTCACATTGACCCACACTCAAGCCATCTATTTCTGAAAGTATTTGGAATCCAAAAAACCTGACATTCTCCCCAGCTGTCAGTGACTCTTGAGAGGACTCCATGGTGCCTGATATTTAATAATGGTTTCATCTCCACCTCCCCCATTCAGCATTTTCTACAAGAATTGTATGGCAACTACTACTACTACTAATAATAATAATATTTATTATTTGTACCCCGCCCATCTGGCTGGATTTCCCCAGCCACTCTGGGCGGCTTCCAACAGAAACCAAATACAACAATATCAAACATTAAAAACTTCCCTAAAAAGGGCTGCCTTCAGGTTTTTTCTGAATGTCAGGTAGTTGTTTATTTCCCTGACCTGTGATGGGAGGGCGTTCCACAGGGCGGGCGCCACTACCGAGAAGGCCCTCTGCCTGGTTCCCTGTAGTTTTGCTTCTCCCAGTGAGGGAACAGACAGAAGGCCCTCGGCGCTGGATCTCAGTGTCCGGGCTGAATGATGGGGGTGGAGACGCTCCTTCAGGTATACAGGACCGAGGCCGTTTAGGGCTTTAAAGGTCAGCACCAACACTTTGAATTGTGCTCGGAAACGTACTGGGAGCCAATGCAGATCTCTCAGGACCGGTGTTATGTGGTCTCGGCGGCCACTCCCAGTCACCAGTCTAGCTGCCGCATTTTGGATTAATTGCAGTTTCCGGGTCACCTTCAAAGGCAGCCCCACATAGAGCGCATTGCAGTAGTCCAAGCGGGAGATAACCAGAGCATGCACCACTTTGGTGAGACAGTCCGCGGGCAGGTAGGGTCTCAGCCTGCGTACCAGGTGGAGCTGGTAGACAGCTGCCCTGGATACAGAATTAACCTGCGCTTCCATGGACAGCTGTGAGTCCAAAATGACTCCCAGGCTGCGCACCTGGTCCTTCAGGGGCACAGTTACCCCATTCAGGACCAGGGAATCCTCCACACCTGCCCTCCTCCTGTCCCCCAAGAACAGTACTTCTGTCTTGTCAGGATTCAACCTCAATCTGTTAGCCGCCATCCATCCTCCAACCGCCTCCAGGCACTCACACAGGACCTTCACGGCCTTCACTGGTTCTGATTTGAAAGAGAGGTAGAGCTGGGTATCATCCGCATACTGATGAACACCCAGCCCAAACCCCCTGATGATCTCTCCCAGCGGCTTCATATAGATATTAAAAAGCATGGGGGAGAGGACAGAACCCTGAGGCACCCCACAAGTGAGAGCCCAGGGGTCTGAACACTCATCCCCCACCACCACTTTCTGAACACGGCCCAGGAGGAAGGAGCGGAACCACTGTATAACAGTGCCTCCAGCTCCCAACCCCTCTAGCCGGTCTAGAAGGATGTTATGGTCGATGGTGTCAAAGGCCGCTGAGAGATCCAGCAGAACTAGGAAACAGCTCTCACCTTTGTCCCTAGCCCGCCGGAGATCATCGACCAGCGCGACCAAGGCGGTTTCAGTCCCATGGTGAGGCCTGAATCCCGATTGGAAGGGATCCAAATGGTCCGCTTCTTCCAGGCGTGCCTGGAGTTGTTCAGCAACCACCCTCTCAATCACCTTGCCCAAGAATGGTAGATTTGAGACTGGGCGATAGTTGGCCATATTGGCCGGGTCTAAAGATGTTTTTTTAAGAAGCGGTTTAATGACCGCCTCTTTCAGCGGGGCTGGGAAGGCTCCCTCACAGAGGGAAGCATTCACCACCCCGCGCAGCCCATCGCCCAGCCCCTCCCGGCTAGCTTTTATAAGCCAGGATGGGCAAGGATCAAGGAGACAGGTGGTTGGTTTCACTCGTCCAAGCAGCCTGTCCACATCCTCGGAGGTAACAGACTGAAATTGATCCCACGCAACTGGACTAGACAGGACTCTGGCACTCTCCCGCCCTGGCCCTGCTCCCACGGTGGAGTCTATCTCTTTCCGAATCTGAGCGATTTTATCTGCAAAAAACTTTGCAAACGCATTGCAGGAGATCTTGGGGTCCCTACCAGGCCCCGATGACGAAGGTGGCTCCGATAGATTCCGAACCACCTGAAAGAGTCTCCTGCTGCTATTTTCCGCAGATGCAATAGAGGCGGTGAAGAAAGTCTTCTTCGCCGTCGCTATCGCCACTTGGTAGGCTCGACGTTGAGCTCTAACCTGTGTTCGGTCGGATTCAGAATGGGTTTTCTGCCACCGGCGCTCTAGCCGTCTCAACGATTGTTTCATCGCCCTCAGCTCCGGGGAAAACCACGGGGCTGTCCGGGCTCCATGCAACCGGAGAGGGCGCTTCGGAGCCAAACAGTCAATAGCCCTGGTTAGCTCCACATTCCAGCGGGCCACCAGGGAATCGGCTGAAAGGCCATCAACATGGGATAAAGTATCCCCTACCACTCTCTGGAAACCATTTGGATCCATTAAGTGGCGGGGGCGGACCATCCGAATTGGTCCCACCTCCCTGCAGAGGGGAAGGGTTGCGGAGAAGTCCAGTTGTACCAGGAAGTGATCTGACCATGGCACTTCTTTAGTTTCACTTTTTTTAAATGTCAGATCACCAACATCCATAGAGGTGAATACCAGGTCTAAGGCATGTCCTCGGCTATGAGTTGGACCAGACTTATTCAGGGACAGCCCCATGGAGGCCATGCTTTCCACTAATATATGAGATTGCCAGTTCTTGATTAGTGTTATTTCTCCCATGAGACCTATGCTGAGATTCCTGTATGTATCCTGTTGATTACTGAAGCAGGACTGAGTTTAGCAGTAGCTGCCTTGCCGGCTTTGGATAAATAGTTCTATTAATATTTGTCCTTCCCATTTGCTGGATACCAAAGGAGGACAATGAGTGCTGTTAAAAATAAAAGTTTTGCATTGTTTCTTCCCCTACCAAGAGCACAACATCAACCTTTCATACCCTCCGATGAAAATAGGGACATCCTATTACTATTTAGACCCCACACATCTTACTGGGTTGCCCCAACTACTCTGGGCAGCTTCCAACATATATAAAAACATAACAACAAAACATTAAACATTAAAAAACTTCCCTATACAGGATTGCCTTCAAATGGCTTGGGGGTTGGATAACTCAATACCCTCCAAAATGTCTCCAATGAAAATAGGGACATCCTAAAGAAAAGTGGGACATTCCAGGATCAAATCAGAAACTGGGGTGGCTTCTCTAAATCAGGGACGTCCCTGGAAAATAGGGACACTTGGAAGGTCTGAGCTTTACTGTCTGCTGACAATCGTGTCTTTGAATTCAAGCAATTATTCCAGCCCAGATCTAGACTCTTCAGCATGGAAAGTCCTCTCATTTTCTGAAACTGCAGCACAGATTCACTAAGGTTTTCAAATAGCAAAATGTGCTTTTTAAAAAGATATGAGAAATTAGAAGACTCTAGATTTCATACTTTCCATTCAAACCTGTGGGGTGTGAAACACGGGAGCAGTCAAGTACAACATCCCTAGAGTGGACATAGAAGGGGATGCCTGGACCAGCCAGTCGGAACTTCCTGTTTCTTCTGGGCTGGGACAGACTTTCTCTATATGTGACTAGAGGTGTGTGTGGCCTCACCTGTGCAGGTAACAAAAGCATAGGGCTGGCCACCGTCTTCCTCTTCTTTTGACTACGCTCAATGGGGAAGCATCACATGCTTAGCCAAAGATGCTCTCTTAGGAGCTATCTCTATGGAATAGTCTCCAAGTGTATGTAACTTTTCTAAGCTAAGTCTGCCTTCTGGGATCCTATTGTGAACAGATGTGTAAGTAAACTCTTTTTATACTTTTATAGAAGACTGTGCCGTGTCTTATCTTTTAGGAAGGAATAAAGGGGAAAATACTAGGACAGTTATTATAGAGGCTTTAGCGAGCCTGAGCAACGCATCCACTGTGTAAGTTTAAAAGGGGAATGTAACTCTGCTAAATTGTGAAACTTGTTAACACAAGTTGGAATAGGATATAATTAAACAATATATCCTCTCCTGCATCCCTGAACATTCTCACAAAGCCACGGACCTGAACAAGGTTCCTGTAACATTGAAAGACCATAGATAAGGATGGGTGGTAGAGCATCTGCCTTGTATACATACAGGTGATGGTCCCATGCAAGGGACCTCTGCTACCTGCAGGTAAGGCTGGGAAAGACTCCCCCCTGCCAGACATCCTGGAGAACCACAGTCCAGTCAGTGCGGTCAATACTGTACTAGCTGGACCAACAAGTCTGACTCAGTAGAATACAGCTTCATATAGTGAGATCACCTGTTAGAATTGTGTCCTGAACCCCTGGCCTACCTGGCTGCAAGTCAGTGTGCCAAGTCCAAAGTTCAAGGGTCAGTCCACACAAGGTCAGGAAACACAGTCTAGGGTCAATCCAAGTAGCCATCTCTGAAGTCTAGCAGTCAGGATGTAGTTCAGAGTGAAACCCAAAGCACGGTCCCATGGAGGTCCAAGAGTATCCAAGCCAAGGTCCATCAACATGGCTGTGGAACATGTGGGAATGTTGCAGATACTAGGAGAGGATATACTGATTTAATAGTATCCTTAATAACTCACACTTGTGAGTCAGCAGCAGAGTGCATTCCTCAATATATAGCAGCAAGCTACAGTAGTTGGTAGATTCATATGAAACTCTTTACTTAATGTTCAGATTGGGTTTTGTTCCTGGCAAGTCCCCTTTTATCCCTCCTAAAAAGAATAAAGACACAAGAAGCTTCTTTTAAAAGTAAGAAGAAGTTTACTCACATTCAGTTCACAGTTGGATCCCTGAAAGCAGGCTTTAGCTTAGAGTTACAGAAAAGGGTTTGAGTTCATCCCATATGGGAATGAGCCCATGTCTTAGTGACTGAGAGCCAGCAGACAGCAAAATACATCAGTATCAAGGGAGCATGGCATCAAGAGGAAGAAGAAGAGAAGAGAAGGTGGCTGCGTGACCAGCCCCTTTTATGGGGTCTCCCAGGGTCACGTCCATCTACCTGGTCGCACGTAAGGGGAGGAAGCTCCAGAACAGGTGTGAGAAGAAGTCCTCCTGGCTGGAGTAACACCCCCCCCCCACGTGTCCACTCTGGGCAGACAGGAAGTGTTGTACTTGACTGCTTAAGTTACATCCCACAGAACAGACATGGCACCTCAGCTCTGCTGCCCTTTTGTACTTTGCCTACTGATTGCAGCATCTGGACTTGATGAGACATGTGACCCTCACCTGTTCCAAGCCTACTCCAGATGAGGAATCACACCCCTCATCCCAGAGCTAGCGAGCTGTGGGCCCTTGCCTGCCTCTGCCTCCTAGGGCTCCCCTCCCGCTGCTCCCTACGCCTCAGAGCCCACCATGTTTGTGGAGACAGGGACCCTCTGGCTCAGGTGATGGGTCCTGCTGCTCTGGTTCCTGTGCACTGACCCTCTCACCATCCTCTGTCACCCTATGAGTAGTTCCTTCCCTGTCCCCTGCTTGCCCCTGTGTGTTCCAGTCCCGGCTACACCCCTTGCTGGGATCCTCTTCCTCCTCTCCGTCATCCTACCAGTTCATAACAGTCACCAAAGCTGGGGGTGAGGGGAGCCTGGCAGGGCCAGCGCAGCTCTTATTGGAGCCTGCTCAGTGTTCAGACCAGAGAACTGTAGACTAACTGGCAAAGTTTTTTTTTAAAGTAACTACTGCAGTCATATTCCAACCATAACTGTTTCATGCCAGGTGTCGAAGAGCACTTCTAACACCACAAAGAGTTTGTTCAACTGCCAACATGCAGAGTATGAGAAGGAACAAAACTTTAGGTAAGATCCTCTTCCAGATGAGCTAGATTTCATGGAATGGGGTGGTTAAACAGTGGAGAGATGCTGTTGCTTGGAGCAAATTACAGCTCTCTGAACTTGCCGCCTGGCCCAGCAGTAAGCCAGAAGCAATGGCACAACATTCACACCAAAAAATGACTTCATTTCTGGCACAAGAGTGCTCTTGTCCGCCTCTCCATTATTTCCAGCCACTCTTCACCTACTGCAGGCCAAGGCAAATGATATGACCGTGGGAGAACGGAACAGGTGAAGCTGTGGCTGCATTTTCTCTTGCAATTTCCTACTTTTAAAGGGAAAAACCTCTTGAGCTGCAACACGGCAACCGTAGCAGCAGGGTGGAGTCCGAGCATGAGGCGGGCGCTAGTGAACAGGGCAAGGCAGTAGTCACCAATGGCTTCTTTGGTTGTGTGGGACAGCCACCATATGAAAGCCATTTTGAGCTTCTATCTGAAAGGGTGGGCGAAGTGTTTAAAACCTGGGGAAACAGAGGTTTTATAACCAAACTTCTTTATTAGTGCAAATTGATTTGGTCTTGACACACAATTATGAGATGTAATCAGTGTAATGGAAAAGTTTTAGAAGCATTGGCAGGGTCTCCCATGGGAAATGTGTGTATGTCTATATAATCAGCTGTCTGATTCCATTAACATGCCAGAATTGAAAATCACTTTAAACCTGTTATTCCCCCTGCTTCTTTTTTGTCATGTACATGCACTTAGTATAGTACAAGCCTCCCACAGACACTGTGGAAATCATCTACAGTACTTGGTTAAGTCACTTGCTCTTCCTTTATTTAAAACTTGCATCTCTCTCACCCTGGGAATATGGGAAGCACAATGTCTTTTTTGAGCTTTCACCTTCAATCCAACACAGGCCTTGTTATATACCGGTATTTATTTATTTATTCATCCGTTCATTTGTGTGGGAAGGTTAGATCTCGCTTTATTCCTCAAACAAATCTGAGGCGGCTAACAGTCGGAAATCACAACACGCAATTCAACTGAATCATAAATCAAAATATTAGCAAAAGCAAGACCGCATAAACAATTGCAAAACTGACATTAGACTCAAAACTCCATGTAGGCATGCCTACATCATCTTGGCAGCTTAGCTGCAGGGAGCCCTGAGGCATGGATCTGTCTCCAATGCCCATTAACATCCATAGGAAGCCATTCAGAGCAATCGTCAGGAGGCTTAGGGCACAATGTCCCCAGCATGCAGAGAGCCACAGTCCCTCCTTGGCAATCTCTTAGGTGGGGTTAGCAAACTGAGGTGCAGCCCCTCATACACCAACCATAGCACCGTTTGATCTGGCGCAGAGGCAGATGTTAGAGACACAGAGAATGTAGACTAAGGAACAGAGATGCAAACAGGACTTTCTGGCTCCAATTTATGCATGTCAATTGGCCCTCCCCACCCTGCAAAAAAGGACACAAATGTGCATGTTTGTGCCCTCATTTGTGGATAGGCCAGGAAGACGCTGCTAGCATTGCCTGGATGGAAGGAAGACAGGCATCTTTCAAAGTTTGTTGTCCCGTCTTTCGATTGAGAGGGTGGCTTACAATGCTTGCTAAAATTGCTTCCTCCAATGCTAACATTGCTGAGACTGTTTCACTAAACCGAAGTGCACAAAACGATATAGCATGGCACAATTCCATCCCTCCCCCTGACAGTGGGGTCAATCAAAAGGGAAATAGGATGGTGGGGAGCAGGGCTGTTTGAAAAAAATATTATGTAAAAGCAATGACTAACATAATTCTCAATCTGTGGTTTGGAGCTAAGAAAGCTACATATTGGACTTGAGCAAAAATTGCTTGAAGCAGAAATAAACTCCTACTTTTCTGTTTCCTTCCTTTGAAAAGCATATGCAGGTGCCAGTAATTCCTGGCTCATTTGCTAGATTTTATCTGTCTTCTCCCACCCCTTCAAACTCATTTTTATCTTTAAGATTCCAGTATATTTGCTTTGGCTTTATCCCAAGGGAGGCAGCTTCGCCCTCTTGTCTTGGCATGCACTTAGTTAATGAAACTCCAGGCCTTGTCTTCAGAAGGATTCCTTCCCATTGGCAACACCTTTTATGTTGTAGTAAGAAGTGGGTCAACCTGAAAACTGTCCATCTCTATTTGATTTATAGCAAATGTAATAGGGGAAAAGACTGAACTAGCAGAAGAGGGTTGCTTTCATACTCAGTCCCATTAGCACTAGTGAACCATTGTTTTTCCACAGTTTCCAAACACCACTATTTTTATCTTATAAAATCTAGTCTTACTGATTTCATGCTTTTAGCAGCAGCTCCCAGTTCCAAATCTGTTGCAGACTGAGAAAGGACACACAAAATACTGCTTTACTGTATTCTTCAACATCCATCCCTGTGCCAAAGACCCTTCTGTAATTTTATTTAGAACTCAGTCTCATTTGGTAAAGGTCCCCTGCAATGCTAATTAAAAAGGTTCCTCACAACGTCTGGTGTTTTGGTTGTTTCTTGCTGAGAATGGCAGTGAGGTTTCTGTGAGTAGCTTAATTCCCCATAGACAGTTTATGTGCATTGCCTCTCTGTGTTAGTTCCTGTTCCCATGAGGGAGGATAGACTTTGATTTCCGATTCCTACTTGCTATTGTTTTCGCAATACACCCCGACAAGAAAATAATAACAATACAGGTAATTAGGAATTAAAGCTCCTTCTTCCCATTGCAAACATGGTCACTGCAACAAACAAACAACTTTGGCTACACCTGCACCATACATTGAATACACTCCAAAGAATCCTGGGAACTGTAGTTGGTTACAGGTGCTGAGAGTTGCTAGGAGACCCCCGAATTTCCTTCACCGAGCTACAGCTCCCAGAGTGCCCTGGGGAGAGGGATTGACTGTTTAAGCCACTTCAGAAATCTGTCCTCTTACTATAGGCATATGTAAAGAAACAAAAACAAACACCAGTATTCAAAAGCGGTCGTTTCCATGGGTGATTCCTGCTGGTTTCAAGGTCCTTCATGATGATGATGTGGACCTTGGTACGAAAACACTGGAAGCTGGTGTTGTTTCCTGGCGTATTTCCAGTTGTGAGTCTCCAAGTCAGGTGACCACATACAAAGACAAGGCTCTTCTGTTTTTTAACTGTTGTGTATAGAAGAGGGAACTTTGTCAGATGCTGTTTTTCTCAACTCTGCTTGAACAGCTAATCCTGCTAAAATATTTCTTCTTCCTCCATATTAAAGGTACATGACTCCCACCTTCCTTTGCACCCGATCATCCTAACTACTTGGGCACAGGACACTTTGCTGACTCTGCAAAAGATGCAGACGGCATATTGATTATTCTGCTTCCAGGATCGGGTCTGATGCTCAAAATACCATACTGGAAGTCAATAGTTGATATATATATATGTTAAAAATCAAACTCCATATGAAAATGAGAATAATGCTTATTTTGTACAAGGTATGTGTGATTGATATCAATATTCATATAACAAATCAAGGAGCTAGGGTTTCATTGCCAGTTTGACTGGCAAGAATGAATGGGTGTCAAAGAGAGAGCCAGCAGTAAATCACACCACTGCAAGCTGGAGTTCACTCTTTATTAGTAAAAACAGGATGTTCACAGACTTGACAGAATGTCAGGCCTAATGAGCACAGCAGCTCATCCCCAGTGGGTCTCCCCCCACAACCCATTAACCAGTTGCCAAAACTGTAAGTTCCTTCTTCCTCACAACCAGTGCTTTTTTTCTAAAAAAATGTTTAGGGGTACTCTCATTTGGACTCAAGAAAATCACCATTTTATTGTTCAAATCGGAAAAAATAAATACAGTAAATGGACCAAAGTACAAAGATTCACAAAATGTTTAGGGGTATGTGTACCCCGGCGTCCCCCCCAGAAAAAGCACTGCTCACAACCATCTAAGTCCCCTCCTTTCCAGAGCTTTTCCCAAGCAATTGGAGACTGTGCTTGCATGAAGCCAACCTTTCCTCTATCCTTTTCATGCCTCTTTTGGTTCTGGGAGACCAGGAGGGAGAAGAGCTTGTCAAAGCAGGAGGGAGAGACACCCATGACTCTTCACCAGTCCGACTTCCCCCTCGCCTGTTCAGCTTCTGCCTCTGATTCTAGACTATTCTCTGCCACAGACTCTCCAAGCTCACTAAACCCTGTTACCACTTCAGCTTCTGACACCTCCTGCCCCCAGTCTTCTCCTTCTCCCTCTGACCAACTCATCATTGTCCCACCGCCATTCCCCAGGCTCTGAGCCTTCTTCCCTTGGTGGTCCCCCCCCCCACCATTCCTCTGTGTCCAACCAGTCCATGGCATTGGAAGGGAGGGAGTTTTTGCTGTTACGTATTTCTCTCCATGCCAAGCGCAAAAGAGCTGTTGTGAATTCTACTTCTCCTTTCTGCCCAGGTGCTGCAAATCCACCTGTGTGGTAGAAGCACAAATATCATTCTACCCACTGCATCTGACCTCTAACTCCATTGCTAAGGTGAAAGAAATGTGTCAAATTGTTTATGTGTGACCTAACTCAGAAAAATCAAGTGATGCGGCCTACAGTGGTATCGGATTTAAACATATCAGGAGTTGCTTCCCAAACCAGCGGGATGCAGAATAAACTGGAGTGTGTACATAGCCAGTGACGCAAGTTTGCTCAGTGTTTTCTGTCTGCTGGCAATGAACAAGAAGAAAATACACACTGCAATGATATGCCACAGAAACTGGGAAGGTTTCTACAATACATGCACAATATGATGGTACTGGAAATTTATATAGAATACCGTCACTACAACATTGGTTTGTCTCTATGGGTAAAACTCCAAAGAATGTAGTATTTTATATTTCTATAAGATACACAGATTTGATTAGATTAAATGCTTCTAATAATTTACAGAACCTAGGCAAATTGGTAGGTTAGGCTCAAGACTTCACGTTCAAAAACAAAACAAAACCCAAAGCAGCCCAAACAGGCTGCAAGTTTGAGCAAAGAGAGGGTGACCTGGAAGAGAGTCCTTAATGCTTTCCCTTCCAGGTTATTTAATTCCAACCAATCTATAGATCGCTTCATAACATAACGCCTTTGAAGTGGTGTATAAATTAAAAACATAATAAAATGCGGGTTCAAAAAAATAACCAGTAATAGAACTCTAAAACCAATAAAAACAACAAAACAATTTCTGCAGGTATTCCATAAATGACTGGGTCACACTTCAGGAAAAGCCTTCTTAAACAGAAATCTCTTCAGCTGATGCCTAAACATCAAGACACTATGCACCTGCCTGATATTGGCTGGTACTGTAATTGATTCCAGGGGGTGGGAAATGCAACACTTAAAGGCTGGTTTCTAACATAAGCTAAGTGCTTGGTGGGGTTAGCTCAGATTCTGCAGACTCCTTTTTCACTTCTGTAGGTGAAAAAGCAGCTGGGCTATGAGCTGGGGAAATGTCCCAAAGGGCAAGAAATCAGAAGAGATCTCTCTTCACCCACTCTTCCTCTGCTCTGGTACAGTCTGCCCAGGCTGGTAATACAAATAACACAGAAATAAATCAAGGGCAATAAATGCATGTAACATGTAATTTGAACCTGAGACTTATCTGGAAGTAGCTATCACTGAACCTCCGATGTATAAATTACAGAAATAAGACCTGATTAGATCTGGGTCACATTAAAGAGGCAGTAAACTAATAGGTATTTAGCTTATCATTATAGTTTTAGTACCACAGGCAAGGGGAAGATGCCATATGAATTGGTTTAAAAAACAAAAACAAAAAACCCTCAGGCACCAAAATGTCTTAGCCCATCTTTCCTCCAGGATGTTCCATTTGTTCATATAAATGGGCATGTAAACAGAGCTAGTGATGGGAACAAATTCAGAATTAAGGGAGTTCAGAATATGAACTCCCACAGTTTGCAAAGCTTTACCCTAACACAAGATGAATGCCAACCCTTTTGAATTCAGACTCAGCTTGTATTGGGGTTCAACTCTGCTAGCCTGCCAGCTCTCCTGCCCTGCCCACCATCCCTCCCCTCTCCAAAACCTACCAGGCAGGGCAGGGCAAGGCAAGGCAAATGCAGTGGCCGGGACTCTCTGGGGGTCTCCATACAACACCTCCTCCCTCCCAATGCCACAAGTCCTGCAAAAACGGTACCCTCTGGATGTCAGACAACAACTCTCATCATCCCTGACCACCGGGACTAATAGGAACTGTAGTTCAACAAGATTTGAAGGGCATGATGTTGGATACCTTTGTCGAGTGACGCCATCAGAAGCACCACAAGTTGTCCCAACTGGGAACTCATCTTAACAATGTTTTCTGGGAAGCCCAATTCCAAATTAAGCTGAGAGCTGATCACCCAGCAGAGAAAAAGGAAAGCAATGACTGAACAAATGTATTAATGACCAACATTTACATACACACATACTACTACTACTACTAATAATAATAATAATACAGAAGACACGAGCATAATAATAATCTATTATTTATATGCCACCCATCTGACATACTATTTAATTCCTGAGCCCTTTATTCTTGACCAGGATCAACATGCTATTTTTAAGCTATTTTTGTTTAGGTTTCGTTTGCTCGTGTTATCCCAGTGAATGCTGAACAACGCCACGGTTTTGTGAAACAGATCTAGGAAGCTATTTAATCATGATCAAAGCCAGCTTTTATCAGGCAAGACCATTTATATTGGCAATTTTTTGAAGGTCACTGACTAACCATTCACAAATCAGGGGAGCTGTCCAGCTACCACTCCTCCTTTACTCTGGACATTGCTTCTGAGATTGCAGCCTTCTGGTAAAAAACAAATTGTTAAACTTTAACTCACCTTCAAGGGACTTTTGAGTTTCCCTATGAAAAGCAAGGAAATATCTATATTTTTAGTGCTGTGAATGTTAGCAAACAACTGAACACTCCCATCCCTTTGATTTGCAACACTTTGTGAAGGGTGGAGAGTATTTGCCTCTAGTAAAATAGTCCAACTAGCCTGATTTCTGCTCTACTGTATTAAACTTCTTTTCATAGTTCTATTATCAACAAGCTCATTAGTAATCTTAAATTAACTAAGACAGGAATAATTAATAGTACCTGATCTCTTAATTATTGAAAGGAAAGTGTGAGCGGTGGACAGGTTTCTCTTTGGTTTTCCCCCTCAGCCCTGCTCCCCAATTATGCTTGAATTTCTTTCCTCCTTTCACTTTGGGGGTTAACCATAATCAGCATTACATCTGCAATGGCATTTTATTTCTTTGCAAAGGACAGTTGGCAGCCATGTTGGGACTGAACTTTGTTTGGAACTGCCACTGCCAGTGCAGACCAATAATGATCAGTTCAAATAAAATAATAATAATAAAAGGGAGGAAGAAGGGGTTTGCAATCAACATGTACTGTTTTGCTCCTGAAAGACTGTGGAAGTGGCAGTTTCAGCCTGTGTGGCCTGTGTGGCCATGGGTGAGTGTTTGTGAAAATTATTTCCTGCGTGTGTTGCACTGTTGAGCTGCGTTGAAATGCTGGGGTTTGCCACAAGATCAAGTGGCGCAGCCATTCAGTTTCAGCACCTGCTTTGCATCCAGAAAGCCCAGGTTCAATCCTCAGCAGCCCAAGGTAGGACTCAGAAGGACCCCTCTCTGAAACCCTTCCAGTCAGAGTAAGCAGTAGTCAGCTAAGGACACAGTTGCCTGCCTCATGCATCAGTTTTCTATGTCCCATTGTTCTGTGGATGAGCATCATGATGTGATTAGTGACTTGCATACAACAGGCCTCTTCTTCGCACTGACTCTGCTTATGTATGTAGGTATCTGTTTGACTTGTCCGGGTCGATGAAGACTTTGATCATAATAAGAAGTAGATAATGCACAACTCAGAGGTACACTAAAATGGCTACATGCCCACTGCAGGCCACTGCCAAGGGATCCATAAAAGGATCGTGCTTACAGTTCTGCATGCATAGCGCAGTGATAACATGCATACCTCGGGGGCAAGAGATCCCAGGTTGAGTCCTTAGCACCACCGGTTAAAAGTAACTCAGATACAAGGGACAGGACTGGAATGGGAAAGACTTCCGTCAGAAGCTTTGGATCAGAAAACACAGCATTGCTGCACTGGGCTATGTGGATCATTATCCTAATCTGAGTCAGACTATGGCAGGTTCATACACACAGGGCTGCCACACATCCAGAATTTCCTGGACGTATCTGGGATTCATCTGTCGGAAATAGCGGCTGTGCGGAATTTGCTAAGCTTGGTAAAAATGTCAGGGGAAACCCAGGCATATGGCAACTCAAGTTGAAAGTGTTGATTTTTTTATGGATTTTCCTAAAAAACAAACAAAAAAAACCCTGGAGATTTTGCCCCCCAAAAAATAATCTTAACAACTTTGGGCCAAAAAGAAAGAAGTAACCCTGTGGTAACCCTAACACACACGTCATTCTGAACAGAGCTCCTCCGTGTTAACCCATTTGTGCACAGAGATTGCTGAATCAGGCAGAAGATACATGAAATGAATTGTGGTGTGGCTCTTTAGCTGAAAGCCAAAAAAAATGGGGAAAGGAATTTTTGTGATACTGCACGAGTCAGAATTCAACTTTCCTAAAAGTCAATACCTGAAGGCAACTACCGATGCAGTCTGTAAAAAATGCTTCTGTATGTGTGGATTACGACAAGCACGAATACCGGTGAGACTTCTTTTCGATGTTAGCTGCGTGCAAACTTCAACACCCTGAAGAAAATAAGCTAATGATTCATGTGTTGCAAAACAATTATTTGCACACCCCAACTGGGCCTCTTGGAAGACATTGCATATGCATAACTTTCCATGTAGTTTGGCTGCTGTCCCAGTAGGACAATGAACTCGGAAATATGTGCCGTGGAGAGAGCTGGTTGCGCTTGATCATTTTCTGTTACACAGCCTTGAACGTCAAAAAAACTGCTCATGTACCACAGAGGCAATGAATCTCAGCCTGCCATCAGAATTTAGAAACCTGACATAGGCCTAAACATAATTAAGACTTTAAAAATAAATAAATCATAGGGCGCTTCCAGATGACCTGTTTATTGCATATTCATCATGATTGGTTTGCAGGGAGATAAAATGACGTTCTGTCGAGGTCTTATCCTTCACTTACCAGTGCTTTTTTGCTGTCACTTCCCTTACAGCAAAAAGTCTGATCCTTTGGGGAAGTGAGTTCATTGAACAAGATCTCCCATGTGACCTAGAGGAAGGGCCATAGCTCTGTGATAGAGAATCTGCTTTGCATTCAAAAGGTCACAGGATCAATCCCTGGCATCTACGGGTAAGGCTTGCAAGACTTCTTGTCCGAAACTCTGTAGAGCTGACTCCAGTCAAAGTAGAAAATACTGAGCTAAACAGACCAGAAGCATCCACAGACATATGTATTTTTGGGGTGGTAGCTTAACTCTGTAGCATTTTGGTCTAGCCCCAAACATGTTCCATGTGATAAACAAGAAAATATTTAAAGATTCTGTGTTCTCTGTAGCATAGATTTGTGATGTGCAGTATAAGTACCGGTAGATCATTTTCCCCACCTCCATTTTAGGGGCTCATTTGTGTAGGTGATATATGTAGTTTGCGATTTATGCTTTTTGTGAAAGAGGAAACTTAAAAATGTACGCCTTGGGTATTAAAAACTAAGTGTGTTGAAAATATTTATAAGTACAAGCATATGACAAGTATGCCTCCAGTAAGGCTTCCTGACAAAATGTTAGGCCCAGTGGGAACACAGCATTTTTACCTCAGAGGAGCTACAGCAACAGTGAGTATTCCATACAAAAAGTTCTACAGCCATATATAGTGGCCCATCAGGAGTCCTTTATCTGTTTATGTCATCCCACAAGGATTGTCAAGTACCTAAAAAGCCTGGCATAGATAGGAATAGGAATAATTTATTATTGCCAAGTACTTATTCCAACATACTTGGAATTTGTTTCGGTTACATTGCAATGTAAACATACAGACACTGTTCCTCTTACAATACAAAGAAGCAAAGAAACCCCACCCATAATTTACCTCCCCTTCAGCTATACAACTACGAATTTAACAATTTAATGGCACAAGGAAAAAAACTATTCCTGTGCCTGGCCAATTTTGTATATGAAGTCCTGTAGCGACATCTAGATGGAAATAAATCAAGCAGATGATGACCGGGATGTAAAGGATCTGCTACAATTCTCTCTGCTCTTTTCCTAACTCGGGTAGCATAAATTGTCTCTATTGAAGGCAAGCTAGCACCAATTACGCTTGTGAAAGGTAGATAGATAGATAGATAGATAGATAGATAGATAGATAGATAGATATGTCATAGCTACAGAGCCATACAGATGTTTTAGGCAAATGCATTCTAGGTTCAGGCTCCTCCTTGGAAATGATGCTGAGCCTTCATTACTCTCTTACAGGCTCTGAGATAATTGCTTCCTTCAAAATGAGATGTAATTACTCCCTCCCATGCCTAAAGAAACAGCCTGACAAAAAGCAAGTTATCCACGCTCTTCCTGCAAGAGCATTTCGTCATTCAGTTGGCGAGAGGTGGCTCCTCCTCTACCGAGTGAGGCTGCTGCTCACTTGCTTGAACAAGTGTGGCCAGATTTATTCCTTTGTTCTGCAGGCTTTGCCCCACACCCCATCATGACGCACCTCGGTCCCTTCTCGCCTCCACTGTGTTGGTGGCAAACTCTTAATCTGTTCCAGTTACAGGTAGGTAGCCGTGTTGGTCTGCCATAGTAAATAAATAAATAAATAAATAAATAAATAAATAAATAAATAAATCCTTCCAGTAGCACCTTAGAGACCAACTAAGTTTGTTCTTGGTATGAGCTTTCGTGTGCATGCATACTTCTTCAGATAATCTGTTGTCACTCAGCTTGTTTCCACACACAGCTGCTTCTCCCACAGGCAAACGGTGGCAGTTCTGGGCTATATCAATCACTGCACAGATACTGTCACAGCAAATAAATACATACGGGTTTATCCTAATCAGAAACCCTGGATGAATAGAGAGGTCCAGTGCCTGTTGCGGGATAGGATCAGGGCTTTCAGGCTTGGCGATGTGCAGCTTTACAGTGCTGCGAGAGCGAACTTGAAGAGAGGGATTCTACAGGCCAAGTTGGATTATAGGAAGAGGATTGAGGACAACTTCAGTAGTAACAACAGGAGGCAGGTGTGGCAGGGGATTCAGCATATTACCAACTATAAACCAAACCTTGGTGCTGTTGATGGTGATCCTTCGCTGGCGGAGGAGCTTAATTTCTTCTTTGCACGCTTTGAGAAGGAGCCATCGGAGACAACGGTATTACAGCCACCAGCCCAGAGTGGCCCCTCACTCACTGTAGAGGAGCATGAGGTGAGGCAGGTACTGCTGGACCTGATGGCATCACTGCACAGGTGTTGAGGGGCTGTGCGGTCCAGCTGGCGAGGGTCTTTACCAAGATCTTCAATAAGTCCTTACACCAGTCTATTGTTCCACCATGCCTGAAGTCATCAACTATTGTTCCTCTGCCTAAAAAATCCACAATTAGCAGTTTGAATGACTACAGACCGGTTGCACTCACTCCGATTATTATGAAGTGCTTTGAGAGACTGGTACACAGCCATATTATTTCCTGTTTTCCACCGACATTTGCTAGCTACCAGTTTGCATACAGAGCAAATAGATCCACAGAAGATGCCATCACTACTACTCTCCATGCTGCTCTGTCCCATCTGAAGCAACCAGGGAGCTATGTGAGGATGCTGTTTGTGGATTTCAGTTCTGCTTTTAACACCATCCTCCCCCATAGATTGATGCCCAAGCTAGAGGTGCTTGGGCTTTCTAACTCCATTTGTCTCTGGGTTTTGAACTTTCTGTCAGACCTCTCTCAGAGGGTTAGAGTAGGGTCATATATGTCCAAAGCCCTTAGCCTTAAGATCGGCTCCCCACAGGGTTGTGTGTTGAGTCCCCTGCTCTATACCCTCTATACGTATGATAGTACAGCTACCCATCTTAGCAACAAAATCATCAAGTTTGCTGGTGACACCACTGTGGTGGGGCTCATTTCCGAGGGGGATGAGTATGCCTATTGAGACGAGGTGGAGCAGCTCTGTGGTTGGTGCGGAGAAAATAATCTGGTCCTTAATATTGCTAAGACCAAGGAACTGGTAGTGGACTACAGGAAGAAAGGCAGACATTCGGCCCTTGTATATTGGTGGGAACCGGGTGAAGAGGGTGGCTGTATTCAAGTTTCTGGGTGTTACTATCGAGTAGGGTATGACCTGGAGCGCTAATACCATTGCTCTGGTAAAGAAGGCCCAGCAGAGACTTTATTTCCTCAGACTTTTAAAAAAGAACAATCTGAGCGAGAGACTGCTGGTGTCCTTCTATCGAGGCAGCATAGAGAGCATTCTTACATACTGTATCTGTGCTTGGTTTGCCAGTTGCACGGTCACCGATAGGAAAATGCTCCAGAAGGTCATAACCACAGCCTGAAAGATTATCGGTTATCCTCTCCCATCTTTGGACGAACTATATAGCTCCCGTTGTCTCAAAAAAGCAAACAACATTTTACACGATTCATCTCATCCTGGAAATAGTCTGTTTGCATGGTTGCCTTCAGGCAAGAGATATAGAACAATTAAATCAAGAATGAATAGACTAAAAAACAGTTTTTATCCAAGAGTTATAACTATTTTAAATGCTGTAACCAAAAGATATGATCTTGGGGAGTCATGATGGATGGTATGTATGTGTATGTGTGGCTGTAAATGTATAAATGTGTATATGTGGCTGTAAATGTGGGATGGCATTCAATTTTGTTGTACTATGTACAATAAAGTATCTATCTATCTATCTATCTATCTATCTATCTATCTATCTATCTATCTAAGCTGTCTCCAGGTCTGTTGGTTGTCACAGGCAAGAGGCCTGCAGTCCCTTCCCCTGTTGAAACCACACTGCTCTCTTGCTTGTAAAGAAAGCATTTGACAGGTTATAGGGTGGCTTTTCTTCTTCTTTAAAAGCTAGGTGCAAAATAAATTTGAGGTGGGAGTGTGCACAGTCTATGCAGATCATCCATTGTATCAAATATATGGCTTCTTGTTCAGAAATTCACTGACCTCCATGAGATGCTGAGGGGAGGGGAAAGCTTTCCCGGACTTTGCCCAGGATTCAAGTCCTCAGCTTCACCCATGAATATGTACTGAAAACAGGTTTGGGTCTGGATATATGCATGTTCACTTATTCTCCAGGGACTCCGTGACCAGTTAAGGTCTACCACCACCTCAACAGCTCCTCAGTTTCCACAGAGCACCCCAAGAATGTCAAGAGCATCATGATAAAATTCTCAGTTTATATGAATAGAAAGAAAGACTTGAATAGCATATAATTACACATTGCGTGCATATGGTTGCATACCTGGCCGTCCCTATATGAATATCCTCTTCTTTTTGTGGCATGAAGTAAGCCCTGGGGTTTAAATAAGGGGCTGCCAGCTCTGCAACTGTAGACAGATGACCTCAGTTTGAACCTGACTTATTTTTGCACATGGCGCTTGTAAAGTGATAACTGGAGTGGGTGAGGGTTAATTTTTTTATGATGCAGGCATGTTTTAAGTAGGAGGCATTTTGAAATTCAGGGCTGCTGTGTTTCTGTGCTCCCCGAAATAGTATCTGTAGTAGCTCACAGAAAAATGGCAAAGCACAAGAGCTGAAAGTCTCTGTTCATAATATTAAAAAAAAAAAAAATTATTCATGCCTGGCAGCCCGGTTCCATCCAGGGAGGAAACCCTGCCAAAGTAAATAATTCCAGAGAGCACCGGAGATAAGAAAGAGGCAAAGGAAGGGGTCTTAGCAGAAATTACTGGGCTATAAAGAATAACAAGAACTTCAGAGAGGTTAAATCTTACTTGTAGATATAGAAGTCTCCAACAGACAGCTAGTGTGCTTAATTCAGGCAATGGGGAGTTATTGGAGAAACCCACCATTTGACTCTCTTTGCATTCAAGTTTCTTGGGAGAGCGAGGAATGAAAGGCAGTGTCTAGACTTATCAAAAGACCTCTGAGCTGTAGATGCAGACCTACACGGTTCCAGCAAAATTCCAGCTGCTGTTTGCATCTTGGTAACCTCCACGGTTACTGTAAGGATTAAAAGAATTAACAAAATTCCATAGAAACTTTGACTTGAGGAATGCTAAGTAATGAGTTTCTTTTGGGGTGGCGTTCCTACTTACTGTGGATGTACTTATTAAAATGAAGGTAATTTAATAAAGATGATGAAAGTGTCCTTTAAAATATTATAATAAACCAGGGTGAGAAAACTTGTTTTAGCAAGAGAGATGCAATTGCTTTTGGGCAATCAATGCTAGCAAGGGGCAGGATCCAAACCAAAGGTGATTCCGGGGAGCAAAGCTGCATACAACGTGCTTTCATAGCCACACCACATTAACACAGCTCATGCACACAAATTCATCTGCGCATCCACACCCTCTAGATGCTTTTGGACTGCTATATCCTCTGTGGAAGTGTGTCAACAGAATTTTGTTGTTTTTCTTCAGTGGTACTTCATATATATTTTTTTATTCTTTCAGACTTAAATTCAGTTGTATTCCAAGGACTTTGAGCAGGTGGCTGCAAGGCTGTTTTATGATATAAAGCATGGAAACATCCCCATTCCCAGGACCTCACAGACTAAATATTCAGAGACACAGAAAGCCAAGGCACAGAAGAGGAAGCCCCAGCTCAGCAGCATCTGAATTTGAGTAGATAGTAGTCACAGCATAATGTAGTACTTCGGCTGAAGCCACACAATAATTTCTGAGAGTTGGAAGTGGTTTGAAAGAGGTGTATCTTCTTCTGCATCCATATTTCATTTGTCCCATTGTCATCTCTGATCAAACAGGGTTAGCAAGGTTTTAACCTGTTTAACTGAGGGGCTCAGCATACATACATGGTTTCCCAACAACACTGGTTTTTTTTTTATCTAGTTATGTTGAATCGCATTCTGTCGTTTCATATCTCCCCCTATTGCTTTCCCCACTGAAATTCATTTTCTCATTCTTCGCTCATGGAAACAGTGGTTTTACCATTTCCAATACCTGCAAAGAAGCAGACTGCAGGGGAAAAGCACAGAGAAGGAACTGCAGAAAAAGACAGATTTGTTCCCTACTACCATAACAACCTGCATTGTTGATATAATTCATTCCTGTAAATTAAGCACTGATTATAACACACTGTATCCCTCCTATGTATTTAGACACCAGGCTAACACTAGCAGGTTCCATATATACTGCTATACACTATATACACTAACCAGAAAAAAGAAGTCCTGGCCATTTTAAATGCCTTTCTAGGCCTCTAACAGGTGTTTGGTCTGGAGAAATCAGCCAATCAAGCTTTTTACTACATAGAGATGCACATCATCGCCTGCTAACATCAGATCAAGCTGCTGTTAAAGGTATTAAAACAGGTGACAGCTCCTCCAGTGAGGAGGCAGTTGCTTAATTTAGATTCTGCAACACTGGGGTGGGGGGAGTAGGGCAATTTTATGCATGAGGTTTAAATTAGAGTTTGCTTAAGTTAGCGCATGGTGAACGTAAAACCTGTGTTGGCTGTAATGCACATGGACAGTGCAATCCCATGTGTGGAAATAGCACTGTGTTCAACCAGCCTTACTGCCTGGAAAGTGGGTTTAGCATTATAGCCTTATAGCACCATCGCCTACATGTTTACTTGGAAATAATTCCCATATGAATTCGCATCTTTTTGACTAAAATGTGGATTGTTATTTTATGGCAACCCCTTAGTGTTTCTTGATATTGTTGTTCACACCCCAGTCTCTAAGGTTTCAGGAGACCCAGCCTCTGCCTTTCTCCACCTACTTGAAAAAAAGTATAGACATACCTTCGAAGTTGAATGGAATCCATTCTGGAGGTCCGTTCGACTTCCGAAACGTTTGGAAACCAAAGCGCGGCTTCCGATTGTCTGCAGGAAGCTCCTGATTGGCTGCAGGAAGCTCCTGCAGCCAATCGGAAGCCCCGTCAGACGTTTGGTTTCCAAAGAACATTCTCAGACTGGAACACTCACTTCCTGGTTTGCTGTGTTTGGGAGCCAAAATGTCTGAGTACCAAGGCATTCGGGATCCAAGGTACGACTGTACTGTACATAGGAGACTGATACCATTTCTGTCAGAGAAGTTTTACACACCACCTATACAGGCTGAGCATAAAATGGAAGGTTCAGGATTAACGCTCCAACATGTTCTTCTGCTCCTGCATTACTTTTCTAGGGTAGTCATCAAAGATTTCTGACAGAAAGCAAGCCTCTGTGCCTGTTTTTTAGACTCCATATCCAGGACTGTTGGTCTTTTATTCTCTTCCACATAGAGAACCTTGATGTTGTTGTCTCCAGGAAAGGGAGGGGAAAGAAATACACCCTTCCAAAAGGATATCCAGCTACTAGCTATGTGCAGCAACACATCACCTGTGCTTCAGCATCTCTTTACTTACTGCAAAGGCCCATTTCCCCCACAAAAGGACACCTGGCAACATAAACTGCTTTGTCTCCCTTTAAAACCTTTTCCTGTTGTGTGGTCCCTCCCCACCCCCCAATAAATTTTGTAACTCTGGTCTGTTTTTACAACAAGAGTCACAATATTTTTTGGGTGGGGGAGGGACCACAAAAACCCATTTAGTCCAACCCCAATCTCAGTATTATGATATACTGTTTTAAGAACTGTGTATTGGTCATTAACCAAAATCCAATGCTTGTTTGCTCAGAAGTAAATGATTAATCCCATTATGCCTAACTCTGAGGTAAGAATGTATAGGATTGTATTGTCCATTTCTCCTCAGCATTCCTTCATGTACAGTGGTACCTCTGGTTACGAACTTAATTCGTTCTGGAGGTCCATTCTTAACCTGAAACTGTTCTTAACCTGAGGTACCACTTTAGCTAATGGGGCCTCCTGCTGCCACCACACCGCCAGCACACAATTTCTGTTCTCATCCTGAGGTAAAGCTCTTAACCTGAGATACTACTTCCAGGTTAGCGGAGTCTGTAATCCGAAGTGTTTGTAACCCGAGGTACCACTGTATTAGCAACTTTCATAGCAGACAATGGTGTTTTTAGTGTGGCAGTGGTCAGGTGGCTCTTCTTGTTCTTCACTTCCGCCAAAGCAAGGCAAACTTTTTTTTTTGCACAGATTGCTATGGATTCTGTTTCTCAATCTGCGCAGCTCTGATCGTTTTGACGCAAGGCCTCCTTGTCAGCTGCAAGGCAGACTAATTTAGCTACAGAAGATGAGTCAACCTTTGTTTTGCTTTTTTTGCCTTTCTGGCTCTCATACAGCTTCTGACCACAGTTCAGCCGACAACACATTCTTGGAGGTAATTGCAGACCTGTTAAAGGGAGTAAGGGAAGTTCTGTGGTTAAGCCACAGAAATGTGTCAGGAGATTATCTGAGTTTGCAGTCCCCAGCACACTCACTTCTCAGAACAATCTCATTGACGCTTTAGGGGCTTCTGTATAATAACAATGTCTCACCTGCTCCAGTTGAATCTATTCCCCTACTGGGCAAACTAGGCTGGGTATGCTCTCTAAATCCCTAATGCACATACGAAACACGTTTTCCCTCTCAAAGAATTCTAGGCACTGTTACGGATCGCTTAGAATTATTACTCTGTGAGAGGTGGACTACAGGTCCCAGAATTCCTTGAGGGAAAGACTCTGTTGCAAATGTGCTTTATAGGCTGTGCACAGCCCGCGTTTCTAGAGTTTGCCACATTTATGCTTAGAACTTGCAGGCTGCATATTATTATTATTATTATTATTATTATTATTACTATTATTCTATGCACTGCTTCAAGAATGATATGTACTGCAACAATACAATTGCATACCTTTAAGATACCTAGACATGGAGGGGGAAATTCATTTTATGCAAATACAGTGGTACCTTAGTTCTCAAACTTAATCTCAAACTTAATCCGTTCCGAAAGTCCATTCCAAAACCAAAGCGTTCCAAAACCAAGGCACGCTTTCCCATAGAAAGTAATGCAAAATGGATTATTCCATTCCAGACTTTTTAAAACAACCTAAAACAGCAATTTAACATGAATTTTACTATCTAATGCAGGGGTAGGCAACCTAAGACCCATGGGCCACAAGTGGCCCACGGGGGTCGTTTAACCGGCCCACGAGCCGCCCCCAAACCGAGCCACCCACTCAGCGAGTTCCCACGTGCTGTGCTAAACCGACGCAGCGCGGCACAGGGACTCGCTTCCACAGCACCGAATATCACATCTTCGCAGGCGCACGTTCCCATGCACGCGCGCAATCCGGCCCACAGAGGGATCTCTGCTGGAGTGAACCGGCCCAGGTGAGGTAAACCTTGCCGACCTCTGATCTAACGAGACCGTTGATCCATAGAATGGAAGCCATAATCAATGTACTTTACAATAAAGTAAATAAGACAGTATTGTAGATGATAAAAATTAAAATTATTATTATTTTCTTACCTGCACTGATGATAGTCATTGTTTGGATGGGGGGCTTTTATCCATTTCTGCAGTCACACAATCAGTAGCTGAACAGGGTTCCACACAGTCACAAAAACAAATTAACCGAAAAAGCCTCAAAAACAAAAACGCAAAATAAATAGCAAAAACAAAAGTGCCAGACTTAATCCATTCCGGAAGTCCATTTGACTTCTGAAATGTTCGAAAACCAAGGTGCAGCTTCTGATTGGTGCAGGTGCCCCGGAAACAATAGCCAACAGCCACATCGGATGTTTGGCTTCCGAAAAACGTTTGAAAATCAGAACGCTTACTTCCGGGTTTTTGGCATTTGGGAACCCAGGAATTTGAGAACCCAGGCGTTTGAGAACCAAGGTACTACTGTACCATAAAAGTTCTTGGAGTGGGGGATACAGTGGAAAAGCCAAGGGAAAGCTCATTTACTACCATAACAGCTTTAGAGACCCAGACCAAATAAATGAAACAGAATAAAATCCATCCATAGTATTACAACCTAAGATCTCAGAGCAAACATTCTCAACAGGAGGGAAACTGGAAGACAATTTCAAGGTGGGGAAAACAGATAGTGGGAAAAGAATGGAACATCTTCCTGTGGGAAACATTTATATAATTTAGCAGAGTTTAAACAATCCCCTGTTTGAATCTATGCAGCGACAAGCGGGTTGCTAACTTGTTTGAGTCCTATCAATAATTATACCTTCTTGGTTGATAATCCCTTTCTGTCCCTCTTAAAGAAAACACACATGAATCTGAATCATATTAACATAAACTACTTTACTTTCAGATTCATTCAGGTTTACAGAGTTGTTCCTGAAGGCAGGCTTAGGTTACATAACAGATAAACTAGATTGTAGTGAGTCATGAGAAGACTGCATCTGAGCAGTTACCAGTTAACACTCCTAGCAGCAACCAACCAACCAACCAACCAACTGACATAACTGCCTGCTACATAGAGGCAGTTAGTCCTCTTGGAATGTTGGACTTGACTGACAGCTTTATATCCCACACTTCCTCCCCACCATTCCTCTCCCAATTTCGGCCTCCCAATGCCACCTTTTATTTATTTTTTAATCAAAAGAATGCAGTGCACATCATATGTGGTTTCAGCCTCTGTCACCAGGGCTAAATAGTAACAATGGTGACGTTTGTGTAGCTAGCTAGCATTTTCTTCCCCTTCTCCCTCCTTCCTTCCGCTAATGTTTTTAGATCCAGCATTGGCAGTTTATAATTTTGGCAAATTAGTTGAGTATGTGGGTGAAGAATGGGGAAAGGGCAACAATAATGCAACAGGTATAATCCTCCAACTCCTGCTCCATAAATTATACATTTACTTCGGGAAGAGTGCCATTCTTGCAGTCAGTCAGTCTTTGATTTCATAAAGGCAGGTTTGCAAATCTCTTTGGAAATACCGGTAGATGCAAGCTAGCTGTGTAAAGAAGCAAAAAAGTAAATTCTATGTGTGTAAGTTTTCCAAGACCAGTTATATACAAAGGTGCAGGTGAAACGGAGTTTTTTGTTCATATAGATTTCTGCTCATGCAGGCCTGTGCATAGATTTAACATTTAATTATATGTCTTGGGGGGGGGTAAAACCAGCCAAAAACTGTAATTAGATTCCATGTACAGCGGAGATATTTCTGGAGATAATCGTGTGGTGGGAGAAGAAGCAATTCATGCAAGGTCTCTGCCCAAATGTAGATTTATGAAACACAAACTGAAAGGGCAGAGGGACATGTGTGCTATTTTCTGCCATCTGAATGTAATTTATATTCTTGTATGAATATTTTAACAGCATGCAAATATTGCACTCTAAACTGAAGCACCAAACAAATTCCCCAATAGAGCAGCTTCAAGAAATGATCACAACTTAATACTGCAGAATTAAAATAGGACATCTTCTTTCTCCCATTATTAAGGAATAGGCTAATCTCCAATAGCCTAAACATTTCTGCTGACATATCTGTCTTGCAGCATTCAACAGTGGGCTGTTTCTGTGGCGTGAGCATAATATAGTGTTTTCTGGTGGCGTGTACTGGAGGAGCCAAAAGAGCTGTGCCCCTGGCACATGTCTGTTTAGTTTTATTATTAGACTGCAAACGTACAGGGTAAGAACCAAAGAAATGTTTGTCAAATTGAGAAGCTGCATAACTCCATGGCAATCTGCTGCAATGCACTTTTATTTAAAAATCATGTGTACGATTGCTTCCTTGCAAGGTTCTTTTAACACACACACACACACACACACACTATGCCCTTGTTCCAAATATAGGCTCGGTGTTGAGGGATGATACCTTTTCTCCTGCATGTGGCAGCCTCTTGTGTGAATTGAATGATGGTAAACAATATTGCACCCTCTGCTCATGGTGGGATCCTTAAGATGGTCAATTTGCCATGAAAACGGAGCTCCCTGATTAAGGGCAGAAAACAGACACTACTAGCAGACGGGGATTGCAATTTACAACCCAACAGGGGGAGATGTAGCAATGATGTGGGTCTAGTGCACGGAAGGAGGGCAGTGTTGGAACTCTTAATTCCATATAGGTCCAGCGGCAGAGCAAGCCGATTGGGTGCCTGGGGTGGCGCGTGTGCCCTGCGTCTGGGGGTGGGGCCAGCCATGGGGGCGGGGCCAGCCGCCCACAGGGGCACAGTGGGACCTCTGAGGAGTCTGCCTGCCTCCTCCCACTCAGCTGCCCTACAGCTGAGGGGGAGGCAACGGGCGGACTGTTTGGGGCAGCGCGGAGCCTGCATGTGCTCAAGCCACTGCGTCTCTCCCAGGAGAGATGCTTGGTTCGGGTGCGCTGCAGGCCGTGCAGTGAGTGCTGCCCACCATTTTGTCAAAAAAAAAACCTCAGTGGGAACACCCGAGGGGGGCCACACCTACCACACACCCCTTGCTACGCTCCTGTATAGGTCTCCTCTAAATCATGGATAATTTCTGTTGTTATATTGTATTTTATGTTGTGAACTGCCATGAGCTCTACAGATGAAGGGCAGTATAAAATAGTGATAGTAATAGTAATTATTAAGGTAAAGGTAAAGGTAAAGGTTAAGTCCAGTCAAAGGCGACTATGGGATGCGGCGCTCATTTCGCTTTTCAGGCCGATGGAGTCGTGTGTGTCCACAGACAGCTTTCCGGGTCATGTGGCCAGCATGACTGAATCGCTTCTGGCACGACGGGACACCGTGACGGAAACCAGAGCACACAGAAACGCCGTTTACCTTCCTGCCTCAGCGGTGTGGCAGTGGCCCAAAGGGCCATAATAAATATGATAATGTGAACCCCAATAAATCATTTAATATGCTTCTATAGAGAATTATGGTAACCTGCTGCTTTCAGGAACTGATGATTTTGGCAAGATGCCGTCTCACACTGAGATAGAAGAACAAGCAAATATTCAATCATAAAGACGCATTCATAAGCTAGAACATAAGTTGATACATGAAAATGGCTACACGTAACACAGGTTCCCATGCATTGCACACTGTTGTAAGAATTGAGGACACCCATTAAACATGAACAGAGAGGGGACCCTGATCCTCTATTTCTGAATGATTCCTTGACACGAGGACAGCCATGTTTCACGAAGGGCATGCTTGAAGGCCCCCCCCCTCACAAATGCGTGACCGATGAGAGTAAGGGAAATGCAGAAGCACCCCTCCCCATCCAAGTGTTAATCACCACAAATCTGCCAGCTGATTTCCTTCCGTGATTAGAGGGAAATCTGCATTCCCAACTTAGCATGGCTCCTCATCCCATCAATCTAAGGAAGTTCTCACATTTTGTTTGAGCCTTCCAAAAGAATAAAATCTCAAATGAGCCATCATGAAGGAAAACATATTTTTCTCTATGCTTGTAAATGCTTTTATTTTTTACTGTTTGTATTTCTTTCTATTGGAAACATTGTCTCTGCTTTTAGTTTGTGCTCTTTAAGGTTGTGCCTTCATTAAAATTGTGTTGCCATTTTTACTGCCATCTACTGTGTCTGAGTAAAAGGACAAGAATACACAACAAACTCCATTCATTAAAAAGGGACCACTTTATTCAATGGAGTGGGCAACATCAGCCTTCGCACCCCCACTGGTTGTTAGAAGCTCTGGGTTCCTTCCTATAGATAAAGGAATGTCAGAATCATTACTGGAGCTCAAATAATAAAGAAAAACAACTTAACACCTATTGTCCAAAAAAACCGATGCAATCTGACCTTCCCATCAAATCCAATCACACCACTTACCTTATGATAAAATCCTGTCTTCCTGTCGCCTCGTGCCTTTTTTGTATCATTGAACTGTATGTAAGAGGAAATGTATAAAAGTAAGAGCCTACCATTGTTCTGGGTCTTTGCTCCGTCTGTTTCACGTGAGCGGGGACCCTGTTGCAACAGTTTTTTGTTTTTTTTAAATAAACAGAAGGGCAACTGCCTTGCTTTGGGAGATTCAGTATCGTCTCTGTTTCTTGCATTGTGCATCTGACAGGGAGGGAGCCCTGCTAAGGCTCTCTCTCTGGGTTCGTGGACTCCCCTCTGGGGCCGGACCTAATTTTTATAACAACACTAACAGAATGTAACAATCTCTGAGAATCAAGGTTTAGTTAGCAATGCTTATTGCGCATGCCTATTAGATTAGGTAATGTACATGCGTACTAACCTGAAATGAGGTAATGAAATATGATTGGTTAACTTGAAATCCTTTGTCTGAAATGTTATAAATACCCCTGCCCAGACCTTTGGGCGGGGTTACAGGTTTGCGAAACAATTCAACTGTAACCCTTATTGCTTTGCAATAAAGAAAACAAAATGGACTCCAAGCTCCTCTAGCCTCTGAGTTTTATTGGCATAGCTCAGAAGAAGGGCATTTCGCCCAATGCAACAGTGGTACCTATTTATCTACTTGCACTGGCATGCTTTTGAACTGCTAGGTTGGCAGGAGCTTAGACAGAGCAATGGGCCCTCACTCCATCATGCAGATTCAAACCGCCGACCTTCTGATCAGCAAGCCCAAGAGGCTCTGTGGTTTAGGCCACAGCGCCACCCGCGTCCCTTAATAATAGTAATACGGTAATAAGCCCCTCCCAACTGTCCCCCAGACAGCCGCTTGAGGCAATTGCCTCACCAAGCCTCCTAGTTTTACTCCACATTTGTAAAATAACTGCAGGGAAGGGGAGAAAGACAGCATCAGTGAAGTGAACTCATATCAATGTGTCTGACCCATGAGGAGTCAGGAAGGCTGTCATCACTTAAGCCTCAAGTTTTAGACCTGTTGGGTAAATTTCAGAGATAGGAACTCTTAGCTCATGCCACAGGAAAAGTTGCTGAGCTCATGAAACTCTAGAGATCTAATGAGCTCCTGCTCTTAACATTGTTTTCTACTTATAGTAACTGGATGGTGTCCAAGTGCCTTATCCCCTCTGCTGCTGCAATTCTATGCTCCACCGAGAACTTGGCTTGGAAGAGACTCTGCATTCCTTTCTGACTCCCCTCAAAGACACTCAGCTCAGGGCTCAGAATACATCCAGCAGCTATTAACACTTTGCAGTCTCTGTGTCTGCTTTCCCTCTTTTTAAAACAATCATCTGACAGCAGAGTGACCTGTGAGGGAAGCCTGTGCTCCCCTTGCTAGGTTGGGGTAAAGGCGTTGCCAACTTCTTTCTCCAAAGTGCAAGGGAGAAAGCACTGGCCACTTGCTGTGTTTTCCCTGGGATTTAAAGTCCAGTTGCCTGGGATGCAGGTGGCGCTGTGGGTTAAACCACAGAGCCTAGGGCTTGCTGATCAGAAGGTTGGCGGTTTGCCGTTGCTCAGTCCCAGCTGCTGCCCACCTAGCAGTTCAAAAGCACATCAAAGTGCAAGTAGATAAATAAGTACCGCTCCGGCAGGAATGTAAACAGCGTTTCCGTGCTCTGCTCTGGTTCACCAGAAGAGGCTTTGTCATGCTGACCACATGACCGGGAAGCTGTACGCCGGCTCCCTCGGCCAGTAACGTGAGATGAGCACTGCAACCCCAGAGTTGGACATGACTGGACCTAATGGTCAGGGGTCCCTTTACCTTTACCGCCTGCAGTAGCCCCCCATGAGATGGTTCCGGACTGAGAACCACTGTTAAAACTGATATTTCCCCAGTGTTTTCATACAGTTGCATTTCATAAGCCAGAATGAAAGCATTAATACAACAACTGGTAATATGAATCACTTAGTTGGTGAAATCTCCAATTGCATATATATATATATATATATATATATATATATATATATATATATATATATATATATATATATATATATATATATAATCTAAACTTTCCTCTCTAGCTGTATGCTCAGGCTTTTGGCTCTCAATTTAGATCATAATGTGGTATGAGTTGCTTTTTTGGTGTTTGCCCTTTTTATTATTGTTGATGGATGAATGCTTTTAATATATGTTGTTTTGGGGTGTTCTTTGTTTTAAGTCACTTTGAGACATTTCATTAAAAGTGAAGAATGAGTACAATAAATAATTCTTCATTAAGTGAAGAAAGCCCCTAAATGGTCATAGTAGTATAAGTAGGGGCAGAATATGTGGATAGTTGTTTTCATTTTCCATTGGAGAGCTAAATGTATCTGTGTACCGTACTGTAACAAAGAAAGAAAAGCTGGGTATTCTGTTTCTCGGACAAAATAGATTTGCCATGTCACAGAGATGTTACAGCGCTAACTTCCTAGAGGGGAAGGAAGAACATCACAAAGATCTTTGATGTCAGAATCCTTTGTATGTACCAGTACTTTTCAAAGGATGCATACCTATGTAATGGAAAACTTTCTCACTGTCCACTGCAGAATGTTGTCAGTCACTGTGAGAGCGTAAATGCGGAGATAAATGAGAGTAAATGCAGAGATGTGCATGGTATACACATTCCAAACACTTAGACAGGCTCTGATACATAGACTAATTTGGAAGCTCTCTCATGTTTTTCCTCTGCCATTGAACTGATATAGCCTGTCACACAGAGGGATGGATGAATGAATGATGATGATATCGTCCCTTTTTCCCCACCAGCCTTTTAGCACGTTGGCGTGAGAGACAAGTGTCCAACTGACCTGTGTCCGAACCCTGAGTGTGATGAGACCTCTGAAAAGAAGAAAGAGAACATTACCACAGGACCTAACTTATATTGGGACCCAAGTAATTTAACATCCTTTTACCATCAGCATAAGGGACCCTGGGGTTTCCCATAAGTCTGCTGTTATCTTCCTCTTTCTGCACCATTGTTGCTGTTTCGACTATATAAGGAGCCACACTTGGAGAATTCTAGCAAGCTGCTAGAATGTAGGATATCATTAAATAGCTTTAAAGAAAGATCACAGCAGATCACTGATATTTGGCTTCTGCAACAACGTGACACTGGAAAAACATGTCGAACTATTTCCCACCGCTGGGCAGCAGAGTTAAAGTTTAGTCACATGTGTGATGAGTAATGGACACACAGGGGATGAGGAATGGAGCTTTTTGAAAAGGGGGCTTGGTGTGAGAAGGTTGAAGCATTCTTCTCCTTGCAGCTGCTGATGGTGCGGGAAGCATCTGAGATCCAGAAATTGCTGGCAGGGAAGAAAGGCAGAGTACTCGGGTCATTTTATGCTCCGCTTCATTGGGACCTGCTACCAGGAATATCACAAGGGGCTATTTAAAGATACCATCCACTGAGGAAAAACTTGTCATCATAAAGATCCTGGCCACCAAAGTCCTATCGCTTCTTACTCAGTAATGAACTTGGGAAAGGTCACACAAGCTTAATGGTCACACAAGTTTGCTGCTGTGGGTGACTTTAGACAAGTTCAGCTGACTCACAAGCTGAGACGGGGATCTAGACACCATGACACACACACACCCTAGGCAAGGCTGCTGTAGTGTAGCCTACATGGGGCTGTCCCTTGGAGACTGCTCAGAAAGAGTCATTCATTCATTCATTTTATTAGTATGCCACTTTTCCACACACAAAAATAATCCTGAAAGTAGCTTACAACAAAGAGTGCTTCCTTCACTTTCCATCCTCCCACTTTTGCTTCCAGTTTCTTTACACCTTCCAGGTCAAGGTCTGGGTATATTACACACAGCCCAGCAAGATTCTGGCAAATGAGCCTCATTTCTTCATTCAGGTGCTTCTGTTGTGGTTCCTGTTCACTATTGTTGCAACTCAGAGCAACATTTGGACAAGAAACAAAATATGAAGGAGCTGACACCTAAAATCCCCCCACTTAACTAGAATCATAGAATTGTAGAGTTGAAAGGGACCCTGGTGATCATCTAATCTAACCCCCTGCAATGCAGTTATATCCATATGGGGTTCGAACCTGCAACCTTGGCATTATCAGCACCAGGCCCTAACCAACTGCACGATCCAGGCCTCAAGGAGCAATGTTGGTTTTAGCTAGGATAAACCAGTCCTGGACATCTCTCCTTGCAACTTGACTTCTGAGTCATTTGCTTAGGACCACAGCTGCTTGTAATGCTAAGCATGCTTACTTGAAAGCAAGTTCCATTGCAATAAATGAGAGCAACTTACGAGTCCAAAAGAAGCACACGCTCAACTGGAAAATGGTTCTCCCCCCCCCCCATGCCCATTGGAAACCAACATATTGAATTGAGGAGGTGAGGTGAGTTATGCCTTTTCCTGCATGCCAGGCTTGACTCCAGTCCCCTTGGATTTCTGCCTGTCATATTTTTACCCCGTTCTTCTCCCTCTCTCTGGCTATGTGTGCAATGTGGAGGAAGTTCCTGATGCTTGGCAATCAGCGTGGGAAGATTGAAACTGGTGGCGAGTTTTAATACAGCGTTGTGGAAACCATCCAGAGACTCTTGTCTACTGCTCCCCCATTGTTCCGTCTCATGCTACACACGTCACCAGTTTATGAGGGTACAAAGACACTTAATTTAAGCCACGGCATGAATGAATTTCCCCGCCAAGGGAGAGAGGCCACGAGAGAAGGGGCGGGGGGGGGGGGGAGAGAACGATTTGTGGCATCAAAAGTAGCTGCTGTGCAAAATCTCAGGGAAGGGAGCTTGAAGGCACTAGGCCAGGCTTTGCTGAGGTGCAATGAAGGCTGAGCCCCACTGATTTATAACAAATTACCCACAAGGACTAATTTTACCTCATGACTCAAACTGAATTGAACAAAAATAGGTAGCACCTAGGTTTTTATTAGGCGTTGAGGGTCAAAGATAATTTTAAATGCTTAAAGCTTAAATAGGAATAGGAAATAAAAGCAAATACTGTAGCTACTCCCACTGGATGTTTCTAAGTCTGTGGATATTTGGGGCTAATACTTGACCTAAAGCATTGTTTGCTTCCCCTCTCCTCTTCTCTCCCTAAATAACACATTTGCCACCTACTAAATTTCACAGGGGTAATCCTATAAACAGGCTTTTTCCAGGAAAGGTTACACTGTTAATACACACCTAACTACTCTGTTCATCACCAGTTACCTTGAGCATCTGAAGAATTTTTCTTCACTATGCTTTTGTATACATTAATAGTGAAAAGCACTTGCTGATGGCCAGTTGTGTGTGTGTGTGTGTTAGTAAAACCATTTCTAAAACCTCAAGTATAGCAAAGCTGGGGCGGGTGGGAGGGAGGGGAATATCTCTGTTTGTTCAATATAGTATGTGAAATGCAAACAGTACAAATCTCCCCCTTGTTGAAGGGAAAAAGGGAATCAAACTGTGGAGAGGAAAATCTGGAATGTATTTCCAAGGAAGAAAGATAATTTTACATAGGGAACAGTCACAGCAGGAGGATATATGGTATGAAGTATCAGCATTCAAGCCTGCCCAAGTTTGGGGTGAAGTCTCTGAAATGCATCCTTGGGTCTACTATTTCCAGCTGTTTTCAATCAGCATAATTAACAACTAAGCCTATTCATCTGTTAAAAAAAATTGTGTAACCTTCTTGAAGCGTAATGCATAATCTCATGTCATTGCTGTCCCAAAGTGTGGCCCATGCACACAGTTCCTCCAACTTACGCAAAGCAGCAGAAAGAATTATCAGGAGGAAACAGACTCATAGAAGTCAGTGCCAGTCTTTGTCTGATTCTCCTCCAAAAGGCTTCTGCTTCAATGTAAGACTTGTCACAAGCTTCTTTTAATAAGTGGTAAGGAGCCCTGCAATTCTGAAGCCACAAGGCATGCACAGACAAATAGCATAACTCTCCTCTCTTAAAAGCCAGCACAAAAGTAAAATGAAAACTTTGGGAGGTTCTTTCTGTCTGAGAGGCACCCTCCGAGATGTGCTTATGGCTGTGTGATTTTTAAATCCATGAGAGCAATTTTGTTAATAGCTTTACCTTGAGGCATGAAAAGACATTTGGTAAACAAAAAGGCTTTGAACAAAAAGCTAAGACTTTGTTTGAGAGGAATTGTAAGGGCATTGCAAATAGTGAAATGTCCTGACTGTTAACAACTTTCCATTGAAATGGGGGGGGGGGAGGGAGAGAGAGAGAGACGCAGCCATGAAAATAACATGTTGCCTTTGTGCATTTAACAAATAGAAAGCTGCTTCTTCTTCTTCTTCTTCTTCTTCTTCTTCTTCTTCTTCTTCTTCCTCCTCCTTCTCCTCCTCTTCTCATTTGCTGACAACCAATGTTACTATGAAGGCAACAAGACATTTCACTTCTGTTTACTGGATTTGCTTATCAAATAATGCGAGGATAAACGCACATCAAGGGTTCACCCCATTCAAAAGTGAAGTTCATATTTTTGCATCTGATGGTGGATGTTGATTCTAGTCCACAAAATACTGTGCCATAATACATTTCTTAGTATTGTAGCCAGTGCTGTGTGTCCAGAGTTCCACTGGCACCAGACTTTCCCTTTTTCTCATTTCCTTGCAAGTGCACAAAATTTGCTCCAGAGGATCTCCTGACCCTTTGGAACAGATTTCTGGGGTGGGGAGAGAAGAGGGGAAGGAGAAGTTCTGTTGTGCAAGTTGAAGTCACGGATATCGAAAGTCACTGAGGTTGAGGACAAAAAACAGGGACATATTTCCCCTTTCTCTCTTCTGACAGAGGTTATCCTACAGGGCAACCAAAATTGGGCCTAAACCCTGATTGAAATGGATCTCAAAAAAAGTACTGGAAAGTTTCCTCCAAGAGTGCCTGAATAAAGTGCTTTGGGGCAAGTTTTGTGTTTTTGAGAAGGCCCAGAAAACCTACCCAGATCCTTTGCAACAGTGCTATATCTAACAGATAATTCTACATTATTATTTGGAAAAAAGGCTTGGTAGCCAAACATATCAAAGCTAATATACTCAAGCAAGACATTGTTTGCTTATCTATTATTGCAGTTGACTGAAGTGTTCCTAGTTATCAAACAACCTAAATTAGTAATTTAAAAATCCAGGCCACATATGCCTAGTCATGTAGGCAGAAAGGAGGGGAAATTGTATTAATGAATGATCCAGCCTTTATTTGCATTTGCAAAGGGCAGGGTGCAGAGATACTGATATATGCAAACATTCATGTACCACCCACACCCGGCTACGAGGGCATGCACACAATGCATGCCATTTCATTGATGCACCAGATGTGCTATTGAACGCCAGACTTTGAAACTCCCATAGGAGTGCACACACATAGCCTCAGCCCTACAGCAGGGCATCCAATCTAGCAAGTTCTGGTGAATCAGAGCCCACAGCTTGCTGACATGAGAAAGCATGGATATGGGGGATACTGGACCTTGTGTGTGTGTGTGTGTGTGTCCTCTTTATAGCTTCTACCCAGCAACCATCTTCATGTGCAGCATCACAGATAGAAAGAGCGTGACAAAGTGAGAATGTGGGGAACTGCCTAAGAGATTATACTGCAGGCACAGCCAGGGGTGTTGACATATTGGAAGCTTTGTGGGTTAAATAGTAGCTTTTAACTGTTCTCTGCTCTTCAGCAGCACACACAGCCATTAAGCTGATGATTAGGAGTTCTGGAAGAGGGAAGTCTTAGATATGGCCAACAGCAGGTGGGAACATATCCCCTGGGCTTCTTGTTTGTTTGTTTGCCACCTGATTCTGCCAATGACTGAACAACCCAGTGAATCCCAGCTTTTACCCTTCCCTCAGCTAAGGCCATGCTATGATGTTCAAGTCCTTCCCAAGAAAGAGATTGCCACATTTATCAAAACACAATTTATTTTTTAAAGTGAATTGTTTACACAGTAGTGTGGTACAGCGGGGGGGCAGGGGGGAGAAGAGGCTCCCCCCTTTTTTGCAATACAAATTCCATGTCAGTACTGGTGGAACAAACAGTATAATGTTGTGATTTGCATTTTCCATAGGACACCACCACTACAAAACAGGTTAAGTGAACACAGAGATGTGTGCACACACTCCTATTCCGATTGGCTTTTTCATATACAGTCAGTGCCAAAATTACACTATTATTTACAAAATGCTATATATCTGGGGAGGATTAAAGACTGTAATCAGAAAGTCACAACAACAACAGCAACAGCAACAACAGCTTTCTGTGTCTGTAACAGCTACAAAAAAATGAGGTATGAGAAAGTGTATAGAAAACTATTTCTATTTATGTGCAAGATGCATACTGTAATTTTAAACCAATTAGCTTAAGAAGTGCAGCTACACTATTACCCCTTCAATATGAAGGACTTTTAAATTGCTTAGCTTTATTTTACTGTTGTGAAGAGCTATTTCTTGGAGAAGAAAAATATTACTAAACTCTACAACAAGCAAGATAATAGGAGAGTTTGTCTACACTGAACAAGGCAAGTTGAGCAGCCAATGTCTACAGGATTAAGGCAATTCATTCAGTCTCTTAAAAAAAAACAATGCCGTGCAATCACGGGAAACCCTGTGTGATTTTTTTTTGTTTTTGTTTTTTTAAGGCATAGCCTTTGTGTACATAGGATGAAGATCTAACTGAAGTGCGGTTGCAAAATTAGCTTATTGTCTAGCAAGTTGAAAGACAAGATTCCCAAAATCAAGCCTACAGCTGTGCAGGGGCCTATTTACATGAACAGTTCCCCAGCCCCTTATGCTTTTCACACTTCCTCTCATCCCCTCCACACATATCTAAGCCTAATGATCAGAAATTCAACAGGTGCAGCTTTCCCCACTGCTGTACAGCAATTCACTGATGGGGAAAGTGCTGTTACCGGTAGAAGTGCTGCCTTTCTGTACAGCTCTTACAAGGCACATTGCTTCCCGCTGTATGCTTTACTTTTGCCCCTATAGTACAGCACACCATACCCCTTTTCCTTTCTCCCTTTCTTTCTCTCTCTCTCCCCACTTCAGAGGCCCCTTTTCACCACAATCCTAAATACCGAATTGTATTCTGGCCAAGACCTGCTTTGTCTTGACTCAGGCCTCAGGTTTGGCAGTTCCGCCTCTCTCACACAATCTCAGCTACAACTTAAAAAGTAGGCACGAGGTTTTTGTGTGTGGCTACCTCTGCAACATCCCCCCACAAACAATCGCAGTTTCCCAAAAAGCCACCACACACACTATTACTTCTTCACAAACTTCTCTGCTGCCCCCTAGTTAAGGCAAGCGGACGGCAAGTTAATGGTATATCAATCACTCAATCACTCGTTTTTACATTAGGAAATGTTCTCACTGAAATTCATATTCTCCCTCCCTCCCCCCTCAAGTCAAAGTTGTGGCTGGTAGTTTTTGTTTTTAAACATAAATGCATAATGTTCACAGCCATTTTCCCGTTTTAAAAAAGTAGTCAGCCAACCCTTCTATGTGGCTTGCTTATGCTTATTGAGAAGTTTAAAGTTAGGTGGCAATGGATGCCTCTGTGTTTTATTATCATTCACCAGTATGGAGACAAGCTTTCAATCCTGCTCCAGCTTTGCCATTCAGGGAAAAGGCCACTGGCTATCCGAGGGCTACCCAGTTGTTCACAGCCTGCCTCGTGCCCTTTTCTTGCCGGTTTGAGAGTCATGCAGCCTTTCCTGGGAGACGGCACTTGGACTCCATCCGACTTCCATTCTGCATGGACAATCTTGTAGTTCTGCCCATCATTATTGTCCCAGAATGTGTGCTCATCGCTTTGGTAATACACACAAAACTCAATGTTCTGCTCAGCGGCAATGGCTGGAGGCAAGTCAATAGCAAAGGAGAAGGTATCATTGTCAGAGTCTCCATACACGTTGTTCATGTAGATGCAGTTGATGTCGGAATAGGTTTTCCACGAATCGTAGGTGACCCGAATCCGCACCTTCTTCTCAAAACTCACATTTTTCACTTTCACAGTCCCCGACACAGCCCTTTCTTGGAGGGTGCAGTTCTCAAGACACACAAAGTTCTTCTGTAAGTGGTTTCGGAAGTCCAAGTAATCTGCCGAAGGCTGAGCGAAACCCAGAATCAAGTTCTTTTCCTCATGTAGTTTTAAGCCAGCAGTTATGTCTTCAAGGTCTAGCAGGTCAAACTGAAGATCCCAACCTGGATTCTCCTGAAACTCAGAGAAGACGTGAATGGCGGTGAGAGAGAGACCTTTGGAGTCCGCAAAGACAACTCTCTTCTTGGCTCGGCCGGCAGAGCGCTTCCAGTCACTGTTTTGGGATTCAGTTTCACGTTTCACATTGAGGCACGGTCTGAGAGGCTTAAATCGATCCACAAATTTCCTTCTCTGATATTCGTCAAGTGGGTTGAGAAAGCTCTTCACAGGTGGTGAACGAGCCAAGCATATTCTCATGGCCACATCTACAGGCATGATAGAACTGGATAGGGGCCTTGGGTCCAAGACTTCTATCATTCTGCAACGTAAACAAAAATCAATTAGGCTTGCGTTTGCACCAGAGGACATGTGCTGGAGGGAAGCCTCTGCAAAAGGCTCCCTCTGCTTACACTCACCCTCGTTCATAATTCATCGTTTGCTGGCTGGGAGGCTGTAAATAATTCAGTCACAAGCAAGATTAGCCAGAACAGTGACTGGCAGCCAGATGCAGAACTGATGAAATAATAACACCCTATTCAGAACACTTGGATGAATTCCACATGCCATTTTGAGTCAGCCACGTTTTTAAATTCATGTTTGCTTTGCACCTAAAAAGCTTTTTGTATTTGTTTTACCAATAAAGCTCACAGCAGGAGGAGTGCGCAGAATAAAGTTCTTAGATTGTATATTCATACTTGGAAGGTAATCATGGCTCCCAATGCACAAGAAAAGGAAAGCACGCCTATCCTCGGTTAAAAATAATTCCTTTTTAAATCCCTTCTATGGAATCTCTTATGTACCATACAGACAATATTTTCATGATGCTTCCTACAACCCTATTTTTTTAAACACAGTATATATATATGTATAGGTGGTATCCAACTTATAGCACAATCCTGACCTATTGTCTACTCAGAAGCAAGTCCTATGAAATAAGTAAGGCTTGTTCCCAAGTGAGTGGTGCTATGACTGCAGCTTTAGCCATACTCCAGAGTAGACCCAGTGAGAGGAATCGTTTGTACTGGGTCTGCTCTGAATATGACTTAATCAGATACATCCCTATTCATCCATCTCTGAAGCAATTCAATAGTTAAATACATTAAGATATTTCGTTAATCTCTCTGTGTACATTACACACAGGAAGCCAGCTTCCCCCCCAAGTCCATTTCTTGTAGGAAACTATGGTTACTCTTATGACAGCCTTAAAGTAATGCAGAGGGTTATAAGAGGAATCACTTAAGACTACAATAGTTGGTGCCTGTGGCCTGAGAGAAGCCTTATTTTACTGCAGCTTTCCCATAAGCTCAGAAGAGACCGTTTCAGCCTAAGCAAGTACAAATCAACTTTATGAGGAGTCCAGAGATGAAGCTATTGGAATTTTCTAGACTCCTGGGAGGAAGGTTTCAAAGCATAGCTATTTATGTGGCTTTTCATGAACACCACCCCTCTGTTGGCCCGGGAGGACAATGACAGGATGACTCCAAATTCTGACAAGGTTGCAAGAAGCAGAAGAGAATGAGCACACGCAGCTAAACCCCTTTCCTTCCTCCTTACGAAACCCCTTGTCTTTTCACTGCGTTTGCAAGATTAGAAATGCAGGTATCTTTCCTGAAACCATTTTCTTGCAGAGCTACGTGGAAGTTTCTGGTCGTTGTGCTGAAACAAGCCCTTATTCTACTGCAAGAGATTAACTCAAACAGGCGGAAGGATGATAGGAGCAAGTTGCTTTGCTCATGGAAAACACGCCAACACCTTCCTTAAGTAGGAGTTAGGTATAGGATCCAAAAACCCCTCCTGTAAAATGCGGCTTTCCAAAAACGCTTAGTCAGAGAGAACCTGCGCTAGGTTGCAGCCACAGCGCGACTCATGACGAAGCAAAAAAATAAAACACCCCGATCCTGCCCGTGCTTGCTCGCAAGCAAGTCCCGCCGCGTTCAGCTCCGAAGCAAGTGGGTGCAGGATTGCAACCTTGCTGAAATCGCCCCCGTTCATTCCTAGGCATGGCCTTTCCCCGCTGCAAAGGACCCCCTCCTTTTTTAAAAAAAAAAATTCCACACATCAAGCTTACCTGCGTTAAATAGAACAAAGTGGACCCGAGGAGAAGCCCATAAAGATAGAGGGAGGGTCGTGCAAATCGGCAATCGGGGCTTTTCCGCGCGGCTCGGCGGAGGAGTAACTTCCGCACGAGGCTTCGGGACTTTTGCTCTCTCTCTCTTGCTTTAACTCGCCCAATGCGTACCCCCTCTCCCCTTCCCGGCCGATTCTCGCCCGCAGACTCAGCACCCAGCCAGCCTCGCTCCTGCTGCTTATCAAACGCTGCGCCGTCTGCTTCACGTGAAAGCGCCGCGGAAGCCAATCGCGTCGCAGGCCAGGCGCCTGCCAGGCGAATCAGCGCCCGGCTGCCCGCGCTGGGGGAGGCGTGATAGCTCCGCTGCCAGGAGGTGCCGTGGGATGGGGGCGAAGCATGCGGCTCTGTTGACACAGCCTCCAGCGGGAAGACCCTCCTTGGCTCAAGGTCAGCCCCTGCCGGCGACCCAGGAGTTAAGGCAGCTTTTCCAAAATATATAAATAGAAAGGTCCAGAATTAATTTGGACCATTTTTTGGGGGGGGGTGTGAACATTGTAGTACATATTGCATTGTTTTAATGGATGCTTCATTATATAGATACATTATATGTATCTGAAGAAGTGTGCATGCACACGAAAGCTCATACCAAGAACAAACTTAGTTGAGCTCTAAGGTGCTACTGGAAGGATTTTTTTAATTTTTTATTTTGTTTTGACTATGGCAGACCAACACGGCTACCTACCTGCAACTGGAACCCAAAAGGAGACAGTGGTTGGTGGTACTGAAACCCATTGAGAAGTCCAGAAAAACCAACAGGGTCACGCTCCCCCTATCCATTCCCCAGTGCAAATTATCTGGCCAGGTGAACAAGGTGTTTTTTGTCCTATAAACAGGCCAAAAGCCAGACTGGAATAGATCTAAATAATCAGTATCATCCAAAACTGCCTTGAGCGGCAGTGCTTCCAGAGCTTCGCTTAAGGATGAAAAATTAAGACACTGGATGATCATTGTCCAGGACTGTTCTGTCCACATCTGATTTATTTAACTAAGGGTGCACCAACACCCTTTTTAGTGCAGCAGGTATAATCCCTTCACTTAAAGATGCAGTAATAGCTTCTGACAGTGTGCTGTCCAGACAGTGCGCCTGGCCCTGTAGAGCAAATGAAAAGGGCCCAGAATTTATTTGCATCTCTTGAATTCAGTCCTGCAAAGACATGTAGAGCTGGAAATTTATTCCTTTGATACTCCTATTATAATTAATAGTACTTTTCTACCAAATTTCAGGATTCAGTCTGACTACACCATGTAATTAGGGTGCCCAGGGGCAAAAAAGGAAAAGCTCCTGCATCTTTAAGAACGGCGCAGATCCCTGCGCTTGCCAAAATCCTTTCTTCTAATTCTCGGCCATTAGAAGCATAGGAGCCAACTCCTAGGGGCCCTGACCCCCACAATAAAACATTTGAGGGGGCTGGGCCTCCAAAAAGTTGGTGGGCATTCCCATTCAAATGGTGTGTGTGTGCACTGCATCATGTTATCCATACCCACAATATTTTACTCAAGTTGGCACCCCTTATTAGAGGCATGGGACACTCTGCAGATGAGGAAAGGAAGCTATCCTTATGCATGTGAACAGGATTGCCAGCAATGCATGTATATAGTTAAGGAAGAGAAGCTAGAACCAAGCCCTTAGCATGTTTACCTGTTCAGCACATTTTGGTATTTCATATTTTCTGCCTAATGTATGATGCAGCTCTAGACATTTGCATGATTGTGACCTCAATATTAATCTCATGTTCTAGATCAGTCCTGGAGAACCTTCAGCCCTCCAGATGTGGCTGGACTGTAACTCCCATCATCCTTGACCATTGCACATGCTGGTTGGGGCTGATGGAATCCTCCAGTATCTGGAAGGCCACAGGTCCTGCACCACTGTTACAGAACATTGGATTTAAGCATGCTTACAAGTTAGGAGGCTTTTAGTTTTTGTATTTTGTGGGAGTGGAAATATATGAATCCCTTTGACCCATGTGTGTGGAGTGGATAATAAATTGGCTGGGTGCCTAGTTTCAAAACATGGGACTAGCACATAGAAAGCCCCAGCAGGGTTTAAAATCAAGTCACAACTTGTACAGCAGCAAAGTGTGGAAATAGGCTGTTAAATCTGTTTAAATATCCCATTCAGTTCACTGAAACAGTGGACCTCTTTCTACCCCTCTTATCATTGAACATACCACACTATGTTAAGTAAGTTTAAAATACTTTACTTACAGATTCAAAGGTCTGATACATGCATTGTTCCATGCAACAGCAAGGAGAACACAGGAAGAAAGCTTTCGGATAGAAAATACAGAATCTTGTTCCAAACATGTGCACTAATCTTGGGAACAAGTTTATACACACCCTCCTTTTTTGGCTACATGGTGCAGAAGGGGGTGGACAGGAAGAGAGGGCTTCATTTCCTCCCTCATCGGAGAAGAAGGGGCATGACCTAACAGTTTAGGAAACACAGCTGTATTGTCTTGTCCCCTTCATGCACTAACTAGCCCTATGTTTGCTAGTTGTATACGAATGCAGTCTCCCACTTATTACTGGAAACATTAAGGTCACAATCCTAAGTAGTCCTCATATGAAATCTTACTTCCAAATAATAGTTATTAATAGCATTAGTCTATAGGTGTGTCAGAAGAACAAGAAAACTAGGCCAGTCATTTATTTTTTTCTGGAGACGAGCTTATGTAAATTAGTCTGCTAAGCAAGACCACTTTTCTTTGGATTCATGATGCAATATAGCAAACCTCCAGAAAGAGGGAGAAAGCCACTGAAATGAAAGGCAGCTGTTATTTCTCAACCCAGCTAAGCAAACAGCTGCCAAGTCCTTTCATTCATTTCACGCAAATAGAACAAGTAAGAGGCATGGGTAACGCTTGCTGCTTTTTTTATAGGTAAACTGTGAGTCTGCAAAAACTGTTCAGGGTTTGCATGAAATGGTGCAAAGGATCAACTTATTCTTTATTGTTATTGTATTTATATTAACCTTTCATGCAATGAGCTCAAGGTGATGTTCCCCATTTGATATTCACCGCCACCCTGTGAGATGGGTTAGGCTGAAAGGCGGTCACTGGCCAAAGGTAACCTAGTGTGACTGAATGGGGATTTGAATCCTGGTCTTCCAGGTCCTAGTCCAGCTCCTACCCTATTCAAAGCAATGCTACAGCCCTATCCAATCATTTTATCCAATTACTGTAGAATTAAGTGAGAGGAGAGCAGGGACGTCCTTTCTGATCCCACCCCTACACTGCATCCTCATCACCCAGCCATGTCCCCTTCCACTTGATGGATGGGGGGAAGTCTCAATCAGGGAGCCTGAGGTTTTTAAGCAGAGGTTGGATGACCAACTGGCACGTAGGATCTAGCTGAGATCCCTTAATTGCAGGGGGTTTGACTCACAGCATCCCTCCCAACTCTACAATTCTATGATTCTAGTAAGCAGGCCTGTTCAGATAATTTTATAGGTGGGAAAGTGTGTTTGTATCTACAACAACGCAGGCTGGGAGGTACGTTTTGCATTCTTACTGGCTATCATTTGTAGGGTTATCAGCAGGACACCCAGAGGCAAACAAAGTCCCTGTGAGTTGTGTAAAAAGAAGGAAATCCCTTTTTTTTGCATGACAAGCTGCACCCGCTAAAATTCCTTCTTCTGCACAAGTACAAGACCCTTGTCCCCCTTTGCATCTGTTCACCCTGGTGATAGGTCATGATTTCTGATAAATTCCCCTAAGTACCACTACTCTGTGTATGTGCTTTAATATGCTCTCTATAAAGAATAAACCTGTTGCCTAGCTTATCTGTTGTACAGCTGCAGGAGAGGAGTACCCAACTAGCCATCACAAAAGCCAAAAGCAATGAGCATCAGCAGTGCTCCCCTCCCTTCCCCCAATTGGGGTTGCCAGTTGTTTAGCCTGGCCTCTGTAGATAATGCTATTAATAATGGCCGTATATCCAAATTCTAGCAGTTGGTCTTGTTTCTCTTTCTGCAGCTGTACAAAGCTTCGCCAGTAGTATCAAGCTGCAAGAATAAGCCATAGATATTTTTTCATGGTCACCCACCCAGCAATAGCTTGCCATTTTGTGATATATTGTTATTGCCTTATTTATGGTTGACTGCGGGAGGCAGTGGAGGATAGGGGTGCCTGGTGTGCTCTGTCCATGGGGTCACGAAGAGTCGGACACGACTGAACGACTGAACAACAACATTGTTTTTTGTTTGCTGATTGTCTACTCCTTTCCTGAGACAGCTGTGTGTGTGGGGTGCGGGTGGCACTATGGTCTAAACCACTGAGCCTTGGGCTTGCCGATCAAAAGGTCGGCGGTTCGAATCCCCGCAACAGGGTGAGCTCCCGTTGCTTGGTCCCAGCTCCTGCCAACCTAGCAGTTCGAAAGCATGCCCAAAATTGCAAGTAGATTAATAGGTACCTCTCCGGCGGGAAGGTAAACGGCGTTTCCGTGCGCTGCTCTGGTTTCGGTGTTCCATTGCACCAGAAGTGGCTTAGTCATGCTGACCGCATGACCTGGAAAAGCTTCTTCAGACAAACGCTGGCTCCCTCGGCCTGTAAAGCGAGATGAGCGCCGCAACCCCAGAGTCGTTTGCAACTGGACTTATCCGTCATGGGTCCCTTTACCTTTACCTTTTATTGTTTTTTGTTTGCTGATTGTCTACTCCTTCTTTCCTGAGACAGCTGTGTGTGTGTTTAAAAGGGCAAATGACAGCAAGGCTATTCCTCCACCTCTACCCTATGGCTATAAAGCTGTTGGGCCTCCCAGATCTTGTGATATAGTCATTGAAAAATGACTTTTGCGGGAGCATTGTGTAAAGGTTTCACTGCCCTGGAGGCATGCTTTTGCTTTTCCAGGAAGGCCCCGACCCCTGACCCCTGCCTATAATTATTTGACTGTGACAAGCATGCAGCCACCTTTTCAAGCCTCCCGCAGACCAGAAATAACCTCCCACACTGTATCCCATTTGTTTGTCTCGTTCACACTTTTCTTATTTCAGTCTCAGTGTGCCATCCAGGACAGGGAATGTATAAAAGGGTGGTTCTGAAGGGTGGTTGTCACCCACCTGTCTGCAGCCGTTTTCAGCCATCTCCTTCAATGCAGCCTTTGAGCTGAGCATTGACCCACATCATTAATCCAGGGAAACACCCGCTGTCTCCCTGCTCCAGGGAAACAGGACTGCAAATGACTTTGGGGACAAAGGCAGCTTCAGAATTTGGTTCAGCTTCTTCACCATTGCTTTAATCACAGGTTGCTGCTTCGTTTTAGCTACTTGCTACTTTTATACCTCTTCTGTCCTCCAAGGTTGCATGCCACCCCCAATCTCTGCTGAGCAATAGCAAGATCTCGGGGAGTTCCAGGCGCTCACCCAGGGCTGTTTCCGCTGGGGAATCAAGGCGCGGTGGAAACTAGTGTGTTCAATCAATATGGTTTCTTGTACACATATTTACACCTGGATCTACTCTGAAGAGAGTTCACAGCATTCACATCTCAGGAGGAGCCCATCCTTCACAGCAGCCCAGCACTGGATTCCCAGGCAGCTCTGTGCTTCTTTCCCAGCCTTTCTTCAGCCAGCTCACCAAGATGGTTCTGGCCTTCACAGCAGCACATCCGGTTCTCCCCCTTCTTCATGGGTAGGCAAACTAAGGCCCCGGGGCCGTATCCGGCCCAATCGCCTTCTAAATCCGGTCCACGGACAGTCCGGGAATCAGCATGTTTTTACATGAGTAGAATGTGTGCTTTTATTTAAAATGCATCTCTGGGTTATTTGTGGGGCATAGGAATTTGTTCATTCCCCCCCAAAAAAAATATAGTCCGGCCCCCCACAAGGTCTGAGGGACAGTGGACCAGCCCCCTGCTGAAAAAGTTTGCTGACCCTGCCTCCTTCCTCAGCCTTTCGGTTTCAAAAGGACACCTTTTCCTTTGTGACATCATGCCTCCTGTAAACTCCCCCTCCCAACTCTGCTATTTACCCAGAGCTCAGGCAGAGGGTCAATGACTGGCCATAATTACACCTTGATGGTCCTTCCTCCAACATCTGGTATCTTCCCTTCAATATTATCTCAATTCTACTGTTTATTAATTTCTAGCATTCCCTATCTCTAGCAGTTACAGGTGACCTTTCACCCCCATCCTCTGTTACTGCAGATCTGCAACGATATATAACTTCGCCCCTCTGTTTTGTTCCTCACAAAAAACCCTGCGAGGTAAATTAAGCTGGGAGATAGTGACTGAGCCCAGCGTCGCCCAGTGAAGTTCATTGCTAGGTGAGGATTTCCACCTTCCTTTCCCCAGTCCCAGTCCAGCACTCTAACCACTATGCCACACTTGAGATGATGTTATCACATGAAGGTGTGTGCAGTTGCAAACCGCAGTGTACAAAAGCCCACTGTAAAAATAAAAATTGGCCTCTGTTCATTTCAAATGCTATGTGTGTATACAGCCTAAATGATGCCCCCCCATGTGCCAAGTACCAAAATGAAATGGGGATGGGGATGAAGCACACCTTCTGGGGCTGAGGTGCTTGTGTGTGTCGCTTCTGTGTTCTGCACAGCACCTTGCTCCTGGTTAGCAAAGCAAAAATAACCTATGTGCAAACAGGTATTGCATTATGCTCCACAATCCCTCTCTGGCTTTTCTTGGCACATGGCTGTCCTTGCATGAAGTGTTACTTTAGGAAGAAAATTCCCACGGGCCGAGGGGAATGCCATATCCCTGCTTACAATCTCCATTTCTGTCCCTCCTTATATAAATTAAACTCAAACCAGTGAATAAGGCTGCAGTCCCATAATAACCACTTATCTGGACTTAAGCCCAGCTGAACTCCATGGGACTTACTTCTGACTAGAGATGTATAGAATTGTCCTTTAAGGATGTCATTGGGACCATTTATTCCACTTGCAATATATATATATATATATATATAAAGTTTATTTCAGTGCAGAATTCAGTGCAGAATTTTATTATCATTTTCTTTATGGAGCAGACATGCCCCAACTTCAGTACTCTGCATACCAGATGAGTTATGCAGGGTGACATTACACATATTTTATTAGGACTGAGAAGAAGTTGTTGAGCTTGAGTACTCTGAGTACCAGATGAGTTATGGAGGATGACATTACACATATTTTATTAGGATTGAGAAGCATGGAAAGAACATGCTTGGTTATCTGGAAGGTAACTTGACGTTGACAGACATCACAAGTGGCCTCTGAAAGCTAGAGGTGCCATCGTTCACGCTGCACAGGGAAAGCTCATAAAAAGTGCAAGGCAGAAATATCAGAGGTGAAGGACATTGCAAGAGTAACCATCTCCCCCTTCTTCATTTTTGACTTGTAATCTGGTGAACTGGGTTCGCATCTCCGCTCCTCCACATGCAGCTGCCGGGTGACCTTGGGCTAGTTACACTTCTTTGAAGTCTCTCAGCCCCACTGACCTCACAGAGTGTTTGTTGTGGGGGAGGAAGGGAAAGGAGAATGTTAGCCGCTTTGAGACTCCTTCAGGTAGTGATAAAGTGGGATATCAAATCCAAACTCCTCCTCCTCTTCTTCTTCTTCTTCTTCTTCTTCTTCTTCTTCTTCTTCTTCTTCTTCTTCAGAATCAGACAGTAGGACTGCAAAAATTGGTCCTCAAGCCCTACAAAGGTAGGAGAGGAAACAGCACCCTCTCCTCTCAGTCAATCTGGAACCATTTGCCCCCCCCCCCTTTTTTTACAGAAAAGTATGCAAATGTCAGCACTTTTTCCTTAAACAAATAATTGGTACATTCAGGTAGCAGCCTAACTTGTGTGGGTATTTTTAAAAAAAAACAACCATCAAGGCTGATACTGTATCTTGCAAACCAGTACGCCATTGCAGAAACGAGATTTCTCTAAATGGTGACTCTGTTTCCACCAGAGCTCTTCAAGGACACCTTTCCCTAATCTGTTTCTTACCTGTTCCATTTCAAAGTTTTTCAGTTCCAAAGTTTTTAACTTCTGGTTTTTGTTTCTCTGGCATAAATAATCCCTGATTAAACATTGCTGCATTTTATGCTCAAAACCTGACAATGGCATTTTGTCTCAAGTGTTTGAGGTGAGATTACCGCAAGAACGCTTTGTAGTCTGGGCGATGTATTTTTAATGTCACGATTGTAACAGCTGTTCTTCAGCTCTTTCAGAGCAGCCAGGTGTTTCACTCCAAGGTAGCGCTTCTGTCACCAGTAAATTTCCCTAGCATTAAAAGTATAATAGTGTCTCATTACAAAAATGATTTTCCACTACGAAGCTAGACGTACCTATTGTAGTTACGAGTGCTACGTGACATCGTCACATATTGGCTAGTGCCCAGGACAACATGAATGATAAATAACGCAACACATATCTCTGTGCCATTTTGTGTACCCGCTCTCCTCACAGAAATACCACAATTTCATGTATTTCCTTCTTCCTTTTCTTTTCTTTTAGTTGTTTTAAGAGAGATACTTTTTTCTCCAAACTTCAGTGCCAGTCTCCTGTGACTGGAGGCGAAGAGATGGAGGGAGTCGTTTCAGTTCACTTCTACAGGTTAAAGATCCAGTTGAATTTCCCAGTATCCCATTGAGGCAAAGAAGGGCAAAAAAGGGCTCATAGCAACACACATGCTCCTCCCTGCTCACAAGGCCGCCAACTTTCATGATGCATATTCTGCATATTCTCCAACTTTCATAATGTATATTATGACCAATACCCTGTAGATTTGCTGAGGGATAAATCAAAGCGGGAAATTAATATCATAGAGGTGGTATTTGGTGGATCAAATAGATCGGACTGTAGCCCTATTTGGACATTCTGAAACTGTACCCAGTAACTTGCAACCTTCTCTACAATCAGAGACCCTGATCATGCACAAGTCCTGGTCATGTTGATCCTTGAAGACTAGAAGTGCCTTCAGTTTATCCTTGCTTCTGACCTTCCCACTCAATGCCAGAAGGCTAGGAGGTGGAAAAAGTGAGGCTGACATGCATTGCCCCTCCACTGATACAATTTTAAAATGCTAGAATAAAGCCCCTTTTTTTGTTCACATGATTTATGACAGGGGTTGGCAAGGCTTACCGGGCATGGGCCTGATCACTCCCATGGAGATCGTCCGTGGGCCGGACCAGCGCAGTGCGACACCGGAAATCGCATCTGAGCATGTCTGTGGCACCAGAAATCGCTTCTGTGCATGCCTAGACGCCAAAAATTATGCCTGTGCAGAAGCGATTTTCGGTGTCTGGCCATGCGCAGAACCGATTTCCGGCGCCACAGACATGCGCAGATGCAATTTCCAGCGTGGGCCACTTCTGGCCCATGGGCCTTAGGTTGCCGACTCCTGGTTTATGAAATGCATTTTCTCTTCCTCCTTATTTCTTTGCATTTGAAGTAGCCCTTCAAATGTGGCTCCAGTTGGATCGCTGTTGTACATTAGATGATCAGAGAACAGCCGACGGAGAAATGGGCAAAACTGCCCATTTCCAATTGCTAAGTAAGATCTCATGCAAAGACTACATCTTTGCATAAATCTAATATTCAAATCATAAGCGCGACCAACATTGTGGAAAGTTCAGTGTTCCAAAGGTAGCAGCCTTGAGTGTGTGTGTATGAAATAATGAATCCTGTTTTTAGTAACATATAAAGAACCTTTCAAAGTGATTCACGGAGGGACTGGATGGTTATCAAGAAATGTTGGACCAGCCATCAAAACCAAGTCCACGATGGGAACCTTTATAGCTTGACATCTGTCTGGAATTTATGACTCAGGCACATGATCTCTTTCTGCTACCTTGTTGACAGGTGTCAATCACATCCTTGTTGGCAGATTCCCAGCATAAGGAAAGCTACCCTCCCAAAGCCCACTTAAGGCAAAACAAGGAGGTGATACAAGTCATGAGCCTGCCAAGGATGATGCAGCCAGCAATGTACTTGTTCTGTTTATAAATAGAGGACTCTGTTCCATTTCTTTGATGTTGGCACCTTTTCCTTTAAAGGGGCAGTGACACCTGCAAATTAAAGAAGCACCCTTGTTTTCTTTTAAGCTAAGTTTAAAAGAGTTAGTAAATTCTATTTAGGAATAAAAATATTTCTTTGATAGCACTTGGGAAGACCAATATAGATTGTATCCAAATTATCCCCTTTCCAATTCTCTTTGCTGTCTCAGATCAGCTCTCACAATACATTTTTAGCAAAGATGAAATTATTCACAAAATGTTAACCTCATGATGTTGACCTCGAATTTCAGCATCAGAATCTGAATGTCAGCTTTTACAAAATCACAGGGTATAATGCTGTCCTGATAGTACAACACAGATGAGCATTGTTTTTAGTCTGGACTCTTTCCAGTGTAATATTTTCTTACATCAGGTTGTTTTTGGATGGATTCCTCTGGAGTCTGCTGACACACAAAGGCAACTGAAGGGATCCAGCTTACATAGTTTCATTTCCTGGAAACGTGCAACATCATTTGCACAGGCAGAGATCCATCAGGATAATCCCAGAAGCTATGAAATGGAGGAAATCCATTTGAATTGCCTCCCCACCCATTTATTATTATTATTATTATTAGTAGTAGTAGTAGTATAATTTAAGAAGCATCTAACATATTCTAAGTGCCATACATAGATTAAAAACAAGACACTTCCTACCCACAGGCTTAAAATCTGAAAGCATAGCACAAAAAGTTAACATGAATAGAGAAGGAAAACAAAGAAACTCAAGTACCAGTTCCTAAAGTTACAGAGGCTGTGTACACACTCCCATTTGTTCTGCCTCTGATTCAGTGCATTCTCACCACTGGTTTGGGAAGCCATATACACACGCTAGCCACAATTCACATCCGTCCTGGAGTTTCTTGAGAAATATTGTGTTTTCCTTCAAACACCTTTGAAACGATTTGAAAACGTAAGCCGCCTGAAGACATCCACACTCCCAGTCCACCAGCAAGTGTGAACAGACAGTGATTTTTTTCAAAAGCACATCCAACTGTGCTGATGCGTACAACGATGCGCAAATACGGGGGGGGGGGGGTTGGCCTCACTGTGATTTAATCCAGTAATGTGTTCACAGTCAAAATTGTTCTTAGAATGACCACCTTGAAAGGAAGGGAGGGGCCCGATGGCTGTGGATCTCAATGGGCTCTGCCTCTGCTGTTCCAGGCTTCCAGCTCTCCTGCTGCAGCAACCCATGGCCCTGTAGTATAAGAAGGTGCTTAGTAGTATAACAAAATACATTAAGCCTGCAACTTGCAAGCTTAAAGCCAAAATCATGTATAGTCAAAGCACATTAGGGTGGGATTGCCAAAGCTTCCCCCCCCCCCGGATGTTCACCCTGTTTCCACTATTTTTTTTTATTTTTTATTTCATTTCATTTCAATTGCCAAGCATGTAAAGCTGAATGTGCACAAGCTAAATGTGCATAAGTTGCAGGTTTACTGTATTCAGCATTTTGTGATCATTTTTGTTGCAAGTGTCATGCCCGCATGTGGAAGATCTACCTAAGGGTCCACTTTTCCCTCTCCCACTGCCTGCACACAGGCAGCATAAGGTACATTAGTGGAGATGATAGACTTGCACCCATATCCTGCATTTCCACCCAGGCCTTCCTCTCTGTGCCTTCAGGCGTAAGCTGAGGGATGAGGGAAATCGCCTTTATTGAGAGCCTGTGCACACCAGGGCTGTGTGTGCAGGGCAAGCGAGTTGTTCCCTGCATGTTTCTGAATTTCATTGTTTATATGTTAAATATTTTTTAAAGTTGCCTGCAAAAAAGAGCTTCATTCTTGGAGTCTGCAATGTGGTTTCCGGTCTAGAGTCACTCCTGGCATGAAGCACACAGAGTTGCAAAATATACTCTGTGGCACATTAACCTTGAGAGGGTTTTTTCTGGACAAAGACAAAATGTCGTTGTTGAAACTCCACAAAGAATCGTCTTACAGACTCATAATCCCACCCCCGTTCTGTCATCGACCCACGTAACTTTTTACCAACTCATTTTTTCTTTTAAACTATTTCTTTCTTTCTTTCTTTAAAGGATTAAAATGTTTGTATGTTCATGCCAGCTAACGGATGCCTAATAGTTTGTTTATTTATTCATTTCTTGCGAGAGGAGTTTGCTGTACAAGGAAAATAAAAGGAGCTTCATTCTGTATAACCTGTAGCCAAGCTTGTAAGTGAATTGGGCTTTCATGGTTCTTTAGGTGGTGTAGGACACAATCCGATATTTGAGTTCCATTGGCGGAAGAACTGTAGGATTTGGTGGAAGCTCTGCTATGCCAGCGAACCCGGGACATGCCAGTTAAAAGAGACACTGAGGGAACACACCAGATATGCCACCAGAATGGACAAAACACAGCAAAAATTGTATCCTATATTTCTCCCTCTTCTCTCTGTCATTGCCCTCACCTGTTGGGCATCCATATTCAGGGACTATAGCTGGCTGTAGCTCAATGCTCCTTCCTCTCTACAGGCTGTGAGATGGTACAGGATCCATCCCATGCCCTGTTTCCGGCAGACTACAAGCTCCCTCCCCTGCCTAAGTAGTAGTAACCATGGTGGTCCTAACTGTTCCTCTGTGGGGTTGTTAACTTACAGTTTCTGGCAGACTCCTGCAATCTTGCGAGCTGCAGGGCAGGCAGTTGTGCAACAGACCATGGTATTGTGCCAGAAGGGATGCTATCTGGAGACTTTCCGGAGTGACTGCTTGACAACCCCACAGGTGTGCACTTCTCTTTCGGGACATGGATTTAATACAGGCAATGACTTTACGACAAGGTGGGGTCCGTACCAAATATGGCCCCTCCAGGTTTAAGTGATCCTCAGAACACTCCCAAGGTTATACCCATCTTACTTGCCCTGCTTCACATCCCAAGGTTTTTTTCTGGGCTGGAGTGTATTCTTGAACTCCAATCATGCCTCTTGCTCGCCTGGATGGAGAACAGAGAGGAGGAGTACAATGGTACCTCAGGTTACATACACTTCAGGTTATATATGCTTCAGGTTACAGACTCCGCTAACCCAGAAACAATGCTTCAGGTTAAGAACTTTGCTTCATGATAAGAACAGAAATCGTGCTCTGGCGGCACAGCAGCAGCGGGAGGTCCCATTAGCTAAAGTGGTGCTTCAGGTTAAGAACAGTTTCAGGTTAAGAACGGACCTCCGGAACAAATTAAGTACGTAACCACAGGTACCACTGTATGTGTGTATACAGACAAGGCTAGTGCACAAAGGTAACATTGATTGCTCCACCCACTTTCGCCTCTGGCCCCACCCACCATGGGCATGTGGCCCTTAGCAAGTTGCCCAGCGGGGCACGTGGCCCCCAGACTGGAAAAGCTGCTTCCGCCACCTTTTCTTTGTTGCAATGGGGTGGTAGATTGGGATTCATTTCCTGCATCTTCGTAGGATCGTTGTTCAGATAGGACTGGGAGGGACATGAGTTTGATGCAGTTGAGAGCAGTGACCTCTCCTCAGTCTGCTCACTGAAGTTCCCTGGACTGCCAGGGGTGAAGCGATCAGATGGGGATGGTGAGGTTATGAGAAAATGAAGTAAATTACCAAGAAGACAGTAGCCCTGGACCATAAGACTCCAAGCTGAATGAAGTCCTAAAGCTACAGGCCCACTTTCTTGGGAGCAAGCCCTATTGACCACAGTGGGACTTACTTTGAGTAGGTGTGTATAAGGTTGCACTGTAAATAATTTTGCCCATTTTACTTTATTTTATTTGCGACATGCAAATGACTGCAAACTTTGTTTTAATACTTGATTATATGTTCTTCCTGGGCTTGATCAGAGTATGACGGATTAATGATTTGAGTACTGTATGTTTGTTCGTTTTAAACAATGATTTGTGATCTGTGAGTCAAGGGAGAAAATGCTTTTGTTACAAGTACTTTTCCTTGCAGTGACACTGTCATTACAAGTCTCTGAAACGCTGTTTCACACTATACAAATAAAGACATAAAACAAAGGCTATAAAACACCACAGGAATATAGGAAGGGGCCTTATATTGAGTCAAATTATTGGTCCATCCAGCACAATGCTGTCCACACTGACCGGCAGTGACTCTTGAGGGTTTCATAGGAGACATTCCCTGCCCTACCTGGGGAGGCAGTGGGTTCAGCCTGGACACTGAACCAGGCATAGGACCTGCTTGGTAGTGGCACCCGCCCTGTGGAATGCCCTCCCATCAGATGTCAAGGAAATAAATAACTATCTGACTTGTAGAAGACATCTGAAGGCAGCCCTGTTTAGGGAAGTTTTTAACGTTTGATGTTTTATTGTGCTTTTATATATGTTGGAAGCTGCCCAGAGTGACTGGGGCAACCCAGTTAGATGGGCAGGATACTACTACTACTACTACTACTACTACTATTAAACCTGGAACAGTTTATGTGCAATTCTGAGATCTCTACAATATGGCAACCCATGCTAAACCATGGTGGTCCCTGTGGAGAAAGATGAGTCCTTCCTATACACCAAGGGAGTACAGCCTTTTTCTTACATTGGCTTTCTTTTTCTTTATTTCTTAATCAGATCCAGTTAATTCCTATATTCAGGGTTCTGGCGGGGGGTTCTCTTACAAGGTCTTCCTTGTTTTGTGTATCACAGAGGCGAAGTCTTTGCTCAGATATATTAGCAGAGTTAGAATACTTTTTCCAAGTTTTTCTTGGATTTCCTACACAAGGAAGGTCCTCTGTAAAATAGACCCAAGATGAATGGAGCCTTTCTCCTCCAGATTTAGTCTAGATTCTGACTTGCGTGAACCTTAAAATATGGGTTTATTAGGGGCTCGATCTGTTTACTTCAATTTGCTTCTGTGTGTTTTCTTTTCCCCCCCCCCTCTTCAATTTCTCCAGGGTCGAGGCTGGTATGGCATACAGCTTAGCTTTGAGTTAGGCGGGTGAGAATGACAGTTCTCTTGAGTCTGAGATTGACAAGAAAGCCATTCTTGCTCAACCAACTGACAAGGGACCTGGAATTGCCTATTGGGGTTGCAAAGGAGCCATTACTCAGGCTGCATTTGGCTTCTCAGTTATTGGAGGGGGGGCAGCTGCTCTTGCTGTAGATTTCTTCATTTTAAAACCTGTGTCAAGAGTCCCTGCTAAGCACCACACTGCCTTTTGTTGGTTCTGTGTTTTTCTTTCAAACCAACAGGCATGTATGTTAAGCATGTTAAATGAATGAAAAGATCAATGTTATAGTTTTTTCAATGTGTGTGTGTGTGTGTGTGTATATATATATATATATATATATATATATATATATATATATAAATATAATGATATTTTTAAAAATGTTAAGCAGCATTTAAAATAGTATCTCTCTCCCTCTTTTTAATACAGTGGTACCTCAGGTTAAGAACTTAATTCGTTCTGGAGGTCCGTTCTTAACCTGAAACTGTTCTTAACCTGAAGCACCACTTTAGCTAACGGGACCTCCCGCTGCCGCTGCGCCGCCAGAGCACAATTTCTGTTCTTATCCTGAAGCAAAGTTCGTAACCTGAAGTGTTATTTCTGGGTTAGCAGAGTCTGTAACCTGAAGCGTCTGTAACCTGAAGCGTCTGTAACCTGAAGTACCACTGTATTGCCCAATTTTATTTAATACTGCTTAACAGAGAGACCAAGATTAAATCCAAATTTTTAGTATCATCCACATGGATGATGCCCACACCTTTTCCAAGACCTTCCTCAAGGTTGGCACGTGAGATGCTGGGTGATACTTATACAAAATGAAAGAGTCCACATTAGAATTTGTTCTGTGGGAATTTAACCTTTGCCTCTCTTAGTAAGCTCGGACCAAGCAGATTTTAATAACCAGGATGGGCAAGGATTTGAAGAACAGTTGAAGGGTCCCAATCCTCCTAGAAGCTTGTCTACAACCAGTGCTTTTTCTGGGGGTACATGGGGGTACACATACCCCTAAACATTTTGTGAATCTAATGGGAGAAGAAACTGTTTTTTAAAAAAGTTTCTTCTCTAGCTCGGTGAATCGTCAGTTCCGTTGCTACCCCCAATGGCGTCCTCATTGCTGTCATGGTGTTTCCTGAGTCTCAGACATAAGTGAGTGTTTAATGTGTGAAGTAGGAGTTGGAATCTAGCACGGTGATTCATCAGTTTCGCTGTTACTACTCCCAATGCTGGCTTCATTTCCTTTCCGGTGTTTCCTGAGTCTCAGATGGAAGCGAGTGTTTAATGTGTGAAGTAGTGTGGAATGTGGATGTTAGTGCACACAAACTCTTGCCAATGTGGAAGTTACTGTGAGCTGTCAGTTGTGTAATATGATGTAATGCATGTTCTTTGTACTTTTGTCCATTTACTGTATTTATTTTCCCCGATTTGAACTATAAAATGGTGATTTTCTTGAGTCAAAGAGAGAGTACCCCTAAACATTTTTTTTAGGTGGAAAAAGCACTGTCTACAACACCAGGTTGCACAAGCTGAAACATGTCCAAAAGTGCATCCATATCCAACTATGTTAAAGATCCTGTGTGGTGTAGTAGTTAAACTGCCAGAATAGCACTTGGGAGACCGGGCTTTGAATCCCCATTTGGCCATGAAGCTCATGGGGTAACCTTGGGCCAGTCACTGCTGCCTCTCAGTCTAAACTTACTTCACAGGGTTGTTGTGATTAAATGAGGAGAGAGAGAACCATGTGCGCCAATTTGAGCTCCTTGGAGAAGAATTTAAATTCATTAAATAAAATAAAAATAAATACATAAAATAAAAGCCCATGGCATCCAAGTCAGAACAGATGTGAGCAATTCCATCTGCAGCATATACTGTACTGTAATGCAAATTGCTCTCCAGAAACATCCGCAGAAATGTCGCTTTCCTGCACTGTGATTCCATGAAAGTGTTTGGAACACTCTGTTTCATTTGCCATTGGTTTCATGCTAGGCCTTTCAAGCACCAATATTAAGCATTTGTTCTCTTTTCTTGGAAAGGGCGCAATACAAAACAATCTGCATGTGGCAATGTGGATAAATATCTGAGCCATAGCTCCATGGAATCAACTGTTATATAAATAGGAATGGAGCCACCTCTGACAGTGAGGGTCTCTCGCTGCTTTAAGTTGTTGGTTTTGATAATGCACACGGAGCTTGTGTGTGCCTTTCTCTTCAATTATTGTCTGTTTTCCCCACCCTCACTGGTTCGTGGGCAGAAGGAACTGGCGCAGATTGTGTTCTAAGATATAAACAGAGTTCCTGGCACTAAGAAAAGAAGGAACAGTTTGTCAGGACTTATAGAACTTACGTTCCTAGATTCTGGACGCAGTTCTCTTCCATCCCATAATACAGACCTAGTTGAATTGCTATCAAGCTTCCGGAGAAAATTAAATTATCCAAGTCTTTGTATTAGAAAGTCAATTAACATCAAACCATAGGTTGTTATGAAAATATAATAGCATGGATCTGATCCCTTATATAACCACGGTTGCAATCCTTTACACTGGGGACAGGGAACCTGGTGGACTACAACTCCCATCATCCCTGAAAGTTGGCCATGCTGCCCTCCCAAAACTTGCTGCCACTCTGTTCCAAGCAGCTTCTGCCGCCTGAAGCAGCCGTCCCACTCTTCCTAATGGTGGGACTGGCTTCATATTCACCAGGGTGAAAATTCAGAGTCCATGTGTGTCATACTTTTGGTACTGATCCCTCCCAAAAAAATTTCAGAGGGAAAACCATACAGGTCACAGCGAAAACCAGGGTTATGTAACATTTCTAAATACCTTAGGTTTTAACCATGAAACGTTTACAGAAAATGGATGCCTGGGGCCTGCTGTTGACCTAAGGAGCAGTATATCTTACCCTAGTGTGGTTGCTGCTTAGATCTCCATGGACTGGGTGCACTTTTTGAGCCAGACAGTTAACAACCACACCCTGCAATATCTTTTCTCTTGCTGACCTCACTTATTAGCATGACATGGACACAGGCTGCAAGTTGCAACAAAACAGCCAGGAACAACTTTTGGTAGCTCCGAAAAGGGGCATTGAGTACAGAACAAAAGCATTACCTCAAACTGCTGGCAAACCCTTCCTCCAGCCAGAACCGGACTCGACTAAAAGCTTATTATTCAAGCCAGAGTTAGAAAGTAGACAGGATTGTTTATTTCAAAGGTGTCAGCAACTACACATCAAGGCTCACCTCCCGTTTTTTTAACGCCACCAACCTCCCTCCTTTTTACACGTTCATCTGTGAGAGGAATTCCAAAATTGCTACGGGGGTGGGGGGGCATGGCGTAACACAAATGTGGCTGGTGCAGAGACACTGCATGGCACAAAATGGCTGACAGGACCACAACAAGGTATGGACATCCCTCCTTCACCATCACCATCAATGCGGGAAAGGCACCTACATCAGCTGCTGCTGCACTCACTCACAGTGAGATGCTCTTTGCACAAGCACACACCTGGTCGGAGTGGAAGAGAAGGTGGGTGTCCAATCCTGACATCCCATGAAATGTGGGCATGCTTAAGATGGTGTGTTCCATATAGGAGAATATGAGCCAGGGCAAACAGGAACTGAGCAGGAAGAGCAAAGGGTGGCTGCATATGCACACTATCCCCTTAAAACACATTCGAAGCGCATTTCCCCCTTCAAATAATTCTGGGCACTATAGTTTGTAAAGGGTTGCTGGCAACTGAAACTCTGCAAGGGTTAAACCTGAGTGCCCAGAATTCTTTGAGGGAAAGAATGTACTTTAAGGGTATAGTGGGTATGCAGCCCGTCTCTCAGACATTGTGGATTTATGAGGGGATATTTACGTAGCCCTATTGTAGGCACCATAGAAGGTATTGGCAGACCCACGGGTGCCTGTGGGTGCCATGTTGGCAGCCCCTGAGCTACACCCTTGAATGTTTAGCGAGGCAGAGGGGGAACTTGAGAGGGGGAACCTGAAAATAAAGCAACACTGTACCTAAGCAGTGGTAGCTGGTGGCTCTTGGGTCTTCCAGAGTAGAAGCAGGGTCCACCACACCTGAGGTTCTGTGTCCAGTTCTAGGCACCACAATTTAAGAAGGGTATTCACAAGCTGGAATGTGTACAGAGGAGGGCAATGAGGAGACTGAGAGGAGATATGATAGCCATTGGAATATTATATATAATTCAAATATCCAAAGGTTTGTCACATGGAAGGTGGAGCAAGCTTGTTTTACCCTGCTCTGAAGGGTAGGATCTAAACCAGGGGTCTGCAACCTTTAAGATAAAAAGAGCCACTTGGACCCGTTTCCGAAGAGAAAAAAAAACTGGGAGCCGCAAAACCATTGCGGCCCACAAAAATATAAATACCCAGAAGCTCATAGCACAATTTAGACAGGTAATGAAGAGCAGGTAATGAAGGCAAAATGGCAAAATATCACGAAACACTCCCCCCCCCCAGCCAAACAACAAGCACTGTATTAAAGGAACCGTCCGAACGCCTGACGCTGCAGGGGCAAATCAAGAAGGGGAAATCCAACCCCCCAGAATACTTCCGCCCCATGAACAGCACAAAAACCTCTTTCCCCCTTCTCTCATTGCACACTTTGTAAACCAAGAAAATCTTTTTTTTAAAAAAAAAAAACAATTTGGGAATCCAGTTGCGGTGAGGTAATAGCCCAGCTGTGATGGCCTGGGAGTCAGACTCTGATGCTGAACCTGAGGGATCCCAGCCTGCATGGGATTCCCCGCCTCCAGAACCAGCTGAGCCGGGGCCAGGGCTTGAGCCTGAAGGATCCCCACCTGTGCTGGATCCCCAGGTGCAGGCATCAGCAGAGTCTGCTCTGGCTCCTGATGGGAGGGAGGACCCATTGCCTGCAGGTGCTCCACTCCCAGCCTCTTCAGAGGAAGCTGAGGCATCCCCTGGGTCCAGTAACCCACCATCCTCTCCTGAGCTACAGAGGCTCAGGGCAGAGAGGCGAAGGGAGTTAAGTGTCTGCAGGAGGAGTGCTCGCCTCCAGGCCCGGAGGAGAGGCGAGTCTCCGGAGGATCGGGACCGCCCTAAGCATAGGGCCAGATAAAAGCCAGCCAGACCCAGCCCAAGTTGCGTGAGCAACTTAGTTGCAAGCGTGTGCTCAACCTGCAACCTTGTGCCTGAACCTGCCTTGGACCTTGATCTGCTCCCTGCCTCGCTCCCTGCCGGATTGACCTCCTTTGGACCCCTAGACCCAGGACTGGATTTGGACCTCGCTTCATGGACAAACCCTTGGGGCCAGCACAGTTTGCTCACGCCACACCCGCACTCCCCCTTCGCTGGGGTGCGTTCGGGAGGAACTAGTAGCCATGGCTGACCAGGCGGCTGCGCTGGTGGCATTGGCCCAGGAGAACCAGGCCTTGACCCACACCGTGCAGCAGCTAAGCAATGTGGTTACGGCGCTTCAGCAGCGTTTGGATGCCTTACTGGCTCCTGGGGCCGCCGCCCCAGCTCCTGGCAAGTACCCAGTGGCCCTGCCAGAGAAATTTGATGGGTCCCCAGCCAGCTTTCCCATGTTTCTCGCCCAGGCCAAGCTGTATATTCAGGGGCGAGCTCGGGATTTCCCTGACGATCGCACTAAGGTGCACTTCCTGATCAGCTTGCTGAAGGACCAGGCAGCCAAGTGGGCGTTGCCGCTGCTCCGGCAAGACTCCCCCTTGCTGACAGACTATACGGGGTTTTGCAATCATCTGGAAACCACGTTCGCCAACCCTCAGAAGGGGAGTCAAGCCAATCGGGCAATTCGGCGGTTGAAACAGGGCAAGTCCACAGTGGCCACCTATGCCACGGAATTTCGGCTGCTGGCGCAGGACTTGACCTGGAACGACTCTGCCCTGCGGGACCAGTATCTCGAGGGACTTTCAGACGAGATACTGGATCAGCTGGCCACGTTGGATCGCCCTGCCACACTGGATGCCCTCATCCAACGGAGTCTGCAGATAGACGATCGGTTGGAGGACCGTCGCCAGGCCCGGGGCCGCCGGCACTCCGGCCTCCCGGCGCCGGTGCTTCCCTGCAGTTCCGTGGCCAGAGCTGAGTCATTGGAGGAGCCGATGCAGCTCGGGGCAGCGCGGCCTCGCCTCTCCCCCTCGGAAAAGACTCGGCGTCGGGAGGGGAACCTGTGTCTCTACTGCGGTGGGAGTGGACACTACGCCCAAACCTGCCCTGAGAAACGCCAGCCGCAGGGAAAACGGCCAACCCCAGTAGCCGATGGCCCAGGCTACCTGGGGTCCCAAGCATCGCATGATGGGCCCTCACCAGTGGAATTGCAACACCTCATGATACCGGTGCGTCTATACCCCCCCGGTGGGCCCTGGATTCTCACCCACGCTCTGGTGGATTCGGGGGCAACCCGCTCCTATATGGACTCTGCCTTCGCCACTCAGCATCAGGTGCCGCTTCAGAACAAGCCGGAACCAGTACAGGTGGAGGCAATTGACGGACGGCTCCTACGCTCGGGCGCTGTTACTCGGGAGACCCAGCCCTTGGTCCTGTGCTACCAGCAGCACCGGGAGGTGCGAACCCTGGACATTGCCACCATGCCCCGGTTTCCCCTGGTGCTTGGGATGGACTGGCTGGAGTCGCACAATGTTCAGATCGACTGGGTCAATCGGACGGTACGCTTCCCAGACCCGGGTTCCCATGCTCAGTCCGAGTTAGTAGCAGCTGCCCCCATGGGTCAGGCTTTGTCAACGCTCCCTGCTGTGTACCAGGACTATTTAGACGTGTTCGAGGAACAGGGAGCAGACAAGCTGCCGCCTCATCGGTCCTTCGACTGCGGCATAGACCTACAGCCTGGGGCGCCCCTGCCTGTGAGCCGCTTATATTCTCTTTCGGAGCCAGAGCGTGAAGCCTTGCAGGACTTCCTTCGCAAGAACCTGGAACGCGGGTTCATTAGGCCCTCTACCTCACCCACTGCCGCTCCTGTACTCTTCGTTAAGAAGAAGTGTGGGGAGCTTCGCCTCTGCCATGACTACCGGGCCCTGAATAAGATCACCATCCCAGACCGGTACCCCTTGCCCCTTATTGCAGAATTGCTGGAGCGGGTGCAGGGGGCGCAGATGTTCACCAAACTGGACCTCCGAGGGGCCTACAACCTGATTCGGATCCGTGCCGGGGACGAGTGGAAGACTGCATTCGGGACCCGGTATGGGCAGTTTGAATACCTGGTTATGCCGTTCGGATTATGCAACGCGCCCGCCGTGTTTCAACGGTACATCAACCACGTGTTCCAGGACTTGCTAGACAAATACGTGGTGGTGTACCTAGATGATATTCTGGTTTATTCCCGTGACCCAGCCCGTCACGAGAGTCATGTTCGGTCCGTGTTGCAGCGCTTGCGGGAGCACCGACTGTACGCCAAGCTCAGCAAGTGCGAGTTCCACCAGCGGTCAGTGGACTTCCTTGGACACCGACTCTCCCCTGACGGGGTGCAGATGGACCCTGGGAAGGTGGCTGCGGTTCGAGAGTGGGCAGCGCCCCGGAACCGCAAGGACTTACAGCGGTTCCTAGGGTTCGCCAACTATTACCGGACCTTCATTGCAGATTATGCTCATCGCACCACCCCATTAACCCGACTGCTGCGCCCCAAGACGCCCTTCTCCTGGGATGAGGAGGCTGAAGTGGCATTTCAGGGGTTGAAAGCCTGTTTCCAGAGGGCGCCGATTTTACAGCATCCTGATCCCTCTCGTCCCTTCGTGGTGGAGACTGATGCCTCCAGTACGGCTCTCGGTGCCATCCTGTCTCAGCAACAAGGACCCGATGCGCCACTGTTACCCTGCGCTTATTACTCCCGGCAGCTCCTTCCGGCGGAGCGTAACTATACCGTGTGGGAGCGGGAACTACTGGCCATCAAGGTGGCCTTTGAGGTCTGGCGCCATCATCTTGAGGGGGCACGACACCCGGTGGAAGTGAGAACGGACCACCGGAATCTGGAGTACCTCCAGACCACCCGCAAGTTGAACCAAAGGCAGATCCGGTGGGCGCTGTTTTTCTCCCGGTTCCAGTTCCGGATCCGCTACATCCCTAGCTCCCAAAACCGGAAAGCGGATGCCCTGTCCCGGAAACCTGAGGACGTCGCAGACACTGTACAGCAGGCAGTACCGACGACTATCTTACCACCAGCCGCATTCCTGGCCACTCAGGAGGCCAAGCCGCTGCAGGCTCGGGTGCGAGAACAGCAACGGGTCGACGCTTGGGCACAGGAACGGCTCCGGGAACTGTCTGACGGGTCATGCCCTCGATATCCGGGGCTGGCCCTGCACCAGGGCCTACTGCTGCACCAGGGTCGTCTATACATCCCACCAGGACCATTGCGGGCTGAGGTTCTCCAGATGTCCCACGATGCCCCAGCAGCAGGGCACTTTGGGCGGTACCGGACCACCCATCTGGTAAGCCGGGAGTTCTGGTGGCCCCGCCTGAAGGCTGATGTGGCACGCTATGTTGCTGGTTGCGATGTCTGCCGGAGGGCCAAGGGTCCTACCGGGCGACCCCCCGGTCTGCTCCAGCCATTACCAGTCCCACCGCGTCCCTGGCACACGGTCTCACTGGACTTTGTGGTGGACTTGCCCCCATCTCGTCACTGTACCTGCCTCCTGGTTTTCACGGACCATTTCACTAAGATGGTGCACTGTGCCCCCTGCCCGTCCATACCCACAGCTAAGGAAACGGCTCAACTGTACTTGCAGCACATCTTCCGCCTGCATGGCCTGCCCGAGCGTGTGGTTTCTGACCGCGGCGTCCAGTTCACATCCCACTTCTGGCGAGCCCTGCACCAGACCCTTGGGACGGAGGTCTGTCTATCTTCGGCCCACCACCCGCAGACCGATGGCCAGACGGAACGGGCAAATGCGGTGCTGGAGCAGTACCTCCGGTGTTACTGCAGTTTCCAGCAGGATGACTGGGTCGATCACTTGCCATTGGCGGAGTTCGCCTACAACAATGCAGTGAACGCCTCCACCCAGCAGACCCCGTTCCAGGCCTCCTACGGCTACCATCCTCGTTTGTTCCCGGACGTGCTGCCAGCTTCCGCGGTCCCCGCAGTGACAGACTGGCTTCAGGAGCTTCAGTCCCAGCAACAATTATTGATGGAGCAACTGCGCCAGGCCAAGGACGCATACAAGGCCCAGGCTGACCGACATCGTCAGGAGGGGCCAGAACTCCATGTTGGCGATCGGGTGTGGCTCTCTACCCGTCACCTGCATCCTTCTCGGCCCTCACGAAAGCTGGATGCACGGTTTGCCGGCCCATTCACCATCACTGCGCAGGTGTCGCCGGTGGCGTTTCGCCTCCAGTTACCTCCATCGCTCAAGGTTCACCCAGTGTTCCACCGGTCCCTACTTAGTCCAGTCGCCCCGCCCGACGAGTTCCACCCAGACAATCCACGACCGCAGCCAGTTTTGGTTGAGGGGGAGCCTGAGTACGAGGTGGAGCGCATTCTCGACTCACGATACCGCAGGGGGAAGCTCCAATACCTCATCGACTGGAAGGGGTATGGGCCTGAGGATCGTTCATGGGAACCAGCGGAAAACGTCCACGCACCTGCCTGCCTCCGTGATTTCCATGCAGCTTACCCCAGCAAGCCTGGTCCGGCCCCTCGGTTGAGGGGGGGGCCTGGGAGGGGGGATGGTGTGATGGCCTGGGAGTCAGACTCTGATGCTGAACCTGAGGGATCCCAGCCTGCATGGGATTCCCCGCCTCCAGAACCAGCTGAGCCGGGGCCAGGGCTTGAGCCTGAAGGATCCCCACCTGTGCTGGATCCCCAGGTGCAGGCATCAGCAGAGTCTGCTCTGGCTCCTGATGGGAGGGAGGACCCATTGCCTGCAGGTGCTCCACTCCCAGCCTCTTCAGAGGAAGCTGAGGCATCCCCTGGGTCCAGTAACCCACCATCCTCTCCTGAGCTACAGAGGCTCAGGGCAGAGAGGCGAAGGGAGTTAAGTGTCTGCAGGAGGAGTGCTCGCCTCCAGGCCCGGAGGAGAGGCGAGTCTCCGGAGGATCGGGACCGCCCTAAGCATAGGGCCAGATAAAAGCCAGCCAGACCCAGCCCAAGTTGCGTGAGCAACTTAGTTGCAAGCGTGTGCTCAACCTGCAACCTTGTGCCTGAACCTGCCTTGGACCTTGATCTGCTCCCTGCCTCGCTCCCTGCCGGATTGACCTCCTTTGGACCCCTAGACCCAGGACTGGATTTGGACCTCGCTTCATGGACAAACCCTTGGGGCCAGCACACCAGCTATTAAAGAACAATGTAGCTAATTCCAAGGCAACTGAATAACAAAGAGGCCACCGATTAAGCTGGCCTGGGGGAAAAAAGTCAAAGGGCAATTCTAAAATGCAGCAGGGTGACTTTTAAAACATGACGTTTTTTACCCACCAAAACTGGTGACCTCCAATATGTCCCCAAACCACTGCCCAACACGGATGCAAGTACAGGCTCCAAGCACTATAAACACCCAGAAGCTCATAGCACAATTTAGACAGGTAATGAAGAGCAGGTAATGAAGGCAAAATGGCAAAATATCACGAAACGCTCTCCCCCCCCCCAGCCAAACAACAAGCACTGTATTAAAGGAACCGTCTGAACGCCTGACGCTGCAGGGGCAAATCTAGAAGGGGAAATCCAACCCCCCAGAATACTTCCGCCCCATGAACAGCACAAATGCAACCCTAACAGTTTAGCAAACTTATGCAAAAGCACACAGCATTCACACTGCCCCAATCACTATTGGCCAGCAGAGGGGCTGGGCAAGGCAGCTGAGAGGGGCTGAAGCAGGGGGCTGATCACGTCCCCCCTGCAGGCGCGGGAAAACATTCCTTCAGAATGGATAAAACCCTTCTTTCAGTCCATGGGACTCCCGCTTCTAGGGGGCAGGGGGCTTCTAGGGGGGGCGCTGCCCCCTCCTGCCCCCCCATTGGTACGCCCATGCTCGGGCCCCTTCTCATCCCGTTGGGCCGCCCTTAGCTGAACAGCCGGGCTTCCTTTTCCTTCCCAGACTGCCACGTGTCCTGGAGCCAGGCCCTTCCACTTTTTTAAAAGAGGGCTTCCCCCTTGCCCGCCGCCGCTGGCCCAGCCCGCAGCTGCCTCCTTACCTCGTCGAGTCGTCGCGCCTCGTCGAATCGCAGCAGCCAGCAGCTCCACCAGCAGCAGCCAAACACAAGCGCTGGGACAGGCGCCAAGGAGGGAAGCTGCTGCGGTCTGCTGCTGCGCCTTCGCTGGCACGAAATGAGGCACGCATGAGCAGCACAGCCGCCGGCAAGGTAGGGAAGTGGGTGGGTGCAGGCGGGCCAGCAGCGCGGCGCAGCGCCCCCTACATTTCGGCGCTAAACGCACCGGCCCTGCCCGGAGCCGCAGCAAAGGTGCAAAAGAGCCGCATGCGGCTCCGGAGCCGCAGGTTGCAGACCCCCGATCTAAACCATTGGCTTCAAGTTACAACAAAAGAGATGCCAACTAAACATCAGCAAGACCTATCTGATGGTTAAGAGCTGTTCGACAGTGGAACAGACTCCCTCAGAAGGTGGTGGACTCTCCTTCCTTGGAGGTTTTTAAACAATGCTTAGATGGCCGTCTGTCATGGATGCTTTAGTTGAGATTCCTTCATTGCAGGGGCTTGGACTAGATTACCCTTGGTATCCCTTTCCGCCATGGGTGTAACCAGGATTTTTGTTGGGGGGCAGGCCTTTTGATGGGGGGACAGAACCTCAGTTTGTTATGTATTTTCATTGATTTTTATTGATTTAGCAGAGGCAGCTGCCCCTCCCGGGCCCCCTGGCTACACCCATGTTTCCCACTCTACAATTCTATGATTCTTAATATCCTGTTATGTAATGTTTTTGCTTTCCAGGACATTGCTACTTTATCTTCTTCAGCCCAGCCCATCTGAAAATTGCATGCTTCGTTATAGATCACTTTGCCCTGCGGCTGATATATGGTAACCTATAATGTCTTAAGCATCAAGGGAAACTTTATTCCAGCATTGTTGTCTTGCTTGGAGCAGTTTCTGCAATTTCATATGTAACAAGGAAGTTCTAGAAGCTTTTGATCTTCAGGTCATATTTTCCTGTCAGGACTTCACCCACGTTTTGAGGAGACAACCGTCTCTACTAGATATACCCGTATGGGTGGGTTTGCCATTTTCTTGCTCCAAGATGCCTTTCCACCTACAAAACGAGATTCCACACACACACACACCCCACCACCACCATGGAAAAGTAAGTTGGGGTGGGGGTAGAATTCTGAGCAGCAAAATGGCTGGAGGGGAAAGGGTTAAGCAACTCTTCACCATTAACATTCTCTGATTCAAGCTTGCAGACTCCTTTCATTTTAAAAAAAAATCTGCCAGGAGATTATTGCATGCACGCTGTGTAACAGTTGCTCTCAAAGGTTGTGGCGCGTGACACTGGTGTGGCATTAGCAAATGGCAAGTGTGCTGGGAAGATTCAAGGGCAATCAAAGAAACTTTTAAACATTTCAGTTTAGTATAGCAGACCTTCCAAGTGTCCCTATTTTCCAGGAACGTCCCTGATTCAGAGAAGCCCTGCCGCTTTCTGATTTGATCCCAGAATGTCCCACGTTTCCTTAGGATGTCCCTATTTTCATTGGAGAAATGTTGGAGGGTATGGAGTTGTCTGACCCCCGAGCCATCTGAAGGCAATCTTGTATAGGGATTTTTTTTAAAAAAATGTTTAATGTTTTATTACCGGTATGGTGGAAGCTGCCCAGAGTGACTGGGGCAACCCAGTAAGGCGTGTGGGGTATAAATAGTAAAATTACCATTATGGAATGGGATGGCCCTATTTTCATCAGAGAAATGTTGGAGGGTATGGTATAGTGTAGTATCAAAATATTTTCCTTTTTTGCCTTCAGATGGATAGATATCTTTTCATGGATAGATATGGATAGATATCTTTTCAAAATGAGAGCAAAAGGATCAAGTGATGCTGAGGACAATCCTAGCTGCCGCTTGACTGGACTGCTGGAGAAGACTTGTTTAATTGGGCACCAGTAGCCAGTGCAAACAACCCCCCCTGCCCACATTGGCTATGCATTTCCATATAATATCTACACTGGCCAACAAATGCTATGATGTCAAAATGTTTCAACAAAATTTGTTCCAAATAAAGGGACATTTCCTTCCTTCAGTTTTGTTAGGTGACCTTTTGTGGTCAGTTTTTAATATTCATCCCTTTTTGTAGCTCATTATAATCAGTGCTTTTTTTCTTTTGGAAAAAAATGCACCAGTACTCATCATGAAGTTGTTACAGTAAGTGCCACACTTTTAACATTTTGAGGAGGAAATGTGCCGGTAGGCCTACTGCATACCCTTGAGTACTCCCAGGAAAAAAAACCAGGTACTGATTATAATTTTTAAAATGTTCTGATTACCCCTTTATTTCAAAATATCTAAAGGTGCATTGAACTCCATGGAATGGGCCAGATTTTCACAACATCCCTTCTATTTGAATATTGACCTTTCACAAGGCTTTGGATTTTTGAATGTTGCTTTTGTATGTTATTTTTTCATACATTTGCTTCACATTGTGAGAGCTATTCTAATCGGTACTGTTATAGACCCACATTAAAGACAGAGGAAAACTATGGGGCAGATGTATTCATTTATTGGCTGGAATGATGCTTTGGGAAGGAGGGTAACCCTTGGGGTAGAATATCCTGTTGCTTTCTTTGTACATCAAAATGCTGGATGCCAATGAGTCATTCATACTATTATTTCAGATGCGTACGTTCTGAGATCTTGCCCCTTGTGCAGTGATTATCACAACGTGGTTTCCTAGTGGAATATATTATTTCTAGACACGAAATGGAACCTGTTGCGACTCTATAAACAAATGGCCCTGAAGGATGATTAGTGTTGACACAGAGCTAAAAATGTATGTTCTTTGGCTTTTGAAAACAACCGTCCTTTCTTACTATCTCTTATGTAGGGGTATCTGTTAAGTAGAATTAAAACCCTGTGTATGTCAATTGCAGGTCACTGCTTTTCAATCAGCCAGTTATGTTTTAACTCTCAGCAGGGTAGGAGAGTAAAAATATAAGAATATGAGAAGTGCCCTGCTGGCTCAGGCCAAAGTTCCATCTAGTCCAGCATCCTGTTCTCACAATGGCCAACCAGATGTTTCTGGCAATCAGAACCTAAATGCAACAGAACTTGCCCCACCTGTGATTTCCACCGACTGGCATTGAGAGGAATGCTGCCTCTGAACCTAGGGCATTGCTTTTGTAAATGGAATTATCTAAGTCACATATTCAGCCATCCTGGGCCTCAGTATTGGAAGGTATGTTTCCTATAGGTTCAGACCCTGGTGTGGAACTTAAGAAACAACCATCACTTTCTTAAATAGGAAACAACAGGGATCAGAATTCCAAGCAGATGAGGCAGGGATTGACAGGATGATTCCAACTCATGATAGGTTTATTATCTGTGCTCTGGACAGGATGGGTGTCCTGACTAGGGGAGAGGATAATACGCAGGGGATGGATAATACCCAGAGTGGCTGGGGAAACTCAGCCAGATGGGCGGGGTACAAATAAATAAATTATTATTATTATTATTATTATTATTATTATTATTATTATTATTATTATTATTATTATTTGCTCCTTGATAGCAGATAGCAGAGGGCCTTCTCAGTAGTGGCACCCGCCCTGTGGAATGCCCTCCCACCAGATGTCAAAGAGAACAACAACTACCAGACTTTTAGAAGACATCTGAAGGCAGCCCTATTTAGGGAAGCTTTTAATGTTTGATGAATTATTGTATTTTAATATTTTGTTGGAAGCCGCCCAGAGTGGCTGGGGAAGCCCAGTCAGATGTGCGGGGTATAAATAAATTATGATTATGATTATGATTATGATTATTATTATTATTATTAAGCATACTCTTAAGGGGAGTATAGATCAGGCATAGGCAAACTTGGCCCTCCAGATGTTTTGGGACTACAACGCCCATGATCCCTAGCTAACAGGACCAGTGGTCAGGGATGATGGGAATTGTAGTCCCAAAACATCTGGAGGGCTGAGTTTGCCTATGCCTGGTATAGATGTTGAAAAGCAGTTTAAAGCCCTCTTAAACACTAGCTCAGCTGCCTGGAGTCTGCAAGGGGTAGCTTTTTGTATTCCTGGAGTCTTCTTGCACATTATAGAACCCTAATTATGCAAGGGGCTGCAGGAAATTGCACCCAAACATAACTATGCATGAACTTTAGTGAGTGCATGAAGGAATTAAGATCATAGAACTGTGTTCCTGGACTCAGGTAGGCCATGCCGTCTCTTCTCTGATGTGGGAGGAAGTGAAATTTTCTCATTCTTCCTGTCTCTCTTCTCCCCATGTAACTGACCAAGGAAGATGTGTCTAAGCTTTGCTCCAAGCTTAGAGCATGTGTTTGAAGCTATCTCTCTGTGTTTTCTACACAAGAGTATTCTGCCTGTGTTCTCCTTACTGTTGCTTGGGTAAATGCATGAATCTAACATTTGGAATGTTTGGTAAGTAACACATTTTAAACTTACTTAACAGTGAGTGGTCTGTCCATTGCAAGATGGGTAGAAAGAGGGGAGCGCTTTGCAAGTGGACTAAATGGAATATGCAAAAGGTTTAATAGCCTATATGCCAATGCTTCACTGTACTTGCTTGAGTGTGTGGCTCTCCCCTGCTGGAGAGAGAATTTAGCCCACGTTTTGAATCAAAGCACTCAGTTGATTCTTTTATTATTTACCATGCACACAGGTGTCACAGGAATTCATATTTTTCCTCACACAGAAACTTCTATAGAAACAAAAGTCTCCCTGCTGTGAAATAGCAATAGAGATGGAAATGTCTTCCCATCCTTACTGCCTCTCTCCCTTCCAGGTGTTTAATGCCCAAAAAGGGTTTAAGAAAGCTTTGAATATGAAAAGATGGTTAGATGGCCGTCCATGATCAGAGGCATCTCTTGACTCTCTCTATAGCACTCGATTGTTTTCAAATTGCATTCTGGAGGACCCTGGTGTTCTTCAGTGAGAAAACCAGCAAAGATGAGCTGGCTTCCATGAAATACCATTTGTTCTGCACTGTTTATCTTCCCCCATACAGTTGCGCACCATGTGGGCAGTTTTGCATATATTCTAAGTTCATGTCCTGGCTTGTGCAAACTTTTTAAGTTCACCCTAGAACATGACCCAGAATGCTCTTCAGCAGACAAGGGCTCTGTGCATATGCACAGGGGTTCCAAAGCAGACAAGTCTTGGAAGGCAAAAAGCTTGAAAACCACTTCAAAGCATTTGATTTGCCAGGCCTTTTGAACTGCCACCCTTTATTCTCACCCTCCTGCCACTTCCAATTCATTATTTCTATACCTCAGAAGCTCACTAATTATTGAGGTGTTAAACATAATTATATTAGGTCATTATTGCTATTGCTAGTAATTAGAATGGTACATTGTGTAGGCTAAATCAATCACAGGGATGAGGTTGAGAACAGGCTCACCTTTTGTATGCCTTGAAACTAGGTGTTCCATGAAAAGGATGTCTAAATTGCTGAGAAACTGCCTGTCTAAGCTTTGTCCTGAACTGACATTTAGCCATTTTATGTGTGGGCTGCTGAAGTCACATTATTACGGCTTTTAAAACTCAGTTGCTTCCTTGTTCTCCTTCCATGTCCTTTCTCCCAATTAAAAATCTGGCAATGAAAACATCACCGGTCTTATGGCCAAATGCTCATATTTACACAAAGTCTATTCTGTAGTGTTCTTTGGGGCAAAAAGTATCTTCCTTTGGGGGTTTTCTTCCCTCCTTAGGAAGAAAAAAACACCTTTTTATAACTTAAGAATCCCTCCTTTCTCTTGGAATACTTGAACTCTCCTAGATATCTTTCTAATAAGTGGGAATTAAAGGAGGTGCAGTTTACTGGAAATTGAGTAAATCTGGAAAAAAATTATGTTAAATATCAGCCAGGGGGGTTCTCAAGTTGAGGAATAGCTACTGTGAATACAGCATCCTAAATCTTTCTTTCCTTTCTTTGACATTTCTAGTTTCCTGTCATGAAAGCTTGTTCTCTCACAACTCCCCCTTCATCAAATAGACTGAACATCTCGGTAAGTTAGGGAAGTATGCATGTGTGGGCAGGTGGGTGGAGAATCTTTCACTACCAGAAGGCTGGAGGCTAGCCTTATGTAAGTGAATACGGTTGGCTAGCACCTTGTCATCATGTGACCCGAGTCCACGAATAAAAATACTGGAACAGCATGTGCTGTGTTTTGTTTTATCTTTAGCACCTGCTCAGCCAATCTGTCCTCAGTGAGATATATTTGTGATCTGGCAGCATCCCTGTGAACTTTGGGATCTGACGAGCTTTAAATTTGTACCAGTATTTTAATTTGTATTTACTGGTGGTGGTGCACATGGGTTAGCAAACAGATTGCTGTGTCCTCCAGTCTTATTTCTGTGCCTCCTCTCCCATTACATAACAAGCAAGAGCTGGCTTAGGAAATGGTTGGAGCATCAGATATGTGATGGAAATGCTAAAGGAGATTTAGAGAGAATCTCCCAGGCCTTGAATTAATTATTTACATTGGTCTATACACTGTGGAAATTTAGAAGATGTACCTTGAGCAATGTTTTCAGGAGAGTCTTCAGAACTGAGTCCAAGGGGAGTGTCAAAGAGATGAAGTGATAGGGCTTATTGACCAAGTCATTGGGTCCACTGAGCATTCACTCAAGAGACCTTTATATATTCCTTCCCCCCTTCTTATTTGCAAAAATAATAGAAAAAGAATTACATTTAAACAGCAACCGCTCATTTCCAGCTGACATTAACAATGGGTATATCCCATTGGCTGGCATCCGTCTGTCTCAGGATGCCAGTCAATGGTCAAGCTGTTGGATGGTTGCAGCGCCGGCTGTGGCTGTGGAGAGACATGTTTTGTTGCAGCTGGGGCAAATGAAGGCGTCCAGTTGTGCTATCCAGTTGGCACAATTCAGAGTCTAGTTATGACCTATAAAGCCCTACATAGCTTCAGTCCAAGCTATCTGAAAAACCGTTTCCCCTCATATGACCCTGCCCAGGTTTTGAGATATTCAGGGGAGGCCCTTGGTCTTGCCACCCTCACAGGCCCATTTGGTGGGGATGCAGGAGAGGGCCTTCTCGGTGGCTGCTCCGACTCTGGAACTCCCTCCCTGGAGAAGCTAGACTGGCACCCTCCTTATTGTCCTTCTGCTGGCAGCTAAACCTTCTTGTTCCAGCAGGCTTTGGGGAAATGGCTGCTTTTAATGAAAGGGCCGCTGCCGTGCCATGCTGTTATTATTGTAATTATTTGTATGCTTTAAACAGATTTATATATGCATATAGTTTTAAATTCTATTAATTTTTAAATTTTGTTTTTCCCCCTATTTTCAGCAATTCTTGTTTTTTATCTCTCAGCAGCCTTGAGTCCTGTCAAAGAAAAAGTCAGGGCATAAAAAGAAGGAGGAGGAGGAAGAGGTGTATCTGAAGAAGTGTGCATGCACATGAAAACTCATACCAATAACAAACTTAGTTGGTCTCTAAGGTGCTACTGGAAGGAATTTTTTTTATTTTGTTTCGACCTCGGCAGACAAACATGGCTACCTACCTGTAAGAAGAAGAAGTGTTTAGGATTGCAGCCAAAGATATGACAGCTGGAGAAGTAAAAAAAACCATGATGACCAAACCTCGGCCTAGTTTTATGATATTTATAGCCACAGAAAAATCTATAATATATGTTTCTGTCAATACCAAGTGTGCCTTAATTCCATCCCCCACTAATTCCAAGCTATGCATCGTAGCTATCCTTCTTTGTGCTTTTCTGCCCCCTGGTGGCAAAAGTATTTTCAAGTCTGCAAGTCTTTGAAGAATGGTAACAAGGAATTTTAGGCTTGATAATGTACCACTAGCTGCCACGTTGCTTCATGCTATATAAGAATCCGTGGCATAACACTGCATATTGAGCACAAATAGAAACACAATAATTAAAATGAAAACAAAACACTACCCCTCCATCCCTTATGCTTTGAGGGACCGTCGCATGCCACACAGAGTGGTGCATATCCTGGCAGTCCATGGGCTCAAAACAGCAGCCCAGCCTGCAACAGTCAGTGTGGCATACCGGTAATAAAAAATGGCTGCAATGGTGAGGTGGCATAACACAAATGGGTGCCATATGTAAGAGAAGAAAAAGAGGCAGGGCCACAAAATTGTACAGGCACCCCATCAAGGAGTATTAGCCACTGCCTCACTTGTTCACAAAGAGGAACTCTTTGCACCTCTCCTCTGTTTAGAATGGAACAGAGGGAGAGTGTCTGGCATCCAAACACAGGCATGTTTAAAGGAGCACGTTCCATCAAGAAGGCAAGCCAGTGCAAACAGCATTGTGGATTTTTGAGGGGATATTTACTGAGCCCTGTGGTGGGTGCCATAAGGTTATTTCTTAATGAAGTTGCTCAGTCATGAGAAATTATTGAAAGAATGCTTCTGGCTAGAGATGAAATGGAATTCTCCTACTAATTTCAATGGAGTTGGGAATAAGTACAGTGGTGCCCCGCTAGACGAAAATAATTCGTTCTATGAATTTTTTCGTCTAGCGGTTTTTTCGTCTAGCGAAGCGGCAATGACAGCCGCGCTCCGCTAAACGAAAAAAAAGACAAAAAAATATTTGTCTTGCGAAGGAGCCCCGTTGACTTTTTCGTCTTGCGGGGCAGCTTCCGCTAGACAAATGCCGTTCGTCTAGCGGGTTTTTTGTCTAGCGAGGCATTCGTCTAGCGGGGCACCACTGTACAGTGGAACCTTGGGTTAAGAACTTGATTCATTGAAACTGTTCTTAACTTGAGGTACCACTTTAGCTAATGGGGGCCTTGTTGCGTGATTTCTGTTCTCATCCTGAAGCAAAATTCTTAAGCTGAGGTAGGCCTACTATTTCTGGGTTAGTGGAGTCTGTAACCTGAAGCATCTGTAACACGAGGTACCCCTGTAGTGTGTGTGTGTGTGTGTGTGTGTGTGTGTATAGAAATGTAATCTATAGTGGCAATGTTTTGTCTGCCAACCCAATTCTGAAAACTGGAATGGCAGTGCCAGTGGAAAAATAAATGGTCATAATAATCATTTGGTATTGTGAGCTTAGGCATCTGATTGCTGTGTAAATGAATTCATCAGTATGCTTTTACCTAAACAGCTACTTGATGGTGATCAGGGATTTGACAAAATAATAATTTATAAGTTATTTGTACCCCGCCCATTTGGCTGAGTTTCCCCAGCCACTCTGGGCGGCTCCCAATTGAGTGTTAAAACAATACAGCATTAAATATTAAAAACTTCCCTAAACAGGGCTGCCTTCAGATGTCTTTTAAAAATAGGATAGCTGCTTATTTCCTTGACATCTGATGGAAGGGTGTTCTACAGGGTGGGCGCCACTACCGAGAAGGCCCGCCATCTGGTTCCCTGTAACCTCACTTCTCGCAATGAGGGAACCGCCAGAAGGCCCTCGGCGCTGGATCTCACTGTCTGGGCTGAATGATGGGGGTGGAGACACTCTTTCAGGTATACAGGACCAAGGCCATTTAGGGCTTTAAAGGTCAGCACCAACACTTTGAACTGTGCTCGGAAACGTACTGGAAGCCAATGTAGATCTCTCAGGACCGGTGTTATGTGGTGCTGATGGGTTATTAATATTATTTTGCTGCACCAGTTTTAGCCTAGTTAGTACATCAGAGGGTCCCAAATTGTGCACCTTTCCAGGAAACTAACGTTTTGGATCCACTCTACCACTCTGGGGTCTTAGGATGGTGAAAATTATGGTGGCATGCAGTGTGGACCTCCACAGTAGTGCCTTTCCAAGAAAAAAGAGACAGAGAAAGAGTCTATGAGAGTTAGGCACCCCTAAGGCACTGACCAGGTGATCCTAACTGTACATAAGACTGGGCTGAATGGATTAAGTGTCTGTGTGTCTGTGAACGAACGATTGAATGAATGTGTGCAGAAATGTAATACATTATGGCACTATTTTATTTGCCAAATCAACTCTGGAAATGAAAATAGCTGTGTGTAGAAGGAAATGTGGTCAAAATGATCATTTGGTTTAGACATGATTACTCTAAATGAGTCTATCACTAAGCTATTATTCATATCTCAGGGATATGAATAAGAAAGTTAATGAATTGGATAGTTGCCTGAATGGGTAATTCACCTGAGGGGATGTGCTGAAACAACTAGCAGTTTGGAGTGTGTGTTTTTCCAGTTAGCATTAGCTGGAACTGGGATATAATATAGGAATACTATACAAGTTGCTCTCTTGGGTTTTGCTGCCAGTTTTTAGGAGTCTGCTCTCTTCACACAGGCTCTATTTGTATATTCATACATAAAGTGATTACAAAGTCTTCTGTGCTCTAATATCCAAATAAAACTAATCCCTAAAGTAAAATTTAAAAAGCTGAAATATATTTCTGTTCTTCACAAAACTCTTGTGTGTTTTGCTTAAGGCTTGAAGTAGATCTTGGTAGCAGCTGGATTTTTTGTTTTCAAAGATGTGAGATCAGTTATTGCATGCTTCTTTGTCCCAGAAATCTCCAGTTCAACCTGAAAACGGCATAGCATCAGAACTTAAGCCACTGTTATCCAAATCCCATGCTTGTCTACTCAGAAGCCCCACTGAGTTCAATGGAGCTTTCTCCTAAGTAAAGGATGCATAATGAGTAAGCCCCCATTAAATTCAATGGGTCTTACCTCTGAGTAAGCATTTTCAGGATTGTCCTATAAATCTGAAATCTCCTCTTATGCTCTATTTTAAAATGATGACTAAATATATACTTTGTGGCTTCAACATCAAGTTCAACTACCCCATTTTCTGAATACCAGGTCCAAGTTCTATTTTGTTATGTTTTCAAAGGTTGTAATGCAAGTATAACCCAATCTGAGGTTTTGGAATTTTTCTTATGGACTAAAAAATCTGTTGCTTTTCTAAACCCTTTAGTAATAAGCCATGTTTCACTATATTCACACTATAGCTATTTGCAAACCGACACAAAGTGAGATTTTTATGTGCCTCTAACTGAAACTTTTAAGAGACTTAAATCTTCACATCACAGCTCACAAGAGTCATGCTTCATGTGCTGAAACATTTTCCTTTGCATTGAGAAAGATAATCAAATATTGTTGTATTACAAAATCCTGCAATTTAAAATAAACCGAGCCATATCAATTGTGCTTGCCATTTTTTCCACCAGACATGTGTTTTAGAAAACCGAAATTAGCAATGGGGCAGGGGGGTCCCAACAAGCAGTTATCCTATTTGCCTAGGTCCTAGGACATGGACACTGGAATGAAGCCCAACTTTACACTGCGCTGCTGTCAGGTGGGCCTGAAGCCACCAATTTCTATGGCGGGCATGCCCAACACTGCCACTCAATACCAAACAACAATCCCATTTCGATGCCAAGGAAGCTTTACTCCAATACTGCAGGGGTGGCAGACTTCCAAGAGACTGTGATCTACTCACAGAGTTAAAAACTGGCAGTGATCTACCCCCTTTTGGGGGGTTCAGGTCAAAGTTGTTAATCTTTTTTTAGGAAGGAAAGACCTGTTTTTTGAGGTTCAGGTCAAAGTTGTTAAGAGGAGGAAAGTCCTGTTTTTGGGAGGTGCAGGGCAACAATGTTGAGCTTTTGGGGGGGCATGGTTGTTGAGCTTCTTTGGGGGAGCCAGTGATGTACCAGTGATCTACCACAGACGTCCAGTGATCTACCGGTAGATCACAATCTACCTGTTGGACGTGCCTGCAATACTGTACTGACTTCATGACAGGAAGCCGGGCCTTATGAGGAATGGTTGAAGGAGTTGGGTATGTTTAGCCTGGAAAAAACTGAGAGGAAAGAGAATAACCCTCTTCGAATAGCTAAAGGTATGTCACATGGAGGAAGCAGGAAGATTGTTTTCTCCTGCTCTGGAGGGTAGGACTCCAACCAATGCATTCAAGTTACAATAAAGGAGATTAGGACAAAACAACAGGAAGAACTTTCTGACAGCAAGAGCTAGTCAACAGTACGGCGGTCTCCTTCAGGGGGCTGTGGACTCTCCTTCCTTGGAATTTTTAAATCACATTGGATGGCCATCCCTCAAGGATGCTTTAGTTGAGATTTCTTGCTGGAGGGGGGTTGGACTAGATGACCCTCGGGGCTCCCCTTCCAACGCTACAATCCCGTATTCAGCTGCGCACTACATTATTCCTAACGCGTGTCTGCCCAAGCAGCGGTACCCACGGGAAGCTGACACCCAAGGAAGCCGGGCTGGGGGGCGGGGCTTCAACCACGGCTCTCCCGACGTCACTCCGCTGCTCTAACCGCCGCGCCGGCAGTTCTCTCGCGCACATCGCGCGTGCGCCTCCCCTCCCGCCTCCCCCCCCCTTCATCGTTGCGCGCGCATCTCGGCTGCTCCGCCTTCCTTCCCCCTCAGTGGCTGCCTCGGCCGGAGGCGACTGTGGCGTCGAATTGCTCCCCGCGGCGGCCGCCGCCGCCACCGCCGCCTCCCCCCGCCGCTCTCCGCGGTGAGAGCTCGGGCCGCCTATGGCGGGTGTTGGGCTCTGAGGGCGAACGCGGAAGGAAGTTCGCTCTTGCCCCCGGCATGGCGGGGCGGCGGGGTGGAGCGGCGGCTGGTCCCCTGGGGGAAGCGCTGCCGCCGCCGCCGCCGGCGTTGCTGTTGTCCCCGTGCTGCGCCGGGGGGGCGTCGTCGTCGTCGTCGGAGCCGGCCCGCGAGCTCTTCGAAGCCTGCCGGAACGGCGACGTGGAGCGCGTGAAGCGGCTGGTGAGGCCCGAGAACGTGAACAGCAGGGACACGGCCGGCAGGAAGTCCAGCCCCCTCCATTTCGCCGCAGGTACTCGCGGGTGGCCAGGCCGCCTCGGGCGTCTCCACCCCTGACTCTGACCCTGCATGTGAACGGGGGGTTCGGGGTATAGTGGCTTTAGGGCCGTGGGGTTGGGCCCCTTCCGCCGAGGAAGGTGCTGTTTGTTTATTTGGGGCTTTAAGGGGAATCATTCAGGGAATTGGTGGGCGGGTGGGTGTCCCCACGACCGCACATTTCCCTCGTGGAAATAAGAGGAGCCTATAACCCCCCCCCCCCATCTCCCTGATCTCTGGCCATGCAGGAGGAACTCGCGAGATCCTTGTCCCTGAAAGCAGCCTGTGGGGGCTTGTGTTTAAATGGCCACCGTAGCCAAGAGCAGCCAGACTGCCCCCCCACACACACACAGCGAGGGAGGCCTACAAGTGGTGGCGTGGGCCGACCTTCCGCTCCGTGGGCGGGATGCATTGTTTTCAGTGTCTCCTCGGAAGGGCTGGTGCATACCTGAAAAGTGGCGTCCAAAGGGGAAGCAAACCGGTACTAGCCAAGTCCTCACATTCAAAAGGTTTTCAGTTTGAGAAGGAAACGCATCGATGGTGAATTTGTTAATAAGTCTGCAATCCACTCTCAGAGCTAAAACGATGGCCCACATCCTGTAAACATTAGTTCACGTTGTGCTTTGTGGGCGCTTTCAGGAAGATGTTGTTGTGTAAAACATGCACATAGATGGGTTGTTGTGATTAGGCATGTGTGTGTTTAGAAGTTCCTGGAAATTATTGGTCACAATTTACATGTGTGCAGCTGTCACATCAGAGTTGATAATTATTTTGTAATTCCATCTTGTAATTGCACACAAGGATGCCTTCTTCAGATCCAAGGGTTAGGTGGTGTTTTGCAACGCTCAGTTTGGCCCAAATGGACAAACAGAGAAAAGGAGGCTGGAGCTTCTTAGATGCAGGTTTTCCAAAGCCTACTGATTTTGGCTTGCTTCCAAGATAAGTTTGTTTTGGATTGCAACTTAATGCCCAAGTTGTTTAGTCCATCTGGCACGGTGAACTACTGAACTGTCATTAATTTGCCCAGATTGGAACAGGCAAATTTATTCTATCAAAAAACCCCAAATGATGTCTAGACCAGCAACAGACCACATTTGCATATCACACCAAACCATGCTATGGCTTGTAACAAACATGCAAATATACTGGCTCCATAGGAGGCTGTGTTTCCTTTGCTCCTCCCAAGGTCATGGTTTCTTAGGTTAGTGTGGCACAGCAGTTAAGATTTGGTTTACCATGTCATCTGAACCTGGGTTTGTGATTTAAACTCTCCTTAACATTTGTCTTATACTTACAGGTAGTGGTTGAGGAGGTTGCCTGGTTTGGATGAAACACTAAACCAAACTTTGGCTTAACAGCTGTTCTGCATTAACCTAAAATACCAGGGAGGAACAGTAGTGGTGCAAGGTTTTCTCCAGAAGCATATTTGCATTTGCACAAAACTGTGGTTTGACTTAGTGTGATATGTGAACTAGGCCCCAGGTGATTTAAGGAGGGGGCAGCACGCAAGGAGAGGGAGACTGACTAACCCTTGCAACCCCCATCAAGAAATCCCCCATGTGGCATTTAGGTTTACGAAGAAACTTAATTGCTGTGGCAGGGGCAAGTCCAAGGAGGGGATGTCATAGGCTGAATCTAGAGACAAATCCCTTCAGCCCACAGGCCAGCAGTTCCCCAACCCTCAGCCATACTCACTGAGGGAACCCACTGAGGGGAAGGCATCCCTACAAGTACTTTAGCCCTGAACTCTTCAGGGCTTTGTATTGTACAACCAACACTTGGAAGATAAGCCACGGAATCCAATTCCTTGAGGGCTTACCTTGAGGGTTGAGGGCTCCTGCTGAATGGGGTGGACTGTATACAGTGGTAGCTTGCAAGACGAATGCCTCACTAGACGAAAAACTCACTAGACGAAGGGCATTTACTAACGAAAGGGTGACTCACAAGACGAATTTTCCTATGGCCGCAACTCGCAAAACAAAAACGTTTTGCTTTTTTTTTCTTAAAACCGCGCTTCCTCCGACTGTGCTTCACAAAACGAAATTTCCACTATATGACAACACTCACGGAACAAATTAATTTCGTCTTGCGAGGCACCACTGTACTGCAGATGTGTGCATTCAAATCCTATTCTGTTAGACCATAGTATTTTTTAAGAATTGGAAGCAGTATAACAGATGCATCACTGCTTATGGCAGGAGCAGACAGAAGGTAGAGCTACATGATTTGCAATAGATATAGAAGGGTTTCTGACTGAATTGAATACAGTGGTGCCCCGCTAGACGAAAAACTCGCTAGACGAAAGGCATTCGCTAGCGGAAGGCTGTCTCGCAAGACGAATTTTTCAATGGGCTTGCCTCGCAAGACGAAAAAATTTCCGATTCCCTCCCCGTCAAACTGCTCTTCCCCCGTTAGTGCTTCGCAAGACGAAATTTTCGCTATACGACAGCACTCACAGAACGAATTAATTTCATTTATCTCAGCTTCTATGTTTCCTACTTGTAAAGTAGAAGCATTAATTAGTTCTTTGCAGCTCTACTGCATATTGCTTGAGTTTTGTCTTAGAATCCCTGATCAATAGTAACTCCGATATAGACTTAATCTTTTATATGCACATTGTCAGGTGCAAATTGTCTACCCTGTGCTACCATTTTTTAATCTAGCTTTTAATCTTTTTAATCTTGTCTACCCTGTGCTACCATTTTTTAAATCTAGCTCCACCCCATAGCCACTATGTTGTACCTATGTTGTATATCCTGAAGGCTACCCATCCCCCGGTTGACATTGTGTACTGTATAGTTATCCCATGGTTCCCTCAGAGAGATGCAGGGGATTCTGTATTGTTTACTGATGATGCTGACTCTGGCAACTGTTTCTCTGTCCAAATGATAAAACTTCCATTTGTTTACTATATAATGATACAAAATGGAGGTTTAATGCAGAAAGTAACATTTTAAAAATCCACAGTTGGGGCAATTCCTTTATTTGAACCACCAAAATGTCAGCTGTTTGGAACTAAATAGGGTATTGTCCAACTGCCAATTTATTTATTTATTATGGGCACACATTGTGTTTTTTGCAATAAAATTAGGGAATGTATACTTAGAACTGATAAGAAAATACACAATGTATACTCCCCCCCCCATTTCTGCTTATTTCTTGAAAAAATGGAGACTTCAAAACTTCAGGAAATTTAAAATCTCCAAAATAGGAGCGATCTCCTGTTCTGTTCATCAGCCTTTCTTTTATTTGGTTAGCCAGAAGCAGTTCTTTGGCATCTTGTCTGGTTATAGCACTCATGGAATGTATAAGGAAGATTAGCAAGTTAGATTTTTGTTTCTTAGCTTTAGCTTTCTTCCTTTGAAGACTGACTATGTAAAACTACTTTTTTGTTTCAGGTTTTGGTCGAAGGGATGTAGTGGAATATTTGCTTCAGAGTGGTGGTAACGTTCATGCACGAGACGATGGGGGCCTCATTCCACTTCATAATGCCTGTTCTTTTGGTCATGCTGAAGTTGTCAATCTTCTCTTGCGGCATGGTGCAGATCCTAACGCACGGGATAATTGGAACTACACTCCCCTTCATGAAGCTGCCATTAAGGGCAAAATTGATGTCTGCATAGGTAATTTTTGAAAACACTTGTGTTCTCTGGATCATTGGTGGTTCAGTCACCATTCAGATGATATGTGGGGAAGTTGCAGAACAATCAAGAATTGATCCTGGATATTTTTGCTTTTTTTTTTTTTTTTTATAAGATTTTATTATTTTTCCATGAAACAAGACAAAACAACATTAAACCTACATGCATAAACACCATAAAAACATAATAGACAATCAACAATACAAAAATACAACAAAACCATACAACAAAACAAACTTATACAAACCTTGCTAAATACTTATCTCTGTTTCTAAACTTGTTTTAACTTCTTAGGGGGGGACTTCCCCTGGTCCCTCCTCTGTCTTCAAAAACATATATACTTTTAAGGTAGCTTCATTTCTTTTATCATTAACTTAAACTCAATATTCTAATATTTTTTAAATTTATCTAAACCAAAATATTCCTTAACATATATTCTATATCTTATCATCTTCTTATACAAATAGGTCTATCCAATCAAATATTATCTTCTTAAACAATTATAACTCTACTTATACTTCTAAAGCCGATTCTTTTATATATTCCTGCACAAACATTCAAACATTCATTTTAACATGATTAACTAAATAGTCTTTAAATTTCTTCCAATCTTGTGACACCTTCTCCTCCCTCTGGTCTCGGACTCTGGCGGTGAGGTCTGCAAGCTCCATGTACTCCATCAGTTTCATCTGCCATTCTTCAATTGTCGGTATCTCTTCGCCCTTCCAAGTTCTTGCCAATAAAATTCTAGCAGCTGTTGTGGCATACATAAAAAAGACTCTATCCTGACTGGGTATCTCATCATTGGTCATGCTCAAGAGAAAAGCCTCTGGTTTCTTGCAAAAGGTAATTTTCATTACCTTCTTAAGCTCATTATAAATCTTGTCCCAGAAGGCCCTTACCCCTGAACACGACCACCACATGTGATAAAAAGTACCTTTTGACGATTTACATTTCCAACACACATCCGACATTTTAGAGTTCATTCTAGCTAGCTTGACTGGTGTCAGATACCATCTATAGCATTTTCATTACATTTTCTCTTAAACTATTGCAAGCAGTAAAATTAATATCTTTCCTCCACAATCTCTCCCAGTCATCCATCATAATATTATGACCAACATCTTTTGCCCAATCTATCATTGTTGATTTAACCAACTCATCTTTAGTATGCCACTCTAGCAACAAATTGTACATCTTGGAAAGGTTTTTTGAGTTCGATTCGATCAGTTCTGTTTCCAGTTTTGATTTCTCCACCTGAAAACCGACTTTTTTATCTAGTTTAAAAGTTTCATGTACCTGATGATATTGCAACCAGTCAGGGACTTGACTTTTGACTTGATCATAGCTTTTCAGCTTAAATAAGTCCCCTTCCTGTTGCAATATGTCCATATATCGCAACCATCTAGCAGACATATTTGGTCTCTTATAGGCCTTAGCCTCCACTGGCGATATCCATCTAGGAGTCTTTCTCTCCAGTAAGTCTTTATACCTAATCCAGACCTGATACAAAGATTTCCTAATTACATGACTCTTAAAAGTTCTGTGAATTTTAACTTTGTCATACCAAAGGTATGCATGCCAACCGAACATATTATCATATCCCTCCAAGTCCAACACATCTACATTCTCTAATTTGAACCAATCTTTTAGCCAGCAAAAGGCAGCTGCTTCAAAATAAAGTCTTAAATCCGGCAGGGCAAAGCCTCCTCTCTCTTTGGAGTCTGTTAACACCTTAAACTTAATTCTCGGCTTTTTGCCCTGCCATATAAACTTCGATAGATCCCTTTGCCAAATCTTAAAGCAGTCCATCTTATCCAAAATTGGTATGGCTTGGAATAAAAACAGCATCCTTGGTAGAACATTCATTTTAATGGCGGCTATTCTTCCCATTAACGACAGTTTCAATCTTGTCCATATCTCCAAGTCTTTTTTTATCTCTATCCACAGTTTTTCATAATTGCCTTTGTACAGGTTCACATTTTTTGCTGTGAGATTGATACCTAGATATTTTACCGATTTGACAAAATTGAGGCCGGTGCCCTCCTGTAATCTTTGTATCTGTTCTGCACTCATATTTTTACTTAAAACTTTGGTTTTCTGTTTGTTTAGTTTGAAGCCAGCTACACGTCCGAATTGTTCAATTAATTCTAAGGCTTTGGGGACACTGCTTTCCGGTTCTTGTAGGGATAGCATCAGGTCATCTGCAAAGGCGCGTAATTTGTATTCTTTCTCTCCCACTCTGATTCCTTTTACCTGTTTCTCTTTTCGTAGCATGTTTAAAAGGACCTCCAGGACCGTAATAAATAATAAAGGGGAGATAGGGCACCCTTGTCTTGTTCCTTTTTCAACTTCAATTTCCTCCGATATCACGCCATTTATTATTATTTTAGCTCTTTGTTCGGTATAAATGGCTTTAATACCATTTAAGAATCTTTCTCCAACTCTATTTTTGCTTTTTTCTGACAACAGAGATAGAAACCATTCTCATCAGGGCTTTGATTGTTGAACTAGCTCCTAGGTCCTGTGATTTTCATAATATGGTGCTGGTTTTGACAATGGTTCCAGAGCTGAAAGTGATCCACAGGCAATTTTTAAGTAGTGCATGATGGGGGCTGGATGGCAAAGGTATGAGAACCACTGGTTTAAAACTGTCTCCAGTGTTCTTTTTATATAAAGTGACACAATCATGCATATCTTTTAAATTGGAAAACAAGCTTTCAAACAATCTAAGGCCTTCTTGTAGAAATGAGGATACATTATTCTTTATTAAAATAATATAAAATAAAGATACAAAAAATATCAATAACAGCAACAAAGCCCCCCAACAAAAACCCCTAAACAGTACCCCAGACCTAATAGTGCTAATAGTGGCTTATTGGGGAGTATCAAACTGTAATTACATGTGAATGTGGCTGTTACTATAAGGTCGATGGAGCCTGCCTTCTTCTAGTTGCAGAATAATATGTTCATTGAAATGTTTCCATACATTTCTCCTTTCCCACCCTAGGGCTCAATGAGGGATTTACTTAGCGCTCACATTAATTTCCTTCTAGAGCACTTTGTTGGAGAGGGGGGACTGCTAGAGACACAGCAAACACTTTTCCTCTGTTCTAGCTAATGCTTTCTGCTGTATGTACATGCAGCAATGAAGGAAAGGGAGTGTGTGTGCAGGCATAAACTGTACTTGTGACTGAAAAAGAAAGCATGAAAATTGTGTTTTCACAATGGAGTATTTTCCAACTGTTCTGTTTCATCCTTAGGACCAGTTCTGTGACTACCTTTGCTTGATTCTGCTGTATGTATAACTGCTTTTGAAAATACGTGTACACTTCCCAAGTGAAACTAGCCTTTTACACTGAAATGTTCAGGGTTATGTTTCGTTATCAGGTTAGCATAATTCTAACTTGATTCTTAGCGTAACTCTTATAGTTTTAGATTAGGGCATCTAATCCCTTAGCATCTCCGCTGAGCTACTTCCTTGTCAGGTTCTGATGAAAGCTTTATTTTTTTCTCCTTTTAGTACTGTTACAGCATGGTGCTGATCCAGCTATCCGAAATACAGATGGAAGAACAGCATTGGACTTGGCGGATCCATCAGCAAAAGCAGTGCTCTCAGGTAAATGTTGTCTTTTTGTAATCTGTAAGATTTAAGTTTTGGCTACTATTTGCTGGTAAGGTGGTATTGCTCCTATTATGCTTGGTGAGAGTAATAATCTTTGTTAACTGGAGAAGACCTGCTAAGAAAAAAAATACAGTAGTACTTTGTAAGATTGGTAAAGGAACAGCCCATTTATTTTTTACCACTCCTCTGGGAAATCAAATATAATGGCTTGTTTATCCTACCATCATGCAGAATAAGTAATATTTGAAAAGAGTGCTACTTGTGTGAGTTTAGTAGCTGGCTTCAGAGTTGATTGTTTTCATTTTGAGGGCTAAGCTTTTGATTCCAGCTGTGCCATTTATCTAAATTAGCAAAATTATATTTTGTATATACCATAGGTTTTACTGCTTGCCTGAATGTTTAGCAGTTTTTGATTTCATACAAAAATAGTGGGGTGGTATTCAGCTAAGTTTTACTGAGAGCAGTGCCACTTAAATTAATAAACCATACTAAGTTAGGTCGTTCAATTTCAACAGGTCTACTCTAAAGCCTAGTTACATCACACCCAGTATTTTAAAAATATCAAACTGGATTCGGTTCAGGGTGTTGGTCCTCATAAAAGCTGTAAATGACTTTGTCCCAAGTACTTGAAGGAGTAACTTTCTCTGCATGTCCCAGTGTGTTGTGTGCAGTCAGAGGAAGAGAAATACATGTCTATTCATCCAGGCCTTTAGACGTAGATGACTTTATGTAAGGGTCCAGTAGTGCTCCTCACGAGTAAAGGCAATGACACAGGATCTGTATATTTACATCAGTTTATTATACAGATATGTACAAGTCAGAGCTCAAATTCCATGACTGTCTTAGTCACTCTCAGATTCCAGAAGTGGCACTTTGCGAGAACCAGTATGGTGTAGTGGTTAAGAGCGGTAGACTCGTTATCTGGGGAACCGGGTTTGCGTCTCCACTCCTCCACATGCAGCTGCTGGGTGACCTTGGGCTAGTCACACTTCTCTGAAGTCTCTCAGCCCCACTCACCTCACAGAGTGTTTGTTGTGGGGGAGGAAGGGAAAGGAGAATGTTAGCCGCTTTGAGACTCCTTCGGGTAGTGAAAAGCGGGATATCAAATCCAAACTCCTCTTCTTCTTCTTCTCCAACAAATCAACCTGGGGACCCCAAGTCTCCTCCTTTCCTCTTTCTGTTTGAGCCCCCTACATAATTGGGGCGACGGAACTACCGATTCCCCCTCCGTCCCTGAACTGCTGAGTTGGTGTCAGAACCCTGCAACATCTGATTGCCCTTCCGCCACGGAACTCCCTCCCTGCCTATCGCTCCCACAGGAAGTCTCAGGGCTTCTCTGGTGGTGCTGGGTACTTTCAACATCAGGGGTGCCTCCCTCCACCTCAGCCTGCTCTCCGCTGCCTCTGAAGGATCCTCTGACACTTTATAACTGTAATTTTAATTATTGTATATTGAATATCGCTTTATCAGATTTTGTTTCTAGCAAGCCAGCATACTATTTGGGGAGGGAGGACAGGATAAAAACACAGAAAAACAAAAAACAACAACCTTTGCTTTATAAAAGTTTTACACATTTGTATTTGAAATAAAAAATCCTATCTCCTTTTTGCTAACTTTCAGGTGAATACAAGAAAGATGAACTCTTGGAAAGTGCCAGGTAGGAAATAATAAAAGATGTAAGCTGGATCTACTACCCTGCCTCTTTCAAAAATACCCCAAAAATGAGACAAGCTACACTTTGAAGATTTTTTCATATTCTGCATAACAAAGGCTATTATGTACAGTTATGGATTGGAAATTATTACCATGATCTTAATGTCTGGCATTCTCCATGCAATGGCAATACTTCTCTAATGCAGGCTATCCACTCTGTGTGTGGAGGTGGGGGAGGCAGGGACAGTGCATGAACGACATTCAAGGAAGGGCCTGCGACACGTACTCTACTCTACTTGACTCTTTTCATTGGCTACAGTACTGGAGTTCATAATACAGTGGTACCTAGGGTTATGTACTTAATTGGTTCCGGGTTGTCGTTCATAACCCGAAAAGTACGTAACCCAAAAAATGCACTTTGCGCATGCGTGAACTGCGCTGAATGCGCAGAATGCTTCTGCACATGTGCAGATCATGCGCCGAAAAACACTTCCGGGTTACGGGAGTACGTAACCCGAAAATACGTAACTCAAAGCGGACGTAACCCGAGGTACAACTGTAATGGCCTAAGCCCTAAACAAAAGGTTGGCCCTGGTCAAACTTCTTAACAGGTAAATGAATCACACACACAGAGAGAGAGAGACACAGGTTTTTGTCTTGACAAAGATAGAATCTGCCTAAAATGTATTGCCCCCGGACAAATAAAACAATACCTTTTAGGAAACCAGGAACTAGCTTACAAACAACCTGCCTGAGGCACCATATTAATCTCAGTCCCATTCCTAAAAGGCAAGTGTCTAGTCCAGAAGTAACCCCCACACCTGCACACCTTCTAGAGGGTTGGAGAAAAGTTCTGTCCTTATGTGTCCTCTTAGATTTCACTCTTCAATGAAAGGGGCAAACTTTTGCACTTCTTGCTGGAATCTTCACACACATCAAATGTGAATGGAATGCTGCTCTCACAGTGTTGAATGTAACCGCTAGTGTTCCTACAATAAAATACCAATAGATACATTGCTAGCAACTGTGATTAAGGATTTTAATATATGATATATGAAGTACCATTGCACCAATAAAATATATTCCAAAGTTTTATTTTTAATTGCAAAGCATTCAGGTAGCTGTTTGTAGTTGCTTTGGAGTATGGTGTAAGTTGAATAAAGAAGGATGCATGCCAAATGTTCAGGAATTTTTAATTGCCTTTTAGGAGTGGAAATGAAGAAAAACTGATGGCTCTTCTCACACCACTAAATGTCAACTGTCATGCAAGTGATGGCCGAAAGGTATTTTTGTTTTAAAATGCCCACTTTAAAATGTTAGATTTTTTTTAAAAAAAACCACACACTTTACATTAAAATGAATTTGGTAACATACTTTAGTTAATGTTTTGAATTATATTTTAATTCAGGAATGTTTACTTAAAGTAGAAATCTGATATTATGTGTGTTGCCTAGCTGTATAAACAAAAGAGCCATGGATGTTCTGTCTTGGCAATATCAGTTGTTCTTTAGTTTTTAATAAAATTGTACTTTTGAAAGCCAATCAGAAAAAAATGTTAACAAGGAATCTAATACAGAGATTATGCATTGGTTTTCTTTGCCAAAAATGCTTGCTGTATCAGTAATATTACTAGTGTGCTAGGTAGCATTAATTACTTTCTATAAATTATATTTGCCTGGGGTGTGGACAGAAATCAAAATCTGTTGTCCTTTATTATGCTGTCCTCTTTAAATATATTTATGTAACTAGTTTAGCTTGAGAAAAGATTGCAGTAACTTTTGCCTTTGAACAGACGTGGGAAATTAAGCCTCATTCTTTCTCTGGCTCACTGTGCTGTACTCAAATGTAACTTATTATGCGAAAGGCCCTCCTAAGTCTATGGGTTGGATCCAGAGGTAGCATTCCATGGACGGAACAGCTCTGAATAATCAGGGAAGGCTTTGATCCAGCAGAAAATGAAGCTGCTGGACTAGATGGGCCACTTACCTGATCCAGCAGGCTCTTTTTATGTTCCTAAATATCCTTCTGCCAGGTAGTAGAGGATGTGACTTTTTGCTGACACTCCTCCCTTTGCAGCCCCCAGTGTCATGCTACAGATAACGTAGAATGTTTTAACTGATTTATTATAATTCTTTTAATGGAAAATTGCCTTCTATTTATATAACCGTTAGATTTATGTATTTTTTTATTTCTAGTCAACTCCATTACACTTGGCAGCTGGCTATAACCGTGTTAAGATTGTGCAGCTCCTGCTGCAGCATGGAGCAGATGTACATGCTAAGGATAAAGGGTAAGACTTTCTCGGGAGGTTGTGGTATGATTTTGTAGATTCTGTTGAAGCATGGATTAGATTTTATCTCTGAAATGGGCATGCCAAAACTTGTGGCACTTTGTTCAAAGAATAGGCCATCTTAACCTTTAGAAATTCTAAATTCAGAAGCCCTCTTGGACATTAGCTTTATTTGAAAGGGTTGGGATGCCTTAGCAAGCCCCACTTTTTGGGGCATACAGTGGACACTCGGGTTGCGAACGTGATCTGTGCGGGAGGCACGTTTGCAACCCACAGTGCTCGCAACCCACAGTGCTGTGTCTGCGCACGCGTGGGTTGTGATTTGGCGCTTCTGCGCATGTGCAAAGCGGAATTTAGTGTTTCTGCACGAGTGCCGAAACCCAGAAGTAACCCATTCCGGTAGTACCGGGTTCGGCGCGGTGCGCAACCTGAAAACGCACAACCTGAAGTGTCCGTAACCCGAGGTATGACTGTATAATCTTTCCAGTAGCACCTTAGAGACCAATGTAAGTTTGTTCTTGGTATGAGCTTTCGTGTGCATGCACACTTCTTCAGATACACATACATGCACACGAAAGCTCATACCAAGAACAAACTTAGTTGGTCTCTAAGGTGCTACTGGAAGGAATTTTTTTGTTTTTTATTTTGTTTGGACTATGGCAGACGAACACGGCTACCTACCTGTAGCTGTATAATCTTTGCCAGTTTGTGCACCCCTTCATGATTTGAAGCACAGTCTTCTGAAGCATTTGGGGGGGGGTGTTAAGACCGGCAAATGTGTTGCACCGGAGGAGGCAGTTCTTGCCAACTGCTTCTACTCTTACCTGTGTAATTTTCAGTCATGTGGGAAGGGAATGACTGATTGGCACTTTAATCAGATGATTACATGAAGCTTTTGATAAAATAAAAAGGGCATGTTTTAACATGGACTTGCATGAGCACTATGCAGAGTCTTTCCTCCAACATGTTGTACTCTGTCAATCCAGGGGTTTTATAACTGTTGCTTTCCCTCAAATTTCGTGAGTTAATTCTGCAGTCTGTTATCTTCAATTACAGGCTGATTATCTGCAAATATTTATTTTTTTACCACATTGCTGTCTCTAATGCCAACTGACTTTCTTTGTAATCAAATTTAACTTGATTGAACCTCTCCGGTTAAAAACAACAATATTATTTGTTGACTTCAGTAGGACTTAATTGCTATAAGTTGACCACCCAGTTGTTATACTTTTGAAGAGCATTGAGCCCAATGACAGAGGAGCTCCCCTCTTCGCCCAATATTTGGTTTTTCATTTTGTCAGATGAATGTTTGGGCTTTCTGTTTGATACTAATAATGAACAGTGTTTGACAATATTTTATTTGTTGAAGGAGATTTTTCAGTGTTCATGCGCTAAGTTATTGGGATTTCCCCCCCACAGAGATCTTGTTCCTCTTCACAATGCTTGCTCCTATGGACATTATGAAGTAACAGAACTTCTTGTAAAGGTTAGTTTCTTAATTGTGTGCGATTTTTATGGGAAGGTTATTGCAATTTTGTTTCTTTCTGTTTTTGTATTTTGAAAATTACTTCCTGTCACCTAGATTTTCAAAATGGGCATTGAAGTATGTATATTATTTAATGTGTAACCCATTTTAGATTGCATGAGGTAAAAAAAATATGGAAGAAAATGTTGGACTGATTGTGTTTAGGGCTTGTACGTCTGAAAATGCTAAATTTTCACTTGACTTTCTGTATGGGATCAAGTAATACCACTTTTTCTTTCGATAAAAATGTCTCGCGAGAGAAACATGAGATTAGGAGAGTGATTCAAGATAAAGATACTGGACTTCTGAAATTACTGTAATTATATTGGCTGTAACGACTACTTGCCCAGCGTGTTCTGAGATTGTTCCTGGAAGTATTGGTCTTGTGTGTTTTTTAAGGAAACTCAGGTTCAAACAATTTATGGATACAGTGGTACCCCGCTAGACGAATGCCTCGCTAGATGAAAAACTCGCTAGACGAAAGCATTCGTCTAGCGGGAGGCAGCCCCGCTAGACGAAAAAGTCTATGGGGCTGCCTCGCAAGACGAAAAAATTTCGTCTTTTTTTTTTTTCGTTTTGCGGAGCGCGGCTCCCATTGCCGCTCCGCAAGACGAAAACCCCGCTAGACGAAAATTTTCGCGGGACGAATTATTTTCGTCTAGCGGGGTACCACTGTAAAGGCACGTGTCTTGTCATGAAGCTAAACTGTCACTGTTTGAAGGAAAGCAGGACTACTAATCTAACAGAGTTTTCAACCTTCTGCATATGAGTGTTTATGGGTAATGTTAGATGGATCATGTCTTCCCTATAACATCAGAGTTCTAGTTTAGTATTATCCAGCATAAAATTATGAGTTATCTTTTCTCTCCTAGCATGGAGCATGTGTGAATGCAATGGATCTGTGGCAGTTTACTCCTCTGCATGAAGCAGCTTCTAAGAACAGAGTGGAAGTGTGTTCTCTCTTGCTGAGCTATGGTGCTGATCCTACACTGTTAAACTGCCATAATAAAAGTACAATCGACTTGGCCCCAACACCTCAATTAAAAGAACGATTGGCATGTGAGTATAGAGGAAATGGGATTGACTGAGAAGAATTGATGGATATGAACATTCCCGCCCCCGTCCCCCCAGTTTCCAGTAGGGACCCACACTTTGTAGCCAGTCATTACGGTGGAACCCCGGGTTACGCACGCGATCCGTTCCAGATCGGCGTGCGTAACGCGGGTGTGCGTATCCCGAGCGCACGGAAAAAAACCCCAAAAACTGGAAGTGCGATTTGAGTGCTTCTGCGCATGCACGAAGTGCGCAGAGGCGTTCTGCGCATCCGGGGGTTGCGCACACTCCGGAAACGCTTTTGGGTTGCGGGCGTTCTTAACTCAAACGCCTGCAACCCGGGGTGTGCGTAACCCGGGGTTCCGCTGTATTTGTGATACCTACTACCTCCCCTGAGTCCTCGTATGCACAAAATCAGAGGCAAGGCCATGTCCCTCTCCCATATATTTTTAAAAAAGTTTATAGTATCAAGACATTTAAAGGCATCTTTTCCCCCTCAAGACTAGGCATGATGACTATTCTGTGAATAGACAAATTTACTATTTTTTTTTTAAATTAGAGGAACCATTCTTAATGATTTCTGCAAATGTGTCTTAATGCAGAACAGTGTGTGCATTTGTTTGAAAGTAATTCTATCCTAGCAGCAATAAGATGTACCTGTGATAATGGCTTGAGACCTGTACATCATGAAATCTTGTTTTCTCTTCTAGATGAATTCAAAGGTCACTCACTGCTACATGCTGCGAGGGAATCTGATGCAGCTCGTGTAAAAAAGCACCTTTCTCTTGAGACTGTAAATTTCAAACATCCCCAGACTCACGAAACTGCCTTGGTAATTTGTTGAATATATATTTAAGTTGTGTGGTAGCTAAGCTAGGCAAGTCGACATGCAACTATTCTCCTTTTAACCAGCTTCGGTGGCCATACTGTTTAACATGCGTTGTTGTTTTTTAGGCATAGTTTATCCAAATCCATTTGTTGATAGTTCCTTGAACTTCATTCATCTCTAAAATACTGATTAAGGAGAAGGGAACAGCTAAGACCTGAGTAAAAGGTGTAGGGCCTGTGTGGCTTCCGCATCTGGTCCTCAGCTACCCTTCCTTGACCCCTGCCCCCCTGCATGCACCAGTTAGTCTTAAAACCAGCCCCCCATTGGAGCCCATGGAAGGCAATTTTCAAGTCTTAATTGCCACATGGGGTGGGTAGGGTACAGTTTGGGAGAGCATGTTAACCCACCCCTTCTCCAGCACTATAACCCCTCCAAATGACAGTTATGCTTTTTTCAAACTTAATTGGTGCATGGGAAGCATTTTCAAGGTAGGAGAAAACCGTCACTGGTGCAGCAGTTCAACATGGAAAGAGCCTCCCAGTTGGCTTTAATGCAAGGCTGTTTCTAGCCTAATTGCTGGTTGGAGGTGTGACCTTTCTTTTGTGGAGATGGCAGTGGTGCAGGCTTAACCCTTCCCAGAGGTAATCTCCATGAAAATCATTCCTTCTAAGCACTTAGGCCTGAAAAAATACTCCCATATTTCCATGTGGTTTGGTTTCACCATAAGCTGATAAGCAAATGATACAATGATCTCACTTTTTTAATAGCACTGTGCTGCTGCATCTCCATATCCTAAAAGAAAACAAATCTGTGAACTGCTTTTAAGAAAAGGAGCCAACGTCAATGAAAAGACAAAAGAGTGAGTTTTCATTTCACTTTTTTATTCCACCCTGCTTCCAAGCAGCTCAGGACAGTCCTTCCATTAGTGGTTTGGAAATTGTCCAGTTTGTGATAAACCATGATTGTGGGTGCATACAACAGAACAAGTTAAGATTGGAAGAAAGTGAATCTAAATGCTGCCAAAGTCCTTCTGGCCATGTGAGATGAGAACTAAGGAGACAGGTGAAGCCTCTGGTTCATTCCAGCGTGCAGACTTAGTTTCCTTAGAATGTGCTCACTGCATAACAAGTCAATTTCAAACCATGGTTTATGAAGCTATCTTGTTGAAACTAACCATAGTTAACATCAGCCATAATTCCAGGTGCAGGCAACATGATAAACTGTAATTAACTTGAAACAGAAGCAAAAGCTTCTGGACTACTTGGTTGCATGGAAGGAAGAGAAAGCCCAAGGCTTTTTGCTGCAGCTTCTTCTGGTTTATGCACTTTATGGTAAACTTTAACAGGACATGCAGATGTGGCCATTGACTTGTTGAAGGCCACACAAAGATGATTTTAATGTTGCTTTTATCAATGTGTAGCACCTTGCTATATTTTTATGAGAAGTGTTGTTTATAAATACTTAAAAAAATAATGCATAACTGGAGTTCTCCCCAGTTGCAAACTGATGCTCTAGCCATTTTATTTGCATACTAATTATCAATTATCAGTCTAAGAAAACTCAGTGGAAACTGTCATTACTTTTTTTAAATCAAGCTTCCTGACACCTCTCCATGTGGCAGCAGAAAAAGGTCATAATGATGTTGTTGAAGTAGTCATGAAACATGAAGCAAAGGTATGAGCCACTTAACTGTAATCAGGCATATTTTTATATATAATAAAGTAGAGAATTGCAAACCTTCAAATTTTGTAACTTTACTCCTAATAATAACCTTCAGGCATGTACCTCTTTGTGATTCTCCTGACTGTTACATTAATGTATTTTAATATTCGTTGGAAGCCGCCCAGAGTGGCTGGGGGGACCCGGCCAGATGGGCGGGGTACAAATAATAAAATTATTATTATTATTATTATTATTATTATTATTATTATTATTATTATTTATTGGCATTATATAGAGACCAAGATCAAGATTTTTGGGAATGTTTGAACTCTTGATAAACAGTCAATTTTTGCTATAAAGATGCTTTGCAGGCAAGAAAATTTGCAAACCCATTATTCCACAGTGTAGTTTTTTTGGTTTTTGTAAGTGGAATTCCTACAGATAGTTCTTGAAAAATGTATTCTGCATACTGTTATGTTAATGATATTTTTAACATTCTGTGATCATCTCTAGGTCAATGCTTTGGATAACCTTGGGCAGACATCTCTGCATAGAGCAGCACACTGTGGTCATCTGCAGACCTGCCGCCTGTTGTTGAGCTCCGGGTGTGATCCATCAATTGTGTCACTGCAGGGTTTCACAGCATCTCAGATGGGAAATGAGAGTGTTCAGCAATTATTACAAGGTAATAATTTTAACACTTCTGACTTGTCGATGTATCGGCTACTTTAAGCAATCTTTAGAATTTTTTTCTGTTGGAACTAAAAAATAATTGATGTGTATGATTTGCAGTACCAGCAAATGTTTGCTACACTACAAGCTAAAACTAATTCTGAAACCTTCATCCCTTGCGCCCACAGATTCTGCTCCACCTGAGGAACATGCTGAAGGAACTTCAAAACAGAAAAAATGTCATGGGCAATTAATGGTGGCCTGTTTTCTTAGAATAGGTACAAATGGTTGGCCTTGCTTTTTCAGGCTAGGCTATTACACAATGTTAAAGTGGGGGAGTGTTGTCACTCTTCTTCAAGTGACCCCCTTTTCCAATTCAGAGACGAAGAGCGTAATGACTGGTGGTTCTCTTCTTTCTTTCATCTTGCTAAAGTTATGTCTACAGTATAAGATTGTGTGTTGCAGTTGCAACTTTAGTTGGCTGTTTCATGAACCTTTGTCATTCAGTTGGTGGTAATTATCTGACAGTTTGTGTATGTTAATACTGCATACTATAATTCATTATGGAAAATACTTATGTCTCAGTAAAAAAATGTCAGGTTCAGTTCCAACAGCACATGTCTAATTTTGCATTAATAATAGTTTTGCAGCTACCTGTTGTACCTGAGTTTCTCTAACTGGTAATTGAAAGTTTAGTTGGTATGTTCAGTTAAATTGTAAATCAAGCCTTTTGTCTAGGATAGTTATGTTTTTGTAGACTATGAGATCTCAAAATGGTATTTCTCTAAGGGTTAGTATTAATGACTATTTATTATTGTCTTCTGTGCTATTTGAACTTGGTTAAGTAATTTATACTCTCATTTATTTTATAGAAGGTGTCCCTTTAGGCAACTCGGAAGCAGATCGGCAATTGTTGGAAGCTGCAAAGGCAGGTGATGTGGACACAGTAAAAGTAAGTTTAGAAACGGATTGTGGATTTTCTTTCTCTCAAAAATATGAAATATATAAGTGTTGCTGGCTAATTTGTGAAGATTATTCTCAGGTCTTCAGAGATGAGAAAACGTTGAAAAATTAGATAACTATTTTAATTCCTTTGAAATACAAAATCATATAAAAGACAATTGCTGTTTTTTGGGTTTTTTTTTTAAAGTTGGCTGAATATTTGGCTGAAGTAACGTGTGTCTCAACTGTTGTGTTCCTTAGAAGTTATGTACGGTACAGAGCGTGAATTGCCGGGATATTGAAGGCCGCCAGTCCACTCCACTTCACTTTGCAGCAGGATACAACAGAGTATCAGTGGTTGAGTATCTTCTGCAGCATGGTGCTGATGTTCATGCAAAAGACAAAGGGTAAATATTCCATTAAATAGCTCATAGCGAATGTAGGGAGTGGAGCAGAGGGAGGAAGACAGTTCTCCATTCTTCCTTGTGTTAGTGCCTGACACATGTATTGGATCAAGAGTGCTTTGGGTGGGGCTATACTTCAAAAAAAAAATTCTGGAAAAAATAGGTACCACAGGGTATCATGGCTTATTTCCCCATAACCTTTTTGTCATCTTAAGTTTAGTTTCAGTATATTGATAAGGCATTATCCACCACATAAGGCTAAATGTTCCCTCAAGCATGTATTAAATGTCTAGGAATCTTAGAATTCAAGTCCTCTATACCTTCAGCGGCTTAACATTTGCAAAACCTGGAACCCCAACAACTGGTGCTTCTAGCTGACGTCAGCTTTACAAATTACAGAATTGTGATGGCTGTATGATCTTTGTGTTGACCTTAAATATATACACTGCATTAGCCTTCCCCAATCTGGTGCCTATGCTGACCAGAATTGTAGTTCAAAATGTATGGAGGGCACTAGGTTGGGGAAGACTGCTTTGTAACTGGGGGCTAATTGAATTAAATCTATCTAGTTGACTAAAGTATTCTATTTATCCCCATATGAACACATAATTCTTCATGCACTTATTTTTTATGAAATAATTTTTTTTAATAGCAGCTATACTTAACTGTATATTTAGGTCAGTCATTAAAAAATTGAGGTATTTTTTTAAGATAATGAAAATGTTAGCCAAAATTAAGGCACCCTGCCGAGTGATGCAAACATTGATGGATGTTTTTCCTTAATATTTTCAGAGGCCTTGTCCCTTTGCACAATGCTTGTTCTTATGGACACTATGAAGTGGCTGAACTGCTGGTTAAACATGGTGCAGTTGTCAATGTAGCTGATTTGTGGAAGTTCACTCCTTTACATGAAGCTGCTGCAAAAGGGAAATATGAGATTTGTAAGCTTCTGCTACAGGTGCGTCACATGGAAAACTGAAGCATGTTTCAGTTTCATTAGTTTGCTTATTTCCATTTAGTGGTATTCAATTTGTGTTTAAAGAAATGTTTCAAACTATCCCATGTTCTATGTTAGAGCAACTACCACAAGATTCATCTTGTGTCTGTTGCATTTAGAAGCAGTCCAGTGTGTTTCATTTCTGTGCCATATTGTTCCCTTTCAATTCATTATTTGGGTTAAAATTTGATCTTTTAAATCTGAAATTGTATTTCATCCCCATGGATTATAATGGGGAATTAAGTGGATTAAGCCTGTTAAATGTTGGGCAGACTTTCTGCATGAACCTTTAAAAGTTTATGTGTTTATTTTATATACTGCACTTTCATATAAAATGTTGCAAGACTGTTTCCAACTTTAAAACACAATACTATAGTAAAGGCAATAAAATGTCAAACACATTAGTAAAAGCTAGACCTATCCATGAAAATGAAAGATCCCACCACCTTGCTCACCCTCCGCTTTTCCCCAATCAGCTTGGTTTCATTTCTCAAAAAAGGGAAGGTGGGAGAATGGTTGTGTATTTAACCTTTTGTGAGGTGGGGGGAAATGAGGATGCTTGGAGGGTCCATTAGCCACCTCAAGATGCCTTGTTAATAGCAGGACCCAAGTCAGCAACATGGAACCAGAACCCAAATCACCTTGGTTTGCCTCATAATTTGGGCTACCCATATTGCTGATGAGCATTCTTAGTATATTTGAATATTTGTTAATAGAGAAAGAAATAATCAGCTGACAATGATATAAATTTTAAATATGTTTCTACTTGAGTTATGAAAGCTAATGGATGTGTTGTTGGGTTTTTTCTCTCTTCTTATCAATATAGCATGGGGCTGACCCCACAAAGAAAAACAGAGATGGAAACACACCATTAGACCTTGTTAAAGATGGTGACACAGATATTCAGGATCTCCTTAGAGGAGATGCAGCTTTGCTAGATGCTGCGAAAAAGGGCTGCTTGGCTCGGGTGAAGAAATTGTGCTCCCCTGATAATGTAAATTGCCGTGATACACAAGGCCGACACTCCACTCCACTCCACTTGGCAGGTTGGTGTTACCATATTAATGCATTTGTTAAGGATCTGTCTTGGACTAGAACTTGTAAAGGGGTTGTTTAAAGTAATTGGATTGTAGTCAGCAGTTGCAAAAGCCAAAGGCAGATCCTCAGGCTAATCTTGCTTTTTTACTTCCTTCCCCCTGCAGTCTTCTGTACCTTCAAAATTGCTATTTAGACAATTACAATGGGTTACATCCAATCTTTCTCTTTTCTTTCTTTGCACTCCTCTTCACCCTGAAAAAAATAAATCTCTTCAGAGCATTGGAGGGCCAGTGGAAAAAAACATGGACTGTATTGTTCTGTACCAAGGGAATTGAATTTGGGTTGAGGGATCTTACAAAAAAACCCACCTAGTTTTAGGCAACCTTTCACTCACACTGAGTGCAGTGCAGCCCACACTGTTCAGGAGGGCTTCCCTGAACCTCTGGAGAGGGGGCAGGGGAAGAGAGATTGGATACAACCTAATGAAAAATTGTCTCAATAGTAGAAAATAGCAAGAGTGACTGGTGACTATGCAAGTCTAGTATCTCAGCCTTGTAAGCTTGCTAACAGCACCTCATGGGAATGGACGCACACACACAAGGCTGAACACGGAAGGCTATGTATGTGAAGCTTGTGTTTTGTTTTTGAGTTGGGCTTCTCCATCTCAGAGTATACATATAACCGTCTTTACTCTGCAATTTAAAAAAATAGTTCAGAATTCTATGGTTCAGGTAAGCTGGAAAAGAACTTTGTTGATACATTCATAGTAATATTTTTAAGTGCCTTTTGATAATCCATAAAAATGTTATTGTCTTGCTAGCTGGTTACAACAATTTGGAGGTTGCAGAATATCTGTTACAGCATGGAGCTGATGTAAATGCACAAGATAAAGGGGGTCTAATTCCTCTACACAATGCAGCATCCTATGGGGTAAGTATATCATAAACATTTGAACTAGATCAATTTCTAAAACCATGAATTTTATAGCATCTGCTTTATGCTCTGTGAACCTTTTCTGAAGCTTTGTTCATGATATAATCAAAGTCACCTTTCTTAAATTGCACAGAGATTGCCAAAATTGGGGTGTTAAATACACATGATTGCTTTGTTGTGGTTTCTTAAATGATGCCTTGTGGTATATTTCTTTTTCTGACAGAAAACATATGGTTCTGGCAATATTCTCTACCCTCTCTGAACTTGGATAGGAGTTAGAATGGGCCTTAGGCCCACATCTACTTTCCCTTGTTTTAGACGCTATGGGAAGAAGTGAATGATTGAACCAGAAGATCTAAAATTTATTTGAGCACAAATCAATGTTTGTTGGTGTTTGCTTAAATACAGTCTTTTGCCTGGATTACAGCCCAGGGTAGATGAGGGTTTTCTAACCTTCATAATATTTGTGGAAAACAGTCCTTTTTCATAACTCAATATTGAGTGACACACACACACACACACACACACACACACACACACGTACGTCCTTCATGCTGTTTCAACTCGTGTATTTGCATGTTTAATTTCAGTGAATTCCAACTCAAGCTGTTGATTTTTACACCTATCTATTGAGAACTTGTAGTTAAAGCTTCTGTTGTTACTGCTCTGATTGTCTCCACCCCCCTAATCCCACTCCAAAAAATATATGGGATAGAGGCATCCTTCACTGCTAACAGACTAGAAGCAGTACTTCCGAAACCAGCTGCCACAGATGATTTTGGAGGGTGAGGGTGTATGTTTTTCGTTACTAGTGCAACTCTAGCGAAGAAGGGAATCTAACCAGGATAGTTTAGATTGTGAGAAACTTAATGCAAGATTAAGCAATTTCTTACTTTTATTTCTTGATCTGCTCTCTAATATTAGAACACTTTGAAGGAATAGTTTCCAAATTAGGTTGATGGTCAGAAGTAGAATATCACAGAGGGGGCGGTTTCATGAGATCTACATTGTGGCTCTGTGAATCAAGTTATACACTTTGCTAATGCCCTGAATACAGAAAGTGTATGAATACATTTGATTTCTTGCAGAACAAGTATTCTTTGTATCAACATTGAGTGTATACACTGTCATGGGCTTCCTAGATATGGAGATTACCCAGCATGATGTTCCCTAGGAAAGGCACTATCCAGACCTTGCCCATTCTAGTGACCATCATAACAGGTAATCTCCATAGCTATGTTCTACTCACAGTACTGTAAAACAGCCATTCTGTTAAGCATGCTGGTTGTTTACATACATGGGTAAAATATTACATGTAGATGGGGCTAGGGTTTAAGAGCATGGAGTATGAACTAGAAGCTGTCAGCTCAAATCTCAACTTGGTATTGAGGTCATTTGATGGCCTTGGGCAAGAAGCTGTCTCTCTCCAGCAGGCTGTTCCCCAATGCCCCACAGTCTCCCTGTATAGAGATGCAGACAACCAGTTGAATAAGAAAGGCATTTCTATCAATATCATATCTCATATAAGAGCTTCCAAGACAGGGTGGCTATCTGAACAAACACAAAACAGGGAGGGGCGAGCTGACCTGCGTCCAATAGCAGAGTACCAAGACTTGAACTGCCCTCTTTGTTTTGATGGAATGTATTTTGCAATGTTCACTTTTTAGGAAATCCAAAGGAAAATTGCAGCAAACTTTCCCCCCCGAGGGTTGCACTACATAAATGTATTTTATTTTCCAGCATGTAGATGTAGCAGCTTTACTTATAAAGTATAATGCGTGTGTAAATGCTACGGACAAATGGGCTTTCACACCTTTGCATGAAGCAGCCCAGAAAGGAAGGACACAGCTTTGTGCCTTATTGTTGGCACATGGAGCTGATCCTACTCTGAAAAACCAGGAAGGACAAACGCCTTTAGACCTAGTCACCGTAAGTGATGGGATTTTTTGAGAAGTTTGCATTAAGCTTCAGTTCCTGGCTCCTGACCCGGACATGAAATTTGAGAGATTAAAAACGTGTTGTTATTACGGTGGGCTGGAAGCTAAAAAGCAGTTCCTCAAAGTTGGGACTGAAGATGGACTCAAGGAATTTAGTTTAGGTGTGGCTTTTGGAAGTACATTTTTCAGAGAGGAGATAAACTGTTATTGGATTTGTGCTCATTTACAAACATATTGCTTGATGTTATTACCTAGTATTTTCTGGGCTACTTTATGTCTTCAAGTTAAACTATTGATAGAGACCTGCCATTCACAGTTTGTGACTGAAAATGTCTAGGACCAAAACTCGCAACACAGAATTTCTTACTTAGTATAATGTTAAAGATAGCATCATTGTGCACTCTGTGGCACCCTAGGAGCTTGCAGTTTATATTTAGGCTAGGATCATAAGCATGCTTTCCTGGAAGTAATCCTCTTGAACTTAAGGGGACTTCTAAGTAGGTATGTATAGGGCTGCATTGCCAATCTTTCTGCAATAGTGTTTGCCACATTAAAAAATGGTATTTTTAATGTGTGAGGTGGGCTACACTGCAAGTGAATGATTTTTGTATCGGATTTGCCTCTAGGGTCATGCCTTTCATTGCATTGTAATTATACACAAGCAAACTCTGGATAAGAGTGATAATATATCTGGTGATACTTTGTAAGAAAACTTGGCTTTTTAGGATAGCTCAAGTAAAAGGCCACTCACTGTAAATGTTACCCTGTCTTCATTTATGTTTGAATAAATTTGTGAATGTCTTAATGATATTCTAATTTTTTTAATTATTTTCAGGCAGATGATGTTACTGCATTATTGACAGCTGCCATGCCACCTTCCGCCTTGCCATCTTGTTACAAGCCTCAGGTTATAAATGTATCTCAAAACACAGCATCTTCAGCAGATTCACTTTCTTCAGTTCCATCTAGCCCTTGTAATCTGTCCGCTGCCAGTAGCCTTGACAACTTGTCTGGTAGCTTCTCTGAACTTTCAGTTGTTAGTACAAGTAGTGCTGATGGGGCCACTGGTTTGGAGAAGAAGGAAGGTGAGTCCTGCCTTTACTGATGAATTGACTTACTCAGATGAGTGGATGATTTATTAAGAATTAGGACAGTTCACACATGCATCAAAGACTGCAACATCAAGAAATGGTGCTACAAGTGGTATTCCTATCCACACCAGATTCATTATTGCAGACAGAATCTGATGTAACTTTAGGCACAGTAGTGCTCTGCAGGTCATTCAGTGAAAGGCATGTATGTGTGATTTGGATTATAGATAGATATACCCAAAAATGATCTTTTCTGTTTCTAAGATAGTCACATGCCAATACATTTTTTTCAGGGCAACTTGATTGGCCGTATGGTAGAAAGATTACTTGAATGTGAGGCTTACGTGTGTTAAATTTACGAAGGGTTTCTCACACAATGCCCTCATCCTCCCAGCGCCATTCCTGTAGTTATTTCTGAAATAATTTTTTGTACTTGCACTTCGTTGTTTGAGAAGATTTCCCTAAGAATAAATCAAGATAAAAAAATTTTTTATTTGATTGTATAGAATATAGGGTCAGCAAGTATTTTAATTTTTTACTTAAAACACACATTGTCTTCATTCACGGGTCAACCATAGTTAATTGTTTACTGGGATTAGGTCATTTTGCCCACTTTATTACAGTCCCCAGCTTAATTGTGTTAAACGAAAATTCTAGTTTGGATGCGTTTCACTACAGACAAACTATGATTTGTACCCAAAGTTTTTTCTTGACTTGCTAATCATAATATTAATACTAAGCCATAGATTGTGGGTTTATTTCTCTTGTGGGAAGGAGCACAGCAGGCAAAATCAGCATGCTTACTGCATACTAGTGGCTATGGTTTACCATGAACTTGTAAAGTGTGCCACAGCATGTCCCAAGTGTTGTTGGACCTATATCCAGAAGATTGTTTCTTATTTATACTCTCATGAACCTGCAGAAAAGGTAAAATACATTTAGCTCTTTAATATGCAACTAATGTCTGCTTTTCCTATACAGTTTCAGGTGTTGATTTTAGCATAAATCAATTTGTGAGAAATCTTGGACTTGAACATCTAATTGACGTATTTGAGAGAGAGCAGGTGCGTAGCTTTATTGTTAGGGAAACAAGTTGCACGGTGCAAATGTAAAATGAGAAATTTTAAATTGTGGGGGGGTGGGGTGGGGTTGCATGATATCTTCAGTTCTTAGTCAAAACAAAATAAAAAATAAAAAAATTCCTTCCAGTAGCACCTTAGAGACCAACTAAGTTTGTTCTTGGTATGAGTTCTTGATATATGCACACGAAAGCTCATACCAAGAACAAATGTAGTTGGTCTCTAAGGTGCTACTGGAAGGAATTTTTTTTATTATTTTTTGACTGGCAGACCAACACGGCTACCTACCTGTAACTTCAGTTCTTAGCAACATGAAGTTTTCCTTGCTGAAGATCTGTGCCGTAATCCGAGTTTAATGTGAAACTGCATTTATGTTACTTTTCTTTGTAGATAACATTAGATGTACTGGTTGAAATGGGGCACAAAGAATTAAAGGAAATTGGTATTAACGCTTATGGGCACAGACACAAAATAATTAAGGGAGTTGAAAGACTAATCTCAGGACAACAAGGTATGTTGCAGATCAAATTTTTGGGGTTGTGTTGCAAGTTGTGGAGGAGCAGAAGAGGAAGGGAACATTAATGTGGAAGTGTGGGCTTGCTACTGCTCAATGTCACCCTAAGTTTTTTGGGTTTTTTAAGAGCATGTGTGTGATATGCAAGCTCATTTTTCTATAATATTGGAACCAGGAAACATTGCAAGCAGAAATTATTATGGATTCTATGGATTCTGTGGATTGTATCCAACAAAGTAGTTGCATTAGCGCAAGGACTTCTTGCTTGCACAACAGAATTTGCACAGACTCCCCAAAAATCTGTTCCAGAGGGTTGGGGGGAAAACCCAGAACAGATTCAAGTGCAAATTGAGGGAAGGGGGGAAATTTAATTGTGCAACAAGAAGTCCTTGTACTAAGAACAGCTTTGTTAGATACAACTCTTAAGTTCTAAAACTACAATCTTATATATATATATATTTAATTGAGCTGTATGTCTCTAAATATTACCTGTTGCATTTTCTGATAGGTCTTAACCCCTACCTAGCTTTGAATACTTCAGGTAGTGGAACAATCCTCATAGACCTATCCCCTGATGATAAAGAGTTTCAGTCAGTGGAAGAAGAGGTATATATTTTGATTCCTATTCCATATAAAAAAACCTCACTGTTGTGTAATCAGATGTAATAAACTTAATTCATTTTTCAGCCTTGGCTGATTAAGTGTTAAACACATGGTGCTCATCCTCATGTTATGTCTTTTAATTTTGTTATGAATCATTGTCCCCAACTGAGGAGACAGTATCACTTGAGATAAGATAGGCCAAGCAATTCTTGTGACTTTTCCAAATATCCTGAACTAACATAGTGCTGACATGTATTTGCTGTGGATGGGCTCAAAGAGCAACATAATACCTGCTTTAAATCAGGACATGTGAAGAAGGGAATAGAGGTTCAATGTGGTGAGCCAGAACACACAAGTGGCTCTGCAAATTATATACAGCCGGTTTTAAAGCAGCCTGCCATTTGAATTCTGCTTATAATGTTTGTGGAAATAATTATAAAATTCCTTGTGGGAGAATAGCTCAGTTGCAGTTGCTTTGCATTCAAAGACACTAAGCAATTTTTTATTCAGCATAATGGAATCTAATAAAAGTTAAGGTTAGAAATTCTTTGTTTATTCCGTTTCAGATGCAGAGCACTGTTCGAGAGCACAGAGATGGTGGACATGCCGGCGGGGTTTTCAACAGATACAACATTCTAAGGTAACTAATTGGTGTCTCTGTCACCAAGAAGTCATTGTTGTGCTATCAGTTCTTGCCCTTGCCCTTGAATTAATTGTGCAGCCTGGAAAGTAGAAATATATACTATGCCAAGGAAACAAAAACTGGATTTGTAATGAATTAGAAACAAATTTGCAACTTTCAGTTTATTGACAATGCTGTCAGTGGGCTGTTAAAGAAATAGAAACACTTCGGTGGGAAGAAAACTAAGATGAGTCGTGGCATTAATAAATGTTATTATGGCCTAAGATTTCATGGTCTAGAGGCCACGGGTAATTTCCAGTGAAATACTTAGGTTAGCCCAAGGACTTCTGGCTGTGAATGAAACTTCTCTTCCCTCTCCACACACATCCCTAAATCTGTTCTTGGGGGTTCCCACCCTCCTTACACTAATGAAACTGCTTTGCTCGATAGAGCCCTGTTTCATCAAATGCTTAAAAGTGTAATCCTGAAATGCATGCTTGCATACACACACATACATATATACAGACACACATGGGGGTTGTAAGGAAGTGTATTTAGAGAAAAATTAAATACAAAAAGTACAGATGGTGGCAGTTCAGTTAGAATATGTGCAAGAGGAGCACAATGATACTGTACAACAATGTGATAGATGATAAAGCAAGCATCTTGACATTATTAACTAGCATTTATAGTGAGAAAAAAAATAATTCTCTGTATTCAGGGCCAAATCAATAAAGTTGAATTTCTTAATTGTAATTCCTTTTCCTAAGCAGATTTGTGGAAACTGCTTATATTATAGACAACTGAAAAAAACTAATTGTGAATTCTGGATTTTGTGCCCTTTTAGATACAAAAAGTATGTAACAAAAAGCTCTGGGAAAGATACACTCACAGGAGGAAAGAAGTTTCTGAAGAGAATCATAATCATGCTAATGAAAGGATGTTGTTCCATGGTATTTCAAATTATTTTTTTCTCATGTTCAGTCATTACTATTTATAATGTTCTCTGATTTTTTTTAATACTGAAATTTGAAATGATCTACAATTCAATTCCAAATAATGTTTAGCATTACAGTCTTTTAAAACTCATAAATATTATTGACCAGTAGCTACCATGTAATTTCATATTGTTAATACAGTGGTGCCCCGCTAGACAAAAATAATTCGTTCTATGAGTTTTTTCGTAAAGCGAATTTTTCGTCTAGCGAAGCGGCAATGGAGCGCGGAGGTTTTCGCGCCCCCCCCCAAAAAAAATCGTCTTGCGAGGCAGCCCCATAGACTTTTTCGTCTTGCGGGGCAGCCTTCCGCTAGACAAATGCTTTCGTCTAGCGAGTTTTTCGTCTAGCAAGGCATTCGTCTAGTGGGGCACCACTATATTGTACTGGTATTTGTACAATACTGTTACCATTAAGTGCCTGGAAAAGAGGAGAATCGAAAAACCTCTAAAAATGGCCGTGTGTGCTTAAATCTCTTCTCAAATCTGGGATTATATTACACAGAACAATCTGTATTGATTTTTTAAATTGAGATTTCCATTACAATTGAGCATTAAAAGCCTAAAAAGCTGAGTGAACATAAAAATATTGGTTTTTAATGCTCGACTGTTTTAGCCTTTTCATTCTGCTTTTTTAGTTGTCTTTGTTTGCTGGTATTTAATAATTGTGTGTTTATTATATACACCCACACACCCCCAAATATTCTCCTCAGTTTAATAACACAGAAAAGCAATAGAGAGGCAGGTTGAGTATATAGTTTTCCAGCGAGTGTTAATTGTGAAAGGCCCATTATTGTGAGCAAAGAGACTGGCCAAAAAGCACTTGGCACCAAAAGATGGTTGTCACAGTGAGTATGCCAGGCACCTGTCTATCCTGTAATTTACAGTTGCAGCCTGATATACATCAGTGCATCCTAGATCTACTTTGTGAGTCTCAAGGGTCATTTCTACTGACTGCAGCATCTCTACATGAAACAGGATTTTTGGTTGCTGGTCATGCCTCCTTTAGTGTCAAACCATCCCCAGATAGCACAGTGGTGATTGTGTTTGCAGGCCTAAAGCAAACCTCTCCCGTGTGATATTGTGGCAACACCATTAACGGGATTTATGGACCAGGCGTGGTGCCAAAATTTGTAGAGGTAACAACAAGGCACTCCTGATTTTGTATCCCCCCCTTTTTTTTTTGCTTCCTCCTCCTTCTAATGTATTTAGTTGGACAGTGTTTCTGATTTTGTGTAATGAAACTGTCACTACAGTATTTTCCTGAGTGTTATTTACAAGATGGTAAAATATTCAGTGCTAAGAACAAATATAATAAAGACTAACACTTTTTATTATAATGTACTCGCAGGCTCCCCTTTTGTGAATGCAATTATTCATAAAGGTTTTGACGAGAGGCATGCATACATAGGCGGAATGTTTGGAGCAGGAATTTATTTTGCTGAAAATTCCTCCAAAAGCAACCAGTATGTGTATGGTATGGTGGTGGCACTGGTTGCCCAATTCACAAAGACAGATCTTGTTATGTCTGCCATAGGTAAGTTGTAGTAAAGGTTGTTTGACCTGGTTTTTAAACTTTGTGATTACATTGTTGTAAACCCACTCTGGAACCTTACACTGAAGGGCAGACAATTAATAAACAACAGAACAGAACTATATGAATTGTACAGTGGTGCCCCGCTAGACGAAATATTCGTTCTGCGAAAATTTTCGTCTAGCGGGTTTTCGTCTTGCGGAGCGGCAATGACAGCCCGCGCTCCGCAAAACGAAAAAGAAAAAAAATAAAGACGAAAATTTTTCGTCTTGCGAGGCAGCCCCATAGACTTTTTCGTCTTGCGGGGCAGCCTTCCGCTAGACGAATGCCTTCGTCTAGCGAGTTTTTCGTCTTGCGAGGCATTCGTCTAGCGGGGGTACCACTGTACTAAAATTTGTTGAACTCATTATTGCTTATTTAGAGATGTATATGCTACTTTTTGGCACATCTCTCAGGAGAGAGGATACATAGTTACAGTGGTTCCGAGAAGGGAGGGTTAGTCCTGTTTTTGTGAGTGGTTCTTCTGCCTCTGGCAGACTCTGGATCCAATCCATCATTTACATCTATAAATCAAGGTAGAAGGTTTCTGTCTTGTTTGTTCCTAGTGCTTCTTTCAGCAGCTATCAACCCTAAAAATGGGTGCATATTATGTTACTTGCAACCAAGTAATGTTTGCCAAATGAGGAAAAAAGTAGTATTGACTTTAAAACCTTGTATGCCTGCTGCTGCGTAAGAACATAATTTCTCTACATTGATAGGTGATCTTTTAATTATCCAATTTTGGTCAGGATCTGTAAAAGCTAAAAATTTTAAGTTCACTGGAAAAAATAGACTTAAAAATATCCTGGTTCAGTGTTGGATTGTGGACACTGTCTTGATTAATTACAATAAATGTCATGGAGAAAGTCCTGCTACCTGTATGGGTAAGGGTAAAGATACCGACTTTCCCAACACCTGTCCCAAATTGTAGCTGGAATATCATGTCTGCATTCTGGGCCACCCATTTATGGTTTTATGGATTGTAGTGGAGCCCTTAAATTGTGGGCTTTATATTAGCAAGCATTCCTTTTTAAGTTTTGTCTTTGTTGGAGTCCTGGCCAGATTGTTAGCAGTTTGTTGCCTTTTCATTCATGAGACTCTTAATCTCAGTTCGTGGTTTGAGACACACGTTGGGGCAAAAATATTCCTGCATCACAGAAGGTTGGGCTAGGTGACCTTTGGTTCCCTTCCACTCTACAATTCTATGAAAAGCTATAGGCCAATCCTTTAAGCTACATAGTGTTCTTTATCATGTGCTTTAACAATTTTTGTTGTGTGATCAGAATTTCGAGAGAGAACAGTGCGGAGAACAAAAATAGGTGTCTTGGTGTTCTTGGATCAAACTCAATATTAAGAGAATATGGTATACTCAAGTAAAAGTAATGCTTTTTGTAAACCTTATTTGCATATTAGAAATTGAATTGCTTGTTTATTTTGTGCCTTTGCACATTTATAAGTAAAGGGTTTGTTTTCTTTATATAGGCAGTTGCTGTTTTGTCTGTTACATTGGGCAAGTCTTTTCTACAGTTCAGTGCAATGAAATGGCTCATTCCTCCTCCAGGACAACCATTCAGTTACTGGCGGCCTAGTGTAAATGGACTAGCTTTAGCAGAATATGTCATTTACAGAGGAGAGCAGGTAGTGTATTTTTAGTTTCACTTTCCAAACACGGTTTTCCTTAAATTTGAAGGTTTGTATTCATAGGCACCTTGGATTTTTATATCTCGCCTTCCATTTGTTTAATAGAGAAATAGCTTTTTCCAACAAAATCCTGCACATGTCTACTCTGCAGTCGGTTCCATTGATTTCAGTGGGGATTAACTCCCAAGTAAGCACATAGATTGCAGCCTGAATCTGTGAGAGTTCTTCACTTGCTCAGAAGTGCATGATACTTTTAGCTATTTTGTTCTTATTATGGCAATTATATTTCATCACATGCATTATTCCCATAACATTCTTACAGATGACAGAGAATAATAAACATAATTTAATATTTCAGGCCTTCCAGAATATTTGATTTCTACCACAGATTAAGAAGAGGATGAACCTGAAACTGCCACAGAAGCTTGAAACCCCAGATGTTTTGCAGAGATCAAAATGAAGAGTACACTGAATTGCTGAAAAAATGTATCCTACCCCCCACAGCATTGTGGTAGAAAATGTGAATAAAATCTAACATTTTGACTTAGTAAAGCTTTAATAAATATATAGTAAGTTTTCTAAAATTTCAGAAACTTCCTTTTTTCAGCACTTTAACAGATCTCATTCCAGGTGATACTGGGTTTGTCTGTACTAAATTATAAAACATTAACTTGAACTTTGTTTTCTATATACTGTTACAGTGAAATCTTAACAAATTGTATTGCTATATAGGAACTCATTTTACTAATACTGTGTTCTTTAAAACACTACATTTACACTGAGTAAAATTGTATTTGTAAAACCTGTAAATAAGAGCTTTCTACTAGCCTGGTATTTATTTACATTGGTTTTGTAATATAAAGTGTTTCACAGCCCAACATATGCAAATATTCCCCCCCCCCAAATGTTGCATTACTCATCTGCATTTCACTATCCATGAGATTTGGGAACCCCCCATGTAATTTGCCAATCAAATAGAAACATACACATGATTTTAGCTAAGTAAGCAGAGTTTAGTGGAGGAAATGTCCCAGCAGTCTAAGTAATATGCATTCCTGAGAAACAGAACATTCCAATTCCTCAACAGATCCTCCACAGGATATCTATTGGAGGAGGTAAATCAACTTTATACACATGGTGAGTTAAACCTTTAGGCACCCATTTCATACAAAGGCAATATATTTTGTAATGAGCCAATCTATATCTCCCTCTACCTCTAGCAGTACAAAGCTAAGCATAGAGATGCAATGAGATCAAATTTCTTCTTGAATGCAGGACTCTGTGAGTGAAGTCTGCTGTCTACAGTTTCGCTAACCAACTTCCTGTAAGACTTGTTCTGCTTATTGTAGACAGTAGCTGGGTTTCCCCATGAAAGTCACTGGAGGCAAAAAGGCAGAAAAGGAAGTACTCACACCTCCTCAAGGCACTGTCAACTTTTTTCACACCCTCTCCTACCATCTGTTTTCCTTATTTCAGTTCCATCTAGGATTACGCATTTATTTCAAAGTCTCTTACCTAAATGTAAATAATCCCACATTTCATTTGTCCACTTTTTAAATTAAGCATTTCAATGGGAGTTCTTCAACATTATGACCCATAATGTAATTTAATTGTGGATCATTATCACATTAGGGGTTAAGAGAGATTGCCAAGACTGCTTTGACTGTCTGATTCATATGGGGACTTGAGACAAGAGTCCTAAACAGTTGCATTGCACATGAAGTCAGTGCATGGATAGTTATAAAATCATGTGGAAAATATAGTAAATATCACTTTTATGTGATTGCTCCTGCAAGCAATACAAAAATATAAAGGGGTCTTGATTTGTATGGTACTATATCACTGCATGTTTTCCACTCGCTAGCTTAATTAAATGATGGATCAAGTGTTCATGCAAAACCTGCTAACTATCATTTAAGCACTGAGATAATTCATTTCATTGCTGAAAATACTTCATTCTTTGTGAATGATTATTTAATATGATGTAAATTATTGTGGTATGGGTAGCATTTTAAATGGTACCACAAGATTGGTTAGAATGGTTTTTTGTTTTTTGTTTTTAATTTTGCATGACATACCTTGCTTTTTCGGAAGTAATGGTTTTGCTTGTGTTGACTTGAGGTGAAATTCCAGCCTCCTGTGCAATTAGTGCTTTATTCATCTTGAAGTGTCTTACCTGTATTGTACGACATTCCATTCCGTTCAGCCCCAAATAAACTTCATTCACAAACTTTTTGGTATGGTTGCATCATTACAATTAAGCGTGGCAAAAAGGGCAGCGACCCACTAACAGCAGACATCCCCCCCCCACACCTCCCTTACTCTGGAGTTAAGTTCACTCACAAATTATAATTAATCACTGCCTGTTATCTTGCTTGAAGAGGCTGCATTGCTGTGGCCTGGCCCCACTCCCATATTTTTGCAGAAGAAGAGGAGGGGAAACCAAACTCATTCTGACGGGGGGGACCAGAGAGGAGCAAGTGAAGTAGTTGTTTTGGAAGTCCTGGTTCTTCAAGTAGCGGGGTTCACTGTACAGAATGAGATTTAAAGTGACCTCCCCCTAAAGTTGGCTATACAAAGGAATAATCATCTTTCCCCGATCTTTGTGTTGCTCTTTGGACCACAAAGGCAGCTATGTAGGATAGGCACAGTCACACAAAAGGACATTTCTATTCAGAAGTTTCTCACTTTTGCCAAATGACATTAAATCTTGTGATTATTGTAATTAACCCCCTTCGCGCTTCCATATCCTAGATCAGGCATCCCCAAACTCGGTCCTCCAGATGTTTTGGGAATACCATTCCCACCATCCCTGACCACTGGTCCTGTTAGCTAGGGATGATGGGAGTTGTAGTCCCAAAACATCTGGAGGGCTGAGTTTGGGGTTGCCTGTCCTAGATGGTGTGGGTGAGCTTGCTTTGCTCTCCGTGCTCACCTATGTAAAGTAGCCTCAGACACTTAGGCCTGAATGGGAAGTTTTACGTTAGTTCAGCTTTAACATCATCCCAACGTTCTAATGAGTGGTTGGCAATGTTGCAATGCTGCCACGCTCCCTGCACTTTTGCTTGACAATTCTCTCAAAAGGTGATTTGTAATAGTGCTTGCACAGTAGCTGCTTTCGTAGCATTCCTGGAAATACTTGGTTCTGGAGAATTTCACTTCTTCAGAAAGCTGACACGCACACAGAAGAAACGTAATTTTTACAGAAATTGTACGCCCAGCACTTCCTAGCTTTTTGTGTTTTGTATTTTTGCACTAGGGGGCACTAGATCCCAACATTCAAATGTGCTATTGACTCATGATAAGAGTTGGTCTGTAGCTACTGGAGGAACTATAGAAAGCAGAATTATGTCCTTTTATTTTTACTATGTTACTTTTAATAGATAAAACAGGAAGGAGTCAGCATTTCTAATTGTCCAGGAAAAAGAAATAAAACCTCCCACTTTCCAGTGTTCTGCCCAAGCAGCAGAACTGAGATACATAACAAGATTTTTAAATGCTAAAGATTTTTTTAAATTAATAATGTTAAAATATTGTAGATTTTACACCCATCTTTTATAAAATAACTTAGTGGGCTGCCCTTATGGGACTCCATCCCATTAAAGACAAGGAGACTGACTTCTGAATAGACCTGTATGTAGACCACTGTATTTATTATAAGTTAACTACACACTGGCTTCTTAATGACTGACTAGAGCTCTGCTACCTACTGTGTAGTTGTATTTGTAGGGTGTATCTTATCTCACACAAAAGAGGAAAGATGCATCTTGTTCGGAAGAACGGAAGGCAAGGAATCTAGGACAGCCATGTTTATTGGAAATGGTCAGTTAAGCTTTGGGTACTCATGTTTTCCAAGTAATGTGGGAGCTGCAGCAGGGCTAATCTTCCCCGTGTCATCAGGGTGAGACCTTGATGTGACTTCCCTGCTCCCAGTTACAGTGTCACCTGATCTGCTCTTGCATTTGCACAGAGCATCTCATGCTAACCCCGTGGCCAGTGCCGGATTTACGTATAAGCTAAACAAGCTATAGCTTAGGGACCCACTCTCTTGGGGGCCCCCAAAAAAAATTAAAGGGAAAAAAACTGGATGTACATTTCCAAAATATAAGCTAAAAAAACATAAAACCTACATACAGCAACAGTGTTTTGTGTTGTGTAGGCTCCTGTGATGTAAGTAATGGGCCTTACCTGCTAGCCTGCTCCCTAAAATATCACAGGTTTGCTTATTTTTATATATAGGGTGCCTACATTCTGCATGGACTGGTTACATGGCAACGTGTGCAAATGGCTTTAGATACCTATTTGGTCCATAAATTGCCATAGCATACATTCAACACAAAAAACAGTGACAATTTGTTGTTGACAAAGGACAGCTGGACATATAAAGGGCCCCATTACCTTCAGTAGCTTAGGGCCTCATCAAACCTAAATCCGGCCCTGCCCTTGGCGCTGGAAAGAGCAGTGCTGCTGTCGCTCCCATGCCATCCCGTGACACAACAGCCCAGCTTTAACATCCATAGTATTTTGAGGTAAGTTCACCATTCAGTTTCATCTGCCCTGCTGCCCTTCTTTGCCTCTTCTTTTTGGAACCCTCTTCCAGAAAAGCTCAGGTGGGGCTGCCACTTTCGTCCATAAATTCCTTCGTCAAAACCCACTTTTCCCATGAAGCTAACCCAAAACACGTTGCTGCCTGAGGTGAAAGAGAAGATGGCGCCTCCCCACTTCTAACTACAAAAGCCAACCAGACTGGTAGTTGAAATTTGTTTCAAACAAAGGTGATGGGACAGGGTTGAAACAAAGTATAATAATGTATGTTTAAAGAAGTTTTAAATGTTTAAAGTTTTCTTCTGTTTTTAATGTTCTGTTGAAAGCCGCCCAGAGTGGCTGGGGGAAACCCGGCCAGATGGGCGGGGTAGAAATAATAAATTATGATGGTGATGATGGTGATGTCTGCATTCATTAATATACATACCCAATTAGAATAAATGGGTGTGTTTCATATTTTTGTTTTTTTTAAATACCTGGAATAGTTTTTAAATGTTTTATATACGAAATTGCTTTTAATTGCTTTTACATTTTGCTTTATGGGTGTAGCTGTGTCATTCGTTTTATAATTGCGTGTTTTATTGTTATAACCTTATGGTAGCTGCCTCATTGTAAAGGGCAAATAATATTTGATTATGACAGATAGAACAAATGATGTTTATTTATTCAAGCAGAATAAGCATCCCACCATAACATGAAGGATAATGTGAAATTAGCATATGATTCCAGAGGTCTGTTATACCTCTTAGACTCTTTGAACGGGAAGTTAATTTCAGGGGGGGGGGGAACATGGCTGCTCTTTGTCACCTGTTTGTTTTTAAAACACTTAATGTCGGTGTGAAAAAACCTGGATTTGCAACCTTAGAAAACCAAATAGCTTTCAATTTAACAGTTAACGTGAACTTCTAAAAACTCAGGTCTTTTAACTGTGTGTAAGTTTTCCACCCACAGGTATACCAAAGGCCAAAATATTCTTGCACGGTGTCGAATGTCAGAGAAACCCAACAACTCTGGCGGCACAACGAGAAGCCGTAGCTCAGTATGCCAAAGCCAGCACAAGAGAGACCACCAGTTCTGACAATCCGTCATTCACGTTTCCCACTGTTTGGCTCTATTGAGGCAAAATGTGAGAAGCTGCTCCCAAGTCCTCCCCACACAAAGCTCTTTATGAGTCTTTACTGAGGCGTGATCCAGGCAGCTACGCTGAAGTTGCCAGCCTGAAAGCAGCCCCTCCTCATGGCATTTGGCAGACTGGCTTTGGGAGGAGGAGGATAGATTTATGAGTTGTGAAAGATGGGCAAATTAAAGTCCTGGGCATTCTTGAAGGGATTAGACTTTCTAGGGCACAGGCATATATTTGCATATGGCTCTGACTTAGCACATTAGCATTGTCTTCCTGGCTCATTTTAATACGCTTCCCAGCCTCTCTTCCCTGCCTCTTCACCCATTCGCCCACTCCCCCTCACAGCAACTCCTCTCACATCCTTTTGTTGCCTACCAAGATAGTAAATAACGGAGAGGCCACCTTCGAGTTCCAGTCAGAAGTGTGTTTTTTTTTTTAGCCTGCCAATCTTCGCTTGACTGCTGAAATAAAATGAAGACGCCCTGCATTTTCACAGAAGTATTCCAGTTTCAAAGCCCCATTTCATGTTACCACATGCCTTACAACTCTGTTAACAGAGGGTCCATAATGCTGTCCCTACATACATGATTGTCATTGCTGTTGCAAGGGCCTGAGAGACTAGTCAGTGCTATGAAGTGAGCCGCTCTGAACACCTAGGGAAGGTGCTGTACAAATGGTAATATTATAAACACTTGCTTTAAAAAATAAATAAATTCCCAGGCCCATTTCTAATCAAAAACACTATGTTTTCTTCTGGGTCATACCAATTTTGAGTCTCTTTCAATTTCCCCTCTGGTATAATTAATTTGAACCGCCGCCCAGCCCCCCAGACCCCCAATAACTCTTTCGTTGATGGAGCCAAATACTGGAATGTATCAACCAGGAGATGAAGAACCTGTGTGTCTTATGTTGTTGGACTGCAACTCCCATAATCCTTGACCATTGGTCAGCATGCTGGCTGGGGCTCATGGGAACTGGAGTCCAACAAGATCGGGGCGAGGGGGGCACAGCTGTTCCAATCTCTGATTTAAGCAAACATGTTTTCTAAGCACGTGGAGAAACGTTTAATCCAACCCATAGGCAGCTAGGGGGGTTAACATAAAAAAACCCACCTTCCAGGTCAAAGATAAATTGGTCTGTTTTGGGAAGTCTGAACTTTCGCAGTGCTTCACTTCTTATAGTGTAACTGCAGGCAGGGTCCTATGTGTTGTTGTTGTTGTTGTTGTTGTTATATTTATTTATTATGTCTATATCCCACCTTTTTTCTCCAATGAGCTCAAGGTAACATACATGGTTCTTTCCACTCCTCATTTAATTGCCCCAACAATCCTATGAGGTAGGTTAGACTGAGAGGTAGCGACTGCCTCATGGTCACCCAGTGAGTTTCATGGTTGAGAGGGAATTTGAATCTAATCTCCCAAGTCCTAGTCTGGCACTCTAACCACTATACACCACTGTTTGGGCCTCTAGCTATAGTGTAGAGTATATAGGCTGTTATACTTGGATTAGAAAAACTTGAGTCTGAATCCCTGCTGAAACATTAAGTTCACCAGCTCAGAATTTGTGGGCAAGTCACATACTAGGAACGGGGCGGCTGTTGTGAGGATAAAATGAGATAATGCCGCACCCCACACTGCACTGAACAGCTTGGGGGGAAGGATGGGATAATGAATTAACAGCTAGGAACTTTGATGTCTCACTTTTCCTGCTTTTGGTCCTAATTTTGCATTGGTTCTACTGTGCAATGCCTTCCCTGCCCTCCTACATGTGACCTTGGCTTTAGCAGACATTTTCACCATCACTCTCTGTCTGTACTTTGGCTTCATTAAGGAGCAGTGTGCAGCTGAATCATGTCCTTCTTTAACCACAACAACCATGCCTGGTAGCACATAGGAACCTACCTTTCACAGAGTCAGATTACCAGTCCATCTAGCTCAGTATTGTCTACACTAACTGGTAGCCACTCTCCAGGGTTTCAGTCTGGAGTTGGTTACATCTGGAGTTGGACTGAACGTGTGTCATGTGCTCTACTGAGCTACAGCCCTTCCTTGCACAGATCCTAACATATAGGGTTTATGTGAAATATTTTATTTCTGTCCTTCGTTCTTTTTGAGATAGATTAGATAGATAGATAGATAGATAGATAGATAGATAGATAGATAGATAGATAGATATTAATTTCACCAATGGAAATTATTCAGATAGTGTTTTGGATAGTGTTATTTGGATAGTGATTTGTCAGCAAAGGGGTTTTCATTTAGCAAATGAATTTCCTGAATTTCCTTTGGGAGTTGCTGATTTAAACACTAGAGCCTGCAGAATTGCTGTCAATATGCACAGCAGTCTTTGTTATGGTCGAAAGCAGGGTCCTTATTGGTCCCTCTCCGGGTGGCATGACATCATGCCTTATCTTCAATAGGTCCTTCGGATTGCCTAAATATCAGTGGATAGCTGCTAAAGAATAGGAGAACCACAGGGGGGGGGGATATGCTCCCCCTGTGTGGTCTCGGATCCAATGAAAACACAACTTGCCTTGGGATAAAGGAAACCCTCCCTCTGCCCCACCTGCCCTCTCCTCAAAGTTGCTTGTGGTCTTGCTTTTCCTATTAAAAGGGCGATGAATTGCAAGCTACGATTTCATGCCAAGATACATTAGACAGCAAAATCTCTAGGAGCTGTTAACCCTCAGCCTGAGGTGTCGGGAGGCCTTTGCTCTCTGGGTAGAGGCAGGCAGATAATTTTTACACCATTTGTCCTTGGACAGAGGCAGTGGCTCACTTCTAAATCTCTGACATCTTTGTGCCTATCAGCATGAAGCAATATTCCTCTGTGACCTTCTTGCTTATTCTTGTTAATTCTCTCCTACCAGTAGAATCTGAGCAGCAATTTTATTCATTATTATGAAAGGGCTTTTATTTGCTATTACATAATCAATAATAATAATAGTTGTTGTTTTTAAAAACAGCTCCGTCCAGTGGTGCTGTTCTGCTCAAGCAACAGGTTCCCACTACCATAGTGAAACTTCCCCTTTATCTCTCCTGCAGCCTCCTCCACACCTTCAAAATATGCCCCACAGAGTAGAGGGACCCCCTTGGAGCAGATTTGGGGAACATGTGGAAAAACTAAGGGAAAGCCCGAATCATAATCATAACCGTAATAACAATGGGCAGGAGTATTCATTTAAGTACTAATGCAATATATAGTGTATCTCTTTGGTGATTGCTATAATAAGCAAGTCTTTTCCTGATTTCTGATTCCATGTATTTCATAGAATCGTAGAGTTGGAAGGGATCCTGAGGCTCATCTAGTCCAACCCCTGCAGTGCAGGCCTAGGCAGCTGTCCAATTCGGGGCTCAAGCCTTCAACCTTGGTGTTCTCAGCACCACGAACTAACCAACTGAGCTATCCAGCTTTTTCATTCAGAAAAGCTTTAAGTTACATGGATGTGCCTGCTTTACAACTCCTGCAAGACATCTATGTATCTTGTACTCATGTCTACATACCCCGGTACAGAACGTACAGTGAGAAATGTTGCTGAATAGAGAGCATTGACATGAATAATGTTCCCTTCTAAGGTACTACGCAGCTATTGTGGTTGACGTGGCATTTGTCCTTTCCCCTCAGAGTTTTTTGCAGCCCTGGGAAATTCTCATGGCCTTTGTCGCATTGAAAACTGTATGTGAGCGAAGTGGAATGTAATGTGCTTGCAACAAGGGCCTTGGTGCATTCCAGGAGGGGAGGGTCTTGTTCTGTGGGAAGGCTGGCTCTTGATGAGTAAAATCACGCCATTGCCATCACGCCACTTCCTCTATTCAGGAAAGTGGGCTGAGTTAAGGGTGGCCCCCTTCTCTCTCCTGCCCCTCTCTCCCTCTTCCCCACAAAGGTACAGGCATAATTAACCTTGTGAACACTTGAGAGCAATAAGAACGAAACATTGGCCCTGAACTGAGGGTAGCTTGGGATGTACAGTGCTGTGTTTTCACCAAGTAAGGCACGTAGAGCGGGGTGGGTGGGTGGGGAATGGCTAAGCTCTAAGACACCAAATTATTTCCAAAGCTGTTTAATATTTTATACAGGATCTTGCTTTGAAGATTCTTTTCAATAATGAAACGTTTGTAGGGGGCAAGAGAATTAGTTCCAGCCTCTAGCATTTCCAGCTGAAAAGCCTTGGTGGTGTTTAACATACCCGGTAAAATCCTTAGAAATCCAAAGTGAATGAAGTAACTTGTTTCAGTAAGGAAAGCCTGCCATGGAAATGCCTATTGTTTTATACTCCCCCCCCCAACCTCACCCACTGTTCTGTGTTTCAGAAAAGCAGCCGCAGAGCAATAGAGAGCAAAGTTAAATGAGAAGGCAATCTCTTGTAGCATTTAAAAATTCAGCTTTCTGGTCTGCTTTTGTATTAGGGCTTGGGTTTCTTTTGGTTTATATATATATATATACACACAGACACACACATATAATTTAGTTTTCTTTGTACAGTAATATCTCTATGCAAATGATTATTTAAATAAATTATATGCATGAACATTATAGTTAAAGTTTAATTTTCAAATATGAAATGAACTAGTTCCACTTTTCTACAATTTTGTCCAGGCAGTACCATCTGTGTCAGACTGGTATAAATGAATTTGGACTATTGCACTTCAGACCAAATTTATTTACTACAAGAGGCGAGAAAGAAAATATATCAATGATCAAATGTCAAGGTCTTTTTCTTTTTAAGGGTTGGTTGGATTTTTTTCCCGCATCTTTCTCCAAAACCACAGGTCATTTAACATGCTTGTAAAAAAAGAAAGAAAGAAAAGAAAAACTTTTCAAACCAGGTCAATTAACTCTGGTAATCAAGGCATACTTAAGCTATCATTTTAACTAATGTTCTTCTCTACATAACTAAAGGCAAGTTTTCAAATTGTTTCTTTCATCTAAAGGGCTTCCATAGTGAGCCTGAGTAATATCTTTGGTCCAAACATGTTATATTTGGTTACGCGACTCCTGCAAAAAACCACAGCCCCATGTCTCATCCTCCTCCTCTTTTGTGCATGAGCTTTTAGTAAGGGAAAACCATGTAAGTAAGAATATCCACATTGCAGGGGAAACAATGGCACTTAATTTCATGTAACTCATTTCATTGTCAGAGCTCCCGAAACAGTAATTACTAAAGGCAGCCTTTTGAGGTGGAGAAGATGAAAAATGTTGAGGTGTTTAAAAGCCTGAAGAGAACTTAAATGAGAGCTATAAATTCCCTTAGGTGAAAAAAGCTTCTTCTTCCATGAGCATCTCTCTCTCTCTCTCTCTCTTCTCTCCTCTCCTCCCCTCTCCTCTCTCCTCGCTCTCTCTCTCTCTCGCTCTCTCTCTCTCTCTCTCTCATCGTCTCTCTCTCTCTCTCTCTCTCTCTCTCTCTCTCTCTTTCACTGCTGCTCCAGCAACTTCTTCACCATCCTCTTTTCTGATTCAAACATTTTGGTGCCTCAGCACCCAGTGTGGGGCCTTGGGCCCAATCATTCCCATTGTGCTTCTTGCTCCCAAGAACAAAAGAACAAATAGATCAAAGATTTGGGGAGGGGGGGTGCTGCCTAAACAGTGTCATGTGACCAGCTATCTCTGGGGTTTGCAACCGTCAAACTGCAAACTGGCCCCAGTTATCCTTCACTATTCATGTGGAGGCCCAGGTTACCTAGCAACAGCTTCCTGCAGTCATTTGCATAAGTTTATACATGCCTGCGGCTGGTTCCTTGTGAAAGTTTCTAAAGTTTTAGCTATTTTGAGCTTTTCTCTGGGTGCCCACATGGGTACAGCCTGTGGTGGTAGTACTGTGAAGCTGGAATAGTTTCTGTTCCACAGAAGCCCCCAAGCGTCTTCATTCTTCAGCATTTAAGATTATGTACAGGCACAAGTATTTCCGCAGTACTGGAATGTGTTACTTTCCATGAAATACAATGTGCTAGGTGAAATGCTTAGGGCAGTGGTTTTCAACCAGTGTGCCATGGCACCCTGGGGTGCCTTGAACAATAGTCAGGGGTGCTGCGGGCAACACTCGCCTCTATTCCTCTCTTTCCTTCCCTCCCTCCCTCCCTCCTCTGATGCCCTCTCGTATCTCTATCTCTGCCTCCCAAAGGCTTGCACAGCTGTTTGTTGCAGCATTCCTGCCTACAAGCTCCCCAGGCAAATGGTGCCTCTGGGGCTGGCCAGGGGGTGCTTCCCAGGGCCCTGTGGCGCAATGTGAGGAGGCACCTCTCTTTGGGGCGGGGGAGCAGCTTAGAGACCAGAGGCGGCAGCTGTGGCTGCCCAGTGGACTCTCAAGAGGGGAGAAGAGAGGTTGAGGGGATCCTCCACAAGGGTGGGGTGAGAGGCTGCCAGCACTGCAGGGAAGGGGTGACATAACTGGACTTCTGATCCGCACAGGGGTGCCGCAGAAAGGATGTAGTTGGTCAAGGACTCAAAAAGGTTGAAAATCTCTGGCGTAGCACATATTATTCAAGCTTGGATGCTATCCACTTCTGTATCACTTCTGAAAAATCAAAACTGATCACCTGATTGTGAAGTTGGACCCTTCTTGTCTCAAGGGCCCGCTACTTTTATATGTTGTGGAAACTGCCAAGATAAAAAGTCCTATTTGTTATGTCAAGCTCATTAAAAAAACAAACACCTCTCTGATTACCTTATTTTTTCATTATTGCTATTTTTTCTTAATTTTATGTATTTGTCTCTCATTGGAACATAAGCTCCTTAGATTTTTTTTCCTTAAAATTCCTCAGGTAGAAGAAGGCAAATATAAGTCTCCTTTCAAGGCTTTTAGAACAAAGATCAACATTCTTACCCTCCAAGATTTTCCCAATTGTTCTTTTATTATAGAAAGCAATACATCTTCCCGTTTATCATCCTCATATTTGTTCTTCAGCATCTGCTTAGGTGAAAAGGAAAAATTGGCACATATGTGTAAATGCAAGCACCATTCTCCCAATCAAAACAGGGGGAGTTTTTAGGTAGCTCCCGGCTTGCAATGTTCAGTGCTGTAGTCTCAGGGAAAGTTGACCATGTGCTGGAGCTGCACGTACAGAACAGTCCCAAACCTTAATATTGAAAGCAAATTCTGCAAGCTTGATCTCTCTTGGAATTTGCCACTGGATAGAAGCTTTTTAAAGGCAAGGTTTAAAATGTTATTGCAAGGCTTCCCTTGAGAGAAACTGACATTCTTTGGATAGACTGTGGGAAATATGTCCTATATTATATATTGAATGATAAGCAAAACTATTGTGCTGTATGTAACCAGTGTGAAATGGGCTATTGTGAAGTAGGCAAGAGCTCTGATAAAAGTTAGAACAGTCTGTTGATAAAATTGCTGCCATGGCTCTAAGCATAAGTCCCAGCAACTGTGATACAAACTATGTGCGTCAAGAACATTTTGACCGATTATGTTTGTTGGAAGAAGAAGAATCTGACTGAGAGTGGGAGAAAAAAACATACCCTACCTAACAGAACGAAGGTCTCCTTCAGTACTTCTCAGAGGCTCCACAGTGCGAGTGAGGTGGAATGCAGAAAGCAATAGCTTATGACGGTGACACTTCTATTGGCTCATAAATACTGACTCTTAGCTATTTCAAGCATTTGACAATAGGGTGGTACATAAATTCAACCAAGTCACTCTGCATCAATGGCTAGATTCATTAAGATGGAAGGCAAGAACAGTGGGTTTTAAACTGGGGGGTGCAATACAGTTTGCCCAGGACTGAGGAAAGTCCTGTGAAGATGTAGGGAGCTAATAACTTGACTGCTCAGCAAACCTCCCTTATATGCTAATGCTTCCTAGGGCATGAGGGCAAATCATGCACCCACTTTACTGAAGCTAAGCTGTTTTGGTCTGGTTAGTGGCTGGATGAAAGGCTGCCTCGAACCTTCATGTATGCTATGCTGCCTTGCATTTCATCTTGGTTGGATGGTACAAACACACTAAAAATATATATAAAATAAAAGTTTGTAAAATGTGATAGCATAGATATTGATAGCAGAGATTTTTTTACACTGTGTAATGAAACACAAGTACAGGTTGCTGTAAAATAATTTCATTTATTATTATCATTAACATAATAATTACGCCCAATAGCATCTATTCTTGCGATTATTTTTAGACATGGCAAACTGAGAATTAGCTACTTGATTGTGGGTAGGGAAGAAACTGCCTGGAGCAACAGGACAGTTTACTTAACAGCTGGAGCACATCTAGCATGGAAGGAACAATATGTCTTTCAACTTAACCTACCTTTTTCTAGTGCACACCCTCGCCTCTTGGTTAGCAGCTGCTGCAGGATTAGTAGGAATGAGTAAGTTATACATCCCATAAAAGCACAACCGCCGCATCCTGCCTCCCCTTCCTCACAGCCCCAAATCTTCACCCACGCTCTGTTGGCGCTCAAAAACATCCCATCCCACTTGACCCTATTCACCCCTGCCTCCATTTTGCCCTCGTCCCAAAACACCACATTTGCCTTCATTCCTTCCAACACTATCTCTACCTAGGCTGTCTGCTGTACACTCTGCCTTTATCCCCCCTTGCCTTTAACCCTCCCCCCACCCTGTGCCCCACCCTTCTCCCAATTCTCAAGGTTCAGCCGTTCCAGAAATTCACAAAGAAGTTACATAGCGAATGCCACTTCTCTTCGCAGTAGGCCTCGACCACGCCTGCATTGAGCTCTGTGGGCTGCTCAGTGCCTCCTGTGACCGATGTAGGTTGCCTGCTGGGGGGCTGGGTTGGGGCCGCTGAGGAGCCAAGGCTTCCTTTCCTCTTCCCCTCTTTGTTTCGCTTGACTGGGGCCTCCGCCTTGGCTGGGCTGCTGATCGCCCTGTTCCTGGGCACCTGAGGTGGCTTCTTGCGAGGCTGGCGCATCCTTGGCACGGCCTTTCCCCTGGATCTACCTTTAGCAGTCCCCTCAGAGGCCCCCGGGGCGTCAGTGCCGGGAGCGGTGGGCACCAGGTGTAGCTGCGCTTCAGAAGTCCCCTTCTTGCTACTGCAAAGCCGGGATTTGAGCGAGCTGCTGTCCTGGCATGGGTGCTGCTTCTTGCGGAGTTTTGCCCAGGATCTGCTTCCAGAACTGGCGGCCTTTGGAGCTGTAGGCAGCGCATAGCTCTGGCTGGCCCCGGTAGACGCATTGCTGCCTCTTCCCACCATCCTCTCCAGGCTGGTGGCAGCTGAGCAGGAGTTCGGTGGCTTCTTCGCCAGAGATCACCTGCCAACTGCACAGGTGTTTGTCACGGGTGGAGAACTGTCCGGACTGTGCCCATGGGGAGGAAGCAGGCTTCACTTTTTCGCTGCTCTCTTTTGCTCTTCCTGCCGGTAGTGCCTTCCAGGCAGCTCAGGAAGAGAAGGGTGAGCGGAAGGGTTTGGGGGAGCCTCATTTCCTGAAGTCAGGGGAGCTGTTGACATTTATCATGCAAAAGCATCTGTGATAGAATCTTAGGTGAGGGGCCCTCTACATTCCCAAAGTCCTATAGAGGAGAGAGATATAGGTCAGCTGTGGACACACACTGAGCAGATAAATATGGGCAGTGATAGCTAATTGCAAGTGAATTCTCAAACTTTCACTGGCATAAAATTCTTCCTAACTCACTGTGTGACCCTCAGCAGTGGGTAATGCCTCCAGTACATACCCTCTGGACAAAGCAGACACTTGTTATGTTTGTTATGCATGTGTCCCAACCTGGTATTTTGTGTTCCAAACAGCATCCCCTGGGATACCCAATAGCTGTTATGCAGTTATATCAATGGTGCTGGATTTTGGTAGTAAGCAAAACTCCTCTGCATCTTTGGTTTAAGACAGAGAAGGACTAAAAACTTGGAATTCTTAAGAAGAAAAGCCACCCCTGTCTACATTCAACAGAGGAGCTGCATTCATTTCTGTTTGATTCCATGTGGTTAAAGTAAATGTCCTGACATTATGACATTAACAAACAAACAAACACAAATTTGTTTAAGATGCATTCAGAGTAAGCACCGTTGTTCTTAATGGGCTTACATCTGAGTAAACACATATAAGATTGTGCTGTTAGAAATCTATCAGATTTCTTTCTATGATACCAGAAAAAGTGATAGCAAGGTTTCGTTGAAGTGCTCTTTTCCACTGCTGCCTTCCTCTCTTCTCCACGCCCCCATCCTGCTTTTAACAAAGACATTGCAAACTCCCAATTTCTTCCTGCTTTCCAGGTTTTCTTTCATGCATTTCCCAAATGCAAAACCATCTCTCCAATTTGGTGCTGCTCTTAAGACATAATGAATCTGTTGGTTAATTTGGATGTGAGATCACTGGTTGCATGATGCAAAAACAAATATTTTTGCTTATTGCAGCACCAAAGAAGCTGCATGGGAGGATCCCCAAACTTGTCACCAAGCTAAATTAAACAGTTCCAGTACTAATCCCCCCCCACTCCTTCTGGCGGTTATACTTACAGTTCGTTGCAAGAGGCAGAGAGCTCTCCAGGAAAACTGCAAGCCTGCATGTAGCGTAGTCTCTGTTAGAGAACTGTACAGAGCATGCATGTGTTATCAACAGTCCAGTAGGGGCCAGCCACAGCCGATGCCCCTCCCCAGTCTTATGCATGCAAACACACACACACACACACACACACACACACACACACACCCCAAGAGGAGAATCCTGAAAAACAAACCTCTTGACAAAAAGCAATCATGTTCTGTTCTTTATGTATTTATAGACAACGTATTGAATAGCTAAATAAATATGATCCCAATACTCACTGGCAGAATTTGTTACTGCTGATCTCACAGTAGCCCCCAATATCTGCTTTGTTCAAATTAATCACTCTACAGCATTAGCTCTATTGCAAAGTAATTAAAAATTCACGGTACCCATTCAAATAGTTCTTACTATTAAGATTGGCCATGGTAGGTTCTGCTCCTTGTAGGCAAAAGCGTTTCATTTGCTTGGACTACAGCCATTTGTTTTGTAATGTTGCCTAACACCTCAAAAATGAATTCAACTGTCAAGGAGCCAAAGCTACACAACTTTAATGACAACTGTCTCCTGAAAGTTTGGAGCAATGAAATCAACTCTCCCTTTAAGTTTGTACCACTTTTAGAGTGAGACAGTACATAAGACGACGTTTTGCTGGTACATGACTGCAACCAAATTGAATTAAATTGTACAGAACACAGTCACACAAAATTTAAGATCAATCCTTTTCAGTTACTCTTTTATGTTGCAAAGGTAGATTGTTGGAAGCCTACAGAGCTTAAAGCTCAGTGGCTGCTAAAGTATTTTTTAAAATAATCTCTACTGCAGTTGAGATTATTATTATTATTATTATTATTATTATTATTATTATTATTTTACAATGCAACCTCGTAAATAAGCATGCTGAAGTTGCTGGCCAATTAACATTGTGCTAGTCTGCCCGTACATAGCCGCGTGTTGCTCATTTGTAGCATGTCAGTGACCTTGAAAGGGGGAGGGCGGCTTGAGAGAGATGGAGAGTTCTTTAATTTTAAAAGTTTCATACTTGCTAGAAGTGACCAAACTGGCGGTTTACTTATAAGTCAGTCATAATGGAATTTTATGGTGTTTTAGGTTAGTTGTAGATTTTCTTTTGAATGTGTATGGAAAAGAGAGATATACATATTTTAAATAAATATTGCGAAATAATTACATTTTTTGCAACACAGTAGATTTAATACAACGGCTGCACGAGCTATTTTCATAGTCTCATCAGCTATTCCAAAGATCAAATTAGAGACAATACCTGTAATCCATTTTCCAGCATAAAGGAGACACCTAGTGGCCATTTTTTAAAAAAAAGCAGGGATGCCTTCTCTTCTAATACTGTAGTGCAGGGGCTACTGAAAGTGGATCCTGAGAGGTTTCTTACACCTTTTTCTTTGAAGACTCTTATTTATTTTTTAGAACATCTGAAAAGGGCACGAGATGTGAAATACTGAGTATTCTGATTACTTGAAATTAATTGTTGTGAGAAGTTGTTCGCTGCTCTAAGTGTTCAGGCTCTGATCAGCTAAAAATGTAAACCAACATAAATAAATGAGATTAATGTGCAAAGGAAATCTCAGAATTCACTCTTTGTGTAGTACCAGACCACACATAGATTGTGCATACACAGAGCCTTTTCACAAATAGTTTAGACATGTATAAGCTTTATGTTTGGAGGGGAAGAAGAGGTTTTCTGTCATGAACCTGAATCCCTTCCATTTACTGAGTCTATATGGTTGACATATAATGTCTGTGGGGGAAGCTTCAGAATTGCTCACAGGCAGCTTCCCTTTAAGGCAAGGGTCACTCATGCTGCAGTTACAGTGCTGTGGCAGGAAAGATGTGGCTTGCATCTCTAGTGGGTCTGCAACAGACACGAGATTTGGAGCAAGAACTATTCTATTTCAGATCCTTACAATGAAAGCCTAAGGATGTTTACTCAGAAGGACAATGCATTATTCTATGGAGTGTGCATAAGATCGAACCACTTACCTGGGAGGACCAAAGATGAGCTAACCCCTAGTTAATATGATGGGTTGCTGGTATATGGGAACCCCTGTGTGCCCCCAAAATCTGCTCTGAGGACATGTCATTCCCATTGAGGGGCAGAGCAAGGGGGCACGCTCCCAGCTGGAGGAGGCAGGCAGGCAGGGGAGAGGACGGGTGTCTTCCCTGAAGGGTGGGGTGACATCCCCCCCCCCGCAACTCCCAAGCCTACAGTGAGCTGACGGCCAAGGCCAACGGCCAAGCGGCGAAGCCCCACCCCTTCCCTTGGCTCGCTGTAGGCTTGGGAGTCATGGGCGGGGGGGGGGGATTACAGTTCTTCCTGGATGAATGAAAGTGCCATCAACTTTGCTAGCTTTAGATACAACTGCCAGGTATTTCATATGCTCCCTCGGCCTGAAAGCGGAGATGAGTGATTCACCCCAAAGTGAACCTATAATTCTTCCAAATTGGTAGAACTGCAATTTTGAAAGTGAGCTCTACTTTGAGCAGAACTGAACTTACTGTACTATTACTATTACAGAAACAGAACTCTAGGAATAATTATCTAGACCGAGTTTCAATATGGGCCCCTAGGTTATGTAGCAGTATGGCTCATTATACCGTTCCAAAATACCCTCCTCATATTGTTGGCTGCTTTGGGGGGGGGGCAACATATGGCTTTTAAAAACATAAGAAGAGTCCTGCTGGATTAGGCTAAAGTACCATCTCGTTCAGCATCCTGTCATAGGACCCAACCAGGTGTCTTTAGGAAGCTCACAAGACCCGAGTGCAACAGCAACTGTTTGTCTATTGGAAAGTTGGCCATCTGCTTGGTGGCATCTGCAGATCCCCATGCTACGCACAGCACTCTGAAACCCTGTTAATCAGTTGGTCATCAGTGAGGTTTTAAAGCACTGCACAAGGCTGTCTGCAAGCACTGACAATCAGTTGGTGGTTAGGACTTCAAAATGCTGCTCACTGCTTTCTGCAAGATCAGTTGATCATTGTTTCTTGCACAGAATTGTGTGGGGCACATTGAAGCCATGACAACCAGCTGATTGGATTTCAAAGTGCCACACTAGGTTGTGTTTCCATTGGAAAAATCAAGACACTGCGGAGGCTAGTTTCTTTTAAGAAATATGGTTCATTTTATACCTTCAATGGATGGGGTGCAGAACATTATATCCTAAGGGTATCTCTCCTTGCCTGCCAATTCTCCTGCTTCTGCCAACTCCTGGTTGGAGGGGAGGAGGGCAGTTCTTTTCTATTGCCTATGACCCTTAATGGCTAAGTACTTGGTTCCCCATTGTTCCTTAATAGCACTACCATACATTTAGCTAGCCTGGCCAGGCTCATTTGCATAAGCTAATTGTCTGGCACAGTTCTGCAGCTTGTATTTCCCCCTCATATCCCAAATATTATGTAAATATTAGTGTTTATTAATTTCTACTATTCACTATCAGACTCTGGTACTCTATGACAATATCAAACCAGCTCTCAAGCTTCTGCCAACTTCCCTGATGCAGCTTACTGGCAATCGTAATAGCTAGAAGGTAGGCGTGCTCTTGACCTCAATATGCCAGCACTCAATATGCCAGCAAGTTTGGAAAACTCAGCAGTGGCCAGAGGATTGGAGAAGATCAGTCTACATCCCAATCCCAAAGAAGGGCAGTGCCAAAGAATGCTCCAACTACCGCACAATTGCACTCATTTCACACGCTAGCAAGGTTATGCTTAAAATTCTACAAGGCAGGCTTAAGCAGTATGTGGACCGAGAACTCCCAGAAGTGCAAGCTGGATTTCGAAGGGGCAGAGGAACCAGAGACCAAATTGCAAACATGCGCTGGATTATGGAGAAAGCTAGAAAGTTCCAGAAAAACATTTACTTCTGCTTCATTGACTATGCAAAAGCATTTGACTGTGTCGACCACAGCAAACTATGGCAAGTGCTTAAAGAAATGGGAGTGCCTGATCACCTCATCCGTCTGCTGAGAAATCTCTATGTGGGACAAGAAGCTACAGTTAGAACTGGATATGGAATAACTGATTGGTTCAAAATTGGGAAAGGAGTACGACAAGGCTGTATATTGTCTCCCTGCTTATTTAACTTACATGCAGAATTCATCATGCGAAAGGCTGGGCTGGATGAATCCCAAACCGGAATTAAGATTGCCAGAAAAAATATCAACAACCTCAGATACGCTGATGATACAACCTTGATGGCAGAAAGTGAGGAGGAATTAAATAACCTTTTAATGAGGGTGAAAGAGGAGAGTGCAAAATATAGTGACCAAGAACCCACAGTTCCTTAGTGTAAACATAACAAAAATGGGAGGCTAATGAGGTTTTCCAAAGATGAGCTATGACTAACAAACAATTTCATTTTTCACTTCCTGCTAGTATGACTGCTCCAAAATTTTAAAATGAACTAAGAATGTCAGCTGAGAACACTGTCCTTCAAGTCTCACTTCAACCAGAAAAGTCACCAAGGTCACATCCACAGCATACATTTAATGCACATTTAAAGGACATAGCTTCCCTAAGATAATCCTGGGAATTGTAGTTTGTGTGCTTGGAATCTAGTGCTCTCCAGATTTTCTGGATGCGAACTCCCAACATCCCTGACTGTGGCTGATGGGAGTTGGCTCCAACAACAGCTGGCCACAGGTCCTGCATCCCAACACGAGGTGATATCATCATCATCATCTAGACAGCTGAGGCATGTTCTTCCTTCTACCAAAATCGATGCTCAGGACAGCTGCTGGAGCTATGCACAGGTGTCGGAATGCATGGGAACACTGAGTTGGTAGAGAAACTAGGAAGTTATTTGCATGACCAGGATGAACATATGTGGAGGTGAATCAGGAGACAGGAGCAGGGAGAATGACAGGGATGAATGTGGAGGTGGAGGTATATTCACAGCCTGTTCTCTTCTTCCCACAGACCTCGCAAGCTGTGAAGATATTGATCAAATGTAAACATGCTCGCTATGGTGTGGGGATTCATATATGATGACAGCCAAAATTAATGGAGTAAAAATGTTCTAGCAAGAAAGCAAATAGAACCGCCAGCAAACTCTTTCATTGCTTACTACAAAGTCTGCTCTGAAAAAATGTGTGCCTTGCGATGGAAGGCGTGGCAGTTCTACACGGTTGCAGGTGAATCCCACTGAGGGTGTGCAACGTGGCACAGTTGAGAAAATGTGTCAAAATATCCGTTGTACTGTTTGCACATGCTCAGGCCCCAATCAAGGTGATCAGGGAGAAGCTACATGCAACTTCTGTTTTCCTTCAAATTGCCAGCATGGGGGTCTGACCCGATCACGGGTAGGGAACATTTTATTGTTTACTGGACTTTCTTTTTTTTTCTTTTTTGGTAATCACCATCATCATTTTATTTGTATGCCACCTTTCCACAGTTAAAACAATGCTCAAGAGGGCTTACAATAGGAAAAGATTTGCATAATTACAATCATAGCAAAGTAGTCATAAAAATAAATAAAACACATTGAAAACTACGTAACCAAACTGAACAATTTCCACATTAAAAACAACGATACAAAAGTCAATATCAGTTAATATCAGTAACAACAGCAAAATCTCCCAACAAAACTCCCCCTGCCCAATACCCCAGTCCTTGCTGGGCAACAGCCTCAGCAGCAGCACTTATGAGGCCAGTCAGGCCCCACCCTAGGCCAGGTATGGAATGGGACCCTCAGGCTCTCGGTAGGGGAGATGCAAACTGCAAATGTGTGTTCCCCTTAATGTGTGGGTCTCCTCTTCCTCCACAAAGAGAAGCAGGAATGGGACCCTCAGGCTCTCGGTAGGGGAGATGCAAACTGCAAATGTGTGTTCCCCTTAATGTGTGGGTCTCCTCTTCCTCCACAAAGAGAAGCAGGAACGGGACCCTCAGGCTCTCGGTAGGGGAGATGCAAACTGCAAATGTGTGTTCCCCTTAATGTGTGGGTCTCCTCTTCCTCCACAAAGAGAAGCAGGAACGGGACCCTCAGGCTCTCGGTAGGGGAGATGCAAACTGCAAATGTTTGTTCCCCTTAATGTGTGGGTCTCCCCTTCCTCCACAAAAATATCTAGACTATTATCCTATTCTCCCCGCTCCCAAAAAGAGGTTGGGGTAGTGTTCTCACCCGTTATCTTCACAACAACCCTGTGGGCACTGGTGGAGGAAGGGGGTGAGGTGGGTGCGGTCCACCCCGGGTGTCATCCCTGAGGGGGTGTGATATCGCCACACCGCCCCGGGGATGCTCATCACTCACCATGGGTGGCTAGCCCCGCCTCCACAGGCAGCTAGCCCTGCCCCCGGGTGCACAGCATGTGCGCCGCTCCAGGTGCCGGAGCGGCTAGCTCCACCTCTGCCTGTGGGGTAAAATGGACTAAGAGATAATGACTGACCTAAAGTTACCCAACAGATTTGCTAGCTGTGAGGATGTGTTGTCACATAATCCAGCCAATGAGTTCATTTCACTAAAACTCAGATAAGGGAACCGTTTAATACTTTTGTTTTTACTCCCAGTTGTTGTCGTCTTTTTGCCTGGTTTAGTAATTAATATCACATATCTGCTCTATGTTCAGAGGCACTTTGGGACCGAGAGAGGGAATACTGGGATATGATGGCATAACTGTTGATAGGTTTTGTGACAAGAGGTTCATTTTTGGAGCTCAAGTGAAACAGATGGATGCATCACAGTTTCTTCTTAAGGATCACTGCTATTTTGGAACAGTATAATGAGCCATACTGCTACATAACCTAGGGGCCCATATTGAAACTCTGTCTAGATAATTATTCCTACAGTTCTGTTTCTGTAATAGTAATAGTACAGTAAGTTCAGTTCTGCTCAAAGTAGAGCTCACTTTCAAAATTGCAGTTCTACCAATTTGGAAGAATTATAGGTAAAGGGTAAAGGTAAAGGACCCCTGGACGGTTAAGTCCAGTCAAATTTGACTATGGGGTGAATCACTCATCTCCGCTTTCAGGCTGAGGGAGCATATGAAATACCTGGCAGTTGTATCTAAAGCTAACAAAGTTCATGGCACTTTCATTCATCCAGGAAGAACTGTAATTCCCCCCCCCCAGCTCCGTAGTGATTAATATTCTGTATTCCCATGCTACCTTTCACCTTGTTATATTTCAGCCATTTTGTATCAAACCAATGTATACCTATCAAATTCTGCTTTAATTGTAATGGCTTTTCCCCTAATAGTAATGGGAAATGTAGTGTGTTAGTGTGTGTGTGTGTGTGTGTGTGTGTGACCTCATTGTATTTAAGCTGCTAACGCGTGCAGTGTTTTGCAAGAACATTGTTAAGTGTTTTGCAAGAAAATGGATACTGGTGATCTGAATGTTACTTGCATTTCTGAGAAAACAATCATACATGCAAACTGCAGTCAACTGTATAGAATTATACTCAACAGATATAAAACTTTGTTGCTAAGTCAGCATTCATGACTTTATTTTATAGAAAAGTTGGCAATATGCATAAAGCAATCTCTTCCATTTTTGTAGAGGTAAGCAATAATTTTGCAAAGTTCTTTTAATCCTTTATATAAAACATTTAGTGAAATATATCCAACTGACTACTTACATAATTACTTGATTGGGTTTCATCTGAATACAACCTTCTCAGGAAAAAGTGTTAAGATTTTGCTGGCCTAATATTACATTCTTTGCTGCAAATGTAAATCAAGTCCATTCAACAGACAATGGGTGGCATCCAATGATGTCTGCTCGCTTGTGCAACAGAAATCCATGTGTGCAGGGGACCTCCACCTTGTCTTCTCCCCCATCCAGCCACTTGCATGTCCTAAGAGCAGATTTTGGGGGCACACAGGGGTTCCCATATACCAGCAACCCATCATATTAACTAGGGGTTAGCTCATCTTTGGTCCTCCAGATGTTGTTTGACTCCAACTGCCATCAGACTCAGCCACCAAAGCAAACGGCCAGGGATGAGACTGGGGTAGGCAACCTAAGGCCCAGGGGCCAGATGCGGCCCAATCGCCTTCTGAATCCAGCCCACAGACGGCCCGGGAATCAGTGTGTTTTTACATGAGTAGAATGTGTGCTTTTATTTAAAATGCATCTCTGGGTTATTTGTGGGGCATAGGAATTTGTTCATTCCCCCCCCCAAAAAATAGTCCGGCCACCACATGGTCTGAGGGACGGTGGACTGGCCCACGGCTGAAAAAGGTTACTGACCCCTGGATGAGACAGCCATTGACAACATCTGGAGGGCCAAAGTCTTCCCACCTCTGCTTTAGATGGTCTTGTGCATTACTGACTTACTTCAAAAAGCAGTAGGTTAGTTTAGGTGATCTCCTACTCACTTTCCTGAATGGGACCCTGGACTTCTGCCTCCAAGCCTTGATAGCCACAGTGTCTGAAATCCACCTAGGAAAACTATATACCTGTACATGCATTTTCCAATTCAAAAAATCTATCAGCTCCCTTGCTAGATAGGAGTGTTTAAAAAACAACAACAACTCAGTATACCAGTGTGAGAGCTCAGACCGTGTAGTGAGTCTTGATCTGTTGACCTGGCACAAATGCTACAAAATCTAGAGGTAATACAGATTATGGTTGTTGTTGTAAACATGATTTTTGTCACTGAGACGAAAGGATAGGAAAACAGTACGCCTGCTTGACGTAGCTGTATTATTATGCTGGATTCAAATGAAAGAAGTGTTCATTTTGGCAAAATTGTACCAAGCTTTTAAAGAGCCTTTCTTTAATAGCCAACTTGGATTTTCCCCCTTATGGAAATTCATTTCTGCTAGAAGATTTCATTTTCTAGAGAGCCAAACAGTACCAGGAAAAAAAAGAGAGAAACAAATACTTACATTTCCCATATAATCATATCTTCATTAGAACTTGTGCAACCCCACTGGCTTCACATTTATTTTGAACAGCATAATCCCAATACAGAGCAGCAACCTATATAAGCTTAAATACCAATGTAATAGATGATATTTTAAATCCAGAGCAAGCCCTGTTAAATACAAGCACAGGGGCTAGGTAACTGTGGCCCACATGATGTATTTTACATAACTTGCAGAGTATTGTTTTAATAGTGATCTTGGGGCGCTTTAAACATACATACATACAAGAGGAAGGCAAAAATAAACATCCATTGTTTTATACATTCAGTTACCATCAAAGAAGATTTAACATTACAAATTGTACAGTTCTGTTAAAAGTTGTGGGCAGCACAGTAAGATGTGAAATAATTACTGCACTGCGCCTGGGCATAATTTACACAGCTCATTACCATAATGTCAAAGCACATATTTATATATGTACAGAAACATGCAATTACCCATCTGTCTTCACATCCCTGGTAATGAAGCAGATGATAATACTTTTCTCAGTCCATTCCACCCTTCTACAGCTGCTCTGCGACAACAGGAACTTACAGTGCCACCAAAGCCTTAGGCTCTTCTACACATTTACAGTAGCTCCAGCACACTCCCACTGCTGGTGCTTGAAGCCATGTACACATGGCATTTGGCAAAATCCATACCTATCTTGCTCCCATCCCATTTGCAAATGTGAGCCACATTCACCGTGCAGTGAAACTGAGGTGTGTACACTTGAGACAGCTGTTGCACATGCACAGATGATGGTTGGTTGCTTTTGGGTGGAAACTGCAGTCCAACAATATCTAAAGCAACATCTGTAGAGCCACACATTCCCCAACCCATGCTTAGGGCAATCAGGATAATGTCAGCACCAATATCTTGGCAGAGTGAAAGGGAGGGGGGCAGATAAGTGTTGCACATGGGGGCTTCCTGTTCCAAAGACTGGTGAATGCATTAAGATACTTCAATTTTTTAAATATCTGTTTCAGCTCCTCTCACATCACAGAGTTGGGAATCATGGCTCTTGTGTTAGCCAATCAACCTTCAGTCTTACCAATGTCTCTAGATACACCCTAAGAGAAAGACTAGTTACTAGTCTATCGCTACTCAGTTATACAGGAAAGAACTTTTGTGCATATCGTTGCAGACTCAGGAGTAATGTTTAAGGTTCCAAACCAATGCACATTTACCTAGGCGTAAGACCCAGTACACATGCTAGGACTTCTGTTCTGAGTAAACATGCAAAACTGCATTGGACCCAACCATATGGGCTGGGTGCCAATGGGTGGATCCCAAGTGATTGGGCCCTGCCGTTTTAGTTAGGTCATTATCCCAACTGTGAGGAAGCTGCACATGGCAGATAGAGCTATCAGTGACTATTAAACATGTAATAGTGAACCCCTGGAGACAGACAGACAGGTCGTGTATCCATAGCTGGGTGGAGCACAGAGAGAAGCACCAAGGTGCACTTGTAGAAGGAAAACTGGACACCTTCATGTGTCCCAGCTGCAATCAAACATGTCTCTCCTATATCAATGTCTACAGCCATAGCAGGCACTGTAACTCTGTTTGACTAAAGCTGTTTGACTTTACCCTGAAGGCACACTCTTACTGTACATTGTCTCCTAAGACAGATGGATGCCAACAACAAGTGAGCCATCCTCACAGTTGATTGGACAGCATAGATATCCCTAAATAAATAAGTAGTTCTGACAGCTATATGCTACCTCCAGAATCAGAGCCAGTGCACCTCTGAATACCAGTCACTTGTGAACAACAGTAGGAGACAGCGAAAGCCCTCGTGTCTTGTTTGTGGGCTTCCTATTCACATCTAGTCAGCCATTGTGGGGAAAGAGAATGCTGGACTAGATGCGCCTTCAGTCTGAACCAGCAGGACTCCTATTATGTGATTGTGTTCCTATGTGGCTACTACATGGTCCCATCCACATAGGCACCTGCCATGCCTCTGGGATGTGGCAGTAAAGATCCTAGTGCCCGGTAATCTCTGCAAAGGGATCAAGAGTCTCCAAAGATACCTCAGCCTCACATTCAGAGGGGAGCAAAGCTGGCAGGTGAAGGTTTTTGCTGTTGCTCCTCTGAGCGGCTTGATGTGAGGACAGTGTCTCTTTCTCTGGCAGGGTTCCTCCATTGCTCTCTCCCTCTCCTTGGGAGCTCACTGTGTGGGGCAGGGATTGATGCCAGGCAGCAATGGTAGGGAGAGGCGATGGAACTAGCTCTCCTCCGCTCTTGTGGGAGGAGTCGTCGTGGTGATAGGAGACCAGCTCATGGCTCAGGTTGACTCTCTCCACGGCGGACCTGCCTGGAGCCCAACAAGGGCGGCGGGGGCAGCCCAACAGGCTGCTGAAAGCCTTCCGAAAGTCCGCATTGAAAGCGTAGATCACTGGGTTGACTGAGGAATTGGCCCAGCCAAGCCACATGAAAACGCGGAAAGTTGTCTGGCTGACGCAGAGAGCTTGCCCATAAACCCTGCTGCCTGGTCTTGGTTTGCAAAAGGGCAGCAGGCAGTTAAGGACAAAGAAGGGCAGCCAGCAGCAAACAAAGACCCCCACGATGATGGACAACGTCTGGAGGACCTTGGTTTCCTTGCAGAGCGAGGTGCGCAGCGAAGAGGCAGGCTCTTTCCCCTGAGCAAAGCCCAGCCCTCCGGCCTTTTCCAGGGATGAGATGCGGCGGATCTGAGCCTGGGCGATGCGGTAGATCCTTGCGTAAGTGCCAATCATGATGGACACGGGGATGTAGAAGCTGACCAGGGAGGAGGCGATGGCGTACGTGGGGTTGAGCCGGGCGTCGCAGTGTGGCAGCTGTGGACCGGGCACCCCCTGCTCCTCGGCTCTGTGCCAGTGGAGCTGGACAGGGATGAAGGAGATGAGGATGGAGAGGGTCCAGGCCAGGGCGATCATGGCGGAGGCCAGGCCCCGGGTCATCCGCCGCTCGTAGCGGAAGGGGCTGGCAATGGCCCAGTAGCGGTCGAGGCTTATGATGCAGAGATGGAGGATGGAGGCCGAGGAGCACATGATGTCGGCGGCCACCCACGTGTCGCAGAAATGGGTGCCAAAGAGCCACACCCCGCCCACCGCCTCGGTGACCGCCTGCCAGGGCATGACCAGCAGCGCCACACACAGGTCAGACAAGGCCAGCGACAGCACGAACCAGTTGGTGACTTTAGCACGCAGGTGGCGGAACCGGATGATGGCCAGGCAGACCAGGGTGTTGCCCAGCAAGGTGCTCAAAACCAGCAGCCAGAGCAAGCAGATGCCTAGCACCACCCCATTCCCGCCAGGGACCCGGGGTTCCAAGGGCCCCTGGCTGCCGTTGGAGGCGTTCTCCATCAGAGGGCGCCCAAGGGCTCCCGGCGCCTACCGTCGTCGAGGAGGGTCTCCTATGGCCGCCCCCCGCGCGCCACAGCGAACTGGGTCCCCGCGGCCCCTTCGCCTGCATCAAAGACGTGGCTGCGATTCCCGCAGGCATCGTGGGGAAGCGCTCGATCCTGAGCCTGGACGGGGCGCATCAAGAGCTTAGCGCAGCGGCGCCGGCGTCGGCGCCGGGGCAGAGAGTTCTTGGTTAGCGGCAGGCTGGCTGGCTGGAATGAACGCGGATCCGAGGGCAAAAGTTCCCCGACGCCGCTCGCTACCTTCCTCTCGCGGCCAGATCAAAGCGTCGTCTGTGCTTCCAGGGCTTCTGGGCTTCCTCGGTGCTGGAGGAGAAGGTGGGGCAGAGAAAGCCGCGACGGTTTCCGCACTATCTGTCCGTTTGGGTTTGGCAGTCTGGGCGGCACTGGGACGCCTGTTCCCTACGTCTCGTGCGCGGTGGTGGCAGGAGGCGAGAGGGAAGCACGTGGGGACGGAGCTAATCCCGTGCGCGCGATCCTGTAAATTGATCAGCGGTCGCATTGCGGGGACCCCTTGCGCTGCTGGCTCGGGATTACTTCACTCAGCCAAGGCTTACTAATGAATAAAATGTCAGAGATGCTAGGGCTCAGCTGTGCCTGCTCAGCAGAACTGACCCCACCCCATGCCCCATAGCTTCTTCTCTTGCCCTGCCAGTCGTGCCCCTTCTGATCTGCTTCCATTCCTGCCTCCCCGCGCCCCCCCCCACTGCGCCCTGCTGAGCTTCTAACAGGCACAAATTCTGTAGGTGCAGTTTTCACTGAGACGAAAAAATTGCGAGCAAGGAAGCTTTACCTGTTGAAATTTTGCCTGCTATACACTATACAGAATACCGTAGTTAAAATCACAGGTGTGGTCAAAGCACATAGAAATAAAATATGTATCATTATTTTTTAAACACCAGTGGCAATTGTGGCCACATTTGAGGAAACTTAAGAGGGTAATTATCAGATTTATTTTCTAAATAAGAGAATGCTGCTTCATAGATGGTGGTCCTATGCATAATTGATTATGTAGCTTAAGGATGCAAAAATAGAGGAAAGTGGAGATAGGTAAAGACAAGTACAAAAAGCCATCCGGGGTCCTTTACCTTTTTACCTTTTATAAGAAATACTGCATGACACACTGTCTGAGTTATCACCTCCCAGCACACCCCTTTTGGTGATTAAAGCAGACACAGCCACAACTTTTAAAAAATGTTAGAGCTGTGAAACTGATATGACATCTTGTGAAAAACTCTTGGCTTTAAAATAAGAAGCCAGCTGGATTTAATTTGAGTGTGGGAACTGCTAACAACACGATTAAAAAACAACTTTTTGTGCTGCAATGGTTGCAAATTTTGGAGGGCAATCCTGACCCCTGGAGGGAGTTAGGAGGAGGCAGAGAGGTGCCATGGCTTCATGGCTACAGAATTCCCCCCCTCCCCGAAAGTCTTCTGAATGCCACTGCCAGCCAAAATGTGGTGACCCCCAAAGGGGGCATTACAGGGTGGGGGTGGGGGTGGGGGTGGAGACTAGGAGATAGATGGATGGCCTAGGAGATGGAGAGGCCATTTTCTGGAGAGGGGACTGATCCCAGAACCTCTGCTGCAGCAGCCTAGGGCTGGCACAGCAAAGGGAAGTAGGAAATAATTGCTCCGCTCTTTTATCCTGGCTGGTAGTGAGTGGCAGGTCTTCAGATGTGGCAGTAGACCCATTTTGCTCCATTCTGCCGCACTACTCCTGGCCTGTGCTTTGGTTTTCAGTGGCTCTAAAATGCAAGGGGGACGTGGGTGGCACTGTGGTCCAAAACCACAGAGCCTAGGGCTTGCCGATCAGAAGGTCGGGGGTTCTGGTTTGCTAGAAGCGGCTTAGTCATGCTGGCCACATGACCCGGAAGCTGTACGCTGGCTCCCTCGGCCAATAAAGCAAGATGAGGGCCGCAACCCCAGAGTCATCCGCGACTGGACCTAATGGTCAGGGGTCCCTTTACCTTTACCTTTAAAATGCAAAAGAAACCTCTGATATCAGGAAGTCTTGTTTGAGCTTTAGTGTTCCAAAATGGTCTCCATTTGTGTGTTGTCTTTGCCATGTTAACAGATGCTGGTAAAATGCTATGAAAATTATTATTCTCTCCCCTCCCCCTCCTAGATTTCTGCTCATCAGAATAGTGGATACCTTTCAAGCATTGCTGGATGAATTAAAATGTTTTGTATGTGACTTGTAGAAAACTTGCCATTTTCCCCAAACAAGCTTGGAAAAAAATAGGTTTTCACACAAGAGGGCGACCATTCACTGGAAGCAGTAAATGCAAGAAAGAACTGGTGGTTTGTGTTCATAGTGCCTGGTCCCAGTCAAACCTCATGCTGCCATTTTTTAACCTAGCTAAGCTTTCCAGACAATCTGCAAAGACAGCCCCAAGTGCAATGCATTGCAGTCATGTAATCAGGAGGTTTATATAATTTAATGTGCATTCCAAATCTAAGGCCTAATTTCTTTAAATCTTAAATATGCAATCCTAATTTAAGGTCTATAACTCCTTTACTTTTTATTTCGTAAGAGATATTATTGAAATCTAATCAGAAGCTTTAAAAAATATTTTTATAACATCACAGCAAACAAATTTAGAAGAATAAACTGTTTCTTAAAATAGTGTTTTTTGTTTTCTGTTAGGCTAGATACATTGTGTACTCTCAGAAACACAAATGTAATGTATTAAATATGCAGGAAATGAGGCTTTGCTGATAACACTAATAAGTATTGTAATGCGGACTGTAGCACTGTTCTGGGAAAATTTAATCACGAAGAATTTACTTTGTAAAGCAATGGGTTTGTTATGGCCCAATTAAGCGTTTTTTCTAATTTTAGATTTAAGTGCTGCTGTTTTAGGACTGGGAGATGCAAGGAAAGTGTATTGGGAAAGTTCTGAGCATTGTTTTTCTGTGCAAAAAGGTCATTTCCACAGAGCAAAGTGAGTGCTCGATTATAACTGATCAGAGACCATGTCCAGATGACCTGAGGATATGTTCTGATTTGTTTGCTGGGAGGTTACATGATATTTTGCCAAGCAGTTGCTATCCCACACTTTCCAATGCGTTTTCTCATCACTTTCCTTACTGCAAAGTGACCTGTATTTGGGGAGAGGAGTGGTTTTGTTGTGCAAGAGTGCCAAATCGATTTTTATTGCACAACCTAAACATGCTTGTATGTGATTGAATTCCAGCCAAATATAGTGACAATCTGGAAGTGCTCAGAATCTGCAGATCAGGGTTAGCTCAAACATTCTAGGGCATGATGTTGCCTCTGACCATGCCCTAAGCCCGTGCCTCAGAAACAATTCAGATTAGAGACGACATCTCATTGAATTCAAGCGAAATAGTTCCCTTCAGATAGAAAACTAGCATGTCAAGGAGAGAGCTAGGCCTGAACACTTTCTGTGAGATTTAGAATTCAGTATGCAGGAAACATAATTTGGCAGAAGAGCATTCCATCATAAAAGGCACCATCTGCAGTCCTAGAGAGGACCAGCTCCGGGGTTATGGGGCCCCTTGGTAAAGTGTGGAGGTGCCCACTTAGGTGGACTACCTAGCGCTGAATGTGGGCCCCTGAGAGCTACCATTTTAAATGTCCTACCATGCTCCCTAGTGATGCAATGTTGGGCATCCCAGAGCATTGTGGGAAATTTAAAATGGCCTCCCGACACCTAGTGCCAGGGACCCTAGGTGGCATCAGCTCAGGTAGGTCCTGTCAGGTGCTGGGCCCTGGGGCTATCCAAGGGCGTTCATAGTGAACCTGACCACAGAAACAGGTTTATCACCTCAGCAAGAATTAGGTTACTGTCTCCACCTTTTCTGGTAACTACTTTCACCATTCATCATTACTCATAGGTCTCCTGCAGCAACTGCAGTGCCTTTTCCACTCCCATCCAGAACGTGGGAGGGATAAAACTAAGGGTTGTATCTAAGCTCTACTCCCAGAAGACCCATTTAAATTAATGGGCACAAGCTAGTCTTGACCACCCATTGCAATGGGTCTACTCTGAGTGGATCTCATGGAGGAGTCAACCCACTATTACATGGCTATTGCCTGGGTCAGGAGAAGCCACAGGGGACAGGATTAACCATTTAACGGCCTGATCCTGATCCACAAGCCTTTGCCAACGTGGTCCGTTCCAGATGTTTTTGATGACAATTGGCGCCAGACAGCATGTGCTCACCCCTGCCTCAAAACACAGAACATCTGTAAATGGAGGTATATGCACGCATGCAGATGAACATTTTGTTCAGCCAAACGATGTCAGGGGAAACGGATAAAGCACAAATTCTCGAATTTTGATTTTTTTTTCCTGTTTACTGTTTGATACCTTCTGCACCTTTGACAGCGTTGAAAAGGCGGAAATGCAGACAAAATGAAAAGTGCAAATCTCACAAGCTACCACTAGGTGGTGTGCTCAGCTTTATGCAAAGCTCCCGATTCTGTCTGAACGGTTGTCCCTCGAAAACCACTTCCTCTCTTGTTAAATTAATATTCTAGTCTAAGCAAAAATAATTCTTTTTTTTTTAATGCTCGCTTTCTCTTGGCCTTGTTAGAAGACAAACTGAAGCTGCAAATCATTTTGGACAGATACAAGAGGCAAGGAGAAAATGTGTATCTGGTATGAGTAATCTCTTTTTAAAAAAAGGTTATAAAATTGACATAGACTGTTGCAAAATAGCCTTGCAATTATATATTTCCAGCTTAAGCATGGAGGAATAGTAAATAATAATAGCAGCCTAATGAATAAATATTTTAGATAAATAAATAAATAAATAAATAAATACTTGCTCATATTTAGGAAACATTTAAATTCTTTTCTTTTTTTTTAACAATCCAGGATTTGGCTCACCATTTTCATGAAGTTTCTAAACTGCTTTTTCAAAACGGTTGTCTGAAATATGTTGAAGTGCTGCTTTAAAATGCTCTTACTGATTTTTTTTTTAATTGCTAGTTGCTCTGTGGTCTTGTTAGGGAGGAAGGGCAGATAACAAATGGAAATAATAAGTAAAGACATGTTTATGCAGAAGTGAATGTCTCTGCTGTAGGATTTCACCCTAGAAAATAAAATAAAAAATTATTCTCAAGTAACTAGGTCTCTCCCATACACCCCTCAGTTCCATGATTTAGACCAATGGAATTTTTTTGTTCCATGCATATTTATTGAATTTAAAGTGCATAGTTTTAGCAGACATACATTTACCTATCTGGTATATAGTCCAATGTTTTCGGCATTGGTGGTGGAAGCACATGAGACTGTCATGGGCGTAGCCAGGGTTTATGTTGGGGGACGGGGGGACGGGACAGAACTGCAGTTAATCCAGAATGCGGCAGCTAGACTGGTGACTGGGAGTGACCACATTACACTTGTCCTGAGAGATCTACATTGGCTTCCAGTACGTTTCCCAGTACGTTCAGCCCGGACACTGAGATCCAGCGCCGGGGGCCTTCTGGTGGTTCCCTCACTGCGAGAAGCAAAGCTACAGGGAACCAGGCAGAGGGCTTTCTCGGTAGTGGCGCCCGCCCTGTGGAACGCCCTCCCATCAGAGGTCAAAGAGATAAACAACTACCTGACATTCAGAAAATACCTGAAGGCAGCCCTGTTTAGGGAAGTTTTAATCTGTGATATTTAAATGTATTTTAATATTTGTTGGAAGCTGCCCAGAGTGGCTGGGTAAACCCAGCCAGATAGGCATAGTACAAATAATAAATTATTATTAATAATATCATTATTATTACTGAGTTATTTGTGACACAGTTGGTCAGTTAAGTATTTTTATTCATTTACTTTATTTAGGGGGGCAACTGCCCCTCATGCAATGCCAATGGAGACAGTTAAACCACCTGACAAGTACCGGTACATTATTGAATTTCATATTCAGGGCTAGTATGTTGTTGTTCAGTCGTTCAGTCGTGTCCGACTCTTCGTGACCCCATGGACCAGAGCACGCCAGGCACGCCTATCCTTCACTGCCTCTCGCAGTTTGGCCAAACTCATGTTAGTAGCTTCAAGAACACTGTCCAACCATCTCATCCTCTGTCGTCCCCTTCTCCTTGTGCCCTCCATCTTTCCCAACATCAGGGTCTTTTCCAGGGAGTCTTCTCTTCTCATGAGGTGGCCAAAGTACTGGAGCCTCAACTTCAGGATCTGTCCTTCTAGTGAGCACTCGGAGCTGATTTCTTTGAGAATGGATAGGTTTGATCTTCTTGCAGTCCATGGGACTCTCAAGAGTCTCCTCCAGCACCATAATTCAAAAGCATCAATTCTTCGGCGATCAGCCTTCTTTATGGTCCAGCTCTCACTTCCGTTCATTACTACTGGGAAAACCATAGCTTTAACTATACGGACCTTTGTGGGCAAGGTGATGTCTTTGCTTTTTAAGATGCTGTCTAGGTTTGTCATTGCTTTTCTCCCAAGAAGCAGGCGTCTTCTAATTTCGTGACTGCTGTCACCATCTGCAGTGATCGTGGAACCCAAAAAAGTGAAATCTCTCACTGCTTCCATTTCTTCCCCTTCTATTTGCCAGGAGGTGATGGGACCAGTGGCCATGATCTTAGTTTTTTTGATGTTGAGCTTCAGACCATATTTTGCGCTCTCCTCTTTCACCCTCATTAAAAGGTTCTTTAATTCCTCCTCACTTTCTGCCATCAAGGTAGTGTCATCAGCATATCTGAGGTTGTTGATATTTTTTCCGGCAATCTTAATTCCAGTTTGGGATTCATCCAGTTCAGCCTTTCGCATGATGAATTCTGCATATAAGTTAAATAAGCAGGGAGACAATATACAGCCTTGTCGTACTCCTTTCCCAATTTTGAACCAATCAGTTGTTCCATATCCAGTTCTAACTGTAGCTTCTTGTCCCACATAGAGATTTCTCAGGAGACAAATGAGGTGGTCCGGCACTCCCATTTCTTTAAGAACTTGCCATAGTTTGTTGTGGTCGACACAGTCAAATGCTTTTGCGTAGTCAATGAAGCAGAAGTAGATGTTTTTCTGGAACTCTCTAGCTTTCTCCATAATCCAGCGCATGTTTGCAATTTGGTCTCTGGTTCCTCTGCCCCTTCGAAATCCAGCTTGCACTTCTGGGAGTTCTCGGTCCACATACTGCTTAAGCCTGCCTTGTAGGGCTAGTATATCTGCAGCATATACCTACATATACCGATGTTTTGCTTTTACATTGTTTGTTTTATGTTGCTTTTTCTCTCCCTTTTCACTTAGTTACTGTAAACAGGCTGTTCCTCTGAGGGAGTCACCAAAGAGCTATAGAAGGACAAAAAATATTCTGCAGTGACAAACTATAGTAAGTGTCTCTTGAAACTCCCACACACACACACACACACACCATTTCTAGGGCCTGAGATTCCCTCTCATTTTGAGTTGACTCAGCTTATTATAATTTATTTCACAACAGAGAACAATGGAGAGGTTCACATGACACCCTATCACATGACACTGCTGGTATAGACAATACTGAGCAAGATGGACCAATGGTTTGACTTGCTATAAGGCAGCATCCTATATTACTCTGTGCTGGGAAGTGGTACCCATGCTTTAGAAAGCAACATTGCAAGATTGTCATATGCAAGATTGTTCATCCTTTACTTGCATGTGGTTCCTCTGTTGATGTAGGAATGGGCCCCTTCCCATCTCACATATGCCACATTGCTTGGGCTGTCTCCATCCTCTAACTCAGTGGTTCCCAACCTTTTTTTTGGTCATGCCCCACCTAAGCATCTCTAAAATTCTGAGCCCCCCGCCCCCGTGACATATAATTCTTATTATTCAAAAAGTGAATTCCTATTCACGTGGAGGAAGCCTAAAAAGCCATTTACTTGGTCTAAGCAATCTTCCAAATTGCCCCCTTAAAAATCAAATTGCCCACCTATGGGGCGTGTGCCCCACATTGGGAACCATGGCTCTAATTATTAATCTGGGGGGGGGGCAATTCTTAAGTGTTTCGTTGCTGATGACAGCACTCAGCACACAGACATTGGCTAGTCCAGGAGGCAGGACACTGGGGACCGAGCCCATTCCTGTTTCATCACAGGAGTGTCCCGGATGTGAGAAAGGTGTGAATAAGCCAGTACAGATTTCTTGAAAGTGCCTTTCTGTGGTAGCTGCCAGATTGATTCAGCCTGCGTGCATGTGCAACCTCACTGCATGGCTCCCCTTAGGTGGCTGGATGTACACACCAAGCACGAGGCCATATAACTAGCGGGCCCAAATTGCTTCCTGCACGCAGCAGCTGCCTTGTAGAAATAGTTCAAAGAAGCCTTCATGAGCTACTCATCTTGCAAGAAGGCGTCCTTTGCCTCTTGCAACGAGGAAGCTCTTCCTGTTGCCCAACACTGGCGCAAACAGAGCGATCGTTCCTCATGTACCAGAACCACTCCTCAGCTGAAGGCAATAAAAGAGAAGGCGAAGGATTGCCTGTGAATTGGTGGGACTAAAACAAAATCAAACCCCACAGTGCACCAAACGGATGAAGGAAGGGCAAAACATTTTGCTAAGGTTTCTGTGCCTTTAGTAGCTGGTAACGAGTTATTTGGAGGAAAGACAGGGTAAAAGTGTAATGAAGCTGTGCATACACAGTGCTTTTTTTTTTAAGTGTTCAAATCTAATAAAAATATATTTGAAAATTGTACTACAGTCCTGCTACCAAAATGACAACCCCAGGATAGCTGGTAGGGATTGGAAGCAGCTGTGAAGGCTTGCTTCAGGGCACTCACGTGAATTAAGGGGCTGAGCAAGCTTTGAAGTGGGAACTTCTGATTCACAGGTCATGTGCTGCTCAGCCACTGTGCTGCACCAGAGCCATCCACGTGTTCAGAGCTTTGCAGGGCTGCTGTAGAGCTGAGGAACCCAATCCAGCTGTTTATGCAGAATAGTGAAAGAGGCCTGGGAATTGAGCCCCGGCTCACAGCCAGGCAGTTCTCCAGGGTGCTTTGAGGCATGGAATTTAACATTATTGAGAGCAGTCATTTTATCTGAACAAAGGAACTCTTTGATCCCCCCCCCCACCCCAGTCTGCAAACAATTTTATTTCCTTTTATTAGCATGCTGTTAGTATAGGAGATCTGGCAAAGTTTAAAGACTTGCTTATACGTTAATACAATTTTGCTCTGAATAAATAGATAAAATGAAATGAAATGAAACCTCTGAGACTTCTGTCCCTGTATGTTAAGGTTTTTTTTATTTTTACTGGAAAAATCCTGCAAAGACTAGGTTTGAAGGAAACTGACAATAACAAATAGCCTTTACAGATAATACATTATTTGAGAAATGATGGTATTCCTGTAACTCTTTAGCATCTGGAATCTGTCTTCCCTTCAAGGCTGTTGGGAAGCAAACAGAAATTTTATGTGGCTGTTGTGAGGCAATTCTCCTTCTAGCTGGGGCAGCCATTGACATTGATGTATGCAAAGTGGATGAATGGCCATCCCAACTGGCAGACGAGGAGGAGGTTTTTCAGTGGTGGTGTCTCCATGGCTGTGGAATGATCTCAGAGATACAATTACCAGAAGGATTGGCTGTTAAACCACTCTGAGAATTACAGCTGTGTCAGGGGATTGGGAGACTTCTGACAATTCTCCGCAAACTACAGTCGCCGTCTTTGGCAGAAGCCATGACTGTTTAAAGTGTTATGCTGCTGCTTTAAATGTATAGTGCAGATGAGGGTCTCTGCTGGTTTTGCAGCAGCAGACTAACACGTGGATACTCCTCTGGAAACTATATATGTAGGGCTCCCCCCCCCCAGCTGGAACTCACCAGAACTCAATTCTGGCACCTCTCAGGTGGTTGCCATTGCAATTATAAGAGAACAAGGGAGGGGTTCATGGTGAGTTCCAGCACCTCTTTTTTAAAAAATCATTTTTATTGGTTTTACAAATATAAAGCTATAAACAAAAAATCAAAAAGTATATCCGTATAAAGAGATTCCTCCGAATCTCAGGACTCCCCCCCCATCCCCTCCATGGGGTCCCGTCCCATTATGAACATTTAATACTGCTTATTTTTCTCTATACTCCAACTTTTATATCAGACCACATTATCCATGGTAATTTTTAAACTACAAGTGAAATCAAAATCCTGCTAACATTTCCATCTGCTTACAGTGGTCTCCTAAATAGCTTATAATTTCCCCCCATTCTTTTATAAAGTTTTTATCCTCTTGGTTTCTGAGTTTACCAGTCAGTTTTGCCATCTCGGCATAGTCCATCCGCTTGGTTTGCCACTCCTCTCTGATAGGGACTTGGTCTTCTTTTTATGTATGGAACAACAGTCACCCGGATGTTACTAGCCTAGAGATGGAAAGACCAACACCTCTTTTTCTAGAAAAATAGTACTGCATATATGTAAGTTGCTGCTGCTGCTGCTGCCAGTAAAACAGTGAGGTTTCTTTTTCTGCAGGGCAGCTTCGAATTTAGGACATGGTGGAAACAGCTTTGATAGAAATGGTTCCAGCAGCTATCTAGACAACACCAGCTTCCTTGAAGGGAATTAAAATTCATGTGAGAACTTAATACTGTTGACTTTACCAGCCTTGAAATAGGAACTGTGTGTGTGGTGGTATCATTGTACAATGCGGACTGGATCCTTCTTACAGACACTATTGTAATTAAAACAATCAATAATAAATGAGCTCAACAGGTTTTGGTAATTCAAGGTGGGCATCTAGCAATATCTCTGCTAGCTTTGCTGAAATACTGTTTTTTTTGGAAAGGTTTGTGAAAGACAAAGGGTATCCTTTTAAATATAAGCTGCTCCGAGTGAGAAAAAAGTGGGAGCTTGATGGAGGAGCTCTTATTTGAGTGTGTGATGGGGCACCAGGGCTCCTGGGTTGTCACCTGGCCATCTAAGTAGGACCTGGTAGGCACCAACCAGGTAATGGCTCCTAAGGAGAACACATTTGGATAGTGCCTGGAGACTTCACCTATGGGAGAAGAAGCGTGGGACAGGAAGGAGCCCAACTGCTGTACCTTAGGCAGAATGAAGGGTGGGGAGACAGGGAGGCTATAAAATGCCTCGGGGAGAGGGAAGAAGGGGCAGAAGCTCAGTGAAGATCCAGGGATGAGTGTGGGTAAAGGAGATGATCAAATAAGGCTCTTCCACACAGGCTGTGTATAATCTTTGCTTTGCTGCTGGATACAGCACACCCATAGCCTATGATTACCTAGCATCTACCCACCCCACTCCATGGGTATAGGAGCCCTGGGTTTAAGCCTGCCAAGGGCATTGAGATAGACTACACCTGTCTTCTTTGGTGGGGGAGAGAATTTTCCCTGGAACCTTGAGGCAGCTTTGTGAGGATCCTGACTTTCCAGAGGGTTTGGGAACCTACTCCTAAGGAGACTTGACTGTAAAAAAAAAGAGGAAAAAAAGGAGAATTGGGAAACTCCATAGTAAGAACAGCACTGAAGCAGCCACCTTGGAAGAAGAGGTCTGCTAAAGGGTTTATTGCCGAGAGTGTACTGGGCGCTGGGGGAAAGCAGATAATGTGAAGCAACATTTCTGAAATGAAGTCTGACACACAGCTGACCAAATGTAAGTTAGTACCTTCTTTGACTCCCTTTGCTAGTTGTAGCCCATGGAAAGCATGGAAGGTGCCTCTTCCCCGGCAATACATAACAGTGTTAGCAATTTGGTCTTGATCTTAACTATCGTCATACACAATTAGTTGTGCACAGCAGCCAGTGGCTGTAGACACCAGCAAGCACCTTTTGCACTAAAGGTGTATCTAGCCTGTTAAGTGGGTTTTGAATGATTTGTTGAATGGTAGGCATGTATTTAGGTGCATCATGGATAAATGTGTGTGTGTGTGTGTAAGGGGGGGGGGAGAGGGAGAGAAGCGCAATCCTCAGTAGACAGTGCAATCCTATGAATGTCTCCTGAGAGTAAGTTTCCTTGACACACTCCCAGTTTAATGTGTAGTCTGAGTATGGTATTTCCAGATCTGTAAAAATAAGAATTGTAGAGTTAGAAGGAACCTTGAGGATCATCTAGTCCAGGCATCCCCAAACTTGGCCCTCCAGATGTTTTGGGACTACAACTCCCATCATCCCTAGCTAACAGGACCAGTGGTTAGGGATGCTGGGAATTGTATTCCCAAAACATCTGGAGGGCCGAGTTTGGGGATGCCTGATCTAGTTCAACCCCCTGCAATGCAGGAATATGCAGCTGTCCTATATAGGAGGGGGTTGAACTTGCAAACTTGACATTATCAGATCTACACAAACACCACTTCCCACTTACAGCTCCCAGTTAAAAACTTTCACATATATCCTCACAGCAGCCTTTCTCTGGGAATTGCAGCTGTGCGAGGAGAATAAGGGTCTCTCAACAACTCTCAGCACCCTTAACAAACTACTAGTTCCATGATTATTTGGGGGAAGCCATGACTGTTAAATACCGGGACGTATAGTGCAGATGGGTTTTAACAATGGAATCCTATGTACCGTATATACATTCAGAAATAAGTTCTACTGAGTTCAGTGATACACCCATATAGGGATGAGGTGTGTGTGGATTTTCAATTCAATTTGTATTTCAAGGTGAACTTACAAAATTTGCACCTTCCAAAGCAATACAAAGACTGATACATGACCATTTTTCAAAAAGTTGCACTTATCTGTGTTTTGCAACACAGTTCTCCAGCCATACTAAAGTGTGCTTATAAATACACACATTAGTGAAAATAACTTACCAAAACACATATTAGGGGAAATGCTTTGTAAAAGTGTGGCTGTTAGTGTCATTGGCACTAAAAATGCAAACTGATGTGGAAATGTGGAGAACCAAAGTTAAGACTGGGAAAATGAGAAACTGCAGGAAACTGAAATTGACATATTTCGCCTTCCACACTCCCAGGTAAGTGTGTGCAAAGGATTTCAGCCTAATAGGATTAGCCCTTTGGAAGTTTTATCTGAATGTTTCCAAATTACCTGTGAACTATTTAACTTCCAAATGGGGGTATACTATGACAAGTTTCACTCTGGAATGCACTTTCATGGCTGAGTTATAAACCTGTGGAAACAGTGCACTGTAACATTAAAGCCAAACGGCTCCTGAATAACAATGTAAGAGATGCAACACAGGATAAGGGAAGTTCTTAGATGAAGTGTAAACAAAATAATAAAGGTGACATTGAGTTTGTCACTCAAGATTGGCTGTAGACAGGATAAACTTGTTTTGGCCTCTCTGCAACAGGATACTCCCTGCAGTGTAAAATTATATGAGGAATACTGTATGTTGGCCTGTTATATTGAGTAGAATGCTCCTTTCTCCAAAGTATTTGCTTTTATACTACAAATGCAATATTATTCTAGGAAAAAATATATTAAAGAGGACTGATTTGCAAAAGTTTAAAATTCCCATTGGGTCAAATGGGCTGAGTTCACTGTCCCAATGTGACAGAATGAAGTAATTCAGAATGAAGGGAAGAGAGATCATGTTTTGATTCCTTCCAGTGTAAAACAAAACATTCCCTGTAAGCAGAAAACCAGACAGGCAGGGAGAGGGTTATGCTAGAACCTTTATTTATCCTTACAATAAGTGTTTGGTTTCTAACTGCAGGGGATTTCATTACACAGGGTGGCTGGGGGCATCCAGAAATTGTAACCCCCTGCTTGAGTTCTGGTACCTCACTGCCTACATAGACAAAGTTACCTATTTTGATGTTAGCAGGAGATGCTTGAGCTGGATGCAGACGAAGCTCGCAATCCTTTACAGGCATACCTGTGTTCTACGGACACGCAGTACGTTTGCACTTTTAGTTGAGGTGAGGCTACACGGGAAATTAGTGGAGCAAGTCAGTAATTTCTTTAACTCCACGGGTGGGAGTTTAAGTGGTTCTACTCAGGTTCTACTCAGAAGCAAGTCATGTTGAGTTAAGCAGGGTTACGAGGGCAGTTTATGCTCAGCTAATCTGGGTCTCCAGCCCCATACCGTAGCACGTGATACCTGACGCCCAAATCAATGGGCTCCGATGGCTGGATAATGAACTCTGCAGAGGGAGACTAAGAAGCAGTTGACACCTTGCCTGTCACCTGGGTTACTGGGGACAAAAAAGACGGTTATGTGTGTCCCTCCCCGCTACACACGCGCACTGCGAGTGGAATACAGGAAACAGGGCAAGGCTGGCTGAGCTGCCCAAAAGGCTGGTAACCAAGAGGGATATGTAACAATACCGTACCGCCCTTTGTTATAGGCGAGAGCCTTAGATGATATACGGTAAACCTGCGAGGCTTCCATCAGCCCGTCATGGGCGTCAGAGGGCCGGATGTTTACAAGGCGCCACTTCCGCGCCAGCAACGTCGTCTCTATGGTCGGCGGCGATGACCGCCGAGAGGCCCCCGTGCGCCTGCGCGAGCCGGGCCCCCTTAGGCCGCTCCTGCCGCCGCCGCCGCCACCATCACCGTAGTCGGCTGCGTTGAGCGGTACCGGCTGGTGGAGCCGAGGAGCGCAGCAGCCGCAGCCGCCGGCGCCCCGCCCCGTCGGTCCCTCTGCGCCAACGTGAGGGGCCGGGCCGCCGCCGCCTCCTCCTCCTCCTCCCCCTGCCCTTCCCCGCTCCCCTTCCCCGCTCCCAGCCGCGCCGCTGGCTCCCCGGGGGTTCTGCGTCGGCAAATGGTTGGGCCGGAGGATGCCGGAGCTCAGGGCGGCGCATCCTTGCTTCCCTCGGGCCGGGAGAAGGAGAAGGCGGCGTCGCCGGAGGAGGAGGAGAAGGGCGGCAGCGACGACGACGACGCGGAAGCGGACGGCAGCCGAGAGGGCCCCGGGCCCCGGCTGCGCCGCTACCTGGCCGGCAAGAGGCCACCCAACGGGGACGCCTGCGGCGCAGGGAGGATGACCAACGGGGACGCCGGCTTCCTCCTGTCGCCGCCGCCTCCGCCTCCTCCTCCTCAGGGGGGCACGTCGAGCCCCTCGGAGCCGCCGGCTTCGCAAAGCACGACGCTCCACAACGGCGGCTGCGCCTTTTTCCTGCCGGTGGCCCAGAGCGCGGTTGGTCTCGAGGAGGAGCCGCCGCCTCCTCTGTCGCTGAAGAGCTGCGGCCTCGCTGCCGCCGCCGCCCCGGCCATGTCTCCCTCGCCCTCTTCGTCGTCGTCGTCCGCTTCAGGGAGCCCTTCTCCTGCTTCCGAGGAGCCGGAGAGCCTGGCATCTCCGTCGGCGAGGGCTCTCCCTTGCCTGCCCTCGCTGGCTTTCATGGACATCAACCTCAACTCCCGCAACACCTTCGAGGTGAGCCGCCGACGCAGCGCCCCGGAGCATTTGCAGCCGCAGCCGCAGCCGCCCGCCCTCGCCTCCGGCGCCAGTGCAGCTGCTGCTGCCGCCGCCGCTGCCGGCGGCTCCGAGCAAGGGGACCGGGCGAAGCGGCTGGGAGGCCTCGCTAGCTCCAGTTTCGCCGAATTCTTCACAAGGTGAGTGACTCACGCGGCCGCTCCCCGGGACTCCTGCGGGGAAAAGGCGCTGCGCGTGCCGCATGCGGGAGGAGAGCGTAACCTTGTAACTTAGTAGGCGAGGAAACCAGCCGGAATCCCCCTCCCCACCCACTCTGGAAGCATGCTTTGAAACGGTGCCGGAGCTGTCATTTTAAATCTGAAGAAGTGTGCATGCACACGAAAGCTCATACCAAGAACAAACTTACCGGTAGTTGGTCTCTAAGGTGCTACTGGAAGGAATTTTTTTTATTTTATTTTGTTTTGACTATGGCAGACCAACACGGCTACCTACCTGCAATTTTAAACCTTAAACCTCTTGTTTGAGAGTTGTGGCCGTTACTGTCAAGGTGTCTTGACTCTGTATCCCTTCAGATCCATTACCTGCAGTGTACTCTCCCAGGTGAACTACCGAGGTGTGCTTTTTTGCCCACCCCCTTCCCCTGGTTAGTATAATTGTAGCTTGGTACTGTATATCGTTAAGTCTTATGAAACTGATCTGCAACAAGAACTCCTTTTAAAAAGTTAAAACGGTTGTGATAACTCTTTTGGAAGAGGAAAGTAGCAGTGGCCAAGGTATGTTTAAGCACCCTTTGTGATGGATCTGTTTTTGATGAGAAGGTTTTAAAGATGAGGTGTGTATGTGTAAAGAACCTTCAGAGACAATTTGCCCTTGTCTTACTGAGCTCATGGGTAGCCTAAATCCAAAGTATGGTCAGTCTGGCATAGTGGTTAGAGTGTTAGACTAGGAAGGGGGAGACCCAGGTTCAAATCCCTGTTCACCTAGTGACCTCTGGTCACTGGGTGACCTTGGGCCAGTCACTACATCTCAGCCTAACCTACCTTGCATGCTTGTTGAGGATAAAATGGAGAAGTGGGAGAACTCTTTATGCCACCTTGAACTCCTTGGAGGAAAGGTGAGGTATGAATGCAATGATGTAGTAATATTTTTTTTTTGGTATCTTATTTAATGCTCATACATGAAGGATGACATTTTCTATGACACTTTTGTCTCTAGTCAATTGAATCTATTTCACTAAGCATGCAGTAGCATTTTATGTTTTTCGGCTTCACTAATCTATTTTCTGAACTGAAGACTACCATGTCAACAATAAATTGTGATGGCGTTCTGTGCAAATGTCCTGCTAAATAGTTGAGTCTCAAGTTGTTTGCTTTACTACACATATCATATTGAATACTAAAGCTGCCTGTTGTTGCATCTTTTCTCCTATGTTTGATTAAATAATTGTCTAGTTAGAAGAGAAAGGGAAACAATTCAGCATAGTGATACAAACATTTATATACTGCTCTTTAGTAAAATATTGTTCTTAGGTGTCACAAAAGAGGAATGTATCATGTACTTGCCCAAGTGTACAATGCTCTTTGTGGCATCCTTAAAGAACACACCTTGATAAACAGAATCATAGAATCACAAGAGCTGGGAGGGATCACAAGGGTCATCTAGTCCAGCCCCCTGCAATGCAGGAATCTTTTGCTCAAATAACTAGCACATATTTGATTGGGCTTGTCTAGTGCCTTTGCATTTTTCTGGAGTGACCATCCAAGAACAGTTGAGTAGCCACTGGGAGAAATGCTTATTTTGTTTAGTTAAAATGCTAATGGCATTATTATAACTTCCTGCCTTGTGCATATTTTGCTGTATAGCAATTGATTATTTCTCCTTAATCTTTGCTGCATGTGAATTTCAAAACTCAACTTTATTATTTTTATAATAATGGGGAAGATAATTTTCCCTTCGTAAGCGAACTTTGATTCTTTTTTTTTCTTTTTTCTTTTTTGCAAGAAGAAATGAGATGTTCCAAGTTGAACAACTGTTAGCCAAGAATGAAGTAAGGTTTTGTGGCTATGTTGTAGCCTGGAGTTGAAGAATCAACACATTTTTATTCATAGCTGGTTTCTCTAGTCACAATGATGGAACACTTGATGGGTATTGAGGTTGTTATAGTGGAATGCAAGTAATATACCATTTTAAATTATTCATTTTTCCCGAAGGGGTTTTAGTTCTCTCATCTGCCAGTTTTCAAAAAGCATCATTTGCTTCCTGGATATTGAAACTATGTCTTAGTACTGATTGTTTATGGCAGATGCTCAATGCTGATTTTAGCATTTTGGTGTTATGTGAAATAATGTTAGGGATGCCTTATTCTTTCCCACATACTGTGGACTCTTGTGTTACACTTGTAAGGCATCTGACAGGGTGCAAGTTAGTTCCCTCAAGCTTAGCATTACTGAAAGGGCTGGGAGATGCTAGAATGGACAAGCCCAATTGAATATCTCACAGATTACAAACTGTTATGTCATTGCCCTGATAGGATTGGCGAAAGTAAACGCTGCATCATAGTGTGTAGGTCTTGTGTTGGGTAACTTTTAATGCCATTCTGTTATTTACTGGTAAGTTTTTCTAGTTTCTAGCTTGGCTCTCACCACACCTCAAATGTGTTTGAATAGCTACTCTAGTATTAATTACTGGTTTGACTTTTCCTCTCTGCCTGAACTGAAATGCTCACCACTTCATAATACAACTTTGTATGGTAGAAGAAGGTGCTAGTGCACATTTCCCTAGATGCCATTATCTCCTAACAGGTGGTTGTAGGATTGTACTGTTGCTAATCCTAAACTCTGTTCTGATCTGCTTTTTAGTACTTCCTTCAGTATCCTTCATTGATGCTTTCTGATTGCATTTCCTGAGTATAAGTAAAGTTATGATGATAATTTATTGGGGAAATCACTCAGATACCAAAAGTCTGTGTAAATATTGGGTCTTTAAGATTCTAAAGGCATCACAAAAATTGGTTGTTCTCATTCCTCATTTTGTATTCAACAAATTTTTCATGGTCTGGCGAGTTCCAATAGGAAAACATCACTTTTAAAAAGGCTTTTTAAAAATAAATATAGGTGATGATGTCAAGTAGCTTCAATCTTTGTTCATAGAACAGGAAGAGATGCTATATTCCATTGAATCTCCGGGGAAAACTTGGAATGCTCTTTGCATTCTCTTATGGCTATCTTTTTATGGTTGTGACATGCTGACTTGGTTCATATGACACAGTAAACTAAACTATGGCTTATTGAGATCGTCCAGACGCTCAGCGAGGGGTGTACACTCACTTTCCTCTTCCCCAGTTTTGCACCACACCAAGCTAAGTAAAAAAATTAGCATGTGACTTGAACCAAGACTTGCACTCCATGTCTAACCTTGAGCTGTAGCCAGGGTTTGTACAATATTAAATGCTATGGGTTGTTTTTTTTAAAAGTCCATAAAAATGGAGCAAATTTATGATTTGATGCTTGTGAAACTGACAGAATGAAACTGACGTAGCTACAGATAAATATTAGGCAAGTTTGGCAGCTAGGGTAATTCTCTGATGCAAATTACCGTATCCAAATTACCCTAATTTGTATAGGAAGCATCTTTCAATTCAAAATGTTCAGGGAAAATTCGCATCACTGTTCTTCCTACAACCAACCACATTCCTTTTGGGGCTTTTTGGTCAACTCTGAGGAGACATGGTAGTTCAGAAGCTTACAACTAACATTATGTAGAAGAGGAATACATTTGCTTGAGTTGTATAGCTTGTTAAACCATTCCCTGATAGTGCTTCTGTACAACAAAGTAATTGTAGTGTGGAATACTCCTTTTCATTATCCTAGCCACTCTATTCTGTCTCCTCCTCTGTTTTCTATCCCCTCAATAGTCAAGGCAGCATTTTGTGGCCATTGAGTGTGCTTAGTCCTTATTGAGCTGTTTGTGAGGTTCCCTCCTCATGTTTTTTTCTAAGGTTTTGTACTTCTGCAAACCGTGTGGTTTTTCTGAGCCCCTTGATGCCTCCCTCTTGTGCATGGGTGGAGCTATGTTGATACAGTACTTGCTGAATTTTGTAAATGTAAGTGGTGATCTGACTTTTGAAGAAGATACAATATATCTAGGTTAATTCATTTGGTTAGGTCATTTTTACAGCTGAAAATAGAGGCACAAACCTACTAAATATCTGCTGAGTCTGAATTCTGGAATCAGTATTGGAAGCTGGTTATCTCTGACCCATGTGTTGTATTAGTGGTGGATAATAATTCTGTCACTGGAGATTGACTGGTGAGTGTCTCTCAAGCATTCTTCCTAGCAATTGCATTACAGCAACTTTAGGGGTCTCAGGTTCCGAGGACACGAGCTATGTGCCACAATCCTATTGCTAATTAAGCACTGGGATTCCTGGTACAGAGACTTATAACATTTAGGATGTTAAAATTAGGACTCAATGAAATAAGTTATATTTCAGTATTTGACATTTTAAAAAAGCCGTTGAATCTTGCTCAGAAGCTTGGGGCAACTGTGTCTCAGTATTGACATTGCATTTTGATTTCTAGAGGGTTTATTTTGAATATCTAAAAATATGAAAATAATTGTTGGGGCACTTAAAGTATCCTGCCACGTGAGCACTAATTGTGGCAAGTGTTTTACTGTTTAAATTGGCTTACACTTTTCTGATTTGACATAAAGCTGCTTCTTTTCAATACTTTTATTGAAAATTCAGTATTAATCACACAGGGCTGCACATTGGGATTTTGAGCTTATGAACAAAAGCATAAATGTTTAAATATAAGTCTTAAAAGCTATACTATGCTTTCTTGGACATCTTATGAAGACCGTTTCAAACAAAGATATCATAATATGTATAATATATGTTTTCCTCACACTAGCTATTATACCTTTCCTGTATTCTTGTGAAATCTGTAACTATGACTTCAGTCCTAAACACACCTACTAGGGAACAAACCCTGTTGAACATGGTAGGACTTCTGAGTACAACATGCAAAATATTTCATTTCCCATTGCTAAGTTTTTAAAAACATATCTATTAGTGCTCTAAGACAACAGAGAAATACACAGACATGTGTTCTAAATAGTCTTACCTAGTCTTACCTGCTTTAAATGGAATGGGTGAGAAATTGTTTTCCACATTCAATTACAGGCTTGTATGAGGATAGTACTCCACGTAACCTACTTGAGAAGTTGTTAAACTTGAATGTTGAAGTAGTATAATGTGCAGTAGCATGTTTCACTGTGCTCTAGCTTGTAGTTGTGGTTCTTCGGGAATCTAATTTTGTTCCAATTAAAACAAATTAGAATGGCACAAAAAGAGGCTAAAAGCCATAATTTATTTTCTTGGTGGTCCCCTGCCATTGTATTTTATTAGTGTTGTTCTGGTAGCAATCAATCAATTTATTTATTGCATTAGCCATATGGCCATAGCACATAGTAAAAGACCAGGCAGTAGCCTGACACGATTATGCAAAGAATGCAACAGATACAGTTAAAACGATTGGAAGTAAAATCGTACTGGATAAAACAAATAAAATAAAAAGCACTAGCGGGCATGACGACGGTGTCCATGTCAGGAATATACATAAGACTAAGGCTAAGGGAAGTTAGCCAAAAAGATGGTTCTGAGTTTCAGGGCCTGTAATATGTAGATGGCCACACCACATGAAACCAAGGGGTTGGCATATGCCAGTAGATATTTCATGCGGTCAGTTCTGGTAGCAAAGATGAAATGTTTTGAAATTTAAATTCATATTGCTCATAGATGAAACTTTCCCCTGGTATAAATGTTTCTCTTTCCTATATGTGGAGACAGTATTTACCTGTGCGCTGAATGACTGTCACAGTATTCTTTTCTTTCTTTTTTTTTCATAAGAATTTATTAAATTTTAACAATAAGACACACACAAAATACAAAATACAACAAACTACAAAAACAAACTACAAAACTACAATAAATACAAAAATCTTAACAAACAAACACTTATTTAACTAACCTTATCTTATTCCTAACATTATTTGGGGACCTCCTCACATCCTCTCTTCTGCGTACATTTTTAATCTTCTTTAGTAACTTTGTAACATTGTAAAATCTTCTTTCTCACCTAATATTATCATAACCATTGATTAACATTTAACTCTATTATAATCATAATAAAATCCACATAACATGCTTCTAACTACTTCTTATATCCTATCTTAAACTAACTTCTGGCAATACTGTAGCCTTAAATGTCCTTCTGATTTTAATTTCAAATGTCTATCTTTTCACATCATTTAGTCTTTAAATTTCTTCCAATCCTCCTGCACCGTTTCTTCCCTCTGGTCTCGGAGTTTCGTGGTCAGTTCTGCGAGTTCCATGTATTCAATCAACTTCATCTGCCAGTCTTCCACTGTTGATAGTTCTTCAGTTTTCCAGTTTTTAGCTATCAAAATCCTAGCAGCTGTTGTGGCATACATTAAAAATGTTCTATCTTTATTGGGAATTTCATAGTTGGTCATGCCCAGCAGAAAGGCCTCTGGTTTCTTAGTAAATGTGTTTTTCAACACCTTTTTAAGCTCATTATAAATCTTCTCCCAGAAGTCCTTTACCTTTGGGCACGTCCACCACATATGAAAGAAGGTACCTTCTACTTGCTTGCACTTCCAGCATTTATTACACAAACCATGATACATCTTAGCTAACTTAACTGGAGTTAAATACCATCTATAAATCATTTTCATGATGATTTCCCTAAACATATTACATGCAGTAAACAGTATTCTTTTCACCTTTGTCTCAACTTGATCCAGAGTGCTGGAAAATGCCCTGGCCTGCCAGAAACATGTGTAGGGGTGAATAGTAGGAGCTATGAATATTTCCGCCCCCCCCCAACTCTGCAAACTTTAGTAAGTTTAAAACTAACTTCGATTTTTTGTGTGGGGAACCTGTGGCCCCCAGATGTCGCTTAACCACAACTTAATTTATCCTGGCCATTGGCCATGCTGACTAAGGTTGATGGGAGCTAGGGGACAGATATCTGTTGGATATCTAAGTTCTGTTGGATCTAAGTTCCCCACACCTCTGTTACGTGTTGGTGAGAGTTGTTTCTCTTTAGTTCTGTGCACAGTTAAGTAGAAACAATGCATAGGATTGTAGCTGGTGATTGTAGTACAACAATGGGAGCGTCTGAAGATGTCATATACTATTTATTGTCCCTGTGATGCTCACCACTCATTTACTCTTCTTCCACAATTTGTCTGTCCATCTCTCTCTTCCCCCCTTGCCCCCCCTCTACAGCAGATATAGGGGATGAAGTGGCAGGCTTCAGTGTGGGGAGAATAAACTGCTGAAAATTGCTTAACACTGTTGTATACCACGCTTACAATTGCAGATATCTAAGGACATGAATCCACTTTTTTCAGGGTAGCATGGAAAATTTAGCAAAATGGGTTCATTATGTATGGAAATTTTGTTTTGTGATGCAGTGATGGCCTATTAACATGATTGTTGTTGTTCAGTCGTTCAGTCGTGTCCGACTCTTCGTGACCCCATGGACCAGAGCACGCCAGGCACGCCTATCCTTCACTGCCTCCCGCAGTTTGGCCAAACTCATGTTAGTAGCTTCGAGAACACTGTCCAACCATCTCATCCTCTGTCGTCCCCTTCTCCTTGTGCCCTCCATCTTTCCCAACATCAGGGTCTTTTCTAGGGAGTCTTCTCTTCTCATGAGGTGGCCAAAGTACTGGAGCCTCAACTTCAGGATCTGTCCTTCTAGTGAGCACTCAGGGCTGATTTCTTTGAGAATGGATAGGTTTGATCTTCTTGCAGTCCATGGGACTCTCAAGAGTCTCCTCCAGCACCATAATTCAAAAGCATCAATTCTTCGGCGATCAGCCTTCTTTATGGTCCAGCTCTCACTTCCGTACATTACTACTGGGAAAACCATAGCTTTAACTATACGGACCTTTGTCGGCAAGGTGATGTCTTTGCTTTTTAAGATGTTGTCTAGGTTTGTCATTGCTTTTCTCCCAAGAAGCAGGCGTCTTCTAATTTCGTGACTGCTGTCACCATCTGCAGTGATCATGGAACCCAAGAAAGTGAAATCTCTCACTGCCTCCATTTCTTCCCCTTCTATTTGCCAGGAGGTGATGGGACCAGTGGCCATGATCTTAGTTTTTTTGATGTTGAGCTTCAGACCATATTTAGCGCTCTCCTCTTTCACCCTCATTAAAAGGTTCTTTAATTCCTCCTCACTTTCTGCCATCAGGGTAGTATCATCAGCATATCTGAGGTTGTTGATATTTTTTCCGGCAATCTTAATTCCGGTTTGGGATTCATCCAGTCCAGCCTTTCGCATGATGAATTCTGCATATAAGTTAAATAAGCAGGGAGACAATATACAGCCTTGTCGTACTCCTTTCCCAATTTTGAACCAATCAGTTGTTCCATATCCAGTTCTAACTGTAGCTTCTTGTCCCACATAGAGATTTCTCAGGAGACAAATGAGGTGATCCGGCACTCCCATTTCTTTAAGAACTTGCCATAGTTTGCTGTGGTCGACACAGTCAAATGCTTTTGCGTAGTCAATGAAGCAGAAGTAGATGTTTTTCTGGAACTCTCTAGCTTTCTCCATAATCCAGCGCATGTTTGCAATTTGGTCTCTGGTTCCTCTGCCCCTTCGAAATCCAGCTTGCACTTCTGGGAGTTCTCGGTCCACATACTGCTTAAGCCTGCCTTGTAGAATTTTAAGCATAACCTTGCTAGCGTGTGAAATGAGTGCAATTGTGCGGTAGTTGGAGCATTCTTTGGCACTGCCCTTCTTTGGGATTGGGATGTAGACTGATCTTCTCCAATCCTCTGGCCACTGCTGAGTTTTCCAAATTTGCTGGCATATTGAGTGTAGCACCTTAACAGCATCATCTTTTAAAATTTTAAATAGTTCAGCTGGAATATCATCACTTCCACTGGCCTTGTTGTTAGCGAGGCTTTCTAAGGCCCATTTGACTTCACTCTCCAGGATGTCTGGCTCAAGGTCAGCAACCACATTACCTGGGGTGTATGAGACCTCCATATCTTTCTGGTATAATTCCTCTGTGTATTCTTGCCACCTCTTCTTGATGTCTTCTGCTTCTGTTAGGTCCTTTCCACTTTTGTCCTTAATTGTGGTAATCTTTGTACGAAATCTTCCTTTCATATCTCCAATTTTCTTGAACAAATCTCTGGTTTTTCCCATTCTGTTATTTTCCTCTATTTCTTTGCATTGCTCGTTTAGAAAGGCCCTCTTGTCTCTCCTTGCTATTCTTTGGAAATCTGCATTCAATTTCCTGTATCTTTCACGATCTCCCTCGCATTTTGCTTGCCTTCTCTCCCCCGCTATTTGTAAGGCCTCATTGGACAGCCACTTTGCTTTCTTGCATTTCTTTTTCATTGGGATGGTTTTCGTTGCTGTCTCCTGTATAATGTTACGAGCCTCCATCCACAGTTCTTCAGGCACTCTATCCACCAAATCTAAATCCTTAAACCTGTTCTTCACTTCAACTGTGTATTCATAAGGAATTTGATTTAGATTGTATCTTACTGGCCCAGTGGTTTTTCCTACTTTCTTCAGTTTAAGCTGGAATTTTGCTATAAGAAGCTGATGATCTGAGCCACAGTCAGCTCCAGGTCTTGTTTTTGCTGAGTGTATAGAGCTTCTCCATCTTTGGCTGCAGAGAATATAATCAATCTGATTTCGATGTTGCCCATCTGGTGATGTCCATGTGTAGAGTCGTCTCTTGTGTTGTTGGAAAAGAGTGTTTGTGATGACCAGCTTGTTCTCTTGACAGAACTCTATTAGCCTTTGCCCTGCTTCATTTTGAACTCCAAGGCCAAACTTGCCAGTTGTTCCTTTTATCTCTTGACTCCCTACTTTAGCATTCCAATCCCCTATAATGAGAAGAACATCCTTCTTTGGTGTCATTTCTATAAGGTGTTGTAAGTCTTCATAGAATTGATCAATTTCAGTTTCTTCAGCACTGGTAGTTGGTGCATAAACTTGGATTACTGTGATGTTAAAAGGTCTGCCTTGGATTCGTATCGAGATCATTCTATCATTTTTGAAATTGCATCCCAGTACAGCTTTCGCCACTCTTTTGTTGACTATGAGGGCCACTCCATTTCTTTTACGGGATTCCTGCCCACAGTAGTAGATATGATAGTCATCCGAACTGAATTCGCCCATTCCTGTCCATTTTAGTTCACTGATGCCTAGGATGTCAATGTTTATTCTTGCCATCTCATTTTTTACCACATCCAGCTTTCCAAGGTTCATGGTTCTTACATTCCAGGTTCCTATGCAATACTTTTCTTTACAGCATTGGACTTTCCTTTCGCTTCCAGGCATATCAGCAACTGTGCGTCCTTTCGGCTTTGGCCCAGCCGCTTCATCAGCTCTGGATCTACTTGTACTTGTCCTCCGCTCTTCCCCAGTAGCATGTTGGACGCCTTCCGACCTGAGGGGCTCATCTTCCAGCGTCATATCTTTTATATGCCTGTTGTCTTTGTCCATGGAGTTTTCTTGGCAGTGATACTGGAGTGGCTTGCCAGTTCCTCCTCCAGGTGGATCACGTTTGGTCCAAACTCTCCACTATGACCTGTCCATCTTGACCTGTCCATAGCTTCCTGAGTAATTCAAGCCCCTTCGCCACGACAAGGCAGTGATCCATGAAGGGGATTAACATGATATAACGTGATATAAAGCTTAACTGCATCTGAAGAACCAGCCATGCCTCCTTATGATGTGCATTGGTAAACACAGGGGTTCTACCTTAATTACTTTAGAGGTGCATTAGGGGCATACTTAAGAGCTCTTCCTCACTTTTTACCGGTACTTTGATGGAATGTCTCTGCAAGTAATTCTTGGTGATAGTGTTTGAATGCAGGGGCAGAATTCTCTGCTGTGTTTCTTCTTTTTAGGCTTCTTCCTGTGTTTCCCATTTAGCTCTGATGTACTAAAGAAGTCATGTAAGAAGCACAAGTGTATGTTTTCCTTTAGAGTTAGACAATAGAAAGTGAAATACCTGTGATGGTTTTTACTCTATGCTTTTATGCAGTGCTTTTTTCTGGGGGAGACACAGGGGTACGCATACCCCTAAACATTTTCTGAATCTTTGTACTTTTGTCCATTTACTGTATTTATTTTTCCTGATTTGAATTATAAAATGGTGATTTTCCTGAGTCAAAATGAGAGTACCCCTAAACATTTTTTTAAAGAAAAAAACACTGGTTTTATGTATTTTTGATTGTAAACCGCTTTGCTGTTTCTTCATGTGAAATAGCAGTTTATACATCTTTTTAAAAATAAAGAAATAAAATAATTAGTTACCAGTTGGATACTTGTAATGTGGAATGGTAGCTTAATTTGGACAGACTCCTGGGAGTAAGAGCCATTATTCTGACAATGACAGCCGTCCAATTCCAAGGTAGTGATGAGGCTGAAACTAACCACAGGATAGCATATTGTTTCATACCCATATTGCCTAAATGCATCTGTTAAGCAGGTGGCCCTTTTTTGTTAATTGCATTTTATTATGTTTTGAGAAGGCTGTGTTGACAATTCTCTTACTGGGCAAACTTGAAAATGAGAAAACTCAGTGAGATGAGAAGCAGGACTCATTCCATCAGCTCTTTTGAAAGGCCCATGAACTGTTTCCATCTGGTTATAAGAACTATTAAATTTTAAGAATTGGCAGCTGAGTTTGCTTTTTCCTCTTTCCCTTGTATGTTATGTCTTTTAGGTTGTCAGCCTGCAGTGCAGGCAGGGTCTGTCTTGTTTAAACAGACTGTATGCAAGCCACTCTAGGAGTCTTCCTGACTGTAGAGCGTGGTAGAAATGCCCTTAATAAGAGAGGAAGAAATAACCTCATCAATAAGAAATAACACATAATTTAAGAGGGTACAAATGGACCTGCAAGATTCCTATTGTAAGGCTGTTAAGTGAATTTGCTGGCAGCTGCTTTTTCTTTTCTACACCTAACAACCAGCTCATTGGGTGACATAGGGCATGGGAATCAACATGACCCCCTATTAATGTTACCCCTGCTTCCCCCCCCCCAAATAATAATTTATGGTTGTTAAAGGTACAGGAGCAGACAGACTGGGACTTTTCAAGTTAATTGGCAACCCTAAAGAGTATCAGTGCCAGGGAGAGAAGGAAATTCAGCAGATAACGCAGACTCAACTCCCTACATCATCTTCCTTTTCCCCTGAATGTTCTCCTTCAACTTTAAAAGCTGCCCAGAAGATACCCAACTGCTGTGCTCTTTGGAGATATTCTCCTCCTGCCCGCATGCCACAATGATGTCATTCTCTCTGAAAGCCAGCATGTTGGAGAGGGCTAGGCTACAGTCTCTCCCCCATCCCCATACTCAATTTCTTTGTGGGACAAACATATTACATGGAAAAACATAGTCCTGTCTGTCTGTCTGTCTGTCTGTCTGTCTGTCTCTCTCTCTCTCTCTCTCTCACACACACACACACACACACAGCAACAACAACAACAACAACAACTGTTCATTCAGACATAGCCTTACTACCTTCCTGAGAACTAGGCCAGGGAACTAGGAAAAATAACATTTAAACTGCACATTCAGGCAGTTTAGTGCTGTGTTTTGTTAAACACAAGTCATGACCTGGAAGAAGAGAACATAACATTGCTTATTCCTCTTCTTGACTTTGATCCATTACAGGTGTGGGGTATCTGTGGCCCTCCAGATGTTGCTCAACTATGGTTCCCATCAGCCCTAGCAACCATGGCCAATAGTCAGGGATGATAGGAGTTGAGGTTCTGCAACCTCTGGAGGGCCAAAGGTTCTGCACACCTGGTCTTTCTAGTTAATGTTATAACAGAGAACCACAAATCTGGGTGCAGATTCAGGTTCACTCATTTATTCTAACCTAGGTCAATGCACATTTTAAGTGCCCGGTTGTTGCGGTTCCTTTGTAGGTGCTTGCCAGGGCAAGTGAGTGGGAGGTTAATTCTGGATCATAACCTTGGATTAGATGGAGCAGAAGCTTTGTTAACAGCAAAAATAAAACACTCTGAACTACTTCAGCTTCGTGAAACAAAGTTCAAATAGCTTCATTACAATGTGTAAAAGGTGACTTTGTTCCGTGTGTGTGTGTGTGTGTGACATAATACTCGTACCTTTGGAACCAAAACTCAAGAGTTCAGGTTAGAGTTATTCTGTGACTTGCTCTACTGATTTCTTAATGAGAAACATGCAAGCAGTTCCATGGTGCTGGGGACTAACACCTAAATGTGGCAGAAATGGTCAACCTGTACATTTTGTTTGTTTGTTTATAAAATAGTGGGTTGATTTTTTTTAACATAGTCCCCTCAAGATGGCTTACGCAGTACAAAAACAACAACAACCAGAATGCAAAAAAAATGCAATAGGAGCAGCATTAAATATTTCATATATAGGTCAGTTAAAACAGAATATGATTCATTCTCCCTTCCATGACATGGCATTCTTTCCCACCAAACCATAGCTTTTCTCCCTGCAAAGTGTTCTTCAGGGTTTAACATGTTGCCTCATCCCCACATGTGGTGGGGCTTAGAAGTTTTGGGGCAGGGCAGATGGTGACGACTGAGCTGGAAAAATAAGACTCATGTTGTCATTGCACTTTCAAGATTTCTGTCCATTTTCCAGTGCCTGGATTGGCAGCTTAGATATGGCTGGGAGTACTGGTCTACATAGAAAGAGCTTTATAGCACCATTCTGGCTGCTTATGCATACTTTCTTCACCTTTCCACTTTCCTTCCCCTCCTCCCATGTTCTAATACACACTCATGCGCCTTCCCTGACTTCATATCTGCTGCCAGTGAGAAAAGAATTAAAGGGAGGGGCCTGTTGACACGCAAGACTGTGCAGAGATGCCACAGCTGGTTACTGTTTATGTGGTCAGGTTGACTTTGATAGGTGACAATACCCCATTATAAGTGCTACAAAATGTTTTATTTGGACCTGAAATATTGGTTTGTTTGGTGTGTGTTTTTTGCTTGCTTAGTTGGGTGACTAATGTTCCAATGCAATGCCAATTCTTTCTATAAAATTTAAAAATGTTATACGTTGTGTCTGCTAGAGCAGGTTATCTGTAGTTGAAAGTTTTTTAAAGGCCATGGCAGTATTTTGATGTTACAGAATTGGCAAAGGTGTGCCTACATTTTCATAGATGGTGAAAAAAAACATGCTTTCTTGGTTTACCTCTTTCTACCTAGTATAAATGCCAGTTAAGTTACTACTAAACACTAAAATAGTTAAATCAAAACTACTTAATAATTGGAGCCCATGCAAATATAAAATGTTCACAAGAGCAGAACAGCATATGTTGCATCAACTTTAGAGCTTTCAGCCCTGAGCAAAATATATGGACTGTACAGGTAGGCTGAAATTGGATGGATTCACCAAGGTTTATCATTTGTACTATATTCTGTGTAGGTGACAGATTTCCTATCACTGTCTAGGGGTTTTTGCAGTGATGGATATTCCTCTCATGGACTTGCTTGGTAGGCTTCTCTGCTGTGGTTGCTTCTTTGCATTAAAACATTCATCCTCCTCCCACAGAACTGGAATGTGTATTTTCACTTTCCCATAGAAAATTATGGAAGGAAGGCTAATTCTGCTATTCTGTATGTGTTATGTACTTTTTGCCAACAAAAAGGAAGCAAGAAGAACATTCCCGTGTTCTCAGTTGGAAAGGAAATATAGTTCATAAAATTAGTACTTGTACATCAGCCATGTAAATAACCAGCATTTTCTTCTAGGCGCATTTTGTGACTGGGAATTTAATTAGCATGAGCAGTTTCTGAGCACTGGGTGCAATAATGCACCTAAGATTTCAGATTAAAACTGCAGAGTGGAAGGAAAGGAGGAAACTTTCCTGCCTCCCCAATTCTAGCTCCTCTCTGAAGAGTGGAGAAGAGACCTTATTGTCTTAAGAATATTAGGGGAGTGGGCAGGGGAAGTACTAGAGCATGTGAAAAATGAACATAGTATTTTAGCTGCAGTTCATTCATTTTCAGCTTTGTATTTTTGCTATATAAAAGCGCTCCTAGACATTCTGTTGGTGTGGCCTTAACCTAGGTTTATGGTGCCATTTAGCTCCTAGCTTTCATATCTCAGTTTCTAACACTGCTAGCAAGGGGAATATTTGCTTCTTTGCCACCACTTCAGTTAGCATTCTTGATGCTAGTTCATTGAAGAAGAAGAAGAGTTTGGATTTGATATCGTACTTTATCACTACCCGAAGGAGTCTCAAAGCCGCTCACATTCTCCTTTCCCTTCCTCCCCCACAACATACACTGTGAGGTGAGTGGGGTTGAGAGACTTCAGAGAAGTGTGACTAGCCCAAGGTCACCCAGCAGCTGCATGTGGAGGAGCGCAGACACGAACCTGGTTCCCCAGATTACGAGTCTACCGCTCTTAACCACTACACGACACTGGCTCTCCCCACACGCAGCATTCAGAGCATTGCTTTGTGCTAAATATGGATATAATAATAATAATAATAATAATAATAATAATAATAATAATAATAATAATTTATTATTTATACCCCGCCCATCTGGCCGGGTCTCCTCAGCCACTCTGGGCAGCCTCCAACAAATACCAAAATACAATACAAAGTCACAGTTTAAAAACTTCCCTAAACAGGGCTGCCTTTAGGTATTTTCTGAATGTCAGGTAGTTGTTTATCTCCTTGACCTGTGATGGGAGGGCGTTCCACAGGGCGGGCGCCACTACCGAGAAGGCCCTCTGCCTGGTTCCCTGTAGTTTTGCTTCTCGCAGTGAGGGAACCGACAGAAGGCCCTCGGCGCTGGATCTCATTGTCCGGGCTGAATGATGGGGGTGGAGACGCTCCTTCAGGTATACAGGACCGACGCCGTTTAGGGCTTTAAAGGTCAACACCAACACTTTGAATTGTGCTCGGAAACCTACTAAGGTTGTGTGCATGCCTCCACATTAATAGGGCTAGTGGCTCTTAAATAGTAGGAGAGTGCTTCGTGTGTAGCCTTTATAAAATAGCACTGTGAAGAATGGATTTGGTATGTGCTGTGGCTTTTTCTGTTCAATGGTTATTGGCACAAGCAGCTTCTATAGAACTCTACTACACAAGACAGCACTGTGGAAGCTGTGTGCATAGCATAGCCTCTTTGAGTTAAGTGACTGATGTCACTTTAACAACATGATAGAGCACTCATTTTCAGTCTTCATGTTCTTGCCCAGAGTGTAGGGGCAGGTGGAGACCGTCGTGGGTGCCCTGCGGGGGAAGACTGTTGCTGCCCATGCAGAATGAGAAATTGCACATCAGGCATAAATGCTGACTTGCAGAACCAGGTAGCCAACTAAAGATACATAACCATATAACATTGATTACACAAGCTCAATTTCATGTCGATACAAGTGCTAAATACTTGCCAAACATTAGATTACTGTTTCTCCCTGGAACCTGCCCCCCCCCCAACTGCGCATGGATTATTTTTGCTGCCATGCCCACATATTTAAATCTTACAGAAACCACAATCAAATTTCAGAATCTAGTCCCCAAAATATTTCTTATTTAAAGATAGCTAGGCAAACTGGTACTTGTTTTTGACTTGTGTATGTCTTCCTAGCCCTTTCTCTGCTAGAATGTATACCTTGAAGCAAAAAGAAAAATACATTGAAATACCAGTATTTCTGTTTAATGATAATAGGCCTCACTCTAATGATAAAGGGCTTCCCTTCAGCAAGATGCTATAAATCAGAAATCTTTAACATACAAATGCTTGTTTCCAACAGGGAGGCCATTATTCCTTTTATTTTGCAAATGTGGACCAAAAAGTAAGAGTAACTGCTTACTCCAATATTACTTGGCTAGGAGATGGGACTTAGGTCAGTTTTCTCACCAACCCCCTCCCGTTACAGCACGCCAAACTCTTCTCGCCTTAGATTTGTTCTTCCATGGCTTGCCTGGGCCACCCGCCCACCTCTCTCCTCTGACATGGCAGCATTGGTGTGACGTGGGCTGCAGCTGCAGAGCAGGATAGTTGATGTGGTGCTCTCCTGTCGTGTCCTGACTCCTTCTCCACAGCTCACCTGGAGCCCCCAGTCACCTGCCTCCTCCTAAGTGGTGTACTGTTAACTAGGCCTGACCAAGGGAAAGTTTTAAAAATATTAGCTTCATAAGTTTTGACATAGCCGTCTCTTTCCCTCTCCTTACCACCCCCACCCTGAAAAAAAATCTGTAGAAAGGAGCTGTGATTAACTGTTAATCTTAATATTTAGGTTTAAGAAATTGACATCAACTCCAGCAAACACACCTTCAATTTTAAACTTCTTTGTTGTTGTTTTAAACAGGAACTTCTTTGCTAAAAGGACAAAGGAACTCAAACCTGCTGTCCACAGTGCTCCTGGCTGGAAGTTGTTTGGAAAAGTCCCACCGAAAGAAAACCTACAGAAAGACTCCAAGATAATTCAGCAGGTGAGTATCTGTAAAATGATGTGCAAACCTTCTCCCATTTTGTCCTTGGAATTTCATAGAGCAGGCTTCTGTAAGGTAGTCCTGCTTAATGTTAATTTATTTAGTAGGGACTGCCACTCCTGCTAGTGTTGCTTGCCTACTCCGCCAACCCCACTGTCTCTTCCAGGCCCTTCAGCCCTCCCAGACCCCTCACAGCTACTTCAGCACCCCGCCTGCCACCCCATCCCCCAATCTTCCTCTCCCATTGTTTATCCCAAACTCTCCTCTCCCCCACAGTCTGCTGGAAACTCTCTCCTCCCCACCCTTTCACAGATCACCCCAATCTCAAGATCCTGCTGCTCTGCCCCTTGCAGAGGAGAGGGGAATGAAGAGGAGAAAGTCTTTCTACCCATGCTCTGTGATGCCAACAGAATGAAGTGTGCATTTGTCCGGGGTGAAGAGGAGAGTTTCTCTTCTTCTCTCCAAATAGCAGTGGGATCTTGAGATTGGAGCAAGTTATTTGGGGATGCAGAGTGGGGAGGTTTCAGTGAATTGTGGGTGGTGGCGGCAGCAACAAGGGTGGGGAGCATGGGAAGACCTGCCTGCTTGCTCATTCTACCTGGCTGCTTGCTCAACTGGGCCGCTTGCACGTTCAGACCCCTGTTGTGGGTGCAAAGGAAAGAAAGGGTGGGTGCCGGGTGGTGACACAAGGAGCATGGAAAGGTCTTCCTGGGCTACCTGACTGCCCCCTCACTTGCTCGCTGTGCTGGTCTGGCCACTCACACCCTCAGCCTGCCTGCTTTGCTGGCTGGATCTGCCTGCTGTTGCCGTGTGACTTGCAGCATGGCAACTTTTTTCCTTACAAAAATATTATATAGTAAGATAATCATTTTTTACTCTGCTCTTCAATCCTGAAGAGTTCCCAGAGTACCTAAAACCAGTGCTTTTTTCCTTAAAAAAATGTTTAAGGGTACTCTCATTATCCTACTCATGTTGAAATACTGCCCCTGAATGAGGCCAAACTTAGATTCACAAAATGTTTAGGGGTATGCGTACCTCCAGAAAAAAGCACTGCCTAAAACAATTAAAAGAAACCGCAGCTGAAACTTTTAAATAATAGTTTTGAGTATATGTTCACCTTAACAAATGGATGGAAATGTAAACAGAAGTTGCTAGTGCTTTGTGGCAGTCACTTGCAGTTGAATAGTTTACTCAGAACCCTAAAAAATCTTTTAGTCTACAAGCATAAAAATAATTAACTTTCTGCACCTGTGGAGGAGGGGAACAACTAATTTGGGTTAGATGAGGCATAGAATGCTGTGGCAGGGGTTCAAGTTATGGCTTCAATTTAAGTTTAAATGGATAGGCTAGTTCTTACATGAATGTACACTTCATTGCACAGTTGTTGCTTGGTAGCTGCATGTGTGAACGTAGTCCATTGAAGAGATCTATTGGTAAAATATATTAAAGTAATTAAAACCTGCAAGAAAAGAATGGCTTTAAATTAGTTTTCCTGTTCTGAAATTAATATATTTCCTGAAGCAACATGCATCTTAGCTAGTTGCTAGAACAGAGGATGCTATTCAATGTTAGTTATACTTGGACCCACTGGAATCAAGTGTGTTGCCCATTCCGAGTGTGACACTCATCTCTTTATGCAACCTAGAAACATCATCAAAAATCTATGCTTTTTGCACCGCATAATTGTATTGGTTTAGAGACCAGGCACATTTATATTCATCTTGAAACAAATCCCATTGAACAAAGTGGGTTTATCAATGGGATTGGACTGTTAAGAACTTTGTCTCGAACTTTGTAGATGTGTAACAGCTGGCTGTTATTAGGCAGAAGTAAATATCTGTGGTGTGTGTTTGGTAGTCCTAAATATTCATAATTTGCAGCTGAACATGTTGCAGAACTCAAGTAGTCTGTTTGTTTATGAAACTTGTAACTCACACATCAGTGGCTGGCTGGTATTGCTACAAATATTACAAAACTACCAAAACAATAAAACAGCAGTGCAGCGCAAGATCGGTAAATTTAACTGCAGTTTAATTGTGAGCTTAACCTTGCAGCAGCAGTTAGAGGACACACAAGAAACGCAAGATTTCTCGTATGGGTTTGGTGGATGATACTGATGAGCTACGAGTTGGCTCTCTTGGAACCTAGAGCCCTTGACAACTTCGTGATCCCACTCTGGAAGGAAGCCAAAAACATGTCTTTGTTATTTACAGTATTTCTTCTCAGACTTTTGCATTACAGTTCATTCTTACACAGAAAAGCAACTATTAACTCTTTCACTCTCTCTGCTAAATGGTGGTGAGATTTTACATGTAGGCTTTAAACTACATGCCCTTCCAGATGTTGCTGGACTCCCAACTCCCATTGTCTCTTACTACTGGCTGGGGTTGATGGGAATTGGTGTCCAGCACCCCTTGCTCTATGGGTTTTATTCACTGTTGCCTGTGATATCCCATTCACACATGCAAGCTCTTGCTTGTTGACAGTTTCTGGGGTCTGGCACATACAGTATATCCATGTTCATTCAGTACTTCATTGCTTAGCGGTTACAGTGTTAACTAAAATTGTTCCCCTGTCCTGGTGTAAAAAGGTAAAGGTACCCCTGACCGTTAGGTCCATTCGCAGATGACTCTGGGGTTGCGGCGCTCATCTCGCTCTATAGGCGAAGGGAGCCGCCGTTTGTCCACAGACAGCTTCCGGCTCATGTGGCCAGCATGACTAATCCACTTTTGGTGAACCAGAGCAGTGCATGGAAATGCCGTTTACCTTCCCGCCGGAGCAGTACCTATTTATCTATTTGCACTTTGACGTGCTTTAGAACTGCTAGGTGGGCAGGAGCTGGGACCGAGCAATAGGAGCTCACCCCGTCGCGGGGAGTCAAACCACCGACCTTTTGGTCGGCAAGCCCGAGGCTCTGTGGTTTAGACCACAGCGCCACCCGCGTCCCAAATATCTACTTGTGGGACAGATTTGACCCACCAGGGCTTCTCTTTTGGCCCACAAGGCTGTTTTGACCAAGCTATGTCCACCTGCCCTGGTAAGGGCGGATCATTTCTGAAATGACTCCGCAGACCAAATGGGAAGATGTGGGGCAAATCTGGCCTGTGGGCCAGAGGTTCCAAAGCCCCCAACAACTAGCTGATTATCAGGTGCTTCAGCACTGCACTTTGAGATGTGTCCGTCACCTGATGTCATTGTGACATCAGAGTGACTGGTAGCAAATTTTGGGGGTGAGCATGGGGTTGTAGGGGGAGGAGAGGAAAGTGAAGTTCTGTTGTGGAAGTGGATGTCCCACTCGTGTTCAGACAGTGTTGGATACAATCCTTTGCCTGTAATTCCTGAAAGGAAGATAATCCATTATTGTGTTGAAGCAAGGTCTCTTTTATCTTTGCATAGAACTTCAGTAATGTTGAGAATGAAATCCATGCTTTTGATCTCTACTGCCAGTCAGTGTTTCAACTTTTAAACCAGTGTTGCTGTGTTACTTTCCATACAACACTAAGGCAAATCTGACTGTTGATCAGCTGTGTATTGGATGCATAACATTGAGGCGTGCAACTTGCTTTTGGCTGCTAGGTTGTTAAAAGCAATTGTTATGCTGTTGTAAATGTTCATTTTGTTCTTTTTTTAAAAAAAAGAAATAAAAATATAATTCTGAATAAAAGCAATTGGTAAAGTGCATCATCCCTTGTGAGAAAGCCGGAAGATTTTACTTGTAGCTTTCTCTGAACCATTTCCCTATCATCCATCTGTAATAGCTTCGTTTGAAGTTTTAACCTCAATACGTTATTCATACTATGGTCTCATTTCTCTGTGAATAAACACGCCATTTACTGTTACCTTGCACTTGAACCCCAAATCTAGTAAATCTATATATAGTAAGATATTCTAAGATTAAAAGCTGAAGCTGAATACAGACACTATGAAATTAACTTATATGCAGAAGTGCTTTAGTAGAAGTTAATATTTCAGATATTGAAGTTGTATGTATTTATCATTGTGATGGATTTTGTTAACTGGATTTTAAAATCTCTGGCACAACACATGTGGCTATATACTGTCATTGGTAAAAAAATAAAAGTAGTAGTAGCATTTTTTTCTGCACCGTGTGAAATGTATTTTTTTGTAGTTAAAAACAGTAAATAGTAAATAAGTTTTATGTTTTAACTTGCATATTGTTCCTTTTGTTCTAATATTTTCTTTAAACAGGAGTATTACATTTTCTGAATGCATGGCTTAAAAGAGTTATGCATGTACCTTATGCTTTGTATAGTTAGAAAGTGACTTGCCACAATGACAACGAACTCAAAAGTCATTGCTTTTGGAGGCAGAGAAATTGCTCTTATGTAACTTATTCTCTTTCAATCAAGACTTACCGAGACTTCCAGGGTTTCTGGGAAAGCATTCAGCTGACTTCTAGAAATAGTTTGGTGGTTAGAAAATAGTGAATCAAAATGCAGGACACTTCTGTGGAATGTGAATAGTTTCCTGTAGAATAGCTATCAGTGAGGGTAAAAAGCATATTACCAGTGACTAAGGCTGCAGTCCTGGGTACACTTACTTGGTGGTAATCCCCAGTGAATTCAACAGGACTTACTCCCAAAAAGGCATGTTTAGGATTACACTGTTTATGATTTGGACTTTTATAAGTTTACAAGCAAAGCTGCAGAAAAATCATTTATGTCAGAGGTCTGGTCATGTTTCAGTTGCTTTGCTTCAGGATAATGGTCAGGGTCCAGAGTGCTATGAAATTAGTTTTGATCACTTCTCCATTCCCACTTCCTCCTTTTATTTCGTCTGTTCTCCTTTCCTCCTCATCTGTGCTGCATGACAATTTTTTAAACAGAGAACAGTTTGCGATAATGTCAGAAAGGTTGTTCAAAGAAAAAATAATAATGCAAGCCCAGTGGAACATCTGTATCACTCACTACTTTGCATGACAAAATAAAAAATTCTTTCCAGTAGCACCTTAGAGACCAACTAAGTTTGTTCTTGGTATGAGCTTTCGTGTGCATGCACACTTCTTCAGATGCACATGAAAGCTCATACCAAGAACAAACTTAGTTGGTCTCTAAGGTGCTACTGGAAAGAATTTTTTATTTTGTTTTGTCTATGGCAGACCAACACGGCTACCCACCTGTACTTTGCATGAGACTAAGCAGCTATTTTGATCTCCACCGAAGAATCAGGCAGAACAATCCTATGGTTGGGTAAGGAGGAGCAAAGGTGGAAGAACTGACAAGCCTGTGCCAGCAGAGCAAAATAATTTTTGTTGTGTGTGTGTGTGTGTGTGTGTGTGTAATCTGCATTTCTCCCCCCCCCCCTGCATCTTTCATCTTTTAAAAACTTTTCTTCCCATTGGTTTCCCCTCATTCCAGCAACATGACAAGTATAGGACACTTTGCTTCCCTGACACTCCCTTGAAATATGGTACATACTCCTGCTGCCAGAGAACTGAAGGCAGAAGAGTAACAGCATATGTGATTTCATTGATTGTAACAAGGTAGTCTCTCTTTGCCTGCAGAGAGGAAGATCTGGAAATTTTTATGGGCTCAGATCCCTCCCTGTGTCCATAGGATTGTGCCCTTAAAAAAATAATCAGTATATCATCTGGCAGAAAAAAAGAACATGTTTTTCTTCTTCTGCATACAACCAGTTACTTCTAAAAACTTGTCATGTCATCAGCATGGATTGAAATATGTGATGAATAGAGCAACATTTCATGTTTTTTCCTCTATCTAAAGAATGCAGTCTATCACATAGGTTTTTCAAAGCGCCTCATTAGCAGTTTTTGTTTGGGATGGAAATAATTGCAGCTCCTAAAATCAGCAATTTTACTTCCTTAAAAAAAAAAACCCAGCTTGACTTTTCTCTCCTCCTTTTTGCTCACCATGTCCTTTTATTTCTCTCACTGTCCTGGTAATCTCTCACTATAAATGTGTATGAAATTTTAAAGTTCTTTAGCAATCTCTAGAGTGTCAGGCTTCCTTAGAAATTAGTTTAAAAGCAGCTGAATAGTACTAGTCATAGGAAATTGGACAGGGTGTATGTCAGTGTTCGAAACTCCCATTGTTCTTGGCGCATTTTGCGACAGGGAATTTCATTAGCGTGAGCAGTTTCTGAGCTCTAGGCGCAATACTGCACCCTAAGATTTCAGATTAAAACTGCAGAGTGGGAGGAAAGGAGGACCCTTTTCCGCCTCCCCACATCTAGCTCCTCTCTGAGAAGAGACCCTCTTAAGAATATTAGGGAGGTGGGTAGGGGAAGGACTAGACCATGTGAAAAAGGAACATAATATTTTAGCTGTAGTTCATTCATTTTCAGTTTTGTATTCTTGATATAAAAAGTGTGCCTGGACATTCCATTATTGCACCCATAACCTAAGTTTAAGGTGATGTTTAGCTCCAAGCTTTCATATCTCAGTTTCTAACACTGCAGGGTGTCCAAGGGTGGTTTGAGCTTGAGTTTATTGAATAGTGGTATTTCAAAAAGCTACATGATAAGGACACATCGGTTTGCTATTTGAAGAAAAAGTCTGTCTTTCTGTCCAAGCTCCATGGAACGTCTAAAATAGCTCAGCAAAGGTGATGTTAATTGACACTTTTCAATTAAATTGTTTGGAACATTCATATTGATCCTGTGACCTATGGTATTCTGTAACATCTGTTACCCATAAATGAGCATGGTTTATTTCCCGCAAACAATGAAGATCAGTGAAAGTATGTTAAACCAGCAACTAAGTATGTTAAACCAGTTAACGAAGTTCCTTGCTTGCTAACAGAACCTACTACTACACTGACACAATGTGGGGAAATGTTTTCCCATCAGAGAGGTGCTTCCAAGGTTATGGGAAAAGATTCCTAGATAACTTGGCACGCTTGGCGCGTGAGCTTTTGCTATCAAGATTCCTGGTATCTTAGTTAAACTACCTATCCCATATTCATTGACTTTCTGGAATAATGTTGCCATAGTGGGTGGCTGATCTGTCACTAGATCTCCCAAGGACAAATGAAACTAGAGAGAAATTTGCTGGGCCCTGGAAGGCTGCTAGTTGATTCGCCAACCAGTGTTCATATCGAGGTCATACGCTTTCTCTGGCATGGCAAACCTCTCTAAGTTTGAAGTATACGATTGGTCACCTTGCTATTAGTTTGGCACTGTTTACATCTTATTCTCAGTAGCCCCTGTTTCTGCCCCTCCTGATACGTGATGATGTAATATTAGTCAATTTGTACAGCCTTTTCAGTACTGCTTCAGGTGTGACGCAGTCTGTTTTTGTGCTAGTTATATAGGGAGCAATCTAAACTCCTCCCTAGCACAAACGGGTTTTATGGGGGGGGGGGGTGCAAGCAGGCAGATTGCTGTGCCAGTCTGGAGTTGCAGCAGCGATCAGTCCCAAATGGGGCCCAAGGCCACGTGGCATCAGCAGGGATGGCTTGGGATCTACCATATTTTTCAGTGTATAACACGACCCCTATTTTTTGAGACTCCAAATTGAGGAAATGGGGGGAGATTGCCCAGAGTTGTTGAGCTTCTATTGGGGGGGGGGGGGTTTGCCAACAATTGCTTACCCGCCTGACCGTCACTGCCAAACAAATGCCTCTACGAAGCCACCGATTGTCTGCCCGCTTGCCGCCAGCTGCCACCAATCGCCAGCAGGCCTTGCTGCACCATCCAATCACCCGCCCAATGGCTGATTACAATCTACTGCTTGCGGCCACCAATCGCACCTCCCCCTCTGCACTATCCGTGTATAAGACGACTCCCAAATTTAAGAATTAATTTTAATATAAAAACCTCCTCTTATACACAGGAAAATACTGTAATTTATCCTGGCCAGGCCAGCCCCTTCCCCACTCCTGGGAAGGGGAGCTCCACTGCTTTCACTCCAGAGGCAGTTGCCAGTGGATGGCTGGTAAGAGACCAGCAGCGCTGTTGGGAGGGTTTTGATTTGGGTGGAGGTGCATTTGCCCAATGCAGTCGCTGCCAGCCTGGCCCAAAGGAGGTTTGAATTGCTCTGCTAGTCTAGGACATTGGTCCCTTGATGCATCTTTACTGCTGTGCCAAATGCTTCATAAACAGAAATGAATGCTAAGATAGATCTGAATTTAAACATGCAAATCATTTCCTGTCGACTTTCTTCCCTGCTTAGTCCTCATGGAACCATTCATTTTAGCTATCTAAAACATATGCATCTCACTAAAAAGATTTAAAACTAGTAGAATTTAAAGGTGAGCTTATGAAAAATACCAGAGAGAAGCCAAATGTATGTTTATATAAATGTTAACCTTTTAGAGTGGGTCTTTCTAATTGAGAAGATCTGAAGACTGTTGCCTAGGGCATGACTTAGCTAGGAAAGCCATAACGGATTATTATTTTTGCCCTCTTTACATATTATACAATCTGTGCCTTAAACTCTCGGTGGCTTTTTGATAGAAGCTTTGAATTTTAGCTTTTAATATAGAGTATGGGTATATGTCTTAAATCTGTCCAATGCCTCAATCTGCGTTGGAATTGAACATGAGCATGCTTGAAAAAGCAGTACGCACTGGTGGTCCATATAAACTGTAAAGAACATAAAGTTTGCATGCATGTTGCTGTATATTAATGACTGTCAATTGTTTCTCTAAGGATTTACTTCTGTTTTTCTCATTAGGATGAAAGTTCTGGCAGTGTTGCATCAGTATCTACACTCAATCTATTAAACACAGGGGTATGAAATTTAATATTTTTCTATCACATTATATGCCATGCATGGGATCTTTTTAGCAATCATTGAATTAGATGGCATATCACATAATTGTAGCATGAGTTAACAGTACTAACTCATCAAGTCACTGAATACCATTATTGAAAAGCAAGTTTTACTCATTTCCCTTGTTCACAGTTTGCAAATTTGATATGAATCTCTTTGCTTTGTTTCTTTCATTTGAAAATGTATCCAGATTAATTGTTGCAGTTGAATGAAATATTCATTCTTGTTCACTTAGCATGTGCTTTCAGCAATTTTAAGCAATAGTCTACAAATGTTTTCAGCAACTTCACTAACGTCTGGCTGTATAGTGAAATTAAATAATTGTAACAGTTTCCAATGTTAAAGGTCGCCATTCCAAGTGGACTGGTGAAGGGAAAATATGCCAGAGTTGAGCTTGGCAAAGGCTGCAGCTATATTATAGTGCAAGGAGAACTTCCTTAAAAGCAAAGGACTCGTTTTTTTTCTTGACTGGCTCTACTCATAGTAAGCTCTTATTCATGGAGCAATACTTTTCCATTGTATTAAGGCCAGCTATTCTCTCTGTTCTGCCACTATTATCTATGAGCAACAAGCCTTGGTGCTTTTCTAGATAACTGATTAAATAACGAATACGTCATCTAAATTGGGGGTGTGATCTACTTAAAAAATGTGTACCCCTCCATTCTCTTGTTCACTCAAAACTCAGGGTGGCTGTAGATCACTGCTTATTAACCTGTTAATAATCTTGAACCTTAATCCCAACCCAGTCTAAAGTAGTATGTATTTGAAAAGCCGATTTTCAGGCCATCTTGACTAATGAGTCATTTAGATGTTATTTCCTCTTTCAACCATTTAATCCCCTAGTTTCTAACTATTCATTTGTTAGTAGCATTGAACAGGGAACAGCCTGTAGTAAGAATATTGGCATTTGAATGGGGTCATGTCAGATAGGAGTCCTATTTTCTCCCCTTCGTCAAATACACTACTAGATCAAAGTGTCAGGATCCCCATCTGTTAGTAACATAATTGGACACATGCTGAGAGAATAAAAGAATATTTTGGCAGATGTAAGAGAGCTCAGATTGCTGGAGCTAGTCCCTTTCCCCCCTTTTCTTCCTGTTTATCTTGGTTATGTTAAGCATGCTTTTCTGCCTTTAAAATATTTGAGTGCCTTTCTTTGAATTATTATTATTATTTGCTTGTTAAGGCCTCAAGCAAATAATAAACAAAAAACAAAAAAACAAAAACAAATGTTAACCCTAAAAAAAACGGAACGCCCTTTCCCCCTCCTTTGTGTGTTTTGTTGCTGTGGGGGTGGGAGGAAGGATGGCATTGAGTTGCAGTGCCTTGTGAATCCTGACACTTGGATCTATTGGAACTTGATCATCAGTAGCACTGAAATGGTATTGTTTTCTTTAGAGAGAGTGGGAAATGCTGATAGGCCGACTCTGCTTCCTCATCTTTCATTCTCTCCAATTTCCCTTTCTTGGGGTAATTGTATGTCTGTTGCCATATCTACTGCCTTTCACACTCTGCTTTTTCAAATTCCTTTAAACCTCTTTATAAGGCTTGCTTTTTAATATCTTCCGAGTTGCCTTTGCTATAATGTATCAGCAACTCCTCTCTCTGATGCAAATTCCTGAACTTAAAAAGGTTTTAAGTTATACACTGGCTTTTGACACTTGATGTATTTTTAGGACCCAGCTTATTCTGTAATTTTAAGTTGTTTTAAATTGTTTTTAAACATTGTGCTTTTATTATTGTAACCCACCTTGGAACAACAACAAGCTAAGTTCTTATTTGTTTGTGGCAAGGTAGACTTTTCAAGAACAATGAAATACTTGGGTTTCAGTTTGTTGAATATAACATGTAGTGGACACAGTCTTTGTTTCATATCCCAGAAATGATGCTACTTACAGCAAGGGGGGGAAAGTGAGTGACATGGTGCACCCCTACTAGAGATCATGTAAAATACACTTTCATAACACTATGACAAAGGGTTTTCTTCTTTGCTTCCCTCCGTTATCTTGGGATTATCCTGGTTCAATTTATTGGGGGACGGTCGGAATTATCAAGAGCCTATCTGAAGAAGTGTGCATGCACACGAAAGCTCATACCAAGAACAAACTTAGTTTGGTCTCTAAGGTGCTACTGGAAGAATTTTTATTTTTTATTTTGTTTTGACTATGGCAGACCAACACGGCTACCTGCCTGTAACTAAAGACAACAGTGTTACCATATTTTTCACTCCATAAGAGAACTTTTTTCCTCCTAAAAGTAAGGGGAAATGTCTGTGCGTCTTATGGAGCGAATGCATGGTCCCTGGAGCCGAATTGCCTAGGGGCCAAAAGCAGATCGTGCTCTTTTTTTTACAAAGAGAGAAGGGGGGTATTGAAAGGAAGCTGCTGAACAGCTGTTCAGCAAGTTATCAGGGAGAGAGATAAGGCTCCCTTTCCAGCCCCGCCCCCTTGCCCAGGCCTCCATTGTGAATGCAGAGGAAGGCTGTTTGTTTTCCCCAGCGACATGTGACTAGCTGATTAGATTATCTGTCTAGAAACTGTAGAAATGGCTGTAGGACTAGAAGCTGCAGAATTGTGAGCTGACCCCATAAAAACGGGGCTTTTCCTCTTGAAAAAGAAGCTGCACCACTTTCAGCTGATCCTCAAAAAAACAGGGCTTTTTCCCTTTGCAAAAAAAGCTGCACCACCTTCAGCTGATCCTCAAAAAAGCAGGGCTTTTCCCTTTGCAAAAAAAAGCTGCATCACTTCAGCTGATCCTCAAAAAAAGGGGATTTTCCCTTTGCAAAAAAAAGCTGCACCACTTTGAGCAGATCCTCAAAAAAACAGGGCTTTCCCCCTATCCTCCTCTAAAAACTAGGTGAATCTTATGTTCAGGTGCGTCTTAAGGAGCGAAAAATACGGTAACTTAAATTTTACACAGTCAGAAATACACACTATTGCTCAAATAGCAAGGCATTCAAAAAGCTTGCTTTCAGTTTGTCACATCACAGAATAAACAAGGAGTTAAGTGTTCAGAGTCTTGCATCCCTTTCTTGCCCTTTGTGCATTCAGTACTGACACAAGGAAATATGTGTCCAAAATGGCATTCTTAATTGATTTTCTGTCTTGTAGACAGTAGCAATTGTCAAGAAATTGCTGTGTGCAGGAGGCACCGGTACCTGTCTCAGCTAGCCTATCTAAAATTGCTTTAGCAAAGGCTGAGTGTAGCTGGTGTTTGCACTGTGCAGGCACAGAAACTGGTATTGGGTCCAGAATTCAGTAGCTTGATAATTTCTAGTCTTTGTGTCTGGGAAGATAAACTTGGAAGTATTGTGGGTAGTGCCTGGTAAAAATTAAAAAACAACAACAAACAAAACAGATGAGGCAGGGTAGGGCACAGGGTGAAGCTTTATTGTACTGAAGAGTTTCCTGCCACTATCTATGATTAGCAGACATTTAAGCAGAGTGAGCAAACAGAATTCATGCAGGGTGCAGATCTTGCATTTTCTTGGCACAAACCTTTTAACAGCATAAAGTATACACAGCCCTAACTGACTAATAAGCCTGGCAACCTTCTGTCTATACTTTTATATGTTCACTGGCACAGCATTTATCTTTTTTGCACTCCATTGCATAGCTTATAAAAATGTATTGATTGCTTCTAACATTCTCTGAATAGATGCTTTTCACAGCCTCTTAATTTGACCTCCTGAAAACGTCCAAAGGTCAGTTACCTTTACCATGTCTGGAGGACTGTAGCTCCCATTAATGGGTCTGTTGAAGTCTTCTAGCCCTTGTAGTTGTGAAGACAAGCTTGGAAATATTATGGGTAGTAGCTGGTAAGGCCAGCCATGCTTGGCAGAATTGAATCTTGCTGATTCTAGTGAGTCATTTCATCCCAAGTAATTGAGATTAGGATATTTGGTACATCTGAAATATGTAAATTATATTTCTGAATATTTATGTTAGGCTAAAAAATTCATCTGTGCAGTTGCCATAAATGGATTTAACATAGTGCTAAAAACATGGTAATGTAAATGGTGTGGCCTTTTCATTTATGCTGTAACTGTCCCCAGCAGCATTCTCTAAAGCAATAATAATGTTGTGGGTTGATGCCAAATAAGTGCTGCAGTCTATACAACCCTGTCACTACTTCCGGCAGGGAACCCCTCTTTTAGCTGTCTGACCAAACCATAACTGATGAATTTGATGCCACAATAACTTACCATCATTGGATGCTTTAAATGAAGTGGTATTCTTGTTCCACAACCAACATGCTTGAAAAAGCGAAGCACCAACCTTCTGTGCCTTTCTCCAATTCTGAATGCTAGCAAACAGTGTCCAAAATAGCCAAACTCCTTTTAAAAGGTGGCACCAAACTTTTATTACGTTATGGAAGCGTATCCTCTGTTAGGCCTCGTATAGTATTGATATTTTGGCAGAAGGGATTTCTGAATAGTTGGGTGTATTTTTTTATTTTTTTTACATTTTAAGTGTATCAAATTAATTAAGGAGCTTTATCTGGTTGGCCACAGTCAGAATAGGATGCTGGACTAAATGACCTTTGGTCTGATCCAGAAGGGATCTTCTTAGGTTCTAGCCATGCATTTTAAAGATGAAGATAAAGTTTTCATGAGGAAATTAGTGTGCTTGCTTTGTACTTCTTTGTGCATATAATTTTTACCTCTGTAGCTGCTGCAAATTCAGTTATTTAGAATAGCATATTTTTTCAGTTCAACTGATTTGTTGCTTTTTACGTTTTGAAATGGGCTAGGTCTGTGGAATTTAGCAGTGTATTTGAGATACTTTTTTGGGAAAACATGGTTCAATATATAGCAGTATTTTGCCTTGATCTCTTTAACAACAACAACAACAATAACAATAACAATTATTTATTTGTACCCCGCCCATCTGGCTGGGTCTCCCCAGCCACTCTGGGCGGCTTCCAACAAATATTAAAATACATTGAAATACGTGGCCAAACGTCTAGTGTAGTCGTTACTGCAAAACCACGGTGGGTACAGTTCTTTGATACAAACCTTTTAGACTGTGGTTTGGCCACAATTAATGTTTCACCTCACTTTTTAATACAATCAGCAAGGATGTGTGTAGGTGAGGAAGAAACATATGCTTTATAATTATTTTATGTACAATACAGCTGATATATCACACCTAAGTTGATCAAACATTTTTATCTGTATACATTCAGATTACCATATTACTGGCAACTGAGATAGTAAAGACAGTGGCTTCGTTCAGACATGGTTTCTCATTACAGGAATGAGCTTATAGCAAGCCTTGTGCTTGTGGACTTTCCCATCCCCCTTCTGTCCTTCCTGTGTGATTGGGAAGAGTAGTTCAAATGCACTTACTGTACTTCTGTTTTAGACTAATCACAGTTAAGTGTTATGTCTTAACTATGGTTAGTTGAAACTTGTGGACTTCAAACCATAACGGTAAAACATTGTTTATCACTAGGTTACATCAGAATGGGACCAGTAACTTTCAATAAGTAGCAGATTATTTCTCTTGTCTTGCTTCCTCCTTTTATATGGACTTTCCACAAGCTGTAATTTGCAGAACATTTACTCTTTTAGCTTGTGTTGGTTACAACACGATTACTAGATGCAGCGCCTTTCACTCTGTCCTGAGTCTCAAGCTGATACTGTGCATGACTGCTAGCAATATTCATCTGACTCTGAAGTTGTCGTTACCTAGGCGACTCATAGCTTCATTGATAGAAGCTTAACTGTTGCCTTTTATCCCATCTATGGATCAACTAAAATAATATCATTCAAATCTTGTTTAGGAGTATGAAGCACGAACAGGAAAAGCATGTAAACCTGCACCCCAAGCGACAAGACGTAGACACTTTGAATTTGAGCCACTTTCAACTACTGCTCTTATTTTGGAGGATCGACCATCGTAAGTAGCTACGAGTTCTTTTGAAAGCAGAGTATCAGTTTCATGTCAAAGCAGGTTGTTATGACCAAAGTTATGCCTGAAAGGATTTACCTACCTCCCCCTGAAGATCATATCAAAATTCAATGTTGTTTTTTGTGGTGCACAGAAATGTTCATTCAGGTAGCCCTTCAGATATCCTTGCCCCAAGTTGTAAATGACTTCCTAGATCCATCCCAGCAACTTGAAGTATGTCCGGAAACAAACTATGAAGGTTTGTACTATAAATATTGTATAATGTGGGTCAGTCTTACCTTTCCCCTTATTTATAGTCTGCCTGCCTCCTGAGATATTGGCCATAAATCTTTCCTTTAGTAAGGTAATTATGGTATCTTGCAGGGCTCAGAAGGGAAGGTCCTGTTGGGAGTAAGCAGAGTGGAATAATTTATTCCCATGTATAGGAAATGAAACAAAACAGAACTCTTTAATTTGATTCATCTAGCCTTACCTTTGCTTACGTTTCCCCCCCAGGAACCTTCCTGCAAAATCTGTAGAAGAGGCTTTACGTCACAGACAAGAATATGATGAAATGGTGGCAGAAGCAAAAAAGAGAGGTATGGCTAGTCTTACTGTTCATAATGCTATTTTCTAAAAATGAAAATGTAGGAATATAAAAATAGAATGCAAATTATCCTGGACTAAAAGAAAACTCTTCTTTCTTTCTTTTAACACAGAGGTACAGTCTTACAATGAACTTAATTCGTTCTTCAAAGTATGGCTGCAATTTAATACTTTAGCACACTGTGTGGCACTGAAACTTTCACATTTGTTTCATACATTGCTTTGTACTTGGGATTCTGAAGACAGACACTCGTTAATGCTTTGTGGGTATACACACACAAGCACACACAACTAGATATTTCTCTCTTACACACACAACCCACCTATTTCACTGTTATACTCACCTCTGCAGCTTAACATGGCAGAAAAAGCCAAAGCAGTAGCCTGGTAGCTTATGTTCTGCTAGAGAGGGTCACAATTTAGATATGTGCCATTTGTGTATGTTACGCTGTTGAACTGGTATTCAGTGCAGTTAGTGTATATGGAAATGCAGGTGATCACTGCCTTTTCAACTTCAGCAGATGGCGTTTAGTGGATTCTATCCTCAGCCTAAAACCTGTTGTCATCCTGCACCAAGACTGTGTGCAAGTTAAAAGACTTTAGGCCTTGACCTTACAAAGGATACATTTGCTTATCTACCCCTCGGAGCTCGTGCCAGTGTTGAAACCATAACGCTGTGCAAGTTTATTAATGTTTGTGCATAACTTTCTTACACCCTTGCAAGTGCTTACCCATGATAGCAATAGATTAGCACTCCAGCGTCAATTAAAATATTTTCTCAAAGGCAGCTTGCTTCTATGTTGGCTGGTCAATGCAGTCAACAATTTGTTTTAACAGCTTGTCAAATAAAATTGCTTTTTTTTCTTACATGAATTGGATTCTTTACATAAGGAAAGTATGCAGGTGACATGTAGGTTGTACAGTGTGGTATAGACACTTTTACATCAAACCTGCAGACCTCATGACCTACCTTGCCAAACACAACCCCACCAGCCTTGTATTGTGGTGGGTACTTGGAAGACATACCCCTCCTATTCTCCCTGTCCCAAGCAGGCAGTAGCAACACCAGGGTTCAGTGAACCCCTCTGGCTTAATTGGGTTTGGAGAAATTGTAGAGGTCACCCATACCTGTGTACAAAAACCAGTAACATTTGAAAGTCCTGAAAGCAAGGCAGATTTCCATGAGCTTCCTGCATTGCACGGGGTTGAACAAGATGACCCTTGGGATCTCTTCCAACTCTACAATTCTATAAATAACACAAATTCTAATGTGATATAGGAAAATACAGGATTGGAGACTAAAACAACTGACTTGCTGTTGTGTTTCATCTTTGCCTCTATATACTGATGGTATTTGAGAAGGTGGATTTTTTTGGGGGGGGGGAGGAAGATAATGTTGGAGTTGAAAGTGTAATCTCTTGCTTAAAAAATAATAATCTTTGTTACTCCAGTCATTCTACTTGGAATCAGTAATTTTGCCTTTGCTCTAAACTGCTGGCTCACTCTAATTTCCCTTAGAACTCACTATTACATTACTCTCCCAGTTTTCTGAGATTTAATTAGTCATCCAATAACATCTGTCCTAACTTGGCTTGTCATGGTTCATGCAACAAGTGGTTTCTTATGAAGCTCCTCTAGAATAGCTTATTCAAACATTATTTGAGATGTTGGTTAGTCAGTGTACAGCCCTACTTCCTCTTACTAGATATACACAATTGCAGACATCCACTATGTCTTGCAAACTTGGAAGAGGAAATGGGGAAATTGACAGTATTGGGAGATTCATATTCTGTCGAGAGCTAATCTCAACAGCGCCGATGTGCAAGAAAATTGGCAGGTGACTTAATCTGGAGAATGTAACCCCCAGAACATTTTCTATCTTGATACATTTTTGAAATGTTGATTTGAAAATTACATTTTAATATTAAAATTACTGAATATTCTGGATTTAATAGAAATTAAGGACGCACATAGAAGGAAGAAAATAATGAAAGAACGCTTCAAGCAAGAGGAGAACATTGCTAGCGCTATGGTGATTTGGGTCAATGAAATACTGCCTAATTGGGAGAGCATGTAAGTATAGATGACTTTGTAACATCAGGAGCCTTCTTACTGATACTTGCTAGCTGCTATGGAAGCCCTTTTGACTGAAGAGCAGGATGAAAACGCATTAAATATAAGCTTCACAGGCTTTTATATCCCTCAAAAGCCTTGAATGTTTTTCTTTCTGTTCTCAAACATGTATTTGGGCTCATGATAGTCTAGAATTACCTTTTCTATTCAGTTACAGGAGGTTATTCAGTAATCTCTTTAATAAATTGTTGTCACTAGCAGTTTGTCTAAATGCTCACCCAGTGCGAAGTTGTAGTCTTCCAGGGGCAGGGGGTTTCCCTGGGTGTGGCATCTAGGAGAAACCATAAGGCACTGTTGGCTTAAATGAGATAAAGCTGTGTCAATAGCCCTCTCAGGTGACCTGGCTTCCATAAGGGAAAACACTGACTTTCCGCAATATGGAGCCCAAGCTTGCTGATGTTCTTTGCTTCTGGGGCAACCTGGAAATGCCAGGAATTGCAGCTAAGTTACCTGTACTTACCAACCCCCCCCCCCATCTTCTCCTTTTTTAGGCGTTCTACAAGGAGAGTTCGAGAATTGTGGTGGCAAGGGTTACCGCCAAGTGTTCGTGGGAAGGTGTGGAGTCTTGCTGTAGGAAATGAACTGAATATCACTCCTGGTATGTGTTATAACATGCAAACTCTTATCTCAGTAGGGTGGTGGTCTCAAGAAATAACCCAACATTTCTTCCACTGAGTTTGTAATAGCTTTTATTGATGCAGAAAGAAGTTGCTTTTAGAAGAGATTAATTTATGCCTCAGAGTTCCACAAATGTATCTATTTTGCTTCACCCAGGAGAGCTAAACTGGCACAGTCTCCCAATATCAATTTTAAATTGAAGCCATTTAAAGATGATAATGAAAGGGACAACTTTTTCTAGCTGTCAAATAGTTTTCAAAAAGCTAGAGCTTGTTAATAGTTTTGTCATGGGGGGAAGACAGCCTTTAAATAATGGGACTTAACTAAATATTTTAGTTCAAGAGACTGTTTTTAATATTCAAGAAAACTCACTCTTTTTAGGAAGAAATCACTTGATTAGTAGATTTTAGCATGTTTCAATTTAATCTCTTCCAAGAAAGATCAGTAAAGCTGGTTTAAGAACTGGAACAACGTAAAGATTCTAACAGTTCACAATTTTTTGTATGGAGCATGCCTAGATCTCTATGTACTTGTTTGGACAATCGTGTCTTGGATTAATACCCAGATACACGAAGGAGCATTTTAGCTGAGCATGAAGCCCTTTTACATGAGTTTCCATTAACAATTGTTTCCTGGTTAATCTTAACTAGGAATCTGTGTTCAACAGTTCTGGAATATGAAGCCATGGTTTGAAGTTGGTTAAATTTGTGAATTGAGTACCTAGTGGTTTGTTTGTGTGTGCAACGGGGGATATACAGGCAGCCAAAAGGCTTGTTCATGTCTCAAGCTAAAGCTAACTTCAGGGAAGCTGTCCCGAGTCAGTAGCTGGATATTACACAGTATGATTTCCCCCCTGGCTTTTATAACTAAATTGCATATAATAAGAAACAGGATTACTGTGAAAATTGTATAGTTCTTACCTGTAAATTTGCCCTTTGGCGCCATTTTGCTGTCTGTTTTGCAGAACTCTATGAAATCTTCTTATCTAGAGCCAAGGAACGATGGAAGAGTTTTGGGGAGATGGGTGCTGAGAATGATGCAGAAGGTAGGTTACCATGATACCTGTTGCTGCTTTTACACTCTTCTAAGTAGAATGCACACAATTAGCCAAATGACACATTCAGATATATAGCACAGCCTTCTTGAGACTATATCATTCATTGTAGGATCAAACGTTTGATACTTGCACATAGAAAGCTAACGTTATCATCAACTAACACTACAGTTTGATGTGGTATAGTTCTGAGCAAGTTGAATCCCAATATTAATCTCTTTGTTTGGAGATTCAGGCACAGTAGCAGATACCTTAAAATTGTCTGCTCGTTGAAATGTGGGTTTTCCTTCAGAGAATGTAATACTGTTATGATCGGGTGGATTTGGCATAAAAACTGAAGCTGGAAGAGCTTAATAAAAGCAAGATAGATTTTATTGTCACAGGCTTTAAATAGTGTCCAGCTCAGAAAGAAAGAAAGAAATCGTCTGCATTTGTAGTTTTGTGGGGAGGATACCAATTTAACAACAGAACTGGCAATATCAGTTCAGAGTAAGTCTGGCCAGTTGTGATCCAACCTTATGAGCAGTACAGAATTAGTGGGGTGAGGGGAGAAGCCCTTTTCCAATCTAAATTTATGACGTGATGATATCTTAGCATGCTTGCTTGGGAAGTACAGTATGGTCTCTAAAGATGTCTGAAACATGATTTCATGTTTGGGGAATAAGCCCTTCAGGTGTATCTGAAGAAGTGTGCATGCACACGAAAGCTCATACCAAGAACAAACTTAGTTGGTCTCTAAGGTGCTACTGGAAGGAATTTTTTTATTTTGTTTTGACTATGGCAGACCAACATGGCTACCTACCTGTAACTAGATGGATGAGGGAATATAGTATTGTGCTGAAGAGTCTGTTTGCTCTATGGGCCCCAGCTCTTTGTGCTGGAGAGCAGGCTGCTGTCAGCCTAGAAGAGTGTGGCCTAGAAACTACCATGCTTGCAGAATAAACAGGAGCACAAACTGGGTAACTTAGGTCTTTGTCCGAATAGTGGAACACTCCATAAGGAGTGGAAACAACTGAGACTTCAGGATGTAACCCGGAAAAAGGGAGTTTTAAAATAAATGATGATAACGCCCAAAATCACAAGTCAAGTGTTGAAGGCTACTGAGAAGGGACGGAGAAAGAATAGGACAAGTGCCACAAGCCCAAATTGCACAACTGTGTTCTAGTTGAAGGGAGAAGGTAGAGGCAGAGCAAGGATTAGCGAGAGGAAGAAGAAGCAAGCAAAACAACAACAACAACAACAACACAACAACAACAACAACAACAACAAAACAGGCAGAAAGGGAGGAAAAGACTAATGGAAGTTGAGGTTTTTTCCCTATCACAGAGGAAGGCCTGATGAGAAGGATCCGTGGTGTAGTAAAGTAAAAATACAGGACGCAGTAGAGCTTTTACTGCACAGTAAAGCTGTTACCTACCAGAATGAGTTGGACACTGTGTCTGCTTGCAGGGCTGCTCTCAGGAGATGTCCTTTCCCCAGAATTCTAAAAACAATTAGTTTTGTTAAATGGAAACAGGAAGTCTGCTGAAAGGTGTTTTCCAGAGGAACAAAAAGGGTGGATATCTTTGGCTATTTTCTGAAACAGGGAATGAATGGTGTGGTTCCATGTAGTCAAAAGGCCATGGGATCTTTGTATTGCCAGTTTAATGAGTAGCAGGGTATTGTCCAAATTTAGATTAGGATGCGGTTGCTTTTGACTCTGCAAGTCCAAGGGGTCTGTAGCTCCTGGACGTTTAGGGCTAGGAACTCTGTTTCCCAGGTCAGTAGAAGGCCTAATTCAGATAGTCTGACATACTTGTCCTGGGTTGCCAAGCCCTTGCCAACTATAGGATGGAAATCTGAGACAAAACCTTCTTTTATTTTTGCTGTGGGTATACCAAACACGACTCATAGGTTAACATGATAGCTGAATGAAATAGTTGTCCTGTTGTTCTCTACACATTTTCCTGCTTTCTGTAATTAAGTTAGTATTTTCTTAATTTCTGATTGGAAATAATAGTCAGACTACATAGAAGATGGCCATAGTCTTACGTTACTGTATAAATAACTCTACAGACATATACATATATATAAATCTGCATGCTTTAATTTCTGTAGATGCTGGAGTATCAGTTGCTGATCGGGAGGCTAGTTTGGAGCTAATAAAATTGGATATATCCCGCACATTTCCATCCCTCTATATTTTCAGAAGGTAAAATGTTTTTGACTTTGTTCAGATGCAAACATGTTAAACATGAGGTCATTTCCCCCGCTGTGGCTGGTTTTCTTTTTTAAAAATAATAATAATCTGTCAATGAAAGGTTGTTTTTTTATGGAATTTTCTGCCATGGATTCATGCAGCTGGAGAATTCCATGCTACATTAATAGTAGTGTGACTCAAAAATAATTTGAAAAGGCACTTGTGTATCAGGTATAAACTCTATAACTTCATCTTCTTGGCATGATACTTAGAGGGAGTGTTTTATCTGACTAGGTTAACAAATGTTCTGTCTATGCATCTGTTTCCCTGCAGTCGAATAGTTAGATCTTTGACTTTCTTTACGTGCTTGCAAGGGTGGAGTGTGGCAGGGAGTAAAGCAGCTATAGTAAGCAAGCTAAAATTCATTTTCCAGGCTGGTGAGTGAGTGCTGGGATTTGGGGAGAGATTGATTGATGTGTCCAACTAAAGCAATAGAATGTAAAGCAGCTTGCAAACCTTGTTGCTTCATTCACTGAGCAAACATAGCAGGTCTTACAGGACTTAAGCCATTGTTTCTGGGGGGTGCGGCATAACTGCAAACAAAAGATCACCTGGTCAGCTAGAGTTTATGCTTGCTCACCACTGCCAACTGGGAAAGTAAGCCAGTTCCACGGCTGTTCAAATAACAATATTCTGGCAGAAAGACAAGCATACAAATCTGCAAGTGTTAAGTGTTTGGCTTTTAAAAACATGAAAAAATGGCAGCTTATACTTACAAAACAGAATTCAGAGAGCTTGTTTGATAGTATGTCAAATAACTAAATGAATGGTGTAGTATAAGGGTAAAATATACTCACCCACCCCCTTTCAAATATATGTCAGACCTCTGCATATGTTTTAATAGAAAAACGACAGTGCCTGCCCCTCTTAACATTTATGGACTTGGAATTTTGGTACAGTATTGGCATTCCAGTCTATAATGCACGTAAGAAGAGTCCTTATACACATTTGTTTATATAGTTCCATCTCTGTGTATGCTTTTACAGCGTAACAAGCAAAACAGCAGGTCCCTTGACCCAAAGAAGCTTTTTAATCCCCAGAGTTAAAATAGGATCTATTTACTCAAGAGTCTTGAGTGGTCTTCCTCTTTTGTTCCTGGTGAAACCGAAAGTGCATTCCAACTAGACAGAATAATAAAAACAACAACCCAGAGAGCTGTCTCTCAGAGTTAGTTTGCCTTGCTCAACCATCACCTGAAACTTTGTGTCTGGATAGTTTCCCTTCTTTGTTCGCTTAGCCAATTTGCATTCCTAAATGAACAGCCTACAAACCCGAAAGTTAATTTCAGCTCCAATATATGAGTACTAAAGGATGAAATACGAATGTTCAGGTGTGAGGCTTTCTGTTTTGTTTAGTTAACTCACCCCTGCTACTACTAATTGCAAAAAAGTTTCTGTAATTTTCATTATATGATAACCTAATGCAGTGTCGCCAACCTTTCTGAGCTGCAGTGGCTGCTGTCGGGGGTTTTGGCATAATCGCTGCCACATTTAAAAGCGCAGAAGAAAGGACAAGGCCCTCAATGTGGTGCTGTCATGCCCCACCCCCATCGGCCACCTCATCAGTGGGGGGGGGGGAATGCAAATATCAACTACTGCTGCAGTTGCTTACAACGAGAAGCTGTTTGTATCTCTATTCAGAACGGATGAGAGGGTAGGTGTCAAATCCTGGCATCCAGGGAAATGTAGACATGTTTAAGCGAGTGTGTTCAGTTTAGGGGAAGCTGTGTCAGTCCAAGCAGGAACTGAGCAGGAAGAGCAAACAGTGTATCATGGATATTGAGGGGATGGTTACTGAGACACTTTCTGGGTACTGTAGGGCAGTGTTTTTCAACCTTTTTTGGGCAAAGGCACACTTGTTTCATGAAAAAATCACGAGGCACACCACCATTAGAAAATGTTAAAAATTTAACTCTGTGTCTATATTGACTATATATAAAGTAATTCTCTTGAATTTTTCAATTTTCCCACGGCACACAAGGCAACATCTCGCGGCACACTAGTGTGCCGCGGAACAGTGGTTGAAAAACACTGCTGTAGGGCATGTTCCCCAACCTTGGGCCTCCAGCTGTTTTTGGACTACAGCTCCCATCATCCCTAGCTAGCAAGGCCAGTGTTCAGGGATGATGGAGTTGTAGTCCAAAAACAGCTGGAGGCCCAAAGTTGGGGAACACTGCCGTAGGAGGTAAAGGTGGGCACACTGTATCAGTTGGCAACATATTGGTGACCTCTGACCCAATGTCTCCACTAAAAAAGAGGAGGAGGAGGAGGAAACTATTAATGACCAAGAATCTGTCTAAAATAACTTCTTCACAATCTGGGACAGGGTGATAGTGGTGGAATAAAATACACAATTCGTCGTATGCAAGGCTTTCTCCGCATCTAAAACGCTTGCTCTGGATCACAACTGTTGTGAATTCAGAGTTACATTTTGTCAGCACTGAAACAGCTCTTAGCAGTACGTGTAGTCCAGAGAAAATTGGGAGAAAACAATGCAGTTTGTCTGTACAGTTTGGAACTGAATACTAATAACCAAGTTCACACTCTGGGGTGACTGCCAGCGTTCCTAAGTGTTGACTCTTTAGCTCACTGGTCCTTGTTTGCCTGAAGGTAGTACAATAGAATGAAGAATATATATGCTCGCTTGCACATGTGTTCATAGGTAATGGGTGGAGGGATTTTTTTTAGCCTTTTGCAGCTGTTACAGTTCCATGCAGTCAGGAACAAATGTACTTGTAGGAATTTCAGTGCTGCTGTCACACATACATAGCCAAGCTTCTGGGCATGCCTAACTTGTATAGATTGAATATATTGTGACCCAGTGGAAATAGTCTTCTGAATTCAAAATAAAGCTAGAAAAACAAAATAAATGTTAACATATACTCCCCCCCCCATTGTTTTCACTTCAGGGTGGCCCTTATCATGATCTTTTGCACAGTGTCCTGGGAGCATATACATGTTACAGACCAGATGTAGGATATGTAAGTATCCATACAACATTGCCGTTCTTCTCATTATAATGACGTTTCATATAAATATTGCTTGACGTTTAAAGGAATAGTTTTTGCTGAGTAAACTATCTCAATATAGCTTCCCTGTGTAGCACCAGTAGAAGAGGTTGTTCTGTCTCTCATATTTGCGCGTACACACACACACACACACACACGTCTCCATAGATACTTCAAAACACTTAACGATAGTTTTTTTTTAATACATACATACATAACTTCTTTTTGACTTCCTACCCCTCCTTTACTGATGTTTATTTTATTAATCCTTTTTATTAGCTGTTTTAAAACACATATGTTTTTATTATCTAAACCCGATACCATTAATTCTTTCAATAATCCATTGCTTATATTTTAAATCCTGCCTGCTACTTCATGTATGGGTGATAGTTTGATAGATAATCCAACTGCTCTGTTGCATTTAGAGGAGTGGTGGGATACCACCAACCAGTGAGCCTAACTGGATCTGGCAGGGGTCCTACTCTGGCTCACAGGACCATGTTCCTCAACACACGCCAGCCTGCTCCACACCTGACATCAGATGTGGTGTCACAGCGAAGGAACAACTGGGAGCTTGAAGTACACTTCCAGTATCTCTTTGACAAGGAGGTATTGCTGATGGCATCGATCAGCTGATTGGCGCTTTGAAGTTGTATGTTTACAGTTGGGTTTAAATTCAAACTGCATCAGCAAAGGGATGTTTTCCTCCACTGACCAACTGTTTGGACAGCTTTGCTGGTATACAGAAAATGAATGTCTGTTTGCAGATGTGGTTTGGATTCAAACTGCACCAGCAAATGGTCAAAGCAGAACTCTGCTGGTACCGGTGTTAGCTGCTTGGTGCTGATGACAAGCCTCTTTGCTGTTAGCTGACATAGTGATGTAGCCTGTTGTGGGTGGGGAAGCTAAGAATCTGTCCTGGAGCTGAAAATGTTTCCCAGCCCTGGTTTAGAGGTAATGGCTCAACTGTAGCCTGCGGGGATGAGTCTGTAAATCCTGTTGACATGTGATTGGGACAACTGTAAATAAATTTGGTTGCATTCTAGTCTTTACTAATACTGTAGCTTATAGATAGATCCCTACCTTAATATAAAAATGAGACTGTTTACTTAATGCACTTTCGCTGCTTTTGTTTTTTGAAGGTGCAGGGAATGTCCTTCATTGCTGCAGTCCTTATTCTCAATCTGGAAGAGGCAGATGCGTTCATTGCCTTTGCAAACCTCCTGAACAAGCCATGCCAGTTGGCCTTTTTCCGTGTGGATCACAGCATGGTATATACAATTTCCAGCGTCTCGTAACTTACTGTTACTATTTCACTTAAACCATTTTGTGACTACTAGAATCTTTTTAACAGGCAGGAAATGGGTGTCAGTCTACACCCAGTAGAATTTCTACTTTCCTAAGGAACAGTGCTTTGCATTCATACTTGCCACTAGCAGGGGTACTTGTGTCTCTGGAATTAAATCGGCAACTATTTCTTTTGTTAAAATTTACCATCCCCTTTCAGAATTCTGTTCTTGTAGCTTCCTCTCCTATAATTCATTTTCTGGAAACAATGGGCTAATGATTACCCTACAGCCAATCTCTTGTTTTGCCAGGATGGAAAGAAAGCAAGGAAAAAGAGACTAACTCATTTTTCTGCTGTCTGCACTGTAAGTGTAGTTGGCTAAATTTGTTGCTGGAGAAGTACAGATACTACAGTTGTCATAGCCACTGCACTGGAAGTTTTACTATTTAAATGATGTATGCTGCGCTTCACTAAAACCAGCAGAATATGTCCTGTAGAGGGGTATAGCTTCCTTGAAGGCTTCATTATTTATGGCACCCCGTGGGTTCCGTCCCCCTGAACTAGACTTTCTTAGTTTCCCCCCTCTTTTTTCCTTTACAGATGCTGAAGTACTTTGCAGCATTTGAAGTATTTTTTGAAGAAAACCTCCCCAAATTGTTTCATCATTTTAAATCCTACAAACTTACCCCTGACATATACTTGATAGACTGGTAAGTTGGAAGATTGGTTGAATAGGTCTGTTTTGCTTTCCCTGTTAAATGGATAAACTTGCAGCTGAAGTTTGATAATACAGATAATGGGCGCTCTGTAGAAATTTCTCCATTCTGTGTGGGTGGGGGCGGGGCGGTGAGCAGTTGTTGGGGCAAGTTGGGAACATAATTCCCATCTAGCTGAGACTTTCGGTGTCTAAACAAACTTACGTGAGTGAATGTCTGCTCATGCAGTATAGCTTTCCCACCCCTCCTTCTCTCTCGCAGCTTCTTGTACCATGCTCCCTCAGCCTGGAAAAGCCTGGTACGTGGGGCTGCAGTGGATTGGGAGGGGGCAGATCAGTGAAATTTTGCAGAGTCAGCTTGTGTGAGTGGGATACCTACTGGTGTGTTTTTCCCAGATCCAAAGTATTAATGGACTTCTAAATAAAATACCTCTGACAGTGAAGGAGCTCAAAGTTCACTGCACAAAATTGATGGCATGTACTTTGTCCTCACGTTCCTGATACTTCTGATTTAAAAAAAAAAACCCACCCCCCAGGATCTTCACCCTGTACAGCAAGTCACTACCCCTTGATCTGGCCTGTCGCGTCTGGGATGTCTTTTGTAGAGACGGAGAAGAATTTTTGTTCAGAACTGGATTAGGAATTCTTGGCTATATGAAGAGATCCTCTGCAGATGGACTCATTCATATAGCACAGTTTCTAACAAAGCTACCTGAAGACATCACATCGGAGAACTTCTTTACTTGTATTACATCTATTCAGATGCAGAATAGTAACAAAAAATGGGCTCAGGTAAGTGTTAATTTTATTATAAATAAATTGGCTCACGTTAACTGTTGATTTTCTGCCCTCAAAAACATGTCGCCTAGGACAGCTTAGCGAGAATAAACGCAGTAAAGAATTAAAATATATGAACAGACTCACTCTCTCTATATATATATATATACATTCACACATAAAATAATATTAAACCATCAGCAGAAATACAGTAAGCACACAGCTTACATGGGGGATAGGCTCTGGGGATCTGTGTGCAAAGGCAAAATCACATAAAATCAGGAGTGCCCCTGGAACAGGACCCCACCCCCCATCTCTATCTGTCCAAGCTGGCGTGCTGAGTGGGCCTTGCACCCCACGCAAGATCTCGGGAGCCTTGCAATGTCTTTCCAGAGGCTGGTAACCAAGGTAAAAAGGTAAAGGGACCCCTGACCATTAGGTCCAGTTGCAAACAACTCTGAGGTTGCGGCGCTCATCTCGCTTTACTGGCCAACGGAGCCGGCATACAGCTTCCGGGTCATGTGGCCAGCATGACTAAGCCACTTCTGGCAAACCAGAGCAGCGCACAGAAATGCCGTTTACCTTCCCGCCAGAGCGGTACCTATTTATCTACTTGCACTTGACGTGCTTTGGAACTGCTAGGTTGGCAGAAGCAGGGACCGAGCAACGGGAGCTCACCCCGTCGCAGGGATTTGAACAGCTGACCTTCTGATCGGCAAGCCCCTTAAAAATCTCCCACCTTGCTTAGCAGGTTCTGGGAAGGTCTCATGAGTGCCCTGGTGTGTTCCTGCAAGATGTGCTGGGTCTGCATGGGGAGGCAGTACAACTTGCCTACCTGTCATTTTCAGGAGGGAATGGGGCATGCTGTCATGATGAGAGAAACCGTTCAAGGCCCCTGCAGGGTTCTGCTACTTCATGGGTGGTGTACTGAACTCTTGTTAAATGAGAAATACCTTTAGCTACACTTCCTTAAACTCAAAGCATTATATTTTAACCCCATGGTGCTACAGTGTGCAGCAATATTTCTGTTGTAAATTCTTGACCCCGCAGTCATCATCTAAGGCCCTTCTTTGTGTGCCTCCTGCTCTACAAGAGTCCCAAAAGAGCAGGTGGTGTAAAATGAACAGTGTATCTTTCCATATTAAACCCTTCTGTAGACTAAAATGGAAAATTAGCTGTGTTGTTTTAAATTGTGGATAACCCTTGTTGACTGGAGAGCAGAAAGACGGGCTTCATGTGTTTCTAAGGCAGACCATTTTTCAATTGTCATGGTGCTTTTTCATTCCCTATTTTCCATTAATCACTTGGGGATTGATACTTTTTATATTGGGTTACTTGGGGGGAAAGAGATGGAGTGGGAATGAAATAATCTTCAGTGATTATGATGGATGCAAAGAACCTGCAATGAGGAATCAGTATTATAAAAGTTAGTGAGAAATTGAATAGTGTCTGATTTTTAACACTTACCTTAAAATCAATTTGCAGGTGTTGCATCATTAATGAAGGATAGCAAAGAAGGAGACAAGAACCATAGTCCCAGCACTAAAAAGTTAATTTCAAGTTTATTGGAAATAATAAAGAAACCACTTGCTTGTTAAAGGATTCTAAACATCTTATCAATGAAAACCACTAAGAAGAAACAGCTTGGGAAGAGACAGTATTTGACTGAGTACAGTGGTGGAATTTGATGAAATGTTCACCCTGTTGCCAGTATTAAAGAGCTTTTTGTGGGAGGAGCCCTTTTCACAGGAAGCAAAACAATAAAAACTTACGAAACTGAGAAAGTGGCTAATGCATATTTAATATTTAAAGTTGAATGCAATAAAAATTTGTAATAACTTTTGTTGGTACTTTAAATTTTTAGGGATACCTTTTTTATGATGATCACAAAGGCACTTTTGGGAGGAAAGCAGGCGTTTAAAAAGTAAGGCCCAAAACTGCTACCGGAACCAAACATTTTGGTACAAATACCTCCAAAATTAACCAGTGAAATTCTTAGGACCAAATAAGTTTTTTGCTTTGGTATACATGCCAGATAATAGGAGGCTTATATATGTCTTGCTAGACTCCTTTTAAACTGCAGCTTCACTCTTCGGTTAAATGAATGTACGTAAGGTGGAACAGAGTATGCTGCATCAAGTCTTGCCGCAAAGTCATTGGCAAAAAGTCTTTTGGCCTAAAGGTGGCAGTGGTTAAGATAACTATTTTAACTGTGTGCTTGTATAAGCAACTGATGGGTTTCTGGAATTTTGCTTCCTGGAGTACTTGGTAGGTAGCTTGCTTACATTACAGAAAAATTGGATTCCTATTCCACGAAAATCAGATCAGTTCTTGATTTATTTTTTAAATCAAAGTGACTTATACTTGATGATAAACACTAGTATAATTAATAAGCTAGTGACAAATGCTTTTGCACATTTTAAGCAATGTTAATGTGAAAGTTTGAGTCCCTGTATATTAAAACCTTTCTCACTTAAATGCAAAATGGAATAGTTTTGAATTGCAGTGTGTACAATAATTAATACCCTAAATCCATACTGTCAGTCACATCTAACATCAGCACTGTACTGTAAATGTGATCTATGGAAGCTCTTTAACTTCCTTCACACTCCAAAACATTTTAAAAATGACATTTGAACTGGAGGGAGATGGAAAGGATACCTCTTAAACTCTGAGCAGCTAATGCTTGTTCTTTCTAAATCCATTTTGATAGTATTAATGTAAATAAAATGCATTATGATTTTTTTTTGTACCTGGTCCCTGTACGTGGAAATGAAGTGGAAATTTATCATTGCATTAAAAAATTGAAAGAAAAGAGAGACTACTTCAGCTGTCAAGTGTTAAAAGAAGTTGCAGAACCCGGTTTTAAAGATTTGGGTTGCAGTATGTTGGAATATTTATGTATCGTTATCAGATTTAAAACTACACTTTATATTACTTACAACATACAATTTGAAGTTAAAATGTCTTTCTTTTCTTATGTATGTATTACTTACTTGGTTCCCGTGTATGTCCTCTATTTGGGTTCTCTTGTACAGTTTTCTTACTTTTCAAGTATACACATGTATATAAATTGTAAATAGAAGGTATTTTGCCTTCATTCAAGACCACTAGTAACTATTCCTATGTAAATAAAACTTGTAAGCAGAATGAGTGATGTCTCGTCATTTAATTCTCCCGCTCAGATGCAAAGCAATATTGAAACGTCTGAATCTTCAGTAGCTTCTACAGATTTATTTTTCAGATATCATGACCCCATCTGTAATGGAGCTGGGATTCTAAGGGGTGACATTTAAAGTCTACAAATAAAGTTATTGGTAAAAGGTTATGATTGGTTGAAACTTCACAAGGAATTACAATCCTTCTCACAAACATTAACTCAATTTGGAACAAGTCTGTGCAAAACTATTTTTTCTTAAACAGAGTGGCTAAACAGCTGGCCCTGTGCCAGGGAATGTCTTGGCAGAGAAGCAGAACCTAGAGAAGCAGAGCTCAGACAATAAACCATAGGTTTTTGGTTTTTTACCCATCCCTGTTTCATATGCAAATACCTGTCCCATTTAGTTCCTAAATGTGGTAGTTTGATACAAACCTAAGGCAGCTGCCTACAGCACCAAATGTAAAGTGTAATTTTTAAAAATCAGGATAGATGTATAGCATCATTACAGATGAATAGATTTTTCAAGATTCCTCACACAGACTAGGAAAGAGTACTGATTCTGCATTTGTTATCATGTGGTTATCAGAGTCTGGACGCCTTGACAAGGGATACACCGAGAATGCTGGCACCATGATTTGGGGTTCTTGAATAAGGCAAGCCTCCGTGTGGAAGACATGGGGTATGCAATAAAAGCATTTTTTTCTTAGATTTTCTATGATGTTTTATGTAAATGGAGTAGTTCTGTTGAAAGGCCCTTTTGCTGCTATGGGGGCTACAGCAAATGGCTTTGGAGCCGGAACTGAGGGTCAGGACTCTGAGAGATAAGTTCTTTGATAAGTACACCCATTGCATGAGTGAGTTGCATGAGATGAGCCAGGTCTGATAGGTGTAAGACCTGTGAATTAATTCCAAAGCGCTGCTCTTGTGAAAACTTAGGGCACAAACTCCTCTGAAGCAGGCTGAGGCCTAAAACAGTGATAGGTACCTGAGCAGAACAATTTAAAAGAATTCCCCCCCCCCATTTGTTGCCATCTGCATTCTAGAAACCACCTTTCTGCTATGTGATGCTGGGTTGAAGTAATACGTAATTGCTTTCTGAAGAATACTCTGACATGTCCCTTTTCGGCTAAACCTCCCTTAAATGTTTAGCATGTAATTTTTCAGGATATTGGCACGGAGAGCTGAGCTGCATCAAGCCCACGTACTTGCTTATAGCAGTTTTTGCTAGTCTTAGAAAATGCCAGGCAAGTAATTTGCTATAATTGTTTTAAAGCTTAAAACTGTTGCTATAGAATTTATTCATGACTCTGCATATGATCCATGCGAGCGCCTCACCCTCTGCTATTTTGTACCCCCTTCCTTCTATGGAAAAAGTACACAAGACCTTTGGTTAAATGAAATTTGTGTTTTAAAACCCCATGTGCACATCTTTGGGTTTCTAATGCCACGTGTGAGATGTTGTACCTGGGCCAATCAGGCTATAGCAGGCAGGCTACAGGTCTGGACAAATGTAGGTGAACACTAGATTAGACAGCACTGCTATCTCCTAAAATAAACTTTGCTTTGTTCCTTGATAATGTGCACCTCCACAATCGCTTTCCCCTTCAGATGCACCCACTTTTTTTTGGCTGAAAGTATTGGCGCTAGTCTCATTTATTGACAGGTGGGGAAAGCTTTTTCTGTTTAAGAGGCACAAAAATGAAGCCTGTCACGATTTGAGAATGCTTGATAGTGGACAATCTCTGGTGGGGTAGGAGGCGTTAAGCCTAATCTTTTCCTAACCTTTTTTTGTTTAGGCATCTTAAAGCCTGTCCCCCACAAAAACAAAGCCTTTGGGGGGGGGGGCTGCAGATGCATCTCGATGATGCCGACCTTTCCTCAGTCATGTTGCTGTTTTAAGTGGGGGAACCAGTAATGGGTGTAGCCAGGATTTATATTTGGGGGCGGGGAGGCAAGGCAACCCACCTGTCATCATCCTCAGTCTGGCTCTTGTCTAGCAGATTCAGAATGAAATGTCTTGACAACAGTTGTTCTAAATTTCTTTTGACCCCGAGTGCTCAAGGGGGGGGGGGAACCTGTCCAAATCTTTCTACAATTTCTACTTACTTATTTTTTATTTATTTATTTACTTCCCCCCAGGGAAGCAGCGATGGTCCATGCATGGGAACTGAGCAAAAAAAATATATCAGAAAGCTCCTCCGGGTCTCATTTTATGTCTCTTCTTCCCTCTGCGACTACCGTATATATTATGGGACCGAGCTCCATTTCAGCCTAACCCACCCCTTTGTGCGCCCACCAAAGCGCTCCTGTGGGCTTAGGCAGGCTCATAAAACCCCTGAGAAAGTGAGTGTCGTCGCTGCCCCGGCGCTGGGCTTGCAGCGAGAGATGCCTTTTGCCTTCCTCCTCCTCGCCTACAGAGGTCGCTGTGGGGAAGCCGGAACCGCCTGATCATCTGGTGGCTTTTCCGGCCTCTCTTTGCCCGGAGAGAGCCACTTCCGGCGCGGCGCGTGGCTGAGGCGTGTCGGTTTGCTCCGAGTCCGAGCGTGTTCGCCTTGCTTGCTTTCCGCTGCCATGAAGCCGGTGAGAGAGAGAGAGAGCGAATTGGGGTGGGGGTTGAGATTTGCGGGGCGGGCGGCTGCTTTGGCTGCGGGGGGAGGAAGCCTCGGGATATTCTGACGGGGTTGCCGGTCGGCGCTTGGGCAGCAGTAGGTGGAGCGGAGGGATAAATGGCGAGGCGCCGCGGTAGCGTTTCGTTCAGGTGGGCTTGGCGGAGGGAGTGCGGCCGGGAACAGCCTTGTCGTTAACAGCGACGTTAAACCCCCCCGTCTCCACCTCACGTGTTGTTGGACTACAACTCCCGGCGTCCCTCCCTGCTGGCTAACGCTGGCAGGGAATGATGGGAGTTGTAGTCCAGCACCGTATCCGTGTGCAGAGTGGCTCTTCTGGGGTGCGCGTGTGATTTGGAAACGAGTTTTTCAGCGATAGCTTCTATCCCCCCCCCCCATTTGCAGATCACCTTGCTCGCATAATTTGGGCTTTTTAGTCTAGGGTTCCTTAGCCTTTATTTCTCTTAATCCAAATCAATCGATTGCGTTCTTAAAAGTAGATATTGCGTCTTAATCAAACTCATTCCTAGTAAAAAAATAAAAATTAAAAAAAAAATTCCTTCCAGTAGCACCTTAGAGACCAACTAAGTTTGTTCTTGGTATGAGCTATCGTGTGCATGCACACTTCATTCCTAGTAGCGTGTCTTCCATCTATCCCAGTTCTTTCCCATGTGACGTTAGCTTAATATTTCCATCTCGAGCCTTTCAAAAACCTTCGCCGTCATTTTTGCTGTTGCTGCTGCTTAAATGTTACAAGGCTTAAGTTAAAAAGGTCTTAAGAATATTATGGATAGATGTGTAAGGTCAACTAACTCAGCCTTATCACCTCCAGAGGAAAAACAAAAAACGGGTTCCAAGCTTCCGCAAGCTGTTGAAAACAAGTAAAATAAAACTTGACAACAAGTTAAAAAACAAACAGTTCAAGCAGCAGAGTACTGCCAGAAATACCGAAAAGAACAAAGGAAGCTCAGACAAGCTGTCAAAGATGCTGTATCCAAGAAGCCAATGCCTTTGGAGGATAACAAGAAAAAACATCCAGGTGAGACTGGGGTGTGTGGGGTGTGAACATAATAGTAATAGGCTTCCATGGTACCTGGAGGTTTTCACTATGGTCCCCTTTTAGATTGTGACCTTTCATGTGATGAAGTGCTTTTCATATTGTAAAATGTTATACATATCTCAAATCAGGCAGTTCGCATGTGAGCGATACAGGTTATTGAAATAAACCTAGGTGCAGCCTACAGAAGTTGCAACATCTTTGGGTGTTCCCAACCCACTAGAGCATTTTCTCATAATGTTTTGATTTAATAACTAATTCTAGGTACTGATTATATTTTTGAGCAGTGATTCTCAAAATAAAGCTGCCTTACCATAGAATAAATGTAAGTAACAGGGATTGTGATACAACAGGTCATCCATTGCATCGGGGGGGGGGATGGGCTTGAGTCCACGAAAGCTTGGGCCATAAGAACGCTGGAATTCTATTCTAACTTACATTGGGAGTCAATCCAATGGGACTTAATATTAATACACATGTATAGGATTGTGTTTTAATGTGTAGATCGGGTAGGCAACCTAAGGCCCATGGGCCGGATGCGGCCCAATTGCCTTCTCAATCCGGCCCACAGACAGTCTGGGAATCAACGTGTTTCTACATGAGTAGAATGTGTGCTTTTATTTAAATGCATCTTTGAGTTATTTGTGGGGCATAGGAATTCATTCATTTTTTTCTTCAAAATATAGTCTGGCCCTCCACATGGTCTGAGGGACAGTGGTCCAGCCCACGGCTGAAAAAGGTTGCTGACCCCTGGTGTAGATTTTTATTTAGTGCATAATTCTGTTTCTACCTGGACAGCTGGGTACCTCTGGGTAACCTATAAATAGAGCATGATGGAAACCAGCTCTTCTCTGGTTTGTTGTTGTTTTTGCCTCCAGTATTTGGCATTTCAAGGTATAATATTAATTTGCTCTTATGACTATTAGTTGTGTTTAATTCTACTCAAATTTCTAGCCCATTCAATTCAGAAGGCCTGTGGTAGATAACAACACTTATGAGTAATGTTTTGAATTACTCATTTAAAAGTTGGGGTTATCTCATTAGTAAGTAAAGATAGTCCTCATATAGTTTTTTTTCAAGGTAATCCATTTTTAGTGCAACAATTGAGAGTTGCTCAGTTAATTGTATGAAATCCAGATGTCTTTACTCAAGGAGTGCTTCTGTTTCAGCGACTGTACTTTTCCAGTATTCAAACTGCAAAATAATGTTGCTTTGGGAATGTGGAAATGCTATGTGGAGTAAAGTAGTATTGCAGTGAATAGTGTCCTTGATACAGAATTGAAATGGCAAAGCCCACATAGTCTTCAGATTAAGTGATCACTCAGGAGCTAAGCAATGATGTAATGCCAAATCTCAAAGTAAAGATGTATGCCAAATCAATCTTTGGCATTCTATGAGTGAACATTGAGATTATGCTCCCTCTTGGTCATTCCCTCCCAGGTTCCGGTCCAGGTTTGAGGCAAACCATAGCTTGCAGGTTTGTCTGAACAGCTGAAGTATATTTTACCTGGAAGCCATGATTAGAAACCAACATTTTACCAGGCACACATGAGCTCCACAGAGAGCAATATAGAGGTAGAAAAATACAGTTGGATTCTACATTCAGGATGAGTCCTTTAAAGAGGCCCTGTGGATACAGAGTACAGTACACATGTTTCACAGGGCCTATTTTAAAAGACTCACCCTGTACATACAAGGTAATTGTTTACTCACAAGTGTTCTTTTATAGTCTCCTCCCTCGTTAAACTAATGTGCTGCAGTTGTGCCCCTCATTCAAAAGTAAAAGGTATTTCCATCTGCCTTTGTAGTGTTGTGTATGTCTCTCAGTGCCTCTGAAGTTACTCTGATTTTATTTGCCTTGGCAGAACGGGAAGAAGAGGAGGAGGAAGCTCTTCCTCTTGATATGATGGATGAAGATGATATGAAATTAATGGAGGAACTTGCTCAGAAGGCATCTTTTATAACAAGAGATCTTTCTTCCAAGTAGGTGTTTGCAAAGTAGGGAATAGCGGACGTTGCTGCACTTCTGTTGTCTGTTTGTTCATTGAAGTTTATTCAGCATATGTTGAATCTAGTTTGCCCCTCAGTGTCCAGACTTTAATACAAAAGCCTTAACAGAATAGGCCTTTTTCCTGCATGACTAACTCTTCTCTGCTTGAGTGTTTTTACTATTCCAAGCAATATCCCTTCTCAGTGTATAAGAGTAAGTTGTTTTTTTTTTTTTTAAAAGTCAGAAATATGTGCTCAAGTGTTGCAGAGAATGAGTTCACAGAAGGCAGAAGTTTGATGGTACATTCACTAGAGCATGGGTAGTTTGCAGAAGAAGTCCATTGCTCTTAAAGTTCAGGGGCACCTGGACATTAATAGAATCACAGTTAAGCACCTGCTGTAGTTATAACTTGCTGTGAAAAGAATCTCTGCTTGGCATTAGCTTGGGCTAGCTGTTTGTAGAGAATGTAATGTATGGAGCACTTATAAGGCAGAAGGGTCTGGATAGTGACTACAATCTTTCATTTGTCCCCATTGGTAAGCACAGCATTTGGAAAAGCCTTCCATGTCAGATAGTTTGAGCAATTTATTTATTTATTTATTTATTAGTAAATTAAATCCATACATAGTGTTTAATACATGTACAACTTTGAATATTTACACCATTAGATATTAGTTGTATACTTTTAAATGCACATGCTCTTTTCTTATATTAGTTAAACTAGACAAACATATATTAAAGTAATAAATTCACTAATCTAAATTTCACTAAAGTAAATCATATAGATATAAATGCAGACTTCCTGTCCTTTCCCAAGTACTTTACATTTACAGCGTTGAATGTACTTAGATTTCTTACTTTATTCTTACTATAATTTCTAGTACTTTCTTACAACATTTCGTACCATATATCCTTATATAATAATATATAATTTATACAAGTCATTCAAGTGCTGCCATGGAAATTATATCATTATTATCTTTGACCAGTTTAATCTTTTTAAAAAGTCTAATTAAGTGGAAATTGTAAGTGTGTTTTCAGTGTAACTATACCTTTGTAGTTCTGTTTGTCAAAATAATATTTTTTAATGTAAAAGTTATAAAGTATCCAATGAGAGTCTGACAAGGTCTTTCACTTTATAGTGAACCTGTTCATGCCAAGAACGTAAGAATGAGAGTGTGATTGAGAAATATGAGAAGAAGCCAATGCGCATGCAAGACTGAGCCTGAAAAGAACTTATTCATCTGCTTCCCATCAAAGACAAACGTGGAATTATTCCACAGACCATGGAAAAGCCAGTGAGGCACAATCAGATTGCCAGGCAAGCTGTCAATTTGATTTAAGAACTGGATCATTGCAATGCTGAATTTTTAAAGAGCTTGCTCTTTCTTTTGTAGTTTAAAGAAGAAGAGGAGGAGGAGGAGAGGAGGATGGAATAGAAGAAATGGAAGAGGCACAAGGTATTACGACTTTTTAAAAAAGATTTTGTAACAGATTAAATATTAATGGACATTCAAAGTGGTGTTACTGTTCTTGAAGCTATTAGTGTAAATTAACTTCATTGGTTCAGAGAACATTTTGTGGTTTGTCCTCATTGTTGAGTTACTGGATAGAGCAAGTAAAATAAGTATAATACCGCCAAAGAAATGAATTACTCTTAAAGTGTTTCCAGATGTAGCATTTATGGAGTCAACCTAAATTGAACAGAAACCTGACTAGGTAGCTCACAAGGAGAATGGAAACCCAAACTATTATTTGAAAGTCCTGGCTGAATACAGCTTGAATGCCACCCCCTGAAAACCCAAACAACTCCTAAAAGGTCCGTTTACCTGAATAAAGCTTTGACCAGGGGCTGATGAGGATGCCAACAGAAGTTTCTAGTCTCCATTTCAAATGTCCACCCTTTCCAGCTCTGGTTGTGGAGGCCACACACGTGCACACATACGCTCTAAGCCAGGCTTCCATCAACCTCGGCCCTCCAGATGTTTTTGGGCCTACCACTCCCATGTTCCCTAGGTAGCAGGACCAGTGGTCAGGGATGATGGGAATTGTAGTCTCAAAATCTCTGGGGGGCCAAGGTTGAAGAACCCTGCTCTAAGACATGAACAGCGTTTTTCTTTATCGCCAGCTCTTGAAGAACCCATTACCTGTTCTCACTGCTGAAGAACTGATAGTTCATAGGAAAAAGAATCTACAAGAGAAAAAGATGCACATTGCTGCCTTAGCATCTGCCATCTTGTCTGACCCAGAAAATAATGTAAGTAACATTTCAGTTGAGTTGAAACAGGCCATGCCATAAAAAGTAAGAGAATGAGTTTTACACGGCAAAGATTCAGATGCATCATATTTAGTGAAAAACAAATGTTTGCCTTTAATGGCTTGGCACAGTGAGGTCTCACGGGTTAGTGGCTGTTGTTCATGCTCTCATCTCACAGATTTTGTGTGATTGCCCTTCTGGATTGGAAGGGATAGTTTCCTTTCTTTAGGCTCTTTTTACAGTATTTCTCTTGGATGCTGTTGAAACAGTTTTATACATGGAATTAAATGAATACCATTAACCTTGCTTTAATTTTTTCCTCTCAACGTTTTTGCCATCCTTTGAGAGGTTGTTCCCTAATGCAATGTTCTGTAACTGCTTCACAGGCAGTACTTCAATTAAGAATTTGACTTGTCACAAAAAAACATCTCTGGGGGGAGATTAAACTGCTTTCATACCCTGAAATGAAAAGGTTGGCAGTGTGAAACTGCAAACTGAAAAGGCTTAGAGAGACAGGAAGAGCCCATGGGTTCCAGGTATTTCCATTTGAAATGTAGCCGCTGTGTTTACTGCTTTTGTGATTGCTGATGAAAACAAACTAGTCCTTGCCATTGTGAGACTCTGTCTTTTATTCTTTCCAGGGTACATTGGGAAGTAGCTTCATTTGAAAAATGGGTGATATCACAGAAATTGATGGCATAAAGATAGACTGTTACTAAAATATTTTGCACCCATATGAATATCTAGAATGTGTTGCGATCTTGAATTCTGTGTGTATGTTCACCGAAGATGGCAGTAGTTGTTGCTCCTCACATTACATGACATTGTATGCATAAATTTTGTCTGGTTTACCTGTACTTGGCAGTTATATTTCATGGTTGTATCATCCTTAATTGAGCAGATAAAGAAGCTGAAAGAGTTGCGTGCAATGTTAATGGAACAGGATCCCAATGTGGCCGTGATTGTGCGAAAGCTGGTGATGATTTCTCTGATGGAGCTTTTCAAAGACATTACTCCATCTTACAAAATCAGACCTTTAACCGAGAAAGAGAAAAACACAAAGGTGAGGTTATAGTATGTTTCAGAGTAGCTTAAAGTAAAATTGGGAGGGTAAGACAATTTCTTCCTCCATACATATAACAAGTTAAGAGTTTTTATCTTATGAAATGATTTCTTTCTTAAAATAGCCCACAGTTTTTAAGCTTAGTTGTTGAAATGTTGGCATTTGGGATACCAAAAGGAAGAGTACACTTTTCTCGCAAAACTGTTGGGTAACAAATTTTCCCAAATTCTTCTTGAAAAGACTTCAAAATAGATACTGCAGAGGGTGACATCTTCTGAAACTTAAATGTGTTGCAGTTGTCACACAGTAGATTTATGGCAAGATATTTTACATTGTTTCTTTGTTTATCCACAGGTTAGAAAAGAAACTCAGAAATTAAGAGAATTTGAAGAAGGCATTGTCAGCCAGTACAAGTATTATTTAGAAAATCTGGAGCAATCTGTGAAAGGTACAGCAGGCAGGTGGATGGCTGAGGATGGGGATATGCCTCTTAAATGTTGAGCGCTAAAATTATTTTGTTGTTGAAAATAAGCAGCTATTGGTAGTATCCCTAACACAAAGCATGGAGAAGATCCCCGGTTTAAACCCTAGAATCTCAACTCTTGATCCTGAGTTGCAGGGCTAGGAAAGTATTTTTCCTAGTATTTTTTTTAAAGGATATGGCTTTGTGTGTTTTTTTTTTCATTTTAAGCCTTTGTGTCATTGTGGCAGGAAATATGCAAGTAATATACTCCTCCCCCAACCTGGAAATAATAGTAGTAATTTCAGAAGCTGGGATGGCAAAATACTCATTGCTTTTATGCAATATTTCACTTAGATTGGAAGCAAAGGAAGCTGAAGAAAAGCAATGTGATTTCACTAAAAGCATACAAAGGCCTTGCAGAGATTGCTGTGAAGTGCTTGTGTGAGCTGTTGGTGGCCCTGCCTCACTTCAACTTCCACAATAATATTATTGTACTCATCGTGCCACTCATGAACGATGCTTCAAAACAGGTAGGCATACCCCATAGCCATGATAGCAGCGGTTACTAGTATATTGAAAGATTGTGTGCCATTTCAAAGTATATATGAATCACTTTCTGGAAGGTTAAAAATCTTTGTTCATGGCATTTTACATTTTTTTTTCATCCAGAAAGCAGTGTTGGTTGAATAAACACTGATAATTGAAACTTCCAACTTTCCAGATTTCTGAAATGTGCTGTGGTGCAGTAAAGACCCTCTTCAAGCAGGATAAACTTGGCTATGCCTCACTTGGTGTGGTGAAGGTAATTTCTGGCCTTGGTGAAAGCAGGAATTATGATGTTAGACCTGAGGTAAGTTCCTCCCTCCCTCCCTCCCCAGTGTGGAGCAATAGTTAAAAATGGACTTTAAATATTTACTATCCTTGTTGAAGTAGTATGGCATATTATCGCAAACAAAAACCACAACAATTGTCCCCTGAATGTTACTCTTTCCATTCTTCATGAGTTATTGGCAAGGATGGCATCTGTGCACATTTATATAAAAGAGACAGAAATGGTCTCAGACAGTTTTATGTTTTGCAAGATCTGTGCTTTATGCTTTTGAGAAATAAATGTTACTGGATTATCTTTAGGTGTTAATGACACTACTTCACCTAAGAATTAGGAAGTAGAAGTGAAAAAAGATGCAGAAGACATCACGCCAAAGAAGAGGTTTATGTCTTATCAAGAGAAACGGAAAAATCTGTCAAGGATGCAAAGAAAGGTACTTCTTACCATAGCTGTCAACTTTTCCCTTTTCTTGCGAGGAATCCTATTCGGAATAAGGGAATTTCCCTTAAAACAAGGGAAAAGTTGGCAGCTATGCTTCTTAGTAGTGTACACATATAATTTGAATTTCACTAGAAAATGGAACAGTTTCTGGCTTGGATCCAAATAACTGACCAGTGAGTTCCATTGTCCAAGGACATTTTGAAACAACACTTCCTCATGACTTCCTCCTTTTGAAACTATATTATGATTTGGCGAGGAAGCAACTGCTGTTTGAGAGAAAGCGTAAAACAGTAATTCTCAGCTGTGCTTGCTGAAATTCTTGGGTGCCCCTAAATTAGCTCTTGGGTCATGTCTCAGGACTTTCATTTTGTGGCCGTGTGAACACTGCAAAACACAAATCAGCAGTTGTTTCTTACTGGTTATGTATGGGAAGATTTTTGTTAAAGTGATCCCATCATGCTTTTGCTGAGAGGCTTTTAGTACAGCTGAAAATAGTCCCACCCCTATTTCTCATGTGGCTTTAAACATCATGGTCAGTTCACATATAATCTAAATCATGGTTTAGAGCTCCATGTGCAAACCTCCATGAGATAGAGCAAAGCATTGGGCTTGCGCACACACCTCACATCTTCCCACGTATCTGGGATAATGGTTTCTCTGTTGTGTTTTCCCTCAATCTCTACTTAGCATTGTGTATAAATTGGAGATCATGGTGGTTAGGTGCTAAACAAACCAGCTTCTTTAGCAACTAACAATGGTTTAGAAGTTTTTCGAACATGGCCTGCATTTCCAATCCAAATTTGCAATTCTGGTTTGGAGAGCAAGCATTTGATGAAAAGCCAATTAGGTTGCCTGTACTAGGAAGCAGGGACCCAGGTGGTGCTGTGGGTTAAACCACAGAGCCTAGGGCTTGCTGATCAGAAGGTTGGCGGTTCGAATCCCTGCGATGGGGTGAGCTCCCATTGCTCGGTCCCAGCTCCTGCCCACCTAGCAGTTTGAAAGCACGCCAAAGTGCAAGTAGATAAATAGGTACTGCTCCGGCGGGAAGGTAAACGGCATTTCTGTGCGCTGCTCTGGTTCGCCAGAAGCAGCTTTGTCATGCTGGCCACATGACCCAGAAGCTGTACGCCAGCTCCCTTGGCCAGTAACGTGAGATGAGCGCCGCAACCCCAGAGTTGGACATGACTGGACCTAATGGTCAGGGGTCCCTTTACCTTTTTACCAGGAAGTAACTATCTGACTCATAGTCCATAAGAGGAGGAAGGAGCATGTGGCATGGTCCTGATCAGAGACATTACATCTGAACTGACCCAACGACTGCAAAGTAATTATCTTAATACTGCCAGAATCTTGTGTTTTCTTATAAAAACATTGTACATTTGCAGTGGAAGAAAGCAGAAGAGAAACTAGAAAGAGAACTCTTAGAAGCAGAAGCCTCAGAGAGCACAGAGAAAAAACTGAAACTGGTAAGTTTATTTTCATGAGTGTGGTGTACTGCTAAGTTTTGTATTATGCACAAGTAAAATAAGACCAGATATTGCCAGTTGTAATATTTGTTTCAAATTCTTGCTTTGGTTCTGTGGTTGCTTAGAAATGAGTTTCTAGTCATAAAATGTGGGTGGCCTGTATGCACAGTAAACACAAAGACTGATACTATAAGCACGGATTTATCCCTCATTTTGGTTAATTTTTATTATTAGTGGTTGTTTTTGTTCAGTACAATAGTTGAGGGAGTATAAATAGTGCAATAACAGACTAGTGGTCTGTTTTTTCCTTGCAATTCAATAATTACTGTTTAGGGCATTATGTATCACAATAGTGGTGTCTATCCATAGCTATCCCTGCTATGATTCATAATGATGTAAACCAGTAATTAGGAACTGATCTTGCTAGCAATTAAGTAATCCTAGGAAATTTAAAGTGGTTTTTGATTAATGGCTTTCTAATCCAGGCAAGTGTGAACAGAACTTAAAATACAATGAACTTGGAATGTTCCATATGTGTTCATTTGTGGGTGTGTTTTCTCTACAGCACACAGAAACCTTGAATATTGTATTTTTAACTTACTTCCGAATACTGAAAAAAGCACAGAAGTCTCCCCTTTTGCCTGCTGTGTTGGAAGGCCTTGCAAAGTAAGAATTTCAAAGCAAATTTTGAGTGACCATTCTTTATAAAAGTTCCTAACAAGGCACATTATATCAACATAAAAACTTTCATTGAAAAGTGTGTGAAAATAATGGCTTTTATTTTAGTAGTTTTTACTGGAGTAGGCTCATTGCAATTAATGGAGCTAAATTGATCATGTCCACTAATTTCAGTGGGCCTGGGTAGAACTTTGTTAAATGCAACCCAGTGCTTAAATTTGTTTAAACACTTTGCTTAAAATTACTCAGAAAAATTAAATAAAATCAGGGTAGAAGAAAGTAGGAAGAATAAAAGCAATTGAAACCCAATGCCGTTCTAAAATAACATTGCTAAAAGGTTGGTATGTATTTCATCTGTTTCATGTGTTGCTTGTATAGCATCCTGTTTTGTTTTCAAAATGATACATGGCAGTTGGAAGAATGCTGTTCTTTTTTGTATTACAAGTAGTGTGTGATTAATGATCATACTGCAAAAGAGAAGGCTACTTAAGAATGTTGCTTAAGATAGTTGCACTGTAAAACAAACTATAATTGCAATGGCATGCTTTGTGTTTGACAGATAAATCTTCTGTAAATTTACAAATCTAACTCGTTGATTTTAGGTTCGCCCACCTCATAAATTTGGAATTTTTTGATGACCTTTTGATTGTTCTACATTCTCTTATGGTCTCAGGGGTAAGTTTATCCTTTGTCTGAAGATATATAAGACTTTTGGTCTATATCTTTCTGATGCATTTCCTTTATTTTTAGGTGTTAAGCCACAGAGAAAGTCTGCACTGTATTCTTTCTGCTTTCCACATTTTGTCTGGTCAAGGTACGGTTTAATTTTCATATTGCATTGCTTTTGTGATTAGCGTCAATGAGACCATTGCTAGTTTTGTTTGATGAGCTCAATTGATCAAAGATTTTACAAAAGTTCCATCTAAGGAAATGTGATAGACTTTGAGGAAGGACTAGAGAGACAGCAAGAAGACACTTTGTTTTGAATCTGAACCAGGATCAATGTTGCCTGTTTGTTTTAAGGAATCTGAATTCTTCCAATTGACTCTGCTTGTATATTTGTAACTAAAGCAATATATCGCACAGATTCAATCAGTCTCCAGCATGCACTTAGCTCCAGAGGAAACAAAATCCCAGAGCAGTGTTTTTCAAACTTGAGTCTCCACCTGTTTTTGGACTACAACTCCCATAATCCCTAGCTAACAGGATCAGGGATGATGGGAGTTGTAGTTCAACAGCAGCTGGAGACAAGTTTGAAAAACACTGCTCTGAAGTATTCCCTTTCAATGTCCCGCCATTTGAGGAAATAAGTTGTTTTACAGTTACAGCAACAAACCTACTTAACTGGAATTATTTTGGGTAGGTGATGTCCTTAACATTGACCCTTTGAAGTTCTACACCCACCTTTACAAGATACTACTTAAACTTCATGCAGGTAACTCCTTATTTCAATGTGTTGAATATTGTTGGTATTTTCTTAAGTGAGAATTGAGAATTTCTTACATGGGTTTTGGATATTTGAAGTGGCGCTGCTTGTTTAATACCACAGACTATGGTGGTCTGACAATTAGAATGGTTTCATGATAACAAAGCTCAAGTACTGTCTTCTATATACTTCTATGGTAGATGGAGTGAAATTGTATGTCTTGGTATTTTCTCTACAGAGGTGTTCAGCAGTGTTTCTTTCTTTGCTAAATAGCTGGTGTGATTCTTAACTGGTGAATCTTTCTTGAATAAATTAAAAATAGAATCGGGAAATAGCGAGTGCCTTCAATCTTTCTGGCTTTCTTTTGGATATATGTTCCTGCATTCAAATGGGTTTTGAACTACAAGTGTTCTTTTAAGGTGCTACAAATGAAGATGTTGCAATAGTGCTGCAGTGCCTGGATGCGATGCTCACCAAACGTAGGAAGCAGGTGTCCCAGCAGAGAGCTCTTGCTTTCATAAAGCGCCTCTCCACAGTAGCCCTCCATCTCCTTCCAGACTCCTGCATTGGTATCTTGGCAACCAACAGAACATTAATGCATGTAAGTTCTTAGAAACATAGCTAATGAGACCCTTTAGCTATAGTCCTACTGGGATCTAAAATGGTTGGATGTTTCAGATTCATTCTGTTGAAACTCCTACATCATATTTAAAACATGTCATACCTTCACAAATCTACACACATGTGTGTGCAGACACACACCAGCATAGAGGGTTCCATTTAACTTTGAGCTGTGCCAAACCAAGTTTTCATTCTTGTCAGAAGAGATGGAGTCATTCCAGCATTCTTCTAGGGCTGCCATATGTCTGGATTTCCCCGGACATTACTGGAATTTCAAAGGCGGAATTAATGTCGGGGGGGGGGGGGATTTCTGAAAGGTGGTGTTTTTGATTTTAAAAAAAGCCCAACAACTTTTGGGTTTTAAAAAACAAAACAAAAACCACAACCTCAACAATTTCAGTGGTTTCCTTTAATAAAACCTCAACAATGTTGGGGTCTTCCTGGTTTTTACTTTTGGAAATATGGCAACCCTAATTCTCCAGCTTTCCTGCCTTGTTTCTTCAGTTATTCTTCTATGGGCATCGACATCTTAGCTCTTTCATTGTGTTAGATTTAGTTTTTAGAGGGCCCACACTGTCACTCAGAGAATCAAGGTTACCTTTTCACTGGAGTTGGCCTATAACAGTCTGAGGGGTGTCTGTTATAGATACTTTGTATAAAGGATAGCTCCAGGGGCTGTAAGCTTGATGACTGGCAGTTTCAGTATTCTGATGACAGTAAACACAATTGTATTTCAATTAAACTAACCATTGCTTTAAACCAGGGTCTCTAGCACATATGTAATACTTGTTTGAAACTGATACTCAGTTTGGCAGAAGTCCTGCTTCCAGTTGCATTTGCTTTGACTTGTGGAAGCTTGTCCATTTAATGCTAAAACTGTGGTTTTAGCATTAGGTTAGAATGTGGCAATTGTACTTGACTTTTGTAGGTTTTTCTTCTTCTTGCGGCCTACCCTGAGGTAGGCTACAAGTAAAATGCCCCTTCCAACACAATGAACAAAATGGTCCACATGTGAAATATTCTTAACATGGTTTGAAAATTATTATAGCAGACATGAGTTCTCCAGAGTTGGTTCATTTTGTTTTAAATGAAAGCAGAGACTTTTAACATGATCCATCAGGCCATATACATATTCAGAGATCTTAAGTTTCGTACATCAGTAGTTATCTTTTCGGAGAGATGCAATTTTTTTTCTGAGGCAAACATTGTAACAACTTTGTAATTATTATTCCATTTCATGTGGGACTCTCTTCCTTTTTTCTTTTTCTTTTCTTGGATGGTATTGAAGACTTTCCCAAAGACAGACCTTCTCCTAGACAATGAATCTCAAGGGAGTGGACTTTACCTTCCTGAGCTGGATGAACCAGAGTACTGTAATGCTCAGAACACAGCACTGTGGGAACTGCATACTCTGCGAGTGAGTGTCACGGAAGCTAATGTCTTGTTGCCTTATTCTACACTAGTAACCTAGGAATATCTTTTTTCTGTTCAGAAGACATTTTTTTTTAAAGTCAGAATTTGTAGGAATGAATGTTCTTGAGTACCGGTATTTTAATTCTATTTATAACATTTTTATATTGCGAATATGATTTTGTAACCCCTTTCACTCGTTTAATTAGGCTGTTTAGCTCCATCGTTCTGCTTTGCACTTTTCTTCTTCCTACCTCATCTTATTTACTGAAAAAGTAATGAGCAGTAGTGCATGTAAACCACCCAGCATCTTCCCATCTTCTCCACTTAATTGATCCTCACTGCTAGATGCTTTAACTCTCTTCTTGGAAACGGCTTAAGATTACCCCGTCATAATTGTCTTGCATCTCATGGGATGTTCGAGTTTTTGTTCCTAAAGCAGAGATAATATAATTTTGATGATAACCTTTTGTTCAAATAGCCAAATGAATTACATGAATATAGAAAAATTTCTCATTAATGCTCTCTCCCTAACCCCCAGAGACATTATCACCCAGTCGTTCAGAAATTTGCAGCTCACCTTGTTGCTGGTGCCCCAGCAGAAGGATCAGAATCTCTTGGGCATGAATTTAGTCGGAGGTGAGAGAAATGTGTTTGCTTTGAAAAAAGTGCATAGATTCAAAAGCACAATTTAGGAGCCAGGCTTTCAGTGTGGTGGTACCTCCTCCTTAGAGCTCCCTCCCGTAATGTGTCACACAGGCGCATTGGACATGAAATAAAGGAGCAGATTTTTTAAAAATGTAGCTGTAATATTCAGTGTCAAGCGTTTTATACAATAATCCTAGATTCCAGTATCAGTGATGGGAAAGGAGGGAAATGTCTGCATGCAGAAGAAGACTTCAGTCTTGCTCCATTATTCTGTTCAGTGGTTTTTTGTGTTCATTTCTTCGTTTGCCTCATTTTTTGACATATTTTAAAGGTGCTTAGCAGGGCTGTTCAACTCTCCAGTACAATACTAAAATTTAGGGTCTTTGGTTTTTTTCCAATCTTGCTTTAGAACACAAGTTATTTTTTGCAAATAGTACCGGTATATTAAAATGAAACCTGTATCCTTCATAGGTCGCCTACAGAACTTTTTGAGGCCTACAGTATGAAAGGAATGACTTTTAATCCTCGTGTTGCGTCAGTGGCACCCAGGAAAAAGGTACTGCCTTGCACCATTCTCTTCTTAAATCACACATGATGATTGAAAATGCAACATTTTGATTTTACTTCATAAAGCTGTAACACTTGTTCATTTCAGGGTAAATTTTCACAAGAGGCATCATTTCTGAATGAAGACTTGAATGAATTGTTTAAGGTTTATTTTGGAAGGCCTGTTCCAAAAGGAGCCCTGGATTTCACGAAACACTTAAAGGGATTGCCAGTTTCCGAAGTATAGTACAAACCATTGCAGTCTATTTAAAGGAACTAAACACATGAAAGAAATAGTAACCTGGTCTACAAATAATTTAAATAAAGTGGTTCTTTTTATTATGGATGCTGGATTTCCAGGAATGAAGCAATTAATGAACAACACTGTACTTTGGAATCCTAGGACCACTGATTCCATATTTATTTCTGTAGTTATTATGGTTTGTAAGCTTTGAGTTTATGTATAATATTGTACAATATTTTGATTGGAAATGGATGATTTTTTCTAAAATGACATGAATTTGAATTGATTCTAGAAAATTATTTTAATTGTATCAATATATAAACCTTTTTTAAAAAAAGAAAAAAAGATTTCAGGCCAATTGTTCTGTTCTTATCTCCTACCTATGATATAAACTATAAGCAGGTGTTGAAAAGCAGTGGTGTGTGGATATCCACTCCCATAAAGCACAATCCCACCATTTTATGTTCATTTTTTAATTTAATGTCTCTATTAAATGGGTTATGAGAAAGTGACTGCAATTAACATATAGCACCTCTCCCCCTACATTGAGATGCCCCACACCACAATAGTTTGTACAGTTATAAGGTTACTCTTCCTGTATTGGGCCTAGTATCACAAAAGCAAACAGGGATTCATCATAGCATCTACCAAAAATTTCTGTCTATGGTCTAAGTGCCCAACCAGACATTATAAACAACTGCCCTGATGCTTTTTTTTTTTTAAAGGATATGCAGGCTAAATGTTAAGTCGGGAAGTCGTGGAAGAAGGAAGGCTGCTTATCTCTTTTCTGTCAGCTATTTTACTGCTCTGAATTCCCTCCCTACTCCTGCTGATGGAAAAAACCCAACTTTTTAGCAGGGAAACATTTTCTGTAATATTGCCATTTCTTCCCTTAAATTTGGTGTCCTGAGGCTGCTTCTCACTGAAAAATAAAAATTGCACCCAGCTAGGTGCAATGTGTAGTTTTGCCCTAAATTGTAGACCAAGCTAGTATTTTCCTGCTGCAGTGTGAACACAGTGCATCTATTTCAAGCATCAAAAGGAGTAGTGAGAGATGGATAAGGTACGTTAGCATTTTGTTCTGCACATCCTCTTTCTCTCTTCCTACTAGTGGGTTGGTCTTGCTTTATGAACTGATCTTAATTTTCTTTCTAGCTGTTGGCCTGCATAAGAGCAATGAGCAAGTAAGCATTCTGCCTGCCTTATTTGCTAGTGGTGAAATGTGCAGATAACTGGAAATATTTTGCTATTCAGTACAAGTGTTTTATGGTTGCACTGTATTGTAGCTGAAAGAAATTTGACAACTTTTGGCTCTTCATGTGTTATATTGGTGATCTAGGTCTCAATTTGAGTGTCAGCCTGCAATCCTAGACTACACACTTACCTGAGAGCAAGCTCTGTTGAACTTACTGGGGCTTACATCCAAGTAGACATGGTGCAGTCTTTTGAAGTATAATCTCATCATTTGGGAAATGCAGGTAGGTCACCTGTTTCATCCACACTCCTTTCAGTACAGCAGATCAGGGGTTTAGATTGCTCTGCTTGAATGTAACTATTGAAGTCCATGTTTACTAATTTATTGAGACACCTTGTTTAGATGGCAGTACTCTTGTGATAGTAATTTACTGTTGCTGGAGATAGGAATACTGACAGCAGCTGCTCCGTATTGGTCACACCAAAAAAATTGCCACTGTACCACAGACAAGTGAAAGGTGATGGTGGGGAACAAAAATATGATGTACATACAATTCTGGTTTTCTGGGTTTTTTCCCCTAAACACTTGGGAGCAGATTTTTACATTAGTGGCTGTACTGCTATCCAAGCATTTGTAGATGGGATTTTTGGCTCTAGTTTCCATCATGTTCCTAATAGAAGCACAATGTGTGCAAAAGTAAATAAAAAAAAGTAAAAGCAACACCTTTTGAAATTCTCTAGGTAGCCAAAGACCCTTCTTAGTCATCCATAGGAGTTCTGTGATTAAATTTGATTTATTCCACCACCTCCTCTCTAAAGGACCATACATAACGTGTAGCTTCAAATTTAAATGAATGGGACTTACTGTTAGACACCTCACATTGACTGTTTAGGTCTGTCTGCTGTTTTCAGAGGCATGGTTTTTCTGGCAAGTCGTGGCTTTAGAGCTTGTCTAAATGCTGTGAACTCAAAGTTGGTGTGTAGAAGCCATATGATAGCACTGTGTTCCATTTACTGAGGCTTTTTAAAGTCTTTATTGAAGGATTTTCATAGACAACAAAGGTACATCATACATTTTTGTTCTCAGTTCATAGACCCCTTTCTATAGGTCAGTTACATTCAGTGTAAGACACTATTGTAATACACATTGTGAGGTTGGGGGCGGGGAGAGAATGAATTGGGGAGGGGGGGGAGAGAATGATCTCCCATTCTTTTGCCTAGTGTATTTGTGCCAGCATCACAAGGATAGGTTCTCTGTCTGTCTTGGCAGTGTGAGAGGTTGCAGAGCCCAGAGCATGGCTGGTTGCATTCAGTTGATTGCAGTGAGTTTTGCTTGTGTGTGTGTGAGGTAGTAAGGGGTTGTTGGGTCAAGTTAGCCATATTGATTTGTATGCTATTGGGGGGGTTATGTTGTCTTGCTGGGCTGTATTTGTAATAAAGGGGAGTCATACCAAGGTGAAAGCATCTTTTGTTTGTCCCCGTGCTAGTGTGTTTGTTGGTTAGCTTTTCTAATAGAGCAGTTTCCCAAACAGTTTGGTCCCAGTGGTCCATGTTCACTCCTGACAGATCCCACCAGTGTCTAGTTATGACACTCCTAGCTACTTGAGAGTAAGTGGCTTATGAGTTCTTTGTAATGTGAGTGTGCATTGTTGTCTTGGAAGAAGTTTAATAGGGCCAGTTCTAGAGCTGCTTCTAGTACCCTTTTTGTTATTTTGCAGGTTTCTTGTGGGACTTGATGTCCAAAAGGTTTGGATTTGGGGGCATTCCCATCACATGTGGAGTTATTTGCCTGTACAGTGGTACCTCAGGTTACAGACTCTGCTAACCCAGAAATAGTACCTTGGGTTAAGAACTTAGTTTCAGGATCAGAACAGAAATCATGCAGCAGCAGGAGGTCACATTAGCTAAAGTGGTACCTCAGGTTAAGAACGGACCTCCAGAATGAATTAAATTCTTAACCCGAGGTACCACTGTAGTGATACAATCTCTCCAGCATTTAGTTGAGGTTCCTTGGTGTATCAGCACCAGCTTCCGAGGTGTTAGGTACCATCTATAAAGTGTGGTTGACCATTGGGTAGGGTTCACTAATGTTCCCATTAGTGTGGGATTTTGTCGGGTCTTGGAATAGTATATTGTGGATACCACCACCTTGCTGTATCCCTCTCTTGTCAGCAGAAGTTTTTCAAAGGTGGTCAGAGGCCTAGTGGCTGCTGCTTTGATTACTGGGTTATTTCAGAAGGCGTGTTGTTGGTGATGGGTCAGCCAGGGTATTTGGGTGTCCCCTAGTTTTGTCTTGTATTGGTATTGGTTTGCCAAGTTTCTGTTCTGGAGCTTTGGGCTGCATGGTGGGTCAGGAGAATTAGTGGGGTTGGGGTTGGGACTGTTTACCTGCTTTTTCCTTCCGTGCTTCAAGTGTGGACTGTGAATTTTCTTTAGTTTGTTTTGGAGGAATGGGCACACTGCGGTGGGGGTATTTCTGATAGTGTCTATTGCCATGTGCAGCCATTGTTTGTTTCATCCTCTAGGATGTAAGGGATTATGTGGCGCACTTGGTTGTGGATATAGTAGAGTTCTATGTTAGGAATTCCCCAGCCTCCGGGGGGGGGGGGGTTGTAGGAACTTGGAGCTTACTCCTGGCTTTTTCTGAGAGAAGGTAAAGAGTATTACTGTGGCATTTTTAAAGTGTGGTAATCAAAACATCATCATTTTCTTGGCTAAGAGATGGATGAGAGACAAATGTTACCTGTCCAGGCCTCTTTGCCTGGAGGGAGGATAGAGATGGCTGTGTTAAGAAACTTGCTCACTGTACAAACACAGAAGTCACATTAGTTGTTCTGGCATGTGGGGACTGATCAACACAATTGCAATCTAGAGTCCTGCCTCTGGAGGGCACTATGTACATACAGCTGTGTTGTTGTTTTCCTGTGCCAGTAAAGCATTTACTTTCTGTTTATAACAAATGATTACTCTACCAAGCCCTATGACTAAACATAAACAAACAATAGTCTTTTCTGGATTTTAAGTCCGGACCTTCCTTCCCCCTTAGCAATTTTTTTTTTTTTTTGTAAACTTTTGGAGTTATGTTGGCTGCCTACTGGCTGCTTCTTTGAGGTGAAGGGGCCTTGTGGGGATTAGAGGTGAATGGTTACATTTTGCAAGCCATGAGTATTAAGCTTTGTAGAACATCCAATCTGATTATGACTTTGCATTCCATTCAGGTTCAAATTGTTTTTCAGCATTTTGCTTTGAACTTAACTGAACAGGCTCTTTTCTTGATTTACTCTCACAATATGATCCTGGTGAACAGCAGGTGTGTTGTTGTAGGTCCCACAAAGCCTGTTTTTGAACAGTTTAAAATTTGTACTATCATTATTAAAAGACAGTCAATACCAGTTACTATTTCAGTTCTTGCATGCTTTATATGGGCAGTATTAAATTGCTTTAATTGTATTATTAACAAAAGGAAGGAAAGTTATAACTGGTGCTAACGGCCTTATATAAACAACAAAAGCCCATGATTTTGCAAACATATACAAATCTTTACAAATACTTTTATGTAAACAGAAATTGCAAGGTTTATACTGAAAATGAACACACTAGTATGTTTTAGGTTTAAATTTCTTAAATAAGGTTGCCAGCTATGGTAAGAACGAATATATATTCAATGTTAACAATTTAGATAGAAAAAACTTCAAGCTGTTAATTTCTCTCAAAACATCTTTATAATAGTGAATTGATAGTGAACATACAGATTATGTTTCCTGAATGTACTTATCATTATAATGCTTATCTTCTCTAAACAGAGATACATATAATTTTCTGTAAAGCAAGGCATGATAAATACATTATACAGTGGCACATACCTTAGAATATTAAAATAAATAATCATTTTAAAAAAACAAAAACTAGAATACATTGCATGACGAAATGTTGCTCCTAATCAGTATCGCTATTAAAATAGGTATACTTACAGCTGTACACTGACAAATCATAACTTTTATATTCACCATACTGAAATCTATGAATTACAATGTACATTTATCTGCCTACAACCACCTAAAAGTGTGTTTAGAAGCCGCTTTTAAAAAGTGCATTATTGTTATGTAACACACTACAGAACATCCTCAACTTTCATTTTCCCTTAAGATGCCTAATTAAATTATTTTTTTTCTAAAAAGGCAGATTTCTGCTTGCAATGGACAATATGAGGTGCTTACTTTCCCTCTTGTCCAAAGGTAGTGAATATGAAGACATAAGCAGGAACAGTTTTCAATGCTTCCAGGGTATTCTTCCAAAGCCTCAAAAATATAACTTCCTCCACTGTTCACAGAATTGGCTCTTGCCAGCAGAAGCAGCAACTAGATTGCACCTGCACTGGTAGCAGAGATTCAGCTGGGCCAGCCAGTTCCTTAGCAGTGACTTGCTCCACGGTACGAAGGTTTGTCTCGTATTTAGACACGTTCCAGTTACACCCCCATTTCCCCCCAAAGCAAGACTGCGCAAAGAAGCTGAGGGAGTGAATCCATCATCATTTTCTATCAACTTCACTGCAGCTTTTGTCTCAAGGCCTTTGTCATTTCCTAGAATCAGGAGGAAATGCCGAGAGGTTTAAATTCATTTTAAAACTGTTACTTAAATATATTTTTTAAAAAAGATTGAGCAATTAATCACATAAAATCTAGCAAAAGTTAAGTACTGAGGTTCCATTGCTTAAATTTCTCCCCTTAAAATAAATGGACAGCTCTTATGCTGTTGTCATTAGTTCAGAAAATAGCATTTCCTTGGAATTACTGATTAACAGGAAAGAGAACCTCTCATGGATTTCATATCTGGTTGCCCCATTCTAACGTCACATTAAACGGTAGCTTAACATGATGGTTTAGTGTGCATCTTCCAAACCTAGGCTCATTGTTTCTTCCATGAGCAATAAGGGAAAAGCAAAGCAAGATTAACAATTGTTGCTTGTTTGGAGGAGGCAGCCTGGCTTGCTTTATTCACCAAGCACCAGAAGTGGGGGGAAAGTGCCATGGGAACTTTTAAGCGACCTGCATCAGCAAAGCTTGTTCACAATAAACCATATTTCAGCTCCTGTACAAGATGCTACTGTTACGGGTGTAGGAAACTCGGTGACCTGCACAGTAAAAGTTCCTGTGACAATCACAAGTACACTAGCAGATCTGTCCTTGAACCAGAAGCACTTGCTCAACGGAAAGTATCTTGATCCCATGCAACAAATTAGAAGCAAGCACACGTATACTGCTCTATATTCTGAATGTCTGGAAAAGCTGTTTTGGGGGATTATGCTCAGCTGGGAGCGTGAGAAGTTGCCATCTGGATGCATCCTAAATTTAACTCAATGGCAATAAAAGTCTACCAGTTTTTTCTTTTCTCTTATAGGGTAACTAGCTGGAACAGCAAAAATGAAAGGGAAATCTGTATTATCACTTAATTTGTTAACTAAACCATTCCCCTACTTCATCATTGATTATAAAGGACAAGGCTATTTTAAGGAAGGCTTCTCAGCATTAAAAAGAAAATATTACCAGGAGTTTCTTACTTGGGTAATTGCAAGCTTAGCAATGTTTATGTAGTCTAAATAGGTATATACGTACACTACATTATTTAGATCACTGCCAACATGTCCTACCTGAATACAAATCTCTGGAGGTTATTCCATCGTGTCGCTGTAAGTCAAACTGCATGCAGTCTTGTCATCTTTACTTTGCAGACCCTCTGAAGACGTTTGTAGAGATGTGGTTATAAAGCCCCTGTACTGCTTACTTGATTTAGTTAATTTCTTAAACTCATTAGCAAATGAAATACCTTTTCTTTTATCATCTCGACCTGCCTATGAAAAGAGAAAAAGCCAGGCAACCAAAATGACCAAGTTGCAAAAAAACTATCAGTGTTAGCTTGGCTTGTGAGGTGAACAGTTCTACACAAAAGAACAGTTCCATATTAAACCTCTATTATATAATTTATGGTAGGAAAACATCACCACATACATGGTGACTTTGCCCTCCCTTCCCCCCCCTTCCATAGTGAAACTTTCTCATGGGTAAACTTCCACAGAATGAGATGAATATTCAACCACATCCTGAAGAATGCTTAAAAAAGGAATTGAAAATGCAAACTGAGTTGCCTTCAATTCTAACAAATGTCCTGGTAATCCAGAGCTCTTAAATGCCAATTTAAAGGATTTGTTAGGAATATTCTGCCCATAGAATGAATATAAAACTCCTTTTGCCATTTTTGCTAGAGATGATAGTGTGCTCGTTTTCTAAATCTGCAGAGCTTTATTAAAAAGCAGAGTTTATACAAATTTATTAGAACTATTTACTTACTTGGACTTGTTCTTTAAGCTTAAGGATAAATTTCCCAGCTCCCTTCCACCTGTTTTGAGCCTGAAACACACACTCTTGGTCGGCAAGGATCCTCCGAGACATTTTGGGTGTAGAAGACTTCTTGTTTGCTGCCTCCTTTGTCACTTCCTCCAAGAGAACATAATCACTTGGGTTGGGGTGGTTCAGAATACTGTAGGAATACTTAGCCTTGCATAAAGTCTGTTAAAATGCAAAACCAAATGCTATTTAGCTACCATTCACTTCTAAGGCAGATCTCACCTTGCGCAAACAGAAGGGATAAATCATTCATTTGCTGGATGTACATTTCATCTAACTCATTGGTAGGCAAACTAAGGCCCGGGGGCCGGATCCGTCCCAATCACCTTCTTAATCCGACCCGCAGATGGTCCGGGAATCAGCATGTGTTTTTTTTACATGAGTAGAATGTGTGGTTTTATTTAAAATTCATCTCTGGGTTATTTGTGGGGCATAGGAATTTGTTCAAACCCCCCCCCCCCCGAAAAAAATATAGTCCCCCCCCCACAAGGTCTGAGGGACAATGGACTAGCCCCCTGCTGAAAAAGTTTGCTGACCCCTGGTCTAACCTAAATCATTTCCAGGCCAAAACACATTTAAAACCTAGTCCTGTGGGCAGAAGTTTGTTGGCAATGACAGCCAGTAGGGACAATCTGTCTTTTTGACATGATATTCTGCGGCTCTTTCTACAAGAGACAGGTGTAACTCTCAGCAAGTGAGGGGGAAATGAATTAGGACATCCTACCTGTTGGATGACATCCTGGGCTGTACTGAAGCGAGATGCTTTGATGACTGTACGAGGTTGCTCTGGGGAAACGTCATGAACTTGAACAAAAAAGCTGTCATCCTCGGAGCTAGCAGTTGCATCATCTTTCTCCTCCAGAAAAAGATTTCTGTTGTTTAAGCTCTATAGAAAAACATCAAAAACATAGGTTTCCCTGACTCTGAAAAGGAGACCTGTTGCTTAAGGAAATGTGGAGGTAATTTCTTTGAAAACTAAAATTGTGGTATTCATTCCTTGTTTTCAGACTTAATGTGTTGTGAAAAAGCAAGAAGAATCAAGCTGTGATGGCAAGGGAATGGCAGTTGTGCACCTAGTTGCATGAGTGCTAAAATTACTGGAGGGACTTCTTTCTTTCTTCCCAATTGTGTCAATGAAAAAGCATACTCTTCTTGCCTGTGCTGTCCATGTGAGAACATTCAGAAGGCCTGTTGTTGTTTAAATACACCTGCACAGAGGGAGTGGTTTATGTGGGGTGGGGTGGCCTGATCCTCACTGTAGTCTGCCTATGTTGCAATGGATCTTACTACACAACCAGTATGCCACCAGAAAGCATAATCAGCTGGGAAGTGGCATGTTGTGTTTGGGTTTCGGAATGAAACCATCACAGGAATCCTCCATCAGAAGCCAAAGTGCAGTCCAGGTCAGTTCAACTCCTGTTGTCAACAGGCAAAAAAATTCCTACCATTCAACCACTTTCTATCCATCAGTGTATGAGCAAATCTTTAGTATTGTCTAGGCCAGCAGAATACTCTACATCGTTACTAGTATCTAAATTTAGTAACATACACCTGCAGTAAGCCTAATTTCAGGGATGGAGAGCCTGTGGTTCTCCAGATATTGTCAGAATCCACCTCCCAGCATCACTGGCCATGATGGGTGGGGCTACTGAGAGTTGGAGCCCAACATCATCTGGTGGGGGTCACACAGGTTCCCCTTAGCTGAACTGATACATCTAGGATTCAGTATTGGCGAGTTCAGCAGGTTTGTTAATTCACAATGCTATTTAAATGTGTTTGGACGGCCAAACAGCGTGACTTGTGGCTGATGTTTCACACCCATGCTCTCTACCTACACTCTCCAATTCCTTATCCATCTCCCCTCGTTGTTGTTCAGTCGTGTCCAACTCTTTGTGACCCCATGGACCGGAGCACGCCTATCTTTCACTGCCTCCCGCAGTTTGGCCAAACTCATGCTAGTCGCTTCGAGAACACTGTCCAACCATCTCATCCTCTATCGTCCCCTTCTCCTTGTGCCCTCCATCTTTCCCAACATCAGGGTCTTTTCTAGGGAGTCTTCTCTTCTCATGAGGTGGCCAAAGTACTGGAGCCTCAACTTCAGGATCTGTCCTTCCAGTGAGCACTCAGGGCTGATTTCTTTAAAGATGGATAAGTTTGATCTTCTTACAGTCCATGGGACTCTCAAGAGTCTCCTCCAGCACCATAATTCAAAAGCATCAATTCTTCGGCGATCAGTCTTCTTTATGGTCCATCTCTCACCTCCATACATTACTACTGGGAAAACCATAGCTTTAACTATATGGAACTTTGTCAGCAAGGTGATGTCTCTGCTTTTTAAGATGCTGTCTAGGTTTGTCATTGCTTTCCCCTCATTACAGCACCTTAAAAGGTAATCAATTTCATTATGGCACATGGGCTAGAATGCGCTTCATCATTATTAAAAAGGCACGTAATATTTTCTCAAGCCCTCCACTAAACCAGTGTTTTTCAACCTTTTTTGGGCAAAGGCACACTTGTTTCATGAAAAAAATCACGAGGCACACCACCATTAGAAAATGTTAAAAAAATTAACTCTGTGCCTATATTGACTATGTATAAAGTAATTCTCTTGAATAGGAATCAAATAAACACAATTTTTCCCACGGCACACCAGGCAACATCTCGCGGCACACTAGTGTGCCACGGAACAGTGGTTGAAAAACACTGCACTAAACCAAGGTTAACAAATGTAAAGTCTGTGAGCTGCACTCATTCTTCCAAGTCCACACAGATTGACAACATTGACATTTGAGGATCTCTTCTTTTCATTTTCCTTGTATAATTTGGATAAATCTCAGTTGTTTAATCAAGCTTTGATGGCAATTTGGGCACGATCCAGTCAAAATGCATCATGCCTAAGCACCAATGCTAGCACAAATATGTGCAACTATTCACAGGGCTTTTTTTGTGCTGCTGCTGATCCGTTTCTATACATCGTCTTTCCTAATTAAGCATACATATAGTTTACTGTATAGATCTATCTGTAAATTAAATTTGTAAAATAATTGCCCTTAGGATGAGTTCATGTATTTAAGTGTATCAACAAGCCATCTTTTCAGTGGTGCGTTGTAAAATAATAATAATAATACACCATTAAACACTGCTGGGCTTTTCTGTATTACTTCCTTTTCTAATGCTCGTATGTCAACAAGAATTAAGTTCCAGGAAGCCAAGCAATGAATATGTTCTTTTTGTCACCCTCTTGATACTATCAGCAAGCAATATATGTCAAGGCAAATAGACTCACTTCCTCGCGGGTTTTAAAGATAATTCTTCCGACGTAGCCTTCTTCTGGGAACCAGCTGTTCAAAAGCTGGACAATCTCTTCCTCAGGACTGAGCACTCTTTGGAATGGCGGCTTCCTGTACTCATTTCTTTCTTTAGATATAAAGCATTTCTCCTCCATCAAAAAATAGTCTGTGGGATACTGTCCAATACCTTTTGTAGTCGCCAAAATCTAAAGCAAAAACATGTTAATAATTAGAATGGCAGAAGGTTGCATGTTCAGTAAGCTGATTGTGTTGACAACAAAAAACCCTTTATGATCGATTTATCTTGTGTACAAAATATGCTTTTGCTGTATTGCTAGCCATTCAAAATGTCTTTCCTGGGGCTATGTACTATCTGGGTAGCTGACTATTTCAGCGGAGGCAACTGCTGTTTAATCTTATTTCTGTCCAGCTTGGCTTGCCAGACAGTTTATTCAAATTCCCAAGACAGTAGAGCATTTTCCCACTGCTGGAAAACAGCCTCCGCTGAGATAATCAGCTGGAGGTTTTTCCACTCATGAACTTAGCCCTTTTAACTTTTATTCTGCATTTCAATGATGTTTGAGAAAAAGACATTATGCAGAAAAGCCTGGCCCCTGTGACAAGGGCAACCAGCTTGGCCCATCGTTCAGAAAGCAGCCCCCTTCCTCCTCAATAGACATACTTCTAATACAGAACATGCTGTCCAAGCAAAACTTCATAATAATAACAGCAAAAGCTTTATGACTGTCAGCGCAATTCACTTCCAGCCTGTGCTTGAGGGATCTGGATCATTCTGTACCTGAAATGCTTTAGCTGCACTGTTTCAGCATTACAAATGTTTTTGGCAACAAACAAGCCTCTTTGCCTGCAAAGCTCCAGTAACTAAGGGAGTTAGGATAGGATCTGCGTTTGTCAGTAAGCTTTTGCATCAGTCTCCGTATCAGTAAATTGGGCTTAGTTATTTTGGGGCTTAGGCTGCCCAATTCCAACAGAAATATTAGGGAGCACATGGTTGGTTACTATAGATTTGAGTCCTGAACATCTCAAAAGTGAAGGCTTACTTGATGCAAAAGCTGAGCTGCTGTGGTTCCTTGCCTTATCGTAAAAAGCGTGAAAGGTTCTGGTCCTGGAACTCCATGTATAGTGACTTTGTACACTGCAGCCTCTCTCCTCTCTGCAGTACTGAACCGCTGTTTAAAATAAACACGTATCGTTAACATTTATTTACTATTTCATGATTTAACCAATACAATAAGTAACAAGTTCATCCACCACAAACATGGCCACAGGATATCTGAAACAGTAGGAAGAATAAGGAAGATAGCAAATGGATGCAGAAAACTTTGAACTGAAATAAGTTGTGAAAAATGATCACAGATGGCTATTAACTTCCTTGTGGTCTAATAGCCTGTCTTCAAATAATATCAATTTAAAGACACAGCCAGGAAAAGCTTGAGGGTAAGCCTCTGCGCCAAGCTTCTGAAACAATATGCTGGACACAATGTACTACTGAACGGAGAAAGAGAGTGGGCAAAAGGAAGAACGAGACACACAACAGCTACTTTGATTTTGTCTATATAAATAAAATAAGTAATGACTCAGTAGCAGTAATAAAAATAAATGTGGATGAACAAAGGACAGAACAGCTAAATAAACTTAATTAATTCAAATTAGTAGAGCTGCATAAATTTCTCATATTGGTAACTCATGGAGAACTGGCAAGGTTCCAGGAGACAGGAGATAAACAAATATAATTGTCTGCTTAACAGTAAGGGCTAGAGGAAAACAGACAGACCAGAGTCATTGGAGTTTCAGTTAAGAACTTGTGTCATGATCCAGACAAAGTTATGCTTATCTAAATCCCATTGATTTCACCATTAGAATAAAAGAATATGCTGAACTCTTCAACTGGACTGAACTTACAAGTGCTTTCCTTTGCTAGACTGCATTTCTCACTTCTTTTGCTGAAGAGGAAACTGGGATTAAACAGAACACACCTGCTATAGCTAGATTTCAGCCAGGGGTGTTGCAAAGAACATCCTTTTAAGAAAGCGCAGGATATGTGTGTGAACGAGAGAATATGGTCTTGTAGGCTGGACTAAGCCCCGCCAGTTCAGAGGTACCTTGTAGTGTTCCACAGGTCACAATGTCTGGCCCAGCTCTTTCATGTTTTCATTAACTTATTTGAATTAAAGTGGAGAATAAAGGAATGTTCCAACCTTGCAGATGTGCAAGTAGGGAAAACCAAAAGAGGATTCAATGGCGTAACAGCAACTAGGAGTCAAGTAACTTTGGGGCTGTAGCTCCATAAAGGATAGCAACAGTGGTCCGACTGTAGGGCAGGCACTTACAGACCTGGCAATCTAGGCAACAATTAGTGCAATGCAGTGTGCAGATGATGGGTCAGTTCACAGAGGGAAGAGATGTCCATTGGGTTCATGCCACTGCAAAGCTGCATGTGTGTCTTTGCCCATAACTGAGCCCTTAACTATCAAGCAGACATCATAATGAGTACAGCTGTCCAACCTGACAACAGTGGAATCCACTGTTCTTTAAACATAAGTCTCAAGTTAAGCTTACAAAGGTTTCTTACACTCGACAGAATAAATAAATATGAAGCCTAAAGCTGAATATAAATATACCTGAAAAAGGGGTGGCTGTACAGCTCTGGATCCCCCACCCTTGTTCCAGAACTGATCATTGCATCATAGAATTGTAGAGCTGGAGGGTATTCCCGGGAGGAGGAGTTTCCTCTGTGGCTGACATTGAACCAGGGCTGTGTACAGCCCCTCTCGAAAACAAGGAGGGGCATCCTGACTGACGTAAAGACTGGCCAGTCAGAGCACTGTGAATCCAGCTTCTGCTCCGAGCCAGAATAACAGAAGGGAGTATGGGGGTGAGAAATGCAGCAAGTTCATTTCCATATCTCTTGTGGGTTTTGGACTTGCTTATCTGAATGATATCCTGCATTAAGATCTATTCTTATGCTTATACATGTTGATTTATTCTGACAGCTTTTACTCAATCGGTGCAACATTATTGAGCATTCAAAGACACATGGAAATTCAGCACTGTAGTCTGATTTACATGGATGCTGTCCCTCAGGAGATACTGTCCCCACCCCCCACCAGAGCATTCTCGTTTCTCACAATGCAGTAACCAAAGACATCCTTTGTTTTCCTGGAAGAATCTTATACATTGACCAGGAGAGCATGCTGACAAATCTATTAGAAATAAATTACCAAAGAAGCTGGCACCATGTTTCCAGAAGGATTCTCTTCCATTCTTCGACTGTTAATAAACAAACTCGAGATTTCTAGTGCTTCATTGTGCAGGCTTCGTAGCTGCAGATGCCTGTATCCTTAAACAACATAGTAACACATAATTGGGAGATGGGAGAATAAACCAATAGACTACATATTCATAGGTTACGTACGTTGCAAAGACAAATGTAACAGTAGCCAGTTAACTGTCCCTGAAGTGTAAGGATGCTTGCCATTTCCTCTAAAATATCTATTGGCTACAATCCAGAGAAGCTCTGCGAGTAGACAAGGGTTTGTGAGTGCATACCAGGACATTGCGCTATTTTGTTTTGAAACACAGCTCCCCAAGCCACATTGAGGGCTACTGTAGAAGTTCCTGTGAGAATTATTTTTCAAGTAACCTGCTTGCGGGAATGTACTAACAACCTGCTGTATTAGGTGGGTGAAAAACTGAAATAAATAAACACAGATCTTCTGGTCTATTAAAAGTTTTGAGTGATTTACCTTCATAAGACTAATTTTAAAACATTTGCCCCCTTACATTACAGAAGCACCAAGGTATTTAGACTGGCCATTGCAATCGACGCTGCTTCACATGAATGGCTGCACTGAAAATTGTGAGATGGATACCAGCTTATATACATACTTATTTGGACATGCTAAAACATGCCTAAAGATTGCACAAATATTGTAGACACCTGCTTGTGCTGTAGAGGGTCCACTTGCACAAAGGTCTGGTGAAAGACGACATAGGGCAGCTGTTAGGATATTTTGGAACTAATTGCCTGTTAGCTAAGATTTCAACATGCACTTACTGAGGTTCAGCATGTTCTGTCTATACACATACACCAACAGGTGTAATACCAGAAAAGTCTGGAGTCTGAGAAGTCCATTCACAAACAGACACCGTGCACCTCCTAAAACACTAGTGCTTGAAATACTGAAGATCTCTCTTTTTTAACTATACACTTCTGCTGAAGCGGGGTGGGGGTTCATTTTCTTAACCAGCTGTTGCATCTGTTAGAATCTCAGGGCAGCATACACAAATATAGTTAAAACAGTACATTTAATAAAAGTAATTTACAACAACAATCATCTTAAAGCAGTAAAACACAGCACTAGTGTATCTGAACTAGAAACAATTAGGCCAGGCTTCCTCAACCTCGACCCTCCAGATGTTTTTGGCCTACAACTCCCATGATCCCTAGCTAGCAGGACCAGTGGTCAGGGATGATGGGAACTGTAGTCTCAAAACATCTGGAGGACCGAGGTTGAGGAAGCCTGAATTAGGCTCTCCTAAAGGTCTGAATTAAGATATGTGTCTTGAGACTTACAGAAACACTGGAGAACCATAATAGATCTGGCACCTCTTTCTGAGATGTAGGCAATTGTTAACAAAACAAAACCAACCATAAATCTTTAAACATCATACATTAAGATGCTTAGAAAGCTGAGTTAATTTTTAATCTGTTTTAGTATTTTAACTTTTGTATGTTTTAAAGTACTGGTTATGACCCCCCCCCCCCCATTTTCTTGTTTTATCCTTTTTTAAAATGCTTTGAAGGGCTTTTCTTTTTTTTGCAATCAACCTGTATATAAATTTGATGAAAAAAATATATATTTAAATAAGAGTCAGTTTTAGCAAGCTGCCTATGCATGCAGCCCCTGCTTCACCCCTCCCTCCCTAGAGCAAGGAAATAAAACACAAGAGCAGCTGGTTAAGCATTATGTATGATCCAGCACTTGTTGGGTTGCTTCTATCAAACAAACAGTGAACTATGAGAAGGACACCAAGAACCTGGGCTTCTGACTGTGGTTTGCACATAAGCAAGTCATTCAGTGGTTTGTTTCCCCACTGTAGGAAGGGAGGAGCAAAGCAGAGAGTGCTGCGGTTAACAGTACTCAGATGGTACACACACTTAATTTTCCTAACCACAATGTATGGTCAGTCCTACATGCAAAAATGTTTGTTGCACAACACAGCCCTAAGTACTCAGCAACAGTGTCTGGGCCCTGCATACAAACTTCAATTTACCTCTTTTTAAAGCCTTCAGCGGAATGATTCTTTGAGCCATCACAGCTGAAGAATTATTTTCAACAACAGCAAAACGAAGGAAGACTAGATCTTCAAAGTGAATCCGGAAAAGGAACTGCTCATTCCACATGGGGTTGAGAGTATTGCGATGAATGGGCTTAGTGCGGAAATGGCAGCTATCCAGCGGAATCCCAAGCACATCAACTTCAATGCAAGGGCTTCCTGTGCTGTTGCTAGGACAAACATTCTGTCCAGACACAATCTGAAAAACAAAGGCACAGAATGAAAACAGTGTTGTTCTTTTAATAAACTCTCTTAGACTGAAGAGTGCTTATGCTTTAAAGAACAAATTAATTAAAACTGGTTTCAGAAGTAACAATAAGTAGTAATATACATAACTAAAACTGAAATGGCAGTCTTGTAATTGCTACTTGCTTATTCTTATGCAGAACAGCAGCTGCTTCTGGGCAAGGACCCAAGTGGAAAACTGCCACACTCTTTGAGGCCAGATGTCCCCCACCCAGCATCAAATCAAAAAATGTGCGTCTGAAAACTGACATGCACTTTCTGTGCTGCATCAAGTTGAAAGTTTTGTAACAACTGATGATTGTCTCCTTCCCTCTCCTTGGTACCACATTTAACTGTAGCAATCTTACTAGCAATACCAGTAATAAGGAGGAGGAGGAGGAGGAGGAGAAGAAGAAGATAGTTTGGATTTGATATCCTGCTTTATCACTACCCGAAGGAGTCTCAAAGCGGCAAACATTCTCCTTTCCCTTCCTCCCGCACAACAAACACTGTGAGGTGAGTGGGGCTGAGAGACTTCAAAGAAGTGTGACTAGCCCAAGGTCACCCAGCAGCCGCATGTGGAGGAGCGGAGACACGAACCCGGTTCCCCAGATTACGAGTCTACCGCTCTTAACCACTACACCACACTGGCCACATATTAAACAAAATTATGTCATGTATAGAGTTAACTGGTTGTGTTAGGCTTATTGAAAGATTAATATGAGTTTTCACTTACTGTCAATGAGTAAATAGCTGGCTCCATATTGTCCAAATCTCGCTCTAAAGGACAAAAGTGTTGATACATTGGACAGTTCTTATCCCACAAAACAGGTGGTTTCATAACATACCCACAGCCACCATTTGCTTCAAACATTGCTGCATTTAAGTGAAGAGGGAGATCTATAGGTAAAGCATTCAAAGTGTTAACATTGCTAAGACTTGATTGTAAGATAATGCATTATTAAAAGAACATGGTGATTTTAAAGTGTGCCGTTTCATTCTGGGCATGTACAGTTGGCTTCAGAAAAACAGATTACTATGCAGTTAAGTTCACAAAAACAGATTACTATGCAGTTAGGGGCTCTTTCACACAATTGCATAGAATAGAATAGAATAGAATAGAATAGAATAGAATAGAATAGAATAGAATAATAATTATAAATAATAATAACATCAAGCTAAACCATGGCTTAGTGAAAGCATGCAAGCATTCCCAAAAAGGAGATGGCTGCTGCTGCATTCCTCCACCAATCCTTCTGCTGCTGTGAGCTAAGCAGAAGTTTGGCTTAACACATCATCTGAATTCGGGCTCCTGGTTTGTGTCCTTCAGGCAAACCACAAGCTGCAAACCCACTGGTAGCAGCACATGGTTTGTCCAAAGCAAGTCAAAATACAAGTCCAGTTTTGGATAACACATGAAGCCAAACCATGGCTTAGCTCACAGCAGCAAGAGGACTGAGGAAGGAATGCAGTAGCCACAATCTGTTCTCTGGGTACTCGCAAACAAACGTGTTTGCACTAAGCCACATTTGGCCTGGTGTTATGGGTGAACCAGCTTATCACTCACATGGCTAAGAAGCTGTAGTGATACACAATATAGAAATGACAGTATCTAAAACCAGCAATGGCCACTCCTAAATCTAAAAACATTTGTTTGGGGTTACAGAATGACGCATGCATTTGTGTGGATGCATGTGGTATTGTTTGAAGCCACCATTATTTGAGTACCTCCAACGTATATTCATTTTACATCTACAATGACGCCAAGCAAGGAAATGCAAGATATAACCAAAAAGGGAATGGTTTTCTTGTAATGTTTCAAGCGCACATATATTTTTAAGGAATGCGTGTGCCCCTACCATCCGTTTGGTAGTTGAGTGCCACCAGCTGTACCCCATGTAACCAGAACAGAAGGGGATGAGGATTGGATGAGTCAATGCGGGTAGCAGCCGGGTATGTCCTCAGCAGCTGGCAGGTGGTATGTTGTATCAGCTTCTGAGAATATCGCCTGCACAAGCGTTTGGCAGCATTTTCATTCAAAGAGGAGATATGGTAACACCTAGGTGTCCTTATTATAGAACTGAGAGAAGTTGTTGGGCTAAGAGCAGGTGAAAAGGGCTCTTCCCAGATCTGCCGTGCACTGTCAAAGCCACCTAAAAAAACACACACACAAGTTAACAGATGCACAATCTGGTAACACCACCTTGTCTTCCCCTCATCCCCAAGAAGAATGTACTAATAGGAAACTAATGCATGAATCTCAAGGAACCATGGCCACAATAGTAAGGAAATCTTACACATCACCAGAACTCTAAAGACTTCTCTGCAGGGAATTCTGTTCCTCAGAGGAAAACCCAGTTTAAAAACAAGAGCTATGGCTTCATAATTTGGAAATACTGCAGATGAGTCTTCAAATAAACGACAACAGGATGTCTAGTTTTCTTCTCTGTGACTTTACTTTGAAAAAAAGAGATATCCCCCCCCCCCCATTCCTATATATTGGTAACAGTAATGAGGTAAGCGTTAGTAGAAGATAACTACCATGCTCCTAACAACATGATTTGAAGGAATAGTGTAGCAGCCTTGTGGAAGCTAAGCAGTTCTGGAGGCAAGATTTTCTGAAAACCCCATATAAGCTGCCCTGAGTTCAATGATGGAAGGAAGGTGTAATATAAGCCTAATAATTTAAAATAAATAATCCTGCACATGCATACTCAAAAATTTAAAGCAGTGCAATAATGAACGAATCTCAGTGCAGACACAGAATTCAGACAGATGTGAAGTTGCAAATTTCTTAACCATGATTTTGATGTTTTGATATACCTTTCAATAAATATTATTTTATTTTTTTGGGGGGCGGGGAATAGAAATTTGGAGCGGGCTGCAGGATTGCATACTTCCTATTCCACTCTTACCTCCTACCTAGAGCAAATATACCACTGTTTGCCTTAAACACAGTTCAGTGTAACATGGACTATGCTGAAATGGCCAAACTCACAGAAAAGCTCAGAGACAATGATAATGAGAAATTTAAAAAAGAATGGGAAACATTTATTGCATGTGTACAAAAATACACAAAAATACTGTAAACAAGTAGAAACATTGGCAGGCTTTGATTAAACATTTGCAAGCAGTTAAAAATGAGATAAAGTTAAAGAAAGGAAATTTGAATTGAGATATTAAGGTTTGGTGGTAATCAGTTAAATGTTGATAAAATAATGAGAATAAGAATAAGAGGTTTAATTATAATTATGCAGAAAATGTATACATTCAATGAACCAGAAAAGGAAATGGAGGGAAGTCAGGAGGTTAAAGAGAACCTCCAAAAAGAAAGAGATGATGTTTATATATTGAAAAAAAGTGTGAATGTCTTATGTTTATGTTTATATTTTGTGTTTGTGTTTGTTTCTGTTTTCTTTTTTCAAGAAGAATAATTGTTGAAGTTAAAACTGTAAAATCAATAAAAATTTATTTACAAAGAAGAAGAAAAATGGTTTGCCAATTAGTAAAATTTAAATTACAATGATTACATTTATATTTTTCTTGCAATTAAACACTGTCCCAACAGTTTGTTAATTTACAGTAGGTCTTTTATTTACAATGAAGTCATTGTAATTGTTGCACTGCTAATGGAAAATTATTTCAAACCCTGAGTGCTGCATGTGCAGAGCAATACGTTTGATCTTTAACTAGTAGGTCTGCTATATGTGTTGGATTACACAGTCAGTCCCTGTGATTGGTAAAGGAAGATGCTGACTTTACCTTTTCCAGATGCTTTGGCAAGCATTGCTGGCTCCCCTGGGCTCAGCCTTCCAGGATTGTTGCCAAAAATGGACTTCCTGCTCTTTCTTTCCTTTCCTCTGCTAGAGCCAGATGGATTTAGAGTTGACAGACCTAATTCCATACAAAATAAAATAAATGGACTGAAAAATACAAGCGAGTGGGCATGATTCCCCCCCCCTTTTCAAATTTTCAGTTTATTCTGAAGGCTTTGTAATCTAATGCTAATGTCTTATGCAGGAAAATGCTAGTTTGTACTGCATACGTAGACATGACGACGTATAAAATCGTACACCAATGTTCCAGTATGGATGTCTCTCAAAGGCATGTGAACTTCAACGCACACGCTAAGCTCCCTCGCTTTCAAGAGCTTTCTCATTCCCTTCTGTTTGACAGCTGAAAAACTGTGTTTGTGTATGAACTGCCTTGCTTGTGTCTTGGAGCAACACAGGAATCTGAATTAGGGCAAGAGAACACCGGGGCTTGCATCCTAACTTCCAAGAGTTTGACTTGTGGAAATGGACTTTCTCATTCTCCTCCTCCCTTGCGGACCTTCTACAATAGAACTGCATACAGCAAGGGGAGGCAGCAGTATGAAGGGTGAATTGCTGGAAACTTTGCATGATGGGGAAAGCCTTCCCACTCACTGGGGTATCTTTGGACCCAAGCGTATATGAACAGCAATTGTGTCGGATTTATTTCGGAAACAAGACGACAGGTTACCTTGTGCTTTCATCCCCACTGCACCATATGCAAGTAACCCTGCCCATGTAACTGCAACTGCATGAGGACATGCATGTGTGAAACAGGCTGTATACAAATACAGTCAGCAGCAATACCCATTTATCAATATACTTATGTTGGGATCAACTTATCCAATTAAAAGAAAATGGACAAAAATGTATTACAGTAGGGAAAAAATTGCGGCTTGTAAGCCTCATGCAGCATTTCACTATAACACAGCAGCTAAATAATGTAGTATTTCATTCCTCCACAGTGGCGAAGCTGCATGCTTCGGCACCGGGGGAAGAGCAGGTGGGGGCATGGCACGTCACCTGTGGGGGTGTGGTGTGCGCCCCGGGGGCATGGCATGCTGCCCACGGGGGCATGGCATTCGTCCTGAAGGCGTGGCACGCCCTCTTGGCGTGGCACCCGGCACAGTGGGGGGGGTGCGCGGCACGTGTCTGGGGGGGCCCCGCTGTGATGCTACCCCCTCCCCGATGGTGCCGGGGGCAGTGCGCTCCCCCTGCCCCCCGTTTCTCCGCCAATGTTCCTCCATACAACAAAATCAAGACATGCCTGTTCTACCCATTTCTCTGCTGCATGTGGCAAATCAGTCCTTCCTTCTTGCCATGGGTTTTTTCTATAACCAATCCACTGTAGTATGGTTGGTTCTCTACACATTGTCTATTCTTGCTCCATTCCAATTTACTGTTTGTGCTCCTATTCCAATGTAACCCATTCTTTCGGTTCTCTAGTTGGACTCTAGCCCAACCTGCACAGAAATGATTAGGGGTGTGTGTAAGAGATAAATGGAGACCCAAGTTTGATTTCCCACAGGCCATTCCTTATTCCAGTGTTTTTCAACCTTTTTTGGGCAAAGGCACACTTGTTTCATGAAAAAAATCATGAGGCACACCACCATTAGAAAATGTTAAAAAAATTAACTCTGTGCCTATATTGACTATATATAAAGTAATTCTCTTGAATTTTTCAATTTTTCCCACGGCACACCAGGCAACATCTCGCGGCACACTAGTGTGCCGCGGAACAGTGGTTGAAAAACACTGCCTTATTCCTATTCAAGACATCCCTCTTGGGAGAAAACACTCAGAATCAAAGCTAGTTCTCAGCTGCCATAAAATGGGAAGCTAGAACCCAGGGTTTTTTCTTCTTCTTCTTTATCATAGCTTGTTTCGAAACAGGTAATAATTAAGGTCAATGTAACTTACCAGGAAATTTCACAGCTTGGCAGTAGATGACAAGATCTGACAATTCTGGTGCTATTTGTCTGCTTTCTTTTTTATTTTGAGAAAGATAAAATTCTTCCCCTAATTCCATGTCATAAACCTATACATCAAGTCAAGTGAAAAAGGATTTCATCATATTTAATATATGTGCACAATGCAGTTTAATTATAAGCAACATCACTTATATGGTAGAACACTGTTAATTTGCATTTATAGATGTCCCCAGACTTTTAACATTTCTTCTTCCCCGCATTCAGCCACCACCCCTTCCTCTAGAGTCTGAATCTACTTTCCACCAGCCAGCAGGGAGAGATTAGGAACACTACTGCCTCTAACCTCTTAGCAGCCGGAGACAGGATGAAAATACCTTAGTGGAACAGGGACAATCTGCCTGATCCTACAGTTCCCTTCTCACATGCTATACCTCCCTTTCCAATGGCCTGGTGAATTACACGTACTTTCCCCATTGCAGCAACTAAATATTACTACACAAACATATGCCCGAGATCTAAAAACAAAACAGAAAAGGATAGGATCACTTTATTAAAATAAATTCAAAAATATTTAACAGCAGTATTCCCATCTTGCCTAAATATATATATTCCCCTATACGCATATGACCCCCTATTTAAAACAACAGGGCAGTGTTGTGCAGTGCAGCACACTCACAGAAAACAAGACATCTCAGCATGAAGTCAAACCATCTGGCTTAAATGGTGAGTTTATTCTGGCAGACAAACCACAGTACTATTATAATTCTCCCCTGGAAAAAGGTTCTGTCCAACATTCTCTGCACTTGTGTATATGTGTGTGTGTGTATATGTGTGTGTGTGTGTGTGTGTGTGTGTGTGTGTATGGGTCTCTGTGGTGGAATTCATAGACAACATCCACTAAACTGTATTCCAAATACTATTGCACAGGAAAGTGCAGCTAATTTTGTGGGTTTTATGAAAGACATACATGCAGTGGATAAGCCTTGCAACCTGAAAATGCACAGTATTTAAAAAAATACATGGCATTAGAAATAGCCTTGCAATCACCCACATTACTTTTTAAAAATTAAACAAAGGTCCAAAGTGAAGACACAGAGGAAGGCAAGGTAGCTTTAGCCCATTTATCAGCACACCTCTTTCCAGGAGGCAAACTCTATTTGTTCCCCCTCTTCTTAGTGCATTCTGTAGCTGTTCTTTGCAGGAGATCTGATTTGCAGCTGCACCATCCATCTAAAGCACATGACTTCCCCCAAAGAATCCTGGGAACTGTAGTCTTCTCCTTACAGAGCTACAATTCCTAGCACACTTAACAAACTATGCTTCCCAGGATTTGGGTGGCGGGGGGAACCATGTGCTTTAAATTCAGCTCAGCCTAGTGTTCTATACACATTAGTGTATGTTCAAAATATCACATGTTATCATGCCAATGGAAAGCAGCTGACTTGTAAGGAGAGGTGTTTCACTGGCTGAGGTCATAGAAATGTTGTAAAACACAGTAACAGTGCCTCAGTGGATACACTAAACAGACTGGGGGAAACAACAGCTTGCGATGCAAGAAAAGCCAGTCTCACTATGAGCTTTCCTAGGCAAAAATCTACTTCGTCATACATATGAAGTAAATTGGGAAGGTAATAGGTATGTATATATACGCTGACCAAAGTGAAGGCAAAATGGTATTTGACAAACAGACTGAAAAACTTTTGTTAGGAAGGCAAAGAAACTCTCTTGACAACCAGGGAAAGTGTCCAATACTCAACCTAAAGAAAATCTACATCTGTTGAGCCATCAAAACACTTCTAAAAGAACAGCTGGACATCAAATGAGGTACAATTTATTTCTGAGGTGAGAGAACCACCCTTAAACTATGAAGTATCTTTTATGAAACAAAAGAGAGGAAAAACTTCGGAGGTGCACAAGAAACAATAAAGTTTATTGTGGAACAAAGTACTAAAAAACACTCAATGGTGCAAACTTAACACATGTCTACTCAGAAGTATGTTCCACGGGGCTTAGTAGGTACAGCTTTGCAGCCTAAAACATTATTTTTTCCTTGGGGGCAACAGAATGGCACACTAGACATGAAGGAAGTAGATCAGGGCATTTACAAGTGGATCTGAGATGCTGCAAGAGGCCGGTGTGTTTTTAAATTTCTTTGTAAGTTTCAGTTCTAGACTACAAGCCACTCCCCATATGGAAGCTTGAGGAAACAGATATGAACAAGTACTACCTTTCCTTTGTTGTTGTATATAGCGCTTTCTGCTTTCTTTATTCTCTTTGCAGTTTCTTCGCTATATTCAAATTGAAGCTTATCTATGGTTAACTTATTCTCAGGTCGGTCTTCCAAAATGTTATCTGGAAAGTAAGCATTATCTGACTGAAGAATTGAAAAGGCAAATTTTATTTCAACTTAATGCTTTGAGTAAAAGCAGCCAACATTATTCTGAATAATCAAAATATTAAACAGGCAAATAATTTCTCCCTCAATGCAATGCTCTTCTAAGTGCGAGTCAGTTTTTATCCTACCTTTTTGAGCTCAGCCAGTATTCTCTCAAGATGCAAAGCAGAAGCTGGTTTTCCACTTTAAACCATTTGTGGAATGATATAATAAATTAAGCTGCATCATCATTATTATTATTTAATTGCAAATGTTTTAAAAGTTTTCTGCCTCAAATTTTGTACTCAGCCCTGTGCATGAGACATCACTTTGCAGAGTGGGGTGTGACAGAGGATTGAAGTGCTTACTAAAAAGGTATTCTCATTGTTCTACCCAAAATTATAAATAAATAGAAAACGATATTTGTGTATTTTAAGTCAAGGTACACAAACGTGATTCACCAATCTATATAGCTATAACCAAAGTGTATAAATAAGAAACTAGTGTGGAACATGCAAACATTGCGATCCTCAAAAGTAAGTAATGGAAAATTATAGAAATGCAAAATTGTGTTTTTACTAAAATGTGAAATTCAAAGAATGCATCTAAGTTGGAAAATGCAGTGCTGAAATTCATGCAGTTATTATGCTTGACCAAGTGGCCTTTTACCTTCCTGGCTGTTAGGAGCAGGAGAAGCATTAAGGACATCAGCTACAGGAAAACAGAGTCAGAAAGGGAATAAGAGTAAAGGAATTAAGAAATAAAGCCAGAGAAATGAAAATTACATTCAAACTGTGTAGAGCTATCGTCTTCGACACAAAAACTTGAAGAATTGCTGCAGGGATATAAAACTGAAAATGCTAACTATTAGAACACAGAGTGTAAAGATGAGGTCAGACTTTATATAAACACATCTGAATCTAGGTTAACCCAGAATGGAGGTGATTTCATAGCGTGAGAATTGAGAAAACTCATGGAAACAGGCAAGATACTAAGTATGCTCGAGATCTGGCAGAGAATTTCATAATATTATAGATATATACTCAATGTACGTATCATGAAACTAGCTGAAAAAGGCCCCAACTTGGATGAGCCAATGGACACATACTATGATTCAAGGCGGCAGGAATCCAATAATACAACAAAATGTGCCTTCTGTTACTCTGTTCTGCGCTGTGTGTCTACCTATTCAGATAGATTATCAAGTATAAGATGGGCACTATTTTCCTGGACAGTATAAAACATGCTTCCTTGCCACGGTGTTTTCATTTATGGTACTGAGTAGACTTTCTGAAAAGCTAAGTCCTTAGAACTAAAGCTGCTTTGTGTTGCTGGAATACAGTTCAGAGCAGACATAGTACATATAGAAACCCAACTTCAAAATATCCTTATTTCAGTACACATATCAAAACAACCACCTTATGCAATAACAGAAATGATTGCTATGTTTCCTAATAACATTCTCACAGCTACGTCACTATGATGATAAAACATAATTCCTTTCCCATCGCTCATTAAAAAGGAGCTGTGTGGTGACAAATGCTTAAAAGTTGTAACTGAATAGGTTTTTTGGGGGGGAGTGTGTGGCAACTTTAAGTGTGGTTTTGGTTGAAACTGTGCCCATGCCATAAATACATAAAAATGCAACCCTATAATAAGTATGTTTGTTTACCATCAGACAGAGACTCATAGTCATAGTCATATTCATCTTCTTCGTCTTCTTCTTCTTCGTTAGCAGTGGAGGGGTTCCCCACATTACCACCGTTGTTCGCCTGAGCTTGCATGTATGCCAACTGATGAGCCTATTATATTAAAATAACATTGGAAAAATACAATGGGAAATTCATTTAGAAAATACAGTGAGACTATATGTTTCAGACATATATCTAATTTTATGTGCAGGGTCCTTGTCTTACTCCACCACTGAATATGATCCTTCCCAAGAAGTAACAGGGGTTCTCTCCCCCCCCCCCCCCCGTAGAAGTTACACGTCCATCTTCCTGGACCTGACAAAACACGACCTCTTATTTTCCAACGCATTGCTCTTTCCCACTGAGCTACCAGCTACCTCACAATATGGATCCAGAGTTCTCCCCACAGAATGACTTCCCTATTTGTTTCTCATTGTGCGAGCTGAGATGCTTCCCGCCCCACCTGGCTGTCTCTAAAAAAATTAATGGGACTAATTAATATAAGGCCAAATGGGACAGTGCATCTGGCTATCAACCAGAAGGTTGGTGGTTTGAACCCACCCCAGGACGGTTGTGGGCATGATTCCTGCATTGCAAGGGGTTGGAGTAGATGACACTCAGGGTCTCTTCCAACACTACAATTCTATGGTTCCTGTGGCCCCTTTCACCACAAATGTAACATGACACAGTACTTCTCTATGCAGAGGCCCAATATGTATAGTTCTCACACACAAAGCAAAATAAAGATAGAAAAAGGTTGCACAAATTGGGCCTCCCTACATACATCCACATGTGGTGGGGAGGACAAGGAGATTATCAGGCCAGGTAAGTAGTGTGCCAGTCCCAAACTCTGGATTAGGGTTAAAATATATTGTTAAAATAGATAATAATAATAATGAACTTCTCCTTAATATATGTCACCTCCTCCTGATATATAACTAATCCCCACACACTATATATAACATTCAGGAAGTCTTGGGTAGCCAAGGGTGCAACTGACAATCCAAAAAACAACTGAGTGTGGCAATATTTTTTCAAAGGAAATTCACACCTTCTGTTTTAATATATCCACTGGAGTCTGATGAGCTTTGAGCTTTTTGTTTTTAAGCAGAATCTTTCTTCGCAGTTGGTGGGGAGAAGGTAACATTGGGTCGTCGGAAAAATCGCTTTCAAACAAGAATTTAGTCACCAGCTTTTCTTCAAACGTATTCTGAAACATCAGTTAAGATATAAAGTGAAGATATAAAATCATATAAACATTAGTTAACTTATAAATTGGATCAAAATTCCCGTGCCACGCTGAATGGCATTGTTCTCTCTCTTAACCTACCTTGAAAATGTCGGCCATCTTTCGCTGCTGTGGCAAGGAACAGTGGTTCTCAATCGATATGACGACGGGCATGTCTGAGGTGATGAAAGCATTGCGATCGATAGCTTCGACAACTTCCTGTAAGAATGAAAACCAAAACAGGATTACCTAATTATTCTATGGCATTCAGGGCACATGCCATTCTGCCCCACAAATTATTGAAGGAAATCTAGCATAAAACATGCTGTCCCCAGACAGAAGGAGGAAAAGTCATGTGCAAGTGGGTGACAATGCCCACTTGTCAAACTTGGCCTGTGGAAGGTGGGGGGGGGGAGGAAACCTGTTCTCCACCCCTGTTCCAGACAGAGATAGCCTGACCATGTCTAAGCACATATTGGCAGCCTCTGATTTAGGCCACTTTAGTGCACTGTATATGTTGGAACAAAATAATAATAATAAAATCCTTCCAGTAGCACCTTAGAGACCAACGAAGTTTGTTCTTGGTATGAGCTTTCGTGTGCATGCACACTTCTTCAGATACACTGAAACAGAAGTCACCAGACCCTTAAATATAGTGAGGGAGTGAAGAGGGGTATTACTCAGAAGGGTGGTGGGAATGGGTGATTGGCTGATGGGTGTGGAAAACCTGTTGACGACTGTTAACGACTGCAATTAGTCTTAAAGGAAAAAGCAAGGGGTGAGATGGCTAAAGATAGCTTTGTCATGTATAATGAGATAAAAATCCAATGTCTTTGTTCAGACCAGGTCTCTCCATGGTTGTAAGTTTGGTAATGAGTTGCAATTCAGGAACTTCTCTTTCCAGTCTATTTCTGAAATTCCTTTGTATTAAGACAGCTATGTATATGTTGGGTCATCTCTGAAGTCTATTCAGAAACTTCAATAGGCACAAAATATCGTTGCTAGATTGAGAGTAGGCTATACACCTCACCCGTCTTGAAACAACTGCACTGGCTCTGGGTCCATTTCCAACCTTAATTCAGAATGCTTATTCTAACCATAAAACCAAAAACAGCTGGATATTTAAGGGACCATGTATTCTTGGATGAACTTGTCCCCAGTATGAACACTCTCCTTGGAGGAAATTCTGTCCCCACTACAGCAGAAGTGAGGGGAGAAGGGACTGAGGACTGGGCCTCTTCAGCTCTGGCATTCCGATTGTGGAATGCTTTCCCAATGGTGACTCTTCCTGACATCATGTCATACATTTTTGGTGGTGCCAAATGGAGAGAGGGGAGAGAGAGGGTGGACAAATCTCACATTAGAAATATTTCCATAGGAAATAATGGAAATTGTGTACTTGTTATGTGAACGCTTGCCTAAGGAACATTTTCCAGGGAACGCACAGTAAGCAGGACCTGAGTGTCTTTTTTCCACAAGAATAATTTCTACTACAATAGACATTAGTAAGAATATACATCTACCTTAAAAGGAATCTTCGTAGTTAGTGTGTGGCCATGATAAATTACAGGCATTCCATCATCACCATCCCAGCAGTCTAATTCCACACTCCGACAGCCTTGCAACAGAACCTGAAACAAAACAACAACATGGTGTTGCATTGCTTCTACAGAACCCTACATTACTTTAAAGGGCTGAAGTTTCAAACTTTTCAGTGAGCATACTATAAATGACATACAAAGGATAGGGAAACGGAATACAGTGAAGTGCTGTAAAAACACTTGATCAAATTCCTGCACCACTGACAAGTGTTGTTTGAACAGTCTTCTCACAAAAAAGGCTTCCAGTAAAACTACTGTATACATAATTCAACCTTCCTACATGTTTAACTGTTGAGCCCTATATTGATCCCTCTGCACCTGTGTTTAGTTAAGAAAGACCAACGTTACATAAACACACACACACTTGGTTGTGCATCTGCAGCATCTTTCCAAGGCAGCCGTTCTGTGCAGGCTACCAGCAAAGTTTTCTTGTCCTCCAAAATATGCACATCTATTTGCACATAAAAGAAAAAGGCTAATCTGGCACATAGGATGCTTTTAGAGGACTGGACCACAGCAGTTCCATTTCGCACACTACAGTCACCAACACCTCTGACTCTTACCTGAATGGGGTGGCAGTGAGGTTGGGGCTGCTGAAGCCCCAGACTGGCTTTGCCAGAATGGCCCCAACCTTACTGCTGGCTCTGCCTTTCACCCTCACTGCCCTGATAAGCTGCAGAGATGCTATTTATAAAAAAAAAAAATATTTTTAATGCTGCTAGATCATAAAACATATATCCAAGTGGTCTACAACATTAAAAATATTTTTTAAAAACCATACAACTAAAGTGCAAAAAGTTTAAAAATAAAATAAAATGTTGGGCTCTGGAGGGTGGCCCTGTGGCCCCATGCTAAATGCTCCTGTCTGTTGATGAGAGGTGGAAATGTGATGCTTCTGTAAACTCTTTTAAACATGAAGCAACTCCATCATACACAAGATGTAACTCAACCTATGGAAAGGAACACTTATTTTCATGTGGGTTACTGCCCAGAAACGATGTCTAAAATATTATGTAATATTCCTAGAAGCAACAAACACTCCTCTTAGTAATGGTGCCGCTACAAAGTAATACATTCAGCAGAACTTGCATTATTCTGAATGGTGCTTTGACATTTAAATGAACCAACGTATTAGCTCAAGTCTTTCCTGTGGGAAAGTCTAATTTTAGCAGGTTAGATCAGACTGGCTAGTGTCTAAATGATGTGACTCTCAAACCAACCCACCCTTTTTTGTGCCTTAAGAACAAAGCTTAAATATATTATTTTAAAAAGCATCTGAGCACAACTGTGCACACAAGCAGTTTTTCCCACAGATCTTGTTTTTCCTATGCTTTACAAGAAAGTATTCAGGACATTTAGGTTTAGAAAGCAGGGGAAAGATCATGCTTTTTTGACATTATAAACAAACAAACAAATTCTTGCAAAAAAAGGAAAAAGGCACCTGGCTGTAAAGTTCTACTGAGGATTCTCCTTTAAGCTGGTGTCCTGTGAGATACGTATTGTGTGAAGACTCAATGTAGTAATATGACAGAGGGAACAGCAAATCTTCAACATTCTCTTGAGACTCGTTGTTCATGGATGCAAAATTATCTTTGTCCATCAAAAACCTAGAGATACAAAAGGCTAAAGTTCATAAAAAGAAATGCAAGGCAGGTTAAGAAAATGCCAAGGCGATCTTACAGGTGATTACCGTGCAAATCCTTCAAAAGACATCAGTCCCTGCTGGCACATGTTGATGCTGGGTTCAAACTTCTGTAAGAGGCAAAACAGAAATGTCAATAAATGGACTAAAATAAATTGGCATACAAAAAATGAAATGCGTTTAGATGTTATACACAGTTTTGGCAACGTAATTTATTCGTATCCAGCTCATGCATTACTGAGAGCAGAATTGGGCATTATGGTGTCTAATTCAGGTCTTCAAATGCGGGTCATGCCCAACACCTGTAAAGCAAGGCATGGACCAGGGGGAAATGACAAACGGTAGATAGGACAGAATGCTGAAACTTTCTTCCATTTGCCAGCCCCCAGACAAAAGTGACTGTCAGAGAGGCAACCAGCACACAACACTGTCACTAATTATTTGTGCCACATGCCCCTTACCTGGCCTGCCCCACTTCTCACACCATAACTCCCAGAACTATGGCAATGCTTCCGCCCTGCTCTCTCCTGGCTGCTAATTTATAACTAGGCAAAGACCACTCTCACATGAGAAAGGAAGATACAGCAAGTACAGCTAATATTGGTGGGGGAGACACTACCCAGATTGGCCCAGGAATAATAATAACAACAACAACAACAACAACAACAACAACAACAACAACAACAACAACAATAATTTATTATTTGTACCCCGCCCAGAGTGGCTGGGTCTCCCCAGCCACTCTGGGCGGCTTCCATCAAACATTAAAATACATTTAAAATATCACAGTTTAAAAACTTCCCCAAACAGGGCTGCCTTTAGGTATTTTCTGAATGTCAGGTAGTTGTTTATCTCCTTGACCTGTGATGGGAGGGCGTTCCACAGGGCGGGCGCCACTACCGAGAAGGCCCTCTGCCTGGTTCCCTGTAGTTTTGCTTCTTGCAGTGAGGGAACCGACAGAAGGCCCTCGGCACTGGATCTCAGTGTCCGGGCAGAATGATGGGGGTGGAGACGCTCCTTCAGGTATACAGGACCGAGGCCGTTTAGGGCTTTAAAGGTCAGCACCAACACTTTGAATTGTGCTCGGAAACGTACTGGGAACAAATACATAGCCCCAACAGCCCCAGAAGTCAAGCCCAGGAGGTTTCTCGGCCAATCAGCCAGCTTCTCTCTGCTAGCCGGTGGTGGGGAAAGGCCAACTTCTTAAGGAAGCCTGCATACATCGACTTGGGCAGAAACACGCCACAAATTTATCGCAGGTCTCCCATTAATGCTTCTGGTGATCCCTTAGTAAAAACTCCAGATTCAGCGTAGATGTCTTTAAGACCAACATCTGTGTGGTGTCTGCATCCTCCTGGAGCTTTCAGGGAGTGAGCTGACTGAAAAGGTTATGTTAAATTGGCACACAGGTGAGATGTCACCAGTTCTTCCCTTCCTAACAGGCTTGCTTGCAGCTGTTTATTTCTGTGCCCAGCATGAGTTTTGGCCATGATTCAGCTACGTGCCCAACTTTTTACTGCTGAAAACAATGGGATTTAAAAACACTGAACTTTGAATTGGACTGGGGAAGGGCCACAGTTCACTCTCCAGTATCTCGGGGTACAGCTGGGAACATCCCATTCTGAAACCCTGGAAAGTCACTGTCAGCCAGAGTCAACAATACTGATGGGCCAATAAATCTTCCTCAGTACAAGGCAGCTGCATGTGTTCCACGTTCCCTATGTTACTGATGCTGCCACACCAATTTAAATATGGTGGTTGCTCCTGGTTCTAAGAGAGAAATTAAGAAGCCCTGTGATTAGCATTCCAGTAGCTTAGCATTACACACCTGAATAATACTGAGGATTTCATCATATGTGTAGTGTTCTCCTTGGCAATTTACTAAGAAGTCATTGAGTTGCTGGATGCCCACTCCAAATATCCCCAGAGATGTGCTCTCTACTCCAGTGCCATTAGTAACAATGCTTGCGGCAGCAATAGCGTCAGAAATTTGTCTCTGGTTGTCCGATAGCTGCTGTCTGCTCTTAATGAACAAGCCCAAATCAGATATGTTCCTAGTCAGTAAATCTGAAAGATAAAAATATGAACATAAATGCTTTATATGATGGTCAAACTGCTAGTTTTAACTTTTAAGTCCTAAATGTTCGTGGATCTTTGAAGGAACACGATTGCGGATTTATTCTCTTTTTTTATTTTGGAGACTCGTGTGGCACTGTGGTCCAAACCACTGAGCCTCTTGGGCTTGCCAATCGTAAGGTTGGCAGGTAATCTGTGCAATGGGGAGAGCTCCCATTGCTCTGTCCCAGCTCCTGCCAACCCAGCAGTTTGATAAATAGGTACCGCTGCGGTGGAAAGATTAAACGGTGTTTCTGTGCGCTCTGGCACTTGTCACGGTGTTCCGTTGCACCAGAAGCAGTTTAGTCATGCTGGCCACATGACCCAGAAAGCTGTCTGTGGTGAAACCCACGCTCTCTCAGCCTGAAAGTGAGATGAGGCCTGCACCCCATAGTCAAATTTGACTGGACTTAACCATCCAGGGGGTCCTTTACCTTTTTATTTATTCATTATTTGTAGATTTTTTTAAAAATCTGTGAAGCGCTTTATAAAACTTAAAAACTATTTTTCTTTCAACAACTGTTCAGTGAGGCATGCCACTGTTCATATCTTGCAGAAATGGAATTGAGAGAGAAAGTGACGTGACCAGCACCAAACGCTTAGCTCCCAGGTTCAACTCAAACTCACGACCAAGTCAAATTAATTTATCTTACCTAAATCTGGCTGAAGTCCATTTGTGTTCTCATCAATCTTCAGAGAGGTATACAGTGGAACGGAATCAGAACCCAGTCGATTGCAGGGCACAGCGTATATGTCGAAAAGATCCTTCAGATCCTTGCGGCTTCGAACGCTGTTCATATATGATGCATTTTATTATCAATTATTGTTAAAACATTGGGTTGTTGTTATTGTTGTGTTTTTTTTTAAAAAAAAAAACCTCTCGGGTAAGAATCAATAAAGGAGATCTTACCTGAAAGACTTGAAGAGCTCTACAAACTCAACAAAACTCATGTTGCTATCGGAAACCATGCAGGTTTGGAAGCCCTTCAGTCCCCCTTTTCCTCTTCCATGCCAGCTGCTGCTGCTCCACGTGCTAAAGAAATAAAGGGACGTAATGGAAACTAACACTGTGTCTGCACATACACACACACACACACACACATAACTAAAAAAGCAGTCCATGGGTTGGCCAGCTAAAAGTAAGTCACTTATCGACTGCTAATGGGAAAAAACTATAAAGGGATTCCAGATGCATCTGTGGATTTCAGACACCTCGATCTCAACTTCGCAGCCAACACTCAACACAGACTAAGTAGTGGTCTCAGTATAAGTTTTAGAATTTCAGCACAAAAAACCCTACATGTTCCGTGATGCTTTATCTTACCTGGATTGACCTTTTATTGATGATGACATCACAGGAGAAGACGCCGGCCTGACAGGTGACGAGACCCCAGGTGTTACATTAGGTGGTACTGAGGTAACCAGGGATTGTGTTCTTCTGGAAGGCAGAGTGTTGGTAGCAGGAAAAGTAACCAGGAGAGTTGGTTCTAAGAAGGAAAGAAAATTCGTATCACAGCATTTACATGTCAATAATACCCCCTTGCAAAAATAATAATAAAAAAATAAGAGCCCTATTAGAGCAGCGAAAATGAAACTCACAAGAAATATAATATAGCTAAATGAATATATTTTACTACAGTTATCACCAGTTTATGAAAATGTGGCCAAGTTTTCATCTTGCACAAAGCCATTCGTCAGATAGGAAACACTGAAGGAGAAGGCAACTGATTTTTTAATTTATTTTCTTTGCAACTCCTATGCTTTCACCCAGGACTGGGTACAGTGATGTTGCTGGCCAGCAGCCAGCAGGACTCCAGTCTGAGCTTTGTTTTCTTTTTTAAAAAAAGCAAAATTATAGTCTTCCTAGAAAGAAAGCTATACACACACATCAATGCTTCGAAACGCCCCCCCCCAATACTGTAGTCTCCTACATTGCCCCCAAAGCTGCTCCTAAACATTGGAAGCAGTTTGAGGAGCCACAATCAAACAACAAATAAGTGATAACTCACTGCTTGCAGATCCCCAAAGGAATATTTGAGGTCCTTTGCAAAAGAAACACAAACAAAGGAAAGCATGTACCTGCTTCCTCCTGCTCATCAATATCCTGAGGGTCTGAACCACTTCTACTCCGATTTTCCTTAAAAGGTCTTGCTTTTCGGGTTGCCATTTCATCATCAGTGCCATCTCCACTTTCACCCTTAAAACAGTGACCTTCATAATGAACATCTTTAGAAACACTGCATATTTAAAACCAACATCCATTTTGTAAGTTACAAAGCTGTATGAGGAACATTTATTCAAGAAAGCTATCAGTTTGCTGAGACAAAAGGGATACAGGTAGCACATCAAAGGAAATTATCATTAGGAATTCATTTGAGGTCCAAACAAGGTTTCCCCTCCCTGAAAAAATGCCACAGTTCTGATCCAAAATGAAGGGCTCCATGTTCGCTACTGACAGTTTTAAAACACAAACCAACCAACCCACAGGCAATGCCCCTGAATGGATACAGAAACAGACCATTTTATGAAGCCCTTCAGCTGGCTGGCTTGCCCCATCCCATTGTCAAGGGTACATTTGACTAAATCTTACTCTTTGCCCACAGGTTCAAGCCTTGATTAAGAGTCTTGCAAAAACTTAAGAAACTGAATTTTCTACATATTAGCCATGTTCAGATATACAGCGGTACCTCGGGTTACAGAGGCTTCAGGTTACAGACTCTGCTAACCCAGAAATAGTACCTCGGGTTAAGAACTTTGCTTCAGGATGAGAACAGAAATTGTGCTCTGGCGGCGCAGCAGCAGCGGGAGGCCCCATTAGCTAAAGTGGTACCTCAGGTTAAGAACAGTTTCAGGTTAAGAACGGACCTCCAGAACGAATTAAGTTCTTAACCAGAGGTACCATTGTAATGCTAAATAAACCATGGCTTAGTTCTATATGAATGAACCAAGCCTTCTTCTGGGCTTGTACATTCCTCTGTCCTCCACAGGAGGCATTCAAGGGTGGTGTACCTCTGCCCAATGGGCCATTTGGGACAAGCCACACTCACCTGCCCTACACGTGACATCATACAGGTGAGGATGGAGTTTTACCCTATGGTTAACCAGCTGGTTGCTGGGAGTCTTGGAAGCCCCGTGCAAAGCAGGAACCCAGCACTAAGCATGATCGCTCTCTCTTCACCAACAGCCAATGTAAAGGGAGAACAATCCTACTTAGTGCCGAGTTCTGGTGCACAAGAGCACTCCAGCCCAGAGTCCAACACTAAGTAGGACCCAGCTGCCCATTGGCTGATGGAAAGGGAGAGCAATCCTGCTTGGTGTGCCAAAAAGCTCCTTGCTGTGGGGCTGATCCTGCTTAGCACAGAGTTTGGGTGCACCAGAGCTCCCTGAAGGAACTTCCTGTATTTGTCCTCAAGTACAATCTATTAAGAAGACACTTGTGGACTTAAGATTCTTCCACCACCTCCTATTTCAACCTTCTTTTTTGCAACTCCAGTACAGAATATTCATTGGCAGGTCCAGAAGATTAGCTTGACTTGATTTTGCCTTTCCTACAAGTGCTTTTCTCATTGAGTTATATTTTCTCATATAGGCAAAAATACTACGTATGCTTCAGATGTATGTTATTTCCCTTCTCTTTGCTTTCCATAATAAAAAGTCTCTACTCAGAAGTAAAAAGAATACCACCCATAATATTCTATTTCAGTTTAAACATAGGCAAACCTCTATATTATTATGCAACAAAAAAACCCCACTGTTTTGAAGTAAATGATATGAAAATAAGTTGAAATAGAGGGACGGCCCCCCCACCCCACTTTCTGTTCTGGAGGTTCTCCTGACTCCCCCCCCCCGCAAGCCAATTGGGGGGGCATGTGGGGGGAAGGAAGGGAGAAAGCCCTGTGCAATAAAGCTTCCATCATGCCTCCAACAACATTAAATAACAAGCGTCCTACCCTCATGAGTACTTTCTTCTTTTTCTTAGCTGTGCTGATTCCTAGTGTGTTGTTTCTCTGCACGCTTGGCTTCTCTACGGTTTTTGTCAGGCTTCCTGGGCTTGTATTTCTTGTACTCCAGCGCCTCCCTCCAAACAATTCAACGGCTTGAGCCAACGTTGGGCCTTCATATCGACCGTCCTCCTAATAAAAGTCCTCAGCTTTATTAAAATGCACGTGATACGGAATTTAAAAAGAAATATAATGGTGTGGGTTTTTTTTTTAACTGCACAAGAGCAGAACAACATTGAGTAGGCTGGATTAGGGCCCCGAGGGACTAACATGAGCAGCTAATAGAATTATGGAGTGAGTAGTGATGAGAATGGAAAAGAGATTGCTAGGGGTTCGGTGGGCGAATTATGGCATGTGTTCTGCCTGCCAGGGAACAAGGAAAATCAACAGTTTACCTGGTAGAGGCTGACATATTGTTTCCGCAGCCACTGCAATCTCTGATCAGGAAATCTCTTCATCTTTCTGATAGCATTCATTAATTCCAGCAATCCATCAAAGAGCATTTTAGCAGTATATTTTGGAGCAACGAAGTGCAACAACTTATTTTCAGTAGTTTGAAGACCGTATAATAGTGTCACACCATTTTCTTTAAGGGACATGTTGCAAAGTTTGTTCTGAACACACACAGCATGCATATCAATGCCAGAATGCCCCATGTACACAGCCTTGGTGGAGAACAAGTCTAGGCAACCCTCCACAAGTCCATTTAATCCAGTATTGCCAAGAAACTGAAACTTCCCAAGGTCAGCTGTGCTACCCAGCATGCTCAGTTTCACTTTAGAATTTGCAGTGCAAGCAGTGGTGGGTTTCACCCACGTCAACGTACTACTGTCAGGCTGAAGCTGAAGGAAGCACCGTGCTGAAATGTGTGTCTCTTGGTCATAATGTATGACTGTTGCACCTTGCAGCATGAACTGGTGGATGTCAGCTCTGATTGACAGCACATACCAGGGAATAAGTTCTATCCCATGACTAAAAGCTTGCTGCTGCTCTTCAGCTGCCTGGGTAGTCCATTCTTTGAACTGCTCAAATATGTCACTTTCAGAATCTGACAGATCTCCTGTTAGAAACCTGCATAGAAGCAAAGATACAACAAGTCTTTCTTTAGCATACGTGATCACAAAACAAGCTATTTCATCATGGAATTTCTGTGAGCGCACAAATGCATTCCTTCACATGTGTGAATGAAGGCAAACCATTCCTAACCAGAATCTCAACAATGACTTTGTTATGTCAGAAGGAGGAAGGACTGGAGCAAACATGCCACAGAGGTGGACAGTATTGTTCAGCTAAATGGCATAAGTTACCCTTATTCCAGGCAAATGAATATTAAATGCATGGAGGCAAAGCAGCTCCAATAACACATTCATGCCCACGACTATGAATGTCTTCTTTCCTGTTGCCTGCTTATGCCCTATTAGTCTCCCTCTAAGTTTCCAAAATAGGGCTGGCAAACTCCACAGCAGGGGTGTGCCTGAGGCTATTTCTGTCCAACTACACCCTATTTCCCCACACCTGATGTCCTAGGTTATTGTTCCTTACATTGTTCCTTTGCAAGTAGGTCTATCAGTATTTCCTCAAACTGCGATCTCCAACTGTTGTTGGACTACAACTCCCATCATCCCTAGCCAGCAGGACCACTGGTCAGGGATGATGGGAATGGCAGTCCAACAGCAGCTGGAGACCCAAGTTTGAGAAACGGTGCCTAAGCGTTAATGGGGAGCTCCACTGGGATCAGCTGCATTAGGGAGTTCCTGGTGGGACTGTTTGTAAATGGTCACTGGTAAGCAGACTTTAAACGGCCAGCTCTCTGCACCCATCAACTGATCAGCACGGAAAGCCGGCTCTTTGAACTCTGCTGGCATTTACAAACATGCTCCAGAGAGGATGGCTCTTCCTGCTGATTAATGTAGGAAACCAGCCCTGTGATCTGAGTTTTCAAGTGGTTTGGACAAAAGGATTTCAGAGGGGATGGCTTTCCCTGCCTATCAGCTGATGGGTACAGAGAGCCAGCCCTGTGAATTCTTTTTTTGTGTGTGTGGGTGGTTTGTATTCAAATTGCTTGCAAAGGGATCTCAGAGGAGAGGGCTCTCTACACCAATCAGCTGACTGGTGCAGAAAGCAATCCCCTCGAAAGTGAGCTCTCGAGCCAGAATCTTTGAAGTTATCACCTGATGCCATGATGGTGGTCTTCCCCTCCCGTCAAAGTTGGCCCATGAAGGGTGGGGGAAAGGATCAAAAATGAAAGCACAAAAGGTGGGTATGCAAAAGCAAGAGGAGAGGGGTAGCCCTTGCAACAGCTTCCAGAATGGGCAGACTGAAAAGGTTTGACAACTATCTGTTTCCAACTCCTAAACTAGACAACAACCACATGCACATTACAAATTGTTCAGTACATTCCTAAAGCAAAATTACAGTGTAGCAATATGCCAATCTGTAATACGGTTTTTCACCAATCAAATAAGAACAAAGAATGTAGTCCTGTTCTTCTGCTGATATCACTCATTGTGTACATCCACACATGCAATAATTATACGTCTATATACGTCTGGATGCAAGTCTGTCAAGGAAAAAGAGTGGCTTCACAGAGGTCTAGTCCCTTATCAACTGCAAGTACAAAATAAATACTGCAAGCTTCTTTGGAATGAAACAGCATAAATTCTTCCAAGTGTTAAAGCTACCCCCCCCCCCCAAAATGCTATCGTATAAATCAAGTTGCTTGATGAAAAGCTCTGATCAAAAGTGAAAGAATGTGAAATTTAGCTTGAGAAAAAAACATGACATGGAAAACATTGTGTCACTGAAACTCCCCACTGTTATATTAGAGAAGTTTCATTTACCATAAAAGGGTATTACTATCACTAAAGAATGAACTATAAGCATTTTACAGATAATAGTTCCTTGGCACAATCAATTGTCAGTATATTCTTCAGGAACTTATTACAAAGGCCAAGATATATGAGTGGTGTCTCTCCCCACCCCACCCCCCTGCCGCCCACTGCTCACAATGCAGAAGGCAGCTGTCACTGAATGCTCCTTACAGATCAGTTCTCACAAACCCATAGCTAAGCAAACTCTTAAGTTACTTCTGTTAACTACCAAATTTACATGAATCTAATGCTCATCTTTTTTGGCCAAATTACGTTGTGAAAATTAAGGTGCACATTAGATTCGATGGCACATTTACATTCGCCAGCAAATAATTCTTTTGGTTTCAAGGTTCTGAAAATTGAGGCGCGCATTAGGTTCAATGGTGCATTAGACTCCAGTAAATACGTGTGAGATTATCCATAAAAAACTACCCCTGTGTTTCATTTGGGCCCTCACAGGTATAGTATAATCCTTAAATATTAATCACATTACTTGAGATAAATAAAAGCTTAAGTTTACTTTAAAACAGCAATATTTACATAACAGCAAGATATACTACAGGCAACGACTGATTTAGGCACATCTAAATGACGTGCGATTGCACACACACACACACACACACACACACACACACACACATATGACGCTGAACCTCAAAGTAGCCCCAAAACGTCATAACGACGTCACAAAAAGAGTTGCAACGGAGCAGAATGGGCCGGGTAGAACAGGAGCATGGGTGGAGCACAGTGGAATGGGGCAGAGCGGACTTAAACATGCTCCACCGACACGGGAGACTGGAACATAACCTCTGCGCAAAACAAGGATTACCTGTATGGGAGCACAGAACATAACCAAACCCACAATAGTGGCAATTGTAATAAGAAAAAAAGGAAAGGAAAAAGGAAAAAAAGGGGGGACTTTCAAAAACTTCTAAGGATTCTTTAGGACTAGCCTTCCTTTACCCAAGTGACCTCCTAAAGGAGGAGGCAAGAAGCCTCCTCTTATTTCTAATCTTTACTTGTCAAATAATCGAGCAAACCAGCACTCTCATTTTTTATTATTTTTTTAAAAGGTGGCTATTTGAGATAGCAAACTAAAAACTAAAAACTCTGCTTCAGCAGTCTGCTTCGGTCAGTCAGATACCTTTGGAAAGGTCACAAGCAAGTCACAAAGGTAACAATCTTCCTTTGGTATTCAGTTGCATATTAGCCCTGCTTTTCTGTTCTACTAACAAATGGAAGATTTATACTCATTCAGTTATTATATTATAGAGGATTTTTTTTAAAAAAATAAATAAATGTAAAGAAGTTAAACAGTGAAGAAATGAAAAGATATGAACTATTAAAATAATGGTATAATGAGGCTTTCTAAATACTTTTCAGATGTCAAAAGGTGAATTGAAAGGCTCGCTCAGCGTCAGATGTTGCTCAACCACCCAGAAAGAAATAATTCCAGATGATAATAACGCTATTAGAAACTATTTTGTCAGGAAGCAAAGATGACTTCATGCACATATTAATGAAATAAGGACATTTAGAACATGATGCTGGTGCTACGTGCGGAAAAAGGCATTTACTGAACGTGTGGTCTTCATGGTTCAGTAAGACTGTTAAGAAAAGTCACGATACATCATTGAACAACTGTGATTCTTTCCCCTCCCACCAGCATTGTGAAGTCTAAGGGCCAAAGTACTCATTACATTGCAGCTCCTACCTCCTTGGGATGGTGGTGTTTTGCAATGATTTAGGAGCAAGTTCATGAGCATACGTAATCCTTCTCCTGTCAGCTGCTTCTGTCCCTAACAATTTTTATTCTCTCCGGTGTCGCAGAACCAAGTTTACCCTGAGAACATGGGTCCATATGCCAGGAAGAGATGAATTATCTGGGGGAAAGTATCTGGCATGGAAAGCACTCTCTACCCTTTCAACTTTCTGCTCCAAGTGGGTTTTACAACAGAGAAGGAGCTATGCTACATATAGCTGCAGTATAATGTATAATTTGGACCCAATAGATCTCTATTATGATAATTAATTGCTGTGTTCCATGTAACCAGAACAGAATTACTCCTTGAATTTAATGTATACTGGGCAAGAAAGCAAAATTAATTTAATATTTATTTCCTTCTTAGGGAGGATGGCAATATATCCAAACCAAATTATAACACCTTCTCAAAAAGTCTAGACTAAGAAACAATGACCTTCCCCAGGACCACCCACTGAACTTTATAGATGAGCAAGATTTTGGACCTGGGACTTCTTGTGTGGCCAACTTCAAAATACTATTCATTATACATCACAGCTGCCGACCTTTAAGAAGTATCCTTCATGAAGAGCCACAAACAGATATTATAATTCTTCTTGCGAGTACAGATCTAATAAAATCTTTCAAGCATTGTCCAATAAAGTCTCCACTGAACTTATATAATTTGCATTTAAGTGCACCGTGTTCTGGACTTTTAAGTGGTTTTCTCACAACACAGAGAGAAAATGGGGATCTGAGGTCAGAGAACATGAGCTTTCATAATTAAAACAACACCTGTGCTGAGTGGCTGCACTCTATTGTGAATATTCAAAGAGTTTGTTAGTCTGATAAGCTTTCCCCAAGATAATTTATGAGCCTCAGATAACTTGCCCTTAAAAGTAGTGGGATTACGAACAATAATAAATAACCTTTATTTTGACTGGGTCAGAATGCTGTTCCAACAGGATATAATGTTCTGAGCTAAGATCAACAGAGATGCCATAGTGCTATTCCTGGCATCACTGAACAAGCCCTAGTTGCATCTGTAGCTTTCTAAAAGCTTCATGCACAAGATGAAACAGCTTTGCCTGGAAGTAATTACATCATGAGGGAACATAAAATTTAATGAGAAGGATTCTAAACGTCTGAGTGACATGATTCCATGCATAACTCTGAGAAATATCTGTAACTGGAAGCAGTCCAATACAGCAGATATGTGCTTTAAAACAGCCTTCCCCAACCTGGTGCCCTTCAGATGGTTTGGACCTCAGCTTCCATGACTGCCAGTGAGCGTGTTCAGTGATCAGGAATGATGGGAGTTAAGAGTCCGAAACATCTAGGGGACAGTAGGTTGGGGAAGGCTGCATTAAAATGACTCATTTCCAAAATTAATTACTTTTATAGAGCAAGCACATTAAAATAGGAAAACACATATAAAACTGAAACGTTGGGGTGGTTTACACATAGTCTTGGGAATACACGCTACACTTGTCGTCCTCTGGCCTGGTTGTGAGGAGGAGTTCAGAAGCTTCTGCTTTCATTTAAGATCAACCACAGTTTACAATGGCATCCCACCTCCAACAAACTGCAGTCACTTTTTTAAACTATGAGATTAGTGGGGGGAAAGTCAACTTCAGATCATAGTTTATGAAGCAATTTTGCAAACACAGTAACATTTCAGAAGTACAGAAAATGCATGGTTAGCTGCAAAAAGCCTTTTAATTTATTGTGATAGGCAATTTGATTAGACCGTTCCCTTCTAAATATTGTTATTTGAATTTTTAGTGAATGTGTTATACACAGAATATTGTAAATTGTTTTTTTGTTTTGTTTAGCAATTTGAAATGTGTTTTTTTTAAATAATAATATTAATAAAAACAACCCCAAACCATAAAGCCTTACTGATAGCGGTTTCTGTCCTTCAAAGAATTTTTTCTGGAATTTCCATTTTCATAGTCGATGAAATTATCTTCTCCATCTTCAGATTCCAAGCTACGATTACAACTCCGAATGGTTTGAAAGATGTAGTTAGCTGTTGATTCTTTTTCTGTATTGTGTAAGCCGTCTGGACCTATCCGTTGTAAATAGTTGTCTTGCCCATTGTATTCTGCAACAAACTAAAAGAAAATCCATGCAAATCAACAATGTTTAGGTAAGCATAATTACCGGTACTTCAGATGGGCATTTCAATCCAAAAGATAACAGCAATAGCATCTTGTATGTGGGAGGTGATTCAGGTCATGCTGTAGTGCCCTGCCAGCTGGAATCCTATTAGATCTACTTACATACAATAGAAGTCTACACATGCCTGCTCACCAGCAAGTCTCATTGAGTTGCATAGCGTTTGCTCTCAGGAAAACGGATATAGGATTGCAACCTTAATTACTACCATGTTTTAAGACACATGCTGGCTCTATGTGACCAAAGCGCTGTTTGCATGGCACACATAGTAGGAACTTTGAATTCCTCTCTCTCTCTCTCTCTCTCTCTCTCTCTCTCTCTCTCTCTCAACAATTTTGCCCCGGAATCACTGAATTTATTGCCTCCAATTCTATGCACATATATGCTGGCACAATAAGCAACAGATTGTTTTACAAGACAGTGAGGATTTATATTTGCATTGAATATCTCATACCATAAAGGTAAAGGGACCCCTGACCGTTAGGTCCAGTCACAGATGACTCTGGGGTTGCGGCGCTGATCTCGCTTTATTGGCCGAGGGAGCTGGCGTACAACTTCCGGGTCATGTGGCCAGCATGACTAAGCCATTTCTGGGGAACCATCCATATATATATATATATATACACACACACACGCACACACACACATATATATGACATTAATTATGAACACACATATTTGGACACAAGTTAAATTAACCAAAACAAGGGCCTGTTCCAATTACATGCCCAAGGCCCACATCATTTCCAAATTAACGTTACGATAATAAGTGTCTACCTTTCTATTTAAGATAAAAGCTGAGGTCTTTAGAGTATTTCATTTAAGCCACAAGCTGTGCATTATTTCATAGGTACATATTGCATACCAGTTATGACCGAAATCAGCCTGCATGTTTGCGGTGTCAAACATTAATTTTGCTTTAACCGCTTCACTACATCTACCTCACTGCAGAGTAGCTGTCTATACTTGATAATAGTGATAGTAAAAATGTTAACAATTAAATCACTGTAATTTGTGAATTTGAAGGCGTAAAACCTGAATATTTAACAGAGGCAATATTGGAAATTAATTTACGGCATTCTTGATTCAAAACCCACAGACAAGATCCAAGGCATGGTAGACTCAGTTCCATGAGCCTCAGGGAGCTTTGTCCTTTGTCTCTCCCCACCCCCATCCCAACTGGGTGCCAGCTTTTCAAAGAATAAGAGTAAAAACAACAACAACAACAACAACAACAACAACCGGTCACAAGCCTCTTGAAGACCTTTTGGATCTTAGTCTAGATTTCCAACACTGAACACATAAACACTGTTAAATAACAAGATTATGATTAATAGTAGCAATCTTATTAATTAATTGCAATTTGGCATCGGGAATTTACAGACTTTGTGGAGGAAAAAGGCAGCAAACAGCACTATAAAGTGGGATCTGTAATTCTCTAATCACCTAATCCAGAATACTCCAATTGCACTTTCCGCTAATATATAAATATAATATATAAATTTCTCCATACTTCCTTTGGTTGGAGAACTGCATTGCAAAATTAAGAGGAATGTGAATTTTGAAAAATAGCTGTTTCCACCCAAGTCTGCATATAGTTTCAGGAAGTGCAAATTAGACAAGGAACTAAAATAAAAACCAATCCAAAATCCACCCCCATCATTCCTGTAGGATTGCATGTATGCATGTGCATTTTCATATTTTGACAATTATTAATAAAAGCAGGAATTATTGCTGGTCTTTTAGAGATCAATGCTCACTCTCATTAGTTTACCTCCAGTGTTTCATCCTGAGAGTTATACTGAGGACAAAGTCTGATTAGGCTTGCAGTCCCATCCAAAACTTCACAGAGTTCTTTTAAAAATACACCACAGAAAGGAACAACTTTACAGCCTGGGATATTCAGAGCTCTGTTGACAACTTTTCTATATTCAGATGATGATTCGTGTTGCGCCATTGCATCTTTCAAACTTCTCATTGTTTCAATATCAGACTGGTCCATGAATTGCCACATTTTTAAAACTTTTCTTGACCTATTTGAGAAAAAGCAAGCAAATCATATGCTGAAGTTTATTAATTCAAATCAGACTGCTGCATGCTAAAAAGCTTTCCTTCACAGTTCATTTACACTGTTGCTGTTTTTTGAAAAATGAAACTCACATCTACTTATGCATGCAAAAATGGATAAAAAAGTAGGGTTCCTTTAAAATTCCTGTCTGGAACAACTTGTATAAAAAAGCTAGACACCTCTTGTTAGCCCAAGATTTGAGATTGTCAAATGCTATGCAATGTAGTTAATAATAAGAAGTATCGCTGATTTTGTGTGATGGGTCTTTTAAATTGTCAGTGAGACAAGCTGATTTGAAAGCAGAGCAGTCGCTTGCCCGGTTGGCTGCAAGAATTGTGGCTGTACTGAAAAATCCAAATAAAGCCTTGGTTACATGCACAATTTCTTTACACACACACACACACACACACACACACACACACACACACACACACACAGAGGGGTGGGGTGGGGATGCCTTTTTTGCTATAGCTTAATAATTTATTTATAAGAACATAAGAAGAGCTTGTTTGATCAGGCCAAAGGCTAATCCATGGGTAGGCAAACTAAGGCCCAGGGGCCGGATCCGGCCCAATTGCCTTCTAAATCCGGCCCACGGACGGTCCAGGAATCAGCATGTTTTTACATGAGTAGAATGTGTCCTTTTATTTAAAATGCATCTCTGGGCTATTTGTGGGGCATAGGAATTCGTTCATTTCCCCTCCCAAAATATAGTCTGGCCCCCCAAAAGGTCTGAGGGACAGTGGACTGGCCCCCTGCTGAAAAAGTTTGCTGGCCCCTGAGTGGCCACTGTGCAATAAGACCTGCACCAGCAGTTGGCATTTCCAGGATGCTAGGGAAGAGACTTGTCATTACCTTTAATTTTTGCTTTGTATTTATGTACTTCTGATTTTCAGTAACATCAATAAAATGTTAATGAACAATGGAGTAAGAAGGTTTTTTTAACATTTTGAGTTGGGTAAGGAACAATTTCTATCAAATGTTTTGTGGTCTTCCTTTCAATCTCTAGAATGGCTTTTTCTGTTATCTATGCTCTTAGAAAGCTGGTAGTGTGTTTTGTTTTGTTTTAAAGTTTCCATGTTTATTGTTTAGAAAGATAAATGATGTGGTCTCTGGAGAATTGTGAGAAAAGACCTGTCTTTCACCAATTTTAACCTCCGTCATCCATCTTAGTGAATTTTCCCAAAACAGCCTGTCATAAACTCCCTGGACAAGATAAACGAAGCAACTTAGCAACAGAACACTATTTAGCACAGTGACTGATGGAGTGTAGTCCACTGTTTATTTTTTTAAAAGGACAGCTGCAAGTAACAGAAGCTGTGGCTTAATCTATGATGAGTATCCATCATTTGAAGAATGAGCTGCAAGTACCTTAGGCCTGCCAAGAACTCCATGACAGCGTTGTAGTTGCCCATGTTCCAGCAGCATTTTGCCACATGTACCACATAGGAGAAGACTTCTCGCTTTTCCTCCATAGACCCAGCAGTCAGAATCAGCCATGTCACCCAAGAGCTCACCTTAAAAAAAACAAATCACTCATATTTGTATCATTCTTTATACTCACATAACTTATTGAATTGGGAGGGAATTAAATAGGTTATCTCAGTTTTCAAGCAACTGACCTGAAAGGGTTGCATGACTAAGCAAACTTACTTGGAAGTACCTCTCAAATCAATAGGACTTTCTTTAGAGTAAACATGGGCAAGATGAAACTGAACTCCTGCAGAAGTAAATCACTTTACGTCAACATCAAGGGATAGCCAACATGGTATCCTCCAGATACTGCTCATGATTTGGTGCTTCTAAATAGTGAAGAGAAGGGCAGATCTTCCCTGAGGTCTTGCAGGGCCTTAATCTCACATGGTCCTGTGGCATCTTTGGGAAGGGAGTGTGGCATCAGATGCCTTAAAATGCCAGGTCACCTGCCATTACAGCCTCCCCCTCCTATGGCCAGATTTCCCACTTCTCCCTCAGAGGTTGAATGGAATCTGTTCCGGAAGTCCATTCAACTTCCGAAACATTCGGAAACCAAGGCACAGCTTCTGATTGGCTGCAGGAAGCTCCTGCAGCCAATCGGAATCCAAGAAAGCCACGTCGGACGTTCAGGTTCCAAAGAACATTTGCAAACCGGAACACTTACTTCTGGGTTTGCGGTGTTCAGGAGCCAAAATGTTTGAGTCGCAAGGCATTCAGGGTCAAAGGTATGACTGTAGAGTCAGGAAGAAATTTTAATTTCCATCACAGTTGGCCCTTGGGTTAAGAGGTTTTTGCCTTTTTCTCAGTCAATAGCATTTATTTAACCTACCTGTCACAAATTAGGCAGTCATGGCACTGGGGTTTTGAGAGGATGCACCAGCTCCTGGCCTGAGCTCAGGTGGCCAGGCATGGTGCCACTCACCTCTGGTTGACAGTGGGGTTCCACTTGCATTGACCTCTGCTGCGCTGGGTCCATTATGCTCACTAACTCCCACAGAATTCCCCAGTGGGTGTGCTAGGATGGTGTATTGAACTTCATATCAGAAGTCCTATTGGGCAAACAGATCCTGGCTCCAATGCCATCCCAACCTCACTTACTGCGCTACAGTCAATAAATCTGTGGTCTGTTCCAACCCACACTCATGTCCAATCCATTGTGCACCCTCATTTTGGCCCGGGCAAGGAGTGTGTAATATACCTACAAACTCTAGCTCCCATTAATCTTGATGACTGGCCATAGTGGTTGGGGCTGATGAGAAGTGGAAGCCAACAGCATCTAGAACAGCCTTTCTCAACCTTGGGTCCCCAGATGTTTTAGGCCTACAACTCCCATCATACCTGACCTCTGGTTCTGCTAGCTAGGGATGATGGGAATTATAGGCCAAAAACATCTGGGGACCCAAGGTTGAGAAAGGCTGATCTAGAAGGCACATTGACCAACCCTGGTCTACATGGTTTTGGGGTTGAGAAACCCCAGTAGCACAGCTCAGCAATCATCAAAAAATATTTTATAATGGGATCTTCTCCATAACACTGTCCTGAGGATGCAATAACTGTAAAGAAAAATTAACAGACCCTCTTGTTTTTGAGGAACAAAGAGCAACATTCTTTCCAAAAGGAAATTTAAAATCATGTCACTTGTAAAAATGTACAGTATAATGATGCCCCTCCATCTACTGTATAGCTTTTTGATATGCATAGTACTTCACTAAAAAAAAATATTTTTCAATATAAATAGATTTTGACTACAGGGTGAGTTGTCAGAGCTATACTAATATTAACATGCAAAAAAACCCAGCTTCAGTTTGATCTAAAATTCCATTTTCCCACTGTGACTGTACTTGCAATTCTCATATTTCATTAGGCTCAGTGAGAACAATCATCTTCATATGTAGATTTTTGTGTGTTCAAACCTTGATCACATATAGATGGCTACTATTTATCACTCAGAAAATGTTCCATTTACTTTCCCACAACTTTTATTAAAGAAAAAAAAAACAAGTAAGTAAAAGCTATATTTCACATGGAAATCTAATTCAAACCAACTGGACTATTTTACAACGAAATTCCCTAGGGTTTGTTTTCCCCCCATTGTGTAAACACTTATCAACATGAGATAAAAATGTGATTCCCCCCCCCCTACATTTAGTTCCCTTCTTGAGTCATGAAGGATTTGTAATTTATGTCTGCGGACATATCTTCAGTGATGAGAGCTTCACGTAAGAGATAAAAACGCATTTCCCTTCAAAGACGGAAAACTATTTCATCTTCTACTGACAGCTAAATTTAAAGACACAAACCAACCTTGTAATTCAACCACAGGAATGTGTTGAACTAATTTAAGATTATCTACAAAAAACAGATGGATTATACAGTATATTATTTTACTGTAATTTAGATAACATCTCCTGAATATCAGATTGTTGACTGATGGAACAGCAAATCAAATACTGTACAGCAAAGTCCAAGAGAGAGGCAATTTTATCTGTTTTTCCTCAGTTTCAATTTAATCCAGCATAGGCAACCCTGCAACTTTAATTATTTCTTTAAAATTATATAAAAAATTGGGGGGGGGGGACAATAAAATCAATCCACAATTCAATCAAACCATAATTCAAAACACCATCATAAAAATCAACAGCACAGTGACAATTACAAAGCAGCTATCAGAATTTTTAAAAGGGTTCAAATTTTCCAGTAGCAATGAATTACAAGGATAACTGCATAAAAATGGCAGTACAATGGCAATGGAACTCATTGAATAATAAAATGATTAATAATAATAATAATAATAATAATAATAATAATAATAATAATAATTTATACCATAAGAGGGGATGCAATAAATGTTGGATATGCCATGATAATTCTTTTTCCACATGTGGTGGAGGTGCAGGAAGTCTAAAGCCCCCCAGATCGCTCAAGGGGCCCTATTCCCCGAGTCCCTGAGTTGTGCCAGTTTTTGCATCAAAAAATAAACTTCCTCACTCACTTCCTATCCTGGCTGATGCAAGCCAGCTAGGGTTTGGATGCAGTGACTGTCCTACTGCTCTACCTTTCTGCTCCCAGGGTAAAGATTGCTCTGCCCAGCACTATGGGGAGTGCAGCCTGCCATCTTATCAATGCCAATGCTGAACTATATATTAAGCACTGAAAAAATACTATTGCACCATTAGATTTTATAATATATTTATGTAAATGAGCCAGCACTTCCTTGGTTTTTAAACCTGTGGGAGTCGAGAGAACAAAACGAGCGCAACATATAACACAGCAGAGCCTTGAGTAGAGCTTAATGGGACAGTTCACATGCAGCACAAAGTCAAGCAGTGGGTGAGCAAGGAGGACAAAATGTGCAAGTTTCCAGAACAAAGATCCTGTTGCAGTGTCCCTCCTCTGCTCCTGGTGCTGTCATGCTAGCCAGGGGTAAGCCAAGGTTAGGCTTAGTATTATGTATGCACTCAAACTTGTGGTTGTGTCCTTCAGGCAAATGGTTTGGAGGTGAAGGTTAGGCAATAATATTTGAGTATTAGGGGCGTTGCTAGCATGCCCTTATTTTTATTTTTGAGGATATGTACCTGGCCCTTAATTTTAACATACAAAGGAAAATGCTAATGGCTAATAAATAATTTCCCTTATGCTAATCCATTAAATCCTTTGGGGAAATCCAAAAACATGTGTATCTTATTCACAGTTTCATCTGTGCACAACACTGCTGAGGATGTAAGCTGCAAAGTTCTCTTTGTCTCAGACAGAACAAAAAAGGGACATTTGCAAGGCTAGCGAATCACCCAATTAACTACTATGCTTTCAGAATCTCCAATTACAACTCAAGTCAGTAAATCACACTTAGGCTGCTATCCTATGCTCATTTGCAAAGGAGCCAGCTTCAATGGACACAATAAGATTTACTTCTGAGCAGATTGGCTTAGGACTGTGTTGTTATGCATATGCCCTATGAATAACCCGTAAAGGAAAAACAAGACAAGCAAACTGGTTGATAAGTGAATCAGGAAATTAATAGACCTTTCAGACTGTTTACTTATTATATTACACTTGTTGTAAGTGAACAAAGTAAGATGGATAATTGCATAACCTAGAACTAGATCACATTTACCCATAGCAGAAAGAATACATAGCTCCAGTTGGAATTATTCATAGAGCCTCCTTTAAACCCTACACTAAACACAGCAAAGCTTTGCCCAGTTGTCCTGGTAATGTAAACAGAAGCTTGGAAAGCCTCAAGCACAAAAGAGAATATGGAACTATAAAAAGGGTTTCAGATTTCTTTAGGAGTGCTACTGCTTAGCTATTTAACCTGTAAACAGCTTGGCAACACAAATGTTTCATACTTTCACATCTAAAGCGGTAGGCAATATTCAGAGGTGCATTTTGAGAAGCATCTTCATAAGACAAAAATAAAATAAAAAGAATAAATTGTAAGACTACAGAATATCCCCCTCAAAACATTTTAAATACTTGTGATTATTATAAAGAGCTTGGGTTGTAGCCAACAGTGTCCCTCAGGTGACAGAAAGACTTATTTCAGTGGAACAAGGAGAAAAAACCATTTCAGCTCCACCCCCCCCTCTAATCCAGAACTAACATACTCATGAGAGAAGCACTGGTAGTCTTTTGTCACATTTTTCCTCATATGAGGAAAAAATGCACAACCCTAACTGGAACTACAGTGGACCTTCAAGTTACGTACTGCTCTGGATACGTAACTCTTGGGTTGCAATCACGGCAAACCCAGAAGTGTATACTTCATGCACAAAAGCACTCTATCGTACCCCGCGCGTGTGCAGAAGCGGCGCCGCCAGTTACGGATTTTGCAGGTTAAGTACGGACCACCAGAACAAATTTAATTTGTATCCGGAGGGTCCACTGTATTCACAGAGCCCCCTTTAAACCTTTCACTAAGCACAACACAGCTTTCACCGATGGTTCTAGGTTATTCTGTCTTTCCACTAAATGTGCTCTACAAGGTGGGGGGGGGGGCACCAGAGCCATTGCCATGCCTGCCTGCCAGCCACTGTGGCTGCCTCAATGCCTGTCTGTGCAGCAGAGCTGGGGCAGGCAGCATTCTCTGTTTTGCTTGAAGCTGCAAAATGTCCTGGGCTGGCCCTGATGGGCACGTTAGATTTTGTCACCCTATAAAGGCACTGTGAGGCAAGTAAGGCCAAGACAGAGTTATCTGCCCTTGACCACTTTGCTCTGGAGAAGCTTCACCATTGCTCTGCATATCACCTTGTTCAAATACAGTGGTACCTCAGGTTAAGTACTTAATTCGTTCCGGAGGTCCATTCTTAACCTGAAGCGTACTTAACCTGAAGCACCACTTTAGCTAATGGGACCTCCTGCTGCTGCTGCGCCGCCAGGGCACGATTTCTGTTCTTAAGCGTAGTTCTTAACCTGAAGCGTACTTAACCCAAGGTACCACTGTACACTTAAGAATTTACAAAGAAACAACAAAGGAATATAGTTGTAACCAGTGCTGAGGACACCAAGTGGCAAGCCAACAACAACAAGCCATACAATGTTTGTAGAACAGCTGCTGGGACCAATTCCCTCCTTACTTCTTTGGTCAATAACATGCTACAATAGGGCGTGTTGAATTTTTCATCTTTAAAAATCCTGATTTGAGGGGTGTTAAAAAGTTGTGGTATGATTAGGTAATTTGAAATATATTTTGCTTACTTGTAAATATTTAGGTCTTGCTTGGTAAATATCTATGTGAAAAGTTCCTACTTTTTAATTTTTTTAAATTTTTCTGTCATTTAAACGTATATGTTATTCCCAAATTTTCATGAAAACAGATGTTGATAAGTGCCTAAAATTGATTACAAGATATTGTAGTTCTGTTATATATGTATTGTAGTTATCTGTATTATTAATATTAATATTATTAATTATTAATATGTAGTTATCTGTATTATTAATACTGGGCATGTTTAGCCTGGAGAAGAGAAGGTTAAGGAGTGATATGACAGCCATGTTCAAATATATCAAAGGATGTCATCTAGAGTAGGGAGAAAGGTTGTTTTCTGCTGCTCCAGAGAAGCGGACACGGGGCAATGGATTCAAACTACAAGAAAGAAGATTCCACCTAAATATTAGGAAGAACTTCCAGACAGTAAGAGCTGTTCGACAGTGCAATTTGCTGCCAAGGAGTGTGGTGGAGTCTCCTTCTTTGGAGGTCTTTAAGCGGAGGCTTGACAGCCACCTGTCAGGAATGCTTTGATGGTGTTTCCTGCTTGGCAGAGGGTTGGACTGGATGGCCCTTGTGGTCTCTTCCAACTCTAGGATTCTATGATTCTAATATTATACAATGGTATGCGATTTCTTTTTTGCTTTGTACAACCAGTGATAACTGCTTCACTATGACTACAAAGAAGAGAACAAGGCAGGGAACATTCACACATATGAGCAACCTTATTGGAAGTGGAAGAGACATGTTGCCTTCTGAATTACCAACTTTGCGAGACATGTTAAGATATGGACTGTTGCTGAGAGAACAAAGTAAGTGAGGATATGAGAAACTATCCAGCTGCCAGTGTTGCAAAAGACTTATAGCCTAAAGTACTTGAAAAATGGGAACGAGCAAACTGTTCTTTTGTTTTCCCTGTTGTGAATTCAAGAAAGTTGAGAGCAAGCAGAAAACATATCTCTTGGAAGGGGCAAGTTAGATATTAAAGAAGCCTTTGCTTCAAAACTTGACAAGCTCTTTGACATTCTCAATTGCAAATGTGAAATCATTATGTGCTCTGAATTTGGCTGCGCTACAGATTGCACAAAAGAAGCTCACATTAATTGCACATGCTCTAAAGACAAGAAGATCCCAGTGAAAGAACTTGCTTTCATTAAAGGCCAGAGAAACAATATTGGTTCTATTGGACCACACCAAATTGGTTTGCCAGATTTTCCAGAACATAACAGACTGATAAAGAAGCAAAAGCGAGGAGAAGTTGAGAGAACAAGACTTGCTGATGCTGAATAGAAAAAGGAATGTTTGCAGACTTCTTCACTTCCATCACATGAAGAAAGTTCCTCCAGGGTTGGAAATGAAAAAGAATCTGATACAGAAGATGGAAGTGAATCAAATTATGATTTAGCAGCTCCTTCAACTTCTAATGGAGAGAAACAGTACAATACATTAGATATTCCTAATGTTGCTATGCAGTGCATCAGATACGGTGTTGGTCTTCGTGCCACAGCTGCAATTACCACCGCTGCATTAACTGATATTGGCTTGATCACTGAAGAGAATACGAAACTTGTTGTTGACCACAATAAAGTAAAGAGAGCACAGGAGAAATTGATGTCATCATTAGACAATGAATTTGAAGAAATTCAAATTCATTGTCTAATGAATTTGAAATTCAAATTCATTGTAAGGTGGCTTACAACAGCAAACAGACTTTGTCCCTTGTGAGTTTCCAAACATGGCCTAAAAGGCAAAAACCTCAATAATTTAAGGCTGATTGTAGAATACATTGTTGGTGTGTACTATCCGTGTTGGTTCAATATAAAAGTAAAACATTTGTGGATAGAAGGCCCATGTCAGTTGTTGTTTCAATTGCAACAGCTTAAACTGCAAAACAAGGCTGCTGTTTTGCCGACTGTTAAGTGTTCAGCGTGGTATGCATTTAGTGAAATGTTAATTCAGACACTGCTGTGCTCAAATAATAAGGAAGAAAGGAGAGCTGGAATTCAAAAGATCATCGATTTGAGAGGTGGCAATGATGATATATTTGGAGACCTTTCAGTACGTCCAAGGAAGACACCTTCTATAAACACCTCTGCTTCAAACTTATTGGAGTTGATAGACTGGTTTGATGGAGTTTATGAACCTCCATTAACATGCAAAATGACCTTGACAGAAATAAAGGAATTTATTGACAAGCCTATGCAAGTTCCTCAGTGGCCTTGTCATGGTCAAGGGATTGAAAGATGTGTGAAACAAGTCATGGAGGCTGCAGAGAGGCCAAGAAGCAGGTCGTCTGCTTTTGTCAAGAAATGAATCAATACAGGACTTGATGAAACTTGTTATTAATTCCAATTAATGTTATTCTTTTTTTTTAACTATAATAGGACGTTATAAGATAAAGTGATGATATGTTGTTACAGCTGGAAATAAAATTTATTTATATTTTGCTTGTATAAAATGATTAAAAACTTTAACTTTGCTTCAAAATGCGAGTTTTTGGCTTTTTTTTAGTGTATTTCAAACAAATCTCAATTTACCAAGCTAAACATCAACCAATCATAAAAATAATTGCAGATTTGGATTCCTCATGTGCAATTACATATTTTTAGACCCCCTCATTGAGCAAATTCACAAAATAAAATTTTCCGTCCTTAAATGACACGCCCTAATGCTACAACAGTTTGGGGGGTGAAAATAATAAGCCGGACAGACTTGAACAAGCGTAGCAACAACTGCATGCACATTAGTAAAGCCAAGCTTTTACAAAGCAATAGCAAACGTGCAGTCAAAACCCAAGCTGAAGCTGTAACAGCTTTTATAAAGTCACATTTAGCCCAATGATGTTATCTAGTGGATCAAAGTGTTACACCTTTTAATTTATATCTTAGGCAGGAAACTTGCTTTGAAGGATTACAGTTAAATAACTTGAGTGCTCTAAAATTATGCATTTGTTTTTAATTAATTATGAATATGTTTATGAGCATATTGGAACAAGTAATTGTTTTTTCAATTACTAGACAGAATTTTAAAGCTGCTGTTTGTGAACTGAGTAGACACATCAGTAAAAGAAAACTTATTTTATCTGAGAAAAGATCTGGCACAAGGAGGAGGAAAAATTCTTTACAGAGCCATGAAGACAGAGAAATATAGCTGTAAGCTGTGGATGAGATTAGGGACCCGCAGAGACTAGTACAGCAAAAAGTACATATATTTCTAAACCTTACAGTGAAAACAAATAAATATAAACCTGGACTGGAATGCAAACAAAGCCTTTGAAAAGTGAAGCAACATGTCCTAGACAAAAAACCAAAAAAAAAAACCCTATTACAAGTAGAAAAAAAATGTGGTTCAAGAGATAAAACCTGAGAATCCCGACTTATGGGGCAGTATTCAGCTAATATTTTGGGTTAGTGCAATAATTACAGTGGTACCTCAGGTTAAGAACTTAATTCGTTCTGGAGGTCCGTTCTTAACCTGAAACTGTTCTTAACCTGAAGCACCACTTTAGCTAATGGGGCCTCCCACTGCCACTGCACCGCCAGAGCACGATTTCTGTTCATATCCTGAAGCAAAGTTCTTAACCTGAAGCGTTATTTCTGGGTTAGCGGAGTCTGTAACCTGAAGCGTCTGTAAACTGAGGTACCACTGTATTGGTAGTGCAAGGGGATTTCTCCCTCTGCATTGTCTCCAAATCTGCTCTGGAGGACTGGGGGAAACTGTAGACCAGATCTAGGAGACACACAGGAGAAATCTTTGCACCGATGGAACTTTTACTTCAGTGTTACAATGAACACAAACCATGGTATTTTGTCAACTGATTCACTTACTTACATACACCTTTTCTACCTATAATACAAAAGTAAATTTCAAAAGTGAAGATGCTGTAATGAACCACATCCTAGGGGAGTGGCGAGGCAGGGCGATGAGAGACTTTCACCTATTCCAAACCCCATTCAGCTCAGTCATGGGACCTAGGTCTTCATCTTCAAAACTCAGGCCCAAACATAAATATTTTATAAACAATATATAAATAAATTCATTGCATTTCTGGTTCAGATATATTATTCTATATCAGCTGGGTAGGGAATAATATGCTCTGACCTACAGTGGTACCTCGCTAGACGAATGCCTTGCTAGACGAAAGGCATTCGCTAGCGAAAGGCTGTCTCGCAAGACGAATTTTCCTATGGGCTTGCCTTGCAAGACGAAAAATTTCTGTGATTTCCCCCCTGTCAAACCGCTATTCCCCCGTTGGTGCTTCGCAAGACGAAAAATTCGCTATACGACAGCACTTTCAGAATGAATTAATTTCGTCTTGCGAGGCACCACTGTATTTGAATGTGAACAAGACGTCAATAGGGCACAGCCTGTTCCCTTTCTGAGATAATCACATTAAAATATCTCCACTTAAGCAAAATTAGCACATAAGGTACGTAGCTTAGCTAAAGGCTGCTATATGAACTGTACCTTGGGTTCCTAGTGAACATTTTCACCAGCTATTTCTTTAACATTCCTGGATAAGATCATATCACATATTCATGCTTTTACTGTCACTCAGTATACAGAGATGAACAGTGGATATGATTCTGTAAGTAAAACACATCTGGTTGAATGCAGTGGAGCAAGGAAAGAAAAATCATTTCAAAGAAAGAACTAAAAACACTAGAAGTACGGTTTGATACTCAAAACAAAGAACAAAAAAACCTAGATCTGCTCTTGTAATCCAAAAGGTTAAGTCCCAGTTGTATACACTAGGGGTAGACAATATGATGCCCTACAGGTGTTCCTGGACTACAACTCCCATGCTAGCTGGAGATCTGATGAGAGTTGGAGTCCAACAGCATCTATTTCAATCATTTACACCGGGGGTAGTTAGTCTGTTGCTGAAGACATTGTCCCCTTCTAAAGCCTAAGTATGTCAGTTCCCAGGTACACCTGTGTATTTGGAAAGTTGGTCCCCTGCTCTCTGCATTATTTTGGCCATAGGTCAGAGATGGGACCTCAAGCCTAGGGCCCAAGCACACCTTGCCAGCCTTCCCCATCTAGCCTTCTGAAGTCTCCCCAGGCCACCCTCCTCACTAGCCCTGCTTTGCTCCCCCATTCCCCCCCCCCAAGCTGGAACATGTCCTTGAAAGGGGTTAGTACAGCCAGAATCTAGCCTAAGGCAAAATGTCCAGTAGATGCCCTGCCCCTTTTGCTTCTGGCCCTACCCACCACTGGCAAATGGCCCTCAAAATGGTTGTCCAGAACACAATGCGGCTTTCGGGACAAAAAAGGTTACCCAATCCTGCCCTAATGACACATCTCATGCTCAAACAGAGGTAATGCTTCTACATATAAAATTATACAGGACATTCCTGGGTATATGAACACTTCAAAAGCTATGAGCAGGAAAAAAATAGTGAAAGGCAATGCAGCATTTGGGTTGAAAAAGATTCTCCACTCCTGTCATTGGTGAACCATGAACACAGCCATCTATTGCTTGGGAATATCCTGCACCATTGATTTTAGTCCTAGCCTGAATATTCCTTAATGGACTTGACTATTCCTTATTACGGCTCTCCAGCAGTTTCCTCATACAACCCTAGGTAATGCTTTCATGCTGTTGTTGCATATTATGAGTTTGATACAATGCTGTAGTGAATGAAGATTATTTTGCCAAGATCTAGGACACGTATCCAGTACAAACACTAACTAGGAATATTACAACATCTTGATACATGGATTTTTGTAAGAGCTGTAATTGTCCCTGTACTAAAATAACATCGACTGGCTAATTTGCTCGGAAGGAAAGGAATATCCTAACAAAGAACCTTCGCCGTTTTAATATGATTATGCACCACTTTAAATGTACTGTTCCAAAGAAGGACTGGAAACAGTTTGATACTTGTACAAACATAATCTTTTCAAAAGGTTTCTGCAAAGCCAGCTAGGCATTCTAAAAATCCTGAACTAGCAGAGAGAAATATTTATTTACATTCCACTGCTGAAGCACAATGATAGTTTTAAGACATCTCTATTTTCTGTTAAAAGACTAAAGTGGCAATTCTATACCAGTCTACTCAGAAGTAAGTCCCATTGAGCTGACTGGGACTAATTCCCAGTTAAGGGGGTGCAGAACTGCAACCTATGGAACATACTCAGATGGAAAGCAACGAAGATTGGGGGTGGAGGCCAAGCACCATGAGAAAATGGTTGAAGGAGTTGTGTGTGCTTAGCCTGGAGAAGAGATGATTAATATGTGATATGATGTTGTTGTTCGGTCGTTCAGTCGTGTCCGACACTTCGTGACCCCATGGACCAGAGCCACCTTCAAAGATTTGAAAAAGAATTACATAGGTGATGGTCCAAATTTGTTTTCTACTGTTTCAGAGAATAGGACCCAACCCAACATGTTCAAATTACAAGAAAAGGGAAGGTTTTTCTTTAATTCTTAGCACCTTTTATGCATGTTTTTCTCCGATTTCTCAGTCATTCAAATAAGGATAGAATTGAACTTAGAATCTGCTAGGAGAAAAAGCACCAATTTTTCACTAAATTAATGTGGGGAGAGCTAAAACATTATAAACCAATTCTCAACTGAGGACTACCGGTACATGGAATAATGGAAGGCCGACACAAAAGTTTATTTTTTTACAGTGCTGCTGGACAGCATTGAACCTTATCTGTCAGCTGACAGCTAAAATGTATTTTAACTAGTCTAAAATTGGTGACATGTACTGTCTGAATGGTTAGCCTTCAAGTTTCTAGTAGATACTATATGTAGCTATCAGTAAAAACTGGAAAAAAATGTATGCCATTTGCTCCTGGATAACATAACCAGTTATCATTTTTTTTCTGTACAAAAGCATACAATGTGTAAGACAGCTGCACAGGATATAAAAAAAATGTCATGCAATATTTTCCTTCTGAATTTCTTGGTCAGCCATAATTGATGTTTAGAGCATTATACTGACTAATTTGGTTAAAAATTCTACCCCAAGGGACAGCCCTCTGAAATGAATGGGTAACTACATTAAACATGAAGTGCCTTTGTCAGGAAGCAAAAACTATTAAGTAATATCAGTTAGCACTAGCATTTATCAAAAATTTACGAAAAAGCAGTGTTACATGATATGCCATTTGCATGCAATAATTGCGCAGTGGAAAAAAAAGGACAATGGTATGAAATAGTTGTCTCCCATTAAGTATCAAGAGTCTGTCATCTAAAAATTCATTCTGGCTCCCACAATATAAATATAGTGAATTATTTTTGCAGGCAACGCCAGAAGTCAGCAAGCAGTTACTGGTTTTTGCCAACCAAAGCATGACTCTTTCTGTAGGAATTTTCTTTCAAATAGATAAACAGCGATGGACAGAAAATCCCTGTTGCTAATGGAGTGTGTTTGACAAACATATTGAACATGCAGCTAATATTGTAAATAATGTAAAGAATTGATATATCGAATTTCCCCAAAATTGTAAATTGCATTTAGCAAAAACACATTTCACTATCTAGTACATAAACAGAAATAAAAAGTTTCCAATTTCTACTGCATTAACTGAAGTCTCAATGTAATAAGCTTAGAATCTCAGCTAAAGCATCCATGACAGACGGCCAGCTAACCACTGCTTAAAAACCTCGAAGGAAGGAGAGCACACAAATTCCTGAGGGAGACCATTCCACTGTCAAGCAGCTCTTAATGTCAGAGTTTTTTCCCCATATGTTTAGTCGCAATGTCCTTTCTTGTAACTTGAAGCCATTGGTTCGAATCCTACCCTTACCTTAGGTAAGTATTGTGTGAAGCAACAAATGAGTAGCACCTCCGGGGTTCTTAGGGTTGAATCCAACTAAGTCATTGCATGAGCAGAATAACTTCTGTCTGAGCAACAGAACTTTGCCTCCTCTCCCCCTCAACATGTCTCTCACAACACCCCCAAATCTTATCCAGAGGCTCCAGATGCATGAGGGGAGGAGACAGAGGAGAAGTTTCACTATATGAATGGGCAACCCTTAGATATTGCAAACCATATAGGGGAGGTCCATACCTCAGGAAGAAAGGACCATGGCTCAGTGACAGAGCACCTGCTTTTCTTGCAGAAGGTCGCTGGTTCAATCACTGGCCTCTCCAAGTAGGACCAACAATTACCCCAGTCTGAAACGCTTCAAGAGCAGCTGCTATTCAGTACACAGTCTAAATAATACTGAGATAAATGGTCTGACTTTGTATAAGGCACCTTCCTTTTTTCCTATGAAAATTACCTTATCTTAAATATGTGAAAACAAAGGCCTTAATATAGCAGAACCTTTAAAATCAAATTTCTATGCCCCTATGAACTGTTAAAAGCAGTGGAGTTTTCAAGTCAACATTTGCCAATATTCAGCATTGGTGCTACTACTACTACTACTACTACTATTTAATATATTTATATCCCGCCTTTCTCCCAAGTTGGCAAGTGTCCCATATTTTAAAAGAATCAGAGGTTGTTAAGAAGAAAAGGAATGCCTTATTTCAGAATAGTACCCGAAGCTCTACTGAACTCTGAACACATCAGCACGTATCTTTCACTTCAGAGTACAAGGCTACCAAAGCAGAAAAGCAAAATAAAAAAACCCAAAATAAAAACAAAGACTTCAAAGAAAAGATCTATAGTGTTTCTGGTTTTATGGTTTTAACATGTTCCCATCGTATAATTGACCGACTGGCTTTTGTGATGAATGGATCATCTCCAAACTGATATTTAGAGCAACGGGAATGTTGTTCTCCTTTGAACAAACCGGAGACAGTGGTATGAGATTGCCTTTGATTGTGGAAACAACTCAAGAGAAAAATGGGGGAGATCACAAAACAGAAGAAACAAGCAGATGGGGGGAGGGGGGAGGAAGAAAAAGAGGCAAAGCCTCAAAAATATACAGGGGGAAAATATGAAATTTAATCAAATGGTAAAATGCCAAATGCATTTCAATAAAGACTATCTTCAGGATTTCCCAGTAAAGCAACGTCTCTCCCACATGTTGCCTTATAAGGGAAAATGTTCCCTTGCTAGGAAAGGTGTATTTTTGTTCCCTCAAAAGTCTTTAAAGAACTACTTTGGGCATTTTACTACAGTGTTGCTATTGCTATAGTATTAAATTTCATTTCCCTCCCAATGTCATTTTGATGCTTTGCCCCTTCTTATTTTGCTTTGCTTAATCTTCTCATGGAAAGTTACAGTAGCTACTGTGGCTGATGAGAGGTAACAAATGTCTCAGCAAAAAAAGGTCATGCGTACAAAGTACACTGAACATGTCTCCCATGCAAGTATCCCTTTAGACACTATTCAAAAGAATATTGCCAGCTGGAAATGCAGGTGACTCACGCATATGTCTCTGCAGGTGAGTGTCTGCAGGTGAGTTATCATCCTTCAAGAGCTTTGTGTTCCACCCTCATCTCTTACTCTCCTTCTCTCTCACTCTAAGCTTTTCTCATTAAAACTGGGGAAAGTGGCTACAAAATAACAAATCCATGATTAAAATATCTGTTATTCACAAAACTTTAGTACAGCGGCTCTTGCTAGTGTTGACCAAGCAAAGCAAAGATTCTCTGTTGCAACACAATGCCATCCTGAGTCAGTTCAGGACACCTGCTCAACACAATTAAGTTATACCACTGCAATGGTACGGGAGGCCCTCTGTCACACTCAAAGCAATTAATCATCTCCTTGAAAAACAATTGAGAAAAAGAAACTGGGCTAAGGTTTGCTGCACCAGAAAACTACTTAGAAAAACAGTGCAGCTTCTTGAAGAACAATCACAGCATATGAAAGTGCTTAATTAGTTTTCTCCGGATTATGGATAAATACATGTGAGCTGTTAATGTAATCTAGATACCCCCGTTTCATAATACTGGATGCAGACCACTAAGAAGATCATGTTTAGCCTGCAACAAAACAGTTCAGAGAATTAAGCAATATGGCTGCTTTCCGCAAGAGCATGAGTTTACAAGAAAGCAAATAAACTAATTTATTAAAACCACCAGGCCCTGATGGCAGCACCCAACATGCTCAGGCAGATGACAGGTCCCTAGTTCTAGATCAGCACTCAGCACGGTGCTGGCAGCTGGATCTAGCCAACATTTAAATTTCTCATAACGCCCATCACATAGTGCCACAATACATTAGGAGCATTGTAGGAAATTGAAATCGCTGCTAAACCCAGCCACTGCTGCCATCTGCTACCACCAGCTAGCAAACCTGCCAGGTTAAGGGCCCCATCAGTAGGCCCTATGCCCAGGTTCCTCTCAAATACTGAAAAAAATGCACCCTTTACCCACTTCACAAACAAAAGATAAAAGAAAACCAACCATGTAGGTATGTAATCAAAATCCTCACCCTACCTCGTTGAATCTTGTGACCAAATCTTCAACAGCATTGTGTTCCTCATTTGGGGCAGAAAGAAGAGTTGCAGAAATAGAAGCCTTAAGAGTTGATAGTTTGCTCTGGCATTCAGCATTCCCCAAATCTCTTGTTAAGAAGCAGAGGTAGTCGATTGGCAGTACTTTTCTGTAGAGATCCTGCTCCTGCTCGGTCAGAATACTAGCAACCTCCTCTGGAAACTGAATGAGATGTTGAAGTTCTACAAGCTCTTTACTGACACCAGCTACAGTGGAAGCAAGGACATTTGATCCAGCCATAGATGAGCTCAACTGTCGTTCTAAAAACAAACAAAACACAAAATTTTAAAAGAGGTAGATTTCCTCCTTCCATGTATTAACCAGAATTTCACAATAAATGGATGACATGTTATGGGGGGGGGTTTTAAACCCACACTCAAATATTCTAATATTACGAGTGGATAGCACCTGAAGTTCTGTTTTCAATATCTATGCATCATTGTCCTCCAACACAGCTGCATACAATTTCCTGTAACACAGGCAAATTACACTTTCAAGCAGACAGCATCCGTCTATGGATGATGAACCACTTTATCACCTGCTAATGTGGCAATCATGGCAGCTCACCAGTGGATGACTGTTGCCAGCTATTTCATATATCAGGCATAGGCAAACTCCGGCCCTCCAGCTGTTTTGGGACTACAACTCCCATCATCCCTAGCTAACAGGACAGTGGTCAGGGGTGATGGGAATTGTAGTCCCAAAACATCTGGAGGGCCAGAGTTTGCCTATGCCTGTCATATATGAAGGCTGTCAAACAGTAAGTTCAACTATAATATCTACAACAGCAATATGAACTTACTTTCAGATGGGCAGTAAAATAATTGTATCTGCTTCAGAAATGGACGGTTTTTTGTTTTTGTTTTGCTCTAGGGTAACTCCCAAGTGGGATAAATAATTGATATTTACTCAGTCACTCTGCAGCATCAAGTGAAGATTCCCCCACTTCCGTGTCAAGGAAGCTCACAAACACACCACAATATGACATCATCCCAATAATAGGGGCATGTGAGTAAAGTTATTCCAAAGTGAACAGGAAACTACAGTGGAGAACACACAGTAAATAGCTGGGGTTCTGTGTGCCCAACCCAAATATAGGCTTGGTGAACTGAGCTGGCTGAATTTTTCCTTAGTAAATCTGCATAGTGGAACTAACATAATTTTTGTACCACAGTGTATGAGACTGTGGTTCTGAGAAGCCAAGTCAATCATTCTTCCTTTTACAATTTGTTTGCTTGTGTACTTATAGAGTTGCTACCTTGAAACATACTACCATAAGACATAACCCCCACTCCCAGATGCACAGAATCATACAATGGAAAGCAACATAGGTAGGGAGACAGGATAGGGAACATAACAATGAATTTTAATGGCTACCATCATCATCTCAATAAGACAGAGTTCAATGGAATAAACAACTCAGCACACCTGATCTACATAGCTGCCAACCTTCCCTTTTTTGCAATTGGAAACAGCGCTGGAATAAGGGAATTTCCCGCAAAAAAAGAAGGGAAAGTTGACAGCTATGCTGATCTAATGGGAACTCCAAATCAATGACAACAGGGTAACATTAGGATAGGAAATCACTGTCAAATAAGTATTGTGTTCAAAAAGAGTACTACTGTTTATGTTGTCAGTACTTTAAAAAAAATCAGTGTTGATCAAGGTCACTAGCACAGGTATGCTAATTGGCTTGCCTGGTAAACAAGCAAGCAAGCTGCAGCAGAGCTCACTCACATTCATGTTTGATTACTGCAAAATTCTCCACCTTCCCAATCCAAAGGAAGGCCTCTGAAAACGATCTCTTGCAGGCTGGTGTGGATTTAACACTCCTAACTTTCCCTTTCTGCTTGCTTACAACTAATTCCATTCGATTCAAGTGGAGCCTATTCCTTTGGCACAGGTTTAGCTTGTTCCAAAGTCTTCCTCAGTAACAAACCTATTGAAATCCTTCCTCCTGAGCAAACCTCTCTCTCTCTCTCTCCCCCAGCCCCTCTTACCTCACACGTTGTGAGGACAAAATCAAAACTCTACAGTTTGAGAACAAACAGGCCAAAGAATTCTGAAGATCTTTGAAAACAAAGTTTTTATCTCGGTCTCCAAATGGTACTCTTTGTCCTCACATGACTGCACCTTCAATTCATTCCTGTGATGAAAATCATAACATTGGAAGTGGTTATATGCCTGTCTTGTTGCAAGTTTAGACAAGAGCTTGCACAGCAGCTCACAGAAGCAAGCTAAATGGCTCTACAGTATGGGTGCCAGGCCACATCTGAACTTGACTAGAATCCTCTGCCCTCATCTAGACCACTAGACAGACCTAGAACACTAGTTTGTTCCCCCTAGGTTTTTATTTTATAACAGGCCTTTTAATGTGTATTATGGCAGCTTCCATTTAAAGGATTAGTGTTTGCCTTCACAATAGGAACATTTCTGGTTGAAAAACTAAATTGGACGCAACTGATGTCCTTCACCAAAGTGGTACCCATACAACTAACCACGGGCTCAAGGTAAATGCTCACAGTCACTTTGAAACCATTATCATGCTTAAATGACCCCCCTCCAAAAAAACCTCGTATTTAGGATATCTAATCTAATCTAATGAAATCTAATGAAATCTTCATAACTAATTAATTCTGCACTCCATTTTGGCAACCACATCATCCATAGCTTTTTCTACATTGTTGCTCAACATCTTGCTCCTAACTTTGTGAAATCTTGGTTGGTCTTGAATCTCTTGATAAAGGCTAGCTACAATTTCTGTGCTCTTTAGCTACTTTGACTTCTTTCTGCCTCTCTTATTTATCACATCTCACTTGCCTCTTGACACTGCTCATAATTTTTGCATTACATACTGTACTTTTATATCTGCATGTCAAGCTGCAAAGCCCTTCGTTTTTCTTTTAAGCTATTTTTTATAAATAAGCATTCAACTTAAACAAACTGTGTGACTTTTGTTAATTCTCCAAACCTAGCACACTCATATTGACCTTTCTGGGTCATTGCTGAATTCCGCAACACCAATAAGGTAATTTGGTTCACTGCAATATAGTCTGTCTTACAAAACTATCCAGCAAAGATCCTAATACTAGTGATATACCTGTAAGATATGGGTTCATGGCCTTGTAACACTATTCTTCCCTGAAATGTTCCATGCTACAACTGATTTGTCTGCCTAAATCTTCCAGTAAGATCTTCCTTTATACTTCTCACAATCTGCAATGTTTATCATTAACAAGGCACTGTATTAATCTGTTGAATATATGAGAATATCAAGCTTTGTTGCTGGAACCCAGTGCTACAGCTCTGCTGGTACAATGGACTTCTGTGCATGCTATAGACTCTCATCTCCTCCAACCCACAACATGCCCTCCAAATCAGTTCCACAGTTGCCAGAGGAGAGGACATGGAAGTCCTGGCGTGCCAGCAGAACTGAGGGTACACCACCTTTTGTTTTCATACTTTTAAAGTTATGTTTCTTCAAAAAAATAAAATATATATACTTATACTTGCAGGTTGTGCAAAGATTTAAAAAGACTAATTCTGAATGAAATGCATAAGAAATTAATCTCTCCAAGAACAGCCTACTGTTTCGTATTAAGAAAGCCAGGATTTTGCTTGTTTTTTAATGTTAGTCAAGTCTGCATGGACATACTGGGGATAAACATGTTGTTCCAGTCTGATACACTATAAAATAACTTCTCTCAAGTGAGGACTGTAGGAGGGAGGGAGGGAGGGATATTTGCTCTCATAACTAACTCTTAGGTCTAATCATGCCATCTAAAAACAAAGAAAATTTACCTCAGATAAGTTGTCGTTGGACTGTTCTGAATCAGTCGGCCAGCAAGTTGCAATTAGTCCATGCTTGCCTAACCCTCAGTCAGAAAGCAATAGTTTAATGTCCCTGCCTTTTTAAAATATCCACATAACTTACACATTATCATGTTATCTGAGAAATCCCATAGGATGAATGTGTCTCAGGCTTATAATTGCTAGTTACACCCCCCCCCCAAAAGGCACAATGAAGGATTTTAAAAAACCCTTTTTTTTGGCTGGCCTCATTCTCTAGTTCAGCTCTCTTGTCATTTTTGTGGCTGGAGAATTTGTATGTAATTTATTTAAGTTTCCCTCTGTATGAAAGCCTGGGAATTTTTTAAAAACACACAAGAGAGTATGAGCCAAGATTTTTTTTTTTCATTTTTCTTGTCTTTTTATTGTAAACTAGGTTCTCAATACTGCATCTCTGTTCTGTCATTTCCCCTCCTACTTCACGTCTGTGTTCGCTAATAATGACTGCATATCAGGGTTTTATTTATTCCGATACATTAGCCTTCATAAACTTGGCTGGTGGCCTCCAGCTGCTGGCTGGCACTGATGGAGATTTGTATTCCAAAACATCTGGTGAACACCAGCCAGACTGGCAAAGGCTGCTCTATACATCAACAGAGGAATTTGCTATTTCTTACAATCTTTACATTAAAAAATCTAGTTCATCAATGGTTGTTTTTTCTTTCTTTTTACCCTGCACACATCACCATGTGTTACCATTGTATTTAGTGAAGTACATTGGTCACATGTTTTAGATCATGAGAGTTGGACATTTCAAGAAACTGTAATAGCATTTTCAGAAAGCTAGTATATTTAACCGGAACTTGGGTTTCAGCATTGTTGCCTGCTATAATAACTCTAACCTAGATGTTCTCAGCATAATTGCTTCTAATATTAACCCAAAGCAGTGCAGATGAAGCTTGTAGAATCGTGACCCAGATTTAACATTTTTCAATTATTTAAAAATTGCTCAATACAACAGTCAGATTAATGAGGCACAGCAGTGTGGTAATAGCAATCGCATGCTAAAAAAATAAATAAGTCAAGCTCTTCCTGCAGAGTTGAAAATTGCTTTGCCAAATTGTTTTGTGACCCCATTTTACAAATGATGTGATATAGTGCCTATTATATGAACAAAACATCTTGGGAAAACTGAGCAATATAATACAAAGCTGGAAAGGCAATCCTGCACTTTCTTTGAAGGTCACTTGGCATTGGCTTACGGTTATGGCCCCTAAACTGGAGATTAGTCAACTCTGATCTATAGGGTGTTTCTGAAAGGTGCTGCAACAACTTACCTCACCAAAAATTAATGTTAATAATAATCAAGACTGTACCTGTTTCAACAGTGTCTCTGTTTCTATGGGGCTCTAGGATGCAGAAAGCTGAACACCCCACCCTCCAGCAACTTCATCCTTCTATCTTAATTTTTTGTTCATTTCCTAACAGGATGCAGAGAGTACATCAGTCCAGGGGCTCACCAGGGCTAGAATTCAAGATCTGGTCCCACAGCCAGTCAATATACGTCACTCAAAAAGAACTAACTAGACAAAGGTGTGTTCTACCTGCTTCAAGTCTTTGAACATACTCACAAAACAAATTTAGGAATTGAAGACTCCCTTCCGAAACAACTATTTCCGCTAGCTTCTTCTACTGACCTCTGCTGTCTCTTCTCCACCACCTGTTTCCTTTGTCATGGCACCAATTTGGAACAACCACAAACGTATGCCTACTCTGCATGTGCATGGTGTATTCTAAGAGGCTGTTGTACAGAAACCAAACTGTGCAGCTTCCTTTTGTTAATTTTACTGACTTCATCAGTGCCAAAACAAAGGTAATTTTCAATAGTTGGTGATTTTCTTTGATCTTCTGTCTTTTGCAAGGTGTTCCACAAAATAGAATGGGTGGGAAGGGAGAGTTACAACTTCCTTATTAATTCAGCAGCGCTTCTGTTCACAGAGCCTCTCCTCTTCCCAGAGAGGAGGGGTTGTGAGCGGGAATCGCTTCCCGCACTTGCAGGGGGGCATGGCTGGGCCCCTGTGTCACTGGAATCCTGGGCCTGTGTCATGCCCCCCAGCCAGCCAATCCGGCTGGGTGAGGGGCATGGTTTAGCCACATTTAAGCGGCCGCGGGCCCACGAGCTCTTCCTTGTTTTGTTCCTGCTTCCTCGGATCTGTTCTCAGCTGATTTAGGTCTATTCCTTGAATGGAATCAAAACTTTTATACTGAAGAAGTTTGACTACTACTCATTCTGAATCCTGCAAGGGTAAACAAATGCTTGTTGCATGTGGCACTTGAAGAAGAGAAACAGTGGGTTTGGACGGACTCCTCTACCACATTTCTCCTGTAAATCCTCTTCTCATAATGTTATTTTACTTTAAGAAAAATGTTGGAGCACCATTGCAAGCAACGTAATGCGCAATGTGACCTTGCCCCCACTGAGTAAAGTGGAATATTATAATGGCATTTCAACTGATGTGGGGACTATTTTACTGGAAAACAAAATGCTTTCGTTTTCTTTTATTTATCAGATTTTTATACTGCCTTCCAATATAAAATTATCAGGGCAATTCACAAAGTTTAAATAGAGTAAACATACAATAACATGTTTTCAAATGTTTCTAATGCAAGTAGGTTACTACTAAGGTTATTATTGCACTCGTGAAAAGAAAATAATAAACAGCATTTAGCTTTCCCATTTAAGATAACGTTTCCTGTGCACACAAATGTGAAAAACTATCACAAACCATAGGGCAATTAAAATTAGCCTAACTTTTATGATCTCCTATCACAATGACATCTGTTTGTGATATTATATAAGTATTATATCATGCCATTCAAGTATTAAAACCGGACAGCTATTATTAGCCATCTATCTGGAATCCCAAAGACAGTGCCAGTAATTCTGTAATACAACAGCTATGTAATTGAGCTTAGTGACTCAATACAGTCATCTTGATCCTGATCCTCCAGGGCATGGTTTGAATGTTCAAGAACATGCTGTAGGATCATATATTCCCCCATTCACTCCTGCTTCCCTTCCCTTCCCCCTTCCACAGCTTACATAACCAATGATGTCCAAATGGAGCAAATTATGGTTAGAGCCAAACAGAAATTATCTGGCATGTGGGAGAATTCGTGGCTCCATGAGACTACCTTGAAACAGGACTTGAAGGACTGGAAACATCTGAACTGGGCAGTGATTGTAACAGAAGGAATGCTTCAAGTGATATCTAAACCCATTATTCTTAAGCCTTGCATTACCCACAAATGTTAACATTTGTGCCCACACCGCAACAAACAAGATATTAAGGGAGTGAAAATGTGTCACTAAGAATTGTAGCAATGTGAAATAGAGAGAAATTTGATTCAGTTCATACTTAAGGCAAATATATCCAATTCTCACTTCCTGAAACAATATGTGGACTGAAACTGAAGCTTTCAAATTTGCAGTTCTCTGAATTTTGCAGTGTTGTTCTCCAAACAAGTAATATGTACCAAAATGCATATACAAAGTAAATTGTGTATAAAATGCATTATATTAAGAGAAAATTGCTTGCAAATGTATATGCTGGGCAAAACTGCATAGGAAAAAAATGTGCATATTAGGAGAAATTCATGCTAAAATGGTGAAGGATTTATATGAGAACTTTTTAGAAAAACAATTTGCAAATTGATATGGAAACATGGAGAACTGAACTTAAGATCAGAAAAATGAGAAACTGAAATTGACAGAATCACCCATCCCTAGTTTTGAAGTCATCTGCAACTGTACAAATCAGCCCTTGTGATTAAATACTTGCAAATTATTCCAAATAACATTTGTTTGTTAGCAGAGCGAACATGTTTTATCAGTTAACTTGATTTTCTGAACGAAACATCCAATGAGAGTTAGCAACACCCGTAGAAAATGGCTAAACAACATTACACTTACAGTAGAGGAATGTTTAGGCTCATGCATTTCAATGTTTACCTATATTAGGTGCAAGTGTCACAGGTTTGCTTGTTGTTTAAGCATAAAGGCTGTGATCAGAAAACCATGAATTCACTAATAGACGACTAAGAAAACGGTATCTGAAGAAGTGTGCATGCACACGAAAGCTCATACCAAGAACAAACTCAGTTGGTCTCTAAGGTGCTACTGGAAAGAATTTTCTATTTTGTTAAGAAAAAGGAAATACTGTATCTGTCAGGTGTTCCTTTCCATGGTTAGTAATGGAAACTTGTACCCAGGTCACAGTACATGACAGTAAAAACAACCTCTTCTTATCTCCATCTCAGATACATTATTTTATTTTTTTCATTTTAAATTTAAAAGTCAGCGGCATATAGGCCATAGGAACATTAAGCTTACCAGTAAACAGAGTTGCTTTTTTGATTTCCTTCTAAAATTCCAGAAGGGCTGATACTTTCAAAAGCAGAATAATATCACACACTCCACTTGTTTGTCCTAGCTGTCAGGAACAGCTGCTCAGTCTGAAACTACGAACTGTCAAAATGCACAACTAGCATGCTTTGTTTAAGCCACAAAGACGACATGCGGAAAGGTCAGGTTACCCACTTCCCAGATAAAAACTGAAACGCTAAGAATCCAACGGGAGGTATTTTACATTTAAGGACAGGTAGACGTCCCTACCAAGAGTAGCAATCCAATCTAGAAAAAATCCAAGTCAAAGTATTTGTAAACGTGTTTGACAGTGCAATTGTATAAACATGCCCAATCAGAAACATGCCCCAGTGACTACAATGAGACTACTCCCAAGTTAAGAGTCTTAGTCACACACACAAAAATAAGAACACTGACATCTCATGGAAATCAATGGGACTTAGGCTGCAATCTTATACAGTATCCACTTACCTGGGAGTAAGTCACTGAATTGAATGGGACATACTTCTGAGTAAACATGTATAGGATTGTGCTCCAGAGCATGTCTTGGAACTGCACACCTTGTAATCAATAATACTAAATTGATCTTAACATACAGGTAATATAATCTTTTAAAGCAGGGGGTGTCCTAACCTGCAGACTTCAATATGTTGTTTAATTATAGCTTCCACCGTCTCTGGCTGTTCACCACTGGACACAGCTTATCCAACCCTCAGTAAAAATGCATTACAATTATTTCATATCTAATACATAAATTGGTTTAAATCAGCATTCATAATGTTATTTCTGTGTTTGAAAAAAAGGCAACTAGTTGCCATGAGTACAGAGTTTTTTTATCAAGTATTCCGAAAATGTTTTTTGAACTCATTATTGGTTTATGAAAAAAAAGCTTTAAAAACGTATGAAGATGAAAATGTAGCCTCATAAAGGAGAGTTGCAGAGGTTCGCACATAATACATCGTTAATTTTAGGGCTTGTCCACAGAGGATATTATTTAACTTTTAATGCATTCCCACCCCCCTTTAGAATTAGACCAGAGGAGTGCACATCTGCACATATTTGAATTTGTATATAACAATCAACTCCAGTCTTTTCCATTCATGTAGGTATTCCCTTTCTAATTTGTTGATTCTATTACACCAATTAAGTACTGGCAGAGCATTCATGAAAATAGCTGTGTGCATATATCCGTTCCTCCATTCAGGAGCACACCAGAAATAGTTATGAGCCTGGCTGGAAAACAAATGAGAACACTGAGGAATTAGTAGCCATTAAAATGGAAGCAACAGAAAGTGACGATTGAAGCCAGCCACCCCCCCCAAAAAAATACTGAAATAAATGATATGCAGCCCTGAGTGCAGCAGTTTGGAGCATGATTTCCCACCTTATCAGATTATCCCCATATCTAGAAAGAGGTAATCACCTCCTTTGATCAAAGGGCTAGGAAACAGCAAACAAGCATATCACTACATAAGAAATATTTATTAAGTTACATCTTCCATTTTTAATATGCCTAACAAGTGCATAATAGATGTTTGAGGTGGTAGAATCATAGATTTGTAGAGCCAATATTAAGAATGGAGATTTGAGTATGGAAATTGAAACGGAAGGGCAGAGAGAAGCTCAGAAACAGATGACAGTCATGTTGCCAGAGCCCAGATCCTGCTTATCTGCCGCAAAAATGCTGTCAGGAGGGGGAAATTTGTGTGCAATAAACAGCAGGAAAGGATTGCTTAACAATTCCCCTGCCTCTCTTGCACCTCCAGGGTTCTAGACCTGTGTTTCTATTGCAGAATCATGGCGGGGTGGGGGTGGGGGAGAGAAGGTGCAGGAGGAGAGGATGGAGAAGCTGTAGCAAATTGGTGAATAATGTAAGAAGCATTATTCACCCACTAGTTTCCCCCACAGATTGCCTCCTTACAACCTCCTTTGCAGTGCAAAAGCTGCAGTCAAGATATGGAAACATAGCTTAGCCATGCAATATGTAGTTCAAGCCTTGGTAATCTACATATTGCTTCCACAAAACAAAGAGTAAAGAGCAAAGTATATCTAGGTAATTTTGTACATCAATGCATTCAGCCATCTACAACAGAGGTACTAAAATATAACAATATTTATCCATCACAGCTTCCTGTTAACAACCTATGTACTAAAAATGGAAAATGTATTTATTTGATCCCTGTTTTTATAAATCTTTTGACAAAAGACCCGTTAACATTCAGGAACATAAACAATCTTGGCTATTTGATACAGAGACAGAAATATATTTTGAGTGTATCCAAAACAGTTATGACCTGCTTTGTTCTTTAACTCCAAACTCATTAAGGCCTGCTCTAACCCCTCCACTTCACCTAATGTAAGCATATTTGAAACACAGTATCTTTATATAGTGGTGTGTTGACATTATAATCTAAAGTGCTTTACAATCCTTAAAAGCAAGAAATTCTAGATGTACACCTACACACTTCTAGCCTACTCAACAATGCAATGGCATGACTTGCCCTATATAGAAACCAGGATAGTTCACCCATGGACTTTTAGCTTTAATGCATGTGCAATACGTTTGGAGTCATGAAGGAACCGACTGCAGAGCAAAAAACAAAAAAAACAAAATCAAGCTGCCTGCTGAACGGTAATCAATGGACATTATCTGATTATGTCAACTCAGCCTTTGCATGTGATGCTTATGCTAGTGTTCTAAGCATTTCTTGTCCCCCCACAAAAAAAAACCCACTTCAAGTGTCCAATTAAAATAAAATAAAACTACAAAAACAGTAGAATCTCCTTTGTAAGCAGAGAATTATACAATCTTAATTCTGGAATGTGAAAGCCTTTGGCTCCCATGTAAGCGAAATAAAAACTTTGGGTCTACTGCTGAAGAGTAGACTCATTGAAATCAATGGGATTACTCTAAGCATGACCAAGTCTGGATCTGACCCACTGATTTAACACACATGGAATTATTTAAATGTATACAATGTTATTTTGAATTCTTAGAACTTGGGGATAGCATACAATCAATCCAATAAGTTTATCATCTCCAGAGAAAAACTTCAGGTCGTAGGAGCCCCCCCATTGCCACACTGTCAAAGATGATTAAACTTCCCTTAATTACCTTTGAGCATGGTCTTTCCAGTTGATCCTCCTAAAACATTTAGAGTACCACTTCTAGCTCCCAGTGACGTGGTTGCTTCTAGTAGAGCACCAGTGATAAAATTGGAAAGGGAAGTCCTGCGTAAAGTTGCACGGTATTCAGGAGCTCTTTGAAAACATGGTGTTATGCAAGGGCCGTTGCCTCTGCACCACCAATCTGCATGGTGTTGAGGTGTTAGTGGTTCCCTCACAGGGTTGCAAAAATATTCCGAAGAATCTTCTGTTCCTTTTACTGACCTGAAGATCTGTGAAACGCAAAGAGAGAGAGAGAAAATTAATTTAACACTTAGTAGAAGAACCAATAATCTATTAAAATGCTGGCCTTACGTATTGCACTAAAGTGTTATTTTAATCAAAGGTTATTTGATCACAGCTGTAAATGAAATTAAATGAAAATAATTGTTGCAAGAACAATAGACTGAGGTGGTCTCTCTGTAGCAAAAGGGGGGGTTTAAAGGAGGATTTGAAGAAAGGGAGAGGTGGCCGAAGGGGAAAAAAAACCCAGCATAAACAAACATCAGGAGAGAACAGATAAGAGTTGTTTGAGGAAGTAGTCGCTCTGAAGGTACCTGTGAGATGCTGAGAGGAGTAGAGTAGGAGGAGTGGAGGTTACAGGAGGTAAGAACAGAAAAACAGGATGTGACAAACCTGTGGAGACTTCTGAAAGAAGTGACAAGGAGTTTGGAAGAGTGCAGGAGGGAACAGGAAACCTTTGCAGGGATCTGAGGAAGGGCTTCACATTGACTTAGTAACAAGCCAGGCAAATGATTTCAGTGACAGGATTCTGGGGACTTGAATTAATGACCACTTGTTTTGTGCTTTTTAACACAGCTAGCTGTCATGGGACTTAATGGCACTAGGCATTTTTATGGGCGTAGTCTCTAAAATGACACATCATACTCTTGTTGAACATAGAGGCCTGAACTCCTCCTAGTGTCTCAAAAACCCTAGGCTTAAAAAACAAAACCTAAAATCCTAAATTGCTTCCGATGGAAGGGTTTTCACAACAGAGTTGTGCTGCTCCTTCAACTTGTGCATTTCGACATACTAGTTTATATAAAATATCACATATGGTATATTTCAAGAACTGATAATTAGTGCATTTGTTAATGTATCAATTCAACAATTGCTGTAAGTCCTGCTTCCTTCCATTGATGGACAGAATTGATCTGCCAACTGAGGATAGCATTTTGTGTATTTTGTTGAAATGGGCTGTGGCCCACTAAAACCCACAGTATATATATATTTAGTGTTCCAGGAGCCACAAGACCCTTCATTCTTTATAAAATAAATAATTCAGAATGTATTTGCAAAGTCACCCCTAGATACTGTTATTTAGTAAGCCGGAAGACAGCATTTGTGACACATAAGGTTGAGACAACCTGACCTTTAAATATTATCTTTTTTTCTGTAGAGCAGAAAGTAAGGTCTCTGGTCAACCAGCAGCATTAATCATATTCTTAATTATTGCAAGATAATATATAGGGGTGGACTAGCCACATGGAGTTGGAAACCTTTGAATAACAGAATGCTGAAAAGCCACATCAGAACTCATCTGCTTTCTGAAATTTACACTACTGTAGTTTCATAATATTTAATTTTGTTCTGTAAGTCAATTGCAGAGCAACAATATTTTCCCATGGTGGCCTCCAACATTTTAAATAATTTAGAACTATATACAAAGTAATCACAATAATAAAAAAGTAGTTCAAAACACTTCTATTTCACTTACTTCTTTTCAATATAGCACAGCCATACTGGTATAAGAAAAAGACAAGATGCGGAGCACAAGTCTCCTACTGGATCTTTCCCATTAGGAAGGATCAGAGCCAACAATGACTTGCACCCTCCAGGCTCAATACAATACAGAAGGCAACTGTGGTCAATGGTACTGAAACCTGCCAAGAGGTGCAAGGGCATCTATAGGATGGGACTCTCCCCCCACCCCCACAATTCTGCAGCCTATTATCTGCCCAGAGCACCCATGATTGGCCCCATACAACAACCAGACCAGAAACCAGATTGAAACAGAACTAAATAATTAAGATTTCTCCAATACTGTCTGGAGTTGGGTTGCCACCCTCACTCTATCACCTTGCTCAAGAATGGTCCATCATCATCATCAACAACAACAACAACAATGGAAATAGGATCAAAGTTCAATTTCTTCAGTAATGACCTGGCAACCACTCTTTTCAAGACAACAGGGAGCATACCCTTCCTGAAGGAAATATTTACTATTTCTGTGGTCCATACAGCAGGCCCAGTTCTGGCATATTTCACAAGCCAAGATGGGGAAGGATAAGAATTAAGAGAACAAGCTGAAGGCTCCAAGCAGCTTGTCTACTTCGTAAGGCTGCACAAACTACATCCATGTCCTGGCTACATCCATCTCTGACTCTGCCAAAACTGTGGCATCCAAGTTGGAGCCAATATGAGTGATTTATCTGCAAAATGCAATGAAAACTGGCCGCAGTGATCCTCCGAGGACTCTTAACACTTGGTTATCTCTAGAGCTTTATACAAAAAGTTCTTCATTGCTCAAAAGTGTTCTGATGGCAGTGAAGTAAGTTTCTTTTTCATTGCCACGATCACCACGGAATCCCTATTAACTGTTTTTTATTTGTCTCTGATAGCACTCATTACAAGTTTTCCCTATTCCTTTTCCACTCCCTGCACTGTAGCCCAGTTGTTGTCAGCTTTCCAGAATATCAGGCAGCTGACTTTACAATTGGGCCGAAGATGTTTCAGAAGGATTGTGCCAACAGACTAAGCTTATTGCTGACTGTGACTAGAGCTTCCACAAAATGGCCAGCTAAACCTGTAGGAAAAGCCCCCAGAAACCTCAGGGAACCTTCTGGATTCATCAGCCTTTAAGGGCAGACCATAGCAATTGGTCCTCCACCCCTGCAAGCATTGTGACATCAGGTGTGACGCAGCTCCTACAGTGTTTGCAGGGCCTGCCAATCAGCTGATAGGTGGCTCCTGCAAAGCTCTGTGACTTGCAACAAGGCCCAAAGTGCTGTGACTCTTGGTGCTTCCAAACCCATGCCTTTGCAAGCACCGATGACCACAGCAGCACTTGGGTCTTGGCTTTGCAAGTATGACAACCGGCTCATTCTTGTTGGTGGTGCCTGAAAAATGCTGAGTCTTTCCCACTATAGTTTGAAACCATGTGGGCAAAAGAAAATAGGGTCACATGACAACATAGTGACCCCACAATGACCTGTGGAGAGAGGTAAAGATCCAGCACACAGACTGTATTCAATTCCCCACGCCCTTGCTCTTGTTCCAGCCCCATTCAAATGAGGAGGAATGACTTCTGCGAGGACCACAGAAAGAAGAAACGCCATGGTGTATCTGCAACAGCATAACTGGATCCCTTCATCTGCCCCAGCTGCAACAAAAAATCTCTCTCCCTTATCGGTCTCTACAGCCACAGCTGGCGCTGCAAGCTTCCAACAGTTTGACTCCACCCCCAAAGGTGCACTCCATTGTCTCCCAAGACAGACAGATGCCAACCAATCTGAATGCTGAAAGCGGCAAATGGTTTTAAAAGAAAACAGAACAAATCATAAAATCATCATTTTAAAATATAAAACCATAGAAATAAAATAAGAATAGAATCAAATCAATAAAACAAAAGACCCAGAGAAATAAAAGTATGTAGTTCAGCTGGGGTTGGAAAGACAACAGATTCAGGACCAGGAAAGCCATCCTGGGAAGGGCATTCCAAAGCTGGTGTGCCACTACATATATAAAAAAGGTACTAAATGCAGTCACATTCCACCTCACTTTCAGGGGTACAGAAGGCAGAGGAAGATCTTACTACGTGTCAGGAAAAGGAACCAAGGTTCCTAAGAGTAAAAACAACAACCAAAAACACCAGCACTCCAGATTATGCTCAGAAAGAAGCAGCAGCACAACTGTTTTAAAATTGACAAGTATGATTTTAAAAATCTGAAATGCATGGGGGGATGGTATCTTGTCCATTATTAGTAACTAAGCTGCACATTGGCAAACAGTGGTGAAAGTATGCAAAATGCCCCAGCATTTAACTATGCAGCAGTCTTCATCTCATCATCCTTTTTGCTGTATTTATATTCAATCAATGATCCCTAGTATACCTCTGTTACTTGCATAAGCAGTCTTACTTTCTCTGAAAGTATTTGGCTAGCAAAAATAATTTTTAACGGTGGTAGTTGCTTTCCAAAACATTTTAATGAAGTTGATATCTGTTGCTTATGCTGCATTAAAGTTTTTCTTAACTGCTAAAACAAAGAAACCTTTTGTTTGTAGAGAGAGGCGACAGTGGCCTGCTGCAAAGATGATATAAAGAATAATAATGTTAATCTCTAGTGCACGAAAGGAGACATCGGGGCACTTAACTGTCTCCAAAAAATGTGCATTTCACCAACTGTTTTAAAAATAGTGTCTGGTTTTCTGCAGTGTACAAGAACTCCACTCAATTATATGCAGAGATGTAGGTTAGAGACAGGTAAATGAAGCACATGCCGTTCTGGAACCTGATGTCCAAAGAAAATGGCAAGTGTAAGTAAAGAAAGAAAAGTATATTTTACTTGACAGAGTGTTTAACCATATAGCCCTGTGAATTTCAGAGGAGAGAATATATATATATATAAATTGTTGCCTGGCATGTTTCCAGTCCAACTTCAGCACACATGCAGTCATCACTCTCCGTTACTGTAAGAAAAACTATAAGGAACTGGGACAGAATAGTGGCCGACAGTGTCAACTATGAGCCAATAATCTAAAGTCCTACATAAATGCCAAGAATGAAGATAAGAGTCACTTGATGAGAGTCGATGCTAGAATTCTAAGTGTTAGAATTCAATTAAGGTTTGGAGTATTAAGCAGGGTGCCAGACACTGAACCCATGGATTCAGCAAGTGTTAGAATATAAGGCAGGCTGGCTCCAGTAAGTGTTGGAAGTGTAAAGAAAAAGAAGGCACGTTTTTTTCATAAGTGGTGGAATTGTAAAATAATTGAAAATTATTGGGAAATGATTTATAATGAAATGAAATGAATGTTTAAGATGACCTTTGCAGTGACGATGGACAAGCCATTCCTGGCTCTGTAAACTATCTCAGTTGTAAAAGGTAAACAATCATAAATAACTTGTGGAAGAACAAGACTGGAGATATAGCTGGCCTGTAACTCTATATAAACAGGCCATAACTCAGGAAGGTGTTGCAAATCACACACGCATATACATACAACTCAGAACAAAACCCTTTATGTAACAATTATACAATGGAGGTTTCAGTGTTCTGACTGAACTATGGTGGTTGGAAACAGAATGGTCCTGAAAATTTAATTACTGAAACCCTTTTTCAGGAGTAAAGATTAAAACTCTTCCTGAGTTGTCAAAAGTAACTTGGCATTATAATACCTTAAAAACTAACAGCATAAACACTGCAATGGAAAGCAGATATTTTTTTCTCATACTGTGCCAATACACAGATAGGAACCATAATATTAATATAATATAATATAATATAATATAATATAATATAATATAATATAATATGAAACCTGCCTGGTTTCTTTTTATTCCTGTTTTCCTACTATGAAGGAACCTGTGTGTTTCACCTGAAGACAGAGACAGACTGAATAACAGCTGGTTTTTATGTTCTCAGAGAATCATGTCATGTTCCTTCTTCCCGGCAGCCATTTGATGGAACCCAAAACCTACATAGCACTTAACACAGCCTATTTAAATGCCTGCTACATCTCACTTTACCTCTTGAGACTGTGTGTGATCAGATGGAGACTCCATGGCTTCACTCACAGCCAATTTTCCCCTCCCCAACCTTCGTTTACCATCTAGCCTGACAAAGAGTTCTGCAGAACTCAAAAGCATGCACACTATTTTGTGATATTTTAGTCAGGCTTTTGGATTTTCGAATAGTATTTATGGAGCAGAAGTTGAGTTTCTACATGTGTAATAAGCAAAAACGCTAGATAATAAAATCCATTGTCCTGGATTTTGAAAACACTTGAAAACAGCAAGTCTTGTTTCTGAATGACACATAGGTATGTTCTGAAAACTCTCATCTCACACAAACAAGAATATTCTCTCCCTTTGAAGTGTGTCAGAACTTCAAGACATACTTTTTGTCCAATGAGCAATAAATCCAAGCAAAGCTGTTCTTTCTCCTCAAAGCGTTCTATGGCTCACATGCAGACTTTGAAAGCCTACAAATATGACTGGTAAAATGAATCTAGACTCAGGTAGGTGGCCGTGTTGGTCTGACGCAGTCAAAATAACTAAAAAAATTAATTTATTCAGAAATTGTCCGGTAGCACCTTAGAGACCACCTAAGTTTGTTCCGGGTATAAGCTTTCGTGTCCATGCACACTTCGTTTATAATGCATTTCGTGTGCATGCATTACTTCATGGAAAAATGAAGTAATTGTCTTACCCCGAAAGCTGTGAAAAGAATTCTAGCACAAATATATATTGCAGTATGTTTTCCTTATATGCCAGATAGTTTCCATAATCTTTTAGTTTTACAGCACTTGGAGGTGGTAAAAAGGATTTGTGAAACCGTTGCATGTACCTTTAAAGTACTAGATAGGAAAGCTACATATGGGCACAATCCTATATACGTCTACTCAGAATGAAATTCCATTGAGCTCAATGGTACTTACTCCCAGGTAAGTAGATCTAAGATTACAGCCTTAAAATGTGAAGTTTAATAAGCCCTGACTGAATTTATTTAGCATGGGGGAGGGGAAGAATGGGAAGAAGAAGCCAACTAATCTTGGCCATCTAGTGGATAAATCCACTAACTCAAACCAGGTGATGTAAGAGTTAGTAAAGGAAGATCATTTTCACAAGTAACACTAAACTATAGTTCATTATTACAAGGACACGTCTGGATTAGCCCGAGCAAAGTATTGGGTTCATGCCGGGGTTCGGTGCTGGAGCTCCCCGTGCGTGAGTGTAAACAACCCACGCACGAGGTACCAGTTGCCGGGGAAAAGCGGCCAGCGTTCCGCGTGTGTATGGGCACGGGCGCCGGCCAAGTCTCACTATCTGAAGGTTGCTGAGTAAGACGGAAAATGACTCCGAAGGTGCGTGAGTAAGTGGATGCCTCAAAACTAAATAGATGCCTCGAAAACGAATGGATGCCTCGAATCTGAACTGGAACCAGTTGTAACCTCCTGCGCTATCTTTTAGTAATAAAGGAAACCAAACCAAGGATATTGCCTAAGCATGAGATAATTTTTTTTTACCCTTTTCCCCAGACACCGAATCTTTCTTTTGTGGCTTTGGCTAAACCCGCATAGGCTCGTTCTCTAGCCCTAAGCTAAGTTTCCCTAAGCTCTCAGTCCCTGCGCGCCAATTCTTCCGCGATACTAAACTAAATAAAACTACACCGAAATATCTTCTGCAAAACTAGCCCTAAGCTAAACCTAAAAGCCTAACTAAAATCTCACCGAAATATCTTCCGCAAACTAAACCTAACTAAAAGAAACCCATCCAGCCCATCTAGCCCGCTCCCAAAACCCTTAAACTAAACTTGACTGAACTAAGCTTCAACTGAACAAACGTAAAAGAACGTGCCCAAGCGGGGAGCCTCAGCCTTTTATTTGGGAACAGGTATGACATCACGATCAATATTTTAACCAATAAAACCACTGTTGCTGCCCTCCAAAAAGGCGGGAAGCAGGATAAACGTCCATTGATAACTTTGAATAACCACTGGAACTACAAATTAAAGGCGGAGTAATCCTAATGGCAAAATGCCTCTTCATTCTTACTTCCACTTTCACTTTTAAGTGGAGGGATACGAAAAGTAGTTCTTAATAACCATTTAAATAAACAAATAACCGTGGATCTTTAACGGATCCACGAAGTGTATTCCGACAGTTTCACACATTCCCCACTCCTCTTCCAGTGCAACTGGGAGATTTTAGTTTCACTTTTTAAAGAGTCCTGCTGCCTTAGCATTATGTTTGAACCAGGGATATTGGTTTAAGAAGCCAGGTGCATAACCCATCATTTTAAATTGGCTTGTTATGAAATTTACTAATGCAAAACAAGATTTCTTTAAAAGCGAAACAAAACTCAGTCAAAGTCCTGCTCCTGGCTTCTTCAGCTCATCCATGTAGCACTAAACCATGGTTTAGGATGACGTGAAAACATGGTCACTGTGTAAAAGTCTACTTAAGCCAGTAATATATTAAAGGTCTAGGATAAAGCTTTTCTGTCTTTTCCTGCTGTAGTTCAATGTCATATGAGACATCTGAATCTAAAACATTTGGCTTAGGACCAAAAAACCAAAAATACTTTATACCGTATTAACTTCTCTTATCCTCTGGAGACTAACGCAGAGCCAGGAACTGCAGTTCAGGCATCCATTAGATTTATTTTGTTATATATGCGTTAGTTTCAACTGAAATTCTTTGTATATTACAACTTGCTTGCAAAAATTCATGGGCAGTTGTGCTCCTTTAATTTGTAATGTTATGGTCAGTGGTATATGCCACTACTATGATAACTCCTCAAAAATATGAAGTGATTGAGTTGAACTGCCATGAGATACAAGAGAAGGGTTTAAGCCTTCTTTAGAATTAATTACGTGATAAAAACTGGTTGACTGCCTTATATTATACATCTGAATGAGCAAACAAATTCTGGTGGCCTGCACAGACCCACAACTATAGTTCACTACAATCTACCACTACACCCACATAAATTGTTCCTAAAACATTTGCAGGACTATAAAGCCAACATACATAGTAGGGAAAAGGATGGCCACTGAATGCCTTAGCACCAGCTTCTTCTATTTAAATTAGCAGGATGGGAAATGCCAGTTGCTTTATTGCCGTGTTAGCTAAGATGGTATCTTCTGCATGTAGTGGACTACAAGACCCATCCATCCTGATCACAGGCCATACTGGCTGGGGCTGATGAGAGCTGTAGTTGATAACCATGTTTAGTGACCTCTGCTTTAACACATGAGTAGATTTTTAAGGGCAAGGCAAATAATGTCTACGGCAGTCTCAGATGGCAGGCAGAAGGAGGGAGCAGGAAAGTGGGATAGTGTTGCTGCTAAAAGAGTGACAGGGATCCAGTAGCACTCCATACATTGTTGAATTTACTTCTGGCCCCAGCCAGCATGGCCAACAGTCAAGGATGGTGGGAATCGTAGTCCAGCAGCCTCTGGAGGGGACCACCGGCTCCCCCCACCCGTGTGCTAAAAGAATGTTGGCAAGCAAGATGCAGATGGGCTGCATACTGAATTTGAATGATGTAGGGAATCAAAACTGGTGATTCAATTAGAAGTTCTGGGTGTTGCCCCTTGTGCCTCCACTGGGCACACAATCCAGTCCTCCAACACATTTGAGTTTGGCACCCTGCTTTATATATTACTGCCAAATATTTATATAGTGCTGCCAAATATTATCTACGCAACCCAAGTAGACAAGGCAAATTGTTTTTCTCAGTGCTGGAGCCCGAGGAGCACACTGAACCACAAAATGAACCCCAAATTGCTGTTGAGTGCTTTAACTGTTCCCCTAATGTTGGCACTTCTTACTATTTCTCAGTTGTAGAATTTCAGATTGGGAGCTCACATGACTGGATCTTTTACAAAGAGACAATTGCATACAGAAAACGAGCATGTCAGAAAGAAGCTTTTCTCCTGACATACTAGTTCTCCATGTGCAGATGTGTTTACATGGAAGAGTATTTAATCAGTCAGTCAATCAATCAATCACTTGAACCTGCAGTCTGAAGCAGTACATATTAATCATCTCAACAATATCTCAGATTTGATAGTTGAGAGGAATGTTAGGGTTGAGTGTATGAAATCAACATTCACAGAGGAGGAGGAGGAGGAGGAGGAGGAGAAATTCAGTATTAGTGCTGGGTGCTGACATTAATCGTCTGTCTCTGCCTTTCCTTCTCTTGCTACAGCAACAGCTTATGCCCGATACTAAAACAGTACATCTCTGATCCTCCTTCTTAACATATAAAGATTCATACAGTCCCAAGTAATGGGGAGTGAGGAAAACTGGCAGAATCCCACAAGTGAGGGACCCTCAAGCCTCTGTGAGAAGAATGGGTCTCATTCAGTCTAGTGCTGTAACAGCCAGTTTACAGAACACAAAAAACACACAATAAAGGCAGATGTTTAGAAACTCCCATACTATATATTAGCTCTTTATCACCATCTCTAAGATTCCCCCCTCCTCCTTTCTAGGTAATGTAAAATAGTCACCGATGAAAAAGTATAGAAATATTATATTACTACCAGTATATTTACTACCAGTTTAGGATGATATTTTTCAATAAGTTTACCTGTTCTTAATTCATATCATAAATATCAGTCTGTGAAACCAGACTCTTCCACGTATATCTTCAACAATACAAGTTAAGTTACAGATTCTGGCAATCCTTTGCAATGTAATAGTAAAAAAATAAGTTTTTTTTAATTGTATAAAGTGATAAAAATAAACATAGAAATATAGCAAAATGCTCCTTTAGGGATACACATACCTTCATGCTTGTATGATAGAGAACAGGGAGAGAGAGAGAGAGTATACTATCAAACCTTCCAATTAAGTCATTAATGCATTGAGGCTTATTTTTCTAACAACTCTGAAGTGAGCAGATTCAGTAAAGCTGTCATTCAAGTTTGAGTCACAGTGTAAGAACTTTGCTTTCGCTACCTAGAACAGGACAACTTGTCACAGTTACTGTAATTTTTCAGAACAGCCATAACGTTTAAGATAGTGAACAGTTCAATTTATCAGAATGGGTAAATTACCATGTTAGTCATGTAGTCTTGATTGCTTAAATTCCTAAAATACAGTACATATTGTAAGTTCCAGTAAAGTACACTGACATAACCATTAAAAAAAATCAAACTGAGCTATTTTAACTACAACAGTATGCAACATAAAGTAAGCAAATAACTTTATTAGGATTTCTATCATATATATAACAGAAAGTACCTAGACATTTTATATGGAATAGACAAACGTTTGATGAGGGAAACATGAACAAAATCTTTCAAAAGTAATCTAAATCTGATTCTGTAAAAATGTTTCAATACAACTGCAGTATGAAACCTCAAAATCATACACAGATTTTCAGCTATCATGTTAGACTCACAGCAGAAATCCATTTCATCCTCCAAGTAAACACAAGTCTATTATTACATGCAGCTTACTTAATATTAAATTTTAATGAACAGATTGGTTGTTCGAATTGCTAGCATTTTAAAACCATGCCTCATTAAAAAGGTATCTACTGCAAGAAGTTTAATTCTGCAATTGTATGTACTATGATTATACAGCCAGAATGGGAACCAGTAACCAGATACTTGCAGCAAATATATTTAAAATTGGCAACAAACGACATAAGGATAATATAAACTCAAACACAAACTGGGTTTAAGGCCAGCAATGAACTAGGAAACATAAAAGCATTTCTGTGTACACAGTTTAGCAATTAGTTAGAAAGGAAGAACCTTATTTAAGAAAGACCCGTTTATCACTTTTGCACACATTAATGAATCTTGATATAAACACAAAGCATGTTTCAATGAAAACAAGCATCCTGCTTATTACTGCAAAAGGTCTTTGAAAAACATACTCTTCTGCTGTTTAAAGGCAGTTCTGTAATTCGTACTATAAAACAAAACCTTCAGTTACAATGAATGAACCATACCTTCTGCAGTTTAAGTATCCACAGCCTGCTTAACCAAATCACATCCACTTGAAGCAAAAGCTACATTGGATATGGAATGCAAGAGCAAACACACACACACACACACACACACAAGCAGCCAAAACAAGCCAACTGTATTCAGCTATACAGGATGACAGTCTGCTCTCGTCTCAAGAGGCTATGTCTAAGAGCCTGTACAGAAACTAATGTGCAGTGCCAAATCTAATCCTTTTGCTGAATTTCACATGCTGCTGCTTCACCTCTTCAGTTCCTAGTTTCTCAACAGTCCCATTTTAAAAAAACAACAACCCACAAACAAACCTGTAAAAGCCACACAGAGAAAGAAAATCTGGATCATATCACTTGCCGAGACGTTTCTGGACCTTGCATATCTGGTGCTATTTTAATTTTTGCAAATTGAATAATTTTTAAAAATACAACTGAAAATGCCAATTCAGATATAATTATAGTACAGTATAGCATGAATTCCTGCCAAGCACAATCTTCTCAAGAGACTTAATACTTGATCTCATTGGGTTATTTAAATTAGTAATTGTTTACAAGACCTATACCTGATATGTTTTTAGGTGTCCTCAAGGGAAATAATGGTTTAAAATAAAACAGCGGAGGCTATCCCCATCACCCAAGTTCCCCAAATCCTAAAAATATAGTGACACTTCTGCCTACTTCTGAGGACAAACTTCCTCAGCACAAGCAATGCGAAGAATAGTGGCAATTGGCAGTGACCCTCCAAGACCCATGACAGGATAGAATCATAGAATTGTAAGAAGGAAGGGACCCAGGGGGGTCATCTAGTCCAACCCCCTGCAATGCAGGAATCCTGCCCACAGCCATCCCTGGGTGGTCTTCAACCACCAATCTTCTGGTTTAACAGCCAGACGGACATGAATTTGGGCAGGTCAGAAAGGGAAGTGGGTCTCTGCTTAACACACAACACTGCAAGTTCAGGGTTTCTGTTTAGGCAGAGAGATATGAACAACCTCACTCATTAGCCCATAATTCAGAGGACACAAGAATTGCACAAGTTCACCTTTATGATGTTATCTTCCTTTGCTTCTTTCAACCAATGCCGCTTTTTACCCCATGAGAGAAATCTAGACTGCAGGCAGCCCTGTTCCAAAATATTTAGCAATATGAAGCTAGTTCATTAAAACTGACCTTGCAGTCAGCGACTTTGGCTAGTTACAGTGGAATGACTAAGAGAGAGACTGATGTGCATGAGTAATAACTGCTGCTTATATCAAAAGAAACTATGTAGAGTTACAGAGAAAAGCAGCACAGATAAGCCTTTTGAGTGGTATCCAATAAATGTCAGGCATTGTTTGGGGGTGAGGGTGGGGGTAGACCAGGGGGGACTAAGCTCTGGCTCTTTTTGGTGGGTCTTGGGCCTCCTGCCCCCTTCTCCCCTTTTAAAACTTAAATAAATCTTTGTTTATTCGGTGGCAGCTGGGAGCACTGCAAAGCACCATGCTACTGAGATCCCACCTAGCCTCCACCTTAATTTGCCAGAAGCATTTATACATATACATTAGTAGAGGCAAATCTTATATAAATTTGTGTCATGGTACTATGTTCCAAGTCTTTTAATTACTTAGCAATGACCCTATTCGTCATATGCAAGTTTAGAGTTACCATAATACTGCAATCCTAGACATGATTACTCAGAAGTAAGTCCATTGAGCACAATGGGTCTAAAACTCAGGGAAATGTGCAAAGGACTGCAGCCAAAGTGTAAGAAAAAAAGGTGGTCTGCAATGCTCTATTAGCTGCAATAAATAAAGGATGAAAAATTTGGGAACATGCAATCAAACACTTCTTAAATGGCTAGTCTGTAAAGATAGAGGATATCTTTTGTAAACCACTTAGAGGCTTTCCTACAATCAAACATCGTATAAATTTTGCTACATAAATAAATAAATCTGCACTTGAAGGGATACAGTGTCAGGAGCCACAACATACAAAGGCATATTGGATTACAAACCTTCTAATCGAGACAAGTTTTATTTAAAAAAAAAAACTTTGAGGAATTATATTGAAGCATTGTTGAAGCTAAGTGAGTGTGGATCTGAGTACCTAGACTGGTAGCCCCAAGATTTTACAAATACGTTATTTCATTTTTTTAAATAATGTGGGATATAATAAACACTTTAAAACCTATTAAAAGGTAAAGGACTCCTGACAGTTAAGTCCAGTCGCGAACAACTCTAGGGTTGCGGCACTCATCTCGCTTTACTGGCCAGAGGAGCCGACGTTTGTCCACAGACAGTTTTTCCAGGTCATGTGGCAAGCATGACTAAGCCGCTTCTGGCAAAACCAGAGCAGCGCACGGAAATGCCGTTTACCTTCCCGCTGGAGTGGTACCTATTTATCTACTTCCACTTGATGTGCTTTTGAACTGCTAGGTTGGGTAGGAGCTGAGCAACGGAAGCTCACCCTGTCGCGGGGATCCGAACCGCCAACCTTCCAATTGGCAAGCCCTAGGCTTAGTGGTTTAGACCACAGCGCCACCCTTTAAAACCTATTATGTTAGTAAAATTAGAACTGAGATCTATAAGAACAATCCATTATCATAGAATTGTAGAGTTGGAAGGGATTCCAAGAGTCATCTAGTCCAACCCCCTGCAATGCAAGAATCTCAACTAGATCATACATGGGAAAAGGCCATCCAACCTCTGCTTTAAAACCTCCAAGGAAGGAGAGTCCACCACCTCTTGTGAGAGTCTGTTTCACTCTGAAACAGCTCTCACTGTCAGAAAATTCTTCTTGATGTTTTGTTGGAATCTCCTTTTCTTGTAACTTGAAGCCATTGGTTCCAGTCCTAGCCTCTAGAGCAGGAGAAAACAAGCTTGCCCCAACCTCCATGTGACAGACTTAAGGATATTTAGAAATGGCTATCATACCTCTTCTCACTCACCTCTTTACCAAGCTAAGCATGCTCAGTTCTCTCAACCGTTCCTCATAAGGCTTGGCTTCAAGACCCTTTTATCATCTTGGTTGCCCTCTTCTACACATATTCCAGCTTGTTAATATCTTTATTAAATAGTGGTGCCCAGAACTGGACACGGTACTCCAGGTTTTAAGGCTGTATACAAACTAAGAAACTGAAAAGAGACTTTCATGGTATTGGTCACCTTGTTTGACCATTAGTATCTCCCAGAGTGCTTGTATGCAGCCATGTGCCTGATGGGAAGATGGGAATGACATCCAGGCAACTATGCAGTGGTAGTGTATCCAAACCTCTTTTTTTGGTGACAAGGGGCAGAATAATCTATGGCTGTGTACACATTTCCATTTATTCTGGCTCCAATGCACTCCCCAACCCTGGTGTTTGAAGCACATGACATTAACCACTATCAGAAATACTGCCAATAGATGCATTTCCCCTCAAAACAACTTCCACCTGGTTTGAAAAACAAGCCACACTCATTTTGCAGTTAAGCTGAGGTGTGCACACTTGAGGCAGCTGCGGCACATGCGCAAATAACAGCTTCATTAATACGAGTTGGAGAGGCTATGGGCACAGGGAAACTACACAGGTGAAGACATCCTGTTCCCTTCTCTGGTGTGTACAGAAGCATGCAAATACAAGAAATGCAGCACTGTGTTTTAAGCCACTAATGCTGATAGCCTATGTTAGCGGGGAAATGTGCTAGCGATTTCTAATGACTTATGTATACTGTCTATAGCAGCCTCCCTGTGCTGCAAGCTGAACAAGGTTAGGTGTGAAGTTTTCCAGGGGCAAGCAAATATGTTTTTAGACAGCTAACATGCATACTAAGCTGTTTTCCCTATGCCCCAAATATACAGTGATACCTTGGCTCTCAAACGCAATCCGTTCCGGAAGCCTGTTCCAAAACCAAAGCATTCCAAAACCAAGGCGAGCTTTCCCATAAAAAGTGATGCAAAATGGATCAATCCGTTCCAGACTTTTAAAAACAACCCCTAAAACAGCAATTTAACATGAATTTTACTATCTAGCGAGACCATTGATCCATAAAATGAAACCAATAAACAATGTACTGCAGCCACACAATCAATCAATCAATCAGTAGGTGAACTGGGTTCCACACAGTCTCTCTCTCTCTCTCTCTCTCTCTCTCTCTCTCTCTCTCTCTCTCTCTCTCACACACACACACACAAAAAGCCACAAAAACAAAACCACAAAATAAATAGCAAAAACAGACAGACCTCAGCATAACACTCAAAACAGAAGTGTGGCACTCAAATCAGAAGCATAACACTCAAAACGGAGCATGTTCGGCTTCCAAAAAAAGTTTGCAGACCAGAACACTTACCTCCAGGTTTGCAGTGTTTGGGTTCCAAGCTGTTTGAGAACCAAGGTACCACTGTATGAGGGAGGAATTATTCATCATGCAACTGGCACAGCAACAACAACCTACCCTTTGGGCTCTCTTCTTTCAGCAACAATATGAGGCAGAGGAGACATGATCTGCAACTCACCAGCCCCAGAGCAAGAAAATTACTGCAACTGTGGGAGAGCCAATCAGGGGTGCAGGTGGCTTAGCAGCAGTGCCCAGATGGCCCCATTAAGTCTGATAGCTTTCACATGGAGGGGAAGGGTAGCAAGGAAAGTACGGTATCTCTCAGGATTCTTGCCCTATTCCTGTAGTCCTGAAAAGCCTTCAGCTTGTTACATTAATACTTTAAAAGGCAACTGGGCAGAGTTGTTTGCTTGTGTTGGGTGAGTGGGGGGTTAAGGCAAATACCATTGACAGGGAGTTACATTAAGAAAATGAAGTGGGGAACTCTGAACCATAATTCCAGCAACTAAGAGTTTTTACTCCATTCCCATCTCCAGCTCCAAAGACACTAATTATAAGAAAGGATGGAAGCAATATTTTTGTTATTGTAACTCCCTGCCACTTTCCAAAAACCATTTTAAGCCTAAAAGATTCAAGGAATTCATGAATACATAGTAATCCGAGATAAGGACATGGTAAAAAAAATATTGAAGTAAGGGTATGAAGATTCTTGCTGGCATTCCTAACTTAAAAGTTTTACTACACCACTTATATTTTCCATCTAACCAGCTGGACACTTCCTTCTGGATGTAGGTTTTTTCGGCCTTGGCAGATGAATAAAAAGACTTCATTTTATGAGCAGTCAGAAGAATGATTCAGGCTGAAAAATGACGGTCTTGAAAAGGCTCTTTTTTGCCTCAGTTTTGTAAGCAGCTCATATATTCTTGCTATTTTGATTAAGCATTGTATAAATCTTGCTAAATAAACAAACAAACATCCTGGAGAGGTAAGGCACAAGAGGTCTCATATACTCAAGGAACCTTTATTTCTGTGTCATGAATCAGTGTTGATGTTGGCACAATGCAACAGCAATGGCAGGAGTGCTGGATTGGCTCTGCCAGTGCATTTGTACTATGCTGAGCTTGCTACCACCTTTCCCCTCTGCTCCCCAGTAAGCAGCAGTGACGTGCCTGACTGGAGGACCGTCAACTGAGAGGTGGTGACGTGCCATACTATTTGCTACTGCTGGTAGCTTACCAGCATGAGTGTAGTCAGGAGGGGGGGGGGAGAGAAGCTTTCCCCCCCTCAATCAAGTAAATAAATAAAAATACTTAACTGACCAACTGCATCACAAATAACTCGGTTCTGCCCCTCTAATACAATGCCTGCCCCCCCTTAAAGTAAATCCTGGCTACGCCCATGCTTACCAGAGAGTGGAACTGCTAGCTTGCTTCATTCTGTGCAACAGTTTGTAGATTTGAGGCAATCAGGTGACACAAGGATTCTGCCTAGTCCAATAAAGGCTTCTTGTCAGTCTGGCACAGACTAAATTCTCACCCCACCTATCTGATTTCAGGTTCACTTGCATACTGCCACATCTAAAAGTAAAGGAACTGGAAGTTTAAGAAGTTTAATTTGCTTTGTTTTGCCAGATTTTCAGTTCCTATCCATAAGCCTTCAGCTCACATAAGCACTAGAGCAAGCCTGGGGAATGTCAGGCCTCCAGGCCTTTCTATCTGACTCTAAGGCCTCTCGCAAGCCACACACAAACCTCATCCACAACCTTAATCAGACTAGCATACACACTATTCTTGACTGTTTTTATCAGGCTAGCTGAAGGATAAAGACGGGTGTGTGAGTGCATGCTGAAAGCAGCCTACTTGCACAAAGGTAAAATTTGTATTTGCCACTTCGGTTACTTTTGCCTCTGGCTTGTGAGCTCTGGAATGTTGCCCAGAAAGGGGGGGGGGTCCCCATCTCTGCATTAAAGGCAGAAAGAGACCTAGCTGTCAGTGACAATGGCCATGATTTAATGCTGGTGCACAAACAAGTTTAACAAGGCGAACACAAACAATAGTTTCTGGTTCTGATGTAACAACAAACTATGGTTTGCCAAAAAAAAAAACCTAGGAAGTAACTAAATACTTTGAGCACACAGGAAGGACAGTGTGCAAGCCCAAGGCTGTTTCCAAGGTCATTTCTGTCATGTGAACTGAGCTGGTGCATTAAGGTTTAAAATGTTTACCTTCAAAATCTAACATGATATGGTTGAAATGCTTCACATGTGGGCCAACTACCATAACTGCAGCCTTTAAAGACTGGTAATAAGGAAACTGGCCTACGATTACCACAGTTTTGCCCTGGTGGAAGGAACCCTGATACCATCTAGCACAAGGACTGCTTTAGTCTCTTAAGCTCCTTTAATATGCTATGATCCACCTTACAATACAGCCAATCTGTTCTTGGCAGCCCTAGTGAAACCAAAAGTATATCAGGTTTGTTCAAACACAGTTTAAGTGCTTTCCTGGCATATAAACAATGAGATTCCCTTTCTTCTTTGTGAACTTGCAGCTTGGGCAGGAGGATAGTAACAGGCTATTTAGACATTATGAAATTTGATGTTTGCTGTGGGAGTCACCTCGTGACTTGTACTCAAGATCATCTAGTCCCTAAAGACACGGTTCTGAACACGCTATTCTTTCAATGAACCTGCCTATCATCCTAATTAAATACAGGAGCCAGAATCCAAAGAGCTGTGCACCTATTTCTGTGTGTCTAAGGGGGATCCAGGGCTGTGTTTCTCCCAAGGGGGTATTCATACACAGTTTGTGATATGGTGTTGGTTGTGGTGAGATCTTTAACACCATGTCCTCCTTGAGGATGTCTGCCCTGCTGTATATGCCACTGTGCTGTAATAATGCCCCATTTGGGGGATTTAGGATAGAGAGATATGGGTGGGTATAGCAACCTTTGACTTACCGGTAATTGGAATATAGCCTACAGAGCCATATCTATATTGCCACCCACTTGCTCCTCTAGCCCAGTCCATGCAACCCCCCTGAAGAATGCCCACCAGAGAATGTGGCCCTTATCCCCAGTGCTTTAGGTTCCTACCTTCTCCCCCTCCCACACACATGCACTCCAGTTCCTTCCTTTATTTAATGTAGTAACTGGAGAAGATCAGTCTACATCCCAACCCCAAAGAAGGGCAGTGCCAAAGAATGCTCGAACTACCGCACAATTGCGCTCATTTCACACGCTAGCAAGGTTATGCTTAAAATTCTACAAGGCAGGCTTAAGCAGTATGTGGACCGAGAACTCCCAGAAGTGCAAGCTGGATTTCGAAGGGGCAGAGGAACCAGAGACCAAATTGCGAACATGCGCTGGATTACGGAGAAAGCTAGAGAGTTCCAGAAAAACATCTACTTCTGCTTCATTGACTATGCAAAAGCATTTGACTGTGTCGACCACAGCCAACTTTTTAATGCTTGCTGAAAACTTTTCCACCCGGCCTATGCAAACAAGTAACCAATAAACAATGGTTAATCAGTGTGTAGTTTTAATTTTTTTAATGGTTTTATTGCTGTAATCCACTTTGATTCTAACTGGTGTATCCTTCAAGGGTTTTGCTATTTCAACTGCAAAGCAAAGGTCATGAACCCTCTCTCATGGGAAAATACTGGCTTTGATCAGGCAGTCCTCCAAACCATGATTTGGAGCCCTCTGCGTCTCTTGGTTTCTACTCTCCTAATTGATTATTTTATCTCCTGAAGCCACTGTAGCCAATTACTCTGCGTCTTTCCTATCAACACTGGAAAGAAATGAAATCTTGCCACCAGAGTGAAAGAAACATATGGATGGAATATTAAAAATTATTTTCTGCAAAATGTAACACATTTGGCAAACAAACAAACAAACAAACACTTTATAAAGTCTGATGCCCAATCACTATCTGGGAAATATAAAATGTTTATAAAATTAAAATCCCCATTCAACAAGATGCAGGTAAAACAAACGTGAAAGGTTTTCATTCAAAAGACGAACATTTACCCAAATAATTCTCATTATGGGATTGACTGATGAAAGTTAGAGCAACTAAGAGCATAAGCAACAGAGACAGCAAGACTGCTGTTGTTTCATCTGCTGTTGTGTTTTACAGTGCTGTTTTAGTATCGCTGCTACTATTGTTGAGATTTTTAAAATTGTGTTTTCGCTGTACTGTGCCATTCTATCATTTATTATTCAGACTGCCTTTGAGCAGGCTTTGGCATTAAAAAAATATGAGACTAATATTGCAGCAAATAAATAAAATATTGACGGTTTAGAAACATTTGTAAAACTACACTGTGTGTTTTCCCTCTCTCCAGCCTCAGAAAGATTTGAAGTGTTTTAAAGAAACTTGCAGATGCATAGAAAGCTGGAACCATAACTTAGGGTTGCTATACAGTGGAACCTGGGTTCTCAAACAGCTTCATTGACAAACAAATTGGCTCCCGAACGTCAAAAACCCAGAAGTAAGTGTTCCAGTTTGCAAACGTTTTTTGGAAGCTGAACATCCAACGTAGCTTTCACTTGAGTGCGGGAAGCTCCTGCAGCCAATTGGAAGCCGTGCCTTGGTTTTCGACTATTTTGGGAGTAGAATGGACTTCTGCAACAGATTAAGGTCGAGAACCAAGATACCACTGTATTTCAAAAAGTAAAATCTAGGTGGTTTTGTTTTTTTTTTAAACAAAAACTCCCGCAGTTTTTCGATTTTAAGATCCAGGACAAAGTGCCACATTTCGGAAATCCCCCCCCCCCCCGGCCGGATGTCAATTCTGCCTTTGAAATCCCTGTAATGTCTGGAAAATGGCAGGCCTACCATGCTTTGAATACAGAATGTTCTCCACTTTAAAAGGATCTAAGCCAAGGCCTATGAAAGACCTCGGGCTGAAATCATTAATTAACTGCTGCCAATGAGGCTAGACTGGGAAGCTGGATGAGTGAGTAAAGGAGTGCTGCCATTGCCAGAAACCTGGGCAAAAGTGCATTTCTGGTGGTGGGATTAAACAATACTATTTTATTTTCATTTTCATATCTTTGAAAACGCTCAGGTTGTTTGGGGTTTGCTTCCCTTGCTCAGAATAAATCCAGCTACAAAATAAATGCTGAAAGTTTTATTCAGTCTCCACCTGCTGGCCAGAAATTCAAATTTCAACAACCCAAGATTGAGAACAAAAATCATAAAAAGCGTACAGTATATGGCTAAAGGAAAGCAAAATAATAATAATAATTATTATTATAATTGAGGATTCCAGTACTGCAGCCACAACTGCAGCCAGCTATTTTCAAAGTACTAATAAAAAACCCCTAAGCTGAAGAGGTATTTGAATATTGGTTCATAACCTTTAGTGAGAATATTTAGGCATCCATGCAGAGAGAAGGAAATACATGCGTAACATACATATAGTATATATGGCGTTCATTGTTAAGTATTTTTATATTATCTCAAACTTAGTTTTATAATTTAAGCCATTTTTTGTTAAATCTGGACAAGTGTCTGTGTCACGATGGGATCCTAAGAAAACATCACTATTCTCTTTTGGCTAGCTAGTTCCATTCTAGTAGAAGTTGTTTCCTCAAATAACCAGGCAAAGAGCACAGAAATTAAAAGGCAATTCAGTGTAGAGAACTGGAGGATTAGGCAACAGCCTAACTCTAGCATCTTTTCAGAAGCTACAAGTAATAATAGTAATAATAATAATAATAATAATAATAATGAAAAAGTAAGCTCTTATTATGCCCAGTGAGCTTTTTTTGGTTACAGTACTCACCAGCAAAGAGTATTGTCACTTATCTATCTATCTATCGCTCCCTGTGACAACCAGTTTGTGCTGATATGGCACCCGTATCACTTTTATCAATATACGAGTACTAGCACCTCGGTTTTTTAGCCAAAAAGATTACTGATTATATCTTTAATAACAGAATGTTGTGGGTCACAACTGTTCAGCCATTAAGATAAAAGACATTTAGTAGTATGCTTATTTACTACAACTTTTGAGTTTTACAGTTTCCACTTCTTCAAAAAATATGAAACATTTCATGTGGTTATTATTATAATTTTTAGTTTTTAGAAGCAGGTATCAAAGGCAAGATTTTGCTTCATACATTTGTATCCTTTTATTAACCTTTGTCTTGTGATTAGCTGGTGCTGCATTTGTTTTGAGAATAGGACAAAGTTCAGAAGTAGTCCATATCATATTTATTTGACCAAAATTCAGAAAATAGTTATTGTGCAAGGTCTATATGTGTGAATTTTTGTTGTTGTTCAATTCAAGTGTGCTTGTTTCACATATTTTGTGCTGTTTTAAGTCACTTGCAGCAAACAACAACACAGCTATCTCTCAGGAATATTTTTAATAGAACTCACCATTTTTAATATGCAAAAGATTAGGAAAATCTTAGGATAAATGAGGCTGCAATCTGAAGTCCTCAGTTATCAAATACCAAATTAAACAAAAGTCTAATACCTGGTGTTTGTAAAAAACAGAACATTAAACGTTATGCAGAACAATTAGTCACATGCTGCACTTACAAACACAATGACTTTGTTTTACAATCTCTTTTCACAATCCACAAACTTCTGAAAATAAAATACCTCTCTAAATCTACCAAGACCACAGCATATCAGAAAATGTCAATGCTATGAAAACAAGCTGTTTATTATCCCAGTATAGCAAGGGATCTGTATTAATAATTTTCTCCACCAGAGGGTATATCCATCTCACTTTCAAATGAAAAGATTTAATAGGTGTCATACAACATACTATACACCTTTTATGTTTTACCCATTAGACAATTTTACCTCATTGGCTAGAAAGTAGGGCTGGGCTATCACCAGTTAAACGTCATGGTATTTTGATATATCACAATATCTGAAATAAGGCTGGAGCTATGTAGAGGTGAACATGCTAAGGTCCTGGCAACTGCTACTACTTATGGGTCAATCTCTAAAGCTGATAAATTTTTACTTACCTTTAACATATTGTTACAACTGTTATGTTATAGCACTACTGTACCAATAATAGCACATTTTCTCTAAAATTAAATCCACATAAGTAATTAGTAGCATAGATATCAAAAGTTCCCTAAAAATAGAAATATATTAGGTATTCCCCCCCCCCACCTAAAAAATTCAATATATTCTGCTCTGATGGGGTGTAGTGTTTGCTGGGGAAGTGATAGCAGTTACCCGTCATGGAAAGCAAGGCAAATCAGGACCCTGGGCAGCTCCTAGACAACCCTCCTTAAATGGTCCATAGCAGATTTGGTAGTCACCATGCTCCTGCATGGCTGTGGGACAGGAGAAGCTATAGGGAAGTCACCCTCAGAGTCGGAGGATGATGGGAGAGCCTTACCTACAGACAGACTGGAGGGATGTGTGTCAAGGGCTCCCCTTCCCCTACGTGTAAAGGTAAAGGTAAAGGTATCCCAGACAACTAGGTCCAGTCGCGGACAACTCTGGGGTTGTGGCGCTCATCTTGCTCTATAGGCCGAGGGAGCCGGAGTTTGTCTGCAGACAGCTTCTGGGTCATGTGGCCGGCATGACTAAGCCGCTTGTGGCGAACCAGAGCAGCGCACGGAAACACCGTTTACCTTCCCGCCGGAGCAGTACCTATTTATCTACTTGCACTGGCGTGTTTTCGAACTGCTAGGTTGGCAGGAGCTGGCACCAAGCAATGGGAGCTCACCCCGTTGCGGGAATTCGAACCGCCGACCTTCTGATCGGCAAGCCCTAGGCTCTGTGGTTTAGACCACAGTGCCACCCACGTGTCACGTGTGGTGACTTACAAATCATATGAATCAGAGTCCTTGGGACAACAACTGAGCAGATGCTCTGCCAAGCTGCACTGGTTGTAACAGGCCTTTGAGATGATGGCGGTCTCTGCTAGCTGATGCTGTTTGACACTTTCTGGGCCTGCAAATAACCTGTAAAAAGCACTTATTTAGGCCCCAGTAAGGTTGCTGGGATAGCCAGCTCACTCATCCTGAACAGGATCCATCTTCACCCCCTGAAACTGTTGTGATCCACAGAGATGCCCACAACTAATGAGGAGTGATGGTCCAAGCAAGGGAAAATCAATTCCTGATTCCAAAAACAAATGCACCTTGAAGGTAGTCCAAGGTGTGGGTTCAGGACCACCAATATTGCTCCTGGAGCTGAAGCCTCATGTAGTCTCAGCAGGATCCTAGAGCAAGCGGGTGAATTTTATAGTTAGGTGCTTACCAGAATCAGCACCCTCTGAGGCTGTCTCCTAGCTAGTTAAAGGCTTGGTGCCTGCCACTGTAGCAGTTGGCTCCTTCAGGGTAATGTAGTTTCCACCTCTGAAGTCTCTGGATTCGCCCAAGGAGTCTGTGGACCAGCCCCAGTTGGGTGGCAGACGTGTCTCTCCTCAGGGCTCAGGAGAGGCTCTGGTGTTCCCTGACCCACATGGGATGGACCAGGATTTGGATCCAGCTCTGAGCCCACCCAACCCCCTATCCTGATTCTGATTATCATCCAAATCAACAAAGGGGAAGAAACCATGAAGCTACAGTGAAGTGGATAGAGGTAATGAAGTAATCAACACCTATTGGTGAGAAAACGGAATGCATTTGAAGACATTTTGGGTGGGAAGAAAGGAACTTTGAAGGTCTTTGAAGGAATATATATGGGGAAATAGTTAAAAATACTATAGGGCTTAATGAAGGGAGGGGTTCATTTGTGGATTGAATGGAATAAAATAATAATAATAATAATAATAATAATAATAATAATAATAATAATAATAATAATAATTTATACCCTGCCCATCTGGTATAAATATACTTATATACTTTGTGGCAGTTGTAGGAAAGGTATTAAATTTCCCACTTCAGCCACGCCCACTTTCCCAACTTGGCCACACCCACTTTATCACATGGCCCTTGGAGAGTTGAAGCAAGGCGGCAGCACTCAGCTCAAAAATGATTAGCCACTCCTGCTGAAGGAAGCTCTATTTTCCACTGAGTGTACACACAGCTAACTGAAATACTATGAGAACGATGAATTAGCTGGTTAAACTTAAGAGATAGCCATGCTACAACCCTGTTCTATGTTTTAGTTTATTACAGACCAATTGTATCACTCTGCAATAGCAGAGCATGACCCGCTTAGAGGTTTTGTTACAATCAAGTGGCATATAAATTTGGTTTAAAAAAATAAAATATAAATGCTACAGGCATCGCTGAGCAACAAGCTGAAAAAGAAACCAAACTGTGAAGGCCTTGAAAGTTTGGTCACTGTTTAAGGCATTTGGATGATTCCCACATCTGCAACTCCCTTTGCAACCTGTGACTGGAATAAATTGTTTCTAACCCCTGTGTTTTGTTCCATTCTTTTCTCTTTTAAATAACAGAAATGAAAAGGAAGGTTTCTGTTTAAAGGAGACTGCCCTTTTTTATCAGGTGTTTCAATTGCTACCTTGTTTTATTTATTTACTTTATTTATAACTTGCTCATTTAATAGTTTTTGAAAGGTGTTGGCAAAATCAATTCCATGCTGCTGAATTAAACTGCTGGGGTTTGGACATTGATTAGGGTGTTCCACCCACCCATCCACCCTCCCACCACACTTCCCTGCCTTGGATTCACTGAGTCACAATCATGTGGAATTTTCTTTAAATCTCTGCTAAGTCTGGCACTCTTCTACACTGCTTTTGGCATCTTGATGCTGCTTAGAACAAGTCAGATGAGTATGGCCTTTAACTCCTAATATGGATGTTAAACACATTATGGTGGAGCTGCAGAGCAACAAAATCTCAAACATCAAAAAGCACTTTATTGGATTTGTTAGTTTTAAAAGAGATTTTATATTATAGATAGACAGACAGACAGACAGACAGACAGTAAGTCAGTCAGAGACTGACAGACAAGATAGATGGGGCACATGATATATTAATGCTAGCATACGGATATTTTATATATCCATGGGAATCATTTGACTACATATTATGACAATTAAGATTATATCCATATAGCACTTGGTATATCAGTGCATGTAGTCATACCCAGTGCTTTTTAGGGGATACTCAATGGTATGCAGTACCAGCACCTCTTTTTGTTGTTGATAAAGAGTGTGGCACTTACTGTAACAACTACACGGTGAGTACTGACATCTATTTTTCTAGGGGGAAAAGCACTGGTCATACCACATACAAGAAGGTGGAAAAGGGGAGGGGATGGAAAGGTCAACTTTTAATATTGCCCTTAAAAATGAGGGGGGTTGGGGGGTATTATTGGGTTGTTGTTATTTTGATTATGTATTTTGTGGCTTTATATTTTTTATTTTATTCTGTGAACCGCCTTGAGACCTCTGGGTACAGGGCAGTATATAAATTCAATAAATAATTATAATTATAATTTTAACTCTTTTAAACCAGGAGCCATGGTTGGTTAAGCTTTTTTCTCACTAACCACAAGCTATAGCTGAGTAGTGTACAGTATTGTGCAAATCAACTCAGCATCATGATATGGGAAGTTCTTAAATAGTTACCATACCATAAATGATTATCTATTTCTGCCAAAGAAACATACCTCAGAGGGAGATGAGGACAGAAGTGTGCACAGTGCTGGTGTCAGGGGTCAATGCTTGAAGGAAAGGTGTTTTGAGTGAAAACGAGGTGAAAGCACAACTACAAGCCAAGCCAGTTTTTAAAATATACCACGTACACAACCTGAAATACTAAGCAAGTGAGCTTGTAAGACAGGCTAAGTAAGAAGAGTAGAAAAAGACTGTTTGAGAGTTGATTAGTCAAGCAGGCAGTCTGTGGTCTTTCTTCACACCAAGGTAATAGCTTGAATATTTTCATCTTTTAACCTTTGGATTAACTCTCCCAGAAGCTTTATTCTTTTTCTGTCTTCCAATGATAATAACCTACCTTTCTAGAATTAATTCAAATGCAAGCAGTCGTAATGAGAAAAAGCATAAACCACAGCTAAAATTAACCAAACAGAAATAGCATCATAAAAACCATATGCAGTGGCAGAATATCAGGCTAGCCTTTTGACTGCCATCATCTCAATATAGGAAAAACCATGTGTACACAAATAGGGCAGCTGTCATGTGTGTTAAATAATATTTGCATTTGTGGCAAAATAAGCTTGCTCTGCATAAAAGTAATCTATCTGAATCTGGTCACAAACATGGTTTATAACAAGATTTGAAAATGAAGTATTTTCCTATAATGAGAACGTGCCAGAAGCAGAATTAACATACAGATAAATGTATTTTCACAGAATCACACAACTGGAAGAGCTAATGCCCATAAAATCTCCCATTTGTCTCAAGGCAAGTTCTCACCAAATCAGTCCCTCACATATTAATGCACATAAAGTAAGACAATAATAATTTAGTCTTGTTCTCAGTCTCAAGAAGACAGAAGAACCAAATAAGAGCATAGGAAGGGCCTGGATGAATCTGACCAAAGTCTTATTTAGTCCAGCATTCTGTTCTCACAGCCTGGTTCACACATAATTCTAAACAATGGTTTATTAAGCTATGGTTTATTAAACCATGGCTTAGCATTGTATGTAAATGCTGCCTGCAGCTTAACTATGGCATGTTTACTGCCAACAAACCATAATGTGAAGTTGTGGTTCGTTGCTGGAGAATAGTAGAGATAGTTAATAACCAACAAAATGCACCACACACTTAAGCGCCTGCAGAGCAGCCAACTCTAGGCTGTTTTGATAGCAATATATACTTTACACACACACACACACACAAAGAAAAGCTCTTGCCATATTTATTTAAAGGAACTGATAGAGATGGATTGTAATTTCTTGTTTTAATTTAGAGGCAAGATAGGTAATTAAACATAATGCAATTTTTCAGTCTTGAATTTCTCAAGCACAGGTGTGACAGGCATTTGGTGGGGGTGGATGCTGCAAAGCTGCCCTCCTAACACCTGTCACGAGGAGGATGCTTGGATAGTGGTGGGGAAGGGAAGGACTGCATGGGTACCCTGGCAGGAGTGCCACATTGTTTCCACTGGTGCACCCCTGAAACTCCAATCTCGCCATAACCCTGACCCACTCCTGGCACTGTCCAGGTACATAGAAGCCACAGCAGGATCATGAAGATGGCTCCACAGAAGCACTCAACCAGCTGCTCTCGCTCAAGCACTAAGTTTAGAAAGGCATCTGAAAGTTATAAAAAGACACTTACCCCATGCCATATGGACTGCAGAAGGCAAGAACTTAATGCTTGGCTCACTGAAATCTGAAAGTCAATTAATTCTTCTGATATAATCCTAGAGTGCCTTAATTCATCGTGGGTTCTCTTCCGGTCAAGACAACTCCAAGCGACAGCTCCTATGTGCCCCGATGGTAAAGTTTTAACAATAGCTCTTGTTCCAGTATAGACCGATTTCTTAACCTCCTTATCATTTTTGCAAAATCTTCTGACTAATAAAGTGGAGCGCTCTTTCTTAGTACGAGAAAAATCTTCATCCATTTCTTCTCCGTGGCCTTCGTTGCAGTTTTGATAATGGCTCAAACTGGGCTTTGAAGCCAGTTTTCCAGTAATATTACCACTAGAAGAATTGTGACCTGAGCATGCCATGTTGAGTTTTGGGGTTGTTCTTTCCAAATACAAATAGTTATCCACTGTAGTGCCATAGGAATCACACAACTGTTGTCCAGTTTTATTCCCACAGGTAGCTGGTAGTTCCATTGTTTTACAAGTGCAAGCTGAAGAATTATTGGTGCAATCATTATAAGTCTGTACTGGCTGTAAGCATTCATTCCAAATGAAGCTGTTGTGCAAGGTACACAAACTTTTTGAGATGTTCTTTCTCTCTTTAACATAATTGAAATCAGCACTCTCAGTTGCATTTTTATTTTTATTTACAGAGGACTGGCTTCTTAGTGGCTTCAACTCAACTTGAGATCCATCCATTTGTAACTGAATTTCAGCATACACAGTTCTTTCCAGTGAAGAAGGAATTCCAGTTTCTAAACATTTGTCTTTATTTGCAAAGGAGTCACGTGCTTTATATAAGTGGTTATGTATAGTGTTGTTTTTGTAGCTTTTCTGTATGATGTCATAATTTATGTTAAGAAACTCCACAGAAGCAGGGATACATATGCCTCTCTCCCAGGGTTTTCTGCTATCAGTCATTTCTTTCTCATGTGGTAAATAAAAACACCGAACAGCTTTTCTTCACGTTTTTGTAAGAGAGAGTTGCGTGCATCAAATTTCTTTGTACTTTCATAACTGGCATCTAGGGCACTTTATCTTTATCGCCACTTCCTTTCTGGTGGACTGAAAGCTCTGCCAAAGACCAAATGCAGACACTGCTGTCTCTCTTCAGAGAGCATCTTGAAACACAGGCTTCAGATACTACCCTGCTTTCCCTCAAATACCATTAATTACATCATAGCATTGAAAGAAAAGCAAAACACTGCTATATCTTCACAGCAGACTTACAGCATACAACACAGCTGTATTATTAATGGCCTTCAGAATGCTGTTTATGGAGGATTGCCACATAATGCTTCAGTATTTGTTTGTAATAGCACAGTTTTCTTCTCTCACAGGCAAACACTTCCATCATAGGATATACCTATACCCCGCCTTGTTCCTTGCTAAATGTCTTGGAAGAGTAAGTTGGGGAGATGTAATTATTCCTTAGGCCACGGAACTTCCAGTTAATCAGAAGCCTGCAAAACAAAAAACAAAACCATATTTAATACACAATGCCAGGTGTAACCTGCATATCCATAACGAAAGAGCATGGAGTGTATTAACAGATGCTTAATGGAACTGCAGAGCATCCTTAAGAACACATTCAATAGTGCTTTTGTTTGTAGCTGAAGTTTCCCCTCCAAGCTCCCTTTGAGAGATTCAGAATATGTGGGATGAACAGACATGCAACCTACCACCCCAACCTTACCTCTTCAGACAGAATATGATCTGGCTCCATCTCATCCAATTATTTGTAGATAAATCTGCAGTCCCACAAGGTAGCCAAGACCTTCTACTTTCCACCAACCATATCTCCCTCCCCTCAAAGGCTTCCATTTTAGGAAACCCTTCTCTACAATATATTCCCGAGACAACTGCAAAGGAAACAAAATGGGAATTAAACAGCATTATCCAAAACTCTTGTCAGCAGATGGGACATTTGGATTAAAAAGCAACATCTTTCACCATCTAAACCAGAAGTGGTTAGCCTACGTACCTTCAAGTGTTGTTCATATCAGGTCCAGAGAGCCTGGCCAACACTTAGGCATGGTGGGAGTTGCAGTCCAGCAACATCCTCCTCAATGACTCTCTACTCCACAGAAAAGCGACGGGGGCAGACCCAGAATCCCTGCTGCCCCTTCAAAAGTGGCTGAACTTGGGTTGAACAGGTGAGATTATCCCCTCCTCCAACTCAAGTTTCCACCATTCAGGGTTCTGCTCTGTTTCATTTTGCATCAAAGCCTGCCAATCCAAGCCCAATCCCAATCCTGACAGCACTGCAGGACTCATGGCAGATTAAACATTTTCATTACTTCTATCAAACAATTCACAGAAGCCTAATACTACAAAATAAGGTGAGGGTCCTTTAGCCAGCCAGCCAGCTACTCCAAGGCCTCCAGACACATTTATTGTAGCTGCCCTAGGAAGAGAATGCTTCGGCCAGCACTGCCCTCTCATGGAGCTATCAAAGATCCTTTTCTTACTTGCTGTCTGCTTGGATTTAACTCAAACCAGACACTGCCCACTTCTCAGCTGCCTCAAGCTCTCATAGTTGGACAGAGGTTGTTATTTTAGGGGATAGTATGCAAAACAGAGAGCAAACACTACCAGGTCTGGACAGAAGACTGGATCAAATTGATCACTTTACTTGCCTAAAGATCAATATAAAACCAGGGTGGGGCATGAATGTTTGCTTTGTAAACAACAACCATAGAAGCTAAATCTAGTTTTGTCAACAGACTAGAACAGTTTGTGTCAGATTGTAATGAGAAACAAGAGGAAAACCAGATGCTCTCTGACTCTATTACTTTGTTTATTGACGGTAATCAAGCCAGCTTTCTATGTGCAAAGCAACAATGATATTCTACCAAATTAATGCATTGGTTTCATTCCCCCCCCCCCCCCGGATCATGGTACTCACTAGAGAGGTGAAACCATGAACCAAGCCAAATCGAAATAAGTATTAAATTGAACAGAGGTAGAGGTTAGTGGAGTCTGGTCTCTCTGTATGCATTTGGTACACATACAGATCTCTACCAACATAAATGGAATGTTTTGCTACACATATATCATAGCCTGCGTTAATTAATCTCACATAAATACCATACTCTGGCTCTGCAGTCCTAATCACTAACACGTTAGAATCCTGATTTCATATTAGAATCCTAATTTTCTTTTTTAAAAGCATTATTAACATTTTAAACTACTTATATTATAACTCTCATAAGCACAAAAAGGAGGTTTACACTAGTGGAACTTGGAGCTACATAACAACCCTTTTGATATAGGCATGGACATGCATTAGTTTACAAGTACCTCTGTCTATCTCTTTCACATGGATATCAACATCTATTTTAGTGCAGTACCTGCTACCAACATTCCCAAGGACTCAGTCCAGTCCACTGCACTAGCCACATGCAGATTATCACTACAGGGTATGTATAACAAAGCTCTCTTTCTTCCCCTTCAATGTGGACACTAAGCCACTGTGAGGTATCAGGCACCTCTGCTCAAGCAACAAATGCAAAGCTTGGAGACTTGCCACCACACCTAAACGTCAGGTGCACTGAATGTGTGCGCACAAAGGATGTAAGGGAGAACTGGCTCTGTTATGCCTTATGCTCCACATGCAAGTACTGCACCCACCATGGCCTGAATCAAGCCCCGTGATTTCACAATGAAAGATTCTGAAGATATAATCTGGATTTGTTTGAAAGCACAATGTCCAGTTAGTACACGGGAAATGAATATGAAGCAATGTGCAGGCAAAGGTTACTTTCATTAATACCACCCCCAATCCAGTAAATAACAAAAAGGCTAATTTTGATACATCAGAGAAACGTTACATGTTCCATGTATCAGCAAAGCAAAATAAGACTGAGAGGAAACAGATTCAGCACGGGTAAATCACATTAGATCAGAGGTCAAACAGCAGAAACAATATAAAAATGATACATCATGGCAAATTGTCAGCATTCATGGTCACAAAATGTTACTCTTTACAATGAAAATTATATTCGTTGAAGCATTGTTGTTGAATTTTAAATAACATACAGCAATAAGGTGAATTTAAAATATCTATAGAGTAATATTCAATGTGGCATTTCTAAAATAGAATTGGATTAAAGGTGCAAATAAATCAACATAAGCTGAAACAAGCAAGGTGCTTTTGGGGTGGCATGTGCTGCAAGTGCTGTTTGAAAGAAGGGGAAAACAGGAAACTCCTTGGAGTAAGATTACACCAATGCTGGGGTGTAGCAGCTGTGAATATGATGACACTTTTCTCAGGATGGGGGAAGTGGGGACAGCTACAGCTTGGAAAGCTTGCTGCCCAATTTACCGTACTTTTAAATGAGCTCTCCATGCATCAATGTGTGAAACCACCAGGTCACATAACCTGAACAGCATGTTTATTGAAATTGGGAAGGACTAGACTACGGTTGCCAACACAATCAACACAAACACTCCATCAATGATGGAGTGGTGGTGAGTTGCTTACTTAGAGGTTTAGATTTCAAGCTTGGATTGTGAGTCCCATTTACCTCATTGGAGTTTACTTACATACATAGAATTGCCCTGTAAGAGACTGAACTAACACGCTGGCCTTAGGCAAGCCATTCTCTGTCAACCCGAAAAAGAAAACAACTTCCCTTCCATTGCCCAGTAATGGCATTAAGAACTGCAAATGAAACCTATGCAGTTTTCCCATGGCTGAATGCTTATTGGTTTGTGGCTTTTACACTGGTGGCATCAGTACTGTGGAACTCTCTCCCAGCTGAAATAAGAGGGGCCCCATCTATACTGGCATTCTGCTGGCCCTTGAACACATACCTGTTTAGACAAGCATTCACCTGATCTCCTGACCTGAACTTTGTGTCTTATTATACCTAAGCACTACATTCTAGGTTTCTTTGCTTAAGGATGTTAATATCCTCAACATTTTCCATAGATTTCAGAGTGTAGATAATATAATAGAGAGCAACTGCAGGGAAAATCTGACCCCCAAAATAGAACTGGAGCTGGAGGGTGGGGGGCTATCAGCTGGCTCATGTTAAGGAATGAAAGACTATAAAGTCCAGAGACTAGCATCTTGGTAAAGAGAATCTAAGTATTAAATGTCAGGGGTCTATTGATAGAGTTGAAGAATTATTTGCATGGCTGCATATTGAACAGTGAAGCACTCGGACTTAAGCAGGGCACTGATTAAGTACCCAAACTCACTGGGTTAAGGCCAGATGATGTTAGTTTAACTTATATCCATTAGAAATCAATGGGAGTTAATGTCGACTAACTTTAGTCAGGATCCAACCCATAAAGTGTAAAGAATCTGAATAATGATTTGAATTGTGCTGTCCTTGCTAATGCAAAAACATCACTTTGGCTTTTCCACAGCTTGGTCATAATAATGAATGCTTATTAATGAGCAGTTCAGGCAGCAGATCACCCCCACCACCTTTTAAAATAGTCAGCTTGCAGTCACCTGCAGAACAGGAGAAAGCTGTGAAACTGGCTTCCCCAGTTTCTTGGGCTGAAGGGTCATGAAATCTCCAATGGAGGTAATTCAAAGTCCACCTTTGTGTCTAGCCTGCAAAAACCTCTTATTGTTTGGGGTCTGGTGTTGCTGTCTATCTATTATAGTCTACTTGTTCTTGTTTCCATATCCCAGCAGTACCTGGTCTATTGAAGGTAAAATAGAAATAATATTTCAATAATGATTCAAGTCTCTGCTACTCTGTTACAAATTAAATTGACCGCATTGTAGAGCGCTGAAGTGCTCAAGCAAGTAGGGAGTATTATCCCCACCAGAAAAAAGCAAATGGATATCCAGTTACCAACAAAGAGATCTTCTAATTTTTTTGTTCTCTTTTTTCATATTCCCACAAAGAGTCTATCCACATGCAGAGCTCATCCTACTGCATATTCAAAACTGATTAAATATCTGTTACGGAATATTTATTCAACAGCATTCTTCTTCATTTATAAAGTAAGTAAAGTTGAATTTCTGAGTCACACACATAAAAGACAACTTCATTTCTTTTAATATGGTCAAAATTGCTATTTTTTCATGTATTTTAGTATTAATGGGAACCCTATTTAGAATGCCACAAATAATATTTGGTCAGCAAGCAAGAACTGTGCTTGCTTTAGCTTTGCCAATTACATCAGTCTCTGGGAAGAAGCCCACCTCAATAACTGACTCGTTCAGAGTGTGAAATCATTTGAGAGCTCTGTTACGTTAATGCAGGAAAACAGTCAAAACAGATTTTTTTAAAAATCATTCTTACTGCCTGATATTTTCTGGTTACTCATCAATATGGGTAATTAGACAGTTTTCCTTATTTTTTAAAGAAAATGTCCTTGTTTTCAAGCATATTATTTTATACTTGTCCCTAAATATCAGCTTAATAACAGAGTTTAAAAGTTAGTAACCTACATTTTAATCCAATACAATGAATTCAGAGGAATAATTTGTAACTCCCAGTTCAAAAGTAAAACATACCTAGTCGATGAAACAAAAACAGCTGAAAGTCTGTAAATTTTGATTAAAAACCCCTGATTTGCAATGGGGATTGAATAATTTCGATTGCAACTGTAGGAACAAGATATGAATAAATGATACATGTTATTTAGTTTCTTCACTGACATTTCATAGTGGCTCATGTTTGTTTTAATACTGTGTTACTATGTCAGGAGTTCTGAGGACAGTGCATGAAAATGTCACCAATTTTTCTTCACCCAAGATTCTACCTAAGAAGATTCTGTCCTCGGAATTCCGTTTTTCCGAATTCTCATAGGAATTCTGCTTCACAACCACTTGACTACCTGGTAGGCTGAGTACCTTGAGGGGAGAAAATCAGCCAGTAAACAACTAACCATTCAGCGGTTCCTAGACTGCGGCTAGCAAGACAAAGAATCCCACAGTCTGGTGACATTTTTGGACTATGCCCCATCTACATGATTACAAAACACCATGTTTAGAACAGTTTTGTAACTGTACTTTTCACAAAGAAAAGACCACTCACTGTGAGCTGCGCTCTGGACATTTTGGATTTTTCCAGCCTTCAAGTTGCCATAGAACTCTTGTTTTTGTTCTAAACAGACTAACACAGCTATCCCCTCCCAGATTTTCCAGAATGCATACTAGAAGGGACTGGGGAAATTAATCCAAGGGCAAAGAATGCTAGAAAGAGCTGAGGGTTTCTGAAGTGCAGAAGGAAGGTGTCTCTATGCAACTGGGGATGGGAATTGCTTTCTCTCTATTAATCTTGTAGGACAGGGACAGGGGGGGTTAATTATACAAGCCGGACGCAAAGGAGGTGTCAGTGCTACAGTGAAAACATTTATTCAGGAGGGGAAACATGTCACAGCTTTCTAATTAGGACTGTAACTTGGCACTGATGTTAATCACTATATAGATCAGTAGACATCACTACAGATTTTTTAGAATAATTCTCACAGCAAAATTCAGTCGGCCTCTCAAGTGGCAGTCAAACAGAGTCTTCATCGCAATAGGTCAGTTCCAGTGTCTACTTTATCTGAGAAACAATTGTATCACAATTCCTTGCAAGTAAAGAAATACTACTGTGCTTCTGTGAACTTTTGAAATGGCAGTCTCGTTAATATATTGATTAGCTGCTGAGAGAGGGCAATAAAGTGACCAGCTGGACAAATCAATAACAAAATTAGCTAATATTGTAAAAATAATATTGGCTGAGAGGCAATGACATAAAAGTTGAAAGTTGGCTTAAAGAAAGGATGAAGAAGAAAGTGGAAACAGTTTTTATTATTTAAGAAATAGCAAGGTCTCAACCATACCCAAAATTAATTAATATACAATATGGGCAGAGTCCTATTTTTAACTAGTTGAGAAGTATAGCAACAGAGATAAATGGTAGCACAAAGAATTTCTAAAACAATGAATTTAGTTACAGGAGGGCTGGTGTGTTTTGCATACTGTGGTACCTAGGGTTACAAACTTAACTCGTCCCGGAAGTCCGTTCGTAACCTGAAACCGTTCTTAACCTGGGGTGCGCTTTCACTAATGGGGCCTCCCGCTGCCACCGCGTGATTTCCGTTCTCATCCTGGGGCAAAGTTTTCAACCCAAGGTACTACTTCCGGGTTAGCAGAGTTTGTAACCCAAAGCGTTTGTAACCTGAGGTACCACTGTATTTATTAGCATCAGCCTGGGTCTATAGTTCCCAAGATTGGGTGGAAATTAGAAGGCAGGGGGGAGGGAAGACTTACCCTTCCCACTAATTCTTCTCTACAATAGATGTATCACGTTAATTTCCCCTTCAGGCAAATCTCAAGACTGACTGGGGGAAAATGGGGTGGGGAAGTGTTGCAAAGGAGAATCAGCTGGCAGGGAAGATTTAAAATGCCCTTTCCCATGTGCTATTTGTCTTCTGTGAATGCCCCTTGCATTACAAGGCAAACATGGGTCTCTGTGTGCCACATTCCACAGGTATTATTATTCCAAACATTTGCATAAACCTGTCTTCAGCAAATATATAATCTCTGTAGTATCAACTGAGCAGGGTTTACAGCATAGAAGTAATGTTATACTCCACTCGAAGTAGTTGTTAAACAAACTTAGATGGGGTGCAAATAGGACTAGCAATGCAATCCTCTAGATGTCTACTTTAAAGTAAGTACCACTGAGTTCAAAAGTACTTACTTCTTGCTAGGTGTTTATAATATTGCAGCCTAACTGACTCAATTTCATTTTAGATAAAATAAAAGCCGTACTTTATATCAATGAAATGTAAATGAAGCACCATGTAAAAAAACGAGTCCATACTATGCGTATCTACATTTCAGTCCTTATCTCATGCACGTTAGATGTTTTTGTTATAAGATATATATGCAAACCTAAATTTGACAAAGCTATATATTTGCAGCCTAGTATGTCAGTTGTTATGTTATCTGTCTCTTCTAAATATTTACGTTAACATTATTTCCACTTTTCTTTCAGATAAAAACTTTTTACAGAAAAATGCATCAATACAGAAACAATTACTATTTTGTGAATGAAAGTTTCCCCTGACCTACTGAATTTCAAGTCCAAGTCCATGTATTTTATGTGACTTTATGAAATGTCAGCATTCCACAAGGATGACAACCCACTTGCCAAGAGAAGAACAATAAGTGATTGCTCAAATTTCCTTGACTGATCTCCTACAGCTACTAGGAAATCATCTAGGTGGAAGTATACATGGGAAACATGAGGACTAGTAATAAAACAACCACTACCAAGATAAGGACATACAAAGTCTATAAAAAGCATTCATTATATGAATTTACAGTGTACTTTCAAAGGACTTTGGCTTTCCAGACAAGAGAACAGATTTTACTCTACTGAAAGTGCATTTCTACATCTACTGTCAAGGCTACACTCTCACGCCATAAAGGCTCAGTTTTACTCTTTCTTCATTTAACTACTACAATGAAAACATTAGAGTAATCAGGGGAAGGGACATAGCTCATTTTGCAGACTGAGTGGCTGGCATCCCCAAATATAACTTCTCATCAGGAGATGAGGGGTAGGGAACCTGTGGCTCTTGAGCTGTTGTTTGACAACACCAGCTGATGAGTGGCGATTAAATCCTGGTACCCAAACTGTGGAATCCTGTTCCCAGTTCTCCAAGAATTCTCCAGGATTATAGACAGAGGCTCTGACTGCAAGTTCCTTAGTAACCTTGTTTTTCCTCAGACTTTGGCAAATTCATTTAAAGTTGCTAAGTGTTCCCTTACCACCTCTTTTCCTATCTTGGGCTGTAGCTCTCTCTCTACATCATTTATTCTATTATCACCAGTTGAGCAGTTTTCCTTTTGAGTGAAGACAGAAGCAAAATAGGCATTGAGCTGTTCCTCCTTCTCCCTATATGTCACCCTATATGTCACCAAATACCATTACTCTGCTCTGTCTTCTGCACACAGAGGTCTGGCTACTTTCTTGTTCTTCCTCTTGCTTCAAACATAGTAAAACAACAACAACACCCATTTTATTATTTCTAACCTCTCTTGCAAGCCTGACCTTGTTCTGAGCTTTAGCCCACCTGACCACCTCTGCAAATATTGGGTGGTTGTTTATATTCCTCATTCATTATTTGCCCCCTTTTCATTTTTTGTATCTGCCCCTTTTAAATCTCAGCTCAAGGCACAAAAATTTCTTCAAGATGCCTTCCACTTTTCTTTCTTATTGGAATTGTTTGCAAATTTCAATTGTGCCTTCTCACCTTTAAGAAACTTCCATCTATCGTGGACTCCCTTTTCTGAGTATTTCTGACCCAGAAGTTCCTTAAGCTTTTTGAAAACAGCTTTTTTTGAAGTCCAGAGTATGCATCCGACTCATACAATCAGCTTTTTTACATTCAGCCTTTTGTTCTACCAAACAAGATTCTCTGCACCGTAAAATGATATCCAAGCAGAAAATTACTTAAATGTCGTCTGTTAATGCCCTGTCCTGGTACGAAGGGGAAGTTAGCCAACTAAGCCACGGAAGTGCTGTTCTGTAGCAGAACTCTGAAGATTACTATACATAATTCACTTCAACAGCATTTTGGCTGTTCACAGTAGCCCAGATGGAGACAAACATTGTGGGAGGAAACATCACACATCAGAGCACTGCTCCTGTCTGAAACAAATAGCAAAGTCCTCCAGCATTAAGCAAGGTCACAGGCAACTGGAGAATCATCTGTTAAAACACGATGCTATTATTAGATGCAAGTTATGCAGCAGTTGTGCACAGGAGTAGAATTAAAACATTCTTCCAAGATAAATGCTTGAAATACTATTCAAATATACACCTCTATGTCACCACAGGATCAATTCATGTTTTACTATCAAAATAAATAAATGGACTTGGTCCATTAACAACATAATGATTGGCAATGATTTGGATACTAAGAAAAGTCAGCATTGCGGAGGGGAGGGGAGGGGAGGGGGAGAGGAGGACTTCCTTCTGCAAACCCCCTTAAGTTAATTTATCTTGGAATCCAAGTCGTTATATATGAACTACTTCAGTTCTGTGGAAGTCAGTTAGATGCATAATCCAATGCACATGAGTTACACCTGTGAATATATGATCTCCCCAGCGCAGGCACTGCAACGTGGACCTGCTTAGCTCCAGTGGCGAGAGCTGGGCTGGCACGGTGGGCTTCAGTCACCCTCTGCGCTCCACCCCTGCCCATACACAGGTGCCCGCCTGGCGATGGCAAACAACACTACGACGCTGCTTCCCTGCATCAGGGTAAAAGGTACTAGCCCACCTCTTTGTCATGAAAGCTTCCAATTGCATTGGGGGGGGTGTGTGTTTACAAAGAAAAAAGAGAGACTTGTTCGAAATGTAACCTGCAGCCTAAAGTGGTACAGTACACTCCAGTGCAACGCATTGTACTTATTTTTAATGGAAATGAAGTAAAAAATTAAGTAAGAAATTATGCTCAGAAAAGATGGTTAACACAGGCAGGGGCGGAGGAAGGGGGTGCGGTGGGTGCGGGCCACCCCGGGTGTCACCACTGAGAGGGGTGACAAAATATTGGGCGGCACTCACTGCGGGGCCTGCAGTGCGCCCGAGCCACACATCTCTCCTGGGTGGCTCCACACTGCCCAAATGGTCCGCTGCCTCCCCACCCAGCTGTAGGGCAGCTGAGTGGGAGGAGGCAGGCAGACTCCAGAGGCCCTGCAGAGCACCTTGCCCCTATGGCGGCTTGCTCCTCCCTCGCCCTGCTTCTATGGGCGGCTCTCCCCACCCCTATGGGTGCGCCGCCCCAGGCGCCCGAGCAGCTTCCTCCACCACTGAACGCAGTCTATGTTGAGCAGAAGCAGTATTGTGAATTCCCAACCTAGGAAATATTTGCACAAGCTTTTTGCAGCAAACACCACATGACACCAACTCCTGTGCTTATATACCGAGTACTCAGTCAGTCACACCCTTAACATACACAAGTACAAGTACAAAACAGAACTAAACTTGAACTGAAAGTAGAATTTCTCTTTGCAATGATTAAAAGTGTTCTAGGCCCAACACCTTTAATAGAGCAATGTGAAAACCATTGAAACCATTGCAGATTTCTTTAAAATGTGAAAAACATACCTATTACTGCCTATTTTGTGCCTAGAAAAACTTTCAGTCTTCATGGGCTAACTGTTTATTTAAAACATTAGGCTTCATACTCATAGAATCCTAGAGTTGGAAGAGACCACAAGGGCCATCCAGTCCAACCCCCTGCCAGCAGGAAACACCATCAAAGCATTCCTGACAGATGGCTGTCAAGCCTCTGCTTAAAGACCTCAAAAGAAGGAGACTCAACCACACTCCTTGGTAGCAAATTCCACTGTTCATTAGTGAAACAAAGGGCACAATCCATATAAAGTTATGAAAGGGATTTAAATAAGCTCACATTTCTCTGAATTGCAGCCAAATATAGATAGTAAACAATCATAGTACTGTAGAGTTGGAAGGGACCATGAGGGTCATCCAGTCCAACCGCCAGGAATGCATAAATCTTTTGCCGAATGTGGGGTTCGTATTTATGATGGACCATCACCTGGGGGGATTATGTTAGCTTTTGAGGCGAATGTCCAGTAGAACAGGAATGCTAAAGATGAGTATATGGGGTTTTTGTTGTTGTTTTAATAGCATATCTTTACTGAATGTGTGAAGTACCAATTCCTCCTTATGTATAGTAATGTGGAAAGGCAGTATACAAACTGAAAGTGAAATGAAATGAAATTACCGGTATGTTCAACCAGAATCTTGTCTGGTTAAATTAAATAGCAGTTTTTCTGAAGCATTATTACATAGCAGTTTACCAACAAGGAAAGGCAGGGGGGGAGGGAATCTGTCCAGAAAACGACAGGACAAAGTGATGGTGAAACAGCACCAGTCCCATAAAATACCCCCTTATGTTGTGGTAGCCACAAGTTTGAGAAAATACCCGAACTACAGCCACTATTTTTCCATACTTTAGAATTTTTTTAAAAAGCAGATTAGCTACATTTTTAATACACTCCAACTACCCTTTCAGACTTAGTGTGTAGTTTTCCACCCTTGCAACATATGGGTGAAGTGAGGTTACTAATCTACTTTAATTACTGTGAACGTGGAACAGATTTACCATCACAAAATTCATGGGTATATGACCTTGTGTTGGGGTTCAACAACCTCCTATGATGAAGAGCAATGGCACCGGGACTCTCCAGCAGATCTCCAAAACTCCTAATGGCCTCAGTGAGCCATCAAAACTGATTATCCCTTTCCCAGTACCAAAGGCCCCCACACCAGGTACCTAGGTTCCAAGCCAATTCTCATACACTCTCCTATCTTCCCCACCCCCAGGGCCATAAAAGCAGAGGTGATGGCAAGTCAGGCAGGAACTTCAGAGATATGGTACCAGCGTGAGGCTACTCACAAGGAGCACATAGAAACCCCTGATCAGATCAGGGCCTGACTGAGAGCCAGGAAACATGGAGTCTTCAGCTCCTATGGCCCTTACAGTCTGTGCTGCTTCATTGCTGGAGCAAAAGTTGCATGATTCCCCCTCCCACATAAATTCCAGCTCCAATGTGAAAATCGACACTTTGTTTGTAATGTCAATTGACTTTTACCTTGTTTATTTTGTTTTTGTTCTTATGTTTCTTGTCTTTTGTTCTTGTGTTTATCTTGTGTTTTTATGCTGTAAACCACCCTGAGATCTACAAATGATGGGTGGAATACAAATAAATACTACTAATTTTTTTTAAAAAACCAATTAACTACCATCATACCATCTTCTCTTCAAGGCATTTAAGGTGGCATGTTCAAAATCATTGTATTGTGGGCTGATGATAGATTTATGAGATAGACTAAAATGAAATATAGTCTCAATGCCTATACTGTGAGGAGAGAAGAAGGGTTGCGGGAATGTAGATGGTTGTGTGTTTCATTTTTAGCTTTGAGTGAATAGGTGCAAGTATTGTAAAACTGAAAACTGTATTGGGTATCTTGGCAAAAAGGTTGTACTGTATATAAAGCCTGATGATGATGATGATGATGCATTTCACATCGAAGTGGAGATCTGAACCCAAGGTATCTCCAGTCCAAATCCAATAGAGAGAAGTTCCTTCCTTTTCCTGAAAAAGTCTAAAGGAAATACTTTTTGAAACTTTTGACCCATTCTTTGTGATCAGGAGGACAAAAAAAGCATCATGCTCCCACACAGAAACGAAGAAAAGGCTTAGTCAGGCCACAAATTTAGAGGCGGTGTGAGGAAGAGATGGCCGCCAACCCCGCAACAACTAGCTCTCAAAAAAGCTAGGCCTGGGAACTTTGTAGAGCTGAAGGTGGTTTTCAGCATGGGAAGAAAAGTAACATTTTTAAGGAAACCAGAAGCAAGCAACAACGTAGTTTATAACCAGTTTAAAACTACTTCGTGTGTGTGTGCACGTGCATGCACATATGTGGTGACAAATTCAAGTGTGGGTCTTAGCTTCGCAACAAAAAACAAGCAACCATTGATTATTGGGAACCTTAAAGACTGGAAGCAAAGGTCACAACAAAGCTGTTAGTGCTCCAAATCCTATTCTAAAGTGAAGGCCATTCAGGGTCACAATGGGTTTTACTTTTCTTTTTCTCACGTGTATGTGGGTGCAGAATATGACATTTTGACACAACTGCTTGCTAGCTGAGGCCCTAGGGCATTTAGTTGTGCTTGCTTCTAAGTAAACACAGGATCATAGAATCATAAGAGTTGGAAGGGACCCTGAAGACCATCTAGTCCAACCGCCTGCAATGCAGGAATCTCAACTAGATCATATATCACAAACAGCCACCCAACCTCTGCTTAGATTAAACCTTCAACCTTGATGTTATCAGCACCATGCTGAGTCTAACCAAGTGAGCTATCCAGACTGAAAGTGTAAAGAGTCACCAAGCATGCTAAGTTGTATACCTGGGGGGTGAGGGTGGCCATTTTGTGTGCACTTTTTGCCTTGTTAGTACCAAAATGATCTCAAACACCACACCAGTTTGGGTAACTTAGACATAAGTCTGGAGGGAAATCTGGAGTGTATTCACATCAGTGTATTCAAATAGATTTATGCAAGAGATGCTCCTTCAGGAATCCCAGGCCATCTAGGACCTCAAAGCAACATTTCCACTTAACAAGTCCCATGAGCAGAGCACTAATATATTTACATACCCAATATAGAATTGGTGTTTCTAGGGCAGATGTTCTGATTTCTAGGACGTGTGGAACCAATACACTTTTCATTACAGAAGCTAAACATTAATTGTTAACTCCAGTAAGGGCATTGCTGCACAAAAGGTGTCACAAGCTTGTATTGGTTGCACACTAAAGATACCCCCTTGCACCCTCAGAAGGGAGATGTATCAGCATGCGCCCCCCACACACATTTTACTGCAATAGCCACATTAGAAATTACTACATTTTACGAGGCCCAAGTACTCAAAGCATCCGGAGTGAAGGCAACGTGAGGAGGAGGAAGGGCAAAAAATCCCACACACCTTTATACCGCAGTACAAGGATGGAAATATTCTCCTATGTTTGATGTCACAATAATGGTGGCATGTCACCACACACATTTACACAATACACTCCATAGTCTCCAGTGGTCCTACCTTCATACCATTTTGCCTTTTCTCCCATCACTCAGCTCCCAGCTCTTGTCTAAATTCAGGACCTTACACAGATAACTAGAGACATTTTGCACCCCTTCTGGGCCTGCACTCCCAACGAGGGCCAATTTCGCCAACCCCCTAGATATGCACTGGCTGGCAGGGCTATCCAATCCGATCATGAACCATCACCTTTCATGAGCACTGAACACCTACAGGTGAAACTTGAAAAATTAGAATATCGTGGAAAAGTCCATTTATGTAAGCAATTGTTTTCATTAGCTACTGGAGTTTAATATATGAGATAGACTCATGACATGCAAAGCAAGATATGTCAAGCCTTTATTTGTTATAATTGTGATGATTATGGCATACAGCTGATGAAAACCCCAAAGTTGAAATTGTTAATTTGGGGTTCTCATCAGCTGTACGCCATAATCATCACAATTATATCAAATAAAGGCTTGACATATCTCACTTTGCATGTCATGAGTCTATCTCATATATTAGTTTCACCTTTTAAGTTGAATTACTGAAATAAATGAACCTTTCCACGATATTCTAATTTTTCAAGTTTCGCCTGTACGCAAGACTATCAAAGTACAGCCCAGACATTTGCTTTTTAATAATTACAAAGTGTTTCAGTATTGGAGTTCTAACAGTGGGAAAGATCAGTAGAGTTTTCAAATAATTTTCAAGACTCACACTTTCCATTTTCAAGGCTGAAACAATATGCAGCTAAAATGACTTAATACCATGACCTCACTCGGAACTATCCAATTTTAAAAATAAATAAATTTATTTCTTCTGTTTAAAATCTTCTTTTTTTGAACATCCAGCCACAGGAAAAGTTCTGTGCAATTCAAAACAGAAATCAATACTCCATTGTGAACGTTGGGTTTAATGACTGAGCTTGTTAATTTTGTTACGGCGGACCACAGGAGTTTGGACTCACTGGTTATACTGAAAATTAGCGGAAAATACGTGAGCAAGATAGGAAGACCTAAGCATCTCTCATAGCCAACGACATCACTCACATTTTTAAAAAACTGCACATCCTACCCTAGTACCCACCCCAACAGTATCAACTAATGTTGAAGGAGAGTATCACATCTTCCAATGAGCAAAATATTGCCCATTGGAACGTCCCTGAAGGACAACTTTGAGGGAAGAGTTACAGGTACATAGCCCTGTTGGTCTGCCATAGTCGAAACAAAATTAAAAAAAAAATCCTTCCAGTAGCACCTTAGAAACCAACTAAGTTTGTTATTGGTATGCGCTTTTGTGTGCATGGTATCTGAAGAAGTGTGAATGCACACGAAAGCTCATACCAATAACAAACTTAGTTGGTCTCTAAGTTGCTACTGGAAGGAATTTTTTTTATTTTGTTTTGAAGGAAGAGATGAGGGCTGTATGCAACATGTGGGATTCACAAATGTATTGTGCAAGAAATTGATGCCAAACGTCTTCATCCTTTCGTCCTCCATTCATCATTTCCCCCTCTTTTCCTACACAGTCACTCAGCGCAAGAAGAGGTGGGTGTAATTTTAGAAGAAGAAGAAGAAGAAGAAAGCAGCGATGCCAAAGGAAATCTTCAAAGGGAAAGATTAGCATCCTTACCCTGAGACAGCCGGTCCTCCCCCCTCTCCCCATTTTTGCAGGCGACGATTCCACATCTATTGAAAGGTGACAAAACCTTTCAAACAGACAAACAGCTGCCCTTAAAGCGACCCTGCAGGCCAAGGGATGGAAAGGAGTCGGCTTCCTTCCTCTTGTTCCCGACTTTGGTTACTGAATAATCGGGGTGCGGGGAGCCCTTTCTAAAGGGAGTTCATTCATTCATTCATTTTTTCCTCCCACCTCCGCCTTACTAGCAGGGGACCGCCTGGGAGCGAGCCCCTTTCATTGTAAGAGCAAGTGCCCTCCCACGGGACGGCAGGGATTTCCCTTCTCCGCCCAACCGCACACCTGCCAGGTGGTGGTGGAGATTAGTATCTGCCACGGCAAGCAGAGTCAGGCCAGGCAGCTAAGCACTTGCGCAAAGCTTTCCTTTTTTGGGAACTTATACACGTGCGCACGCACATACACGTGTACTCCCCTCGTTTGACTGCAGAGACAGAAGCTCCGCCGCTGCATCTGTTGCCGTTTCTTCCGACCTATCAGCCTCCAGCAGCCAGTCTGCACTGTGCAGACTTGTCTCGTATTTCCCTAGGTCCATCTAGGTCTATTACAATGTGCCCCTCTAAGTATCTTAGAAACTTAGAAACTAAGTATCTTAGAAACTCCAGTAGCACCTTAGAAACCAACTAAGTTTGTTATTGGTATGCGCTTTTGTGTGCATGGTATCTGAAGAAGTGTGCATGCACACGAAAGCTCATACCAGGAACAAACTCAGTTGGTCTCTAAGGTGCTACTAGAAAGAATTTTCGATTTTGTTTTGCCCCTCTAAGGTTTCAGTTCCGGGAGGCAACTCCCCCCCTCCCTTCGGCTCGAAAAGAGCGGCAGGGATACCTTTGGAGAAGGGCTCACAGCTCAGCACCTCGATGCACTCATCGGATTTTGCCCGGGATCTTGCAAATTGGGTATCGTGTGTGCGTTTGCGCGCGCGCTAGGAATCCCGAGTTCTTTAATGCCCTGGATCTGTAATAAGCAGAGTAGGCGACATAACTCACAAAAGATCTGGTGTCTTTTGTGTGTTAAATCAATCCAATAATCAACACTTGCTGAACAGGGGAGGAGCAGATTTTTTTTTTGTTTTGGAGCGGGGCGCTAAAAACTAAGCAGAAAAGAAACAGCTGATTCCCCTCCAAGTTTCCAAGTCATCCTCTTACCTTCGAGGCGAGGGAGGCTTGCCTTTCGCAGTTCCGATCCGCCGTTCTCAGTGAACGGCGAGGAGATCCCCACATCTTTTCAGGCAAGGACCTGGTCCCGAGCAATCGCGTCCACCTTTCATCTCCACCCTCCCACCCCCCAACCCACCTCGTCCCCCGATTGTGTATGCGGACTCAGGAGAGGAGGAGGAGGAGATCGGCTGATCTGGCGCTTCTGGACGAGGAGTTGGCTGCCTTGCTCTCTCGTGTGTGTGTCGAGTGAGTCCCCGCTGCTGCCTCACTGCATTGGAATGTCTGAGCTGACTGGGCTTCCAAGGGCTCAATGAGCGAGCCGAGCTGCCGCGCTCAGACCTTGTGGAGCTCTTAATTCACTTCCAAGCCCTGCCAACAGTTTTACACAAGGTGCCTTTTTTACACCCTGCTTTCTCTGTCCAGTGAAAAAATGCAGGCTATCGCAGTGGAAACAATGGCTCGATTCAGGACTTTGTTCAGAAGTGGAGCGCACAGCCTCGGCACTGTCCCCTGCTGCCAGCTATTATCTATGGGAAGAAAGGCAGTAAACTAAAAGGGCTTTTTGGGGAGGGGGCAGTGTGTGTGTTTGCGGGGGGGGGGAGAGAGATTGTGAAGTTTCCATCTGTTTTTTGGAAAACTACCATTTGACTGGACTGGACATCTTTGCATGCAAAAAGATCACACACACACCCCAAGCCAAACAGGGAAATTTTTTGGAACATTAATTGCTCAAGTTGAGAAGCAAAACTTGGCCGAAGGCAGCGGACCATTTTATTCTGGACTTTTATATACAAAGAGCATGGCAATTTTCATAATTATGGTATGTGGAGACCATATCCCAGAACTGGGTTGTAAAACTTGCAGTTAATTTACTACATTCTCTTCCAGTATCATCATCACTTAAGAAAAAAAGGGGGGGGGTGTCCTGAATTTTTACAATTCACTGCTGTGCATCAGCCATATAGCAAAACATATTCTGAATACACTAGGAATGGTTACTTTATTCAGAAACCATATTGCATCTCTCCACACTGCAGTTTGAGCAAAACTATTTTCTGTCTTATGAAGCAATTTAGTTTGAGATGGGTTGGGAATAGTTTTTAAATGTTGTACAGATGGGATACAAATCAGAGGTTAGTAGCATTTTATTAGTGCTGTGGCAATATCATTTACAAGCTAATATAATATTGAAGTGGAGGAAAATAAAGGGCAGTGCCCAGCTTTTAACAGTTAAAGCACTTTTAAAGTTGTATTGGCTTTAACAGGATAAATTTAAGCACATGCTTAACTCCAACTGAAACCAAAGGAAATGATAATTTCCATATGGACTACTGACTAGCAGGGGACTTAAGTGTGTCCAGACCATCGCAAAGAGCTGCTCATACGTAATACCAGAAGAGCATTACTATGCTCCTTTCTTGATATTTTTATATTTATTAAAATCAACACTGCTGTTGATTTGTTGTTTTGCATGTTTCCAAGTGCTACTGTGCCCAGCAGGGCTTACTCCCAGTTGTGCAAAGGATTGCAGCCTTAATTTCTTAATTTATGCTTTGATTGCTCCATGCTTCTGACTTAGGAAATTTCCACGTGCCACAGTTTTATTTCCTACTTTCCATGACCATACAATGCTCAGTTGGGCAGCTGTCAGCTAGCATACTTAAGGCAGCACACTTGGTGTCTCCTATCAAGCACTTTGGCAGCATCCGTTCTGGATCCTTGACTCCCAAGCAACCTGTGACTTACCTTATTCAGATATGAGAGCTTGATTTGTGTATGTGTTAGGCGGGTCCAGATATCAGTGGCCAATGCAATTCTCTTCATAATGGTACATCAATAAGCAGCTGTGTCGCTAGATAAACCTTTAACACAAGTTCATCCTGAAAGTAAACATAATGACAACAAGATCCAGTTTCATGCTTCAATTTAAAAAAAAAAATGAAGCAACTATATCCACATGCTCTTGAGGCGTTATTTTCAGAATGGCAAACCCTGGTTCAAGTTCCGTCTAGCAAAAGTTTGATCAATACTCGGAGAGTCCAAACAGACACCATACTTCTGTAGCAACTGCAGATGTGTTCCTTGCTCCAGGCACAAATGCCCCTTTTGTCCTATAGATGAGCTGGCCCTACTCCAACTTCCACTGTCAATTTTAAAAGCAGACCTGTGGAGCTTGCAATTTTTCTAGCAGATTGAAATCCTATAAAGGCATTTTATGTCCATTTTCTCTGGGACTATTTCAAATAAGCTGAGCTAGTTCAGATAGTGTGCCTATATGAATAAGCCCATTTGTATAATTCCATTAGTCCATTTACTAATCTTGTTAGGCAGTATTCGTATGTTATTTTTAGGTCCCTTTTTTCATGACGGACATTTCTAAAGAGCACTTATTGATCAACATGCTGCTCCAAAGTTGTAAGTCCTCATTGTCCATATTATTTATCAGATTGCTGTTCAGCTTACCACTTGAGACTTGCTACACAGAAATCTAGCACAGGGGTCAGCAACCTTTTTCAGACAAGGGCCGGTCCACCATCCCTCAGACCATGTGGTGGGCCAGACTATATATATATTTTTTTTGGGGGGGGGGGGGAAATGAACGAATTCCTATGCCCCACAAATAACCCAGAGATGCATTTTAAATAAAAGGACACATTCTACTCATGTAAAAACGCGCTGATTCCTGGACCATCTGCGGGCCAGACTGAGAAGGTGATTGGGCTACATCCAGCCTCCGGGCCTTAGGTTGCCTACCCCTGATAGCACAAGGCTCCCTTCAACTATATTATCACCATCTGTCAAACACAGCAGGATCTCTGCCAGCTGGTGTGAGGCAGGCCAGCTGATTCTATGCATCTTTACAATGAAGTCACCACCAAGTAAAGGTGCTAAAGGGCTGATTTGGTCTTTGAAGCTGATCACCTGACATGTAGTCCCAAATCCTTACTTTATATCGACATTATGATTACATGCATGGTAAGTTGTGTGTGTGTGTGTGTGTGTGTGTGTGTGTGTGTGTGTGTGTGTTTAATGTTAAAAAGACACTGCCAATGCAATGTGGAGGTGAGGCCAATATGAATGAATGTCTTGTATACAAAGCAATTCCTTTGTTTGGCTAGGGACAGAGCGGGAGGCAGGAATACACAGTAATACAGAAAGGTGGAATTACTGTCCTGTTCCCAACTTCCAAGTTGCAACTTGCAGGCAAGGAGCTGAAACCTTAAGGCCAAGTGAGGAACTATGTCAGGAAGATGTTGTACCAGCACTGTGTAACTAGAGACTGTTGGATCTTTGAGGGCCTGGAACTGCTCAGGGCCAGGATCCAGGACGTGTGTGGGAATTGCTGCCTCTCACTCCTGAGTAGACTACATAGTTGAGAGACCAGATAGATGAATTTCAGCGGAGGCCCTTTTGGAGATCTTCATGGGAGATGAGCTTCAGCCTGGGTCCTTCAGAGCCACTGCGCCTGGAATCCTGATGGAGGGGGGTGTTCCAGAGCTGAAGTGGGGGTCCTGATAAGGGGAAGTGGAGTCCCTGCCATTGGAGCTCCATCATGTAGGGTATCATCTGTGGATGCAGCCTCTGGCTGTTGCTCAAAAGGTAAAGAGTATCCTGGGTCCTTTGTGCTAGGGGACACTGTACCATCTCTTAAGAGGAGGCTCTGCTAAATGTTCTGCCAACCTCAGACATATGGTTGGAAGAGACATGGAAGAGGGCATCATCCCCCGTTGTGGAGTCCAAGCTGACTGAGGAATTTCTTGCACTAGGAGATTAGATTAGTCCCTTGGCTCATGACCTTTAAGTAGGAGACCAAATACCTTTCCAAGCACTTTCATTCCAGCAGACTTATGGTTTGGCTCCTGAACCCTGCTGCTGTATATTAAGCTGCTGATTGCCTGCTGCAAAATTTGCTATACTGTACCTCTCCTCGTGTGCCTGCTTTTCAATTGTTGACAACCAACTTGGATGCCTCCTTCTATGAAATGCAGAATAAAAATACTGAAATGGATAAATCAAGCAAGCATATACCGGTAAGTCTAACCGCAGAACACTATGAACCAACACCCAGGGAAGGTAAAGTGCATACATTTTGGGGCGGGGCGGGGGGTGTCCTTCCAAAATACATTTGGAGGTGTGCAGTGATATTTAAATTGGGAACAGAATAACTTGTGAAAAGTGATATTATGCAATAACTGGGTCATTCCCAAATGAAAATAAAAACACTTTGAAATGCTCCTGCACCAGTGAGGCACCAACTGCAATACAGTAGAAAACACAGAATTCAAACCATTGGTCCAACTCTGAGGTCTGGAAAGTTTGTGTAAAACTGCAAAACAGTTTCTCTAGAACCTATTAAACTGCTCGCTCACACAAGAGTATTTGTGGAAGTGTTAAAAAAAACACTGTTGTTTTGAGGTATGAATGTAAATGAACAGGTTTTTGGAGTTCCCACTCCCATTACACAATTTAGAACTGAAAAAAAACCACAAGGCAACTTTAGCTAAGTCGTCTGATGGATGAACAAGAACTTAATGCTGTACTTTTCTAATTAAAACTGCTGAACTGATGTGGTTTTCCAAGATTTATTATAATTGAAGGGGTTATTACGACTTAGTAATAATAAAAATCCAGGCAGACTTTATTAAGGAAGCATAAAAATTGCTGGTGCCATATTCCAGATAAAACTGAAAGAGCTGTAGCTTGCTCTCATTAATACAAGCTAAACCCTCTGCAGGGTTAACTAGATGCTTTGCACAAAAGTGTTGGAATGAAAAAGAGCAGATGTGGGAATATGGATTTTGAGCAGAGGTGCAGCGTGGATTAAGGTGGGGTGGGGAAACCAACTAGTAGAGAACATCCTCAGATTCTCACCAGCTCTTTACTCCTGGTCCACAACATGGCCAAATCCTTGAAGCTTTACGCTTGCAAAGTTTTAGAGGGCAACATCTACCTGGCATGATTGTCAGAGCAATCCTATCACCCAAATTACTCAGAACATGGGGTGAGAGAGATGCAACCTCTGCATTTGTGCAATGGCCAACATATCCTATACACGATCAGTTGGAAATCACAATCAAAGATCAACAATCAGGGGCTATACCAGCAAAGGCACCCACCAAGTCTTGCCCCCACACAGAGGGAGCCAGTGAACTCGCAATGATGGGAATATCCCTGCAGAAGGTCACCTCCTTGCATTCACAATGCACACAATGACGCCATAGCATCTCCCACTCTTGTGGTGCAGATGGCAATGAGTCCATTGACCCCATTGCTGCAAGTCCTTTGCAGGCAGAGGTTCAAATCTCCTAATGCCGTAAATAGGTCACATGCATTATTTTTTAACACAACATTCAGGGAGGAGAGTTCACATGACGGCACTCAGTTTCACTCAAATAAAACTGGGAACTGTCGTTTACCCTTCATAGAGCTACAGTCCCCTGTACCCTGAACAAACGACAGCTCCTGGGATTTTGGGGTGAAAGCTATCGGCTTTAAACGTATGATCTTCCTCGGCCCCCTGCCCCCAATTGTCTTGAAGGGGATCACCCTTCAAAAGGAAGCCTCGTTTCAAAACTCTGCACCGACCCAATAAATCCCCATGTTATTCCTATTCACACATTTGTTGTTTAATTTGACTCGTAATCTAGACATAGGGATGGGAAACTACTGTTTGTCTACCTATACAAAGACTTTTTGTTCAGCCTAATGCTCTTCCCTCTGGAATAGAAGTTTTCCAGTTTTCTCTGCCAACTCCAAATGCTTTCCTTACCTTGTTGAACAGGCCAAGGCTAAAAGCCCAAACAAGACTTTAAGGAGAATCACCATTTTAAAACATCCCCAATAATGACAAGCTTCAGCTGTTCCCATTTTTTTGCCTGCTTTATTTGCAGACCAAAATTCCTCCTTCTAAACAGTCTTACATCTTTAGTCTATATAATGCCTAAATTTTTATATACTTTCATGCCCAATCTTTATCTTCATTTTTATCTTGGATTAAATAAGCATTGCTCCCGAATGGGGCTATTTGAACACATAAACTCCAACTTTGCAAATGGTCAAACCTGCCATCTCCTGGAACTCATTTGGTCTGTGCATCAGTACATCCATCATGCAGTGCATCCAACAGTTTTCTCAGTGCTAGTGATATGTCATCAGCAGTAAGCTGATAGCATGAGTCTCTTAGTTTCAGTTTTAAATAAATAATAAAGCAAAGAGCATTCTAAGCCTTTTCAGAGAGAGCATGTCTGTCACAGGAAGCAACCAGAGCAACCACAGCTGGCTCCCAGACTGCAACAGAGGAGAGGCTAGATATTCCATTACACAGGGAGAGTTTTCCAAACACAGGAATTAAGCAGTGACAACTATTTATTACACACACACACCAACATATATAGTACGCTGCATACGTAGTAGTGAGTTAGTAATAAATCAAATATTATTTATAGAATAGCACATGCTGGCATGCAGATTTCAAAGGTCAGCAGCCCATTCCTGAACCTGTTTTACTCAGAAGTAAGCGCCACCATGATCAAGAGTAAGTTCCACTGGGTTCATTCAATGGAGCTTCCTTCCAAGAAAGTGTGTGCAGAACTGAAGCCCAAGTTACATGTAGAATGAAAGTCAAACATCCCACATGATAACCTATTAAATATTGTTGGATATCAGTTGTAAAATGTGAAACTTCAAAAGCTGACAGCGATCAGATGTCGCCTGAGGGGTTTTCTTCTATTATTTATTGAGCAGAAATTGTCATTCATCCAATCCCCCAGCACGGGGCTGTATCTCCTGCTGCAACTCTGCTAGTGCAAGAGACTTCTGTGCATGCAAGGGAGCTTCCTCTCCTTCTACCGTCTTCTCCAGCCCTCCACCCCACCCCCATTCAGATCTGGATGGTTGGGGGCTGTGCAAAGGGAGGAGAGAAAATAGAAGTCAGTGGAACTACATGCACAGAGCACTGGATACGATTCAACAGCCTTATAAACCTTAAAATTCAATAGTCAGAAGGAGTCAACCAGCTAAATCAGCTAACGGGGACAGTGGTAGCTGCGGACTTAGCTGTGCAGGAAAATGGATTTAAGACTTTTTGTGAAAGCTATGAGGACAAATACAATGAAGAGGAGAAAATCCAAGGAAAAAAATGGTGGACTCAACCCGTCGGGGAAAGTTAGAAAAACTAGGAGGCTAAAAACAACAAGAAGAAAAAATGGGAAAACTGCAGGAAAGAAGAGTGTCCGGTGGAAGGCGGTACAGACTTTGGTTGTTGAAAAACTCTCAAGGACATATGAGATAAGAATGGAGTACAAGCCAGTTTCCCAGGACTGTGGAATTTGGGAATTTGAAAGGGTGGGGGTGGGTTGAAAAATTATGATTTCTATGGAAATTCTCTTGCTATTATGGTTAGACATATGGTTTGGCAATGGACAATGGTTAACGGTTTTAAAATGAATGGTGAGAGAAAGGGGGGGAAAGAGTTTAATGTAAAATCAATCCTAACTATGTTGTCGCAATAGATTGGGAATTAGACTATGAAAGCTTAGAAATACAATGAGTGTGGAGGATAATTAAAAAATGATGAATTAGATTGGTAAGTTGGAAAAGTATTTTGTAAGAAATATTAGAAAATGTAAGAAGGAGAGGAAATAGTATGGGGTTAATTGGCAACAACTGTAAATTAGGTTCAATTTGGGAATCAACCGGGGGGGGGGGATCGGGGAAGTCCTCGAGTGTCAAGATGGTTGGTGTATTGTAAGTGATTAAATTGGCAAAGTATTATTGTTTACCCCAGTGAGAGGGGGGTTTATTTGGTATGCTCCTCTTGGTGAGAGAAAGGAGGGTTAGAAAAATTTAATCATGTGTTGTAATTTGGTTATAATTGGAAAAACTCTAATGAATATTATTTTTTTTAAAAAATTCAATAGTCACGCCCACTTGTTCCTAGTCATCAAAAACCAACTGAAAACTGACTTAGAGTCAAAGCCCTTTTCTTTAAGACTTGAGCCTGTTGTGTCTCCAGAGGAAAGGTGGTGTTCAGTTTTGGAACAGCCACTGTGAATACCCTCTGACAGGGCCAGCCCAAGACGTTTGCTGGCTCCATTTAGCTTACAAGCAAATCTCCCAGGTATGTCAAAACCCAGTACTGTGTATTTAGAGCTTTGTAGGTAAGACTCAGTCCTGAAGTGGATCCACAAGACAATAAAAGAAACTCAGCTAAATGCTGAAGATCTCAAGGTCCTGAACTCATCAGGAAGTGGGCTGCAACAGTTGATAATAGCTTGAGTTTGTGAAGAAAGATCCAAAAAGAAAGATCCAATGAAAGCTGTCAGCCATACAAAAGTCTATGATAGTATGATTATATTATATCATTATAGCAGAAAACTTTGAAATCAAGTATTGAAGGCAAATATATGTTAAAGGAACTTATTGAATATTGTCCAGGTTCAAATTAGCTTTTTAGAACAAGGCGTTAAGACGTAATCATAAATCTATTTTTAAGAGGATCGTTAGGGTCTGGTACACTTTACATTTGAAATGGGTATATCACCAAAGGCAGTGTTAATAGGAATTTGGAGGCTGTCCATGTGGTGTTGGTAATTTGCATTGTCATCACTTCTAAAATTACAGCCATGATGCGGATAAGCCAATACAGCTCAGGTGGCTAACCTGTGGCCCAAGCTGAGATTCCTGCATTGCAGTGGGTTGGACAAGATGACCCTCTACGTCCCTTCCATCTCTACAGTTCTGTGATTCTATGAACGCCCATCAGCTCTGAACATCAGCCATACTAAGGCTAGTAGGAGTTGGGAGTCCAAAAACATCTAGAGCATGGGTAGGCAAACTAAGGCCCGGGGGCCGGATCCAGCCCAATCACCTTCTCAATCCGGCCTGCGGATGGTCTGGGAATCAGAATGTTTTTACATGAGTAGTCCTTTTATTTAAAATGCATCTCTGGGTTGTTTGTGGAGCCTGCCCGGTGTTTTTACATGAGTAGAATGTGTCCTTTTATTTAAAATGCATCTTTGTGTTATTTGTGGGGGCATAGGAATTCGTTCATTTCCCCCCTTCAAAATATAGTCTGCCCCCCCCCAAGGTCTGAGGTCCAGTGGACTGGCCCCCTGCTGAAAAAGGTTGCTGATCTAGAGGACCCCTTCTTGGTTAACCCTTGCTCTCCAGGGAAGCTGTTTAGCGCAGCGTCTATACTCAAAGTGTGACATTATATGATGCGAGCCCTCAAACTCATAAGTCAACAGCGATGGTCAGTTTGATAAGATAATTTCATCCTGATATGCAGTTAACTCCATTTTCTATGTTTAAAACTCCTGTAGAAAAAGTAAGTGAAGCATCCTATGGAACACAATAACGGCAGAGTTTTTATTTTCCAGGAGGCAGTGACACATTTAATTCAGATTCCAATACATTATTGCTTTTCTCAGATTCAGGCAGTCTGATTAGGTGTTTTGAATGTAAGAGTACTTACACAGCTTTCCACGAAGCTTGCCAACCAATCACTGTGCAAGGAAAGAAAAATGAAATTGGCTGTACTGTATTGGGCTAGTACAATAAAAAAGAGAAGGAATGTTTAAACACCACATGTGTTATTTAATTATTGGGGATTATTAAGCATTACTATTTTTACAAAAAGTTTCAACCCAGTGGGCCTGCATAGGTATCTTTTGCTCCAGGCAGCCTACTAAATTTAAAGTTTTGAGCAATCCTGTATTCTATTATTAGTTTCCGGATCCTATTGAATTGTTGTCTTCTTTCTTTGTCTTTTAGAATAGCACCACTTAGAGATTTTGTTTTGATAAAGTGTTTTATAACATTTCATAAATAAATAAAATATTGATTAAAAGCAACAGATAACAGTGAAACTTACAACTTTTTTTTTAGTATTTCTGTGTACTAGTTATTGTTTAAAACATTACAACTAAATGTTAACATCCAGTAAAAATGTAATCAGAAGCAACTGAGCAATGTACATAGGAAACTGAGCAGAAAGAGGCTTGAATATAAAATCATTAAGATACAGGCCACTTTATTTTCCAACCCTGCATGGAATTAGAAATCCAGCCAGATGGGCAGGGTGAACCGGGTTCGTGTCTCCACTCTTGCACATACAGCTGCTGGGTGACCTTGGGCTAGTCACACTTCTCTGAAGTCTCCCAGCCTCACTCACCTCACGGAGTGTTTCTTGTGGGGGAGGAAGGGGAAAGGAGATTGTTAGCCATTTTGAGACTCCTTAGGGTAGTGATAAAGCGGGGATATCAAATCCAAACTCCTCTTCTTCTTCTTCTTCTTTTTCTTCTTCTTCTTCTTCTTCTTCTTCTTCTTCTTCTTCTTCTTCTTCTTCTTCTTCTTCTTCTTCTTCCTACACTCTGCAGTTGATTGAGTTAGTCACCATGACTTCAAGATCTTTTTCCTGGTTAATCCCAGTTCAGATGTTAAATTAACCTAAACCAATATAGCATGGGGTCCAGATGAATATTAAGGGCTCTCCAAAGCCTAGGTGCTGCCATGGCAAGAGATCAGCTCCTAAAAGATGCAGAAAACACACTTTACACGAGTTCCGCAGATCAAAGTGGTTAAGCAGCCTCCTAGAGGAGAGTTACCGGTAATCCTGCAAATAAACTGGCTCCAATGTACTAGTAAAATCTTGAACCTGGCCCAATAACAAGTCAGCAGCCAGCACAGATCTTTAAGCAGAGGTGTAATATGTTGACAGAACCTCACTGCAACCAGTAATCATGCTGCAGAATTCGACACCAATTGCCATTTCCAAACCAACTGCAAGGGGTGCCCCATGTAGAGTCCACTGCAGTAGTCCAGCCTTAAAGTGACCATTGCCTTGACTACTATTTTAAATGTATTTTTAAACATTGCCCTTTCATGACATCCTAAACAAGCTGTCTGGTGAAGCAGCCTCATTCTACCTAATGGGGGGCTTGCCTTGGTTTAAACCCAGCCTTAGAAGTGCTTTTAGTTGAACTGGCTAGTGAATATCCAGAAGAGGATTTGATAGTTGTTGTACAAAATGGTTATGCATGTGGAGAGAGATACAATTTTTCCACCAGTGGTTTGCCGTTAAGAAAGTATCTTCATCAAGAAGTTCTTACCACAGACAACATTGTGATTTAAGACAAATCTCCTGGAGTTAGAATATTTCTAGTAAAACCCTACTGCTGTCTCTTGGGAAATTATCAGTATTTTCCAGCAGTTTATAGCAGCAAATTTAGGAGAGACTCAGAATCGTGAATGATTCATAGGAAGTTAGGGTGTACAGACAACTTGTGCTTTACCAGGAAAGCTTGTAGTGTGCCATATGGATGGAGGAGTCAGGTTGAGATCTCAGAACATGTTTTGCTTCAGAAGTTCAAGGAATTCATGGAGACAACTCTTGTAGCATCAGAGGTGGGGCTAATATTTGATGTTTTAATTTTCTGGAAGCCACTCAGGGTGACTGGGGCAACCCAGCCAGATGGGAGGCACATACATTTATTAAGTACTACTACTACTACTACTACATCTACTACATAAATAAGCTGAGAGCAGGAATGGGCAGGCAAAGATTCCTGTTCTGAGGGATCTTTTAACCAAGTTGAATTATAATATAAACCAGAAATTCAAAAATAGCAGGAGGAATTCTCAGGGTACAATTCAGGGAGGCAGAATACTTATGAAGCGCTGCCTTTTTGAGATAGTGGCAAAATGTGTTGCAGTCTCAAAAACATATGGATCGTGGACAATAAATGCAAAACTTTCAGTGCTCTGGGGCAGTCCGATCACATTTACCAACAAATTGATAACCCTACCGCAGTCAGCTTTTATAAAAGTTCAGTCCTAGTAATTCAAGAGGGCCCTCACAAGAGTTATGAAAAGCAGCCTGATATTTTAAAGGAGGAAACTCACAGTTGGAGAAAGTTTTGAAACTCTGCTTGTCACCAGAATGTGCGTCGCCCACAGGTCATGACTCAGCAATCCCTTCCCCTCTGCCCACACTGCTTTGCTTGCTACTTTTACATCTGAAGAACAGCTGAAAGTGGGGCGAGATGGTCAGGAAATGTGATCTTGCGCAATATTTCGAGCTGGCAACCAATCTGGGTCTCCCTACTGCTAAAGCCATGCATACTGAATAGACCAAAACACCATCCGAGGGAGGCGAATCGGCAGTTTAAGATGCCGGGTGCTGGAGTAGTGAAGGAGGAGTATCCACTTCGCTTTAAAATTGGCTCCACAACACAGGGAGGGGAGCCCTGACCACCCTAATTCTGACTAACAAATTGACTCACCATGTGGCTAGCAGACGGCCTTATTAAATGTACACCACTCTCTTCTAGTATGTCTGCCTTAGTCTAGCAACGCCAGCCAGCTCTCAAGTCCCACGGGTAGCCATTTCAGAGCAAAGGCAAAGAGAGATGGAGATGAATGGAAGTGGCATGGAGTGTGGAGTGTGAGAGAAAGGCTAAACAAAAGCAAGTCGCCACATTGGAGCAGTAGAATTTATAAACTGAGCACAAACGAGTAAGGAACTATGATCAAAGGAACTTGGATGTTGTGGATATATGGGATTGTGTAAACCGCTGAGTTAGGATGAAGTGGGCAGTGGAAAACACTACTGCCAGACTCAGGAGTATTTTTGGCAATGGCAGTAGGATATCAATTACATCAGGGGTGGGGCACCACTGGCCTGCAGGCCAATCCTGTCCCATAGAGCCGTAAAAAAAAAAAACATGTCCACCTGCCAATCAGCTGACATCACTCTGATGGGCAGCGGAGGGGTTATATTCTGCATTGGCTGCACATGCCAGTTCCCATTGGTTACATGTGCCAGTCACATATGATGATGCAGTATTGCTTCAGAGCTGCCAATAAGATTTATGGCTTCTGCTAAAGGGGCTTCATTGTCTCCCCCTCTCCTAGATCTTACACATCCCTGGGCTCTGTTGGGTCATCTCTGGACCAGGAATAAACTTTCCTGTTATGTTACAAAGACACGTTCTCAGCTGATGGAAATTTATAGTGCTTGAGTCTGTTAAATCTAATCTAATTTTGAATATAATATTTTTTTGTATTTTATATTGTATTATCCTTTTATATTTTTGTTGTTTTATATTGCAAGCTGCTTTGGGTGTTATTTTAACAGAAGAGTGGGGTATAAATATTAAATCTAAATCTGAACAATTTTGATTCCATTTTATACCTTGTGATACTTTGGCCACATCATGAGAAGAAAAGACTCCCTGGAAAAGACCCTGATGTTGGGAAAGATTGAGGGCACAAGGAGAAGGGGACGACAGAGGACAAAACTACCAACATGAATTTGACGAAACTGCGGGAGGCAGTGGAAAACAGGAGTGCCTGGCATGCTCTGGTTCTTGGGGTCACGAAGAGTTGGACACGACTAAACGACTAAACAACAACAAATACCTTGTGAATAAATTAATAGAGAATGTTATTTCAACGTACAGGAATGTCTATGCCAATAGGCTGGCTGAAGGCATGCACATATTCATTGTTTAGGATCAATGATCTTTGCATTCAACATCCAGTGTACTATTTCCTTTCAGTTAAAAAAAAATTAGATTCTCAGAGACTGAAAACATTGTTTTGGCAATCCTATTATGGAGAGGGCCAATCCACAGGCAAAATATTTCAGTCAGAAACTAAAAGAACACACTTGATATAGAACAAATTCATGTGATGTGAAGTTGACTTTCATTGATGGAGGAATGGACAAGGATAAGTGAGATACTGTATACCAGATTGGGAAAGAATAAATATGGTGCATTGTAGTGATAAGAGTTTTGGATTTGGACCAGGAAGACCTGATTCCAATCCCTGCTTAGCCAAGAAGCTCATTGTGTGTGGCCTTAGCTTAGACCAGGGTTGGCAACCTAAGGCCCATGAGCCGGATGCAGCCCAATCGCCTTCTCAATCCGGCCCGCAGATGGTCCGGGAATTAGCTTGTTTTTACATGAGCAGAATGTGTGCTTTTATTTAAAATGCATCTCTGGGTTATTTGTGGGGCATAGGAATTCATTCATTTTTTTCTTCAAAATATAGTCTGGCCCACCACATGGTCTGAGGGATGGTGGACCGGCCCACGGCTGAAAAAGGTTGCTAACCCCAGGCTTAGACAAACTAGTAAGGTTCATGCTGTCCAAAACTCTCAATGCATCACTTGTAACTGTGTCCACAATTTTGTAGTGGTAAATAGCAAGTGCAGAGGATATGATGGGCAACCTGAGGAGAGGGTTGTAATTCTTTCTTCTAAACTTGTTGTCCTAATAGAAATTGTTTTCCATTCGAAGTTGCTGTTAGCCCTAGAAAGGAAGCTCTGTTTGGGACCAACTAGTAACTCTCTCCTAGAGCTAGCAGTAGCTTGGAGAAGGGTGGTTTTTCTCAGAAACTGTTGCAGAGGGAAAGGGGTGAAACTCCCCTTCCATCATTTCCTATTTCATGTCATATGTAATTTGGCCCTATCTCACAGTGGTCATGGGAATCAAGTTGGGGAAGTGCACAAATGCTGCCTTGATGGCCTTGGAATACCATAACCATTTCTCTATCCAATATGCTGCAAACTTCTTAGAGCTGCCTACAGTGGTACCTCGGGTTACATACGCTTCAGGTTACGACTCCGCTAACGCAGAAATAACGCTTCAGGTTAAGAACTTTGCTTCAGGATAAGAACACGATAAGAACAGGATAAGAACAGAAAGTGGTGCTTCAGGTTAAGAACAGTTTCAGGTTAAGAACGGACCTCCAGAACGAATTAAGTACGTAACCAGAGGTACCACTGTACTTTGATTTCCCTTTGCTTATCAGAGACTTGGTTTGAACAAGGCATTTACTCATTTGCAAGACTGGTCTTTTTGCTCCACATTTCTGATATTTGCAGAAACAATAATGATGCAAAGAAAGACATGGAAATAAGGCAGCATTTCTTTAAATTAAGAGAGTCCTTCCTACCATTCATTTGAATTTTAATTCCGTCATTGCTCTGTCTCACGGGTTTTCTGACAAAAACAAACACACCCAATGAGCCAATAAGCACAGTCAAAGTCTAGTCAAACAAAACCAGGCACTACATTGCAAAGGTAAAAGAAAACAGAGGGAAGCATTACTTTTTTCTAGGAGCACATGTACATGTGCACTCTCAGTCTAAAAGCAACAAATTTCAATCCACATTAACACAATTGTCCTTTTTACCAAGTATTTTCACCATTTCACCATATATCCAGATGAGATAGATAGATAGATAGATAGATAGATAGATAGATACAGATGATATAGATCTTCTTGAAGGGTAAGGTATAGTGAGCTCAACGTGCTGCTGGCCTGGTGCCAACATCAATCTGCTGTTCCTACCACTGTGCACTGCTGCTCTCCCTTTCAATAACCAGCAGAAACAAATAGGCATTGGGAAGCCAGGTGAGCAGTGCCGCCCTGTCTGTGCCGCCCTGTTACCTGATGCTGCATCAAGGAGCTCAAGGTGCATGTGGTTCTCCCCCCTCTCCATTTTATCCTTGCAACCCTGTGAGGTATGTTAGGTTGAGAGCTGGTGACTGGCCAAAGGTCACCCAGTGAGCTTTATAACAGAGTGGGGATTTGAACACCTGTCTCCCAGGTTCTAGTCTGGAACTCTATATACCACACTGGCTCTCTTCACTGCTCTATGAAGTTACTCTGCTCAAGTTACTTTGCTCTGTGTAACTAGTTAGATAAGTAGATAGAATTATGCATTATGAGATAATTTAAAAAAAACCCAAACCAGACTTGTTTCAACTGCTGCTGTGAAGCTTGATTTGCATAGCTTCAACCAAGTCCAAAATATTGTCTAATCCAGGGGCCAGCAAACTTTTTCAGCAGGGGGCCGGTCCACTGTCCCTCAGACATTGTGGGGGGCAGCGGATTATATTTTGAAGAAGAAAAAAGAACAAATTCCTATGCCCCACAAATAACCTAGAGATGCATTTTAAATAAAAGCACACATTCTACTTACGTAAAAACACGCTGATTCCCGGACCATTCGCAAGCCGGATTTAGAAGGCGATTGGGCCAGATCCGGCCCCCAGGCCTTAGTTTGCCTACCCATGGTCTCAATCCAACAGGAGTGAGTGAGTGAGTTCTGCCCCATATGTATGAAGCGGTTTCCTAATTTGTGCTCCTTGTGGGATGAGCACTGTGGCCAGTACCTCCACCGGGGGAAACGGGCACATCAAGGCAGCAGAAAGTGGGCACTTGAGATCCTATCACTACAGCACATTTCCCTTTGCAAAGCACCTTTGTGCTGCAAAGTAGGTGTGAAAAATCACTGTCATATGTTCCCCAATGGCAGGTGGTGGGTGAGCAGGTCATGGTTCTTTTTTTGCCTTTGCAAGTACAAAGCTGAGAGTCAAGGTCCATGCTCCATATCATGGAATTGCTGTGTGCCTCCTAACCAATCCTATTTTGGCCTCTTTATTTAAAATATTTGTAGGCTATCATTAATGGGAAAGCTCTCCCAAGGCAGTGTACAAGAAAAATACAATACAGAACAACAGGAATAAATTAAGTAAAAGTAAGACGAGCCATTTCAAAGAAGTTCCAAAAAGCCATCGCATAACTACCACAAAAAACATCAACAGGACACAACTCAAGATAAAACAGATTAAAAACAAAGGAGGAAGTCATTGCTCTTCCAGAAACCTGAACTTGGTTTAGATTGAAACCCTCTGAAATGACTTCAGTATATGGCTTGAAGAAAAGAGTCTTTCCCTCCCTACAAATCTAAAAAGAAAAAAAAGCCTATTGTGCTGCATTAAATACAACTGGGCTGGAAATTGTATAATAATATCAGAGCGGTGCAGGCTTAGCCTACAGGCAAGTTAATAGAGATTAAGGAATAACTTTTACAACTGTCCCATATAGCTGGGTTACATCTGATAGGAAGAGGAGAAGTGAAAGAGAACAGGCACATAAAATACAGTATACTGCAGAACAAACAGCCTGGAGTCACGCTGGCCCTCCGGGAAAGGATCACTTCCTCCTCTCGGAAAGATAGAATCGTCACATATTAAAATGACCACGTGCATGTCTCTTGGGAACATTTGTCTCTCGGGAACTTTTCTTTTAACAACTTCTTGTAAGAGCTACGGCAACTGAAGCAGGAGAGCCAAAATGATTTCGAATGGTCTCTGCAGTTGCCATTTTCCACAACCTTGACTAAAGCCTTTCAAAGCTGGATGAAATTTGATAGATGCTGCTCTCTCATCACTGCATATCCATCACTGGATGAATGTTTAGCTGCCTTGCTACTGTTAAAAAGATACAAGCAACCTAATGTATAATTCATTCCATAGACAGAAAGTGTAAAGAATCCCATCTATGAGGAAATGGAAGTACAGTATGGGTTTAACCAAGACAAGCTTATCTCTCTGTGAAGAAAGACCAGTCTGTGAAGAAAACACACTGCAAAAAAGGTGTTGTCACACTCTTCCTCTCTTTCATAACTAAACAAGGTCATATGTAGCAAGCAAAAATACCATTATTTCCACTGAAATATCAAGGAATAGATGACTCTCACCTTTCACACACACGAAAGCTCATACCAAGAACTAACTTAGTTGGTCTCTAAGGTGCTACTGGAAGGATTTTTATTTTTTATTTCTTTTTTTGCTTTCACACACAGACACTCAAATCTGACTATTTGACAGTTCTCGGGATTCTTCAAAAAGGAACAAAATAAAAAAAAATTCCTTCCAGTAGCAACTTAGAGACCAACTAAGTTTATTATTGGTATGAGCTTTTGTGTGCATGCACACTGGTATATCTGCATGCACACAAAAGCTCATACCAATAACAAACTTAGTTGGTCTCTAGGGTGCTACTGGAAGGAATTTTTTTATTTTGTTTCGATTATGGCAGACCAATACGCCTACCTTCCTGTAACTTCAAAAAGGAAGTTCCCTCTTTTGACTGAATTCAGAGAAATAAAACTACATTGTAAAGCTATCATCCAATCATTCTCAGACTGGTGAAAGAAAATATCCAAAGACTATATGTAATGTCAATCATCATGAAGCAGGACTTTGATATGGAGCAAGATAATATCAGTGAATAGTGGGTGGGCCAATTCTGAACAATAGTTTCTTCTTAGTGTCTTTCTCTCTGTGTTTATCTTCTTAATTCCTTATAAAATTTGACATCCCACCCTCCAGTCCAAGTAGCACTTACAATTTCAATAGAAAAGTAAACAAACTAAAGAGCCAAACCAAACTTAACATTAAATGCATCACTTCAAGTGCTGTAGTTATTCTTTTATTGTTAAAAGCTGCCTGCAGGGCTCTCTAAGGTTCATCTTCTCTCAGACTAATTGTGCCTTGATGGGGGGAGAGAAATGGGATGAGAGAGTATGAGACCCGTTCCTGGAGAGGAGCCCAATGAACTGGGAGCTGCTGATCTGGATTTTGGAGAGAAGTTGAACTGATTGTCAAGAGATAGCCCCAACTCAGTGACAGCAGTCATCCCAAGCATGGTAAAAGAGGTGTCTGATTCTGTCTCGGTTCCACCTCCTGTTAGTGAGGCCCCTCCCAACTCTGGAAAGGCTTATGTTGGACAGTGAACTGGCTGTGTTCACTCCAACTCAAATCACATGACATCAGCATGAGCAGACCCAGCCTACAGAATTTTCCCCTAGTTTGGCCAGTCGTTTGGCTCAGAACATGACCCACATGATTAATAATAATATTTATAATATTTATTATTTATACCCTGCCCATCTGGCTGGATTTCCCCAGCCACTCTGGGCGGCTTCCAGCAAAAATCAAAAAACATTAAAATATCACACATTAAAAGCTTCCCTAAACAGGGCTGCCTTCAGATGTCCTCTAAATGTCTGGTAGTTGTCTATCTCTTTGACATCTGAAGGGAGAGAGTTCCACAGGGTGGGTGCCACTACCGAGAAGGCCTTCTGCCTGGTTCCCTGTAGTTTTGCTTCTTGCAGTGAGGGAACCGCCAGAAGGCCCTCGGCACTGGACCTCAGTGTCCGGGCAGAACGATTGACTCTGTCCACCCTGCTTTTCAAAAGGGGAGCTTTGGATGGTGTCAAGTGTTGAGACATCTTTGCTCACAGCTAACCATAAACCTTGGAACTCTGCTTTCAATGCTTATTTGCACACCGATCTATGTTTGGGCTTTGGAATAAGGCCTTTGAAAATAATCATGCCAAGAGTCCTAGTGCTGTGTCTACAAGTGGGACCCAGACATGTGCCACAATTTGACAGAATCTGGTGGTTGTCACATGCCTTTTGGGGGAAGGCCTTCTGGAGTTAGAATTCCTCCACTGCTCTCCTAGGACTCCCAAAAAGCAGGTGGCATTTTTTGGGAACAAAAAAGTGTCCCTAAACCTTTTTTTAAAGTAGTAGAATGAATGAATAAATGAATGAGCAAACACCCAGCACCTGTAGAAGGAATTTGATCTCAGAGCAGAATGTGACAACCTACTTTTCTTGTGTTTCAAGCTGGACCTGATCCCGTAAGAGTAGCTACATTTCATAGAAGAGAATGTGAGCCAACCAAAAAAACTTCAATCTAGCACAGTGTTTTTCAACCTTTTTTGGGCAAAGGCACACTTGTTTCATGAAAAAAATCACGAGGCACACCACCATTAGAAAATGTTAACAAATTTAACTCTGTGCCTATATTGACTATATATAAAGTAATTCTCTTGAATAGGAATCAAATAAACACAAAGAAAGTATTTTATAATTACTTTATTATGAAATAGTAAGTAAACAGAAATATGAAAAATTATAAAATACTTTATTCAGTGCGCAACCAGGGCGTGTTTGGCTGAACACAAAGCTGATATTCTGGCTGGAATTTTTCCCACGGCACACCAGGCAACATCTCGCGGCACACTAGTGTGCCGCGGAACAGTGGTTGAAAAACACTGATCTAGCAAACAAAGAAGAATGTGACCTTGAAAGCTAACAAGGCAACAAGGACTTGTGAAACCTCAACCTCATTCTCCCAGTTATAAAAATGATTTTATTTAATTACTAGCCAAAGGAGTTTCCTGCTGAGCAGCAATATTGTGAGTTGTTGCCTAACTGTGGTTTGATATTATTGTGCAAGAGAATTACTGATTAACTGTAAGGGAAGAAAACATTCTTATCTTCCATAGGTGTGCTATGCAATTCTGATACAATGTAGATGCAATCTTCATTTATGGGTTTTCTCTTATAAGCAAACATCATGAGCAAGCCCATGGATTTAATTCCACCAAATGCTCTGAATACAGAGAAACAGCAGCTTCTACTATTCCCCCACCCTGAAATGATAGCGTAATAAAAATTTAGCAGTTTTTTTAAACACACACACACACACACACACACACACACAATTAATAAATCTGCCAGTACATTTAGAAAATGTAAGAGCCATTATCTTGCCTGCAGATAAAAATGTGGTTGTGGCTGGGGAAGTATAGTAGTATCCTAACTGGAAGATTTAGTTCTCCCTGTTATCTTTCTTGGAAAATACAACATAAAACTAATTAGACACTATGTGGCCAGATCAAAACAGGAATGACAAGAAAACACCTATTTTAATATTAAATAATGCAAAACTACTCTCTGCCCCCTTTTAGGGTGCTGGGAGAATTACTGAAACTTAGTTATAAACTCTAAGAACTGAGCATAATTTGTGGCACCCACCACTAACAAATTTTCAAAACCCTGGAACATAGAAACAATATATTAGGGGAGTGCCTCTGAGAACACACAGAGTGTATTTGTCTAGCCATCAAGAAAATACACCTATCACCCCGCAAGATTATTTCTCAAGAGTATGTGGTTTCTTAGTACCTCTCTGCTTAGAACTGCCGACTGGCACTGCGCTATTGAACAATAGTGACATCTGCTGGATAAAATAAGCTATCTTGCCCTTGGCATTCATTTTCAAGTTAATAGCTTCGTTTCTCACTTCACATCACAAAATACTGACAATGAGTCCATAAGTTATTCTGTCCATTTTCTTTCCTCTTAAACTGAAAATATGAGATTTTCTCCTAAGCTCGTAAACATTGTTGGAAATCTTTGGCAGATTTCCCAAGTGGCTTTGGAGTTTTAAAGCACATAAACATTGGTGGAAATCTTTGGCAGATTCCTCAAGTGGTTTGAGAGTTTTAATGCCTTAGTGCTGTGCCAATAGCTCAACAACTTCTTGTGAGACATGAAAAAGTGATGGTTACACTGGAAAGAAACAGATACGCAGGAGGAAGATGGTGTTTTTGTTGTTGTCTTCAGCAATTCTTCAAAAATCAAGTTCTTTTGGGCTTTCTTTTCAGGGAAGAGATGGTGGGAGTTATAGTCAAAGGAATTCCAAAGAAGAGAGATTTCTGAAATAAATCCCTGGTTCTGTTCTTACCACAGACCACTGAAGAATAAATCATTCATGTTATGAATTTTTCAGACAAGCACTTGCCAATATCATGGACTGGCCGGATGCAGAGGAATGGTGTGTATGTGTGTGTGTGTGTGTGTGTGTGTGTGTGTGTGTTTTAAGAGCACATCTTAAAACATGAAACATAACATTTCAAAATATCAGAGTAGAACATTATAGATGACAATCAAAGACTGCAATTTTTTTTATTTTATTTTTTAAAAACCGTTATAATCACCATCATTCATCACAACAAAAGATCATAGTAAAGTAATATACGAATATTAGAACACTGAAATTCAAGTAAGAGAAAATACTCAGTAAAACTCTGTACATGTGTTGTATGTGAGGTATCTTTATAAACAAGAATATTGGGGGTGGGGGTTAAGTATTTGGGAACTATCTCCACAGCAACAGATTTTATCCCTTTGGCAAAAATGCCATACTTTTTGGAAGCAATGGCAGGAGATGAGGTAATTTTACCCATTCAAGGAAATTCATCACATCATTGCTTTTCAGGAGAAAATTGATTTGATCATTTCTGTAACGATTCAAAACTATTTAAAAGTGAAGCAAGCAGGGATTTTGTATTGCCAACACCAACAAAAGCTGCTTCCTGGAGGAATCTTATGTAATGCTATGCCACTCCTGTTTCACAGACTTAATGCACACAAAAACCCCTAAAGGCCCCAATGAGTGGATCTATGGCTTAATCACGTTCCCTGTTCCCAATTGCATTTAATTAGAAGCCTGCAGCTCAAGATGTGGCTGCTTGGTCCAAAATTGGTGTGTGAAATTCAGCCCACACCCATATTGTTTCTTGTTCCTCAATGCCCACCCAAAAACCAACAACTTCAAAGTGTCTCTGGGAAAGTCAGCAGGAAACTATTTTCCCCCTTGGGGCAGGCTTTGAGAAGCCAGCTGAAGAGGGGGTTTTGTGCTGGGTCCTGTCAAGAGCCAGAAGAGGCCTGTTTGGGCTGAAACATGACATATATTTACAGAATAAGTTAAATTAAATTGTGGAACTCCTTGCCAATAGAAGTTTGATAAGCCTTTAGAACAGCTGTGGGGAAAATGTGGTCCTCAAGATGTGCTGAACTACCACTCCCATCATCCCTGGCCATTGACCATGCTTGCTGGGGCTGATGGGAATTGTAGTTCAACAACACTGGGAGAACCAGCTTGTTTTTTAGAGCATGGCATTTTGTACCAACCAGTTTTCATCGATACATTGCTGATGTTTTTACTGTTGCTGTAGTATTGTTTTTATGTTGTACACCGCCTTATTACATCATTTATGAAAGTGCAGTTTATAAATATTCCAATAAACAAGGTAAATTCATATATAGATCCCCCATAACTAAAAAAAAGAACCTGTTTAATTTAAAAACAAGAGACTTACAGTGAATTCCATGGTGCTTGCTCACGCAAAAAGGCTGGTCAGGAAAGGGAAAGCGAACAGCAAGGCTATTCAGGAAGCAAATGCACTCCTGAGGCCTGGCTGTGTTGGTGTGGCATTCAAGGAAACAGCTGTGCACACCCTCATAACTATTGCCGGTGATTCTGATAGGCTAATAAGTGTACCACAGCTGCAGCCCTACTTACCGGTATGTGGTAATGAGGTAGTATGTTAATCCCTGTATCCTGATTGGCTGGATTGCCATAATGACAAGAACGGGAGGGGAATTTGCAAAACAGGTGAAGTTAAGGTGCCTTAAGACAATAGTAAAATGCAGCTTTTCACGTGGTTTTTCTGTCTGGAGATGAATGGGAGGGATCTCCTGGCCACAGCTATATAGTTTTAGGCTGGGATTTGCCGAGTGCTGCAGCAGATTGGCCAGAGACTGAAATATCTCCAGGAATCTCTCCAAGTTCAGATCGAAGGATACAGAGTAATAATAAAAACAATGATTTTATTATTTATATCCCGCCCATCTGGCTGGGTTTGATACCCCCCCCCCCGCAACCCCCAAAAAGAATACTGTAATGGGAACTGCAGTTTAAGGAAGCTAGGAATTGTAGCTTTGTGAGGGATAAACTACAGGGTACAATGGGGAAAACCATATACTTCAAATGTATGGCATGGATGTTATCATAGTATCTGTATAAGCCTCTGAACGGCCTTGTGTGGGCTCCAGTCCTTGTTGGAGGGTAGGTTTAAGGTGTTTGTTTTTTTCTGTTGTATATGATCTTAATATATGATCTATGATATTTGGGTAATGGTGGATAGCTCAATGGAAATGTCAGCCCAGTGTGTGGCAGCCATTAAAAAAAAAGCAAATTCCATGTTAGGAAAAAAGATTGAACATGAAACTGCTAATATCATAATGCTGTCATACAGCCCTATGACAGGGCTGTATTCACAGTGCATAGTTCTGGTTGCCACATCAAAAAAAAGAATATTGAAATGGTTCAAAAAAAGGGGGGGTGCAACTAAAATGATAACAGGGCTGGACCAACTCCCCCATGAGGAAAAGTTACAAAATGTAGGGCTTTTAGTTGGGGAAAAGCTGTGTGGGGGGACATGGCATACAAATTTAATTAATTAATTAATTAATTAATTAATTATTAATAGAGATGTATAGCATTGTGCATGGTGTGGGGAAAGTAGATAGGGAGATGTTGTTCTCTGGGAAGAAAAGAACCCAGGAATATTCAATGAAGCTGCATGTTGGAAGATTCAGGGCAGACAAAAAGAAGTGTTTCACAAGATGTAGTAATGGCCCCCAACTTGGATGATTTTAAAAGGGGTTTAGAAAAATTATTGGAGGATAAGCATCTAGTTGTAAAATGTGAGAACTGGATGCTGGACGTAGATGCACCTTTGGATAGATTCAGGAAGGGCCTTCTAATGAAACCACAGCTTATTGTTTATTCCTTCATGTCAGCTTGAATAGCTGCGAGACTCTTCTGATATCAATGAAACCAAGCGTGTATTTTTCACTGTATTTATTAGAATTTATGAAATCATATAAACTTCTTATTAAAATATACTTTACATTTCAAAATCCAGGAAATTAAAAAGTTGCCTATAAAAAAATAAGCATCTACTACAAAACAGCAGCATCTATAAAAACAGCTTAACAAGGTGCAATAAAGTTGATGAAAGTAGTGCAAGGGCCATCCAGCTTAGCTCCCTGATATTTTGCAAAAATAGAGATCGCATATACGGTATTCAAAAGCATTTTTACACTGGTGGTTCCTTAACATCAGAGACACTTCTTTAAGAACCGGATTCAAGAGTTCCTGCTTCATCATGATGACTGTCTACTGGCAATATAGCAACATATTGGCATTAGGTGCATCAAGCAGAACCTCCGAAAGACAAAAAAGATACGCCATCTTTTCTGTGTATATTTGTATTATTAGTTCTATCTTATGTTGAACAGGCCATAAACAATCTACTGTGCTGGTCATTCTGATATGTTCTCTTTGGACAAGCCACCACAGTTAATGGTCACTATACTGTGACTAACCCATAACACCTTGGTAATTGCTGAGGAAAACTGGAAGGAGACACAGGAATAGTACATTCAAATCTACTCCCCCCCCCTTGCAAAGTATAATATCCATTGGCATTTGTATGCATTAATGAAAGCTACATAGGATTAAAAATTATTATCACTTAAAAAGGCTGGAGAGACTTCTACAAGACTAACACAGTGCTACACATGGAGTGTGCATATCAGGCAGTTGAAAGCTACCCTAAACTATTTTTTTATTTAGTTTGAAGTATTTTAATGCCACCCCTCAATTAATCCCAGGGTGGTTCGAAAAAAGAAAAGGAAAGGAAAACATAATTTGAAAAACTAATTTCTCAGGAGTTTAGCACCATCCTAAATAGATCTTTTTCTAAGTAATGGCAGTTTTGGATTAGGTAATTTGGGATTAGGTAATTTCCCACAGCAGCACTGGGGAGCTTGTCCCCACTCACCCCGCCCCAGATGTTACTGGAATTCACTTCCCATTAGAGTCACAGGTTCCTCACTCACCCTAGAGAAATATTGGAAATGTGTTTGCAATGGAATAATAACCATATGCCATTTAACCAATGGGAAGGGAGCTTTACAGAGGAATCCTATTCATTACTCCCTGGCAAGTGTGTACAATACTGTAGCCTCAACAGACCAGTTCACTAAAGAAATGCACACCTCCATGGGACGCATTCTGACAATTTAACTGAGAACTGGTATCCATTCATAGCTTTGTGCAAGGGGGTCACCAACCTTTGGGGGCCAGTGGACACCTTTGGAATTTAGAGCAAGTACTATGGGGGCACCAGCCACAAAATGGCTGCCATGGGGATGTGACGTAACACAAATTTCTTCCACATCAAAAAAGGGCAGGAAATGAGACAAGACCACAGAATGGTGTGGTCATGCCCATCGATGGAAAGGAAGCACCTAGGTCAGCCACTATGACATTCACTCAAAGAGCTCTTTGCACCTCTCCTCTGTTCAGAACAGAAAGGAATGTGAATGCCCAAGGATGGCATCCAATGAATACGGACCTGTTTGTAAGAGGGCATGCTCAATGTAGGAGAGGCCAAAGCAGTATAAACAGGAACAACAAACAGTTTCTTATGCACTGTAGATTTTTGAGGGGATATTTGCTTGAGACCTGCTGTAGGTGCCATAGGAGGTAGTTGGGCACACTGGTGCCAGCCCAGGGCAGAGCACTGGTGACCCCAGGCATATGCCAAGAAACATTCAACTTTTTAGCATGATGCTAAACCTCACGAGTTGTTCTGGGTAGTTATTTTATCCTTTTAGAATTTCACAATTGCTCTAATATAGTTCTGTTCCTCTACTTCTGGGATTTTTATTACTTCTACTGCTGTCCTTGTCGGTTTGCTATAGTACATTAAGCCCGCAATTTATGTGCACATTCTGCTTTATGCGCTTGGCATAACAGTAATTTTTTTTAAGGGGGGGGGGTGGAAATGGGGTGATGTCTGGGAAAAAGACTTTAGCAATCCCACCTGCCATTGAACCCAATGTGTTTTGACTATACACTATTTTGGCTTTGGGCGCAATTGTGAAATATAATCCCTGCATATGTTGAGGTCTCACTGTACTATTCTTCCTGTGGTTTGTTTGGGTCCCTTTTATGACTGTTACTCTTATTAGAATCATGAAAATATAATTAGAAGCCAAAGGGTAACTAATAATGCAGTACCAGAGATAAATCTGCATTATGGTAGCACCCTGATTCTAAATAAATCAACTTAAAAGTGTCATTTGTCTAAATACAGTCAAACCTCGATTGTTGAACATAATCTGTTCAGGAAGCCCATTCGGCTTCCAAAACTTTCAACAACTGAATCGCGGCTTCCAATTGGTTGCAAGAGCTTCCTGCACTCAGCGGAAGCTGTGTCAGACGTCCGGCTTCCAAAAAACGTTCGAAAACTGGAACATTTACTTCCAGGTTTTTGGCATTCGGGAGCCAAATTGTTCAAAAACAGAGTTGTTCAGGAACTGAGGTTTGACTGTACTTTATGTAGTACTTATTTTCAAGTAAAAGTTCCTATGTGCGCTTACTTGGCAATTAAGTCCCACTAAATATAGTGGGTCTTGCTTCTAAATAAGCATGCATATAATTGGGTTATTCAGTTAGCAAGGACATAAATCACATAAATGGGATGAAATGCTGGGTTTATGAAATCAAAACAAATATGAACCAAAAGCCAGACCAACCCTTTGAAACAGAACAGAACAGAACCCAAACTTTACCTGAAGGGATCTGTTAAACCTGAACAGGACTCTAAAGTAAGCATAGAGGTTTGAGATAAGGGATCCATTCAATTATTTTTAGTGTGATAACACTCACAGGTCAACAATTTCAGGCCAAAAGGAATCATGAGCACATGAAATCTGTATTGGGAAGATTTTTACACATCTTGGGCTTGTCCTGAGATTTGTCCTCTTAAAAGATTAGGATGTTCAATAGTATAAACGTCTAGTGTTCTAAGTATGCAAATTAAACATTACACTCTTGTATCAAGTGTTCTATTTCTATTGTATGTATACTTTAGGGAAGTGCCACTTCATAATACTTACAGATAGCGGCTGATACTTAAGGTACAATAAACTAATTTTCTGTATATTCCATGAACTGAAACAATTCCAGGTGTCCTGAACTGGTTTACAGTTTTTTGTTTGCTTAAACTGAATCAATTTCAGCCATAACTGGGATTAAACAAAAACAATGAGATGGATTCAAGTTACCCGTAATGCTTAAAGAGGACAACATGGACATATTCATGCTATGAGGCTGCCATGTGCCCATGTCTCTTCCCTCCATCTCCAGGTAATATTAAGGCTGCAATCTCCTATGCACACTTACTTGGAAGTAAGTCCAGTAAGGCTTGTTTCCATGTGGACATGTATAGACACACGCAGTTAACTAAGACAGAAAACAGAATTGGCAACTAGATGGGTAACTTGTCTGAACTGATGTAAAGGCAGTTTCCTGGTTCCCTATGCCTCAAGGACCCCAATCCTCAAGAAGACCAGCTGCAGCAAAAAAAAGGGGTGGGGTGGGGTGGTTGAGTTGGTGGGTAAAATACCCTTGACCTTCTGCCCTGGCTGGATTGAGAAGCAGGTATTCAGATATGGCAGTGAACTTGCTCCTTCCTGGCCCCTTTGGATTGCTCTGATAGATGCAGCACTTTGCTTACCAGAGTAAGCCTCCTTGAACTCTGTGGGACTTCCATCTGCAATGCTAGCATTATACTTCTTCCTGTTCAGGGAAGTGGGAAGCATTTAACAGTACAGTACTTAGGAGGTCATTAACTCAAAAAGGCAGTTGGGATGGGGGGGGGAGGGATTTTGAGAACTTGCTTAGATTCAGGTGAGTATTTTTCTAAGCACATGCGTTTTCCATGCTCCGACCACAGCCAACCACACTGCATCAAAGGAGACAGCTGAGTTTTTGGAGCAACTTGTTTTAGAAGTCTGGCTACATAGGACAGCTGCTCATGGGAGAAACTGAGTACAATGGTAGCTTAATGCGTTCTGGAGGTCTGTTCTTAAACTGAAACTGTTCTTAACCTGAAGCACCACTTTAGCTAATGGGACCTCCCGCTGCCACTGCACCGCCAGAGCACGATTTCTGTTCTTATCCTGAAGCAAAGTTTTTAACCTGAAGCGTTATTTCTGGGTTAGCGGAGTCTGTAACCTGAAGCGCCTGTAACCTGAGGTACCACTGTATTTATTTAGCATTCCAAAGTATACTCCTCCCACTGCTATCCCAACAGGCAATGAAGGTTGGAGAGACCTTTCCCTTCTCTTTTTCTACCTCAGGCATAGGCAACCTTCAGCCCGCCAGATGTTATGGCCTACAACTCCCATGATCCCTAGCTAACAGGACCAGTGGTCAGGGATTATGGGAATTGTAGCCCAAAACATCTGGAGGGCCGAAGGTTGCCTATGCCTGTTCTACCCTCTCAAGAAGGAGAAAGAGCTCTAGGGGGAAATAAGCAAGAACAGCTCCTTTTTGAAGGGAAGAAGTCCTATCATTTTAAAACCTAGCTAGGCTCACAGTGACTGTCTCTTTGGAAAGAAGCGGTTTCTCATATTGGAAATATTTCCAGGCTCATTGGTCAGACTTCCTCACAGCTGCAAGTGAGGAAGCCCTGCAATGCAAGTAACTAAGCTGTTTTTTTATAGACTAACAACAACCTTGTGCAATATTCTTACTGTACAGTTCTACCTTGGAAGTCGAATGGAATCCATTCCGGAAGTCTGTTCGACTTCCAAAACGTTCGGAAACCAAAGCGCGGCTTCTGATTGGCTGCAGGAAGCTCCAGCAGCCAATTGGAAGCCCCGTCAGATGTTTGGCTTCCAAAAATAGTTCGCAAACCGGAACAGTCACTGCCGGGTTTGCAGTGTTTGGGAGCCAAAACCTTCAGGAACTAAGCTGTTCCAAAACCAAGGTACAACTGTATATTGAGAGAGTACTGACATGTAATGACATGTTTTTATTTTGAATATTGAATATGCATTAGGAATTTTATTTATCACAAATATGTGTGCAATCAAAGTGACGTCTGGAACTCTCACATTGATTCCACTTACTAAAGTACACTGACACCAGGAAGTTCTGGGGTGACTGGATTTGTGTTGCAATGAATGCTTCATGATATGCTTTTCACATTAGCTAGCTGAAAATAAGGTGCATGCAGGGGAACGCTAGCCTAATCTGTTGCATATTGTACTTTGTTTTACTGATGTTTCCACCTTGACTTTTCTATAACAGAATTCTAAATGAAAATAGAAATGGGGTAGCATCCAGGTTTAGGGGTAAACTACATGAAAACAAAGCCATTTGTGTTTTAAAGAAAAACCGGCTCTGAGGGATGAGATTTGGAATCTCCTGAACATTGTTCTATTTTTATATCAGGTGATGAAGACACCAATGTAACTAGGGATGGGAACTTGGCTTGGGTTACACTAAACAGGAAATGTTAGCAATGAACAATTAGTGAGGAGAAAGAAAGATACAAAACGCTGATCACACTGATGCCATCTCTGTGGTTTAGATGACCATATTATACACAGACATGCTGCTCTCATAAATGCAATTCTAACACAGTCAAATGTGAGTGCAGGCAACACCTGCAGAACAAGTCTTGTTGGTTGTAAAACCCTGATTCATCCAGATTCTAGTTCATGTGTACATTTTGTGATTAAACATGTATTTCAGAAATTTTCATGTTATGTTGTACATGTCCATCGCAACAAATGCAATACAATGTCATTTCATGTCTGAGCAAGGCTTGGCTTTCTGTTTTTGCACCAATACAGTGGTACCTCGGAAGTTGAACGAAATCCGTTCTGGAAGTCCATTCAACTTCCAAAATGTTCTGAAACCAAGGCACGGCTTCCAATTGGCAGCAGGAAGCTCCTGCAGCTAACTGGAAGTGGTGAAAGTCACATCAGACATTTGGGTTCCAAACAACGTTCGTGAACCAGAACGCCTACTTCCGGGTTTGTGGCATTCGGGAGCCAAAACGTTTGAGTTGCAATGCGTTCATCCACCAAGGTACGACTGTACCAAGAAAGATCTCTATGGAAAGACCTGCTACCCCTGACTTCTCCGTTATGTTGAATGGGATGTCTATGACAGGCACACAAATTCAGGGCAATAGATCAAGCCGCTTCTTGTGTTGCTACAGTATATGGACAAAGGCAAACACTGTTCCAGAATTATTTTTGATAGGCAAAAACCACTTATGCCAAAATGCTTGGATTTAAGTTGATAGGGGCATCAAACCTGAGAATGTATACTAGCATAATTTGCAATGGCATGGGGCAGTGCTGATGCATCACCAGCGTACCAGCTTACCGTGTTTCCCCTATTTTAAGACACCGTCTTATATTTTTCCCCCCTCAAAAAAACACAGTATGGCTTATTTTCAGGGGTTGTCTTATTTTTATTACGTCAGTATGGTACGGTACAGCAATCTACATTTATTCAATTATAATTAAGTCGTTGGCTGTCTCCCTGCGCGCAAGGACTGCAGGACTTGGGCGAGAGGCATCTTTCCCCCCGTGCCTCTCATTCGCTGTCTCCCTACATGCAAGGAACAGGCAGGAGGGACTTGGGCGAGAGGCGTCTTTTTTCCGGGCCTCTTGCTGGCTCCCTGGCTCCCCGTGTGCCGGGAACAGGCAGGAGGGGCTGAGGAAGCGGCGGGGCCGGGACAGGGACAATGGTGGCACTATGGCTTATTTTCGGGGTACGGCTTGTTTTTCACAAATGTGAAAAAATCCTGCTATGGCTTATTTTATGACTACGTCTTAAAATAGGGGAAACACGGTATTGCGGGTCTTTGGAATGCAGTAGCTTCTGGTGCATCCCACTCTTAGTACATAGGGGCTTAAACTGTCCTTAAATCCAAAATTCTGGCAAAACTGACAAGTAGGTGCTACTTTAATTGCATAGCTAAACAGACAGACATTCAAAACATTTTGCATAGTACTGAGCACGGGTGCAGCTGCAAAACGTTCCATTGAAAAGAAATGCCACCTTGGACAATTGACCGTTGTCTTTTCTTTTCCTTGAATCGTAGCAGCTGAATAGTAGCAGCCAATATGGCCTTTGCTCCGTCTACTCAGGCACAATGTAATAATAAAAAAGAGAGGTATATATATATATATTTCAGTTTATATTGCTATAAATACAGTTTAAGATCTGCTTCACCAAAATATAGAAAAATAACTATGCCAAAGCAACAACTAGTAGAAATAACAAAACAAAACGGAAACATTACCAGATTGAAACATGAATTGGGCACACACTTCAGCCCTACCTGTGCAGGCGGAAGTCTCGCTCTTTGGCAGAGAGACGTGCCTGGTGCCATAGTTGGCACATGGGAGCACCATCTCCACAAAAAGGAAAGGTGGTGGTGAATTATTTAAAATAAATACTCAAGTGCTTTGCTCTCTTTCAGTAGTGAAATAACACCCCACCTGTCAAATTTCATTTTCTGTACTTTTTTTCGAGTTTTGATGCCACTTCCGAATGACAGTTCCGGAACTGCTAGCTACTACGCAAAGGGCACCTCCGACTGTCCACCATGTAGGCAAATGATTGAGGAAAAGAATTTGGAAGATAAAAGCAAACACCACGTCCATTGTTTTCATTATAGCAACAGGACCAGCTTTCTCTATCTGTAATGCTTTTGTAAGGAATATTTGGCCACCTAGACCCAATACTCCAATTAATATCAAGAGAAATCTATCTATGCCACAGTTGGGTAAACTCCACTCACCCATTACAGAAAGTGCTATTAGGCAAACTATTAACCCAATTACTGCGTAATACCAAATGGACAAAAAATAATGCACCGATTTCCCCACCTTCCTTAGTATAACAAAAGTTGACGCGGCAGCTATGGCACTTGAAACAGCTGCTATTGTTCCTTTCAGGCGATCTCTGTACTCTTCTTCTATTCCAGCAACTCTGGATCCAAATAAAAAAGGTGGTCTTGCAATAAGCACCACTCCGGTGACTGTAAACAGAGTGAAAAGAATATCCCAAGGACTATACTTTTCCTTGAGAAATATCCAGGCCAATAGTGACGTAAAAACTGGGCTGCTGAAAGTAATGACTGTAGCGTCAGCAAGAGGCATCACTTGGAAAGCATAATAGAGAAGAATCATTGCACCAGAGCCAAGCAATCCTCGTAAGAAAAGAACTAGTCGTTTGCTTTCTGGTCCCAGAAACCCTGTTCTAAAATGAAAGAAAGAGAGATGTGTATAATTTAACTCATGGCTTAAGGTTTCCATATTCATGCATCAATAGGACTTGCAGTGAATTTCAGATCACAGGATGTTAAATAACACTGATTTTTCCAACGCTGACACTACTAGGACTCTTTCATGCTCCCATTGTGTCCCCAGCTTTGATGCATTTTGATCAAATGGTTATAAAGGTTCTTTGGCCTTCAGCTCTTAGTCTGTCGCATGTAGCCTGAGATGCAGCAGCTGGGTGACTTGAGGAACAACTTTTTATTTCCAGAACACATGGAGACCAGCCAGCCAGCATGTGAAAGGGCACCAGCAGACATCAGGGAAGGTTATTATCAAAGGCTCCTTTGGGTCATTTTGTTGGGTGGCAGGAAGACTATGGATTTTAAGCTTGTAGTTGCATGGGGCAGGCTTTTCATTTTTGGAGCAACTATCAGTATTCTAAGTATTCCTATTTTTATTATACTTTTTAGAATGTTTTTGGCAGTTTCCGTGGTCTTCAACTAGTCCAGACCCAAGACTCACCTCTGGCTTCTAACCTGTACCATAGGAACCACTTTCACATACAGTATTCACTTCTGACTTATACTAATAGTGCTAAAAGGGTACATTATTAATCCTAAAAATGGCAATTCATAGAGCAATATACATAGTGTTACCTTAGCATTAGAACAATATGAAAACCAGTGATTTTTACACTTGTTCTGAGCCAAAAGGCTGAGAAGCTATTGAAAACCAGTGGGTTAAAAAAAATAAGACTTCCAAGGTGTTCGGGAGCTGGGGTACAACTGTATACCCTCACACCCTTAAAATCTGCTTATTAGCTTGTTTTCTAGTGAACTATAAAAGTGAAGAATGCTGTGCTGAGCTCTACGTTTGTGTGTTGCAGGCTAGATTTTAGGGTATTTGAGGGAATCACTGCGGCTTCTGTTCTGCAGAACTGAAGTCACTTCTGCATTCTAATCACTGCAACAGACACTTCTTCATTCCCCCCCCCCAGCAAACATCGATTGTGCAAGAAGTCTAGAAAGCCACAGGAATAGATCAGAATGTGGATGGAGCCCCTGACTCCATAGAGTTCCCTTACTATGGGCATAGCTACAGGAAGGCAGGGCATACATTTGGATAGAAACATATTTCTCTTGCCTTTCTCCTGCCACTTTGCAGCACTCATTGAAATTGATAAGTGTCCCATCATAATGTTCTAGCCCAAAGACTGCATGCAGTGCTCTTTTGGTTTGGTGAGCGGTAGCTGGAGTCCAGAATGGCAGAAGCAGCATTGCGACCCACAGATTGAAGACCTACTTGCTTGCCTTGAATCCCTGAATACCGGTAATTAGAATGGGTGGTGGTGAGAGCAGCCTTAATTTTTTTTTGTTGGCATAAGCATTTCTCATCGTCTCATCAGGCCTCTAGCCCATAGCTGTCAACTTTTCCCTTTTCTTGCGAGGAATCCTATTCAGAATAAGGGAATTTCCCTTTTAAAAAAGGGAAAAGTTGACTGCTATGCTCTAGCCTCACAGTGTGGGGTGCAAGGTTGGTGAGGTCATTAGTCTTCTACCAGGGAAGGCTTTTCTCTGCCCCTCCTTATATTGTTTCCCTTGCTGATTTATGGCATTTTGTTGAATTCTTACTGTATACTTGGTCCAAAAAGCAGTATACAGTTGTACCCTAGCTCCCGAACACCTTGGAAGTTGAATGCTCCGGCTCCCGAACAACTGAAAACCAGGAGTGTTCCAGTTTTCGAACGTTCTTTTGGAAGCCGAACATCCAACGGAGCTTCTGTGGTTTCTGATTGGCTGCAGGAGCCAATCAGAAGCTGTGCTTTGGTTTCCGAACGTTTCGGAAGTCGAACAGACTTCCAGAACAGATTTCGTTCTACTTCCATGGTTTGACTGTATAAATAAATGGCTATAACAATTATAATAAATAATCCAATTCTTAGCCTTGCCTCATACAAAGGAGGCATAATACTCACCTGTAGTATATTAAACCAGGAAGGACAAATGTCATTTGGAAAACACATCTAATGGCACTGACTTCCACTGAGTGCACACCTTCAATTTTCTTGAGGAATAAAGATGCCACAGAGAAGAGAAAGGCAGACAGCAGCGTATAGAACAGGCCAAGCCCTGGACAGGTCCTTTCCCCCTTTATTCCTGAAACAAAACAGTTTCCAGTTAGAAATTAACAATTTAGCTGTAATTTCTTCAACTGAATTTGAAACGGTTCTTTAAAAAAATGTATGTCTACTTTGAGGAGGCAAAGAAGCAAAAGGAACACATTTAGTGCAATTGAAGGTATATGGTTGTTGTTTTTAAAAAAGTTAACAGCCATTTTTAACATAATGGTATGGACGGTAACTTTATTCTTACAAAAATTTCTATGTTTATCTGCATGTTGCATTTTTGCAACTTTTTTTAAAAAAAGTAGTCTCAGAATGGGATGTATAAATCCATGCACCATGTTTGCAAAATAGGTCCATCTGCCACATTCATTACAGAGACCAACCAACCACTCTGATAACTTTTGGCATCAAGAAATATTAACCTGCATTACCGAGGCTATGTAAACGAAAATTACTGAAGGCTCATGCATCTACCGGTATCCCAGTGTTTTCCCAAGTATTGTTGGGTGATACTTAAGAAACCAACCTTACATCTTATTTGTATTAGGGAAAATCTTGAAAAGCAAGTGTAAAATACTAGTTTTCTTATCTACCTGTAATGAATAAAGATATAACTTACACCCAGTAAATATGGCTATTTCTACTTGTTACATTATATATACAGTGTGATACCCCATTTTTTTACAATGAGCTGGCTACTTAGAGGAAGTTATCCTGCTGTGCAAATATCTTAACTCTAGTATCCCAATAATATGAACATAATTCTGGGTAGAGGTGGTAGAATGCAATCGCAGTTTCTTTTCCACAACTTAATTATATCCAAAACAAATATAATGCTGTTTTGTTAAAAAAAAATTATATAAAAAAGAACCTTGAATCCTGGAACTGTTAGTTGTGTAGGGATACCATCTAAGAAGATTAGAGAGTTATCTTCAGAAGAAAGCAGTGGTTTGGCAGGGCACTTCTGTCAGTTGCTAAGCAACTTGGAATCTCACAACCTGGAAGCTGATAAGCAACCTGGAAGCTGAGAATCAATGTTTTCTAACATTCAGCTGCTGTGAATCCAAGGTGACAGAATATGCACAGACATGCTTTGGCTCCCTTGGTCCCAGGATTTCAACTGATAAAGTCAACTTTTGAGCAGCAGCTGTCTCTCTGTTTTGAAAGGGCTGAAATCTCCAAGCATTGGACACACTGAGGTTAGGCTTAATGTCAGATTGACCTTTCATCACCTACAGACAGCCACCCAATCTTAAACAACTCCTCACCCACAATAATACAACAAGACTTAACATGGACACTGGTACCAGAGCCTGCAATAAACCCAGATGGCAACTTTGCTGCCACATACACCCGGACAACACCATTACTGGCCCCAACAACATCAAACATACCATCTCAGGACTATTTAATTGTTCATCTTCTAACATTGTGTATGCCATCAAATGCCAACAGTGCCCTTCAGCTCTATATTGGGCAAACAGGCCAAACCCTACGCCAAAGGACAAATGGACACAAATCTGACATCAGAAATCACAAGACAGAGAAACCAGTAGGAGAACACTTCAATCTCCCAGGACATTCTATACAAGATCTCAAAGTAGCTGTCTTAATACAAAGGAATTTCAGAAATAGACAGGAAAGAGAAGTTGCTGAATTGCAACTCATTACCAAACTCAAAAAACCACGGAGAGACCTGGTCTGAACAAAGACATTGGATTATTATCTCATTATACATGACAAAGCTATCTTTAGCCATCTTACCCCTTGCTTTTTCTTTTAGGACTAATTGCAGTCGATAACAGTCGTCAACAGGTTTTCCACACCCATCAGCCAATCACCCATTCCCACCACCATTCTGAGTAATACCCCTCCCCACTCTCTCACTATATATAAGGGTCTGGTGACTTCTGTTTCAGTGTATCTGAAGAAGTGTGCATGCACACGAAAGCTCATACCAAGAACAAACTTAGTTGGTCTCCAAGGTGCTACTGGAAGGAATTTTTTTATTTTTTATTTTGTATAGTATGAGGAGTTGGACATGGATTTTACCATGGTTAAGTAAACAGGGTCCTTTTACCAGCCTGCCTGCATGAAGGTGCAAATAACTCTCTTCTCAATAAAATCAATTCCTGGAAATAAAATCTGAGCACTTCTACTCTTAGCCTATCCAAATCTAAGAGTCATCTGGTTAAGTTTCCCATTCACAATATGGCATACTAACACAACACTTTCCTCGTTTTGTCCTAAAAGAGGCATCTACTTATGGAATTCTCCGGAGGCATTCCCTGGAGCAAAGGGGGAGAAATCTGATTCAATTTGCATCTAAAGGCAAATTGTATCAAATTTACACTTTCTGAAACAATAGGAGAATCAAGACATTGGCATCCTCCAAAATTCACGCTCATGCAGAATTTGCTGTGTAGTTCTCCAACCAAAGATTGCTTGTGCATATATTGGGAGGAAAGTATGCATACAAATGACTATATTAGTGAAAATATCATGCAAAAATTCATTACATTAGGAGAAATTGATTGCAAAAATGTGCTCACTGCACATAAAAATGTGTTAAGGAAAAAAATCACACTAAAATGCTAAAGAATTTCCAAGAAGATTTTTTAAAAGAATTTTCACAAATTGCTATAGAAATGTAGATAACTGAGAGAACTGAAACCAACAATCCTTCCATTCTTATGGGCAATGTGTCTTTTATGGCACAGCTCTTCATATATTCTTACATACTAAAGCAGTCTTCACCTACCTGGTGCCCTTGATATGCTTTGGACTACAACTCCATTCAGCCCCAGTCAGCTGTGTTGATGGGAGTTGTAGTCCAAAACATCTGGAGGACACCAGGTTGGTGAAGGCTGTACTAAAGCATATTTAAAATTCCAGTTTACTCAGAAGCGATGCTAAAGCTTTCTGGAGACTTGGCCACAAGATTACAACACTGGATCATGTAGCAACAGGGTGTAAAAAAGGATCCAACCAAGCTATTAAAAAAAATCAACTGAAACCAATACAGATAGCTTGGGGTTCATCCTATGACGTTGCATATTCTCATCTTGCGAAATCCACCATCTCCTCTCGCAGTCTCCCTATCTCAATATTGTCTTCCTACTTTCCTAATCTATCTCGAAAACCCCTTTCATTTTCTAGTCCTTTTTCTTCCTGTTTATCTGTGGAGATGTCCTCCTTCACCTCCATAGCCTATATTCCTAAATGCCAGTGCTAGCTCATGTTCAGAACTTTCTCTTTGTTTTCAGTCTACTCCTAAATTCTAGACTGCCACAGACAAACTTGGCACAACAAATAGGTTATTCACAACACATTTGTCTTCAAAATCCCCAGAAGTTCTTAATATGGCGATTTAATGTGACCACATACTGTTGAGATGGAAAGGCAACCAATAAATGAAAAGAAATGAAAGGTACACCCACATGGGTTTAACTTCCACTGCATTTCACTGGCTTTCTATCAGACCAGTACTTGAAGCACCTGGGCAGTAGCGAGTAACAAAGAACACCTGGGCCTCTAATTTGTGCATAATCTTATGCATGTCTATTCAGATTTAAATCCCACTGAGCTGAATGGCCCTTACTCCCATGTAAGTGTGTGTAATAAGACTGCAGCCTTAATACAGGAGAATCCCCAGTTATGTGAGGGTTCTGTTCCTGGCCGCCGTACACATCACTGGGATATGTGTAAGTGAGGATTCCCCTGTTCTGCCCCCACCCAACCCCCTTTCAGCACTGCAAATGGTGCGCGTGTCAGTGGGAGCGCATGTGCTGATTGTGCGCAAGTGGGGAGACACCTGTACAGGAAGAGGCAAAATCTGAAGAACACATTTGGGGAGGGGGTTGATTTAAAAATATCATCTATGGCAGGTATAGGGGGCACAGGTGGTGCTGTGGGTTAAACCACAGAGCCTAGGGCTTGCCAATCAGAAGGTTGGCGGTTCGAATCCCCGTGACGGGGTGAGCTCCCGTTGCTCGTTCCCAGCTCCTGCCAACCTAGCAGTTCGAAAGCACGTCAAAGTGCAAGTAGATAAATAGGTACCGCTCCGGCAGGAAGGTAAACACTGTTTCCGTGTGTTGCTCTGGTTTGCCAGAAGCGGCTTAGTCATGCTGGCCACATGACCCAGAAGCTGTATGCTGGCTCCCTCGGCCAATAAAGTGAGATGAGTGCTGAAACCCTGGAGTCATCCGCGATGGTCAGGGGTCCCTTTACTTTTACCTATGGCAGGTATATGAGCAAACTCCAATAACAATGAACTAAACAGGGCTGCCCACTCTCTTTCAGAAAAGCTCCAGAGCAGGGGCCTCTGTGACATATTGGAACAGAAAATAATAGATTTCAAAGGATGCTAAATCTCAAGGCATATTACTGCTAGAGGTAAAGCACACACATCTCTGTCTAATCATAATGGGTTTTAATCTAAAGTGTTATTAGAAGAACAAACGTGCCGTTCTCTCGCCGAACCTACAGTGTAGCTTTTGGCAGAGCTTCACAACATAAGCCAATACAGACCAATATAGATTTGATCCCTTTTATTACATTATTGCCCCAGTTTGCTCTTGTTGTCCAATACAGACCCACATTAATGGAAAATTTTGTCTGAAATATTGGATTAAAATAAGGAGACTCAGAATGGACTGAAGCTGAAGAAGGAAAAAAAGCCATGCTGATCTACAGAGTGAAGAATAAGGACAAAATATCAAGTTTCGGTGTAGTAGTCTACTTTGATTCCTAAAAGATAAAAGTGCCAGACTTCTGCACAGACTTCGTATATGACACTAATTCTAAGAAGTTGTTGCTGTATGAAAGGATCTTTAGGATGCTGGAAAAGCGAACCTCTGCATTATTAACAAAACACCAAACTTTCATATTATAAAGGGAAGGTATCATAGTCAATTGTACTTTCTTTCGCTTTCTTTCTTTTTTTAAAAAAAGCTGGGCTGGTTTTCCAGAACAGCAAAGCAAACACTGTAGAAACAAATGACCTTCTTACTGCAATTAAAAAGAAAGAAAAATAGTATATTTTTAGTTTTAGAGCATCTGTCCATTCAATGTAAACTTTAAGAATGGAATAAGATAACTTTCCTCTCTTCTTCAAGCGCTATCCCTCATCACACAATGGCTCTCTTGGGGAATGGCCCCAACTGTTGGAATACACTTCGTGGATCTGTTAAAGATCCGCGGTTATTTGTTTATTTTAATGGTTATTGAGAACTACTTTTCATATCCTTACACTTAAAAGTGAAAGTGAAAGTAAGAATGAAGAGACATCTTGCTATTAGGATTAATCCGCCTTTAACTTGTAGTTCCGGTAATGTTTCAAAGTTATCAATGAACGTTAACCCTGCTTCCCGCCTTTTTGGAGGGTAGCAACAGAGGTTTTATTGGTTAAAGTGTTGATCGTGATGTCATACCTGTTCCTAAATAAAAGGCTGAGGCTCCCCGCTTAGGCACGTTCTTTTACGTTCTTCCTTAGTTTGTTCAGTTGAAGTCAAGTTTAGTTTAAGGGTTTTGGGAGCGGGCTGGATGGGTTTTTCTTTTAGTTAGGTTTAGTTTTGCGGAAGATATTTCGGTGAGATTTTAGTTAGGCTTTTAGGTTTAGCCTAGGGCTAGTTTTGCGGAAGATATTCGGTTTAGCTTTATTTAGTTTAGTATCGCGGAAGAATTGGCGCGCAGGGACTGAGAGCTCAGGGAAACTTAGCTTAGGGCTAGAAAACGAGCCTATGCGGGTTTGGCCAAAGCCACTAAAGATAATTCTGGTGTCTGTCGTCCTTTGGGGAAAAGAGTAAAGGTTTTAAGAATTTTTAATTTTAATATAACATCCTTGGTTTGGTTTCCTTTATTGCTAAATGCAGTTCCGATTCGAGGCATCCATCATTATTCGAGGCATCCATTAGTATTTGAGGCATTCATTTAGTTTTCGAGGCATTCATTCACTCACGCACCTTCGGAGTCATTTTCCGTCTTACTCAGCTACCTTCGGATTGTGAGACTTGGCCGGCGCCCGTGCTCATAAGCACGCGGAACGCTGGCCGCTTTTCCCCGCAACTGGTACCTCGTGCGTGGGTAGCTAAACTCACGCACGGGGAGCTCCAGCACCGAACCCCGGCACCCAACTCAGTGGCAGAGCACATATCTTGCATGCATCTTGTAGCTCTGGGAAATATGCCTGCTGAAATCCCGGGGAACTGCTGCCGGTCAGTGTCAACAATACTGAGCTAGATGGATCAATGCTCTGACTTTGTATAAAGCAGCTTCCCATGTCCCTATGTTCTCAAAGCACAGTAGGTTTCCATTCAGCACTGACAAAACAGTGACAAAAAGGTGTTCGGTGCCAAGGGACAGCAAACAGTGACACCCACAATTTCTCTGCTGGGTATATCAAATTTTAAGACACAGTGTTATTCTATCAGTATTCCATTTGCCTAATGCTGCTTTATGGCTAGCTCCACTCTCAAGAGTAGGATCAAAATGGAGAACTGAAATTACAATAAATAGGTATTCTATAAGGAGGAGCATTCAACCACACGAATCCTCATCCACCTGAAGTTTTAATTGGCACAATCCAGACAAAGGTTTACAACAAAATAACTAGGTCCCCCAAATGGGATGATCCTACAACCTACTCAATGGCTTCCAGAATGTAACAATGCCCATACTGGATCAGGTCAGTGGCCCATTTAGTCCAGCATCCTGTTGTCACAGTCACCAACCTGATGCCTATGGGAAACCTGCAAGTGGAACCTAAACACAACAGCACTCTCCTCTCCTGCAGTTTCTAGCAACTGGTATTCAAAAACATATTGCCTCCATCTATGGAAAGAGTATAGCCATCCTAACTTATAGCCACTGATACCCTTTAGCTCCCTGAATTGTCTAATCCTTACATTATCGACAGACACTTCAAAACACTGTGTGCGAGACCAGTGTCTCTGACTGTCACAGGAACTTGCAACTAGAAATGCAAAATAATATTAAAGACTCTCTTGATTTGGAAAAGCAGTTGTGGTGGCAGCAGGGGAAAAACAATATAGTTCATGTGTTATCTAGGTCTCTGGACGATCCTTTGCTTTGTAACGTCTCGCCAACTCATATAAACTTGGAATAAAACTTCTACATAGCAGATTTATCCGCAAGCTTAATCCTACACACTGCAATTGCTCTTGCTGAAAGCACTGTTACTAGCAGCTCTCAAAATGCTAGGTTGACAAATCACCACTCTTTAAAACAAAAATGGTTATGTTCTGAGTGCCTCCCTTATGGCTCCAAGGGGTAGATGATTTGATAATTAAATATTAACATAGGTTTTCAATGTATGATTAAAATAAACAATATTAGATTGCTTTTCCATTGCCAGCCTGATTAAACATGATAGTTACATATGTTGATGTAATTGTTGTGTACGTTAGCAAGAGAGGGTGCAAGTACAAATTATGCTGTAGATTAGAACAAAATGTCCTTTGTTGCAGAATATATTTCATACTACAGTACTTCAGGTCAAGAGAGAGAGAAGCATAGTATAGGACCACCAACAGTTTAGTTACCCCTTTACAAAATATAACCACCCTTGTGTTTTCATACACAAGCTACACATTTTCCTATATACATAAAAACGTCAGGCTATCTACACACGTGCACCCCATTGGTTGATTTGTTGTACCCCATCACAATCCTGGATTGACATGAAGTCAGGATGCAGTAGGGGAGCTAAAGAGAAGGCAGGTTGCACAACAGCGGTGGCCATGGCATGGGAGCAAGAAGAGAGGGACACTGAGAGGGGGGAAGTGGTGGTTTCAAATAGCGGCAGAAGTCAGACAGAGTAAAGCAGGGATGGAAGGAAGAGGGAAATTGTGGTTTTAAACAACAGCAGAGGTTTGAATGAAGTACCTTCATACAATGGAATATTTGAGGGTTCTGCATCCTTTATCTCTCTCACATGAGGCAGCTGAGGAATGGAAAAGGGAGAAGTCTAAGTACAGCGAGAAGGGAGAAATGGGGTTGGGAAGGTGAAAAGCAAGTTTGTCCTTGCATGGGGAAGGGGAAGTTCTCTCTTAAAGTGTGGGGAGATAATAATAATAATAATATTTATAACCCACCCTCCCCGGCCAGGACTGGGCTCAGGGCGGCTAACACCAAATATATAATACTGTACATTAAAACACAAAATCAAATGATGGGGGAGTTGCGACCAGAGAAAGCAGAGACACAGCCCCTAGTACTCTATAATAATTAAAATGCAATTCCCCAATTCCTTACTCAATATCATACACATCGATTTCTACACATAAGCACAGGATTTTAGAAACTGGAAGAAAATTAAAGCTTATTAAGGAATAGATAACCTCTGCTAAGTGATCTTAGGAGTACAAAGATGTTAAAGACCAGCGATGGGAAAAGTTTCTCTTTACCTTTTCAACTTGCCACCATGATGTGTTCGGTAAAGGCACTAACCTGCCTTGAACAGGGGGCTGGGAAATTCTAGGTTAAGCCCATGCGTCCTAACTCTTAAAAGTTTTAAAACAAAGGTGAAACGGAATCCCTAAAAATGCACTTTTTTTGAAAGAGAGCCGAACGTGCATGGCACTTTATATAAACAGAACCACAAACCAAAAAACCAAGGACAGAGAGAGAACAAGAATTGTTGTTGTTGTTGCTGCTGCTGCTGTTGTTGTTGTTGTTATGACTACCTTAAGCGGATGTATTCAAGGTTGGCAAGGATTTGGGCAGAGCCTAAAAGGCGCAGCTCGCGGGCACCTCGCGTGGAGAGAGGCAAGATGCAGCCGGCCTTGCCACGAGGCCAAGCGGCGAGGGAGCGCCAGCTCACCCGCGCCGATGCCCTGCCTGCCCCGAGGGCGCATCGGGGCACTGAGACTCCCGCTGGTCGGAGCCTCCGCCCGAGGCCGAGGAGAGGCGCGCAAGCCGCGCGGTGTTGCGCCTCCTCGCCCTGCCTGCTGCCAGCTCGCCACCCTCCTCTCTCCCCGCCCCGCGTCCTCCTCGGTGGCGGCGGGGCAATGCCCTCCCGCCTGCCCTCACCCACCGGGCGTCCCGCGTCTCCAAGGGAAACTTCCTCGGAAGCAGCCGCCGTTGCGCTCGCCGAGCCTGACAGCGTCCGCTGCCACTTCCAGGTCGTGCACCTGGCAGAGCCCACCATCCTCGCCGTTCCTGTCGTGGCCCACGGGAGGAGGGGGATCTTCTGCCTCCCACCGCCCTCCTCCCCCGGCCGCGGCATCGGCGGCGCCCTCCTCGCCGCCCTGGCGCTGCACCATGAGGACCGCTCCTCCGGCTCCGGCTTTGCCACAAACTGCTCGCCGGCTCTGTCCGGCGAGGAGCCGGCAACTTTGGTGCGCGTGCGCGGCATGCCGGCCGTGACGCCGCCCCCCGCCTGCTTGCCTGCCTGCTTGCTCTGCGCCGGCCGGGCGGCCTGCTTCGCCGCCGAGGGGATGTTTACATGTCCCGGGGTGAACTGCTGCGACCTCCGCGGGGAAGGTGGCAGCCGCGAAGGCTCCGTCAGGCCGCGGCGCGAAGCCCCCTCTTCCCCGCTCTCCCGAGAGCTGCCCAATAAATACAGCTCTTCCCAAGCTTCCCCTCAAAATAATATTTTGGTGGAGGGAGGAACTTATGCCAGAAATCATGTGTTGAGGTTGTTCCTGGATTACCGAAATATTCCTTCGTGTGTTTAGCCAAGAGAAGCTAGGCTTCCTGCGGTTTAAGTTTCCCTTCTGTCCTTATCTCAGTAGGCGACCTTAGGCAAGCCACCTCAGTCCTCCAGGTGTAGGGCGGTATATAAATTCAATATATAAATAAAATAAAAAAGTAATGAGATATAGTAATAGCTTAGCCAACTTGCTTTAAATTTTACAAAAGAATTGTACGGAGGTCTGAAATAACGTACGAAGCGCTTTGGACACCATGTGTGATCTGCATGTATATGTTGTTGTTATTTATTATTATTTAAAGTATTTGTTCCCGGGAAGCAATGGGTGGGGCATTTGCATTTGCTACAGCTACAGCTGAAAATAGTACTTTTAGGCATGTGCCTGAAGGGAAGGGCTTGAGCAGTGCCGGATTTACGTATAAGCTAAACAAGCTATAGCTTAGGCCCCACTCTATTGGAAGTCCCCCCCAAAAAAATAAAAGAAAAAAACAACTAGATGCACATTTCCAAAATATAAGATAAAAACAAATAAAATAAAACCTACATACAGGAACAGTGGCAAATGGTTTTAGATACCTATTAGGTCCATAAATTACCATATAGCATATATTCAACACAAAAAACAGCAACAATTTGTTGTTGACAAAGGAGAGCTAAACATAAAGGGCCCCATTACCTTCAGTAGGGCCTCAGCAAACCTAAATCCGGCCCTGGGCTTGAGCATGCTCAGTGATGCGTTTTGAAAAGCAGACAACCCCCCCCCCCCCCAAGTATAAGCCATTTTTCGAACTCTTCAAACAGCCAGTTCTCACAATACAGGCCTTGGAACTGTTGCTGGCCGGCCTTGGTTCTGTGCAGCAGCTATATCAGGAAAACTGCTCAGTCAAGCCTGGCTGTCGTCAGAAATATGCAGTAATAGGAACCGGGGAATCCATAGGAAGCGACCACTTCTTAGGAATGCTTATATTCTTGTCCAGTAGTCCCTGCATTTTGGCACATTGTAAAGATTTGTTGTGGAACAGCCAAGTATGTAACACAGGGACAGGGTGTACCTAGGGGTTAGCTAGGCTGGCCTCTGCCAAGGACAGAGGTCCTGGAGTGCACAAATGTCATGCTCCTCCACTTGGGCTTCGAGTGGGTAGGATCCCACCTGCCCATTTGCAAGCTCCCCAAGCCACTCCTCTACTGCTCTGGGCAGCCAAGCTCCTCTGTGCGCCTCAACAGAGGAATCCAGTCACGTAAGGGACAGTGGTGTGTGTGTGTGCTGATATAGCTCCTTGCACAGGGATGGAAATCCAAATGGGAAATTGTAAAATGTTAGGTGCACTAATCCAATTACTGGGGAAACAAAAGTTCCTGTAGGGGGTAATCAACTATTTACCAGTACTTTATTGTGCTGTTTGCTAAACAGCAGGTCTGATTGCTCAGTATTATGAGTATACATAAAAACTAGTTGTATTATTTATGCAGTTTAAGTGATGTTGTCAAAACACTTTCTCAACTGTCACCTGGCACTAGCCATTCCATCAGACTGCCTCAGTTGCAGAGGCGAGAAGCAGGGCTCATTCCATCAGCTTTGCCAAAAGACTGTCTCCTCATAGCCCTGAACCATTTCCATGCCAGCTGGTCATTATAAGAACTTTTCTTTAAGAAGTGGCACCTGAGTTTGCATTTTTCCTCTTCCTCCTTTCCCATTTTGCCTTGTGTCACATTTTTTTTGAATGTTGACCTGAGGGCTACGACTCTCATTTTAATTGATTATATCTCAGCGGCTCAGGGAGCCTTTTTGGCTGGAGGGTGGGAAACAAATGCTCTACTAAATAAGCCATGGATAGCCCCCTCTCATTTTAAAGACAAAGCAACAGTACAATTTCAGTTAGCTGAATAGTGTTACCTACAACCCTCAGTGGTGAGAGGTTTCAGGGGTCCCCACACATACCTTAGGTTTGGGTTTCTTGGAATGATGGTCATTGGAAACTTCTGTCATTTGTGTGATTTAAGACTTATTTACACATAGATAAAGGTAAAGGTACCCCTGACCATTAGGTCCAGTCACGGACGACTCTGGGGTTGTGGTACTCATCTCGCTTTACTGGCTGAGGGAGCCGGCGTTTATCCGCGGACAACTTCTGGGTCATGTGGCCAGCATGACTAAGCTGCTTCTGGCGAACCAGAGCAGCGCACGGAAACGCCGTTTACCTTCCTGCTGGAGCAGTACCTATTTGTCTACTTGCACTTTGATGTGCTTTCGAACTGCTAGGTGGGCAGGAGCTGGGACCGAGCAACGGGAGCTCACTCCGTTGCAGGGATTTGAACCACCGACCTTCTGATCAGCAAGCCCTAGGCTCTGTGGTTTAGACCACAGCGCCAACCGCATAATACAAAAGGCTTGCAGCATTAACACTTCAACAGATCCTGTTCTCTTATTTAGCTTTGAAGGTGGGCCCAGGTCCAAGAAAGACCCAAAATGCAGGTTAGCTTTCCTTCTCCCCCTGCCCAGGCAGAGGAAAAAAAAGATGGGCCATCCTCTACCTTCTTGCACATTCAGGAAGGTAGCAGCTGAGCTGATAACAAAAGGGCATGCACAAGTAAAGAACTTGCCAGGCCAGTTTCTATACCTTTGCTAATTCTCTAATCCTCTGTTGTTGTTTTATAGTCCATGGAGGGTGTCCTTGATAATTTTTCAAACTACCCCCACAAACACATTACAATAGTCTTCCATTTCCTAGGGATGATAACAATGAGGGGGAACTAGGGATCATTAACAGAGTATTCTCAACACTCTCATCAAATTACAGGATTCTTTGGGGCAGGAGGAATGCCATGAGAGGAAAACTGGTTTAAAACTGATGGAAATTTGTATTTTTGGTAGATGTTACTCCCATCTACATGTTTGTTGACAAACTCAGGGGAAATGAAATGTTTAATGAAGCAGGACACCCCTCAGGAGAAATTGTGCTGATTTTTTTTGTCAGCAAGGCATATTTGTTTAATAATTCTGTTTAAATAATGTTGCCTCAAAACTATCCAAGGACATACATTAGGTATTTATAATTTCATGCACTGCCCTCTAGAAATGGTATTACATTAGTAGGGGTGCTGTATTCCAGTTCCCCAAACCCAGGCAGCCTAAAGTTGGATATTCATGGCAAACTTTCAACACAAAATAAGACATGAGTTAGAAAGCATATGAATTCCTATCTTTGATGCTATGGTTTGTTTGCAAAGGGGGCATAAAGGTAAAGGACCCCCGACAGTTACAGTAAGTCTAGTCACAGACGACTCGGGGGTTGTGGCACTCATCTCGCTTTACAGGCCGTTTACCTTCCTGCCGGAGCGGTACGTACTTGCACTTTTTGGCTGCCTAATCACATACTCTAAAATACTAGATCTCTCAATTTTTAAGGGTAGGTCTCCCTTTTGCTCTGACACACACAGAGAGAAATAGTTTCAAAAGAAACAAAGTTTTACCTCACAATTGATTCGTGGCTCATATATATTCCTAATGATATCTCTGCTTTCCTTTTATTTTATCTCTGCTTCCGTAATTATTTTATTTACTTACCACCCAACTGTGAGGGTGATGGGGATGGGGCTATTGGTTTGTTTGGTCCTCCCCCCCCCACCCCGTTTTTATTACGCATTTTGTGTTTTTATTTTGCATTTTTATGCTGTGAACTGTCCTGAGATCTTCAGATAAAGGGCGGTATACAAATTTTTCTCAAAGAATACCAAGCACAGCAGTTTGTTAAGGGTTGCTGGAAATTGTAACTCTGTGAGGTGTAAACTACAGTGCCCAGAGTTCTTTGAGGGAAATAATCTGTTCTGAATGTGTTTTAAAGGTAGGCGTACACATAACAACACAAAGACTCTCAGAAGCATGCCATCCAGACTTGGTAACATTTTCATCTGCATTTTGTCAACGAGTCCTAGAACATCTCTTTGTCTCTGCTTGACTTGTCTCATCAGATGCTCTCCCCGAAAAGTGGTTCAGGTGTGAACATCTGTCAAACATCTTCCACAGTGAAGAGCAAAGCAAAGAATTCTTTTAGCTTCTCTGTGGTCTCCCTATCTTCCTTCAACAATCATCCTACACATTGACTAACAATTCAGCAGCCTTCCTGGATTTTCTGCTTGTGAAGTAGGCCTAAAGGAATCTGTATTGTTTGTTTGTTTGTTTTAATCTTTTCAGGGTCTTGTTAGGAACGCAGGAAGCTGCCTTATGCTGAATTAGACCATAGGTCCATATTCCTCAGTATTGTCTATGGCGAACCACAACCCTTCTCCCATTTATTGACAACATAAACTTCCATTTTCTAGATATCATAATTTTAATTATGCACACCTATAAAAAGACACTCCTGCCCACCTAGCAGTTCAAAAGCACATCAAAGTGCAAGTAGATAAATAGGTACTGCTCTGGCAGGAAGGTAAATGGTGTTTACGTGCGCTGCTCTGGTTTGCCAGAAGCGGTTTAGTCATGCTGGCCACATGACCCGGAAGCTGTGCGTCGGCTCCCTAGGCCAATAAAGCGAGATGAGCGGCGCAACCCCAAAGTTGGACACGACTGGACCTAATGGTCAGGGGTCCCTTTACCTTTACCTATAAAAGACAACAACATATTTACTTTATAACCCTGTTATTACTTAGGAGGTAATATCCAGCACATCTACTCAGAAGTAAGCCCCAATGGAGCTTACTCCCAGGTAAGTGTCTATCGAACTGCAGTCTTAAAAAATTTATTGGATTGCTTCTGCTGACACCAGGTACTGTGCTCTTGAGGAATAGGATCTGTTTCATAAGCCTAGGCTAATGTGAAAAGGGCTGAGCCATTTTAGGGCTGTGCTTGTTTTTGCCAAGATATACAAAGCATCCAATTTCATACTGGCCAAGCAGCCAATAAAACTGCCAAAGATGTATCATGTCACAAGGTTTAGAAACACTTGTCCACTTTGATCCTATTTTTTGGACAATACGGTTAGACCTTAAGAAAATGTAGATGTGCTTTTTACAAACATATATTTACTCTAATGACAAATTAAAATATATTTTATAATAAAAAGGTGGGGGGAGGAGAAAGTGCTGCACCGAACCAATTTTACAAGTTGGACTTGTAACAAAATGTCGCAGTGTGGATTCCAATCACTCCATTCCCCCTCCCTCTGGTTTTCTGGTCCCCGCCCCCAAACAATCAGCTATACATGCCCACTAAGCATACCAATAATCACTGGACTCGTTTGATTCCCCCCCCCCTTGGGAAGCTTTCCCCAATCCCCGTAAATACTTTTGTATTTCTGAAAAACCTCATGGTTCCCGAGTCTGCTGATAACTCGTGTTTTGTCATATTGATTCTAAAAAGACTGGCACTCAGAAAATTGAGGTCACTATTAGTATATAGAGCTGGATCTGCAACAAACTCTGGTGTTCTGGTTGAATTCCATTCACCCTCCACATAAAGCAATAGCATTCTATTGCCACTGAGCATACTCAGTTCTCATTGTGCTGTTTAGTGCAGGGGTCAGCAAAGGTTTTGTGGCTTGGGCCGGTTCACGGTCCTGCATACGCCGCTGTGGGCCAGAGTCCACGCACACACACATGCACGTGCAAACGCTATTTCTGGCACTCCTTCCAGTGCAGAGGAGGTGTATGCAGCTTCCCATTGGTTGCAGGAGCTTCCTGCAGCCAACGGGAAGCTGGCAAGCGTTGCGGAAGGCGGTCCCTGCTCTGCTGCGTGCCGGTTTAGCACGGTGCAAGGGAGCCAACCGAGCGGGCGGTGTGGTTCCCCGAGCAGGCAGCGGGGGCCCATAGGCCAGTTAAACGACCCCCATTGGCCGCTTGTGGCCCATGGGCCTTAGGTTGCTGACCTTTGGTTTAGTGTATGGTCTGAAAGCACGAGTACACCATCTTGTCGAAGTTTGGTAGGTCTGGGGCTCATCAGAGCTTGGATGGATGACTGCCTGGTAATCACATGTACATGCACTGGCGGAGGAAGAGGAGTGTGGGGGGAGCGCACTGCCCCTGGCAGCGCAATCCCGGCAGGGTGCCATCACGGCTGCCCCCCACCCACGCTGGGCACCACTCCCCCAGGACGCACACCACGCCCCTGTGGGAGGGCACCACTCCCCCAGGATGCGCGCCATGCTCCTGCGGGCAGCGTGCCCTGCCCCCAGGATGTGCACCAGCCCCGCCTCCGCCTGCTCTCCACCCCCCTGGTGCTGGAGCATGAAGCTCCGCCACTGTGTACACCATCCTGGGTTACTTGATGAAAGAAAGGTGGGATTTATTTTAAGAAAATAAATGTGTATTTGTAGTTATGAAAAGTCTGCACCCCTCATTTGTGCGAGGGAGTGGCATTTTGGCTACATAAGCACTGGCACAGCCTGAGCATCAAAAACAGAGCAAATAATGAGGAAATGCCGTGGCTTGGTGGTAGAGAATCTGCTTTGCATGCAGAACGTCCCAGGTTCAAACCTGGCTTCTCCAGGTAGGGAAAGACTCCTATTTGAAATGCTGGAGAGCTGCTGCCAATCTGTGTAGAGTAGACAATACTAAGCTTGATAGACCAATGCTCTGACTCAGTATAAGGCAGCTTCCTATGTTCTTCATGTCTTCCTGCCATGACTTTCCACAAAAGATCCTGGTAATTTATAGACACTGCAAATCCACAGTTAGCCACCCATAATTCCCCTTACATAAATTCAATACACAGGATTCCTTGAACAAGTTTACAAGTATGGCAGTAAGGTACCAATGTTTCTGAGTTTCTTCACAGAAATACATATGCAGTATTTGCATTTGCCTACACTTGGAATATTTTTTCTGTGGCAATAGGTGCATTTGACAGTGAAAGTGAAGGTAGGTTTTTGTGAGGAGGTAATGCACTCTCTTTTCTCTCTCTTCCCCCCACCCCCTCTTGCCCTATACCCTGCAATAAAGGATTGAATCTAAGTCAATATTTTCAGGGTGCATGTCGCTTGGAATGTGGCAAGGCAACAGTTCAGGATTTGGACTTTGGATTGGAAATAAAAACCTCTGATCACATTTAATATCTGACTGCATCAGCAGCTTTAAGAAATTGTGGGAAAGTGCCCATCTCATTAACACATGAACAACAAATGCAAGCATTATTTCCACTTATTTACAAGGTGAGCTATTCTGGGATACCAGGAATGAATCAAAGTTTTAAATGAGTTTTAAAAGAATCAACACGTCCTGGCTAGGAAAGAGTCTTTAGAGCTGCTTCTCTTTTACTCTGGATTACATGAACATATAAACAATAGTACTGAGAAGTTAGTTGTACAACTAAGTAGTTAGTTGGGAAGTCAATTGTATACTAGTTATAAGTACATTGCGGCTAATCTAATCGAGTTTTTATGGCATAATGTGTAGTTCCAATATTTCTTGAAGCAAACACACACACTCATACAATCATATATGTACATATGCCACATAGAATACAACTCCTGATACCCCCATTTGAAATGAAAGCTCAACATGAGAACGGAGGAGACTTTTTGAGCTCTCTTTTCACTAAAAACACCTCAACCACCCTATGCACACAATTTACAGTTACATTAATGGTTTTGAAAAAGTAAACAGTACTTCTGAACTGGGCAGCTCACACATGCGAGTTGCAACCCCCCCCCCCCCGTGGTTTCAGACCCAACTGAGGGTTTACACTTGCTGTTTGCTTTGGAAGAGAACTTTTCTTCCAATGCAAACAAAAGGCACGAGAGCCAGACAGGATCAGAACTGCAGCAGGAGGAGGGCAAATGGTTAAACCCTACTGCCTCCCCTGAGTCTCAATCTCGATTGGTTTGGGGGCCCCACACCTCCTATGTACTATTTAAAAGCCATTCATGCACAGGCTAATCGCATCTGGTTTGGCCATGGCCAATTGCCATGTTTGATGTGGGCAGGAGTTTTCCCCATCTGACCTATCAGGTCAGATTCACAATGACTCAGCTTCCCCCCCCCCAACTCCTATTGTGTGCAACTTGGCCCACTTTGTGAGTCATCTTCAGCTGGCTCGCATTCTCTTTATCAGTAGCACGGTATCAACCGGAGGTTAGACGCTGTCTTGATATTTCCAGCTCTGAAAGTATGATTCTATCCTCTCCCATCCCTCTTTCCTGTTGTAATAGAAACCCTTCTTCGTGCCTTGAGGGCATCAATGCATCTCAAGCTACTAAGTCTCCCTCTCTCTCTAGGTTTCAGATGCTGTTTTTTCCCCTACCTCCCCACTTTCCTGTTCTTCCCCGGGCTGCCTCTTTCCCCTTAGCCCTACGCCAACTCCCCTCTGTAGCTCAGTGGCCTTGAACCTTGACCCTGCATTTCTTGAAGCGGAAATGTAAATGGGTTATCTCTGTCTTCCCTCTGTATATCTCTGTCTTCTCCACCCCCACCACCCACCACTTCCCTCCCTGCCTTGAGGGCCACCCTCCCTGAACCCTTAAGCTACAACATTTGGGATTTCTTAGTTTAGGACACACAGGTGAGTAGGTGAGGCATAACAGATGTGTGCAAAGTTGTACATGGTGTGGCTGGGGAGAAATTTTCTCCCTTTCTCATTATTCCAGGACGTCAGACCATCCAATGGAGCTGAATGTTGGAAGGAGAGGAAACAGAAGACATGTTGTACCAGTAGATCTCCTATATACATAACAATGAACTATCACGTTACCAGGGGGTGGTAAAGTGCTCCTTGTACCTACTTCTGCCAGCCAGTTTCCTGTTCACAGCAGTTTCAAACATATTTCCTGCTGTGACTTGGCAGGATCCCAGTCAGGTGGGTGGGCACACCTGAGCTTGAAGCGTAGCTGTTCTCACACATAACTGTTCTTATCACTTTGTCATGTAATGCCCTCAATGACCTTTAAGTGTTGAAATTAAAATTCTGTTCTATTGAAAGGACATTAAAAGAAACTGGTGCAATCTTGGAACCATTTATGACCTGAACAAATGTACATTATTGAACTCATTGCATACTTTGTTTACATGTATGGATAGATGAAATATTCAATGACTGAGCATAAACCAGGGAAGAAATCTGATTAGAACTAGAGGCAGATCGGATGGGCACATGGATTTTCACGTTCCACTATCCTTTGCCCTTCTAGTGGCAATTTAGTGAATGCTGCTTCGACAATTTGCACACATGTACTAGAGACTTATTTATAGAACCAATAAAGAACAGAGCATGAAAGGAGATGTATGTTGTTTATTTATCCCACACTTCCTCTCACAACAACCACACAATAACCCTGTGAGGTTGGATAGACCGAGAGAGTGTCTAGACCAGCCTTTTTCAACCTTGGGTCCCCAGATGCTGTTGGACTACAACTCCCATCATCCCTGACCACAAGTCTTGATAGCTGGGGATGGTGGAAGTTGTAGTCCAACAGCAGCTGAAGTGTAGCTTTTGAATAAATGTATTAATTTTTTTAAATAAAACAACCACACAAAAATGAACAAATCTGAACATATAGATGTCGTGCTCATATTCACAGTACATGTTCACACGGATGAGAGCATAGAAATGTGGATATTCTTTACTGAAATGCCAACTACTAAAAATGTGACTCAGCTCTCAAGATGTCAAGATCATATGACTGAGATTTTGGGTGTAGGAGTCACAAGAGCAATGAGATAATCCAGTTTGTTATAGTTGAAAGCTCCATACAAAAAAAGTTAAAGCGCTTATGACTAAATGAGTGCAAGCCAATTTAAGCAAAGGAAATTGTGGAGCCCTGGAAAGGTTGGTACATGATATGTCCTGATAGTATCGGACAGACATTGAGGTACAAAGCCTACTTTCCAGCAAAGACTGCCACATTCTTTTATTTGATTTTTGATGACATATGTGGTATAAATCTCCCAGGGACATTGTTCAGGCAATTGCTTTGCTTATTTATTTCACTATTAACCTTGACCTGGTATACAATTACATAAGGAGAGTAATTATATTTCCTGGCACAAGAAATATGGGAGGTGTTTTATGGAGAGATTTTGCTCACTCTGGTTGGCTGTGGATATCTTAAACCTTCATAAGGAATTTTATGAAATCAGTTTGTAATGGTTAGGGTTCCCTGCCTCCTGCTGTAACAGCTGTCTCTCAGAAACTGTTTCCCTATCTTTGTTTATAGGGGTTAATTAAATGGATAGCCACGCACCGTGCTGTTCCTCTTCTACTATACATGTGGATACAATTTCTCTTTATTATTGATTGGGTCACGATGACACTGTGAAGTTTGTTACATGCTTATTGAACAGCTTAGTTTCAGTAGTCTGGATCCTCAAATAAGTTAAGGAAGCCCATGGGAAGTTTCTCATCCTGTTCCTGTTCCCTCCAGCCACAAGCACCTTCAGCAAAGCTTCTTTGGAGTTTGGGAGATGGTTCCTTAAGCAATGTGTGATGAGGCATGGGCGAGGGAGCGCTTCTGGGGAAGGGGGAAATTGCTCCAAATCAGACTTAGTTGCTAAGATATGCATATTTTCTGAGTAAGGGACTCCCAACCTTTCATAGGGACTTTGGGATGTGTGTGCAGATGGCCATAAGGATGGGGGAAAGGGAATGGGGAACTTCTGTGAACTGCCTGAAATCAACTATCTTAGGTTCTAATCCAGTGCATCAAGTAGGGTTGAGAACCTTTGGCCCTCCAGAGATTATTGGACTCCAGCACCTATTGGCTTCAACCACCATGCCCAATGACCAGGGATGGCATAGCCCAACAACATCTGGAAGGCCACAGGTTCCCCACCATTGATCTGCAGCATATCATCACATATGAATGAGCAAAACAAAGGTATTTATCAAACATAAACATTTAAGAAGATTCCTGCTAGACTGGCCAAGGTCCATATAGTCCAGAAGTTGGTTTCCTTTGGTAGTACTCAGACAGCTGCTTTAAGGGGGCTTACAAGTATGACACAAAGGCCCTACATTGCCCCCATCATTTGATATTGAGGGTAAGAACATTAGAAGAGTCCTGTTGGATCAGACCAAAGGCTCATCCAATGCAGTATTCTGTTCTCACAGTGGCCAACCAGAGGTTGAGCGCCTTCATTTGCTGAAGTGTGTTAAACTTGCACAAAGGAGAGGGCATTTTTCTGTAGTGAGGCCCTAAAATTGGAACACCCTCCCTATTGAAGCGGAACAGGATGTGAATGTTACATCTTTTCAGTGCTAGGTTAAAACTTGTTTGCTCAGGCATTTAAAATATTTGATTTTGGTCTGTTTATGCTTTGCTCTTCCACCCCACCCTATTATTTGGGTTTCAAAAGAGGAAAAAATAAACTGATTGCCTAATAATGCATATAATTTCATGTAGAATGCATCAGATTTTGTGCTCAGAGGCTGCAGTGGGCTATGCCACACATACAGATTATGGTTAGAATAATCTGAATATACCTGAAGGAGCGTCTCCAACCCCATCATTCAGCCCGGACACTGAGATCCAGCGCCGAGGGCCTTCTGTCAGTTCCCTCACTGCGAGAAGCAAAACTACAGGGAACCAGGCAGAGGGCCTTCTCGGTAGTGGCGCCCGCCCTGTGGAACGCCCTCCCATCAGAAGTCAAGGGAACAAACAACTACCTGACATTCAGAAAATACCTAAAGGCAGCCCTGTTTAGGGAAGTTTTTAAACTGTGACTTTGTATTGTATTTTGGTATTTGTTGGAGGCCGCCCAGAGTGGCTGGGGAGACCCGGCCAGATCGGCGGGGTATAAATAATAAATTATTATTATTATTATAGAAAGGGCCATAGCTTAGTGGTATCAGAGTATGTGGGGTTTTTTTGTTCAGAAGGTCCCAAATTCAATCCCCAGCATCTCCAGATCGGGCTGCAGAAGACTCCCATTTGAAACCCTGGAAAGCCTCAAACAGCAGCCAGGGCATATGATGTCTGGATACCCATCCACTCCAGCTGCATCTGAGAGCCACTTTTTCAATTTACTGGCATTGCTGTCCCATAATGTTGATCAAAATGCTTCTGTTGTCGCCAATGGAGAATCCCTAGGGAGAACTCACCAACTGTCACTGTAGACAATACTGAGGTAGATGGGACTATTAGAGCAATGTTCTTACAGAGTACAGTACAAGATAGCTCCCTATGTCCGTGTGCTGCCCATGTGAACTAGCAGCAATCAGCATAGGAACCAGCATTGCTCTGGTGTGGGTTGTGAGTTTCAGATGTGCTCATTCAGTGTGCTTGATACTTGACAAATGTTCTGGGTGGTATTCAGTGCTACTCAGAATAGGCTCATTGGGTGGTATTAAACTAAATGAATGCATGAGTGGAAAGACTTTTGTTTGTGCAACAGGACTTTCCCTCCCCCTCTCCTCCCTCCATGCACATCCCACCACCCCCAGATTTGCTCCAAAGGGTAGCAAGAACTCCCAGAAGAGATTTAAGGAGCACACAGGGAGAGAAGGGGTGGGGGTGGGGAAGTCCTACAAAGTGCTACTTAGAACAGCATTAAAGATGGCTCATTTAAATTAATAAACATGACTAACTTAGGTTCATTCATTTGAATGGGTCGACTCTGAGTAGATGACTACAGACCTTTATCTGGAAACACCAGTGGTCTAGAGAAGATCTGCATGGGAAGGTCTATAGTACTAGACAGCCTTCAGAAGATAGATTGATTTGAATACTACAGTGCAGAACAAAAACAAGGCCTGGAAGGCATTGGTTATATAAAAAGTATACCGAGAGGGAGTTTAAACAGCTGCCTGGCTGTGCCCTTTTACCAGAAATCAAATGTTTTGACTATGAATGAATACCTAATGAAACAACTGAAGTAAACCCCACAGGCTATGTCTACAAAAAGGCTATTATATCTGATGCAATATGATATATGATATATGATGTGATCTAACGTTCCAAAGTGTGGTGTACCACAGAATTTTAATTGTGTTTTGAGGATGACCATATGTACGAGATAAGCTGCCATGCTAGGTAACTGCGATGCTACAAACCTTTAATATGTAACTGGAGATGGATGGGATATAAATTTAGTTGGCATTCTTAACCTACAGTCTTTTGCACAGAGAACTATCATGTGGAAAAACAGAGAACAGCCAGTGCCATCTGCTGTTTACAAGTAGGAGCTACAAATCAACAATGGAAATAAGAACAGGCCATTAAAGAGAGCTTCCTCCTCCTTCCCCACTGTTGCACTTTGTGTGTTACAAAGATCTGTGTGACAAACGTGCACTTTTTCAGGAAAGCAACAAATTTACACTATTTGTCAACTGATACATGGTATTACATGTGTGTGCAAACACAGCTAACTGATTCTATGTGAACATAAGTCACAGTAACTTATATATGAAAAGATATGGCCATCCTTCATAAAATCCTCAAAACCACCAAGACAACCTTGAACAATTATACAACTGTAATTTTGAAGGACTGCATCTGTACCAGGAAACTGACAGGACTTACCTCATGTAGATGGTAACACATGAGAGTTATGCAACTTTCAGAGAGTTCCCGGCGTGCACAGCGGGAGGATGGCGGACTTTAACATCTTTGCTATCTATCACGAGTTAATTTGGCGGCTGCGATGGGAGTAAGCAGCCTCCCACCTCCCCGGGACGACGGGGAGGGCTGCCTTTGCCCGCGGTACTCCTTAACCCGCTTTGGGTCCTTCGGGACCGGTGGGGGAGTCTGGGCACATAGGGCTCGTTTTCAGATGCAGCTCCTTGAGCCGGCCCCGTTCGTGCACGCTCCCTTCAATTGGATATATAAATTTGTTTAAAGATTTTGGGCATGTCTCGGACAAAGGAGTGGGAAGACTGTTGCTGACTGCAGCCCTGAGTGATTAAGAATGAAGATTGGAAGAAGACGCGGACTTTACATTGGTATGTGAAGGAGGGAAAAGAAGGGGGGGTAAGCTCTGGAATCTCCGTTTGTTTTGCCTCAATATCTACTTAACACGGGCGAAACCTCCCCCTAGAAAATCCACTTTCACAGGCAAATGGCAAGTGGACTTTAAAGACAGAATGGAAATTAGAGTGGAAATTACAAAAATAAACTGTGTGGAGGTGAAACTTGATCTGGACTTGACTTAACAGAAATGGAGGATCCTCGGCTGGCTGTGACGCAGCTGGAATTAACTGCCGAGTGCTGATGATAGCCTGTGGAGCTGTACACCACTTCAAAGGGAGAAGCCGGATTTGATGGACGATTGATAGTGGAATTTACGAGGGTCTGGCCCTCCCAGAGAGGAGTGGGGACGGCTCGCAGGGGAAGAAATTGGTGTGTCGCAGTTTGATTTACAAGTTTGACTTATGAGAGACTTTCAAGATGGCGTCAGCCGAAATGCGATATTGGGAGAGGATGGCTTTTTCCACACAGAGACATTATTTACTATAAGAGTGTCTGCTTGCTGGCATTTATCAGAGGCTGTGAAAATAACTGACTTTATGAAGCAACTGGAAAAGATCATAAGAAAGCACTCCGGAGTCCGAGACATGGGGAATTCACAAGTTAAAAATTTGGCATAATTGGAATTGTTATAATTGGAATTGTATAATTAATTTGGCATTGTAATTTGTTTGGTAATTGGAAATATATATTGGAAAATTAATAAATATGTTTAAAAAAAAAAGAGAGTTATGCAACTTTCTCTCAAAGAGACTTATCTAGCCATTTGATGAGGCAAACAAGAAACTTGTCACTGAAGAGAAGCAAGTACAGTGGTACCTCGGGTTACAGATGCTTCAGGTTACAGACGCTTCAGGTTACAGACTCTGCTAACCTAGAAATAGTACCTCGGGTTAAGAACTTTGCTTCAGGATGAGAACAGAAATCGTGTGGCAGCGGCGCAGTGGCAGCAGGAGGCCCCATTAGCTAAAGTGGTACCTCAGGTTAAGAACAGTTTCAGGTTAAGAACGGACCACCGGAACATATTAAGTTCTTAACCCGAGGTACCACTGTACTTAGTGCAACACCACAATGGGAACTTCCCTGACTTTGCTCACGGCCCACGAAGAGGTAGGCAGCTGCACATTGCTGATGTAAAGCAAGCAAGGAAAACATGATAGTCACAAGATACTCACATGCACTGTTGACACTGGTGTGATGTTGCTATCTGTAAGTGTGGCACGGACATTTACTTTCAGCTAGTGACAAATTATAGTTGGTTCTTGGATCAGGGAATCATTCCCACTAAACGTTTACTGCTTACTCATGAAATATCTGAGAAAATGAGCATTCTTCCATTGTTCAGTGTACTTAGAAGATGTGACACGGTGTTATTGTGAGTTTGAAGGTCTCCTGCAGGCAACTGGTTGGCCACTGTGAGAACAAGATGCTGTGTTAGATGTGCCATTGGCCTGACTGTGCCTGCAGGGCTCTTCTTATGCATTTGGAAACATAACAGCCTGGGTAAGTTATTATAGCAATGCCGCATTAACATACGATTGACTGATATTTAAAATTGTATCCCTTCCTCTCCAGCAGAGATCCAAATGCAAAGAGCCCCCTCTGAGCTGCATTTAGCAAAATGAAAACTTGTCATTGCATACTGTTCCAGAGTCCCGATTCTGTCGGGGCAGCCATGGAATTAGAAAAGCCACCACGGTTTCTGAGCTAATCCTGGGGTGCTCAGATTTCTCCCTGCCAGTGGACAGGGGCCATGGAAGCAGCTCCTGGGGTGGCAGCAGTGTTGGGAAGGCGGCATGCTGTTTCTTTTCATCCACTCAGGCCAAGCATGACGAGCCGACTTCGCATCTGTGATGGCACTCTTCACAGAGATGAGGAATTGCCTCCCACGCTGCTGGTTTCCAGCTATCCCAGCCCCAGTGGACTAGGCCACAATGGCTATTAGTATTGGCAGGAAGCGCCACTGAGGGAATTCCTGCCTCAGGGGCTTAAAGTGAGGAATCTGCACTTGGGAATGAACAGCCTGGGTGTCACAAGTGGGACTTAGAGATATGCCTCGTTATCTGGGTGCTGGGAAGGGACTTCGGGAGAGGCTTCCCTTGTGCTACCAGGGTAAATCGAGGGCCCTGAGAGGGAGGTGTGGACATGTAGCCAAGCCACGAAATGTTTATCCCCCTCTCTCTTTCCATCATCTTTCTCCAACCCTGGTAAGCAGTGGCAGTTTGGTGCACATTTCTGCACAAGCCACCTGACCCATGCAGCAATGGGGCACCACAAGACAGTGTCCCAGTTTTCTTCTCAGAAGTGTTGGAGGGTATGCCATTGCCGCCAATTGATCAGTAACTTGACCAGTCAATTGACTGGTCCCTCCAGCCTAATTTGTAGTAAGCAGCTTAATCTATTGGACAGTGGATCCGGATCCATATGGGGAAATGGTGCACTGGCCCACCAGCCTCGGTCTGCCCTCAGCCATCCCCCAGCTGCCTACCTTCTTGCTTACTACAAGTCTAATGCCTATCAGCTTCCTCCTCCTTAGTCTCCATGTTGTCCCTTGTAGAATTCAGCAGGGAGGAGGATGGAGACAAACTAGAATTATCTGGCCTTGCCTGTCATTGTCTCTACCTCTACTTACTGTTGGTCTCCCTGCCTTTCGCCCTGCAAGTCCATCAATGGGCACCATTCCATATTCTGGATACTGAAGATTATTAATTAGAATTTTTTCAGGCCCTGCCAACCTTCCAGAAGCATGAAAGTAACTCATTGTACAGTAACTAGGTTTGTAATGGACATAGCAAGAGATATTTAAGGTATCCTGCTGCTGTCTTGTGTCCTTGGGATTTTTACTGGACTGGTAACCTGCATTTCAACCTTTGCTACTGACTTTCCCTCTCCCTTGTTAATGCCACCCTAACTTTTATTCCTGCGACTCTTTTGCCTGCTTGCTTCTGCCAGTTCCATTCTGCATCTGGCATGTGCTGGGTGCATGTCCAACAGCACCTTGAAATGAGTTGCATGCTTGTTGCTGTTGTTGTCAAAGATGCCTTGTACACAGTGGACATTGTGTGCGATTGCATCAAGAACAGGGCGATCTAAAATGTTCTTGGCGACTTCTCTGGCCTGCTCCCCGAATGTCTTGTTACCACTTCCCATACTTCAGTTAGTCACTTTGTCCCTTGTAATTCTATCTGTCAGCAAAGTAGGCAAGGGGGAAACTGCAGGAGGTCGGGAGTTTCCAGATTAAATCAAGCTCAGTTCCTTGGTCTGTTTCCCCTCCCTGTGCTGCTGTTGGACTGATTTCAAAAGAAAACTTTCAATGAGTTTCAGATTTCACAAGATGCAACTGGAAGAAAAAAGCCTTCCCATTCCCAGGGATCTATAGGTATGCAAAAGTGTTCCTTGACAATACGCATCTAATTCTATTACTGTATCTTTGTTAGCGCTGGGACAGGACAATGTCCACATCTTGTTCTTCTCAACGCACGAGAAATAATTCAGGTTTTCATTTCCCCATTTTATTTATTTATTTATTTATTTATTTATTTATTTATAGCAAGCAGAAATGCAGTAGATTATTAATTAATTAATTTAAAATAATAATAAACTGCTGAATCCAAAAACTCTCTAAGTGGTATACAAGTAAAATGATAGATAATTTAGATTAAACCATGCATATATCGTGTTCTCGAAGCTACTAACATGAGTTTGGCCAAGCTGCGAGAGGCAGTGAAGGATAGGCGTGCCTGGTGTGCTATGGTCCATGGGGTCACGAAGAGTCGGACACGACTGAACGACTGAACAACAACAACAAATGCATATATCTGCCATGTCATTATGAAAAACATTCTTTAAAAAGAAATAAAAGCTTTTAACTCTATTTGGCATTTCATTCGATTCCTGCCCCCCTTTCACCATTTGTTCTCATCTTGATCAGCCCATTAACTTTGCTACTGCTGCTTGTTGAGACGAAACAGTGTTTTTGACAACCTGGTCCTCCTAAGTTACTAAGCCATGGCAGTGATGAGAGAGGATTCCTCTCGGGTTGCAAATACTCTCCCCTGTTATGCAAAGATGACTTCTGGGATCCTCTGATTTAATTGGTTGACCAGGGGAAAACCTGTGCAAATCTTTTAAGGGCAGGGGTAGGGTTCTCAATCCTCTGCAGCAATGTTGATGTTTCTGCCAGTAGAGAGGGATTTAAAAATGATCTTGCTCAAAAATCTCTTTGCCCATGTAAAAATGACATTGGCTGTGATTCTCACTCATCTTGTAAATGTCAGCCGCCCTCATTTTATTTCCCGTATTATGATGGATGAGGCACTCACTTACATAGCATGAAACTGGCTCCAAGGTAATTTAAGCCTTATGTATTGGCCAAGATGAGAAGCAGAAGAAGAGGCTGAGTAAAGCTTGGTTTGAATCGGGTTACTCTAAGGAGTTTACACAAAGGAGTGACAGAGAAGGACTTATTATGGTTTCCTAATTCCTGGTGCAAGGCTGGCACAAGTAGATGTTTGCCAAACAGCCTACAATATTGTGCTTTCCCTGTGTGTTTGGAAATGGGTTTGGGTTTAGGGTTATGCATGCCATGCTCCTCAAATGTGTTCACCAGTATGTTGATGTCAACTTTCCTCTTAATGACTTCCTCAAGAGACAAGATCTTGGTGTTTTCTGAGCAGCTGAGAATAATTATCCATAGCTAACAGAACCAAAAAAGATGCCTTATTCATCTCTTCCAATGGGGTTACTTGTCTGTCAAAACTTCTGTAGCTGAATTCAGCTGAAGTTCTTGTTTAACTTGGTTTGCAGGATGTTTGAACGTGTTAGCCAAAATGTTAAAATCATTGGCATCTCTAAAACCATTTCCTAGAACCTCCCAGACTCCTCTGGCTGTTTTTCTTTCAAAACTTGAACCTGCCTCTGGATCATGCAACATTTGACAAATACAGGCATTAGTAGAGCAGAGCTGTCCTCTTTATTCAGAGCATCACAGCATCAATTAGGGGCTAGTTTATAACTCTGCTGTTCCTGCAAGCTGGATTGGAGTGTTGGCAGGTCTTTGAAGCTTGTTCTTTACCAGGTCTGTTTTAGTAACTTTTAGGGAAATTATCATTTTTATTGATGATATTTTACCGGAATGTCTTTGATATCGAAGATCAGTATGAAGAAGAACCTGGAGAAACCCAATAGATTGTTAACAGAAGGCAGTCAGATAAGAGAAGCATTTTGAAAAGCCAACTGGTGTCATGTAGTCAGTAGAGTATTGAACTTGGCACAGGCTATGTGAGTTCAGATCCTTCTCCAGCCACTAAGCTCATTGTGCAGCTCTCGCCAAGTCCCTGGTTATTTCCATGCTATATCCATATCAGATTCTTTTTGGAGCACCTACTGGGTCTCCATGTTTTAAGTTTTAACTGAGAAGTTCAGTTCTGTTTTCTTAGATTTATATTTGGCACATCTAGATGTGTTGCCAATGCTGCTTTTGGAAACTGAACTAAATTCTTTGACCTTAGCTTGGATGTATTCCATTCATTTTTGGCTCCACTGCTCTTTTACTTCCTCCCAGTTCCTTTGTATTCCAGGTGATGAGAGACTCTCATAAGGCTGCCTAGATGAAGGAATTGCTGCAAAATGTTGTTACAGTGGTACCTTGGTTCTCAAACTTAATCGGTTCCTGAAGTCCATTCCAAAACCAAAGCGTTCCAAAACCAAGGTGCGCTTTCCCATATAAAGTAATGCAAAATGGATTAATCCATTCCAGAGTTTTAAAAACAACCCCTAAAAAGCATTTTAACATGAATTTTACTATCTAACGAGACCAGTGATCACTAAAATGAAAGCAATAAACAGTGTACTGCAGTCACACAATCAATCAATCTGTAGCTGAACTGGGTTCCACACAGTCACACACACACACACACACACACACACACACACGAGCCGCAAAAACAAAAACACAAAATAAATAGCAAAAACAGACAGACCTCAGCGTAACACTCAAAACAGAAGTGTGGCACTCAAATCGGAAGCGTAACACTCAAAACAGAGCATGTTCGGCTTCCGAAAAAGTTCACAAACACTTACTTCTGGGTTTGCAGTGTTTGGGTTCCAAGTTGCTTGAGTACCAAGGCATTTGAGAACCAAGGCACCACTGTACTTGAGTTTTCACCTTCTTATTATCTATAGCCTATAAGCAAGCCAAATGTGGCTTTAATGCTTCCATCCATCCCAAGTAAAGCGATATATCAAACTTTCTGTGGCTCCCTGTTTTTTGTTTAAAAATACATATATAAACACCATTTGGCACCAACTCCACCTTCTTGTGATGACAAGGGCAGTATTCGTTATTTATAGGAACTTGGATACATGTTCCCCATAAAAGTTTTTGAGGGTTAGGCATTTAAGGGTGCCAGATAAAAGGCTTTCCTGTATTTAGGAACAGATAACCATTTCAGATAAGGTATCCCATTCTTAGAAGTGGAATTTGGCAAACCCAGCAACTGAGAGGAACAAGGCTCCTTGGTCCCATGCCATACACTCTTGTAGGTCAATTGCTGTTAGTCTCTGTTTGACAATACATTTGGCTTGCTTCTAGGCTATAGATAAGTGCAAATTTTTGAAGAATGGCTGTGATTTGGTTCAATTCACTTTGCATTTAAAGATAAATTCACATTTAAAAGCAGACTGAATCAAATTGCTATCCCATCCCTAGGGAGGGGTGGCGACGGCATTGGAATTGCACTACCTCTGTTCCAAACCTTCAAAAAATACCTGGAGGCACCAGTTGCCCTTCTCCACTCTCTCATCCTTAGGTAATGGTATAAAGACTGTGAGTACGTGATGAGTTATAGTAACCTTTGGTGTAGCTTCAGGTAAATTAACAGTATCTCACCAGGGATGAATTTGTCCTGTATTACTTAATTTGTGTTTCAGATTAAAAGAGCATCATAAATTACCATAGCACAATGGAGCAAATCTCAATTAACACAATTAATTTAGGGAATGCTCTCTTTTATGGAGGTAGCGTACTTAAGTTGATTGGATTCACAGACTGTAGGAAAGGACAACTCAGATGATGAAAAGACTGGATCATCTTCCTAGTAAAGAAAAGCAAAAAAAAAATATGTATTTTTATAGCTTAGATAAAAAAGATGACATAAGGAAGGGTAGAGAAGCAGATGGAAGTTATGTGAGGTTGGAGAAAATGGACAGAAAGATACAACATTCTCCGTCCCTCATAACACCAGCAGAACCGATCAACAGGGGAGACAAAATAAAATACTTCTTCAGACACATGATGAATGCATGAAATTTACAACCCCAAGATGTGTTGTTTTTAATTTCTTTTTGCTTTTAACTTTTTACGATTTTATTGTTTGGTTTTATGTTTTCACATTGCTGCAAAACACTGTAACACATCTTTGTGATACAGCGGTATATAAATATTTTTATAAATAAAATAATTATGCACTGGCTCACATTGTTTTAAAAGGTGATTAGACAAATTCAGAGAGCATAGGTCAACCAATGGCTATTGGACACAACAAAATGTGGCATTGTTGAGTCTGGGTTGAAGTTTCTAGATATTCTACCCATCCTCCCCAAAACAGGTTTGCAGAGGCATCTGACACTGGAAATTGGATGCAAGACTAGATGGACCTTTTGTTGGGAGACTGAGATGGAGAGAGGAGAGCTTCCTTAACATCATCTATTTGAGTTTAGGAACTTCCTGACTCATTACAGCTCATGGTTGGGAAGCCACTATCCTTTAACTACAATTGATGCAAATGTAATGAATATCTCCAGAAAAAGTTGAATGGGGTTCTGTGTTTCATCTCTCCTATCCTCTGAAAAATTCATTTCTTAAATACACTGATACCAAATTATTTGGAACAGATGGGTAAAATCTTAGCTCCTTTATGGGAGTAAACAAAGGCATGTGGAATTCACTAACCTTATGCACACATATCATTTAAAAATTAATACAGCAATAGATAAGAGAGCTATGGTTATATGATAAAATTCCATCAATAGGACTATTATGGCTAAGACATTAAAGTGAGGCATATCAAAGTGAAGTTGCTACATTAAAAAAAATTGATCTGTAGTTTGCATCCATTAATAACTTTCTGCATTGCTTATCATTTCAGGAACATTTGTTCCTTGCATGTGATCTGTCAATCAAAAGCAAAACCATCAGGGAGCACCAAAAAGCCATTACAGCTTCAAACATCAGTGTGGAAGCAAAAAAATAACATATACTGCACTAGTAGAAAAATCTGTTGTTGCTTCTCTTAAGCATTACTTTGGAGGAAATTATTAACATAATAATGATTAACCATGTTATATTTAACCACGATCCAGTCCATAAAAATAAGTGATGATTCTCCAGAGGCCTATGAAAGAATGTGGTTCAGTATCCATAATGAACAGTGAAATTATTATCTTTCTCAAAGTCAATGTAGAAAGCTGCCCATTCAACCTTTACTCTCCTGCACTTTAAAGATAGCTCACCTATCATGAATCCTGTGCTAAAAATATCCCCTTCCTTGTTTTGCTCACTGAAAAGCTATCTCTATGTGGTATTTTCTGAATTGGGAAGATCCATAGAGATCTTTTAATGCTGAAAATTTCAGTTTGAATTTTGCACTATATCTGGAGATCACTGGAAATTCTCAATTATAACACAATATCCCAATTTTTAGCTTCTGATTAAAACTGCTTGAGGCTGAGAAACCCCTTTGAAGATAGAATTTGATGTCCAATTTTGTATACATTCAAAACTGATCCCAAGAATCCCAGGAGCATGTTGAATCAGTAACAACAGTAGAACCCAGGGAATAGCAAACGTGCCGAGAAAATTGTGGTCGCAGCTGTGTCATTCCATTGCCCCTATAATCCCTATACATTTCCTTCAGTGTTCAAGGGTAGCATCCAACTAAATAGTGCAAGGACTTTTGGCTGTGCAAAGGCATTCTCCCCCTCCCCTCTCACCGCAGCCCTCCCGTGTCCCCCTACATATGTTCTGGGATTTCCAACCCTCTGGAGCAGGGCCACTCACAAGGTCCCATTAAACCCTTCAGCCTTGTGCAAGATCTCACAAGGGGTTACAATAAGTAGGGAAGCATTAGCTCCACCCACACTTAACCATTCTGGACACCATTCTGTTTCGCCAAAGGCACCCCATTTACAGGACACGTGGAGCGGCAGCTACTGGAGGGAAAGTCAGCCAGAAATCAGTCATCTAGAGGAAATGCTGTCTATCATGGCTATGATCCAGCTGTAAGGATAGGGACGCTGATTTTTGGCCTCGTGGTTTTCTAAAAACCATAGGGAAAGCTCAGCGACCAATCAAGGGTCAGAACAGAAATGTTAGAATGATATTCCTCTTTCGTTCCCTAAATTTCCTGCATTTATCTCTGCATCTTCATCTGTGTGCTTGAACAATAAACATTTCTGGGAGTGGGGTGAGTTAAAGACTCATATGACTTTAAGCTCAAATATAACTGCACATCTAGATGCAGTTAGGAGCTTTGTAGCAACTAGTTAGTTAAGACTTTTTTAGTCTAGAGTCTAGACCCTTCAAGAATCTGCCCAAAAAGGAGGTGCTCAATTCTTTTTTAGGTGATGAGATTAATGACATTGCTGCCTGTTGAAAAACACTCAGAGAAAGCACAATGGGGGTGGGGGCACAGTCCTGAGGTTGTAAAATCATTCTATTGCATTGTATTTTTCCCAACAGATACACTTAAACAGTGAGCAAGGGTGTGATTCTGTACCCACTTACCAAGGAGTAAGCCCCACTGAACTTAGTGGGACTTACTTCCTAATAGATGTGCATAGTATTATACTGAATACATCTGTGGCTATGTGCAAAACAATACCTTTGCTGGTTCTTAATTCCTTTTTTTTGAAACTGCAGCAATTAAGCAAGTGTATACTGTACTTGTAAATTAACATCCAAGAGTCTCCATTTTATAACCAAGATTCTGTGTTGTGTGTCCTGTGTCTGCTTTCTGATTTTCTCATGACTTAAACACAGCGGGGTGGAGGGGAGGGAGGGAGGGAGGGAGAGGGAGAGGGAGAGAGGGAGAGAGGGAGAGAGAGAGAGAGAGAGAGAGAGAGAGAGCTCTAGGAGACCCTGTAATGTCTGTCATGTTATTCCAGGAACTATTCGCTTGAGAATATGTTTGCATCAATACCGTGCCAGGAATCTGGAGGGCTGTCTTTGAAGCACGGTTCTGTGAAAAGGATTGTCGCAGTGACAGCACTGTCGGACAAAACATCTGATAACTGTTTAGTGAGTGGCTCATGCTGCATTCCTGCTAATTAGCAAGGTGACAGGTTTTCTTCTCCAGAACTGTATATGTCACTCTACTTTAATTCAGGGTGCATCAGACACTCCCAACTGTAGTTGGCATATTGTCAAGTTTAGTCCTTCTCAGTACATGACTGGGGACACTTCATTTCATGTTGGATTCATAATTTCTCTTTCTCTCTGTTGAAAGAAGAGTTGCATCCCCAGCATCTTGATTAAAGACTATGTTAACTAAACAGGGCAAATAGGAACAGCATCTCAGGATATCCCAAAATAACATCCCATTATATTCTGAAATAGTATCATTGAGTGCTGCTGTTTGGAAGGAAGGAAGGAAGGAAGGAAGGAAGGAAGGAAGGAAGGAAGGAAGGAAGGAAGGAAGGGCAGTTTATATAGGGTTGCCAGACCTTCAGGGCTGACCCAAAGTCTCCAGGGCTGCCTGGCTCCCTCCAGGTAGCAGAGGGAAGTCTTGAATCTCCAGGTGTGTGAGAATGCCTTAAAAAATTTTTTTAAAAAAATTAAGACATTTCTGCATGCAGCTTGCACATTTCAGCCTGGTAGGAGCTGGCTTCAAATTATTGCATATACTGTACTTTTTTTTGCTGGTGGTGGGAACTGCCCTTCTCTGCTAACCTCCATCTCCAGGGTTCAATAGAGGGAGGGAGCACAGCAGAAGAAAGGTGAGGGTCCATTCCTATGACATCACCGGGGTCTGTCCCTAAGTCTCAGGGTCTGCGATGCCCCTGACCTGGCAACCCTATGATTATGACAGCGGGACTTGCTTCTGAGTAAACACTGCATATTTTTCATTAAAATGAAAAGCCTTAGAAATACTGATTAATGATACACATTTAACTAGTAATTTACCAAGAAGTTCTGTGCAAAAGTAATATTTGCTTGAGCTCCACAGGATATGTAAGGAATTATTGGAAGCAAAAAGAGCACAATTCAACGGGAATTTTTTTTCCTAAGTAAGTCATGGAAAGTGGGGCACCACACACTCATTCCCTCCATTTCTATGGAGCTGTGTTGTACCCAAATATATCCATATTTAGAGTTTGGGAGCTATGCACTTCAAGTGGCTAGAAAAGTCCAAGAGTGTCATAACATAGGTCCAGATTCATTTCCAGCTACTTCATGAGTCAATGGCAGTTGTTCTTCGCAGCCCTCCACAAGCTGCAAGGAAGTTCAGGCAGGGGAAAGCGAGGACTTATGAGGCATAAATCCTCACAATGCTCCACAGGAGGGTCTGGGGAGTTCACTGCATCCCACAGTACCATGAAATCCTGTGTCTGCCAACTTGAAAGGCAGAGTGGGAACGACCTGGAAGTGTGTCCCTGCCTTGGACGAACCTCTGTTACCAATGTGATTTGTGGTTGGCTCCTCCTTAATCTGGACAATTGGCTTTAATCAAGAAGCGCTCCTGGACCAACATATGCTAATGGGCCGCAATCAATCAGCTGCCAAAAGGACTGGGCTTGGTGCTCTGAATGTATTTGAATGTTTTTTCTGAAGCTTGAGAACCCCTACAACAGCCGGGAAAGGAAGGGGAAGGACAAGGTGCTTTGTGCTTTCTGATGGTTTTCAAACGGTCTTTCCTTTTCTTGACCTCCCCTGCATAATGAAAGAGACGCGTGTAGCCACTGCTTCGTTATTCTGTCTGATACTTTGAAAAAGAGGGGGGAGGCTTCTGATTTATGCTAAGGAATTTAATAAGGTTTTGGTATGCTCTCCCCCCTCAGTCGAGGCTGAATGGACTTTATCTACAACTATTTCTGGACTGGAGTGTTGTCGGAGGGATGCGGGGGGGGGGATGAACTGCAGCCGAACAGATGTGGTAAAGAGACTGAATTTGAGGAAAGATCTTGCTCTTAACTGTGTGCCGAGAAAGAACTCCAGAGCGGAATTTAATGACAGAGCCTGGATGTACACCCTGTGAGATATTAATGGCTGCAGCCCATAGTCTGTAAACAGCAGAAGGAATGGAATGTGACTTTGTACCATCCAGATAAACACTGCAAAGAACTGAACAATGGAAGGTAGTAATGAACTCTCCCAGCACACCAGGTCTGGAACGAAAATGTATATGAAGGACTACACATGTGAACTGGATTTTATATTTATAAGATGTAGCAGAGACACTTTGTAAGGGGGGAAAGCAGTCAGCTGGAAGAATGGTTTAACAGCAAGCGAAGGATGACAACTGGACACTAAATAAGAAATGATGCATCTACGGAAGGAAATGATTGACATATGTTTGAAATAGGAGCGGGAAACCTGATTTTAAGAAATTGTATTAAATTAATGTAATTACACTTGATTTGTATAATTTGGAAAAATAATTTTAAAAAAGAAAACAAGAAAACAGCTCTTCAAACTTAAAAATAATAATAAAAAAACCACATAGGTCCAGGTCCAGTTACATTTGTGGCATCCTCACACTGGACCTCCATGTCCCTTGGAAACTGCCGAATTGGTGCAAAAGTACATTAAAAAATGACTTACTTCTGAAACAAAAAAACCATTTGGAATATGAAAGAAAATGTAAACGTTTTATTTGGCAGTTTTCAAATAGGTGAAGAATGGAAAATTACATCTTGTTGGATCCCCCGCCCCCCCAAGATAGATGGAGTTTCACTACATATTTACAGAGCACTGGATCCAGACTACCTGCATACACACAATATATTTTAAGGACCCCCACCCCCCACCCCTGGGCAAAGAATCCTGTGAGCTGTAGTTTGTTAAGGATGCTGGGAATTGTAGCTCTGTGAAAGATAAACTGCAGTTCTCAGGATTCTTGGGCGAGGGGAATGTGCTTTAAATGTGCTCTAAATGTATGGTGTGTATGCAGCCTTAGTCATGTTTAGACTAGACCCACTGGAATCAGTGGGACTTGAGTTATTCATCACTGTACTATGTACCATTGATATCAATGGGTCTACTTTAAGTGTGACTAAATTTGGATCCAAGCCATTGTGACTGCAAAGAATAATTAATGATTTAATTTGTCTTTTCTTAAAAAAAAAAAAGCAATTCCCAAAAGCACTAGACATGACATTTACGGATGAAGATACTTGTAGTATTTGATTCTAGCAATCTGATCCATTAAAGGCATTCCGCAGACTGGAAGTAAAGGAGAATCATCATCATGCATTTAGTTCATTAGGTCCTTGTTATCACTGGAGGAAGCCTCACAACAAATTCCAAAAATCTCTGTGTCACGCACTTAGGTCCACTATGATATGTTTATAAATCACTGTATTCCCTTTAAAGCTTGAGGCAAAGAGAAAATCTTGCTTGTCGACAAAAATGTGTGTGAAAGATCTTGGAGCTTGTATATTTAATTCCTGAAACTTCACAAATTTCGCCTTTCCTGCCTCCCAGAAATAGACTTGAGTAAATGAATAATCACTTCCAAGAATAGCATACTGATAATTCTTTATCTGAAGAGGCTGGAATACCATTGACCCTCTAGACGGCATCCTTTGTAAATCCAGAAATTTCGAACCTCCCCATTTCATTACTTTGGAATCGCCAATGAATCTTGTTAGACAAACATAAATGTCCTCTTTCACAGTGAAGTGCTTTACGGCATAAACATCCTCCATATCTGGAATGTCAACAGGGTCAACAAATTTGTTTGCTCCTTTGTTCCACTGATATATGACAGGGTGCTGAGAACTACTGGACAGGATCAAGTGAGGTTTGCCAGCTATTTCAAGGTACTCCACATCAGTATCTCTATACCACTCATGCAAAGACTGGTCAGAGTAAAATCCTATTCCATTCCATTTGTAAACAGTGGTGATTCCAGCTTTTGAACTGTCTGCTATTGCAAAATACCATTCTTTCGCCATCGTGAATATTTCAATGTCATTAGGCTTTCTGATTTTGAGAATCTCAATATCCTGAATTTTAGTGAATTTATTTGCATTAACATCTCTTTTGTATATATGGGAGCCGCCGAAAAGTTGGGCAACTATGATGTATAGGTTTCTCTCGACAATGACAGGCTTGCATACAACCACTGATGTCCCTGGATAAAAAAACAAGTATAAAAGAGATAAAAGATTGCTTCATCGCCAACTGACATTTAGATCAGGTAGCATCACAATGTCTGTGGAGGCGAATCATTCATACCTGTAATGTTGTCAAAATTTCTAAAAGTCCCTTCCACGTGGTCCCATTGAAGGAAGATACACTTTCCAGTAAAAGGCTGGGCAATGACAACAAACTCATCATTCTCAAACGAGAATGTGTCCACCGATAGTGACTGATAAGGCAGTTTCCGAAAAACAACAAATTCTGCAAAAAAGGCACACCAAAAGGAGACATGCTCATTTATTTTATTATTATTATTTTTAAAAGGGTTCCCATACATAGGTGCCAGCTCCCTGGGGCCCTGGGTGCTCAAGCACCCACAAAATTCTCCATGAAGGGGCTGGGCACCAACACATTTTTGCACCAGGGCCACGCACACTGCTTGGCACTCACAGCCCCAAGCACCCACAGTCACAGGGCCAAGCTGGCACTCCTGTTCCCAGACAGTGGTTACTTTCTAAAGTCCCTTGTTGCTGTTAACCTGGGCAAATTACCTAACGCAGAAAGTTTCAATGCTGTTACTCAGTTCTTTACTGGAATGAATGGTTGTTGAGTGGAAGCAAAGTTTCGTGGGTGCTTGGTTGTTGTTGTTGTTGTTTTTAAAAAGCTCAAGAACTGAAGAATAACCAGAGAAATCCAAAGTATCACCTGGGAGGAGCTGGGAGGGGGCAGTTAACACACAGCCTGGTGGACAAGGTGTCACGCCGGCAGAAAACCTGCATGCTAGCAGAACCATGTCCACATGCCAGTGGGCAGCTCAGCAGGCATGTGATATCAGCAGGCATGAGATACCAACATATGGCCCCAAATGGGGTGTTCTAAAGGCAGGGAATGGGCATGGGGAGGGAAGGAATCATTCTAACTACAGTGGTACCTTGGTTCCCAAATGGCATAGTTGTCAAATAAATCGGCTCCCAAACTCCGCAAACCTGGAAGTGTTTGCAAACATTTTTCACAAGTCGAACGTTCAACTTGAGTATAAGAAGCTCCTGCAGCCAATCAGAAGTTGTGCCTTGGTTTTTGAACAGTTTCGGGAGTCGAATGGACTCCTGGAGTGGATTAAGTTCGAGAACCGAGGTACCACTGTACACCCAATCCCCTTTTTAGGTGCTAGGCATGCCCCAGAACCTAAAGGTGAGGCTTGAATAGGGTTAGCAGAGCTGGCAGTAGAGCTAGGACACATGTCCCATGGGGTGTGCCATACATCCCCATCCTATAGCATATGGCGAGAGTGACTTGAAAAATATGCCATCAATGCAGTAAATGGAAGGCAGTTAGAACGCTCACCTGTAATAATGCAATCAAATTCATTGGGAGAGAGGCTGTTGATTTTTCGCTTCTTATATTCCGGAGGACTTTCACAATAAATGTCCTCTACTGTTGCATTTGTTCTGCTCACCCATGCAACCAACCACTTCAATTTGCAGTCACATTTGAATGCATTACCTCTAAGGTCCCTGTCGGGAGGAGAAAGGAGGGGCGGGGGTTGTAGGTGCAGTACAAGTGCTTTTAAAACATTAATTTTCCATTTCTTACTTATCAGTCAGTCAACACTTTATTACGGTCATAGAGCAGCTTAAGGAGGGAGCATTTCTTACTTATTTGCAGATATGGTTGTAAGTGTGTTCAAATATTGCAATCCCCTTTTCATCCAGTTAAGTCTCACTGCTCTCAGTATGGCCTCTTGATGCTTTACTTTCCCATTTTATTTCACTCATATCTATTATTTTATTTAATCCATAAAATTTATATACAGCTTAATTGCAAAATAATAATAATCTTCAAAGTGGCATACAAAAGGAAAATAAGAATTAGTTAAAAGAATTAAAACATTCAGAAAATTAAAACCAGCAATAAACTAAAAAAACACACATCTGTATTCTTGAAACCTGCATGGGCTTATCTAAACAAAAATGCATTTAGCAGGTGCCAAAAATAGTATAGTGAAGGCGTCTGCTTGATATCAACAGGCAAGGAGTTCCAAAGTGTAGGTGCCACCACTTTATAGATCCTAGTAAATATAGCTTATACTCTGCAAGCACAGGGATGCTCCTGGCTGCCACTGAAAATGTCCTCCCCTCTCCAAGCCTCATCTCTACTGCAGGTATACCTTGGTTTGCTCTCACCAATGACTATGCCCTCCTAATAATGCACCAATAAAACTGCCAGCACATTTGCAAAGCTAAGCAGTGTCTGGTATGGTTTCAAATTGGATGGGATACAGTGTAAGCCAACCTCACAATGCCTAGGACAGTAATGTCTCACACTGAATGTAACTGATGTGTAGAAAAGACTTTAACTGAAAACAGATGTTATAGGCCTATATGTACCTTTGTTATACATGAAAATCTTTTAATAAAAATAAACTTTTTTAAAAAAATGGATGGAGGACTGCATGTTGGGATTCCGGCATTGCAGGGGGTTGGACTAGATCAGGGTCCCTTCCAACTCTATATGATTTTATTATTCTCTGATAAGGGAGACTTGATGCCACACAGTCAATCCCATTTTTCAACTTTCCCTGTATATAATCAGGGTGTTTCAACTGTGTCTCAAATGTCAGCTTTCGGCTATGGAATTACACAAACATTGCTAATACCCTTGACAGTGTTCCAGTCACTGTCTTCCTCTATTGGAAAGGTTTGGTTCAAAACAAAGTAATTTGCTTGCTATGCAGCCAATTGAACAATTAGGCAGCAGCTTCGTCCTTGCTGTTGCTTACTGCGTTTCTATCTTGTTACACATTTTTGAAGCTTTAAAGAATTGGTAGGTTGGAGAGATGTTTGGTAACAGGCAAAATATATCTCCTAATGGAACCAGTTGGTGCCTGAATGTAAATTGACAATGCAACTGGCAGCAATGGTTTTAATACATCTGTCACACCATGCCCACCTAATGAGTGGCCAGACCTGTACTTATTCTGTAATAATTACTAGTGAGCATTGATCTCTTGTCTTTTAAATCATAGTGTTAAAATGAAGAAGCTTTCTTACACATTTGTTAAAGAATCCAAGCCTTTGAATATGTCTTTTGGGAGGGTTTGGAGATTATTGTTTGCAAGACTCCTGCAAAAGAAAATGTTTTATTCTTAGCACAAGATCATCCTTTCATTCATTTCTAATCTGTTTCATCAAATACTTCTATGGCAAACAATTAAGGAGTGCTCTGCAAATGACAAGAAGTGTTTCTCTTTAAAGGATTATTTAACAGTTCTTTGTTAAAATATCATGTCTGCACTTCCGATTGCACTCCAAAACAATTGTTGAATGTGAAGATTTCCCATGCCTTGTCAATATTTTGACAAACTCTATGACTTTTTGCTTTCTTTTAATTGTTCTGAAGACTTTCAAAGATGCAAAGTTATTTTATTTATCTTGTTCAATATATCCCACCCCTCAACTGAGAAACAACAACAATCCAAAACAAGCCAGGGTGACTTGCACAATATTAAGCAAACACCATCAACAATCAATGTCAAGAAAGAGTTTTCATCCCATGCATAAATACAAATTTCTGCCCCCTTTCTGCCCACCAAGTGATATTCAACCAATCAAAGCTGCTACACTTTTTTTTTAAAATCCATTTCTGTTGAAAACAAATTGTCTGAAGCATATTTAGTATTAAATGGCTCTCTGCTGTCAAGAAGCCAATTTATAATTATATTTTTAATAGCTGCTTGAATCATTATACTTCTATGTAAAAGTTCATTTGAATGAAACTAGTGTGTCAGGAACTAAATTAATCAGCTGCTGTAATTTCACAGAACAGTTTAATAGGCATCATTATCACAAATTTATTTGCTGTGCTGTACATGAATATAATGGCCCAGTTCAGACCTAATGCTAAACTATGGATTAGTGTTACAGGCACAAACTGCATTGAGCCTCAAACTCATGCGCTTCTCCCTCCTCTCAAGGTGCATTGAAGAAGAGATCAGAAATCTCTGTTTCTACTTTAAAATTAGCTAGAGTTACTCTTTATGTCTGAAATTCATGAAGATACTTGTTAAACTATGGTTTGTTTAATATTGGGTTCTTTGAACACACCATAGTTTTAGTCAATGTAATAAGGAACCTCGTTTGGTAGCAGTGAAAGCTTCTGATCTGTTTGTTGTGACCATGCTGGAAAAGAAGGAAAGGAGGGGCGCAAGGATTACACACACACACACACACACACCGCTTATTAGTTCATTGTCAGGGATGGAGAATCTGTGGCCTTCCAGATGTTTTTCAACTACAATGTCCATTGTCCCAGCTGACTGGTTATGCTGGCTGGGGCTGATGAGAACTGGAGGCCAACAACATCTGGAGGACCACAGGATTACTGATTACATCTATATACATTGTACTTGAACATGATATATCTGATAATATATTTATGGGATGAGGCAGGGATTGAACTGACCACAAGTCCTGTTCCATAATCAAATGCCATCCCACTGGAAATATGACTCTCCCCTCCTCAATACTGTCTTTCTTGGATCTTTTAAAGATGATTTTTTTTTTTACTTGGACCTTTGGAAGAAGATGAGGCATCAGGATATGCCTATTTTTTAGATTCTTGGACTGTGCCAATTAGTTTCATTGACTAATATGAGCCTAATTTTATTATGTTTACACACACACACACAAACACACACACACACACACAGAGAGAGAGAGGATTATTATTGCTGGTTTTAAATCATACACTACCCTGTGATCATTCAATGTATGTATGTGATGTAGATATAAATTTAACAACAACAATAAAAATGTCATTTTATTATGGTATATATTGTTTTACTGTCCCGTTTTCTGTGTATTGTTTTTATGTACACCACTTAGAAATGTGAATAACTAAGCGGTATATAAATGTCTTAAATAAATAATATTGTTTTCATATCAAAAATTTCCATTATTTTATATTACTTATGCATGATTCAATTAAAAAAAAGAAGACTTTGAACTACATATTCCAGGGGTGGGGATGGGGGTGGTAGTTCCAGTGCATTCCCATATTCTGAAAGTAACCTTATTTGGAGAAGGCATTTTTCACGTATAATTTACAGTATAGATAAATTTGGTTTCTGCTAATGGTGGTAATTTGACTGTGAAATATCACTATGTACTAGCCCTTTCCCCTTTAGATTCAATCCAAGAGATATGAACCCCATGCACAACACCAACATTCCACGCTTGTTGATTTGCACAATTTTCATTTTAGGGTGAAGTTTTAAAAGTATTTCTGTGGCTAAGTTGCTGGTGGGTGGAGAAGAAGAAAATGTGCTATTTTATTGTGTGTTATTCACTTTTCTCTAAATTGCAAACCATGAGGCATGCCAAGAGACTGATAGTTTCATTCATGTATGCAAAATATGTTATGCATAAAATTTAATGCCTGGATCACACTGGCTGAGATCCAAAGAGTTACTTTAGGATTACCCAAGGATTTGGGCATACCCAGTGGAATTGTTTAATTTTCCCCACTGCATGGCACACCTCCACAATATCACAAATTGCTTTTGAACCTTCCTTAAGTTTAAAATCTTGCCATGAAGGGCAGTTCAGGGGGTGAAACAAAAGACAAGCTCAAAGCTTCCTTGGATATGCAAAGCAGTTTCTTGATTCCTTGGATCCAAGCTGCAGATACTAACACTACTCACAGAACAGGGTTTGAATTATTAAATGATACATTAGGCCATTGCCTGTTTAATTGTATAATCAATTGATTAATGGCAAAACAGGTAATCAACCCCCGAAACCTTTAGCTGGTTAACAACTTCAAAAGAAATATGTTATTGACATAGTTCTGTAAAGATGGCAAGGAATAAAACCAACACTTTTACTTACAGGTGAATTAAAGATTTCAGTCCTCGGAAGGAAGTGTTTGAAAGAGACTTGATGTTGTTGTTCTCTATAAACCTGCAATGGGTCATAAAGGCAGCTTGGTCAAAGGAATCTCTCTATCTCAAGCACGCAACACTCTCAAGAAATCTTTCACATTATTTTTTGAACTCACAAATATTCTAGATGAGGAAGGCCCATGAAGGCATCACCGCTAATGACATCAAATGTATTTGCTGTAAATAACCTGTATAAAGAAATATAAAGCAAAAAATAACTAAACAGTGACATGTTGTTAGAACAGATGTTTAAAAACCACCTTGCTGGTTCTTGGTTAAAGTTAAAGATGAGGAACCACAGATCTCAGGAGGCATATTCCATGTCCTGCATAAGAACAACCCAAGGCAAATATTGTAATACAAAAGCAGACAACGCCCAGATCCTAAGCAGGAAAACTGACATAAGTTCATTAGAACCTTTGGGAAATAGGCTAGTAGTAATCTATAAATGTGTGGCTATTTGAAATGATGGAGTTTCCAAATGGTTTCTCACTATTGCTCAGTGCGCATCTGATATCATTACCTGTGCATGCAAAAATATACTGTGGCCTTGATTGGATGTTCCAAGTTTTGTTTCTGGCACGTGAAGTCTGCATAAGTGGCCCCAGTTCCAGAGCTTCATCTGTGCTCTCAGCTGCACATGGGAGCTTATGAATGGAACAGGCTTTCCAATTTACTTGCCGTATTCCACAAAGAACAACATCTCCCCCGGGAAAATTATCAGCTTGCTTGTCATATGTCCGCTTTGGCAAAAGTCCGCAAACTTATGGCAGCCCTAAGTAAGCTGCTATCCTACGCCCACTTTCCACAAAGGATGCCCTATTCAATGCCCTTTTCAATGAGGTCTATTTATGAGTATTGCACTGTAAAATGAATGAAGAAACTCTTTCAGATCCACATATGTTTCTGAACCCACAAGGAATCAAGAGATCAATGAGTATTTTAATTGTTTCTCAAAGGTAAATATGGCTACTATGGTAAATATTTTTCATGTTATCTGCAGTAGTGGTCCATGTGGCTGTGTAGGTGAGGCTTAATGAAATATCTCTGTTCACACAAGCTTCCAGGTGGTTCCCCTCTTGCATGATAGTTCCATGTGGCTGTTCAGGGAGGCCCTCCAACTCTCTTGAAAGGCTTTTTAGAGGGCAGGACAGAATGGGAAAAGTTTCTTGTATAAGCTGCCTTCCACTTGGGTAATGATTAGAAGCAACTCAATTTCAATTCAAACTTTATTTGCGTAGCCGACTGGCCATAGCATCTACGAAGCAACTCAATGTACGGTTCAGTCTTTAAAACTATATGACAAGGGTTTGGAATAATTAATTTATTTTACCTTTAAAATTTTCCTTGGACCACGAGTATTTACTAATTGCTCTTATTCGGAGAATACCTTGTCTGATATGATTGGCATGGCATCTTCTACAGGACTTGGAGGAAGTGAAACTTGGCCCCGTGTGCCAGTTGGGTGCCCAGCAGCACCTGAAGGCTTATACTACTTAGGCTTGCCATATTTCAATAGTAGAATTACTGACACCCCCCAAAGTTGTTGAGCTTTTCCAGGAAACCCCTAAAAATAAAAAAACCCCACCCTCCACAGCATCTCCAAGAGGAAGAAGATTATTAGATACAGAACCCCCCCCCCCCCAAATGAAAATGGCCAGGCCCTAATGCACCACTTTCTCCAACATGCCCCCCCACACCTAACCTTCCTCTAAAACGCCCCCCCCACCAAGCTGCCCAGGCTCCCAACAGCCCCCAGAAACATGTAGTGAGGCACTGCCATCTTTCCCCCCCCCCGCAACCTTAAACTTACCACAGCTGGTTTTGTCCCCCTTCCTCACAGTTTGTTGCCATTGCTATCCAGGCCTATCCAGGTCTCATTTAAACTCTTTCCTGCAGACCCCCCCCCCCGTTACCTGCCTGGCCCCCATCTCTGCCTCGACAGTGCTACAGCTGGAATGGGATGGGGGCCCAGACCAGCTGCAGGTCGCCAAAGCAACACAAGGAGGAAGGGCTATGGAGCACAGTCCTCCCCACAAACTGGATTTGCATGTGAGAAACACAGGAATAGGGCTCATGATTCAATAGATTAGATAGTAGGGGACATTCTGTATGGGGATTTGTATATATTCTAGGTTCACAATGGGTGAAAAGTATGTAACGTGTGTGACTAATTTCCATAATGCATTCTGACTGAGGAGTCCCACAGAAATAATTATTATGATGTCTCTACAGATGCTGGAGCAGAAAGAGCAAGATGAATAGACCTCTTGAGGGCAGTAGAACCAGAGGGGCAAGGAAACAAGTAAAAACAGAGGGAAATGTCCATTTTTCCAGCTGGAATGATGCATATGCCTATATCCTGAGAGTAATGAATGCCTGACTCAGTGCTTTTTTCCATTTGGAAAGCCTTGCTGGGACTGAACGACCACTATTCATGTGCCCAAACCCTTCTATGGGTGCACTGGTTGGGCCTTCCCTTGTTTCCTGTTTGCTTCCAGATTATTGGTATATTGGGGTGGGATTCAATCACATTCCAGCAAGTTCAGGTTGCACAGTTAAAACTGTTTTGGACCTCTTGTGTGACAACCCTGCCTCCCCCCCCCAAAAAAAAACTGGACTTTGCACAATAAGGAAAGTGATATGGGAAAGCACTAGAAAGTGTGGGACAACACTAGCTTGATTCAACGTCATCTAGCCTCCCAGCAAACCAATCAGGATTAATTTTCTATAAACAGGCCAACTGGAAGTGACCACAGATCCTTGCTCTGCATCAGAGACCACACCGAAAGGCCTCCTACATTTCATCAGCAGCTAACTGAGCAATGCAGAGTGGTGCAAGCAGAAGAGGAATGGGCTCAGTATAGCTCCACTGTGCACTAAGAAACTCCCTGAATCCCTGTCACCATTTCTGTTCTGAACATGTTGCAGGAGAAGCTGTGTTCTGCCTACCAGTTTAGCTTGATTGTAGCCAGGGCTCATGGTTTGGGTCACATTCTGGAGCTATCTGTTCTGTGGGGACCCTTCTGTGTTCACCCATGGGTTGTGTGGGGTGATCTGTGCAGGGTTGGTATGCAGATGGTCTAATCTTACAATTGGAGTTTAGTCCTGACAATCTTTTGGAATCCTTCCAGCTCTAGGGGCTCTGTCAGGAGATCACAGAGTAATGCTACTAAGCATGCAGATTGGCTGTCTATGTATGTTGCATTACGTACTTCCAACACAGCCCTTGGCATTGTGCTTCCTACCCTCCTGGCTATATCTTCTACCTATTACTCAGGAAATGCATCCCACTTGGCAGACTTCAAGCTACAATCTCTAAGGTATCATGACATTTCTCTATACATTACTGTATACTACAGGATTTGAAAGCCACAATGTTTATGTTACCTGTAAAGGACCTAAACCTATTCTCTTTTGACAAGTGACCTGGCCTTCCAAAATATCTCCAACAGGTAATGGTCTAACTGACCAGAAATAATTTTAGTCAAGAAGACCTGTATGGCATTAGCTCTAGAAGAAGAAAAAATAGTGAAGATGAGAATTTGTGTGTCACATGTTTGGCCTTCTCTGGTACCGACCTGGTCCCTTCCCCAGCTGAAATTAGACACAAAATAAACATTCTAAACTAGGTTGCAGTGTGGTGCAAATATGCTCACTAGCCCCAAAAGGTTGGTGACTCCTAGAATCCTAGAACTGTAGAGTTGGAAGGGACCACAAGGGTCATCTCGTCCAATCCCCTGCAATGCAGGAATCTTTTGCCCAATGCGGGGATTGAACCCATGGCCCTGAGACTGTAACACTCTTAGTTACAGTTATCTTGCATTGCTCTAGCACCACTGTTATTACAATACACATACATCTGGAGCTGAAATCTGTGCTTCTAGGTTTGTAAGTGAGCTTCTGGACTCTCGGTGTTTGAAAAGTATGGAGCAGGTTTGTTTATACTGAAATGTATATGCTGCTTTTCCACCTGCAAAAGGGTCTTCAGAGCAGTACACTGTGAGTCAAGGAAACATGCCGCCTCGCTGAAAAGCCTGCTGAGATGGGCCACCTTGCATGTTCTTTGCACCACATAGCCGGATGGCAGTGCAGGTGGTATCTCACAGCTAAATAGCAAACTCATGATGTGCCTTTCCCTTTATGGGCACACAAACGACCAAATACAAAAACCGCAACAGACTCTTTTCCCCAGCACAGATGATGTGTGAATTTTGACTCGCTCTCTCTCTCTCTCTTTGTAATATGCTCTTACTCCAAAAAAGCTTGTGTGGGATACTGTGTACAGGGACAACATAAAGGTTTCCATGGTAACTATATTTACTCATTTGTCCTGGATTCAAAACCTTACTCGCTGTGCGCATGCCTTCTTATCAGCTCCCTTGACAGTAGACAAGAACAGGAAGGGTCATAGTGTCAACTATCAGGGCATCAGCATTTGAACTGAATAGATGTAATGTTCCAACAGAAGGTAATGCTTAGTAGCCAAGGAAAATTATGCCCTGGACTGACTCATCTCATTTATGCTACCATCATGTACACACACAATTTTCTTTTTTAAAAAATGAGTGAAAAGATTTCTCGACAGGTTTCTGAACCAAATCAGTGATATGTAAGGGCCATCCTTTATAGGTGTCTCTATTTCACACAAAGTATACATTCAAAACAGACATCTTTCTGAGCTATCCCTACTGCACAAAACATCAACTGACTTCAGTTTTTCTCCAGGTCTCTGTTGTGATGGAGAACAGGGGACAAATCCAGTACCTACCTAAAGAAATGTCTGTGGGAAATGCTAAACCTCTACCCAAGCAAACGTTACGGGTTTTGCTTGCAGAATTGTCCCATTGAAATTCAGGTCTCGATTCCGAAAAAAGCCTGTCTATTTAGTCAGCAACAACTCTTAGACTTTAACATCCACCAGTACCAAATTTTAAAAGTGTGGGGAATTAATAATGATGACCCATTAGTATAGTCAGGCCTTTGAAGTACAATACATGTGATTTAGGAATGCAATGTGGGAATGTAATTATAATCAGGCATCTAAATTTAGCCTAGCCAAATAATATTGCCAAGTAAGCACAATGAAGATAATAGTGATAAAGATAACAGCAATTAACAAATATTAAAGAGGCAGATAAAGTTTATATATATATATATATATATATCCATCCCAACTAGGCATGACACACCTTTAATTACCTTTACTGGAATTGCTAGGGTGCACTTTGTTACATAACTGATCTGCACTATTTCTTATAAAACAAGTACTAAAGCTCCGTTACTTTAGATACACATGTTTCATAACATGATATAAATCTTTCTCACAGAAGTTGCAGAGATGGTGAGAAGACAAAACTCCTTTCTGGGATTTTAGTAAAAGCCGATCTCACAAAGGAACTAGAAGGAAAAGAAAACAGACCTTATGTTAATGTGAGCTCCCGGAATAGTTATTTACCACTTCAAAGGACCATTTCTTGTCATCGTCACTAGGATTTACGTTATTTCCACAAAAAAGGGGAAATGGATGCTACAAGTTTCAGAAAAAGAAATAAATTAGATGTTCTAGCTGCATTCAGAAAGAACAACATTAAGCACATCCCCCCTCAACGCCCGGCTCCCGGATTTTGAATGCTGTAGGTATTCACGACTGCAGACACCCCTCAGTCTGCACTGAAAACACCACACATGCTGGCTCAATTTTAAAACAGAAATTAAAAGAACCAAATGCTTACAGCCCTTACAGTGAGGTAACGTCAGGTGGAACGCTGCGCGGAATAGCTCTGGCATTTTCACATAAAGCATTATCTTTGGTACAAATACACCAAGCTGGACATGTTGTCTTCCCTGTCTTGCTCCCTTCAGTCAGCAACAGTACAGAGAAAAAGCATAGGAAAGAAGCAGTTCTTCTAAAGGGTTTGCTGGCATTTCCCATTCTTTTGATCCACTCTGGTTCCAGCCAGTTGAAAGAATGATATCCCAAAACATGAACAGGGTTTCCCCCCCGCACCTTTTTATTCAGCCGTTGAATGTCTTTCTTGTTAAGACACAGCAATATTTTTCTCTCTCTTTCTCCAGCCCTTTTCTTTCTCTTTCCCTCTGAATGTTTCCTCTCTCTCTCTCTCTCTCTCTCTCTCTCTCTCTCTCTCTCTCTCTATTTCTCTTTTTTTGTAGCTGGAAAACCTGCAGCTGAGCTGTATGTTTCTTTTTATTCACTCAAGCAGCGTAGTGCTCTCACAGAGGGAACCTGCGAGGTGCTGTGAAGGCAGGGAGGAGGAAAATCCAACCAGCTGTAGAAGCAGAAGAGGGCTTGCATCACCGCAAAGAAACACTGAGCACAACACAGCTTTAGGTTGCAAAGTGACGCAACTGAGAAAATACACGGCGCTCTCTCTCTCCCTCTCTCTCCCTCTCGTCTGAGGGGAGGCCCTCTTCTTGTTACCAAAAATAGCACAACATTATGCTTTGCTGGTGGGTGGGTGCGTGGGCGTGAGGTGGATTGTGTGTGCGCGCGTGTGTGTGCTGGGGAGATCGGTCATCTTTGACTAGATCCCTCCACCTGTGTAAAAATGTCCTTTGGGAATTGGGGCTCCCTCCCCTCTTTTCTTCTTTGCATAAGCCAAGTGACAGGAAAAAGAGGAAAGTCACTCTCGGCTGCGAGAAGAAATTAAGTGACACGGTCCAAAGCCACCACAGCAAAAGGAACAGTTGTCTTGTGGGTTTGCTTTTCTCGCACAAGCTCGGGTCACGGCTAGACAAACAGGCACACATGGAGCCTATTACCAAGAATGCCTACAACTGTCATTTGAGAAAGAAAATGCTCTTTTGCTCTCAGACAAAATCCCTTTTTAAACCTCCCTTGCATCTTTGTCTTGCTAATGTACGGCAGCCAGCCTTTGAAGCAAACCAATTTGCATATTATTTTGAAAACTTGTTTATTTGCTGCGGTAGGCTGTGTCATCCTTAGAAAGAGGCAAAGGAGTGGGGCTTAATCTACGTAAAGTCGCTGCCTCAGCATCTGTTTCTGAAGCCAAGGCTTCACCCTAGGACAGGGGCCAGCAAACTTTTTCAGCAGGGGGCCAGTCCACTGCCCCTCAGACCTTGTGGGGGGCTGGACTATATTTTTTTGGGGGGGGGCGGAACTGAACGAATTCCCATGCCCCACAAATAACCCACAAATGCATTTTAAATAAAAGCACAAATTCCACTCATGTAAAAACACCAGGCATACCCCACAAATAACCCAGAGATGCATTTTAAATAAAAGGACACATTCTAATGTAAAAACATGCTGGTTCCTGGACTGTCTGTGGGCTGGATTTAGAAGGCGATTGGGCTGGCTCCGGCCCCAGGGCCTTAGTTTGCCTACCCATGCCCTAGGACATCTGAATATATGCAAGTGCCCCTGAGCATTTTGGGTGTGCATTTGCCTAACCACTGAAGAAGGAGCCTTCAGCATTGGGGATTGGAGAGGTTTCTCAAGGATGTTTTATCCAAGGCTTGAGCCCTTGTCTTACTTTTACCAGGAATTAAGCACTGTGACGTTGGCTGCTTAAAACTTACATTTGCCATATCACAGTTTAAGAAAAGGCAATGTCCAACCCGCCCCCCCCCAAATTAGGACTAAGTTCTTATCTTTGCCGTTATCCTATCATTGCTCTTATAAGTAGAAGATATTTAAAGCACTATTGGACTTTAGAACATTCTATGTGCAAGGAGCTGCAGATCAATAATAAATGTACTTAAACTTAACATCCCTTAATTTAAAATTCAAAACCAAAAATGCAGAACATCAGTCCTTTGGAAATGGTTCTTTGCCTGGGCACTGCATCATTCATCAGAAGGATTTTTGATCTTTTGACACAGGGATCATTTTTACTGATTAGGCAAGTGGAGCATAGCTAACCTGCTGGCCAGGTGACAGAATCTGATGAACTGAGTACTGCATAAAATGAAGCTGTCACTGGGACTGGTAGAGTCCTCTCCATCAGACAAAGGGACAAACGATATGTGTTGGGCAGTTCCATGATTCTTCCTACTGATAGTGGGTTTTAACAACAACAACAACAACAATATTACAAGCAGTCATGAAAAGCTAAAAATCAAGAGTGGAGCATCAGAGAGAGTAAGGTAGGGTGCTTAACCCTTTCCTTTCCCTGTATTCCCCCCCCCCCGCAAAGTGAAAAGACGACAATTTTGAACAGACAATTGCTGCTGCTCCTCTGCTCCTGATTTTAGCCACCTACAGCTGCACTTCTTTAAGAAAAACAGGCTGGGAGAAACAATTACAAAATTGCCCACCATTTGCCATTTGGTCCAGTGGAACAGCTGCTGCTGTAACTAAGCCTGTAACCAAGCCAAAGCACATGCAACTCAAATAATTGCACAGTATTTGTCTCAGCTTATCCTTTTGCTCTGTTGTTTCCCCTGTGCCAATTTTTAGATTGTAAGCTCTTTGGGGCAGGGGCCTGTCCCCTTGCATACTCTAAAGCATTGTGCACACTTATGGGTAATAGTGATGATGATGATGATGATGATGATGACGATGATATTGAAAGCACTTAAATAATCCTCTTGTCATTTCGAACTTCAGGCGCATAATAACGACAAGAGGAAATGAATGGATCAATTTTGCCTTTAGTATAACTCCATTAATTCAGGTGCTAAGGGAAAATATTGGTTCATAGAATACCATAGCCAGTAAGCAGGCATCAATATAATTATTTTCCTTTATAAGAATAAAGTATATGGTTATGATAAGAAGTGTTGTTGGGGCACAGAATTTGAGAGGAATGTACATCACCAACAGAGAATGGTGCAGGAAGTGCTATTATCAAGCTGAACATCTAGTATCTGTAGGCCTTTATTAAGTGGACCTCATGCTGATGAACCTCATTTCCCCTCTTGAGGTTGAGGCTAGGGGTACTCCTATGTAGAAAATGGCCAAACACCTTTCGTAGCATGTTGACCCAAAGGTGAACTGTTCTGGGAGCTTTGCTAACACCATCTTGGTAGTCAAGACAACCCCACAATTAATTGGTAGTTGTTGTAGCAATGAGCTTGTACAGTATATGCTTATATTCACTTGCTTTGATATAAGCTGATTGGCTTGCTTTCATGTTATCCTTATTGGTGGGCTTGGGGTGCTGGGTTCTGAGCCCAGAAATGGGAACTAGCTGGAAGAGTTGGGTATTTGCCACCCATGCCCTCATCTGGGCAGGTGGAGCGATGGGAAGTCCTAGGCCATGTTACATATGTTGCTTAGTGGATGAAGAACATATGCACTTTTGCTTGGGTACGGACAAGCCATCTCCTAGCTGTGGTGTCCGTCCTGGGTTCAAGTGAGGAGAGCTGTCAGGCTGTAAGTCTACACCTTTTTTAAATGAGGCACTAGAACTGATTACTCTGGTGTTTTTGGCCTCCTCCTTTGGGATCCCTGCACCCAACTACTCACATGAGCCCTCTACTGGGGCTGTGGTTCAGAACGCATAGACACCCCATGTATCACTACGGGGTTGTTAAGCAGTGGTTACACAATCCATTGACTTGAGTACAGCAACTCATGATGGAAGCAAGCCCAACACTATGGCAGGTAGGTAGTCATGGTGGGAGCTCTTGCCATCTTCTTTTGGAGGTTGGGACTTGTATAGAATTGAGGTGGTGAAAGTGAACCTGTCAGTCATTCACGGCCAAGGGCAGGCAAGTGAGGTAGCAAGCAACTAGTAGTTGAGCAGAGAGAAATGACCAGCACATAAATAATTTCCCACTGTAGAATGTTGCTCAAACAGAGAAAGCGTGCAACTAACCTGGAAACTCAGTAACAGGAAGTGGCCCAGAAATGGCCTTCTGCTGTCACTGGATCTGCCAAATGACCTGAAGTCCACTAAACTGACCAGCAGTCATTTCTGATGCAAGGAACGGAGTAATAAGTGGCTCTGGATTCCCTTTAAGCCTGTTCTCTGAGTCTTAGGACAATGAGATGTTGCAACTTTTCCTCATTTAACCCCCGCCCCACATGTGTCCAGCTTCTGCACACATCTCCCTATATCCATGCATTATGCAGTAGAACGCAATGCCTTTGTTCATATTTTCCAGCCCAGTACCACAAAGCCCAAAAGATTACTTCCCACAATCTGGTTTAACCACAAGTCTAAACATTACAACAGTTTATTTTTATTACAGGGCAATAAAAAAATGAACTTATATTCCCATTCCTGCCAAGCCGGGTATCTGCTTTGTATTGTCATCAATCTGTTTATAAGATTATGTGGGTTGTATGGATTTTTTTAATGGCTCACTCAAGCTTTAGCTGTGGAAATCTGGTTTCCCAATTGTCAGTTCAATCACTGTGACCTCTCCAAATCTTTGGGGGAAGACAACCTTTCTGTTGAGGCCCGTGTCAAGATGCCTGGTTGATTTCCTCTCCTCTCCTTTTTCTGCTGGAGAAACAGGTATGGATTGGATTGAATGCTCCTAGGCTCAGGTCACACTGGCAGCAGTTTCCACAGAAGTCCCTTGTGAGTGCTAAGGATCTACTGCCAGGCTCACTGCCATAGATGGTTGCCACCTGCTCATTTATCAACTGTACAGTTCAGGAATTACAGCTTTGTATCCATTTTGGTCTAATGCACATATTTTTTGCAAAGAACATTTCACCTAATATAACACAGAGGTGTATGTTATTTTCACCAATATATGCTTTTTTATGCACCCGTTACCTGGTTTATGAGGGGTTTTTTGCATGCATTGCTTGCCTGGAGAATCGCATTGCAAAATTTGGAGAATTGCGAATTTCAAAGGATAGCTGTTTTGCCGTTCCCATAATGTTTCAGAAATGTGCATTAGGTGCATTTGTCTTTGAATGTGAACTGAATCAAATTTCCCCTGAACATCCCTACCATAGCTGTCAACTTTTCCCTTTTCTTGCGAGGAACCCTATTCGGAATAAGGGAATTTCTCTTAAAAAGGGGGGAAAGTTGACAGCTATAATCCCTACCAGTGGTGAGTCAACAGTGGTGGAGGAGGGAAGCTTCACCTGGGTGGAAGGTGATGGACAAGAGGGGCCAGGTGAACATATGGAGCTCCAGGCAACTGTTGCCAGGGAGACTGAAATCTTGAGGACAGGAGAGTGGCAGATAAACAGTAGTGGAGATACAAAGCTGAAAAGGGAATGCTGCTTTATTCCTTTAGAGTGGATTGATTTGGGGATGGGCAGAATGTGGTCAGAGGCTCGCAGCAGAGCTTGGGCTACAGACAGGGATGGGGAACCTGGCGCCCTTTAGAGCAGCCCTAGAGCAACATGGCCAATAGTGAAGGTATTGGCTTCTATTGACATCTAAAGGCCACAACACTGGCTAGGCATGGACTGAGAGGTACAGCTTCACCTACAAAGGACCAGAATGGCTATGACGAGAAAAGGGAACCAGCAGCTGGGCATGCATCATTGCAGGACCGTTGCATCATTGTGGAACCCAGCCAGCACCAAGCCTTATTCCATTAATACAGAAATCCTAAGTTCCAGCATATGGAAGAGTGAAATGCATGCAGGATTCTGAAAATTGTCCTGTGTTTATGCTGAATGGAACTTCAGACCATACCTTGGCCACAAAGGATGGAGGAACAGAAAGGAAAGCAGCACCCAGATCTATCCAGTCCCAGCCCCCGTGCTGCATGAGACCTGCTGAATCAGACAAGGGGGCTCTTTGACAGGCCAGCATTTGGCTTGCAACAGTAGCTGTCAAGATGACTATGGGAAGCCCACAAGCAGGTAGGCATCCAGCAGCCTTTCCATGTTGTTTGTCCTCTCCTGAATCTGGTAGCGAGGGGTCAGACTCACCCAGCTCCCCTTTGCTGTTGATTTCCATGCCTGATGACAAGTCAGGAAAAGAAGGATGCTTCCTGCATGGACCATTCCTTGCACACATTTTCAATAAACCAGTATGCTCCTGTTCTAATTTCTACAGCTTGCGTAAGTACCTGTTCCCTTTAATACTTTTTCGTGGGGGGTGTCAAATATACAGTAACAGCAACGGCTCAAAAAGGTGCTTGCACAGAGGTTTCTCATAGCCTGGACTTTATCCTGCTCCATCATCATTTCAAGCTGATAGCAATCCATGGAGCAGGGCCAGGTTCTCGCAAATTCTAGGGTTGATTAGGGACGATCTCTTCAGCACTTTGGAAAGCAGTGGCTTTTTCTTTTGTGGAACGGCATACCGACAGCCAGGATTTTCACCAAACTGAAATAAGCCCTGCTTATTCTCCAGGCCAGTCTGATATTTTCATCCACCAGTCCATTCTGATATTGTAGGTGGAGTTCAGCCAATGCATTAAATCAAGACCCCTTAAACACAGGCTAAGAATAATGGTAGTGCACCTGAGCTTCTGGAGTACAATCCCCTTGAAAAAGCCACTCACCACTGTATTTCCTCAATTTGAATTTTACTGTATTCATTTTGCTTTCTGCTGCTCTTATTGTAATAGCTAGGTGGCTACTGTAGCCTGGCAACAAGAAGAATGCCGTCATGTACATTCTGCAAAACCTATTAAGACTTAAGCTTCCACCTCTCATCATGAATTTGAGCGTTTGCCATACAGCCTCTTTGATGTACAAATCCTGACGAGGCATACCTTGGTTACTTCTTGCAGCAGGGTGGTCTGAAACAGCCATTAGAAACAAAAGAAGGTGGAGTGATGCCAGGCGACTCCTTGGAGACGTTAGCTTGCTCCTTTCAGTATTCCAATTCACCTCTTTGCCTGGAAGAAAGGAAATATTTCCTCCCGCCCACCCAAAAGCAATCCTGTAAACTAGTAATTTCCGGGCCCAAGGCAAGTTCCCAAATAGATAAGTTTCCAAATGTATAAAATAGCAATTATCCCAGAACAGTTCCACTTGCGAAATGATTGGTAAAATCTGGGCTAAGCCAAAAACGAATGTATTCCTTTATGGGCAGTAAGTACTGCTGCTGAAATTCTAAACTGACACAGCACAGATAGACTGCTCCTGATATGTGGTGCTCTACAGTGAGTCAGCTCAGAAGCTGTGTTGCTGCTACCTACTCAGCAGTAGCTAGACAGAGTCACATGCCTTCAAATCATTCCTCCTGGCCAGCAGAACTCAAGGGAGGAATATGCTTTTAGGCAGAAAGCAAAGAGCCTGTTGCCTACACTAAGCTTCCCAGCAAGCTGATATATGACTTTTCATTTACCACCTTGAGTACATACAATTACTCAAAACTGAAAAGACCCTATATAATATGAGACCCATTTCATGTCCCAGTATAGCTTGCTTCAAGTTATGTGCCCTCATAACTTGAAGCAAGCTATGTGCTGAACAACTCCAAGCACGCCTGGAGGATGCGGAGCATTTGGATCCCTTCCAATCGGGATTCAGGCCTCATCATGGGACTGAAACTGCCTTGGTTGCGCTGGTCAATGATCTTTGGCAGGCTAGGGACAAAGGTGAGAGCTGTTTCCTAGTTCTACTGGATCTCTCAGCGGCCTTTGACAGCATTGACCATAACAACCTTCTGAACTGTCTAGAGGGGCTGGGAGCTGGGGGCACTGTTATACAGTGGTTCCGCTCCTTTCTCTGGGGCCGTGTCCAGAAAGTGGTGTTGGGGGATGAGTGTTCAGACCCCTGGGCTCTCACTTGTGGGGTGCCTCAGGGTTCCGTCCTCTCCCCTATGCTTTTTAATATCTATATGAAGCTGCTGGGAGAGATCATCAGGGGGTTTGGGCTGGGTGTCCATCAGTATGCGGATGACAGCCAGCTCTACCTCTCTTTTAAATCAGAACCAGTGAAGTTGGTGAATGTCCTGTGTGAGTGCCTGGAGGTGGTTGGAGGATGGATGGCGGCTAACAGATTGAGGCTGAATCCTGACAAGACAGAAGTACTGTTTTTGGGGGACAAGGGGCGGGTGGGTGTGGGGGACCCCCTGGTCCTGAATGGGATAACTGTGCCCCTGAAGGACCAGGTGCGCAACCTGGGAGTCATTTTGGACTCACAGCTGTCCATGGAGGCGCAGGTTAATTTGGCTGTCTACCAGCTCCATCTGGTACACAGGCTGAGACCCTACCTGCCCACAGACTGTCTCGCCAGAGTGGTGCATGCTCTAGTTATCGTCTGCTTGGACTACTGCAATGTGCTCTACGTGGGGCTACCTTTGAAGGTGACCCGGAAACTGCAATTAATCCAGAATGCGACAGCTAGACTGGTGACTGGGAGTGGCTGCCGGGACCACATAACACCGGTCCTGAGAGATCTACATTGGCTCCCAGTACGTTTCCGAGCACAATTCAAAGTGTTGGTGCTGACCTTTAAAGCCCTAAACGGCCTCGGTCCTGTATAGCTGAAGGAGCATCTCCACCCCCATCGTTCAGCCCAGACACTGAGATCTAGTGCCGAGGGCCTTCTGGCGGTTCCCTCACTGTGAGAAGCAAAGCTACAGGGAACCAGGCAGAGGGCCTTCTCGGTAGTGGCACCCGCCCTGTGGAATGCCCTCCCATCAGAGGTCAAAGAGATAAGCAACTACCTGACATTTAGAAAATACCTGAAGGCATTTTAGGGAAGTTTTTAATCTGTGACATTTTAATGTATTTTAACATTTGTTGGAAGCCACCCAGGGTGGTTGGGGAAGCCCAGCCAGATGGGTGGGGTACAAATAAATTATTATTATTATTATTATCATCATCGTCGTCGTCGTCATCACTATTCCTTCTTTATATGACTTACACAGTAGTATGGACTGTAGATGGACTGTTACATTTGCATTATTTTAAATGGTTTTAGTTTATTCCTACTTGCCTGGCATGTCTTAAATTAAAATAATGATGAATAGTATCTAGAAGACATTAGAAGATTCTGATTGGCCAAACCTGTCACACAGTATTATTGGCTATCCTAGTGCTGTCTGGAATTAGGTATTACGTGCATCTGAGAGTTAATATAATTGCTTTTGGCAACTACTCTGCCAGCTGAACTATTTACAACACTAATGGAGGAATAAACACATCAAAGCAAGAAACCCAGCCAAACCTCCCTCTTTGTATATAAGAATGTTTCAATTCACTTTGTTAGGGGTATTTTCTAGGGTGTTCAACTTATTTTAAAAGTGCCATTGCAGATTCATCTGTCTTTTAACCAATTAACTGATTGGCTAACATTATATACTGTATTTTTCACTCCATAAGACACACTTTTTTCCTCCTAAAAAGTAAGGGGAAATATCTGTGCGTCTTATGGAGCGAATGGTGGTCCCTGGAGCCGAATTGCCCAGGGGCCAAAAGCAGATCGTACTTTTTTCCCACAAAGAGAAAAGGGGGTGTTGAAAGGACCCCGCTCAGCAGTTCATGAGCAAGAGATCGGGAGAGAGATAAGAGTTCCTGGCTCCCTTTCAGTCCTGTCCTTGCCCAGGCCTCCATTGTTGAATGTGCTGCAGAAGGAGGTTGTTTGTTTCTCCAGCGACATGTGACTGGCTGATTAGATTATCTGCCTGGAAACTGTAGAAACGGCTCCCTTTCCTTAAGAAGCTGCAGAAATGTGAGTTGAACCCCATAAAAAGGGGCTTTTCCTCTTTGCTTTTCCCCCTTTGCAAAAAAGCTGCACAAATCTGTGCTGTTCCTCAAAAAACAGGGCTTTTCCCTTTGCAAAAAAGCTGCAAAACTTTGAGCTGATCCTCAAAAAACAGGGCTTTTCCCTTTGCAAAAAAGCTGCAAAACTTTGAGCTGATCCTCAAAAAATAGGGCTTTTCCCTTTGCAAAAGAGCTGCAAAACTTTGAGCTGATCCTCAAAAAAACAGAGCTTTTCCCTTTGCAAAAAGAGCTGCACAAATTTGAGCTGATCCTAAAAAAAACAGGGCTTTTAGAGGAGGAAAGCCAGAAAAATATTTTTTTTTCTTGTTTCCTCCTCTAAAAACGAGGTGCGCCCTATGGTCCAGTGCGCCCTATGGAGTGAAAAATACGGTACATAAATTTGCATAGTATAAAAAAATTGACAGAAGAGCATTGGGTCATTTTTGAGGGGAAAAGTGTGAGATAACTTAGAATTAGAAATAAAAGCTGCCATCCATTAGTATGAGGAAAGGTCATATTTAATATCTTGCTTTTTCCATGTTCCATCACAGTATAATAACAGAATAAAATAGCCTTGGAAAATAAATTGGCATGTCCTTAAATTGCACTTAAGTTGTATTAAAATTGCCCACCATTGATTAATCTGCTGATTAAACTGGTGCTAATGAAGCTAATGCCTATTTTCTCAGATGAAATGAGTGTCATTCAGCAAAAGTGCCTGTGGCTGTAAATGTGAAAGTCCAAGCATAGGCAACATGGTGCTCTCCAGATATTGTGGACTAGGACTTCCATCAGGGCAGCCAGCATTGCTGGTGGGGTGCAATTATGGGAGTTGTGGTCCAAAACACCTGGAGGGTGCCATATTGTCTACCTCATGATTGTCTTTAATGTGCAACAGAGTTGCTTTTGCGAAAATCAATCCACCATCCTGAGTGCACAGAGAGCAGAATGACTCCTAGAGTCCTTCAGTATTATGGCAAGCTCCCAACCTGAAACCTGTATCACAGCCCTTTGGTGGTCTACCTCCACCAACAATGCTCCTCTTTGTCATGGACTGGCCGGATGCCAAGGAGTGGGAGGAGGCACCAGCTGGGGAACCTCCAAGGGAACCCCCAAAGGAAGAAGGCTCAGAGCCTGGCGACAGGTGGTGTGACGACGATGAGTGCTCAGAAGGTGCACTGGGAGGAGGAAGTGTCGGAAGCTGAAGAGGAAACAGGGTTTAGCGAGCAAGAAGAGACTGTAGCAGAGAGGAGTCCAGAATCAGAGGCAGGAGAGGAGTGAGGCCAGGAGACAGAGATGAGGAAGGTGGCTGAAGAATCTAGGGAGTCTGCCCCTCCTGCTGTGACAAGCTCCCCTCCCCCTGGTTTCCCAGAACATGTACAGAAATGAAGAGGGCAGCGCAATAAGAGGCAAGATGTGGAAGCCTTAGGATTCTGGGGAAGGAACCAGGGATGGAGCCTTAGAGAGTGGTGGAAAAATGGGGACCTTCAGTCCTCATAACTGCTTCACTGGGGCAAGACCTACTGGAAAGGGTTGCCGTGACCACTAGGACTGCACTGTTTTGTTTCTTTGAATAAAGAGTTAATGTCACTGACATCGGCTGCTTTAATGTTTTATTGCTGACCTTCACCTGGCTCCAGCTCCTGACACCCTCCATCAGCAAGCTCCTATGAGTTTTCCTGGAGGTGGCAGAACTCCAAAGTACCGGTAGGGCCAAGCTGCAGAGTTAGGCTTCCTTTAAATGCCATACAATGGCCCAGCTGTACTGTTGCCCCAGGGCACTGGGGGAAATTCATAGGATAGCTAGACGGCCTGGCATTCCAGGTCTGAAAACAACAGCTAAAGAGTGGCCAAAGGTAAGCATCAGCAGTGGACTTTGTTAGGGCACTCACAACTGCCTGAGGGTGCTATGTGCTGGTGCCAACCCTCACCAGTGCAACTTTCTCTCCAGCTTCTGCATGCCAAGGACCCAGGTAAAACCAGCTGCTGGAACATTTGAAGGAAAAGCCTGGAGAGCTTCTGCTGAATCTGAATGTTCTACCTGAGCCTCGGGGTGCACATGGAATAACAATGCTGCACCATGCATCAAGGCTACTGGTGAGGGAAGGGGTGTGTTAAACTGGGCCCTGTGGGAACTGCTTCACAGTATTCAGCACTGAAGCCTTAGACGTTTCTACTCAGAAGCTGATTGCCATTGCTATGCTGCAAAAACAGTTACACCGCAAAGATTTTTGAGATCAGAAATTCTCCCTGTAAACCTCTGCTGGGATTCTGAGTTTACATTCCTAGTGATTCTCTTGTAAAGTGTTCTGTTGCAAATGCCAAATTCAGACCAACTGAGGCTCTGTTTTACCTCAGCCACAATAAACAAAATAAACCCTTTTGAAAGGGATTACCCTTCCTACTGGCGCAACCACTAAGATCCACTGCCAGAAGAACATTTCAACTTCTTGCCAGATTAATTGGGGAGGCGAGGGGAACATAGCTTGGAGCTCTCCTGAGGCTTAACATCCATTAGGGTGGTGCAGGTCACATCTAATGTTTAAATTAGACTTTTGTACTATTGATGATCCTCCCTGGCTCTTTGATGTGGACGGTTCAAATTCCTGGGTACGAGAAATCTATCTTTGCTGTGACACATACTTAATGCCGACTACGGAACAACTAAATCTTCTGTAATTTTTTTGTATCTTTCTTCACTTACAGCAAAAACAGGATGTGGCAAGCTGACTTGACATGAGCTTTGGATGGAAGATACAACATATTGGAGCAGGGAATATATATCCGAAGAGTGGCCTTTCCTTTCATATTCCCAAGCAGTGTTTTTTTTCCTTAGAGAAAAAGGTGCTAGAATGCAGAAGACCCACCACAGAGCCCAATGAGGATCTCTTTGCGCTGAAGGGAGTAGTTCCCTTGCCAGCCAGAGGCTTTTTGAGGCTGCACCGCAACCTCTCCCCACCTCTGCCTTGTGTGAGCTGGAGCATGGGGCATGGAGAGGCTTCCGTGCCTCAGCACAGCAACTTAAGGAGCCCCCACCCCAGGCCTCTCTGGCTCCGGAGCAGCTGGGGGCTTGCTCAGCTGAGGCACAGCTTTCTCGTGTGTCAGCTATTAGCTGGGAGGCTGAAAAGCCTCAGCAAAGCCCTGCTGTGTCTCTGGCTCACGAAAAGCTCACAGAGAATGTTCCCTTCAGGCTCCGGGGAGGGTCTCCTTGTGAGCTGGAAGCACAGTGGGGCTTTGCTGAGGCTGGTCACTCTCTGTTCAAACTTCCAAGGTCAGCTTAGAGGTGCCGGAATGCTGTTCTGGAGAGTTCCACCTGAAAAAAAGCCCTGGACCCAAGGAAGGATAAAACCCATGAAGACTTATTTTTGGAACAGATTGGTCTAGAGATGGACAAACATAACACTGTCAATCTGGGGTCACAGACCTTCTTTAATACAAAACAAAACAACAGAAAATTATTTTGCACATTCTTAAGTCACAGATTCATGAATGGCCTTTTTTTTAGGAAACAAAAGAAAATATTTCAGCATTTTGTTTACACTGGTTGTTTTCAAATTAACATCTTGAAAAAGCATAAAATTGTAACATAGTCCCTCTATAACTGACTAACCTAAGAAATCTAGGACCTATTCAACCATTTGTCCCACCTATTATGAGTGTATTGAGTGTTTGCAGGACATGTGCATCACCTTATTGGTGAAAGTGTAAATAATGGAGCCACTGAAAACACAATACAAAGCTCAAATATTATTTCCCAATAAAATTCAATAAATTGAAGATGTCAGAACATTCTAGAGGAACAACACAAAAACAATGTCATAAGTAATACAACACTGCAGCTAGTGTAATTAAAGTGTGTGATATGATACTGGGCATTTTGGGTGGTGGCCCCACAATTGTAGAGTATTAACCCATACAATATTAAGCAGGCCCCATTCCTGGATATTTCCAAACAGAACCTTTAAAAGACCCTTCCTAGTTATCTGAAATCTTCTCTTTCAAAGTGCCACGGGGTCTCTGGTATCTCCGTTAGGACTTTTATTTCACCTAGAAATGAGGTAAACCAGGGGTCCCCAAACTAAGGCCCGGGGGCCAGATGTGGCCCAATCACTTTCTCAATCTGGCCCGCGGATGGCCCAGGAATCAGCATGTTTTTTACATGAGTAGAATGTGTCCTTTTATTTAAAATGCTTCTCTGGGTTATTTGTGGGGCCTGCCTGGTGTTTTTTACATGAGTAGAATGTGTGCTTTTATTTAAAATGCATCTCTGGGTTGTTTGTGGGGCATAGGAATTCGTTCATATTTCTTTTTTAAAAAATATAGTCGGCCCCCCACAAGGTCTGAGGGATAGTGGACCGGCCCCCTGCTGAAAAAGTTTGCTGACCCCTGAGGTAGACCATCAGCTGCCATTTGAAGTGCCTGGGGTGTGTGATGTGATTTCTAAATCCTGGGGAACCAACAATTGGAACTTACAGGGCCATGATAACTGGGGGTTGATCACCTGTGCCACTACTATCTTATTTCACCAGAATCCAGCAGCTTTGTTTGCAGATTCTTCTGCTCAAGTTCATACCTGTACTGGAAAAAGTTCAAGAAAGAGACAACTTAGGGAAAAAAATCAATAGCAGAATATAGTGTTCTCTATTTTAGTTCTATGAAAATAGTTTGCTGAAGTCATTCTAAGACATATTTAGATTAGAATAAGCAGTATCATCCAGACCCATGACTTTTGGACATGGGATTTGGATGTAAGATTCATGGCCATTGAGGCTGTCCTACAAGCAGATCTAGGACCAATCAATGGGGATGCTTAAAATTCTACAAGGCTTAAAATTCTTAAGCAGTATGTGGACCGAGAACTCCCAGAAGTGCAAGCTGGATTTCGAAGGGGCAGAGGAACCAGAGACCAAATTGCAAACATGCGCTGGATAATGGAGAAAGCTAGAGAGTTCCAGAAAAAACATCTACTTCTGCTTCATTGACTACGCAAAAGCCTTTGACTGTGTCGACCACAGCAAACTATGGCAAGTTCTTAAGAAATGGGAGTGCCGGATCACCTCATTTGTCTCCTGAGAAATCTCTATGTGGGACAAGAAGCTACAGTTAGAACTGGATATGGAACAACTGATTGGTTCAAAATTGGGAAAGGAGTACGACAAGGCTGTATATTGTCTCCCTGCTTATTTAACTTATATGCAGAATTCATCATGCGAAAGGCTGGACTGGATGAATCCAAACCAGAATTAAGATTGCCAGAAAAATATCAACAACCTCAGATATGCTGATGATACTACCTTGATGGCAGAAAGTGAGGAGGAATTAAAGAACCTTTTAATGAGGGTGAAAGAGGAGAGCGCAAAATATGGTCTGAAGCTCAACATCAAAAAAACTAAGATCATGGCCACTGGTCCCATCACCTCCTGGCAAATAGAAGGGGAAGAGATGGAGGCAGTGAGAGATTTCACTTTCTTGGGTTCCATGATCACTGCAGATGGTGACAGCAGTCACGAAATTAGAAGACGCCTGCTTCTTGGGGAAAAAGCAATGACAAACCTAGACAGCATCTTAAAAAGCAAAGACATCACCTTGCCGACAAAGGTCCGTATAGTTAAAGCTATGGTTTTCCCAGTAGTAATGTACGGAAGTGAGAGCTGGACCATAAAGAAGGCTGATCGCCGAAGAATTGATGCTTTTGAATTATGGTGCTGGAGGAGACTCTTGAGAGTTCCATGGACTGCAAGAAGATCAAACCTATCCATTCTCAAAGAAATCAGCCCTGAGTGCTCACTAGAAGGACAGATCCTGAAGTTGAGGCTCCAGTACTTTGGCCACCTCATGAAAAGAGAAGACTCCCTAGAAAAGACCCTGATGTTGGGAAAGATGGGAGGGCACAAGGAGAAGGGGACGACAGAGGATGAGATGGTTGGACAGTGTTCTCGAAGCTACTAACATGAGTTTGGCCAAACTGCAAGAGGCAGTGAAGGATAGGGGTGCCTGGCGTGCTCTGGTCCATGGGGTCACGAAGAGTCGGACACGACTGAACGACTGAACAACAACAACAATGGGGATGTTAGCTGTTAAAGGTGGCCCTAGTGAAAGATAAAGGAACAACTGTTGAGACACTATCTCCACTCAGCTATTTCCAGAGGGGTAGCTATGTTAGTCTCTTGCAGCAGAAAACAGGGAGTCTTGCGGCACCTTAAAGACTAACAAGTTTATTAAATGTGTTATCTTTTAAGTTGCCACAAGACTCTTTGGGTTTCCACTTAACTACCTGTTTTATTCAGCAGTGTGTGGGAAATGCACTGCCTTTAAAGGGAATAGATATGAGACAACATCCCGGGGCATGCTTGCACTTTCCTGAAAAGTGACTCATCAACCTGTTTTTCATGGAAATCTTGGGACCAGTTTTAATTTATAGATATCTGAGATCACAGATTATAAACAAGAAAATAAAAAGGAAACCCTAAAAGGTTCTCCATTACCAGCCTGATAGATGGCATACCTTATTATTTATCCAGCACTATTGGCTTTTTAAACATGGTTTTCACAAACACACACACAAAAATTTGATTTCTCAGCAGCTGAAATTGTCACTGTCTAGAATTCACTATCTTGGAAGCTGCCTCTTGCCTACATATTGTATTGTATAACAAGTATAATGAAGAATTATAAATCTTCTCTCCTTCTACGTGCACAAAATGTGATTATGTTGGCCCAGTTGCTAGATTTATATCAAGATTCATTCATACAAAAATAGACTTTTAGTTCCTTGGGAGTGGGATGACAAAGGAGGGGAGGGAGGGACTGGCTTTTATCGCCTGGTATGTATAAATTATTTATTTTGAGTTATTTGAATAATTCACGTGATGCCACTTTTGCAAGCACTAAGTTGAGTTCCTTTAAAGGAAAATCACGTCCATTATATAGTGGAATATATATTAGAGGTGTGCATTAGCTGTGCGTATACCCACATAAGGGTGATTCAGGGTAGTCTTTCATGTTACTGAGTTGGGTTACACCCAAACAAGATATCAAGGTGGATTAGGGAATTCCCAACCTTCCAAGTACCGTAGCTTTTCAACAAACACACAGCCTTTTCCTCCTCCCCTTTGTTGAGAAATGAAATCAAGATGTCTGGGGAAACACCCAGAGCTTGAGAGGAGAGAGAAGAAGTGGAATTGTGCCCCCTTCCCTGTCCCCATTTTGACAGAGAGGGGGTGTGTGTGGATTGTCATTCCCCTTTGAGTTTTGGCTGTGACAGCAGGGCATGAGAGAGTTATAGGTAAGAGACTGAGGTAGCCTGCTTCTTTCTCAAATAGTTGTTTCCATAAAAACCACAGCTCTCTCCTTTTTTCATGGAGGATGCTTCCAGGAAGGGCAGGGGAGCAGTGAGAAAAATCATTCTCCCAGTTGTTGCTTTTTAAGATATAATGAAGGTAACATCACCCAGCACAATACCCCTTGGACCTATTTGTCTGAACTTTGGCAGGTTTTCTACCCAGGGGCTCCTCCCTCATGTCTACAGTTTCCAAAGGGAGATTCACACCCCAAAATAGTAAAGCTTTTCATTTCAGAACAACCAATGCATCTTTATTTCTGAAATTCAACAGATTTCATCCCTTTAGTACACTGGACCATGCCTAAAATGTGCATCCAATTCTGGCAGATAACATTTTTTTTTTTTTAAATTGTAAAAGTTCCCTGCATGAAAACCCATGAATGGGTATGCGTGAAATTTGGCAGGCTCCATCCAAGTCAGAGGGGCTCATTTGCCTGCAAATTCCACCCACTTGCGTTAAAAAGAAAAACATATGGCTGCCATCTTTAGGTTCCCCATTATAGTCAAAGGGAGCAAAACGGAGATTTGTATGAAGAGATATGAACCAGAATTGAACTAGAATGACAGAGCAGATCCAAAACAGATCAGGCTGCTTCCAAAAGCTACAGATACAGACACAAGGCAAATATTGTGGTTGCAGCACACCCTTAATATATATAAACATACAGAGTTATTTCATTAAGAGACATCTATGATCCATCCTTGAAAACATTCCATTTACTTTAGAATATACTTCAACAAGACTATGAATGAATAAAATGTGACTTCTGTGTGCCTGGCCTTTTTTGGATCACAAGTTTTTGAAACATTTAGAACTGTATTACACAAAATGACCTGGCCTTTATTACTGCAGGAGAAGAACTTCAGAATTTAAACAGAATTCTGCTAAAATGAATGCAGAATTCTTTTACATACAGCATCAATTTATTTATTGCATTTTATGTTTAAGAAAACATACTCTCCCCAATAAAAGTAATCAATATGTAAGCTATTAACCCTTTTCTTCCCCACCACCACCACACATACATCTCATGGCTGAATCATTGGAGAGAGCACTGCTGGTTGGGACGGGTCTTCTATGACTTGGGCTCAGCTTCAACCAGCCAGGTGGGAAGCTACAGTTACAGCTACAAATGGGATGTTTTAAGATATAGTGCTGACAGCTTTGGATCTGTTGAATCCAAAGCCCTGCAGATCCCCTGAGCCCTCTGCAGACTGGAGTTGGCATAGTGAAACATATCCCCCATGCCCTTTTCACCTTGGCCAGTGCAAACCAGCAGGACTTTGGCTGCAGTGGTGGATCTGCTGTCCATTGCTAAGATTAGGATTGCTTTGCACATTTTTGGTTTAGAAATACCATGAATACATTGGGGAAAGCTGCCACAAGCCTTTGGACTAGTGTGATCCCTGTCCACCATTTACAACAGAGCCTGTTCCCAGAATTCCAGTTACAGGTAGGTAGCTGTGTTGGTCTGCCATAGTCAAAACAAAATAAAAAATAAAAAAAATTCTTCCAGTAGCACCTTAGAGACCAACTAAGTTTGTTCTTGGTATGAGCTTTCGTGTGCATATACTTTCAAAAGCTCATACCAAGAACAAACTTAGTTGGTCTCTAAGGTGCTACTGGAAGAATTTTTTTATTTTTTATTTTGTTCCAGAATATAATTAATTAATTAATTAATTAATTAATATGCCGCTTACATGCCAAAAAGGCTTCCGTAAGTGGCTTACAAACATAAAATCATTGATAAAATACATACAAAATTGAAATACACAATAAAATAATCCATCAAAACAGACTCTCTTTCCTGTTACAGGTAGGTACTGTTACAGGTAGGCACAGGAGCAAAGAAAGCTGTCTTAAACCAAGTCAAACAATTGGCCCACCTTCCTCAATACTGGTGTCACTGACAGCAGTGGCTCTCCAGGGTTTCAGATACGAATATTTCCCAGATTCCCAGCCCTACCTGGAGATGCTAGGAATGGAACTCGAGACCTTCTGCCTGCAAACCCTAATGAGGAAAGGGCCGAAGCTGAAGGCAGTCTGCATACCATCATTTTCAGCTTCTTCTGGCTCCCAATAGCCCAATGAAGCTTCGTTTCAAATGAACTCTGTTTCAATTGCCTGCTTAAGACCCTTCTGTTTATACAGGTCATTAGTGGGGTATAGCTCAATCCATTGGTTATTGTGTATCACAGTTCAGATGTAAACTACTGCTCTGCTGAGGTTTTTTTGGACATGCTATGTTCACCACTTAGACACTTTGTTTACTAAACTGATAAATTTGTTGTATGTAACAATTTTGCTCCATAAATTTCTACCTCTCATATGGATGTAGCCAGAATTTGGGGGGCAGGGCTTTTTTTGGGGGGGAACCTCATCTTTGTTTTGATTTGTACTTATGGGGGGGGTAGGTGCCCCCCACATTGGCTATGCCATGACCTCTCATAACTGCTAACATGGCTTAGAAATCCAACCCTAGGCAGAAGCATCCTTTCCAATTGGGGTCTAGGAGGGCATTAAAAAAGCAAAAGCATGGGTCCAAGAGGTTTTTCTTTATCCCCGCCACTTCCCCTGCTGTTTACTGCTGAATGGAAACAAACATTGATCGGGTTTTCTGCAGGATGATGTCTGTTCAATTCAGCAGTAAACAGCCAGTTTTCCAGGGTAATGTGGGCGGGAAGAGAAAAATCTGTTTCGCAACAGGAGTGGGAAACCTGTTTTTTTATTGTATTGAATTAAAGTAATTTGGAAAACTAATAAAAACAATTTGAAAGAAAAACTTCTCAGGCCTAGAAATCAAGGGATAACAGAAGTGGTGGCCTGGGCGAGCCCTTAAAACTTGCATCAAATTCAGTGACATTTCCCCTGACTTTAACCCTTACTCCTCAAGGTGTTCAGGGGTTGTTCTTCACTACCTTAACTGCAAATATGAGGGAATCCATATGAAGCCATAATGAGCAGAAATCCATTATTAGTTTTGCTTGCATAATCTTAGAAGGGGCATGCTTATAATGATGAAGCGCCTGCCCTTCGTACTGACCATCACACCGACCTGGGTGCGCCTCATACCACATGGCGCCTTCCCGCAGGACCGCAAGGGAGGCGCTCTGCTCGAGGAGAAGGTAGCCGGCCTTCCCCCTCAGCTGGGGCGGGCGGAGATTTGCAGGCCCGTCCTTCAGCTTGAAGAAGGGAGCGAAGAAAGCCGCTCGCCGACGACTCCCAAGTCAGGGGGGAGAGCGAGCGAGTGAGCGAGCGTTACCTTCATGCGGACAAGGATCCGGCCCCGGGGAGTGGCCGCCCAGCGCGGCCCTTTTATCCGCCCGGCCCCCTGGGGCTGCGGACGCGGTTTCCGACGGGGCCGTTGTCTCTGAGGACTCCTCCGCGGGAGGAGGAGAGGCCTAAGCGCGGTCGCTTCTTCCTCCCAGGCAAAGCGAAGGGCTAGGAGCCGGGGCGGCCGCTGGCGAAGATGAAGCTCTCCAATGCGGTGAGTAGGAGCCCCTCGCCCCGGGGGAGGGAGAAGGAAACGGAGGGCCGGAGCCCGTAGCCTCAGTGACCGGCTGGGAAGCGCTCGCTGCGGGGTCGGGCAGCAAAAATGAAAATAAGAATACAGTAATGGTCCCGAAGTAATGGTCTTGTGGGTTTGGGGAGAAGAGGCAGGAGGGGGTCGCATCTCTTAAGGCAGTTCCGACCCCGAAGCTGCAGCATACGTCCACGCACTCCACGCATTTAAGGTTTGGATGTCGGAGGCTTACCACTTAAACGTATTTTTGTGTTTTTGTTTTTAAAAAACGCGGTATATATATACAGTATAGGTAAATTCTGTACTGGCTAGCAATGGATATGGTGTGGGTTGATGGGCACAGGGTCACACTTGGACCGAGGAGGCCTGAAGTTTAATTCCGTGGAAAAGTAATTTATTTCTCATCAGTCTTATCTCACGAAGTTTAATTTGGGAATAAAGTCGTGGGTGCCTCCCAGCCAGCTTCTTGAAGGAAGGGCAAAATACAAATGCAAAAAAAGAATCTGACTTTATTTTAAAATGGGCTCTAATCTTGTTTTCTATACTGATTCTGCAACATTTGCACTGTAATATTTTGTTGCTGCTCACAGATGAGGTCATGCAAAGGGAAATGGTACCGAACGGACCTCCAGGTGTTGTAAACTGTGGCTCCCCCTATCCCTAGCTTTTGGGCTTGCTGACTGGCTGATGGGAGTCCAAGAGCAGCTGGGGTGCCATAGGCTTTCCACCCCTGATGTCTAGGATTGCAACCTCAGCCTTGTGTTTCTCAGCCTCACTAATTATCATAAGTGTTATGTAAACATGCTTGCTTTTGGGTTTTTAAAACAAAGGATTATTTACATACTGCTCTTTATCTAGTGATCCCAGGTCAGTTAAAGACACACACGTATGAGGATACGTTTGTACTCCATTTTAATCCTAAATACTATTTCCCTCTGATTCAGTATTCACAACTGCTACTGCAGATTAGAAGAACTGTTTCATCCATATACATATTTTGAAAGGATGGAAAAACATTCTTTTTTCGCCACTTTGAAACACCATGCTAAACACATTGTCACTGAAAAATGTTAAGGGTGGACATTCTATGTGCCTTATTGCAGAGCTATTCTAGTCTTGTTACAATTTGTATATACTGTATCTTGTATTAAAATACTACAGAAAAACACGCAATTGTTTGTAAGAATACTGTAATCTGCACTAAACTGCAAGAACATGTTAATTCCTAGAGCTGCAGATAAAGAATGACAAATGTCACTTCCAGAGGTTTTATTTATTTATTACTGCATTTATAACCCACCTTTCCTCCAAGGAGTTCACGCCTCTCCTGCCTTCAGTTTAACATCATAACAACCCTGTGAGGTAGGTTAGGCTGAATGGCCCAAGGTCACACAGTGGGCTTCATACCAGAGTAGGGATTTGAACTCTGGTCTCTCAGAGCAGAAAGGTATTGCCAGGTATTACTGCAGTTACTCTCATAACAATGAATGCTGTGGGGTTACTTCATAGTAAGTGTCTGTCCTAGTTACTCTGGTGATGCCACGTATATAAGATTGCACTCTTGCATGCCATCCTTTTTCATGTGGAATAATTGTCACACCTTGATTTTGTGCTGTCTCACAATTACAGATTAGAACCCCTCCTTTTTACTCACAAGCCTAAATGAAAGTTGGGGGATCATTATATCCTTTTACTGCTCTTTGATCAGTGTATGGCATTTTCTAAACCAGATTTGCAGTTTAGATATTAGAGAGTGACTTACAAAGGGAAAAGTTCACTTTCTCCTAAATTGAGACCGAAGGCTGGTGTGCATTGTGTGTAAGGAAGAAGAATTATGCAACCTTTAAAAGAACATTATGGATCCATCCTAGTTAATAAATTCCATATTTTCATGCTGGCATATTTCCCCTCTGTAAATTTATAATCATGGACATATGCTTCACTGGAGAGCCACTATTGTTGATTGTGTGAAGAGAAAAACTGGAAATAGGACTCTGTGAACCAGTCCTAGATGCTTCAGTGCTTGTCTTATGGGGTTGCCTTGTTCCATCATCTCTGAATCATTTCCTAGATAAGACAGAAGTAGAATCTAGTTCATTGTAGTGTTTACTTGGAGCACTTGGTTGAAAAGGTGTCAGGACCTGTCAGGGCATGAGTAGCCAATGTTGTACCTTCCAGATACTTGTGGATTCCACTCTAAAACTATAGCATAGCCAGTAGTCAGGAATTATGGGAGTTGTAGTCCAGCAGCCTCTGGAAAGCACCATGTTAGCTACTCCTGGTTATTCCATGGTGCTGGCAGGGTGTTGTGCAAAGACCTGAGAAAGTCAAAGATGGGCTGGCCACTGAAAGATGGGCAATAACATGTAGATCAGGCATGTCCAACAGGTAGATCGTGATCTACCAGTAGATCACTGGACATCTGCGGTAGATCACTGATAGATCATTGGCTCCCCACAAAGATGAAAAACTATGGCTCCCCTTAAAAAAGCTCAACATTTTACCTCCTTCCTAAAAAAGGTCAACAACTTTGACCTGAACCCCCAAAAGCGGGTAGATCACTGCCCGTTTTTAACTCTGTGAGTAGATCTTGGGAGTTGGCCACCCTGATATAGATGATAGTAGGATCCTCTGACACATTGGTGAATATATGTGTGCAGAGAGCCTCTTTGCATCTTCTGCTCCTAGGTGAGAGGGAAGTTGCAGCATTCCCACATCACCTCTTATGCTCCTGCAGTGAAACTTCATTGGAAGAGACATGCGAGGATGTGTGGCTGCTGCTGTTGTGACAGTCCTCTTCAGTGAATGAAGTGCTGTTCTTATGGGGTGTGGTTTCTAAGCAGGGGGCATGTAGAATCTGTTTACTTCCTCTCATCTTCTCTCTGTTTATGAAGCCAATAAGTAGTTTGGAAACATCAAAACATGCTTCTTGTTCCTTTAAACTTAATGGAAAATGATGGCAATTCTCTTTTAAATCAGTGTCTTGTGAACCTTAAATTTACTGGATTCTGTGTCTTGTAATTTTCCTCCTAGATCCTTGGCCATGGAGGATATGACTCTGATTTTAGTGATGATGAAACAGGAGAGAAACCGGACCAGCAGAAAAATAGGTAATGCCTTTCACTAGTATTATAAGGTCCTAGGAGTGTAAAAGACAGATTCCTTCGTCTTCTTTCTCTCAAGCTTGACAGAGAGTGCTGTCTCCAATGAGTAGTGGAGTAGGGGAGAACTGCTATGCCCATCTAGTGGCTCTGTGCCATCTCATTTCTTGCAGTTCTGTGCTTCATCTCTACAAGAACAGCACTGAGGCCTAGTTGGTCCTTTAGTTTGACTTTCCCTCTGCCACATCTCAGCAGGATTAATCAAGCTACTGAACGAGAGATCAAAGCAGTCAAAGCCAGGTGGCAGCAGGCTATGAAAGAATAAGACACCTGCTGGAAGGGAATGGAGTGCTCTTGCTGCTTGATTATTATCATATTACTCCATTTTGTGGCAACTAAGGGTGCAGTCCTATGCACACTTACCTGGAGTAAACCCCTAAACATGCCCAAATAATTTATTTATGTGGATTATTTATTAACCTAATTGGTTAGCAGCCTTTCCTGTGCTGAAGATAGCATTCAAGAGCAAAAAACAACAACACCAAAACCAGCTGGGGCTGTCTGCTTAACTTCAGGAGAGTAGATCAAAGAATATTGCTGTTAGGATGTGTAATAGTCCACAATCATAACTTCCTTGCCCCCGCCTTGGCTGAATGTCAGTTCTAGTGCAACATTTTCTGCACACTGGGCTGGCCTAACCGTAGATGACACCAGCACATTGCATAGAGTGCCAGACTTCCTGTCTCAACTGTATAAATGTCTTAGCGAAAGAACTAGAGCTTCCCTGTTTAGAAGACATGCACAAAGGCAGCTAAGCAACTCATTGGGTTGCATTCCAGTGATAGATCTTTCATCTCTACCAGCTGCTCAGAGCATCAGCAGAGTTGTAAACATGTACAATAGATGTAAAGAAGTGACAGACATTAAACTTGAAAATAAAGTAGTTTCCTAGTTAACTCTTGTAATGTTGCTCAGATGTCAAGATAGGGATGCAATTTAATTTGCAGAACAGAAACCTTAGTGAGCTTTCTCTGCATGGTAGTCGTTTAGGAGTGATTCTTATGGAGTACTAACACATATTGCTAAATATCTAGAGAGTTGCTGGAGTTTAAACCCATATGAAAGCTGCATGTTCCAATCTGTAAGCCTTTGCTCCTGATCCCAGATGCCTGAGTACTACTTACTGTTATTTAGGAATGTGGACTTTGGGGTTTTTCTCATGGGCCAACACAGCTTCCTTTACCCAATAAATTAGAGATCAGTGCCTGGAAAATCCAGGGTCAAGCCTGACCTCTGAGAATGATCCATTGGCCTTCCAATTGCTAATCCAGAAGCAAGAGAGGAGTGTGGAGGAAGCTCATGCTGTAGCAGTGGGATTGCTGGCCCTGCTCTATGCCGTGGGGGGCGGGGGGCGAATGAGTGGTGGTTTAGACCAACCTCCTACCTCCCATCCCTTCTCCAAGTGGTCCAACTAATTATTGACAGGGGGTAAGTTTTTCCTTTAACACTAAGTTGCTGTTCTTTTTATATGTATTTTCTTCTAATAACCAATTCTGTGTTTCCCCTCCTGCATGATAAGGAATGAAGATGCATTACTCCAAAAGCCTTCCAGAAAGAAAAACAGAGCAAGGTGGCCCACAGACAGGTGGTGACAGATGAATGGGACAGGTACATTGCCATACTTGTGGAATGTTTTCAACAGCATTAAGCACATGGCATGTAGACAACTAGAATAATGTTGTTGTTTTTACCAGGGAAGAAGCAAGAAATCAAAGATTTCATTTCCTAGCATTGGATGCTGTATCCTTTAAATTTGCGTTGATGAAGAAGCAGTTCGTCTTAGTTTTGAGAAGAAGAGGGAGCTTCATGAAAGAGACCTTTGCTTGAAAGGTTGCTTCAATGGGATAGGGAGTAGGATTTCATTTCTCATGATCTAAGAGAGGAATTTTAGCTAAACTAAGTTAAGTACCAGCCATTAAATTTGCCACATATATGATATTGGTTATATGTAAGTTTTTCTAGAAGCACTCTTGTGGCACGGTGTGGATCTCATTGCTACCACCCACCAATCAGGGCCATTGCCCATACCACTTGCTAGAACAATTTATTCTTTCTGAACTCCCAACAGAAACACCAACTTGACTTGACACAACCGGCCCACCCACCACTCCTTCAATAAGATCAGGAGCAGAGCTGACAATATGATGACCAGAGAGGGAGTCATTGAGTGAGATTGAGCTCTTTAGTAATAGGTGTGCTGCTTTTCTTCTCCAGGAAGGTGACTGAAGGCTGTCGGAGAGAGCAAAAAAGGCAAATGGATTGCAGCTCCTCCTAGTGAGTCTCAGTGCCCTTTTCTTGTTATAAGGAGAATTCAGCAGGTGTAGCTACTGCAGCAGGTTGTACTCTAACCAGTTGCAGTCGGTAGGGCAGGTGGGGTGGCATCGCTCACCTGGCTTCTAAACAGTGAGCATCTCTGTCAGTTGCTAGGAGGGGAGTTCAGTGTGTGCACAGTGGTGGAGCCAATCTGATGCTGTCATGCCCACAGCCACACTTTGCATTGGGGAACCAGGTGAGCAGTGCCACTACACCCCACCCCCCAAATGCTATTGAGTCTGACTTAGAGCCTTCCTCAGTTGATTAGGAGAACTAACTTGGACTCTCCTACTTCTGTTCTTGCTGTCTTTAAGACACCAAAAGTGTGGGTGGAAGAGAGGTATGACTCCAAAGCTGGATTCTAGTCAATAATATACAGGCAGTGACCAATTCGCTCCTGATACCTTTTCAATGAAATGCGGTGTTAATAGTTGAATAGTTTGTGTTTTTTGCTCAGTAAGCATATTCCATTGTTTTGCTTTACCTCATTTTTTTGTAGCATTCCTTGTCTGTCATGAATCCAGCTGATGGGTGGATTGCTTTCTCTATTTACATGGAGCTGGGTGTCCTTAGTTCAACTTCATGTATATTAGGCCTGTGTCAGTAATAGTGTACGAAGTTCAACTGTCTATGCCTTGTCTTGTAATATTTAGTCCTATATCCTAGGGGCAGAGCTCTCTGTCTATATTTGTATAAGTACTGTGTAAGTTAGAAGCTTGATAAATGATTTATGATACCATGATAGCATGGCTGAAAGCCTGTTGCTTTATTCACAAAGGAAGCAACACTTCTAGATGTCTTTTATGCAACCAGTTCTGGAACAATTCTAAAATAACTAAATATTCTTCCCCCACCCCTGCAGTTACTTGCCTGTATTTATTGAGTTGTCCATGGTTAAAAATAACCAGCACAGAAGAAGCCTGTGTCAAAAAAAAATATTATAAGACATTATATTGGGAATTACCATATTATGAGTATTTTCCTTGTTCAGTATTTTCATCAGAAAACTACATCGTGGTCATAGTGCTAATTTTGCCAATTGCACTGTGGTTGACACTTGTATGAAATGGTCCAAATTGGAACCTTCCAGTGTAGATTTTATTTTGGAATGGTAAAATTTTGTCACTAGATTTGCCAGTCTCCCCAATTTCAATCTTGCAGAAATCTTTGTTCTGTTCCTTGAGTGGTCCTTCATATGCTGTGTGAGCCATTTCCAAATTTGCTAGGTGTAGGCAGAGTTCCTTCAGCAAAGGAAGAATAGATTTCCAGTTATCTTATTTCTTATTTGGGAAGCCGGAAAATGCTGTCAGCAAATTCCTTAATTTTTGTCAGTATGCAAGACATAAGAAAATGGTGAATGACTATATATTGTACTACGGTGGCAAGAAAGAAGATTTCAAACGTTCAGGGTGAGTACAAAATAATTACAGAAGTCTGTCTGCTTTCAGAAGTTACTAAGTCTGTAATCTTATGCATAAATAATAGAGAGCAAGTTAAAGTGAAATCACTGAGGGCGTACTTTTGAGTAAATAGGAGTGGGCCGTGCGGAAGTAAACTCCGGATAATTCAGGAGTGCTTCACATGTTACAATTTACTTGCATCCATCCCATGTTGTTGTTTGTGTTGGGGAAAAGCAAAGTGATATAGTGCAGAGTGGGGGGGGGGAGGAATCCCCATCCCACAGCCATGTAAGATGAAGGCAGAACATCTCATTTGGTCTTGAAGAGACCAGTGAGCCCTGCACAGAAGAGTGGCAGGATGGATGGGTGCCAAGTTTTTCCCAACTCAGTTGGGAGGCAGACTTCAGGCATTTTACAGCCATCCAAAGCTACCTCCCCATTGGCTGCAGAGCAGGAGTTGTGGCTGGTTGCTTATGTCTTTCCTGCCTCCAGCTCCTCCTTGCTGAATTGCAAAGTGTTCCACCCTTTCAAATGCTGCATAAGGGCAGGGACAAACATTGCTTCTTGTGTATTTTTTTATGCCTTATTTGCCACTTCAGACACAGATTTTTCCTGAAAAGTGAGCTATAAAATAAATCTGAATGTGTTAGAGATTCTGAAAGAAATGCAACAAATGAAGAGAGGTGATCTTTTAAAAATACATATATTTTGATAACTGATTGATATTTTTTTAACAGAGAAAATGATAAGACTGACCTTGACATTATAAGAGAAAACCACAGATTCTTGTGGAGATGAGAGGAAGATGAAGCTGACATGAACTGGTAACTTGGGCTGGATTGATCTCATTTATTTCTCTCTTGTAAATAGTTCATACATAGTCTTTTTATGTAAAATGGCTTGATAAACTTAAGGACATCTTTGTGGCTAATACACATGATGCGAGTGCGAAGTTGGGAATTATTGTTGTGCATTGCCAATTAAAAGCAATCTAGTGATTTGTTTTTAATGCTACAAACAAGGCACCTTCAAAGCGTTTCTAAGCTGTGTGTTAGGATGCAATTCTATACACCAGATGTGCGAACTTGTGGCTCTCTAGATGTTGTTGGCTGGTAGCTCCTGCATTCTTTCCTATTGGCTATCCCTTATCATGCTAGCAGGAGGACGGGAGTTGTCCAACGGCCACACCACCCCACCAATTCTCTGCACCTATTAATTCACTATCCCATTTAAACACAGGGGGGGAGGTGTCTGCATAAATGCATAAGATGTTAAAGTATTTAAAGAAAAAGCCATTGAAGTATGCTTTTTCTTTAATTTTCTGTGACAGCTAGTACATTTATAAAACTACCTTGCCAGTATTCCTGCCTTTCTAATAAGATAAGATAAAAAGATAGAAAAAAACTTCTATCTTTTGCCCACATTTGCGTTGTCTAACCAACTAACCCACAATAATGTCTCCGTCTTTCAGGGAGAAGAGGCTTAGCAAGAAATACTATGATAAATTATTCAAGGAGTACTGCATAGCAGATCTGACTAAATACAAAGAGAACAAGGTACATGCTGGACAAATTTTATAACTCAGGGGTTGTCTATGTTCATCCAAGTGAATGTAATTGCAGAGACTATAGGTAGAAACATAGCCAGTATCTTAACACCTGTGACCAATAATAGGTACTGTTGAAAGAATGTCTTGGTTTGCATGTAATCATAAGCCAAAGTATAGCCTAGTGTGAACACACGAGAATGCAGGTTCTCATGGAGGTGACTGTGGCTGCTTTATAGTATTAGAACTCATGGACATCCTATGAAGCTGAATGTTGCAAGATTCAGAACAGACAGAAGACATAAGGTACTTCTTCACACAGTGCAGAGATACACTCTTACAAGCTGTAGTGATAGCCACCAATTTGGATGGCTTTAAAACAGGAATAGATAAATTCATGTGGAATAATGCTGTCAGTGGCTACTACCCACAATGACTCTTGCTGTGGGTGACACTTTTTACCTGCTTGCACCTTGCTGAAAATGCAGAGGCTGAACAGGTCTTTGGCACAGACAAAAGTAGACATAAGACTATTATGCTTTGTCTATTCCTTGTCATTTGATGATAAAAAGGGAGTATAGCTAGGTGGCCCGTATGTTGGATCTAGATCAGCAAATTGGAACTACCAACTTTTCTGTACAGTGTTATTTGCTGTCTTTCTTTCTTTTCAAAGCAGGGTTTTTTGGAGAGGGAATGCCCTTGAATGAAAGTACACATCGTAGTCTTATTCATTACACAGGGCTTTTTAAATGGGGTGTTGTGAGAGGGGATGGCAGGGCGAAGAGGGGGTTGACCCCAGGAATGCATATATCCTGTATTACTTTCCCAGAGTGCTCTTTTCACCTCTCTGTCCCCTACCTGCACAGACAATTCATATCATCTATATTTGTTACTGTCTGTTTCGCCGGTTCTGGAGAGGCTTGCAGGTACAGATCTGACATGGCTAGTCATACAAAGGAGCATGGCCTGTAGGAGTTGGAGGCTCTCAGATAGGCCTTGATCCCAGCAGTCACATTCACAGGTTTCACCTGCTCCCAGGTAATGTTGTGCATCTAGCTGGGTATTTCACTGACACCCCTGAAGCTCATGATCACCTCATTACCTGCTCTGCTCCTGGGACCATGAACAAGTTGTTGACCTCTGTGATAAGACATTATGAAAAAGTTGGAATGGCCTTGTGTTTGGGTCAAGATTCAGAATGAACAGTGCCTTCTGAACAAATAAAAGGTTGTCCTGCAGCTTGCTGCAAGAGCTCCCATGTTTTTCATGTATCCTTTGAGGAGAAAATTTAAATGGTACAGAGGAAGTATGGAAAGTTGGATTAAAGTAAACACATTGAACTTACAAAGTGGAGGAAGAGCAACCTTTACAGCAGGGGTAGGCAACCTAAGGCCCAGGGGCTGTATGCGGCACAATTGCTTTCTCAATCCGGCCCATGGATGGTCCAGGAATCAGCGTGTTTTTACATGAGTAGAATGTGTCCTTTTATTTAAAATGCATCTCTGGGTTATTTGTGGGGCCTGCCTGGTGTTTTTACATGAGTAGAATGTGTGCTTTTATTTCGAATGCATCTCTGTGTTATTTGTGGGGCATAGGAATTTGTTCCCCCCCCCCAAAAAAAAATAGTTGAAAAAGGTTGCTGACCCCTGCTTTAGAGTGACACCAGAAGCAATTCCAGGCGAGGGTGGATCTTATCAATTCATATTTTAATAGTTCCTATTTCTTGCCTACTAGCAGTTATCAGAGTCTATGAAATCCATTCTTACCATTGTCTGTGGAACACATAGCTCAATATCATAATAATTCAGTGATAGTGAACTAGAAAAATAAAATTGCAATATCTGAGGCAGAAGAGGAATATCTCAGTTGCACTGGATGCACTGAATGTGTAAGTGCAAAATGCTTACTGCATGTCTTTTATTTTTCTAACAGTTTGGATTTAGATGGAGACATGAGAAAGAGGTTGTGTCCGGAAAAGGCAAGTTGTTTTTTTCCTCCTTATTGTGGTTTGAATTGTAAGTTCTATGAGCAGAGTTCTGTTCAGAGAATGGGGCTTCCCATTGCAGCCCCTGACCCCAATTGTTGTTTGACAGCTGATAAACCTTCTGTACCGTTATGAGATTTAGTGTGGAAGGGTGCAGCTAGGAGGGGATTCTCCCTTGGTCTTTATGCTCACATAAGGAACTTTGAGATCCAAGCCTTTTTGAATGAATGTTTTTGCTTGTTATCCCTTATTACACTGTCACATAATGACTATTTTTCTTCAAGATATACACGATAATGTGAAATTAGCTTATATCCTTCTGTCATGACAGTTACTATCTCTAGAGTGCTTTAATGATCTGGGTGGAGAATAGCTGAGAAACAAGTTTAATTTCATTTAGTATTGTTTCAAGAAGCATTTGCTAATGCAACCATAGGTAGTAAAGAAGACTGGGCAATAGGACTGTTGATACCAACATGACTTTTTTGTATGTCTCACTCCTTGACAGTCCATTCAATCTTTTGTCATGCCTGCCTATTGGTGCAGGCTCTGGCTGGCAGTTTCCCTTTCCTGCTGCAGCTCCCTGTGCCCCCACAACTAAGTTGGGCCATCCTCTGGAGCTGTGTGGGTGGGGGCATAGGGGCAGCAGGAGTGAGGAGAGATGGGTGGAAGCGGCAAATGCAATTTTCACCAATGGGAGCTTCTGCTGGCTTGAAACCATAGTTATTTTGTAATTTATAGACAGTTTGAAGATATAAATATATCTGATCAAGTTCCAATAAATAATGTATAGGAAGCCCAACTGTGCTATGGATAGCTTCTTGTGTCAGTTTCTTGTTCTAGCAATGCAGTAGACCGCTAATATATATTCTGCATTTACGGTATTTATTGTTTCTCTATTATTATTTCTGAAACCACAGGCTATCTTCACAAAGACAGCTGCAGTTACCAGCAGCTATTAACATAGATCAATAATCTACTTCACCACTATGGGGCGCAAGCATTCAACAGTTTTGTAAGCATTTCTAGATGCAGTTGTGTAATCTGTTTTGCAGAACTTACTCTTGCAAAACACGTTTTGTATATTATTTTATTAGCATTCTCAAATCAAACATTCTTCTGATTTTGCATACATCTCAGCACGGCAATAGAAGCTGTTTAAAGCTTCTCCCACCTCAGTATGTAAGAAAAACAACAAGCAGTGATATTAATTTTAAAATGACATTTTCTTCTGAATTCTGGTTTGGCTTCCTAGCTATCATTTAATGAAACAATTGTGTTTTCCTTCCACAACCAGGTTGAGGTTCATATCAAACATTTTCATTGTAGTTATTTTGATGCCAGACGTTGTTGGAGAAAACTGATTTTGTAGATCCACTTCAATCAGGGTTTAGGTCTGTTTTTGGCACAGAAAGAGCTTTGGTCACCCTGTATGATGAACTCTGTTGGGAGAAAGATAGTTTTCCTCGACCTCAGTGGCTTTCAATACCACTGACCATGGTATTCTTCTAGCGTGGCTGTCCAAGTTAGGGTGGGTGGCACTGCTTTGTGGTGATTCCCGTCCTACTTGGATGGTCGTTTCCAGAGGGTGATGCTTCGGAAGTACGAAGACCCATCTTCAGACCCAGGGAGCCTTCAATGTAGGGTTACTTCAGGGTTCGTTTTTATCCTCCATGCTGTTTAAGCTGTGTGGGGCTATCTGGAGGTTTGGAGTACGTTGTGAGCAATATGCTGATGACACACAGCTCTCCTCCTCCTTTCTATCTGCAGGTGTGACAGTGGATGTGCTGGACCACTGCCTTACTTCAGTAATGGACTGGACGAGAGCCAACAAACTTAACACTCAATCCAGATAAGACTGAGGCATTGTTAATGGGAGGTTCCTAGATGGCTAGGAGGTTGCCTGCTCTTGATGGGGTTACACAGGTACACAGCATGGGGCTACTTCTGGATCCTTTGAAGCTCAGGTGGCCTCGGTGGCGCAGAGTGCCTTCTGTCAGCTTCAGCTGGTGGCTCAGCTATGCCCCAGATAACTACTATTGTTTATGCTCTGGTAACCTCTAGGTTAGATTACTGCAGCACATTATACGTAGGGCTGCCTCTGAAAATGGTTTGGAAACTGTGGCTGGTGCAGAATTCAGTGCTCAGGTTGCTCACCAGGGCAAGGCAGTTTGAGCATATTACACCAATCCTGGCCCAACTGCACTGGCTGCCAATTAGTTTCTGGGCCCAATTCAAAGTGCTGCTTTTCACCTATAAATCCTTAAACAGCTCAGGACCACAATACCTCAAAGACCACCTCTCCCCATATAAACTGACCCAGACCCTGCAATCGTCATCCAAGGCCCTTATTCATGTGCCTCCTCGATGAGAGGTCTGGAAGGCAGCAGCACAAGAAAGGGCCTTTTCTGTGGTGGCTGCCTGTTTGTGCAATGCTCACCCTAGGGAGGCTAGGCTGGCGCCTTCATTACTTATCTTTAGGCACCAGATGAAAACACTTCTCTGTAACCAGGCCTTTGGCTGATTAAACATTATATGACCTTTAAATGTGTTTGTGGGAGGAGGGTTATTGCTTTGTTTTTGTTTTATTATGTATTTGTTTTCATATTTTGCATTTTTATGTTGTGAAACACCCTGTGATCTTCAGATGAAGGGTGGCCTACAGATTTAATAAATAGTTATACCAACCACAAACAGGAAATATTGCGCCAAACCACTAGGACGTAGATGGAGCGCAATGACTTCAGCAAGTGAGATAAGAGATACAGTATGGCTGAGGGTGAAGCATCCAGAGATACTTGCCAATCAGCTGTCAGAGAAGATTCCTTCCTACCACTAAACAAAGTGATCAGCTTAACCCTTAAGTGACTTAAATCCCTCTTCCAAGGTTCCCCAATGGCTGTTTTGTGCCACAGCACGAGCAGCTCAAGCCTTTGAGGGTCCTTAAATGTATTTTGATTCCTCCCCTCTTGATTAACAGCTTTGTTGTGTCTAAAAATCAGCGTATTAATAAGGCACATCCTTTGTCTCCCTTGTGCATATGACTTGAAGCATGGGCTACAATCCCAACCCATCACCATCAGCAAAAGTTTTGATGCTGGCATCAGATTGCTGTAGGTGTAAATTAAAACAAAATACATCGTATTGATTAAAAACAAACAAACCCTGATACTTCCCGTTTGTTTGTTTTGTATAAATATTCAAATGTTCTTTTAACCAGGGTTGACACCGTGTCTCTTAATTCATTTGGAGAAGTAAATGAGCAGCAGCATTCTGTGCTCTTTGGTTCCTGCTTTAGCATTACAGTTGGTTTTGCACAGCAGAAGTGAAGTATCTGAGGACACTGTCAATCCATTGGTTAGCAGCTTAGGCAGAACTTCTGAGGTTAATCTTTCAAAAACATTTCTGGAGGTGAGCCTATTAATACAGATAGTTACCACTCGCTAGGCATGGGGATGTTTCATTTCCGAGAGGCTGTATATTGCTGGCACTACACACGGGGTTAGAAACACAACAGAGCCAGTGAAATCAAACGAGATGTTGGGCTTTATTTGTGGGACATGCCAAAACAAGGCTGGCCACATGCTGTGCCCATTTCGTTACTGAAGTTCAGCATCCTAAGAGAAGACATGCACAGTACAGAGTCCAGCTATGCATCTCTATCAGGGGTTTTAAATGGTTGGTTCTGAATTGCAGCACATCCTTCACTCCCAACAACAACACTCTCCTTCATTGGGAGGTTTTTAAACAGAGGTTGTTTTAAATGATCAGCTGTCATGGATGCCTTAGCTGAGATTCTGCTAGGTGACCCTCGGGGTGTGCCTGCAACTCTGCAATTCTATAATTCTCTGGTACCCTGCTTTTGGAAAACTCGGGGAAGTTTCAACAGGATAAACGTGGCATAAAGGGGGGTTGGGGGAGGTAGGGAGAATTAACAAAAATAATTTAAAACACACAAAGGAGTCACTCGGATCAGGGACCTCAGTGCCTGAGATGAGTTGGCACACTGCTGTTACCCCCGTGGTGCTGAGAATGGCACATGGACTCTGCAAGGGGCTTCCCCTCAAGGAAAAGCCCTTGCAAAACCTCACCACCCTCATGGGTTGAGAGGCAAAGCATTTTGCACAGCCGGGCCACCCACCCCTCTCCACTCCTAGGGGCGGCGGAGACCAGCAGCAAAGCTGGACAGCAGAACGTGGTTCCGCCATGGCCCCACCAAAGCCTCCCTTGCCTGGGGTGCTTCTCTGTGGCGGTGGGGTGGGTGACTGTGGGAACACCTCTTTTGTTTCCACCCCCTGGGGTGGCTGCTTCACCCTGCCTCATTAGTGGGCTAGCTCTGCCATTATCTACAGCTCTACCTCTCTTTCAAATCAGAACCAGTGAAGGGCCGTGAAGGTCCTGTGTGAGTGCCTGGAGGCGGTTGGAGGATGGAGTGGCGGCTAACAGATTGAGGTTGAATCCTGACAAGACAGAAGTACTGTTCTTGGGGGACAGGAGGAGGGCAGGTGTGGGAGGATTCCCTGGTCCTGAATGGGGTAACTGTGCCCCTGAAGGACCAGGTGCGCAGCCTGGGAGTCATTTTGGACTCACAGCTGTCCATGGAAGCGCAGGTTAATTCTGTATCCAGGGCAGCTGTCTACCAGCTCCACCTGGTACGCAGGCTGAGACCTACCTGCCCGCGGACTGTCTCACCAAAGTGGTGCATGCTCTGGTTATCTCCCGCTTGGACTACTGCAATGCGCTCTATGTGGGGCTGCCTTTGAAGGTGACCCGGAAACTGCAATTAATCCAAAATGCGGCAGCTAGACTGGTGACTGGGAGTGGCCGCCGAGACCACATAACACCGGTCCTGAGAGATCTGCATTGGCTCCCAGTACGTTTCCGAGCACAATTCAAAGTGTTGGTGCTGACCTTTAAAGCCCTAAACGGCCTCGGTCCTGTATACCTGAAGGAGCGTCTCCACCCCCCATCATTCAGCCCGGACACTGAGATCCAGCGCCGAGGGGCCTTCTGTCTGTTCCCTCACTGCGAGAAGCAAAACTACAGGGAACCAGGCAGAGGTGCCTTCTCGGTAGTGGCGCCCAGCCCTGTGGAACGCCCTCCCATCACAGGTCAGGGAAATAAACAACTACCTGACATTCAGAAAAAACCGGAAGGCAGCCCTTTTTAGGGAAGTTTTAATGTTTGATAGTGTTGTATTTGGTTTCTGGTTGGAAGCCGCCCAGAGTGGCTGGGAAATCCAGCCAGATGGGCGGGGGTACAAATAATAAATATTATTATTTATTATTATTATCCATCCAGTAATAAGCAGCAGGGAGAAGCAAGAGTGGAAGCTCTCCCCGAGAAGCGGGTTTAGGGCAACACACACTGGTTCAGTTGCACTGGGCGGGGAGCCTCGGGGCCACCACAAGGGCCGCTGCAACCATGGTTTAGAATGCAGGGTGAAAAACAGGGGGTGTTGCACAGTGCACCCACTGAACTTGAGACCCCACAGTCCGCCACTGCTCCACCTACCACCACATCTGAAGCCGCACTGGCTCACACTGGCCCGAGCAGAACATGGGAGGGCAGGTTCCTTTTCTTTTTGCTATTCTTCCCCCAGGGGTTAGGCCCCCTGGGGATCTACATCCCCATGCTTTATAATGTTCCAGTTTTGGGTTTGTCACTGGTAGGAACTTGACTCCTTCCTAGGCATAGCAAGGGCTTCTGCCATGGGGCAACACCCTCCTCCCACATAGCAGAGTTCCTTTCTGACCCCCTTCAGCCATTGAAATAGGCATACTGGTTTAGGATTGTGCACTAATGGAATGATTTCAGTATATTACTCAGATTTCTCAATGTCTTAGATTTTGGACCATAGAAATGTATGGGTATGGCATCCCAGGACCATCAAATCATCATGTAGAACCAAGGAAACAGTGTTATTGCAGTTGCTTGATCTTGCAATATATTATTTTCTTCCCTTGCCTATGCAAAAGTGCTGGAGATTGCATCTGATTAGGCTAACCTAATCTTCATTGTAAATACCACATGATGTTACAATAATAATGACATTTCCCCAGCCACTCTGGGCGGCTCACAGCATATATTGAAACATTAAACATTAGAATCTTCCCGATACAGGGCTGCCTTCAGATGTCTTCTAAAAGTCAGATACTTGTTTATTTCCTTGACACCTGAAAGGAGAGTGTTCCACAGGGAGGGTGCCACTACTGAGAAGGCCCTCTTGTTAAACAAACCTAGTAGTAGTATCCTTAACAGTTAACTTAATTGTTAGCAACTTACCTGGGGAGAGATAAATTTAGTGCTGTTTTCTGTTTTGCCTGCTTTCTAGGTCAGTTTTCCTGTGGAAGTAAGCACTGTGATGAGAAAGAAGGCTTGAAGAGTTGGGAGGTGAATTTTGGTTACGTTGAGCATGGCGAAAAAGAAAAACGCACTTGTTAAACTAAGTGAGTCCTAACAATGAGCTTTTTATTTTTATTTAACAGTACACCGCTTAATTTTAAGAAAACCTCAAAGTGGTTTAGACGGCTAATTATAATGGATCTGGCTGCTGAATTATTACGGTTGATGTTCACTCGGGGACGTAGAAAATTACATTAGGACTTTTATAACCCCCATTACAGGATTTTTTAAAGTACAGAGTTCACAAAAGGCGAGTGCAGTCTGGATCCATTTCAAACCAGCTGATTTCTGTAGAATGTGGATTGTTTGGGCTTTGCTGAAAACGACCTTCTGCGGCAAAAGAGGAGGTGAGCAGGGAGCAAATGAGCCCAACCCTTTGCTCAGGCTCATCCCTCTAGTGGTTAAATTATGTCTTAGTTTTGTCTTCAAAGGCCACCAAAGATTTCTTTGGGTTGAACAACAGGGTAGTCCGACACATAACTACTCAAAAAGTAAGTCCCATGAGAAACTGGGTATAGGATTGCAGCCCAAGGGAGGAATTTCAGCGTAGCACTAAGTGGGGCATGCACACAAGGAACAAGGTCTGCTCTTCCTATGAGACTTTCCCACTCTCTCCTCCTTCTGTGCGACTCCCCCGTGCACCCCTAAACCTGTTCTGGGGGTCCCAGCAACGCTCCAGAGCACATTTGGGCAGTGCGGATGGGAGGAGAGTGAGGAAATTCCTTCTGTGCAAGCAGACCTCATTCCACACACACAACAACAACTTAGTTGAAAACCACTCCAGGTTTTTTTTAATAATGCCTTTTCGATTTATTTATTAAAAGCCGGAATTAATGCTGACGGTTTTGATTAGCGTGCAACATGTGTGACATGCCAGATATGGCAGTCTTACAAAAACTGAAAGCAGAATTTATGGGGATAATTGTTGTTAAATGTAAATTTATGGGGATATTTAATTCCTCTACGTTTAATTCTTATTTTTTTCCTCTTTATTAAGGGCTTTGTCCCGAATGCTCTTACAAATTAAACTTTCACCACAGGTAATGAAAGTACAATCTTTGTATATGTGTTTGGGTATACTGAGTTGTATGCACAATGCTGTGCCGGCGGGGTTATGTTTCTTCTCCTCCCCTTCGTGTATTTCCCACATTGCAGGGGGTCGGACTTGATGACCCTCAAGGTCATGCCCAATTTTACAATTCTGTGATTCTATTATCTGCTCCAGTGAGTTCCCCAACAGATGTTTGCCACAACCTGAAATTATCTTCCTCTCCCAAGCAACTGTTTTCAGCTTTTCCAAAACTGAAATCCCAGCTGTTGGATTGGGTAGCAAAGCCATGAAGCGCCTCTTTACTTGTCCAGCTAGGAATATACACATACGGAAGTCTGCTTGTGTATGCATACAGTGGGATTGGGGAAACGTATGTGCATGTTTATTGACACTTCTACTTTCCAGGTTCAAGAACTGATTGATAGCATCACACAGTTCTGGGGTTAAGCTTTCATTCACGTTAAACTAAGATGTTGCCCTTTTTTGGAAGCAGCCGAGTTGGCTCAAACCTTTTCTCTTTTTATTAGGGCATATAGGAAACATATCTTTTTTACACAAAAAGCATCCATGCTATGTTCAAATTGATCAGTTTCAAAACATCAAATTTACTGATTTTTTCAGGGTTGGCTGTTCAGGAATTATAAAGAGCCCTTCCCCACCCATTGTATATTTCTGTAATATTTTTGTTGCTGGATAAACACATGGATAGAACTTTTAACATCCGTTCCCTTTTATAAAGGAGGAAGGAAGTCAAACCAATGAAAAAGAGAGCAAGCACAGAACAAAGCTCCAAAGCTTCAAAGAAAACAAGATTATCTTCACCCCACAGACACAAGCCAAAGAAAAGAAAGAGCCATAAAGGTAAAAGAAACCCTAATGCTTAAAGCGAGGTTGTTTTAAAATGTTAACATTCGTAGTTGAATGTTTCCCAAGAAAGCGAATCTCTCTGTCCTGGGGTGCTTCTAAGCTGACATTTCAAGCCAAACCTTGGTTTCAGATGCTAAATTAAGATTTTCCGTGTTTCATGTGGTTTGTAAATTACGGTTGAGGGTAGAAGGAGAATTTGTGTACAGCAGGCCTGGTGGAGGAAGCAGCCTGTTGTCGATGAACTAGCCTTTATGTCGTCCTGGGTCACTATGTTTATGTTGGACATTTAGCAACATTTCATGGTAACTCATTTTACTGAAAACTGACATTTAGGTATTAACCAAAAGCATTTGTTATAGTAAAAACCATAATTATTAATTTTTGGCATTTCTCTCTGGCCTTATCAAATGCCAGGAATTGCTAGGTAGTTGTTGAGTTTCTAACATTATATTTGTATATGTATTTGAATAACTAGACATGTAACTAACATAATTCTAAAAATGTCTCTTTCAGATCAGGCATTCTTAGAAGAATCAGACGATTCTGACAAAGGTAACTAAATTGCAGGTGAAATCTTGATTTTTGGCTTAAAGGAGTGGTAGGCCCATCACCGCAGCCACATTCCTGCTGAGCATGTCAATCAAAGTGGAGGAGAGGCAGGCAGGTCCCTGGGCCAGCCTGGAGCCTGGCCTCCTAAACGCTTGTGACCCAGATAGACACATGCTGTCCTTTCTGTAAAATGCCGGCAAGAAGTCTCATGTTACCAGGAGATTTTCTACCCCAAGTAAGCATTAAGTGCCATGCTCCAACATTTTTTTTTTTTAAAAAAGAAGTACTTATGTGCTGCCAGATGCACAAAGATGTGGATTGGGGGCTGCATTTTGAATACACATTCAAATGTCCATTCCACGGAACGCAATACAGAGTTGATAGGTGGCAAGAAAGTACATTCTCATGCTTATGTGGAAGTGCAGAAGATTACAGTTTGTAATCCAGCAGCCGATAGGCTGTCGGGACCCAAACCACATTGGGTATTTAGTTGCATTGCATCTTTTCTCTTGTTTAAAAATGATACTTCACTTGGGATTAGGAAAAGAGGTGATAAACATAAGGCATTTAAACCTGCAACAATATTTGTTCCTCTTATGCCTTCATGCTGTAGCCCACAAAATCACATACCAGAATTACTTGTTTAGGAAGAAAAGCACACCACAATTACAAAGGGATGGATTTTAAAGAGGAAAGGCTTGGTCAGTCTTATTCACAATGTTGATATTGGAATATAAGCTAGCTAAATATAGTTGCAGTGTATCCATAAGCCTGTTGTTCCTAATTCTTCTCCTGTTTTAATAGTTACAAAAAAATAGATTGAGAATGTTACCTTCATTGGATTGTGAATGAGACTTGTTCATAAAGAAAATGCTTTGAGATTATTTTTGTTGTTGTTGTTATATCTACACCCCACCCATCTGGCTGGGTTTCCCCAGCCACTTTGGGCAGCTTACAAACATAGTTTAAAATGTGACATTCCTTAAAATCATTTTAAATGCTACTAAATAACACTTTCATTCACAGATTCTGTCAATAATGACGAGCAAGATGGTCCCTCAGATGCTGATTTTTGGAAGGGTCCGCCACAAGAAACTGAAGAGAAAACGCGGTCAGTTTTTTTTTTACGAGTAGCTGTTTGTTTTAAAACGATGGTGCTTATTTAAAATAAATATAATTATGTCATTTTTCTCGAATTGGTAACAATTACAGTTAACCTTTATGAGCAGAAACGAAACAAAGAAGAGAACTCCTCTCTGTAAATTGCAGACTGATTTGGAGACTTAGTAAAATAAAATCTGCTCTGCCCCTAAAAAAGGGAAAGTGGTGGGCAAATCACGTAGTCAAAAATCCATCAGCCAGGCCAATCATACAATCTGCTTCAGACAGCACCAGCCTTAGAAGGAAGGTAACAATTGGTGTCTGGGAGGTTCAGCAAGACTTTTTAAATGTGGGCGAGGATGCAGTTTGGGCCTCACTGCAGGCAGCATCAGCCTTTGGAAGCATTCCCCTTAGATTTCAATCTTTCCATAGGTTTCTCGGTTTTGTTTGCAGCCATTTCACACATTTGAATGATCTAACAACCCTGGCATTACTGTTTGCACACATGTTATCTACTTGCAAGATTGGTACAGCACCTCTGCCATGCCACCATAAGTTGTAAGCATTTTTTGTAAGCATATATTTGCTTAACAATATGCCCCAATAGTGCAACATTTTTGTCAGCACAGACCCTCCCAGCACATCTAAAAGGTGTACTACACCTTGGACTGAAAAATGTCCTTGTGAGTAAATGAAAATGACTGCATGCATGTTTTTTCCTAGTACTTCTTAATACCATTTGCTATTGTTTTACAGGGAAGAAGAATTTGATGAGTATTTTCAAGACTTATTTCTCTGAAATGTAATGTGGAAATCTGGAACTTCATGGATCATCAAAATCTGTAAATAAACATCAAGTTTCCAATTTCATACCTGACTTTTCTCTAAATATGGTTTTAATTGCATAAGAATTATCCAGCACATCTTTTCTTCACAGGCTCACTCAGATATCTGGCCTAAGATTGTGTTTTTTGCAGTAGTTTAACCTAAGATATTATTTTCATGCGATATACTATCATCAAAAACTATGATAAGATTCAACAGTCTCTGATAAACAGGTTAGATTTACAGCAGCTGATTAATGTTCACTTTTAAAAAAAACAAATACACCAAATGAATATGCAGAGGCAATTTTTGGGCCTTTTATTGCTTTGTAGTTCTGCATTCCTCAGAACTTCCCCAGCGTCACTGATACCTTCCTCTTCTTTCTCAGCACTTCTGTTTTGAATCCAATCATGTTAGCAGTCAGTTTGCTATTAAAGTTTGCTGCTAGAGGGAATGATAGCTTTGGGGATCAATCGTGAGACCAGCATGGGTGCTTCTATGGCTAGCTATTTCTGAAGGAGAGATACGTAAGACTGGGAACTAAGTGAACTGTCACATTTTGTTTTAATGAACGAGGGAGATGGCTTGCCTTGGGCAAAGGTACATGCAGCTTAAGCATTATCCATGATTTCTGATCCCCTTAGCAGTGAACGAACAGTAATCTTCCTTTAGAGTGTAATCCTGAGCATGCAACAAGACGAGAACACACAACCTTTCAGCCTGGTTCTTTCTCCCCTGTTCAAAGTACAACATATCTTAAATCAATTTTACCATATGCTCAAAAATAACTATCTTGTTTGGTCCCTGAGCAATGTGAAATAAGGTTTAAAAAGAAATTAGCATATTTTTGCATGACATTTACATTTAATTTTTCTGGGGCGGGCGGGCGTGGAACAATTATATTTAAAGTAGTGTGCTTATCATTTTGACAGTAGACAATTAAATATGCCAGGTAATAAAAGACCAGACGTTTTTTTTAAAAAAAATAACCCTAATTGAACATATCCATATTATATTCATGAACATGTTTTTACCCTGGTGTACAGCTTGAGTGAATATTGGAACATCTCTACACACATTTAATGTTATTTAATTATATTTTTTCAGCATTCATGCACACAGAAGGAAGATAAATCATTAAGTGTGTCCTTGAATAGCAAAGAAAAGTAGCTGTCTGTGTGTGAAGGCTTCTTTAGATAAGAAGGTGGATTTAAAGGTTAAATCTTTGCCTTCTTGTAAGTTTGGTTGGGAGCCAAATCCAATAAGCAACAATCAGCTTGCATCTGTGTAACATGTCTCTCAGGGCTTTGGAAGAGTCCACTACAATATCTGCTGTTTCAAACACTATAAAGTGTCCATTGTCAAGGTCCAGCTTTTCTTGTAGTTATTTCCAGTGCAGTTATAAAAAATTGTCAGTACATATTTAATATGGTGATTTTTGTTTTAATACAAAGTATATGATCAACAGCAACCTTAGTATTTCTTTCTTGTATCTATATTTAATACAGAAAAATAATATAGTTATGTATTTTATGGCATTGTAAAAGTCTGCATAAAATATTTGGCCCAGTAATCAATAATCGAACAAATGATAAATTTTAATGAAACACTGTATCATTGGGTTACTCTTGTATTTTGTATAGCTCTGACCCTTTTTGGGAACATTTTTGTAGCATGTTTAGAAGTTTATAGAAGCAGGTGCTGTACAGCTGTATTTGCATTTCTGCCCCAAAGTTATTTGCCACTGTTTCGACGTATAAAAACAAAATGGCTGGCTTAGCAAAACATTTGATACTAAAATGATTTGAGGATCATAGTCATAGCACATTTGAATAAATTGTTGCAGTTGTGTTTTGATTTCAGTAACCTAGTGCACAGCAGATAAAGATTTATCAATGAAAAATATTTCCTTTGCCCATAGTGATCAAGCATACTCTGAAAAGATACATAGATATGGATTGGATGCTTAATGTCATGTAATGGGCACAGTTTTCCATATATACAACATCTGTATATGCACATGGAGTTAAAACTGTTTGCTTAACTTGCATGGCGGTTGAAGCTTTTCGGAAAGAAATGCACAAAAACACAAAAACAAATGCCTGTGAGCTGCATTCAGGCTTTTAGATTTTGGCCGAAGTATTTACAACTGGGTTGAAAAGGGTTTTGCATTGTTTACTGACTGAGAATTATTGCTTATTCAAGAACTGAACTTGGGGTTTAGGGGGCGGATGCTTTCAAGACAGATGCCCATTTATAAACTACCCTTGCTGATTTGAACAGAAGAGGCTTGGCAAATCAGGCAAAGGCCCATCTAGTCTAACAGCCTGTTCTCACAGTAGCCAACCAAATGCCTATAAGAAGCCCACAAGCAGGTCCAGCCACTGGTATACAGAGGCATAATGGCTCCAACAGGGGAGGCAGAACATAAACATCTTGGTTACTAGCCATTGATAGCCTTATCCTCCAGCTAAGTGGATGGTCATTGTACATTGTGGGGAAATGAATTCCATAGCACTGAGTGAAAAAGTACTTTGTCTTGTCTAACTTGAATCTCCCAACATTCAGCATCATTGGGTTGCCCCAAGTTCTAGTGTTACGGCGGATAAAATTGCTGTGTTTGTGTGATTTGTTAACAGATATACTGCCTTCTCACATACTTTTGACGGCACGATTCATTTTGTACCACAAAGCTATCATGAGAAGTGCCAGGTTAAGTGGGAAGGGTATGGAAACGGAAATACTGATATGAAGATGACCGATATACAGCACGGGTTCCACCAACGTGGTCTCAGGTTTCAGATTTTATCTTTTCAGTGTGGGAAAGAGCCACACTACAGTAGCTCCCACACTGCAGAGGTGATTAGCAGAACGCAGAGTTCATGTGTACATGAACCTTCTATTCATTTCAGTGGATCCAACAGATCCACATATGCAAAATAATGGGCAAAGATTTACTACCTCCTTTTAAGAATAGGGCAGCTCTTATGGATGGGATTTCTCCCTATCTGCTCAAGTGGGCTGAAGGCTGGTTGTGATCTCTGGGAAATTGGCAAGGTTGTCTGATTCTTAGATAACTGATAGCAGTAACTAATAGGCTCCCCCCTCCGCAACACCTAAGTTAAGCTTCTGAAGCAAAGCTTGGGTGGGAGACCAAGAGTGGACAAAGGTACCTTGTCATTATTTCTGAGCACTCGTCCTCCCTCTTGAACCACTATTTTGCATCTGGTTCTGGTTGGTGAACCTCGGCATGCTAGTAAAAAAAGCAAAGTAGATCCTGCAGGCCTTAAGACTGCTCACCTCCGCACTACAGCTCCTGCACCCATTGAAAATCTCTGGATCAAGGTGTATATATGCATGTGCAATAGGTCTGTTTATAGGCACAAATCTGATGCTGGAATTACAGCTACTAACATGACATCTGCTGCAACTTTATTTGTAACAGTACAGGGAAAAGAAGATAAATAATTCCAGATGAAAGGGCTAAACATAATATAAAACCTATTGCTCTCCATTACTAATTATGGGATTACAAGGTGTGCAATGTAGAGATGCTTATATGAAATTGACAGAAAATGGTGTAAAAATCCTGACAGTATGCAGCTTCAATTCGTTTAATAAAAAACATTCTGTATAAATTGAGGATGACAGCAACCCAAGAAATGAACCCACAATCCACTTGTACAAATTAATCTCTGATTATATTTCATCCATTCGTCATGATTTTTTTTCAGTTTTCTCCCAGTGCTGTCACTGTTGATTCCACTGGAAATGGCAGACAAGTAAGGACTGGACTGTATGCTACTTTATGTTTCAGAGAAATCCCCAGGCTCACTGAAGATCTTCCTAGATTTCTTCCACTGTAGCAGAAATATTGTCCTTGATGTTTTTTTAGTGCCATTGAAGTCACTTATAAAATTGTACATGTTTTTGATTTGCCCTCTTCTCCTCCACCACCACCTCCTCCTCCTCCTCCTCCTCCACCGCCTCCTGCTGCTGCTGCTGCTTCAGCTAATAAAAAGCAGAACGCAAAGGGTTATTGAGGTGATGTGTGTGTGTTTTAATAGTGTTCATTAGGTATTTTACAGGCATTTACTTTGTGGCATGAAAAGCACGTGTGTTTGGCCATTTTAAAGCTCAACAAATTATCAGCAATTGTGCCATTTGATGAATAACCATTTAGCAACTTGATGAATAATAACCAAATATTATTCACCTAAGGTATGGTACAAAATATGAAAACTTTTCAAAGGACAAACACACACTGAACCACTCTTCCTGGAAAGTTTCAGCAACTAGGTATACTTAACTGCATTGACAAAAGTGTAGCTGATGAAAAGTCTTCAGACAGAAAATTAAATCATAGGTCAATATAATCCTCCAAACTCTTTGGGAGGGAAAAACGTGGACTTTTTTTTGTCCTGAATACAGATGACATGGGGGGGAAAACCCAAGAACTTATATTGAATCTCAAAATCAAACCCTAAAAATACTTTTTCTATTGCTTCCAACGTCTTTCAAATGATTCCACAGGTTTTAATTGGTCATAGTTTTTATCTTCGTAGTAAAGCAAATTGTTGCTTTCTGGTTCATGTAAATTAACATAGCAACATTAGAATGAAAACTTACATTTGAAAGCTGTGGATCACCATGCTACTAGGTTATTTTCGACCCTTTCCACCTGCATTGAAACACGTCACATGATCAGTGGCCTAGCCTCTGGAATGTTTACCTATAATTAACAGCATGATATTCAAAATATTGATTTTTAATTTTTGTAATATCTCATATCATCCTGTTTATTTTCTGTTCTGAACTTTCCACTGTAGTGGTTCAGCAAATAAAATTAGTTTTTATTTTGAAAGGCAAGCATTCAATGCAGCATCACAACCAGGCGGTCCAAAGATATGAGTGTAATCCAAATCATATATTGAACTCCAATGGCAAGCTTACCTAATGTTTCAGGATTGCACTGTTGTATCAGTGAAGTATCTGAATGGTCCCTACATGCCTGTATACAAAACTAAAGTGTTTCTACTACTCTGCAATTTTTAGACCATTGATCTCTTTCTATAAAGACCCTGATTTTGTAAGCTTACTGTTTCACTGCAACACTGTAATGACTAATAATAATCCTTGAATATTGTACAGACTATTTTAAATACATCCTGCCAGAAATAATATTTTCATAGCTTTTACAGGAGCAATCTTTCCATGTTATCTCTTGTCTTCACCTACTTTTAAAATATGCTTTTTAAAGGCAGCTTTTCTTTTTGAAATTAAAAATAGCAGACCAGAGGACCAAAGCACTTTCCCAAAGACACCCACATTTTCCATAGGAAGAGAAAAGGCAAAAGCATCTCATCGTTTAAAAGAAAAAATGAATTGTGTAGGGTGCCAGTTTCTATGTTCCTACAAACCAACTTAGCTATTGGCCCTGATGTAGCCCTAGCTATGTATCCACAAGGTAATACCACATACCTCGTTGCATGAGAATATGTACACAATGGAATGCACTTTGGAATATGCATCTTATTCAAGGCAGTGGAGTACAGATGAATAGACTTTTTCACTTGCACCTGATCCTATACTCTTAGTTCCAGATCTAGTAAGTGGTAAGCCTGTTTATTCATGCAGATCTCCTTAGCAGGATTGGGCTGACTGCCTTTTTATGAGTCTTGCTAATAGCCTGAGAAATATCAAGTCCAGAAGGCAAACATGAACATGAACTTGTCGTTGCAGCTGGAGTAACAGATACAACAGCATTTTCTATTGTTTTTGGCAAAGATACTATTTGTTTTGGACTCAGGTTTGTGCAAGGAACAGCATGAAAATAAAGTATTGTATCCTCATAGGGAACAAGGCATTTTAAAAAAGTTATGAAAGCATCATAAGATGAAGTCGATTCAATCGCTCATGCCATTTTCCTTTTCCTTCTGCAAGGACTTGCTTCTTAAACTTAGGCTAGAAATAGATGTCTAGTTCAACAGGTAACAACACCAGTTGATTTCTCTAGTGTGTAAAGGGAGATTTTGCTAAGGATTTTCAAAGTGGCAATTAATGTTACTGTAGCTCTTCCACTTTCCCCACTAAGTTCCACTGAGTTCAATGGGGCTTCCTCTGAGGTAAGTGGGTATCAGATTGCAGCCTATACAGCAGCAAATGACATGATAGGGCAGATGCACTTAGGCAACCTCTGAGCAGGTAAAAGATATTGAAGAGAGGACCCCCCCCCCGTACCTTGGAGAATTCTCTTCCTTCTCCTCCTCCATGCAGGTGCTTTTTTCTCTGCTGACACGCTTGGGGGAACTCATGGTGGGAGGGAGAGTATACTACCTTTGTCCAGTATAGTCTCTCTACAACCGAGTGTTCATCTAGCATTTGCAGTGGCACCACAGTTTCCAGTGACCTGCATTCTCAGGAAATCAAACCTGAGGTTTGCCTGGCACTCCTGAAATCTCTTACCACTCAGAGACTGGGGTGCATGTAACACAGGTGTTTGAACTGTGATTGTGTTTCCTGGAAGATGAACTGAGCAAAAGGTGTACTGAGCTAAGATGGTGAGAGTAAGCACCAGACGACTTGATGTTCCAGCAGCAAAACCAGAGGTTTCTTCTATTCACAGAAGGGCTAGTGACCCACTGATGGCTGCTGCTCATGAAAGCTGCAGAGGAGATGACTTTCAACCAACTCTACCTTCCTTCTGCCACCTTCCACGGTGTTTCAGAGCCCCCAACGCACTCTGGAACACATTTTGTGGGGTGGAAGGGGGCGTAGCAAGCAGAAAGGGGAACCGTTGAAAATCGCCTCTCTCCCCTTCTGTGAGTCAAAGGTTCCATTTGCAGAGCTCAGCTCACGGAATCTCTTAATCCAGCCCATTCCATCCCTACTTACCACTAAGTGCTGATCAACAGACTTTAGCCTTGAATGCCAAATCCAGCCAAAGTTACCCAAATTGCACAAGCCTGTGCATGCATGTAGGAACACATTTTTATATGCCTAACCTTTCTTGGCAGCTTCTTCCTCTTGCTTTTTCTTTTCTTCTTCAATCTTCTTCATCTTTTCTTCATACACGTCAGCTCGCGACTTCCATTCCACCCGGTTGTTTTGAAGACCATCAAACATAGGTGTAATTTCCTTGTGGAACCTTGAGAATTCCTAAGTAAACAGTGCAGATCCATAAACTGACCTTTCATGGTGAAATGGTGCATCTACAGTGGTAACACAGACATTTCTGACACGTGCGGACTACAGATGGCATTTAGCTGGCAAGCTGCGGTGACAAACATATTTATTTCGCCATACGATCTCAGGGCAGAACTAAGAGTTTGCTAGCAGGAAGGTTTCTGGTGTGCAAAGGCAGGATGAGGTAGCATTTGTCAATGGGCAGAAGGTGTTTAATTCCCCCAGCCTGGCATAGAAACTTGATTTCCCAGTCAAATGAGGGAAAGTGTTGGATTCTCCCTTGTAAATGTCCCAAGAGGCAAATTTGTGATTAGAAACAATGCATTTGCTGATGAAAATCTAATTCTGTCCTTGGTGTAGGTATAGGATAAGAATGGTGCTATTTACATTGAAGGGAAACTTTTAAAAGTAGGGAGGATCAGACATCCTGATGTGAAAAGCTTTGAGTAATACCAGTAGGAGATGTTTACGGAGACTCAACAGTTCAAAACATGCACAATCGCAACCCATTTAACATGCAGATTTGACTCTTATAATTCCTTACATCTAAAATTTAGGTATGTAAAAATGGAATAATATGACGCTCAAATTATTCATCTTACCTTGTATACAAAAGTACACACAAAATCAATGAAACCAACTTGAAGCTTGGGCAGTTCTTCACCTTTGTTCCTGTCCATCATAGGCTAAAAAATGAATGAAGCAGATATAGTCAGTTGAAAAATACTTGGAAGTCCCGTCAATTGCCTGTTTTTAAAATGGAAAATAATATAATAGATAATATAATCACAATGAAACACTTACAATTGGCTGTTGCTGTAGGACAGTTCGTTCAAGATCACCTTGCTCCCAGAATTCATTTGCAACCATGATGGCAACCTAGGAATGAACAATGACTTCTATTGAAAGATTCAAGATTAAACAGCAATTGTAACCTAAAACAGCATTCAATCTATTCCATAGAAAACATTGCAGAAGAATGCGTTTTTGCCATCATAATGATAACTCTTTAAAAATGACCAATAAGATATATTTGCCACACATTCTGATTGTTTTGGAATACCACAAGCATGTCCTGAATCCAACTGAATTGAAATGTATCACAGCGAATGCATTTTACAAGTATTTAATATGTTACTCCAGTATCTACAGCTGGAAATGAATGGTATGCTGTCTACTCGCTACCCTCTGGAAATCACTAACTGGTGGCATTCACTGCTGCAAGAGATGGTTATGGCCAATGGTTTAGATGGCTTTAAAATATGATCAAACCTGAATGATTGGCCTTAGCTCTTAGCCATAGCCAGAGTCAATATCTGTCTGAATACCAGTTGCTTGGGATGGCAAAGACCATCTACTCGAGGGCTTTGCAGAGTGCTTGGGCCAGATGGACCCTTGGTCTGATCAGCAGGACCTGCTCTTCTGAACTTCTTAAAGCTGTTGAATTCCTGTTTTATTATTGTTATGGTAATCTCGTTTTGGAAAAAGAAAAGGCAGGGAACAAATCTGGAAATCAACAAACATCTTCACCTGCTTCAGCATCAAACATATATCTAGATATTACTGAAATAAAAGCCTCATATATTTTCTCTCAATAAAAATTACGTCAAACTTGATTCTGAAGATGCCCACCTTACTTTGCACCTCCCAAGGTTTAGTGATAGCAGACAAGTCACAGCCAGTCATCATCATCGCCCTTTAAATAAAAATAATAGATTTATAGCAGGAGGAAAAACAGTACTAGCCTTAGTGGAGGAAGGATAAAATGAAATTGACCTACATTATTACTTCCTTTTTGGTTGGGTCCATAGATATATATTTAATTGCTTCCTCTTCTTTTTCCATCTTTTCAATTGCATCCACAATCTTTTGAAACATAGTCCTTTTCCTGTGGAAATATGATGACTTTTACAATGCACACACGGTCCCTTTTACAGCCTACTTGGGAATTTTACTGTCCTGGAGCCCAACATGGGCCTCTGAAATGGAATTATGAGGCCCAACAAGAAACCTGATTGATATTAGGCACTAAAGTTAATTACGTTGGGTTTCTAATTGCAGTAATGACCTGATGGACTAACCCTGTCAGGTAAACCTTTGTTAAGATTAACAATGGAATCACATTATTGTCACTTTTCAGGTATCCTTTAGTTTAAATATGCACCAATATGTACACAGTGTGCAGGATATCTGACTAGTTTTTTTCCACATGATGAGACACAAAAAAAAAAATCATTCCATGCACGAAGAAGTGTGCATGCACACGAAAGCGCATACCAAGAACAAACTTAGTTGGTCTCTAAGGTGCTACTGGAAGGATTTTTTATTTTGTTTTGCATTTATTTTTGACATTGTTTATGTTTTTGCTTTTTAAAAAAAGTAATACTTAAAAACATTTTTTAATCTAGTAGGCTCAAAACATGAAAAACTACACAGAAAAAAAGTTTTAAAAAATTATAAAATGGCCACAGTAGCTGCATTTTAAATTTCCATAAGAAGGAAGCATTATAGTAGAAAAGAATTTAGCACTTACTTGAAATATAAAGCCAAGTCAGTTGCTATGATTGCAACTTCAAATAAATGTAGAACAGTTTCATACTGGCGCTTATTTAGGTTCTGGAAGATGTTTAAACTCTGCAAGATTGAGATTTTTTGCAAATCAATACAGCTTACAAAATTACTCCATGTGTATATGCTACTATATAATAATGCATCTACTTAAAGTAAACTGTCTTAGTATTTCCTAGTCATCCAAAAATAAAAACAAAAACTAGGGATCACAGTACTATTGTGTATAAGTTGTGCATAAGTAGCTAATAACAGACTTTCTGGGCAAAAAAAAGTACAAATAAATAACCGTAACACAGAAACAGACCTCATCTTGTAGCAAGGTTTTACTGTACTCTAGATGGTGTCTTTCTAAAATGGAAGAGCCATGAAGTCTTGCCAGTGGAGATGCTGACCTGATGAAACACAATTATATAGTTTAAAATATTCCACAGGGTGTATTTCTGAATCATGTATTTATATACTGTAGAGCTTATCCACACTAATTTGCTTTTAATTAATAGGAAACTATTCTGATTCATAGGGACGCGGGTGGCACTGTGGGTTAAACCACAGAGCCTAGGGCTTGCCGATCAGAAGGTCGGCGGTTCAAATCCCTGCGACAGGGTGAGCTCCCATTGCTCGGTCCCAGCTCCTGCCCACCTAGCAGTTTGAAAGTACATCAAAGTGCAATTAGATAAATAGGTACCGCTCTGGCGGGAAGGTAAATGGCGTTTCCGTGCGCTGCTCTGGTTTGCCAGAAGCGGCTTTGTCATGCTGGCCACATGATCTGGAAGCTGTACGCCGGCTCCCTCGGCCAGTAACACGAGATGAGCACCGCAACCCCAGAGTCGGACACGACTGGACCTAATGGTCAGGGGTCCCTTTACCTTTACCTTATTCTCATTCATAGAGTACCAACAACATGTCTTCCTGCTGGTCCATCCTATTACAATATAGTTACTGACTTCAACTTTTGTGCATGAAAGAGATAAGCTGAGCCCAGAGTTCAGCTGTCCCTCCTTGACTGATCTAGCTGACCACCATGAAGTAGCAGACAACTGACTGTAGATATAAAAGGAGGAATGGAAGTGAATGGAAGTGTGGGTGGTGGGTTCTTTGGGTTTTTGTTTTGTTTTTGCAATAAGTGGCTATCTGAACAAGAGGACCAATAAATGATGCATGTTGCTCCCACCACCACTAAGATTGATTATACAGCAAATTTATCCACTACATAAGAACGTGCCTGGTTGGCCACTGTAGAAAAGAAGATTCTAGCCTAGATGCATATGTGGTCTGATCCATTAGGCACTAAGTTGAACTGGCTTCTTTAGATAATGGCAATTTCTTTCACCACCATCCAATCATGTTCCCTACTTTTAAGACAGTTGTTCCAGATGTATATGTCAGCAGACACCACTTACTTCATTTGATACAAGTTGTTGGTCCCTCTGTGATCAATGTCATGGCAAAAAGCTGCAGATACCATAGCAAAGGCTTCTAGGTCCGTATAATATTTCTTTATTCTACCTGTCTATAGAAAGAGAAGGGTTTTTTTTTTTAAAAATTTAAAAAACAATTAACAATGTTGCAACTCTGCAGGTGTGTTACAAATGAAAAAACAAATTTAGGCATAGATCCAGAGAAACAAAAGATACCATCAAAAGGGTGAACATGGTCTGCCCAACGTTGAATCCATGCCGCCAGTTGTGGTAAGTGATATCGCGATAGCCTTTTCGCACGGTATACATCCACCTTGTAAGCACCTGTGGCAAATGAAATGCACTTGATTCTCTGTACTTTTAAGTCTTGCAAACAAAATACAAAGCTATTTCACCACAGCTATAAAATTGGTTGTAATATAATAAAGTTGAGATTTATAATCCTGATTTCATGTCAGTATAGCATTAAAAGTTAGAATGCTGGACTACACCCCCCCCCAACATTTCTCCAATGAAAATAGGGACGTCCCATGCCATAGTGATAATTTCACAATTTATACCCCACACATGGTTGCCCCAGCCATTCTGGGCAGCTTCCAACATATATAATAGCATCATAAAACATAAAACATTTTTTAAAAAAACTTCCCTATACAGGATTGCCTTCAGATGGCTCGGGAGTCGGATAGCTCCATACCCTCCAACCTTTTTCCAATGAAAATGGGGACATCCTAAGGAAAAGTAGGACATCCCTGGATCAAATCAGAAACCGGTATGGCTTCTCTAAATCAGGGACACCCCTGGAAAATAGGGGCACTTGGAGGGTCTGCGACTATGACCTGGGAGACCAGGGTTTGAGTCCCCTTTCAGCTCATCTTGGCTCACAAGACCATTTTGAGTAATCTGCCTCCACCCACCCTATGCATGACATGATATAGGTAAAGGCTGGGCCTAAACAGCCTCATGCCCAGTATACCTGAAAGAGTGCTTCCACCCCCCATCATTCAGCCAGGACACTGAGGTCCAGCTCTGAGGGCCTTCTGGTGGTTCCCTCACTGTGAGAAGTAAAGTTACAGGGAACCAGGCAGAGGGCCTTCTTAGTAGTGGCGCCCTCGTGGAACACCCTCCCATCAGATGTCAAGGAAATAAAGAATTACACATCTTTTAGAAGACATATATGAAGGCAGGGCTTTATAGGGAAGTTTTTAATGTTTGGTGTTTTATTGTGCTTTACATTTGCAGAAAGCCTCCCAGAGTGACTGGGGCAACAAATAATAATATACAAATCATCATCATCATCAGAAACCGTAGGGCTTTGTCAAAGCCCACTTAAGTAGTTTCCAAAGCACCAGACACCCAGCTGATGCAAAGGGATGGCGATCCTGTCTGGTGACTGACTGATGCCAGTTATCAGGAGCAGCTGAATAAGATGGAAGATGCCTGTGAATCTGCCTATGACATAGTCAGGCCTACACTCCATATTGCCCCTTCTGTGTTGTGTTGCCGCCTATTCCTTGGCTTAGTTTGCATGATGAAAGCATCCTGGGGCACCACAGCTGAATATATATATACAAGAGCAGATCTGCCTCATATTTAGGACTATTAATGGCATGCTAGGTCTGCAAAGGTAATACTATGTTCTTTGTTTCATATGACACAGGCTTAGGGAAACAAGGCAAAACATATCTGACCTCTGCTGGTACTTTGAACTTTTCCACAACATTTATCTCAAAGAACATCCGTATCCCACACTTGATCAACTCATGTTCTGTAACGGGGAAGTCACTGAAGCGAAATTCATAAAGTTCTACATCCTTTGGTTCAGGCAGTTCCTCTTTCTGTTGGGAAAAACAAAACAAAACCCCATCAGTTTGACATGTCACAAGGGATTAGGCAGAGATAATTTTTCTGTCTTCAGCTTCTGTGGGAGGGTTGCCATGCCAACACTTTGGAATCAAAACCACCATGAATATACAGATCTCTCATGTTTCAAGCAACACTTCTAGAAAAATTACCATTGCATACTAAGTTGCTTAATATCTCCAAATTATTTTTAAGGTGGGGAGGTATTGGTTTATGCATTGGTTAGATCCAGTTAGATTTGTCATCCAGTTAGATGCACTTAGATCATAGGGTATAGATTGTTTAGATCAGACTGGCCCAAATTGTGACCCATCAGACTGAACACAGCTCACCCAAAAAAAAAAAAAAAATCCATTGTGGTTGCCAGGTGCTTGACTTTTACCCACCCCAGCCACCCTGCTTTTCTCTTTCTTTTTTGCTGTGCCAGGCAAAGCAGCAAACCTTGAAGGTTGAATGGGCTGCTAATGGCCACTGGTGGGCTATGTGCAGCTTGGCGGGTCACAGGTTGGGCAGGCCTGGTTCTGGAGAATATTATTTTTCCCCCTAGAGAGTTGAAGGTGACATGATTATAGACAGATTGCAGCTCCTGGTGTGTATAATGATCCCACTTCCCCCTCTGGCTCAACAGGTTTTGCAGGTTTTCAAAACAGAATTGTTTCAAAAGCCTACAAAACCTGTCTGATGATGAAAGGCAACTGAAGGCCAAAATACATGTGCATGAGTGTATGTTGTAGAATTTTTTTTAACTTTCGCACCACTTTGAATGTTCTTTCAAACTATTGTATGTCTGTAGCCTTAGGCCAGGCATCCCCAACCTGCGGCCCTCCAGATGTTTTGGCCTAAAACTCCCATGATCCCTAGCTAACAGGATCAGTGGTCAGGGATGATGGGAATTGTAGTCCAAAACATCTGGAGGGCCTAAGGTTGTGGATGCCTGCCTTAGACTGCCAGGTATTATTTGGAGAGTGGTGCATAGCCTAAAAGATATAGAGGACATTGCTTTGTTAAAGCATTGCTACATTAAAATAATCTAAAAGCGGCTACTCTATAAAAACAATATTCAAATAAAACAATTTAACAAAAAATATAAAGAAAAAATTAAATTAGAAATCTTCACGTGGTGCCAGAAAACTGTCAGAACATATTTATGGGAAGAACATTCTAAGTTGAATCACCACCTCTGAAAATGCTTTGTCCCCCAAGAGTTACACACCACATGTCAGACGCTGGAAGAACCTAAAAAAGGGGCCTTGGATGAGGACAATCTCAAAGTGTGGGCAGGGAATAAAAAATATTTCAGGCAGCCTGGGCTCAGTCCATTAAGGGTTTTAAAGATCAAGACTCTGCACTTTGAACTGCACCCCAGAACAGACTAGGACCCAGCACAGTTATCAAAACCAGCACAACAGGATCATAATGTCCAGTGTCACTTAGCAGTTTAACAGCCATATTATCAACTACAGTCATCCATCGCTTTGCGTGGGGGTTATGTTCCTGACTGCTATGCATGTCAGCGGAGTGGGTGTAAGCCCACTCTGTACTGCTATGCCCCCTTTTCTGGACACTTCCCGAGTTGCGGCGATGTGTGCGGTTGCAGCTGACACATACAGTAATCTAAGTGAAAGGTTACCAGAGCAACAGCTGGCAAATCAGCCTAAGCTGGTAAAAGGGGATTCATGTCACAGTGGAAACTCGCACCTCTAGTGACAGAGACCGTTGAAGGAGCATCCTCATACTGCAAACCTGTTCCTTCAGAGGGACTGCAACCCCACCCAGAACAGGGGAGGGGGACACACACTCGAACAGACAAACACGCTACAGAAAGCCCGTCCATCTTATATGAATGGAGACTCTGTTTGTTGGCCCTCGTACAGTCCGTTACTGTACTCAAGCACCAATGTAGCACTTATACTGATGGCATCTCAGCCCAAATCTCTGGGTGACGTAACTCAGTGGTTTGATGGTAGATAATAAAAGAAGCAAGGAACAAGACTTTGCCCCATGGAACACCACAGTATAAATGTTGTGGAGCTGACCCATGGTCCCCCAGTGTCATCATCTGAAATTGCCTGTTCAGGTAGGAACAGAACAACTGTAAAATTATACCTCCAGTTCTCAATCCAGATAGCCTAGCCAGAAGGATATCATGGTCCACTCCATAGTATGAAAAGTCATTAAGAAGTCCAGGGGAATCCCTCTCCTGGCACTGGTCATTGATCAGGGTGACCAAAGTTGTTTCTCTACCAAATGTAGAATCTACTCATATTCTACAGTGGCCAATGGAACTGCTGTTTAGCACTGGGGATACTGAGTGCAAAACTCAATGACGAAAAGTATCTCAACATGCCTCCCTTTTTATTACCATTCTTTTCAAAGTAAGTCGGTTCCCTCTTCTATTTATTCTGATCCCAGGTCAAGGGCAAAAGTCAGTCACTTCTGGAGCAATGGCAGTTTTAAGACGCAACACCTGCTTTATCCCATTAGCAAGCTGGGATTCCAAGCTTTCTAATAGGATAAAGCCGTTGTATTTGGCAGTGCACGGGTGATCAGACCTTACATTTAGGTGCCCTTCTCTATCAGGAATTTGGCTGCATTATTTTCTAGAGTTTTTCAGCCCAATGTTTCACTCACATACAAGTTCGGGGGGGGGGACATGGGACCCTGATTTTTAGTTTTCAACACACACACTCCTCACTATCCAGGCAAACAAGAGGCATTACCACAATTCAAGGGCTCGGGCAAAATAATGCAAGGAGAACACAGATCAATGCCAGAGAGGGGTATGATCTGGGGAGAATCCTGAAGGCCAGATAAATGGTCTGTGATACAACTGGCCCCTGAGCCTGAGGATTCCCTCCAATGGTTTAATGAATCTCAGGGCACAACTCCTGGTGAAAATGGCATTCTGTGCCAAGTCTATTCCCCATTAATTTTTCTTCTCCCTATGCCAAGATAGGATGCTGTGCATTTCATCACCCCTACTGTACATATTTGGTTGGCAGTGGTGCAGAAGCGCATGATGCCATGAAAAGCTGACACATATACATAACAAATACATGACACAAAATGAGAGAACGCTCAACGTGTGGATTCCATTTTCAATAACATCCCTGTGTCTCCCTACAATACAGTCCTACCAAAGCATACACTATATGAAGTCACAGAGAAGCACACAGCTATAGTAGCAAGCAGATGAGGACAAGAGAGGGCTCATTCTGCCATGCTGTGCAGTACATCAGTTGCAAAAGCTGTAGACTTCTACCGGGGATGGAGAATTGCAGAGACATAACTAGTTCCCTGGTAGGTAACATCACAGAATAGTAGCAGTAGAAGTAATTAAAGCTATTTTCCCCCAATCACAAGCCAAAGGGCAGGGGTCACCCACATTTTCTCATCCTTTCCAACCCCAGCCTCTGCTAATCCAGACTAAATAGTGATACAAGCAGAGAGCAGGAATACCAAAGAACGTTCCCTGCAGAACAAGCCATTCCAGGCGACTCTATCAAAAGAGTCTAGTTATACAAAAGGGAAACAGAAGGGAAAAACCACCCCGGAATTTCTTGCTAATTCACTGAGAATTTGCCATGTAAATATCTGACCAAATGCATTTTAGAAAAATCCTACCAAATGCTATTTTTTTGCCTTGTAGATTCCCTAACCTTTTAGGTATATTGTATAGGGTACTGCTTTAAGATCATGCACCCTAGCATGCAGATCCATGCAGATTTGGTAGTTCCAATGAATTCATCAAACTCCCCTGCAAATGCTTTCTTGGGCATGGTTCCTTCCATCTACACCAGAGCTCACAAAACTGCACCAAAAGCCCAGTGTGAGCAACAGCTATTCTTTGCTTGTTTATTTGTTAGACTTTGTATCCCATGCTTCACCCTAAGGTCACAGGCTTGTTGCAACATCAAATCACATAAATCTGAACAAATAACATAAACAAAATTAAATCACTAAAACCTCTAGAACCAGTACCCAACACTCATAATATTTATCATCTCTGAATAACAACATAAATTAACAACTAAAGAATAAAGACTTGGTGAAATAATGATGTTTTGTGCTGTTGCTGGACCTCAGTGCAGTAGCCTGCCCGATCTCAGCAGAAAGCTCATTCGAAAGCTGTAGCCCAGTTCCACTTAATTGGATCTCCCTTGACGATAGTACGCCTAATAGCACTTCCGCAGCCGAGCTGGGATCATGGGCAGGATAGTATTGGGAGAGGCGTTCTTTCATATAATCAGGTATCAGTCCCCCCGCACCAAGCCATTTAGGGTTTTATATATCAGAGCCAACACTTTGAATGGGGCTCTGTGACAGTGTTCCATGCTCTCACTTGTCAGTACCCATGCTGCATCATCTTGCATCATCTGAGGTCTTTGAACCATCTTCAGGATGCACAGTAGTCAAGCGGTAGTCAATACAGTAGTCAATGTGGGTGTGAGTTACTGTGGCCAGGCTATCCTTGTACATGGTGAAGCAGGTGGAACTGGCAACAGGCATTGCATGCCCCAGCAACTACCTCAGTGGCGCCTTCAGTGGAAAGACAGAATAGGAGTATCCTCAGACTCTGTACCGGATCCTCTGGGGAGAGTCTAACACCATCCCAAACAAACAACGAATGCCCTGTCCCATATCAAATATAAGTATGCCTTTAGTTACTTACCAAAATTTTGATAAGTTGTTTCTCATCACAGTTCTCATCTATAACATCTAAATTCAGTTTTTCTTTGTATTTCTAACAGGGGGGAAAAAGCAAATAAAACCATTGAGTTCAGTTGATCTCACAAAAATATCTGAACTTCATTTCTGTACAAGTGAATTCACACTCACCAATATGCTCTGAATTTCAGCCGCTGTTGCCTTTGTCTGATACATCAGCATTTCCTGAGCAATGTCTTTTCTGTTTTCAAGCTTATTCATTTTGTCATAGGTGTCGGTATTTAAAACAGACCATCCCAGGAACTGTGTAAGCATCTGAAACGGAGTAAATAAATATAAGCATTTAGGTATTTCCATCTGCTCTGCACAGCTGGGAAGGCACACACACACTGTGATAATGCAAAACACCTGTCTTTTATAGACAGATGAAGACTGCTGAACAAAACAGGCCTTCAATGATGACAGAAAAGGAGGATTAAATTAGTTGTAATATTTACACTGGGCAATTGCTTTCTGCTCCACCCTGTGTTCATCTCATGCAGCGCTGTTTCCATTCTGCTGCAGTTAGATTTATACCACAAACTATGCTATTTGTCTAGCTGTCCACAGTAGTGAAATTGCCAAATTTACACAAGTAATTATGTTATCATTACAGTTAATTCATTAATTGCGTAAATCACATGATTATGTTATCCTACCCAATTCATTTCAATGCAAAGGAGACACAATGCAAGCGGAGCGAAAACGTAATCAATTGACTTGTGTGATCCTTTTGCACCACTATGATGCTTGCTGTAGATAATTTGCCGTGCTAAGTCTTCCACTAGCACTTGAGCATCACTAATTAGTGAACAAGTTCTTTATCCACTATTTTGGATCCAACCCACTGGCATTATCTTTTATAGAAAATTTTACTTTTTATAGGAAATTTCTTTTGATAAAAACAACAGTGACACCCCAATCCTCACACTTACTATGACTATATATTAGATGCTCAGGATAGGTTGTATACATACCAACTACTATCCCAAGATACTGAAGTGTAGTGTAAGATGTTAGTATTTTGTTTTTAAATTTTCAATTATGGTAAAACACCCTCCCTCCAGTGTCTGATTGTGGCCTGACAATGTCAAGCAACTTGGAGCGTACTTCAGTAAGCTGTTCATCATGCTCGTCAAAGGGTTTGCCATCTTTCCTGTTGTAAAATGTAGCTACACCGACAATTTCTTCCTTCTTGTTGACAATAGGTAAAGATAAGACATTTTTAACAATCCACCCTGTCTCATCGAAAGCTTCTTTCTGCAGAAGAGAAAAAGAAAAGAAATTACATTACCACACACTTATTAAAGCACTATAATGCCTGTGTGAACACGATGGAGGGATAGATCAGTCAACTTTCATCCCCTGTCAGTTTTGCATTTTGTGTGCCCTGTTTTTTGCAAATTAAACACACACAGAGAGAGAAAATTCACATTTAGATGTTTTTATTACTTGCCGCCCTGGAATCCTTTGGGGGGAAGATATAAATTTAATCAATCAATAAATGTAAATTGCACACTTTTTATATGCATTACTGTGCTATTCAGTGCATTTTACCTTAAAATACTATTTCTTCCGGGCATTTAAATGGTTGCTACATTCCAACCCACGTATAATCTAAGACTGGCAAATTAGGTCAATTCAATTCAAAAAGCAGACCAAGAATTGTCTCATCCATCTCTAGTGCTGGTGTATTTATCTTAGCATTATTTACTTGTTAATGCAATAAACGAAAAGACACTACCTGAAAATTGAAGTATTCATCTGCTGGTGCATTCATCATATTACAAATCTAGAGAGAGAGGGAGAGAAATACAATAAAAAGAAGCTGTGCCATTTAAATGTCAGATGTCAGCTGTTACAGCAGACAGGCCAAGTAGAGTATTTTTGCTTGTATCTTCTTGGGGGCACTTCTAGATGATGCTTCTACAGAGTGGGGGGCTACAGACTTCTTCACGTACACTGATCCTGGGTAAAGTAAACCTAAAGTAAATTCCAGATATAATCTAAACTTTGGGTTAAATTTGTGCAAGGAAATCAGGATGAATGCTAAATAAGGAGGTCACCTGGAGGAGCCCTTACACATATATTTAGATTATTGTGAAACATACTGATATAAAGATTTAAACAAAATACACCTATACATATGGAGCTGTATAAAAAAAACCTGAAACTTACAAATCCATTTTCAGCAACGTAAGTTGGCAATCCGCTAACAAGACACCAGTGATCTGCAGGAGGTGATCTTTGAAGAAGAGAATGAGATAAAATTGAGCACTTCCAAACCAGTACCAGATCTACAAACTGAAAGGTGACCAGTGACACCCATTAAGCTCTTAAGACTGTGGTGTTGGTGTGGGTGGGTGGGCTATAGAGGTGTTTTTTTATAAAAAAAATGATTGTGGGTATTGAATCCGAGCGTTTGGGAGCAAGATTGGCATTAATAAAAATATATGGAAAGCGCCCCCCTCGCATATTCTTGTTCTCAGGTTTGTCTCAAATAATTACATCCTCTGCGTATTCTGGACTGTCTGTCCCTTTTCTCTCTCCACTTCCGTCTGCCATGCAAAGCCTCACTAACAGTCTCCTTTGCTACAGAGTCTATGCTGACTTGCAAATGAAGGATGGAACACCATGGTGGGCCATAGGCAGCCACACCACATTGACCACAGGACAACATAGCATGGCAGGCTATGGCCCACCAGCCTCTTCTAAACAGCAGAACCAAGCTAGGGCGGGATGCTGTTTTGCCAACCCTCTAGCCCAGGCATAGGCAAACTTGGCCATCCAGATGTTTTGGGACTACAACTCCCACCATCCCTAGCTAACAGGACCAGTGGTCAGGGATGATGGGAATTGTAGTCCCAAAACATCTGGAGGGCTGAGTTTGCCTATGCCTGCTCTAGCCTGCCACCCAGAGCAAGTTCCCCTTCGTGCTCCCCGCCCCCCCCCCCCACAATCTATGCCTGTTCCAAACACACTCTACTAATTACTATCTAACAAACTGGCAGTAAACACTCACGGAATGACTTTGATTTCTTCTTTTCCATGTAAGATGTAATCAATAATCTTATAAAAGTTGACTTCCTAAATGCAAGGGGAGAAAGAAATGTAAGCATCTGTCAACAATATCCAGAAGGCTGTGATTTGGAGAGATGAAAGAATTGTACTCACTCGGCCATCGGGCGTTTTTGGTCCTTTGTAAGGCTCTGCTTCTCCCAGTTTAATTGGCCATTCATCATAGAATTCCTGGGAATAGTAACAGATGAATTAGCAAAATGTCCCTGAAAAATGGCACCAAGGATGGGGGCGGGTACAAGAGTTCATCTATGATCTTGTGGCCAGTTAGGCTACTTCAATCCCGCTGAAGTGGATTCGATTTAAGTAGACTCACAATAAACAAGATCATGTAGTAGCCTTCCTGTAGCGGCAGCAGCAACAATTGGGAAGTGGGGAGGGCAACGAAAAGCATTTCGAGGAGGGGCATGCTTGTTCCACATTTATGAAAGAGAAATAATGCTCCCATCCAAAACATATTTTAGCTAAAGTAGTAACTCTTATTGATTTCTGAGAAAGTTAACTTTCAAGTAAGCATGCTTAAAGCCGCAGCTATATTTTAATTATGATTCAGTTACAATTTGTATGTGCCTTTCCTTCAAGTAAAGACGAGTGTGACAAGTGGGGGGCAAGCTGCCTCTTCTCTGGCACCACCTCATTAGTCTTTTGTAAAAGTTTAGTTAGGTTAATTAGTTAGTTATAATAAATAGTAGTGACCTTCTCTTTGGTCATGTCCAGCAGACCAACAGAATATCTTTCACAGTTTAAGTATACTCGAATGGTGTACAGTGCTTTGTGAAACTGTCGCTCAATATCTGTAAGTTCTTCAAATACTTTGTTGGCAGACCACAAAAGCATCTATCGAAGAGAGAGAGAGAGAGAGAGAAAATGAGGAAACATTTTGGGGCACATTATGAAAGCATAAACAGGAGCAAGAAAAATAAGTAACGGGACTTTCACTGACTTCACATTTAGTCAAGTAATAGGTAATACTTTACCTGACTTTTTCTGGATTCAAGGTTGTACAAGTATGTAGTGTGATACTGCTTTACAGCAAGTGCAAGGAAATTAATGTATTTGTTAAATAGCTGCAAAGGAAAGACAGAGAGAATAGCAATTATCATGGGCATGATCCAAACAAAGTTAAGTGCCTCAAGTTCCACTTATTTCAATGAGACACTTAAGCAGAAAGATGTCTTACTGCTACTGAGGTCAATGGGCCTTCATAGCACTTTGGTGGGATTGTGGCGCATAATGGTGTTTTTTTTACTTACACTGCACTCTTCCTTGGAAAGGCAAACAGCTTACACAAGGCCCCTAACTTTCTCCTATCCAGATCTTTATCCACTAAGGCTGAAATCCTATATCCTCTTACCTGGAAGTAAGCCCCACTGAACTCAGTGGGACTTACTTCTGAGTAGACATGCATAAGTTCCAACAATGCTATAATTTCCAGTGAGTTAGTTGTAGCAAAAACTGGAGAGGTTCTTGTGGCACTTTAAAAACAATCAATGTTACTGTGGCATAAGCTTTGATGACAAGATTATCAGATGCATCAGGCTTTAATCTTCATTGACTGTTATATATATTCATAGTTGTGGAGACAAATTACAACCAGTGAGATCAAAGAGAAATTAAACACAACCAAGTACAAAAAGTTATAATGACATAAAGTCATTATAGTGACTATTCACAGAACAGTATTGCTGGTACTGCAAACACCTGGCACTGGAAAGTTAATTAACACCTGTAGTGGGATAAAAACCCATTATCCTAGTTCTGGCCACAAGAGATAGAATTGAATTTCTGGATTTATTTTCTTTTTATTTATTTTATTACATTTCTACGCCACCTTTATCTGCCAAGGTTCTCCTCCTCATTTCATCTTCACAACGACCCTGTGAGGTAAGTTAGGCTAAGAGATTATGACTGGCCCAAGGGTCACCCAGTGAGCTTCATGACTAAGTGGGGATTCAAACGCTGGTCTCCCAGGTCATGTTCCAAGACTCTAACCCAGGCATAGGCAAACACGGCCCTCCAGATGTTTTGGGACTACAACTCCCATCATCCCTAGCTAACAGGACCAGTGGTCAGGGATGATGGGAATTGTAGTCTCAAAAAGTCTGGAGGGCCGAATTTGCCTATGCCTTCTCTAACCATTACGTCACACTTGCTCACAAACTATAATTCAGCTGTTTCCTGCTGGAGCTGTCTATAGAAATTCCTTTGTTAAATAACTGCTATTTTAAAGTCAGCAGCAGAATGTCCTGAAAGGCTGACATGTTTTGCTTGTGATTTCTGGATATTGCCCTTTCTTATGTCAGATTAGCATCCATTTTAGAGAATACACTAGAATGCTACATTTGTCAGGTGACCTCAGGCCACTCAATGAACCCTACTTGTTACTTCTTGTTGCTCTACGGACCACAGCATTCTTCTCTAAAAAAAAATCATGTCAGTACTTACATCTTCGTCTTCTTTAGAGAATTCAGAGGCATTTTGCTTGTTAAGAGCCATGATCACAGCAAGAACCTCTTTCCCAGACACTATTGGAGTTGCAAGCATGCTGACAGTTGTATAGCCGGTTTGTTTATCCACAAAGTCGGAGAAATGATTATTCTGAAACAAATGGGGCCAGTTCATTAGCCTTTCAAATATCAGCAATTCATTTGTCACTTTTGATTTGCAAAGGACTGTACAATCTTCATTGTGCTTGGTTTCACATTTATTCTTTCGGAATGGAGAACCCGTCCGGAGTTAACTATCATATTGAACAGTGACACCCAGGGCCGGTGCTAGAGTTTTTTGCGCCCTAGGCAGATCACCTTCTGGCGCCCCCCCCCCCCCCGGCCAATTGAAGGAAGGAAGGAAGGAAGGAAGGAAGGAAAGGTGAGAGAGAGAGAAGGAAGGAAGGAAGGAAGGGCGAGAGAGAGAGAGAGAAGGAAGGAAGGAAGGAAGGAAGGAAGGAAGGAAGGAAGGAAGGGTGAGAGAGAGAGAGAGAGAGAAGGGAGGAAGGAAGGAAGGAAGGGGAGAGAGAGAGAGAGAGAGAGAGAAGGAAGGAAGGGTGAGAGAGAGAAGGAAGGAAGGAAGGAAGGAAGGTGTGTGTGTGAGAGAGAGAGAGAGAGAAGGAAGGAAGGGTGAGAGAGAGAAAAGAGAGAGAGAGAGAGAGAGAGAGAGAGAGAGAGAGAGAGAGAGAGAGAGAGTGCAGCACTGTATTGCAAAGTTAAACCCTGGCAGCAAAGCTGATCTCTCCAGGGGAAATGGGCATGGAATAATCCCTGGTTCCCTATGCGCTCTCTCTCTCTCTCTCTCTCTCTCTCTCTCTCTCTCTCTCTCTCTCACACACACACACACACACACACACACACAGAGAGAGAGAGAGAGAGAGAGAGTCACTCACATACAAACTCACTTGTCTGCATAATTTGACTGGCCCCTGCCTGGCCCTCTTGCTCCGTGAGGACAAAGGCAGAGTCGGCGAGCTTGCGCGCAAAGTCCCACGCCCCTCCCCTCTCTCCTTTGCGGAGGGGCGTCCTTTGCCTCTACGTGAGAGGAGGGGGGCGGCAGCAGCAGGTGCTGGGCGGGACAGGGAGAGCTGCCCCCTTGGCAGAAGCCGGCCGGCTGCCCCCTCCCCGCCCTGCCCAACAGAGGCTGCTGCCACCGCCAGAGTGCAACTGGGGCGCCTGGCCATGGAGAGCTGCACCTGGCGCACCGTGCAACCCCAACCTGTTGCCTCCTGCCTCGCCAGCGCAAGCTGCCGCCCCCTCCGCTCCTCTCGGCGAGGCACCTTTTAGCCGCTTGCAGAGGGGGCGGAGAAGCCCGATTTCGGGCTGCTACCCCCTCCCCCGCCACTCTGCTGCTTGCGGAGCGGCGGCGGGGCAGGCTGGCCAGCGCCCCCTCCATTTTGGCGCCCTAGGCAATTGCCTAGTTCGCCTAAATGGATGCGCCGGCCCTGGTGACACCTTTAGAAAAGTTCTAGAACTCAATTGGCACAAGAGGAAGGTCTTCAATATGTTGTTGGACCACTTTCACATAATTTTTTATCGTTGGCCATGCTGATAGGAGCTGTAGCCCAACAACATTTGGAAATTATCACTTTGGCTATTCCTGCCATAAAATCATACTGACAAAGTAGCCTCGGCATGAATGCTGAAATCGCCCGGAACAGTGAGTATCTGGGAAATAACAGAAACAGCAACAGACATCAATTACACTAAAACTTGTTGAATTAATGGCTCTGAAATAAATGATCCCAGGAAGAGTCAATTAAATGAACCAGACAATCCATACAAACACAGATAGCTTCTCATTCAACATAATGGGGATGTTGCAGAAACTTTCTCTTGCTGCAGAAAAATATGCTTGTTCTCATGAGAAGCAGAATGACATGAAATGATCTACATTCCATCTCTATAGGCTATACAACACAAATATTACATTACACTCCAATTCTACAAAGAATCATAGAATTGTAGAGCTGGAAGGCACCCTGAGGGTCATCTGGTCCAAACCCCTGCAATGCACAAATCTCAATTAAAGTATCCATGATATGGCACATTTTAAATAGGATAGGATGCTGAAAATGATAGTATTTATAAAAAAAATCTGTGCATTAGAACATGAATGAATCCATTTCTTTTTCATACAGAGGGCATGTTCTGAGAATGACTTAGTTGGATATCACTAACTAAAATTAATTTTGATCACAATAAAGTTACTGGAAGGTTTGCCATGTAGGGTCAAGATTTTGGTCAGTAACTGCTACCTGACCTAGAGGAGACTGAGTGTGCATTAAAGTGGGTAAAGAAACTTATTTAAATAAAATTCAAGATACAACCAATGAACTCTTAACAGCAGAGGAAAAGGTAACGGCTACAATCTTCCAGATGGGGCTCATGAGCAGCAATAGCAGACAGGCCTACAGAGAGCATGAGCCAAAAACAGCCATGCATTTTTTCCCTGACATCCTTTAAAGCAGAGCTTTCCAAATTGTGTGTTGCAACACGTTAGTGTGTTGGCTGCAGTCTGTAGGTGTGTCGCACAAACTTTCCCGCGTTCGGTTTGCTAGTAAAACTGAATTACTGTGTTGTAAAATGGTGCATGTCTAAAAAATGTGTCAAACAACATGAAAAGTTGGGAAAGCTCTGCTTTAAAGCCTTGCCCATGTTGGAACTGCACCCTGAATTTTCAGTGCCTTCGGTCCATTGACATTATTGCCATACTCTTCCATGTGCTGTTTGTGAAGCAGAAATAGTGGCATGCTTGAAATACTTCCTTTAAAGCCATCTGTTTAAGCAGGCTCCCCCTGGCTCATAAGATTAATCACACTGCTCTGTTATTTATTTATTTATTTATTTATTTATTTATGAATTTTTTGATAGATTTTCTGTTTTTACTAATCTATTGCTGTGTGATTTTGGTTATAGTGTTTATATATATTTTCTTTTCTTTTAAAAGTGACCTTATGGTGTTTTATGTAAATCACTTACTTATATGAAGCAGTATAAATGTTGAAATAATAATAGTAATGATACACTTCTCATTCCACAGGAGAGTGTGTATGTGGCAGCAGAGGGTGTTCATTTGGATTTCTGGTACAGTATAGCATCTTTGTGTCAGCAAGCTCCATACTACAAACAGTTTGTACTTACATTTCGGGGTGAAAATCTTTTCATCAGTTGTGGATCACTTTTCTCAACAATTTGGACAGTTTAATGAAATTATGTGAATGTTGCTTTCTAAAATAGCCAACTAAGAGTTGTTGTTGTTTAATTTCAATTGCCCCATTATGGAAATATAGAGGATCTTGCATTCAAAATAGTAATCAATGTTTTGCCCTCTAACAGGCTGTATATTACTTTAATTCCTACCCTGCAATGATTAGCCTGGATAAGATCTCTTCCATAGCATGGTCTGAAGGCACAGGAGGCCACCACCTTACTGAAGCTAAGCAGGTCTGGATCTTGTCTATGTCTAGATGGGAGCCACATGAATGCTAACATGGTTTCCATGATGGAAGAACAGCAGGATATAAATGTAAGAAAGTCGGTCTGCCTTGTCCTTCTAAACTCATTCTAAACTGGTGTCTAGGTGGAGGAGAGAGTAGGTGCAGAGGAGAAATTCAATTCCGTAAGTGTTTTAAGCCAAATTGACAAATTTGCACTCTCCAAAACAATATGCAAACCAAAACATAGCTATCCTTCCAAATTTGCATTCATCCAATTGTTGTGATGGAGTTCCCCAACCAAACGTTTAGAAAAATGCATATATTTTGGAAATGTGTGCATAAAAATGAATACATTTATGAAAATAACATACAAAGATGCATTATATTAGGGGGAATTGCCTGCAAAAAAATGTGCATACTAGTCCAAACTGCCAATAAAAATGTGTTTATCAAGAGAAATTTGCACTGAAATGCTGGTGAATTTTCACGAGGACTTTAAAAAAAAATCACAAATTGCTGCAAAATGTAGAGAACTGAATTTAAGAAAGGGGAAACAGGAAACAGAGAGTACTGAAATTAACAGATCCTTCCATCCCAAGGAGAGAAACTTTGCAAAAATGGCTTGGTAGGAAGGTGCAGAGAGATTGGCCTATTATCTAGGAGAGAGCACCAAATGCCTAGGAACTGTATATAGCATTATTACTGCTTTCCCATGCATTTGGGAGCCACCAGAGTTTCTGTGACTCCAGCACCCATTAAACCAATCATCTCCTACCTCACACAGGTCACATGAAGAAACTACCAGACTTGAGCAGCCCTGGAACTTGCAATAAGTCAAGAATGACTGTGGGCGTGTAGGGGTGAGCAATTTCAGCACAAGCATCCTTACAAATTCACACCATTTAGTGGACATCTTGGTAGTGTTTATATACCACATATCTGCTTGTGCACACACATGCGCGCACACACACACTCTCTCTCTCAGTGGTGGCGAACCTATGGCACGTGTGCCAGAGGGGGCAGTCAGAGCCCTCTCTGTGAGCACGTGTGCCGTCGCCCTTTCCAACTCTCCACAATCCTAGGGCTGCACTTCTATAGCCTGCTCATGCGGAAGGGAGCAAAATGCCACCGGGCTTACTAGCATTTCTGCACCGAGGTGCTTTAAGATAGCAGAATGGAGCGTTCATGTTTTAGCTGCAGCTTGCGGGCGGCAAATTGGCTACTCACGCATGTGCGGCTCTACTCAGTGCGTGCGCTGCTGCTACAAACACTGCGCTGGGGCGCTTCCCTTCAAGGCTGCGACCGATGGCAGCGGAGTGCTGAATCGCTGCGGGGCTCTAGTCTTCACTCCAGTATTTCCTTTTCTCCTGCTTGGTCAGGCCATTGCCATGGGTAAATGCAAGATCCTCCTTGCTAGGAGACACGCAGCGGAGGGCAAAAGAGACTGTTTTGTTTTTTCATAGGATTGTGGTGAGTTGGAAGGGAACCCAAGGGTCATCTAAGTCCAACCCCTACTGCGATGCAGGGATCTCAACTACAGCATCCATGGGAGATGGCCATTCAGCTTCTGCTTTGAAATCTCTCAAAGAAGAGTTTCTTGAAGGGAAATTATCAAAATGGCCATGTTGTCTGGGAGTAATTCACTTGTTCATGATTTCCCAAACAAGGATAATGCAAACTTTTACCTATCAGTTTGTATCATTGAAAGCTCTGTTATTGTGTTTTTCTTTTAAGACAAAAGATGTTAATGTATAAGTTGTTTTTTTCTAAACTGCCGTGTTGGTACTTTGTGATAAATAAGTGGGTTTTGGATTGCAGTTTGGGCACTCAGTCTCTAAAAGGTTTGCCATCAGTACTCTAAAGAGTACTGCTAAGTTAGAAAAAAAACAAGAATTAAAATGTTTGACATTACAGATTTATGATAGCTCGTCTGCTCATCTTCTGTACATTTCTTATCCAATGAGCAAACTAGACTCTCTGAGAAGAAACACTTTTGTGCACCTGCAACTGACAGCTGCGCAATAATGCAATTTTCTGTTTTAAAATCCTAGCTGAACAAAAGTTCATTGTGTAGCAATTAACTGTCTCAGGTTGCAAGCTCACTTGTTTAAGTATTTTAAAGGCATTTTGTAAGATGCTTCTAGAAGTGATAAGTGATGAATTCCTACATATGAGTAAGTTTCACTGTTTAGTAGGAGTTATGTGTACCCTATTTACAGTTTGCCGTTGTTTGTATAATAAATTGCTTCATCAGCAAACAAAGGAAGTTAATAATTAATTCTGTGATATAACACATAAAATAACCCTGACACAGAAGAGTGAATCAGTTCTGTTTCAACTCATGAGACCAGATTCAACTAACAAGTCCCACTAGGTACAATGAGGCTTTCCTCTCTCTCCTCCCCCTCCCCCATCAACCAATAGACCAGGCATGGGCAAACTCGGCCCTCCAGATGTTTTGGGACTACAACTCCCATCATCCCTGACCACTGGTCCTGTTAGCTAGGGGTGATGGGAGTTGTAGTCCCAAAACATCTAGAGGGCCGAGTTTGCCTATGCCTGCAATAGACTCTAGGAGAGTCAGGAGAACCCCCAGAACAGCTTACAGGGAGAGGAAAGGGACAAGTTGAAATGCTTGTGCTGATGGAACAATTGCCATAAGAAAACACTTTATTCTAGTGATCAAATACATTTTAAGCCAACATGTTTGAATGATGATGATGATGATGATGATGGTAATGATAACAGTCCCCTTAAATTCAGTTGGACTTGCTTCTGAGTAGACATGTATAGGATTACACTGTATGCTTGATACACTTAATGCTGGTAGCCTCATCTGCAATTCCAAGTATGGTATATCTTATGTGAAACCTGACAGTAAGAGCAAAATGGCTTCTTCTGATGGCTTTTGGCAGAAATCTGTGGAGACCTAATTACTGCTTGTGTGACATATGTAAGCAGATGGGATCTGGGAAGTTTTGCACAGCTTCAAAAGTGTAGAAAACCCTTATGAGACTAAAGATCCCTTAATCTAGCATTCTTCCAGTGAAAAGTTAGCATAAGATATGCATTTATTTCTGAAGTGGTTGTTTGTTTCCAGATACCAAGGATGAGAAGATGAAAAGCAAATAAGGACACAGCATGTGCTGCTTGGTTCAAACCAGCATGAGTTCTCAAGAGTAAAATGACCAAACCTCGGGAGATTTCCCCAAAACTGTTTCTGTCTTCTAGAAAACCATACTATTTTCCTGTTCTCTGGCCAAACTCAACCTGAACAAAGTATTCTTTTCAGCTCCCATCCTGCAATTAAGTGTTACATTATGCATCATTTATATTGTGTTTTTGATAAAGACAAGTCTACTGGTCTATTAAGAAAACATTTTTTGTTCATCATTAACTAACAGGCTATACAGGAACATAGAAGGAGAGGGATATCTCTTTGCTTCTTACAATACTATAAACAATATATTTGGATGAGCACCGCCAACACAAACGGTTTGACAAGGCATCAGCACTAAACGCCTTGCTAATGCTCTGCATATTTTACATAGTTTATTTCTTGGCTGAAGCATGAACAGCTAGCAGGCTTCCAGAATTGCTGTTCTCTGGTGGGATTCAATCACCTACAGAAAAAATTAGGATCTACAATTAAAATTGATTTGGGGCTTTTGCACAAAACACACACATCCCCCGAAGACTGGATTTTTTGCTATAAGGAAAGCGATGGGGAAAGTGTGGGATAAGATTGCTTTCATGCAACATCGTCTAGCCTCTCAGAGTGAACACTCATTAATTAACCAACGTCATCTAATATCCCTGGAAACAAATCAGGATAAATGCTCAACCATCAGATTGTCTGGAAGTATTCCTAAAGCAAAACATTCCATGGAATCCTGCAGCTGTGCATATTATGGACTAGTCTTTGTCACCTGACTTTTGCTCATAGTGGGCACAAGTTCTTTGCATTACCTTTATGCAACATTAATGAAACACGTAAACAATGCCCCTGTCACATGACATGCAACTCCAACGTATTTTCTTTAGCAATTCTGACCAACAACTGTAGCCTTCCCTACTTTAGTAAAGCCACCATCCTATGCTTGGCAAGATGACTTTGCAGGTGGTATGTACTCTGATTCTATGTGCAACATGAATAAATGAATCATAGAATCATAGAATTGGAAGACACCCTGAAGATCATCTAGCTATTCTAGCCGACCCCCCTGCAATGCAGGAATATGCAGCTGTGCCTTACAGGGATCAAACCTGTAACCTTGGCATTATCAGCACCTCACTCTAACCAACTGAGCTATGAGGAAGCAGGTAATGACCGCTCCCCACATCAAATGGGGGACGACGTTTGCGTGGTCGTGCGCAGCCCCCTGAATTCCTGGGCGACACCTGGTAGTTCGGCTGGCTGCGCCCTCCCCCAGAAGGGATACCTGGGGTCTCCACCTACCCCAGTTAACCATCCAATCCCGCCTGGGGGAGGCGTTGCCAAGGGATTGGTCAGGTAAGGGGAGGGACTACCCAGCCCACACAATAGAGGGTGTAGCTTACCTGGGAAGCAGCAGTCGGTTCCAGAGCTTCTCCCACCCTCCACTCCCTCAATTAACGCTTACTTTGCAGGTTAACCTCTTTTCCACAGGCACGCAGGCGCTGCTATGCCAAGGCCGCCGTTGAAGGGCCGGAAAGGAATTTCCCTGCATTGGCAGGTTTCGCCTTTCCCGCAGCAATTCATCACAACTTTGGCGGTTTCAGGCCTTGGGCAGAATCCTTTAGTCATCTTACTAAAAGGGGCGTGGGCGTGGGACGGTGACTCCACGCCCCCAGTGTGGCGGTGATAACAGGGTTCCCCATTAAAGGGATATTTGGGGGAGGCATTGGCCATACACCAAGAGGTTGTCATTGCTCTCCTCCACCAGTGGCGGCAAAATGGGAGGTGGGCTCTCTGCTTGAATATATGTTCTCCAGAGCCAGCCCAATCCCCACACATTCTGGATGACCCTGACGTTTCCCAGATCCCCGGCTGGGGGCTGGGAAGGAAAAATGCCCAGTGCCTGAGCCAAGGTCTCCCTACATCTGAATCTTAATAAAGTTGTGGCCAATTTTAATCCCATAGCATGTTGTCTTGTGTCATTATTCCACTCGGGGGTCGCCTAGGGTTTGGGGGACTCCGCCTGTCCACGCAATCCCCACACAGACTATCAAAACCAACATAAGCATCACAACAGCCTTAATACAAAGTCAGAAGTAAAAGCTACCACCCCAAAGATAAAAACAGCTGTATCCTTTTTGATGTACTTCTGGTTTCACTTATGGGCTTGGCATTGCACAACTGTTACTAGGAAGCTTGTGTCAGGAAGCACCCTCATTCCATGTATATAGTGTTAACATTTGGAGTAAAAAGTAAACAGGAAAAAAAAACCTGTAGAATATTTTGAATAAATTACAACAGTCTGCAACACAGCTCCTGAACTGATATTTACCACGGTATATCAATGAAAAACCAAACAAGCATTTGAGTGAGTGGCATCTGTGGGGATGTAAAACCCATGCCAACTTCACAATGCTCCAGCTATTGGGTTGTCATTGCAAGCCACCCTAAATAATTCTCTTGCTTTTTACACGAAAGCGTATTAAAGCAACTTATAAGATACAAAATCACAAGAAATATTAAAATAAAATAGAAGTAAACCAAATATAAAAAGCAATTAAAAATCCCCACCTAAAGCGCTCATCCAAATATATATTCAAAAGAAAATACAATCAAAACAATCCCTACCGGCAGGCAGGCAATCTAAACAAAAACACAACACACAAGGGGAAAGGAATAGGGAGGGGAGAGGAGTGGAGAGGAGAATAAAAAATCAAAATTCAGGCTTTATAGGTCAAAAACCAATACTTTGAATTGAGCAATTAAATTAACTGATAGCCAGCGTAGTCATGCTAAGGTTTGTGTTACATGTTCAAGCCATCTTGCCCTGCTAAGCAATATGATTGCTAACTTCTGTAGGAGCTGCTATTTCTGAACAGTCTTCAAAGGCAGCCCCATGTATAACATACCCTCCAACATTTCTCCAATGAAAATAGGGACGTCCCGTTCCATAATGATAATTTTGCTATTTAAACCCCACACGTGTTACTCGGTTGCCCCAGCCACTCTGGGCAGCTTCCAACATATATAAAAACACAATAAAACATTAAACATTAAAAAAACCCTTTCCTATACAAGGAACTGCAGTAATCTAATTTAGAAGTTATGTGATTTGACACTAAGAAGCTGCTGAATAGTGTTGAAGTAAATGCAATACTTGTGATAAAGTAGGGACGTGTTCATAATGAAACAATCACATGACCCAAATAGCGACGATGGAGATCACATGGCTGACAGCTATGTAAACATGACTGATCCAGAGAGTTCCAGTCTCACTTCTGCCATTCACTCACTAGGTGGCCTTACACAAACTACTCACTTACTACATTCCGAGGCATTTGTTTTCAGGGCAGAAACTGCTCAAACTGCTTACTTCCACCACACTTAGAATGTCTCTTTTCATCCTGATACTGAATGCAAAGTTCTTTGAATGCTCTAAATTTTTATAGACATGTTATTTCTTGGTGATGTTGATGATGGTTACAGCCTAGCCCCCTTTAGATCAGAATCCACCAGGGAATTCCGATTGCCTGCACAACTTATGTGACCACTTCATTCAATCAGTCCCACAGCAGACTGAGCAAAATTACCGGTACTTGCCCCGAGGCTTGGCTTTACATCTCTGCATGTTAATCTTCTGTGCTTGCCTCCTTTCCACACCCAGATCAGTGACTGATGCAAAAACATAGGGACAAGGATTTTCAGAGATAGTGGGTATTTTTTTACTCTAAAAGTAAATCGTTTTGGCCAAATGCAAGTGGTGTGAACCACCCCTCATCTCAGCTATCAGGAATTTGAGAAATACTGTATAAATAAATCAGTTTTATGATTATTGGTCCAACATCAGAGATTTGGATCATCTCCTTGATCTCACAGCAGGTTTGCAGATCATGAGATCCTACCACTACATTATTTTCATTCATTCATTCATTCATTTACTTGATTTGTATGTCACTGTTCCACAAAAACATATCATGCTCAAAGCAGCTTACAATGAAGAAAACAGGGACACATTTCAAACAAACACTCCAAAAACATTTTCATAATAGCAAATATAAAACATACTCCCTCCCCCCCCCCAAAATCACATTTCAGTACTATAAATGCAAGAAGATTACAAAACATGCAACATCCAATAGCAAAGCAACAAGGGAGCTTCACAGAGTTTCACCTGAGTCCTAGAAACACCCCTCCATGATATTGATCCCATGCAAGGCCAGCACCAGGTTTGCGCAGGCCTGCAGCATAGTGATGGCTGCCGATGGCCTCTCTGGCATAGTGCCACTCTTAAGCACTCCATTGGGGCCTCATGGCAGCAGCACGGCAGCAGACCTAGGCAGTCATGCTGGCACACTTCCAATGGGAGCCAATCAGCTGCTTGGCACTAGTCGTTGTTGAGTGGCTACCATTTAAAATTCCCAAAATGCAATGTCCCACAGGGTCTTAAGTAGTAAAATCCGGCCAGTGGAGGATTAGTGGTAGCATCATCAGTGGAGACCTGACTGGTGGTGGTCATCATGGGGGAAGGAGGCAGGGTGGGATCCAACAGCTGTCATATGCCAAGGGCTGACACCACATCTGCTCTTTGGTTTCAAGATGACACAGTTGCTCTAATATTGGAGCAGGCATAAATCCCTCCTCCTTCACTAAGCTTACCAACCCTGACCTTGTTCCTTGGAAACTCCCTTCCCAACACGGTTCTTTTAATCTTAGCCTTCTAGGTGCTGAAGATCAGCTTAAGTTTCACCCTTCTGCATCAGATAGACCTCCACTGTATTACTGTGATAAATAAGGAAGCGGCAACCCTTTCTCCTCCCAGCTGCCAAAAGTTGGAATGGAAGTGCCGATCTCTAAGCCACATCATTGACTTAGGTATCTAAAATAATTTATAAACCACTTAATATTTTTTTAAAAAATCTCTATGTGGTTTGCAATATTTTAAATGTATACTGTATATCATTAAAAGAAAAATACAACCTAAAATCAGTTAAACAGCAGTATAAAAAAGCAAATAAAACATAGGGCTGCCATAGGTCCAGATTTTCCCAGACATGTCCAGGAATTGGGCAGCATTGTGGCGTCTGGGCAGATTTTCACGAAATTGGCAAAATGTCTGGGGCAACCCGGACGTATGGCAAGGGAGATGTTTTTTGTGGGGGGAGGGAATCCAAAAAAGCCCCAAACTTATTTTTGGGGGGGAGGTGTCCCACCCCCCCAAAAAAACTCAACCACTTTGTCCAGATTTTTAGTTTTGGTAACATGGCAACCCTATAAAACACGCATTCAAGGGGTTGCAGCACATAAAACAGGATCACATCTTATGGGTCAGGGAAAGCCTGGGCACAAACATAAGTCTTTACAAGATGTCTGAGGTAACTGATGGTTGCTGCTTCTCACATGGAAGAGGGAAGGGCCTTCCACGGTATGACAGGGGCAGCAGCATAAAATCTGTATTTAGGTCATCACCGTGCAATACTCTGAAGGCTATGGTGCCATGAGTAGAATTTCCCCAGATAATCAAAATTATCTTACAGGTTTGTTCTGAGGCAGGTGGTCTTTCAGGTATTACTATACTAATTTCACTGGATTTACCATATTTCACTGTGTAATGGTTGCATTTTTTGTGCCGATTTTACCTTTCCAAAAAGGGGTGTGTGACCATTATGCAGTGAATTACCGGACGGAGGAAGGGGCCACAGGCGGGCAGTGGAGGTGGTTGCTCACCTGCTGCTTCCCTTTCTTGGCTGGGGTATCCTGGGGCATGAACTACAGATTACCCCTGCAACTATTATACGGGGAATGCTCTGGGACCATTTTTGGTGTCTGAAAATGGGGGGAGGGACTATTATGCAGTGCCAACCAGTATGCGGTGAAATACGGTATATGTATTTTTACACGCCACCCCAATCTCTGCCAAGCGGTGACAAAATTCCAGGGAGTTTCCAGGGCTTACACAGGGCTGTATTTCCTTTTGGACAATTAGGCACATGGGAGGCTGTGGTGTCTTTATGAAATATGGTTTATATACACATATTTACAACCTGATGGAGAGAGTTCCCAGCATTCACCTCACTAGAGAGTCCTTTATTGCTCTCCTAAGCGCAACAAGCTTGAATCTATAGGCAGAGGTATCAGCCATGCTGCCTGAGCCTCAATGTTATGGCTTGTTCTCCTCAGCATGGCGCTCTGCCCACTTTCACCTTCCCAGAACCACTTGCAGAAACAACTGCTAGCCTTTCCGCTTACAGCATCACCCACCATTACCCTGGCAACTTCTCTCTCCAAGTCAGGCAGGGAGAAATGTTTTGCAGCTGGCTTACCATTATCAAGCAATAGATTCTAACAAAATTCAGAATATACTAATTTCAAAAGGTATTCATTAAAAGACTAAAGATGAATACTAACCCACATATTGTTAACTGCATAACAGAATATGCATTAATATAGAGAAGCATTCCTAGTATGTATATATACAACTTCCTTACTTTATTTCTCCTTGACTGAAGTATAAGTCATTATTAGCATCTCCAGAAGGAGAGAGAGAGAAAGGGCTCCTTAACACTTATTATATTAATTTGTTTAAATATATGCAGGTATAATAACTTCTCATGACTTCTTATTGAGGCTGAAACCTGAAAGGAGGACAGGATATGTTGGGGCAGATTCAAAAAACAACAACAACTAGGCATTAGGGATGGGGGAGAAATTTGATTCAGTTTGCAGTTAAAGGCGAATCTATCAAATTTGCACTTTCTGAAACAATATGAGAAACAAAGCACAGGCATCTTTCAAAATTCACACTTATCCAGAATTTGCTGTGCAGTTCTGCAACCAAAGAATGTTTACACATATATTATAGGGGAAAGTGTGCATAAAAATGAATACATAAGTGAAAATAAGACTCAAAAAGCATTATATTAGGAGGAACTGCTTGCAAAAATGTGTATATTAGTCAAAACTGAACAGGGAAAAGTGTTTACGATGAATTTTCAAGAGGACTGCTGCAGAAATGTGGAGACCTGAATTTAAGATCGGAAAAATGAAAAACGGAGAGAACCAAAATTGACAGATCCTTCTATCCCTACTAGGCATTGAAGGTATCCACATTCATAGACAAATTCATGCTTCTTTTCCTTATTTCTAACTAGAAATTACAAAAAAAACTGTACATATTTTGAGAAAGCATACCACAAAAGACCTTCCACTGAGGTCCCTTTACTTGAGTAGCTGCTTGCAGATTAATATAATGTCTGGATATTTGCATGCTATCACCAGCTAGAAGATACTTGCATTTAAATGGTACTAAACAACCTGTATTCTTTCAATAGTCCTGGTGTGAAGGTACTAGGATACCATTATCCAGTAGAAATGAAATACAACTACGGTAATTGAACAACTCATTTGTCCCATTTGACTAACCATTTGTTAGGTCTGTGGGCATGGTTGCTTTCTTCTTGCCTGATACTATTAAATCCAGGATTAAACACTATTAGCTCCTGTGATCAACAGCGCTCTCTCTCTTACTAATCCCTGTTGGGGGAAGGGAACAGATGCTGTTTCTAAGCTAACTGATGAAGGTCTAGATCTTCCCCTCTCCTTTAACCCTCTGAACCATTAGTCAGGACAAGGTGCTTCCTCACATTTACTGGTAACTTTCCAAGTTTTAGGGAGATAATCTCGGGATAAATGAACACCAAGAAAGGAGTGTCTCCAGTTTTTAAAAATGGATATTTCAACCCACTTGGCAACTTCTATTGATACTTTGTTTTCCGGTAGAGTTCCTGCCTTTATCTTGACATGGGTCTATCAAGCTTCCATACTAGGTGTTTGGTATAGAATATCCACACCTTGTTCACTTGCATTTTCCTGGAGGTCCACACACTGCTATCAGCCGTTTGTAAACCTATGTTTCCCCAGTGTTTCTTCTATATATTTTTTATTACCAGAGAAATTCCAACATTTTTGAGTAGATTAGCACAATCTTCACAGGTATACATGCCTTTAGTGCTACCCTTCTATCTTTTTGAAGAGCTCATTAGTCATTAGTTTAAGGTAGAAAGTGGTCTTGACATATCGGGCAAGTACGGTAAACCTATTCACCTTAATCTTTGCAGTGGCCACAATTCCATAGCTCTTTTTTATTTTAAATCCATCTTTTAATTAGTGCTAAAATGCTTTTCATCCTATATATATTTGAATATTTTATTTAAATATTATTTACTAATATTAAAATATTAGCAAAATACTGCTTAAATGAAAGTGCATTGTTGCATTGCAATTTCCGAGCAGTGCAAGATTTCCTTCAGAATGAGCTACAACAGAGACTGTGGTGCCTTTATGATATATGGTTTATTTACACATATACAGTGCTTTTTTTAAAAAAAATGTTTAGGGGTACTCTCATTTTGACTCAAGAAAATCACCATTTTATAGTTCAAATTGGGGAAAATAAATACAGTAAATGGACAAAAGTACCTGTACAAAGATTCCCAAAATGTTTAGGGGTATGCATACCCCTGCATCCCCCCAGAAAAAAGCACTGCACATATACAGTATACAACCTGTGTCTACAATAGAGGATGTCACAGCATAAACACCCCAAGAGGGTCTTGCTTCCCCCGTAACTGCAGCCTTGTATTCAAACAGAAATCAATCATGGCTCTCTGCCTGCTTCCCAACCCAGAGTTTATTTTACAGATTCTAGCTCACCTCAATCCAAACTTTCAACTCTCTGTCTTTCTAACTACCCACCCGTTTGCCATATCACACAGAACCCCTTCCTTTGTTTCCTTAATGGCCCATTACACATGCTATCACCTCACCAGGAAACTAGTCTGGCTATTCCAAGAATTAAAAAGAGGCACAGGCATTCTTCCCCATAAAACTCACTATAAAAACCTTTCCAGTCACCAGCATTTCAGCAGCGCCCCACATTGAACATTTCCAGTCAACCTTTATGATCCACCAGAAACATTAAACTGTTTGAAGAAGAAACCTATGAGTAGTAATGGGAGACCACTCTTAAATGAATAACCACTTAGAGCTAATGAATGAATTGTGTGTGTGTTTTAAAGATCACTCAGAATGTTCCAAGTGGTCACTCAGGTAAATAGGACCTTTGCCTAACCTATCCAGAGTTAGCTATTCAAGAGCTAACTTGTGTGGATGGAACATAGCAGGGGGAACATGCAGGGGAAAGTGCAATATCCCCTATAATATAATCACTTGCAGCTTACAAAGTAAGGGCAATGATTTATTAGCCCAAGGAGCCGCCCTTCTGGAAGCAGTCCATGCCTCTTAAAAGCTGCATGATAGCGCAAACACAGGATGTGCAGTTTTCAGTGCCAGGAAACGCTGCCTAAGAGTCATTAGTTTCAGGTAGAAAGTATAAAAGGTTAGAAATTCTGTGCTTATTAAACAAAGCCAGAATGGTTTGAGACTCATATCAAAAGTATATATTAAATAGTGGGTGGACATAGCAGACGACACAGTGATTTTCAAGCAGCTCTCTTTATTCTCAGGCTGGAACAGAACTGAACTGAAGGGCTGAGCCAGCCTGCTTATATAGTACTCAGTAACATGCAACAGTAACGACTCTCTCTCTAGCTACCCAATCCGTGAGCGGCAATCTCAATCCTTCATTTGCATGTGCGGACCTGAGTGAGAACTGCAGCCATGGTAGGGAGAGTGGAACTATATACACAACACCCCTAGTGGCCTAGGGTGAGAACTTCAATACATAACAGTATATTACAGCATTGGATTTACATGAAGTGAAAGGATAAAACTGGCAACAGCAAATCTTAAAAACAAATTTATTCTCTTGATTGTTTATCCCCAGGAAGTCAAAATAGCACTATCCATGTACAATATAGAGGAACCAGGAGGCTCTGGAGAATCCCAAGGTTTTCAGAAATAGAAAAATAATGATATAACCCACCTAAAAGCGGGGAGACTAAAGCACGCTCAGTGGCCACAGACTATTTTTAAAACGGGAGAGTAGAGTGGAATGGAATGGAATATCCGGGGAAAGGGTATGGCTAACTGATTGGCTATGACACTGAACAAGAGCTCTCCACAGCTGTAAATACCATAAAACACAGCTAAACAATGTTTTATATAAACGTTTTTCTATTTTATGGGGTTCCTTGCATTTTAATGACACTGTAAGCCACTCTAAGCACAACAGGATGAATATGTTTTTTAAAACAAACAAACAAGCAACTAAATATATGGATAATTATTTAACCCTAAAGGTGTCATTTCAAGTAGATACTTCCTTTTTATACATTCCTTTCAAAACCATCTAAGCAATGCTATTTTTCTAGAAAAAGAGGTGCTGGAACTCACCATGAATACCTCTTTTGTTCTCTTATAATGCCAAGGCACCCACCTGAGAAGTGACAGAAGTTCTGGCTGGAAAAAAAGCCCTAAGTAATGCTGTGTCTCACTTGAAATTCCTGTGGCTCAATCCTGACATCTTGTCAGCTTCTTCCAGTGCCCTGCCTTCTAATGTAACATGGGTGGCAATTGGGCAAAGGACCTTTTCAATCATGCTGTTGTCCCTTCACATTTACCTCAGGGAGGTTTGCCTGCTTTGGTGTCTTTATCTACCTTTATATTTTCTCAGGGCCTTTAAAATGTTATCAGAATGGATTTTTATCTTGCTGCAGCTATGTTTCTTATTTGTTCAGCTCTTTGAAGATGCTTGAATCGGGTTCCTTAATATATTAGTTTTAACGTTTGAAATGTTTATTAGTATTCTATAGCTGCCCTGCTTCTTTGTGTGTATAGCGAGAAATGGCAAGACATTGTTTCCTTGCTTATTTATTTTTTCTGAGCAGCGCATATTCCGGAAGGTTCCATTAGGCTATCTTCCATGCACAAACACCCTAAAACTCTTGCCCCAAATATTAACTTAAAATTCCTTAAAGTAATTCCTTAAAGTATTTTTTTAAAACGGGGAAATTATGGAGTGGTTGTCATGCTAGTCTGTTGCTACGAAAGCAACAAAAGAATGCTGTGGTACCTGCCATATATGATAATCTTCATGCCTCTGATGAGATTATCTTTCCCTCACAAAAGTTTAGGCCTCAATATCTACGTATGTTAGTCTTTATCAGTCTTCCTCAACCCCATGCTCTCATTATGCTTTGGAGTTTGGACTACAACTCCCAGCCCACTCCTCTTTGGGGATGATGGGAAATGTAGTCCAAAGCATGGCATGCACAAAATTAGGGAAGGCTAATCTTAAAGAAGCCACAAGTCTCTTTGTAAAAAATAGGGGCTTAAATGACAACCAAATTCAAACTGATAAAATAGCTGTAAGTTCTAAAAGGACTATCTTGAAAAAGACAGAACATTTCAGGAATATTTTCCCACTGCATTTTTTCTCCTTTTCCACAGGAGAAATCATTCTAGAAAAAATTAGCATAGTCTCTTGTTACATCTGACAGAGAAGAAAATGATTGCAAGTGTGGCAACCAATATTTTGAAACATAGGCCTAGGAATGCCTCATAAATGAACTTTTACTCTTATCCTGGTACCAGTTCACACCTCTGATTTGCAATTAGTTTTGCTAGATAAATGAGAAGAGGAATAGGTTGTGGGCGACAGATGCAGACCTTTCAGGTGGCCTTCTGACAAGGTCAGTTGCCCTGGCAACCTCCCACCTCTGTGGGAGCTGAGTGGCAAACGAATGTGGTCCCTCAGGAAATTGCTCCTGACTCAGAGACCACTAGTTGCAAGCTTCCCATTTGAAAGAAGAAAGAAGTAAGTTGGGCAAAAGTACTGAAACTAATTGGTTGACATATAGCATTTACTGCAGTGACAATACTGTTCTCTCCAAGGTTTTCATCAATGACATTAATTAGGGTTGCCATATTCCCAAAAGTGAAAATCAGACAAAGTTGTTGAGCTTTTTCTTGGAACACCCCCCCCCCAAAAAAAACACCTTTTGGGGCTTTAATTGAATTTTTTTAAAACATTTGCCATATGGCTGGGTTTTCCCAGACGTTTTGCCAATTCAGCAAAAATCTACCCGAGTGCCATTTTGCAGCTGGATATGTCCAGGAAAACCCAGACGTATGTTGCTGCACGTAAGTGAATCAAGTCCATTTGCAGTACAATCTTCAACATATCTGCTCAGAAGTATGATTCAGTTCATTGTGGCTTGGCAGCTAGCAAAGGAGCCAACTTCTAGGGGCTGTGGGGGCCTTGGACCCCACAATAAAATATTTGAGGGGGCTGGGCCCCCCACAAAGTTGATGGGCATTCCCATTCAAATGGTGTGTGTGCACTGCATCATGTGATCAGTTATTCAGGGCAGGGCTTATCTGGGCCCCCGCAATATTTTATTCAAGTTTGCCATTTTAGAATTTGCATCCATTTTATCTGTTTGGAATTGGTTGCAGTTCATAATCCCCTACCTGGAACCTCAAAGACTTCCAAAGATAGTAATGCTATAGAGTTTTAATAATGTTTAAAGGATTTCAAGTAGAAGCACTGAGGACTCTTAATACAGTATAATTAATTAACCACAGCAATGGATATGTTACTGATTAAAGCCCCATATCTGAAGACCTCCCTTAGGTAACTTCCCAGGGACATCAATGGGATTTCTGAGTGAGGGGTTTGAGGAGAGTCTCCCCGCCCCCTCCAGAGCAGGTCCACTATATTGGTTTCCATTTGAGTATTTGGCCCCACGTCCCGTCAAGGCTGCCCTTTGACTCATTTAACCAGTCCCCTGAATCTCAGGACTTTTTTTCAGCCGGAACTTGCCAGAACTCAGTTCCGGCACCTTCAAGTGGGTACCATTGCTATTCTAAGAGAAGGAGGGAGGTGTTCATGGTGAGTTCTGGCACCTCTTTCTCTAGAAAAATAGTGCTGGGGTGGGGGTGGGGGAACAGCTAGCAAAATTGTAAGGATAAAGTACTGTACTAGTGAATGCAAGACTACACTCAAGAGGGCCAAATGTGAGTTCCCAGACATGGAAGCCAAATAGAAATCCTCAAGTAATGGATAGTGGGGATAATATTTGGCTTTACATGTTTGAGAACCACTGTGAATGAATACGATTAATTAATACATGAAAATCTCTATGTACATTACAGCTATCATTTTATTTTAAAATGTCAGTGACGAGCAAAACTTTCTTTTTTTGCTCTTTTACGAACTTTCAGTTACTGTAAGAATATTCTAAAGGAAAAGGAAAACTGAATGTTGCGTTGGCAAATGTAAATGACACAGAAAACACACCTAATCCCCCTCCTGCTTTATAAAGAAACTTGACCACCATCTAGTCAACAACAACTGTTTTGCTCCATTAATTTCAATAGGAGATATCTAACTGGACCATGCCCCTAGGTTGGTTGGTTTCTTAATTATATCCAAATATCATTGGTACCGAAATGTAGAGCATTCTATATTTTCAAGCGGCAACAGTCACTCATTAATATTAGAATAACAGTGCTTAGTCTAATGAGATGCACATATTCTCTGTTCCTGTTGATTTTTTCTCCTGTAATCTGCTTTATGAATTTAAAAAGATTATCCATGACAGCAACGGGCAGAAAGTCCAGTATTACTTGCCACAGAAAATGGGCCCAGTAATCAGAACCAAAATACTAAGACTGGTGCTATATGGCATGATTTCAAATTTCACAAGTATATTAGCTTTCCTACCTCAAATCTGGGTATATTAATGGTTGTGGAAAGTAGTTTCAAAACAGGTCATAATTAGCCTCTAGCTAAAGCAGCCTGATTCTATAATAGAACACAGGCCTATCTAGTATGTCCTCTCCCTACTATTATTTAATCCAGGTTACAAGCCATCAAGACATTTCTCTTGTGCAAGGTCCATTGAAACAAATGGCAGCTGCATAAGGGCACAGCAGTGAATGGTGCCTTGGAGTTGCAATCAGTCTGCTTCCAACTGCATACCCACCAACATTTCTCCAATGAAAATAGGGACATCCTATTCTCCTGTGGGATGGCTTCTATAATTCCAGGACTGTCCCTGGAAAATTGGGACACTTGAGGGGCATGCAACAGTGCCGCTCTCAATGGCACCCAATACCTGAAACTGGATGCAGAGCCTCATGCTAGCCCTGCCTCTGGCAGGTCTACATCCCATTTATTTCAGTCTCTACTGAAGTCTTTGGGACTGTTCCAGATTAAAGCAGTTGTGGAGGTGGCTACTGTAAGCTTACACAACTTGTGACCCACTAAACAGACCAATCCAAAACAGAGTTAGGCACAGCTAAGTCTAACTCCACAGAGGATCAAGCAGACAGCCCCGTGTTTTCTCCCTTTTAAGGTATTTTAAGGTGGTTATTCCTGAGAGATTGAAAACTCTCTATACTTTTCACACATGTGGCTGAAATCAGCTCTGAATATCTCCTTCGCTATCTATGTGAATGCCACTGTTTGGATATTCAACTCCCAAGTTTGCATTTACTTTCTTAACACACAGGGTAAATACAGGATCTGGAAATTTGCTCATCAACTGAAAGCTCCCCCCCCCCTCCACATTTCCAACAATATGTCTAGATATGGGTTTGGCTCTTGGAGGAACAGTCCTGTAATTCCTTCATTCATTTGCTCCATAAACTATAAACTGGGGTGGCCAATGTGGTATCATCCATATGTTTTGGACCACAACCTCAGCCAGAATGTCAGGGAAGGTGGAAATTGTAGTCTGACAGTGTCTAGAGGGCACAATGTTGACTAGCCTTTCACTTAAAGGGGGGGGGGGAGGTTACCCTACACCAGGGGTGGCCAACTCCCAAGAGACTGTGATCTACTCACAGAGTTAAAAACTGGCAGTGATCTACCCCCTTTTCAGGGGTTCAGGTCAAGGTTGTTGAGCTTTTCTTAGGAAGGAAAGCCCTGTTTTTTGGGGGGGGGGGTTCAGGACAAAAATGTTGAGCTTTTTTCAGGGGAGCCAAAGTTGTTGAACTTCTTTGGGAGGAGCCAGTGATCTACCACAGACGTCCAGTGATCTACCGGTAGAGCACAATCTACCTGTTGGACATGCCTGCCCTACACCAAACCCAGAAAAGCTTTCTCACTTACCTTTCTTACATCTGGTATGTTAAATAGCTTCTTGGTATGAGCAACCCACCCAACTATCCCAATGTCCAGAGGAAAAACGACTTCTTTCTCAGGAGGCACCAGATTGCTCTCATATTTGGAAGTAGGGGTGACATCCATGAGCCTGCTAGCCACTTCTGGAATACCATTGCGGGAACGATGAATAAACATACTACACCGGTCAGCTGCCAGCAACTGTGCCAACCTTTGTAGGATTTTGTGCACTATCTTTTCCACAGAGCTGGCTTCTTCCTGGATTTCCATCATCAGCTCAAAAAGCACCTGACATTCCTCCAGCTTTGTCATTTCCTTGAAGGAGATTCCATCCTTCACATCCCCAGGGCTGACTTTGAAGACGCTTCCCACTACTTCCGCACGCAGTTTTTTGTCATAATACTCCTTGGCAAACTGTGGGTTGTTCTCCAGATATTTCTCAACATCATCTTTACTTATCTCACCCATTTTTGCTCGGTAGCTTTTTCGCCGCTTCACACCTCCATCACCATCAAAGCAGCAGCAATCACAGCCAAAAGTCTAACTTTGCTTCTACGGGGAAAATGGTAGATTGCACATTCTGTATAGAATATAGGCATATAGGCGTAGACCTGTAGGCTTGCTCTGTGGCTTTCCAACCTTCTGAAATCCTTAAGATTTGACAGCAGTCCGCTGGCTTAGTGTCTTCTTAGTGAAGGATCCAGGAGACTGCTAATTAAAGAGATGTCAGGACACTAAACCCTTGAGCACTCTTAGCTCATAAATCCAAAGGGAGACATTTTAGAGTGATAAACTAAACCAACTGTTCCTAGATTGTGCAACGGTGTAAAAAAACACGTGCATGTAAGTGGGTGCCCATATATTCTCGCTTGCATTTTATACTCTTTATTTCTTTAATGGATTAGAAATTTCCTCTGGCAGACAATGTGGGAAATACTTAAGCCTCTTCCCCTCCCCACGGGTATGCAAATAAGTATTTCACATGCCCACACGTGCACTCCTGTGCACATGCACGAACACTCTTCAGTATAAATGATACTTGTACCTTGGATACACAAAACACACCAGGAAGCCACTCGGTGTATGGGAATGCTTTCTCTTGCTAGGAAACTGGGTAGTTCTGGAAACAATAACTGCAGTAGTACAAATGTATAGAATGGAACAAATGTTTAAGTATTTACACAAAGGTGGGATGATTTAACTCAGTGAACCTGAATGTCCAAGACAGCTAGGTAAAATGCTTTAGGCTGCAATCCTAAAATTAATGGCCATGACTAATTTAGACCCGTTGATTTCAGTAGCTCTACTCTGAGTGTAACTTAGAAATACAAGCCGTTGAACTTAATAAATTTCCCTTCAGACAAGTCATGCAAAGGAGTGGGCTGTACAGTTTGTTTCAGTAAAGGAAGATGTGAGCCAAAAGAGTTTAAAATCACAATATAGATTTTAATAGATAATTCTGCAAAAGATATAACAAAGTCCAATTCTCTTCTTTTTTTAACAGCCAACATCTTTTAAGGAAAAGACTTCCCATTGGTTCAAACAATCATGAGATAATTTCCGACCTTAATCCTTGCTTAAGTATTATTAGTAAATATTTATGATGCTTTAAAAAGGGTCTTCTTTTTGTTAAAATGCATTATATTATTAGGCAAGAACTGAATAAAGAAATCATAAAATGAACTCTTAATAAACTGCTTCACATACAATATAGTCGTAATCATAACAATAACTTTTGTGTGCTAACCCTGATGATAATTTTATTACATAATTACATATAGTGGGTGGAATTCATTGTTGCACTATGTTGAACATTCATTCTGCACAAGCACATCAACTTGCCAGACAGAACAATCCCCCTTTCCCCTCACCCCATGTGCTGTTCTGGGGCTTCCCCTACCAACCCCCCAGCCAATTTCAGGAGGGGGGGGAGAAGATTGGGAAGCCTTGTTGTGCAAGCAGACATCTTGCACAGGGCATCAGATGAGAGGGTTTGTTAGGTGAATCCCACCTCATGAAAGTAATATAGAAATCTAAATTTATTTCAGTACAGCACTTTTTTTTTTTGTCTGGCAGTTTATGATATTAAAAAAGCCCCACAATTTATTTTCCGCAGAGGAGAGGTCTTGGGACATTTGATCCTTTCTCATATTAATAAAAGCTTATTAGATAAACTCTATTTACTTATCAAACTTAAGCTGGTGGGAGGGGCAAATTCCTACGCCTTGGTGGCTTCCTCTGGCATCAAGGGTACACAGTACCAGCACCTTTAAAAAAATATATGTTAAAAGTGTGGCACTTACTTAATGGTGAGTACTGGAACCTTAAAAAAAAAAAAAGCACTGGTTCTGGCCCACTTCTGTTAAGGTCATCTCGAATCCCAATTCTGTCTTCTGGAGCATTGGCTACCCCTCCCAGTTTGGTGTTATCTGCAAATTTGATGAGCATCCCCCCCAATACCTTAATCCAAGTCATTTATAAAGATGTTGAACATCAGCGGGCCCAGGACAGAACCCTGTGGCACCCCACTTGTCATTTTTTTTTACAAGGTGAGGAGGAGCCATTAGTGAGCACTCTGTATTTGATCGATCAACAAGCTACAAATCCACCCAACAGTTACATTCCTCAAACTTGTTATATAAATAAAATAAGCATGAATGGTGATCAAATATTTCAGTAATATATGTTTTTAAGTGTACTGTACAATTTAATCTCACTGAGTAGGTATTTGTTTTCAGGTCAGCACAAAAGAAGAAGTTACAGGTAGGTAGCCATGTTGGTCTGCCGTAGTCGAAACAAAAAAAAAATTCCTTACAGTAGCACCTTAGAGACCAACTATCTGAAGAAGTGTGCATGCACATGAAAGCTCATACCAATAACAAACTTAGTTGGTCTCTAAGGTGCTACTGGAAGGATTATTATTTTTTCGACAAAAGAAGAAGCTAGTTTTAAAAGCTTGATTTTGTTTTCCATATAAATGCTTTTGGAGTTTGTGATTGTGGTGAACTAAGAGTATTTTTCTTTATTGTGTTGCTATTTCAAAATAATCTTGATATACACATGTCTTGTTATTTCAACATGCATGACATATTGTTGATGCTTGCAGTTACAACAGCAAACACAACTATTTATGGGATGCTTCTTAGCCATACGCCACCTTTGAGCTCCTACAGTACATGGAAACTCCTAAGAAGGATAACTGACAGACATGTGGCTATTCAAAATAGATTCAAGTAGCATGTAAATGCCAAAGGTATTTATAAGGTTCCACTTGTTCGGCCTAGTGTTTACATCTGAGTGTAGTCATGGCAACAGCAGCTCATTCCTCAAGATGTGGCTCATCCTTCCAGATTTTCAAAAGAAATTGAGAGTTTGTGGAGTGTACCAAAAAGGGGTAGAGCGGTCTATCTTCTTCCTTTTTTTGCTTGTTTGTTTCAGTTTCTCATTTTACCAATATTAAATTCAGTTCTCCACATTTCTGCAGCATTTTTTTTTTAATCCTTCAAAAAAATTCCATATGAAAAATCTGTGTTTCGCTTTCAGTTGTGTTTGGGCTGTGTTTCAGTTTAGTTTGAAAAATGTGAATTATTATTATTATTATTATTATTATTATTTATTAAACTTATATATTATAGGTACATTAGGTGAGTTTGTCTTAAATGGGAATTGAATCAAACTTCTCCTCCATCCCTCGTTCTAGCCTACCACCAAATCATAAAAGCATAAACAGAAAAGTCATGGGCTCCAATCCTTCACACAGGTAGGCTGTTTCAATTCCAATTCACTTCTCTCTAATGGGCCATGATCTCTATCTGTCACACACGGAACATTTTCAACATCCTGCAAGTTATGACAAAGAAATCAGAAATACATAGCTGTTAACATTCATTTTGAAAGAGATAACCCAAGGAAGGGAGGAAGCATCCTTTCTCTCAGCCGATACATGATAACATAAAAAACATTGTTCTTGGCTCTTGAACAAGTGGTTGGGTTAAACCTGGGGTAACCCTGTAACCAAAGGAGGGTGGGCCAGTCAGCTTGTGCCCTCCTTTTTGGCCCAGCTGAGGCTAGAGCACATGCATAAAGCCTTTTATATCTGGAGGATTTCCCAGTACATGGCTTAAACTACTGAAGCAGGGAATCTAGCAATTATTTTATCCTGTCATTCCTCAGAGGAGCTCAGGGCAGCACATATCTCTTTTTTAATCTCATATCACTCCTGTGAAGTGACTTAGGCTGAGAAATAGTGGCTATGTTCAGACATAATGCTAAACCATGGTTTACCAGGGGTCAGCAAACTTTTGCAGCAGGGGGCCGGTCCACTGTCCCTCAGACCTTGTGGGGGTGGGGGGCAACTATATTTTTTTGGGGGGTGAACAAATTCCTATGCCCCACAAATAACCCAGAGATGCATTTTAAATAAAAGCACACATTCTACTCATGTAAAAACAAGCTGATTCCCGGACCGTCTGTTGGGCGGATTTAGAAGGTGATTGGGCCGGATTTGGCCCCCGGGCCCTAGGTTGCTTACCCATGGTCTACACATACAACAGGGGAAGCATCCAATGAAAAAGACAAAAAACAGAAACAATCTTGAAATGCTGGAGAAAATGTATGTTTCATGCAGTGCGTTTCGGCATGCATTTCACAGCTTTCTCTTGGCCCATCCCACCGTCCGTTCACACCAACACAGCTTAATTAGTGTCAGATTTGTTTGTCTTTGTGTACACTCCAAGGAGCACTATCACAGCAGGGTGTTTTTACTCTGTGCAAAGGTGTTCACACCTTGGCTACAGCATACCCTCCAACATGTTGAGTCCCCAAACCAGGATGTGTGTCTTCCCAGCCATGCTCCCACATATGTCACGTGACCCACACGAGATTGCAGGCCCCCTCCAGCACTTTTTCAGGGCAAGATCTCAGCGTGAAATCGGGCAATATCATAGTACCCAAAAATGGCTGCAGTGCTTTTGCAGAGGGAAATTGGATGTCCTGGTTTTTCCAGGACACATGGGGATTATGCTAGAGAAAAATTAGGAATAGTTTAAGGCAGAGGTTTTCAACCTTTTGGGTCCATGACTCCCTTGTCCAACTAAATTCTTTCTGTGGCACCCCTGTGGGGCTCAGGAACCCAGTTATGTCACCCTTTGCCTGCAGAGCTCACAACACCTCACTCCAAATGTTCCCTCAGCCTCATCTCTTCTCCCCTCTCCTTAGGAGTTCTTTGGACAGCTGCAGCTGCTGGTCCTGGTCTCTGAGCTGCCCCAAAGAGAGGTGCCTCCTCACACTGCCCCACAGGGGCCTGGGAAGCACCCCTGACCAGCCCCAGAGGCACCATTCACCTGAGCAGCTTGAAGCCAGCCCTGCTGCAACAAACTGCTGTGCAAGCCTTTGGGAGGCAGAGACAAAAGAGGGCATCAGAGGAAGGTAGGGAAGGAAAGAGGAACAGAGGCCAGTGTTGCACACGGCACCCCTAACTATCATTCAAGGCACCCCAGGGTACCATGGCACACTAGCTGAAAACCAGTGGTAGCAGGACTCAAATCGGTACAAAGCTGGTTTGCGAAACAATGCACCAGACAGGAGTATTTTATACAAAGTACAGGATCCATATGCATTTTGGATAATGTTATGTGAACATGGATTAAAAACCCAGTATTGGAAACATAGTGAGTGCACAGTAAGCAGGAGTGTGAACACTAGCCAAGTCGTATTGAACTTGTTTCAACCAATCATAGTTAAAACAGTTTATCCAGGTCCAGTCAAGATGGCATGCTGCCATTATTTTTTAAAAAAAGAAAAAGAAAAACCTTCTGGACTCTTCTGTGTGGCTGCCCTGGAGGAGGAGACTGGGCCAAGGTCACAGTGCATTTTGTAACCAAATAGAGTTTGAACCCATTCAACCTCCGCCAGCCGCCATTCTGTGCTATGCCACACTTGCTGCACTCCCCTCTTTTTTGTATTTGGATCCCATCACACTATTTGAAACTGAGTCCTTATGAAAACAAGGGACACAGGTGGTGCTGTGGGTTAAACCACAGAGCCTAGGGCTTGCCGATCAGGGGGTCGGCGGTTCCAATCCCTGCGACGGGGTGAGCTCCCATTGTTCGGTCCCTGCTCCTGCCAACCTAGCAGTTCGAAAGCATGACAAAGTGCAAGTAGATAAATAGGTACCACTCCGGTGGGAAGGTAAACAGTGTTTCTGTGTGCTGCTTTGGTTTGCCAGAAGCGGCTTAGTCAAGCTGGCCACATTACCCGGAAGCTGTACGCCGGCTCCGGCCAGTAACGCAAGATGAGTGCCGCAACCCCAGAGTCATCCGCGACTGGACCTAATGGGCAGGGGTCCCTTTACCTTTACCTTTTTACCTTATGAAAACAGGCTAAACAGGCCAAACTGGATGTGACACTTCCATGTGTATTTCCTCACTTTAACCAAGATCTCAGCAGCATATGAGTTAAGTGGAGTATTGGGAATGGAACAGCTTCGCCTTTTTTACCTCTTGGCCATTTGCTCTCCTAATAGAGATTCAGCAAACACCTTCTGTTTTAACCTTTAAACACCCACTGAGCACTTTTCTTTGCCACTTGACTTATGCTGGCCATTAGGAAAATATTTTCCTGTAATAATGGATGATCTCTGATTGTAAATTTTTGCATGGTTCTCATTGTGTATAGATATAGTTGTTGCAAACCACCTTGATAGTTTTTAATTATATGGCGGTATATAAATACTTTTAAATAAAATAAAATCACCCCGGTTGCTTTTTTTACCTGTATGTGTTAGATATGAGGACTCATCTAGTTTGGGCCTGATTGGTCCTGTCATCCTGTCCTAGTCCAGATTACATAGCTGGAAAATGTTTAACAGGATTCCTCTAATGCTTCTTGAGATGTTGAAACTACAGAACAAATATTGACCTGCGAGGCAACACAACGTGCTCAAAGAGGAGGAAAATAAACATTTTATATAACAATAAAAGAAGCTCAACAACAAGGGAGGGACATGAATTCTAAGGATTCTGATACCGGCTAGGTGACCCTCATGGTCCCTTCCAAATTTACAATTCTATGTTTCTATGAAATGTGATTCACATAGAAAAGAACCACAACGCTGTACCCCATGGCCATAATCACTGTGTATATTTGTACCACACTTTATTATATTCTTCATGTGTCTGGAAGTCAAAAGCAAAGCCAACTTGTTAATCTCTATATTAATGGTTCTCAAACTACACATTAAAGCCTGGCAACATTACTTTCTTCACACATCTAACAAATCAATTCGAAAATAAAACCCTCCTCTTCTACAGTGCCCTCACCCTGTATGAGATGTCGCCGTCATTTTACCACATCAGGACTCTCCTATCACATTGCCACCTCATTCTTCTGCATGGGAATTCTGACCACAGTACTGGGGTTGAATGCGAAAGACTCCATTGAAAAAACTTTTCAGGGTTGTCACACGTTAATACTCCACAGTTCATCTCAACCTCAGTGAAGGAGGGGAAACATTCATACCATTGCGGACAAAGATTATAGAGCTGTTCACACAAAGGACCTCATCAACATGTTAGCGGCAGCGTTGCTGTACCTGCTAGCCATGCCCCCTGAATGTTGAAGCACCTGCTAGCCTGTAAAAATATACAGATATCCCCTTGTAGCAACTTCTCTGCATGAATAGGAACCTACCTAATCACTTAAGTGGGGGAGCCCCTATGCAAACACCAATTCATACTAACTCCTAATGGGGAAGAAATGGGCCAGCACATGGTCAGAAGTGAGAAGGGAAGTATTATTGTTCCCTCCATGTAAAAATGCAACATGGGGTTGGACTAGTAAAGTTCCTCATGGGTATGTATAACCAAGCTTCCAAGTACATGTTCACCTAGCAAAATAAGCTCACCTGTGAACTTCACACATAATGGTGGAAACCAGGGATGGGGAACTTGTGGCCCTCCATAAGTTGTTGGAATCTGTTTCCCATCATCCCTGACTATTGTCCAATCCCTGGCTGGGTCCGATGAGAATTGGAGTGCATCAGCAGGTGCAGGGCTCCAAGCTCCCTGTTTTGTCCTACATGGTTGTTATAATAACTACTACCAAAAACATCACGGATACTGTTGCCATGAGGTTTGCCATCTCTAAGCCAAATGCTTATGGGAGGATAAATAATTGCCGAGCTATAAAGCCTTGCAAAATGCTATAGAAATAATAATAATAATAATAATAATAATAATAATAATAATAATTCCAGACTCGGAGACAAACTTTACAAAAGATTGTCAATATCACTATTGGCTAATAGGGAGACCAATGTGGACTAGCAAGCTAGTGGGCTCTAATGGTGAAGCTACTGAATTACAAACCATGAAACCCTGTTGTACTAAACCATTGTTTAAGGTGATGCTTTCCAACATTCCATCTGAAAATAGGGGTATTCTAAATGCTTTAGAATGAAATGTCCCTATTTTCATGAGGTATAGCGGCAAGTAATTTTTTTAACAATATGGGCACTATGTATTTGTATAATGGCAAGAAGAACACACTTCTTTCCCCTCATATAGTCTTCCTTGTTAGCATTTCTTGTTGGCATCTCCTCCTCTAGGAGCCTCAAGTTGATCTTGCTGTGTCCCTCCTGCCTCCTTGGTTCCCCCCCTTTTTTCCTTCTAGGTTATGTTTCTACAAACTAGAGAAGCATTGCCTGGTCTGTAACCCAGGGTGGAACATGCGTTTGCAACATCCCCTGCGCAGCCAGCGACCGGGATCAAAGATCACTTGCAGATCCATCAGCCTCCCGTTGCAGAGTTAAGCAAGAGTGTTGTGAAAACAGCTTGACCAGCAGCGGGAATCGATCGAGCTCTCCTGTCGCTCATCACCTCCCCCTAACAATATTGATCTTTTGCCTGCTGGGTTTACAAAATAACTGCTCCCCGCTCCTCCTCCCTACCCAGAGCTATAAAACATGCATCCAGCCTTGCCTCTCGTACATTGTAGGGTTGGCTCTTTGGATCTGTGCTGCTCCTTAACAGACGGATATATCCTCTTCAGTGGCTTTTCAACCCCACTGTCTGGTGATTATGGCTCTATTATTACTGAAAGAAGGAAGGCCCCGTCCTTCCTTGCACACAGAGGACTTTTTTTAAAAAGGGTGGGAGCTTATTAGGATCTTGGAGGTAGTATTTATGAAGCTGCCTCCAGCTTCACCCAAAGCATCTGCCATCCATTCTACTGATGTAGAATAGGATGTCCCTATGGTATTTCCTGAGGAATGTTGGGGCTGTGTGTGTGTTGGGCGCTTTCCTTTCTTCTCTTTGATGAATTGCATGTTCTATTTGTTGCTGGTGCATAGGAGCAAGATGTTTCACCCTAGAGGAGTCCTTGCCTGGTTGGTGCTTTTGGCCCTGGCGCTGTTGGACACCAGATGCCAAGCACAGCGCGACTGTCGAGTGAGCAGCTTCAAAGTCCAGGAAAACTTCGACAAGTACCGAGTAAGTCTTTTCAGTCTGTTTTTCTTCTTTTATGCTACCTCATATGTAAGATACTACCTGCATTGGCTTGTAATTATTTGCACTTGAATTCCAGTCCCTTAAATATAATCAAAACAAAGTTGCTTCACTTAGAATTATAATTTTAATTATTTTGTAATGATTAGCGCAACACCAACATTTAGTCTGAACTATATATATACCGGTATATATATGATACGGAGAAAGGAACGCCAGCTCTTCAGCAAGGGAGCAAGTTGTGTATACATACAACATACATTTAAAGCATATTTCTAACACATTCTACGCCCTGCCCCTGAGAATCCAGGGCACAGTGTTTTACCCCTCACAGAGCAACAATTCACAGCACCCTTAACAAACTATAGTTCCCAGGATTCTTTGGGGCAAATGCTTTAAATGCATGGGGTGTACACAGCCAAGGACAGGATGAAATGCACCAGGGTAGGATTCTTGTATGAGCAAAGGTTTGGGATTATGCTTAGATTCTTTAGTACAGTGGTACCTCTGGTTGCGAATGGGATCCATTCCAGAGGCCCGTTCGCAACATGAAAAGCCCGCAACCTGAAGCGCCGTATCTGCGCATGTGTGTGGCATGATTTGGTGCTTCTGCGCATGCGCAAAGCATGATTTAGCGTTTCTGCGCATGCGTGCGCGCCGAAACCCGGAAGTAACCCGTTCTGGTACTTCCGGGTTCAGCGTGTTCGCATCCTGAAAACGCGCAACCTGAAGCAAATGCAACCCGAGGTATGACTGTATTGGATTCCTCCCCCCCACCCCCCACCTCCACCTCCCAAAAAGGTAATGGAGCAGATCAGTGTAGTGGATTTTCTAAAAACAGCAAAGTTCATTCTATAAAGCTAGGTGACTACATTTATTATTTCATATATTAGAGAAAACAGAAATACTATTTTGATTCCTGTTTCCCACATTTCCTGATGGGCTGCCTGACTTGTGCTTATTTTTAAACCACAGTTGCACTATAAAGCTGGATGTTGCTGGTGTTAATTTTTAGTCTGAAATATAACTAAGCCTAAGCACATGTAGGCGGGATGGGGGTGGCGCTGTGGTCTTAACCACAGAGCCTAGAGCTTGCCAATAAGAAGGTTGGCGGTTCGAATCCCCGCGACGGGGTGAGCTCCCGTTGCTCAGTCCCAGCTCCTGCCAACCTAGCAGTTCAAAAGCACATCAAAGTGCAAGTAGGTAAATAGATACCACTGTGGTGGGAAGGTAAACGGTGTTTCTGTGCGCTGCACTGGTGCACCAGAAGCGGCTTAGTCATGCTGGCCACATGACCTGGAAGCTGTCTGCGGACAAATGCAGGCTCCCTCAGCTACTAAAGCGAGATGAGCGCCGCAACCCCAGAGTCATCCGCGACTGGACCTAACGGTCGGGGTCCCTTTACCTTTAAGCACATATAACAACCAGAGATACTGTTTGCCTGTTTACTTTTAGTGAATTTCAAAAAGGATAGTTCTTACAGAAGTCTCTTTGATTTGATTGTAGCATGTTTTAATTTCTAGCACCCAATAACCCGATTTTAGCTAACTTCAATGGTAGTAGTAATAGTAGTAGTAATAATAATACTAATAAAACTTTAAAATACATTATAAAATAGGGGTGGGAAACCTCAGGTATGGGGCCCAAATGACCCACAGGAAGAAAGGCTTTTCCTAAGGGAAAGTACAGAATTCAGCTCTTGGAGGGCTCTAAATGTGTGGGTCAAGTTACGCTATGGATTTCTACATAGAGATTGCATCATAGTAAATAAAAGAATTCGTTTTGGATATATATTTTATGTATGACTTCACTTCCACTCCCTTAGAATTTTCCTTAAGTTTTTTTTTAATCGAAACTGTTGGCTTTCCTCAGAATTCCTTGACTGTTTCTTACATCAAGTTGAAGCAGAGAAAAATTTGCTGAGAATCCAGACAGTTTTTTTCTAGCTAGCCTTACTGAAATTCTTCAGAGGTGTTTCAGCTGAAATGTCTCAAGCTGCTCCCCTTTGCTGCTATTTTTATTTTGGCAAAAATTTGGGGTGACAACCAGCATCTGGGAGAAGTCAGCAGCTGTGGCTACAATCGGTCAGAACAGCCCAAGCCATTTTGGCTTCCTAAGGTGGACAAAATGGTGGCCCACCATTTTATGCACAGAAGCTGTGGGCTGGCAGTTGCGTTTTACTTCCTTTAAACCTGATGGCACCTGGCTAGTTTTGTGAGTGCAAGGGAGGCTATGTGGTGCACCCAGTTCCAAACTCCATCAGGGGAGAATATCTAGGGGCCTCAGGAGGAATGGTTAACAGTGCTGCCAGAATATCTGTAGCTTAGGCAATTCCCTTCCTTTGCCTAATGATATGGGCCAGTCCTGAAGCCAGTTCGAGATACATCTCCTTTCCTTGTACTTCATCCCCTAAGCTCATCCTATAAGCACCTCTGATAAGACCTTTTCTCCTCCTTCTGCAGTATGCTGGTTTCTGGTATGCCGTGGCCAAGAAAGACCCCGAGGGACTGTTCCTTCAGGACAACATTGTAGCCCAGTTCTTTGTCGATGAGGCTGGGCATATGACTGCTAAAGCCCAGGGCAGAGTTGTGCTCTTCAAGTAAGTCTGTTTCTTTTTCCACTGCTTCCCCACAGGCTCCACATCCCTTTCTCTGCTTTGTAAGCCCAAGCACACCCCTAAACCCAGATTCCCAAGGCTTAACTCTATATCCATCGCTCCCTCTTTTCAGTCAGTTGGAGATATGCCCTGTCATGACGGGTATCTTCACAGAGACTGAGGATCCTGCCAAGTTCAGGATGAAATATTTTGGGATGGCAAGCTATCTCCAGAAGGGAAGTGAGTATCAGTTCTTTTTAGCATTCTGTATATTATTTGCGTTGCTTGTTTTCTGCTGGTTGATGTAACAAGTCCAAAGCTGACTAGTAAAGCTACCATTTGCAGAATTGTGTCGATCTATATATGATGCTGAAGCAAAAAAAATGGAAAAGAACGGGAACACACCGTGACTGATGTTGTGGGACAGCGGGTGCATAGAGTGGCCATGTCTCCTACTTTACATATGGCAGTCCTCTGTGTTGAAGGGATATCAGAGGATGCTGTTCTGTTTGAAGGCGTCTCCAATGGGAGGACTGCTAAGCCCAAGTCTAGCCTAAAGATAAGCAACTATAAAAAGTGACAGCAGGAGCCTTGAAGTTGCCCACCAACAGTTAGAAACACGTGGTGAGCAGCTACACAAGTTACCTGGTTTCTTCCCCACTACAGTGAGATATATATTGCATTCCTATTTAAATTATAGTAATTATGCCTAAAATTCCATCTTTACAAACAAGTTACCATATGCAAAATTGGTGTCCTTTTTGTAGTTATGCAAATCCTCTCTCTTTTCTCTTTTTTTGGCAGTGCATAACTTGCTACCCTAAGCATGCACCAGTAACAAAAAGTACATATAACTAAACATTATTTGCTGATAGTACATGAAGATGTAGAGCCATCTGAAGACATATTGTAGATTTTTCTAGTCTGTTGAGAAGGAGTGAAATTGACCCGATTTCTGGACAGCAGTGGCAATTGTGGCCTCGCATGGCCATGGGAGAACCAGTCGGTGTGGGGGAAAGGATTCTTGCCTGCGCAGCCAGCTGATGTCACCATTGGTCTCAGCCAGTCGCGCGGGGGGGGGGGGCGGCAGGATTCCCCCCTTCTTTACTTCAACCTTCAACAAGTATCCTACCTTTGCCCTGCCACGAAATCAAAGCATGCAGCTTCCTGAGGACTCAGAGTCCAAAAGGCCATTGTCCTTATCTATGTCCTTATGTGAAATACCAACTCTCAGCATTCCCTTTACTGAATGTTTTCAGATGTTGGCTCTGCAAGAAGACCCTATGAGGGCTTCTCCAGTTGACCTGTTTATTAAGCATTCGCCATGACTTGCTTGCACAATGGTTATTGGCTGGGTATAAATTATTTTGATTTGTGAGAGATTTATACAGCAGTGAGCATTCGTCCTGTTTGTTTGCATGGGGTTTATAGGTCGTCTCATTAAATCATTCAACACTTTTTGATGCATTTTCCTGTCACTTTCCAAACTGCAAAAAGCCACTTTCAATTTTTAAAGTGGATTGGTTGTGCGAGGGCAACAGAACGCTTTGATCCACTTTAATTACCCAAACATAATTTTCCCAGCGTGCACTTGAAACCTTTCCACAAAATTCTGATAGTCTGGAGGCACCTTGACAGAAGAATCTGCTAAAATGTAGCTATCTTTTCTGACATTTTGACAACTTTGAAGATCAAGTAAAATACATTTGTTTCCAAACCCAGATTTATCCCCATTCATTTTTCCCTTTTACTTTTCCAACCTATTTATTATTCTATCCTGTCCTATTTTGAAAACATAAAGCTTCTTTTTATTTATTTGTTTGTTTATTGTTCATATTATTGTCTAAATGGCAGTCAGACATCTTTTCTGCCACACATGGAATTCACATGGACTGATCCGCGTTCCGTGTAAAACAAATCCTGGTTTAATGCAAAACGTTTGAAGTGCACGGTGGTGGCACAATGGTACTGAGTTTTCTGAATTGCTTTTTATGGCTTCTTCCAGATGATGATCACTGGGTAGTGGCCACAGATTACGACACCTACGCTCTACACTACTCTTGCCGTCAGCTGAATGAGGATGGCACTTGCGCCGACAGCTACTCCTTTGTGTTTTCCCGCGACGCCAATGGACTACGCCCAGAAGCACAAAGAATCGTCAGGCAAAAGCAGACAGAGCTCTGCTTAGACAGACAATACAGGGTTATTGTTCATAACGGTAAGAAACATTTCAGTAGAAATTTTACCAAAGGGCAGGTGGGCAAAAGTACTGTTGGTAATTCCTGTACTGCTATGAAACTGTTTGCATGCCCAGGCACAGTAAGCCTGAGGTCACCGGGGAACTGGAGGGGTGTAAGAAGCAGAAATGAAGACATGACAACTTTGGGGGATCAAAATGGCCACTACCCTTATTGTTGGCGTAGGCATTGGGTACCCATCTTGAACCAACCTGCCCGTTTGCTGGTTGATTATTCCATCGGGGTCAATCATGGCACTGGTTACTGGGGGCTGAGGCACTTTCCCTCTCCTCCGATTTGTTTTTGAGGGGGCCAGACACCTTCAATGTTCAGAGGGCTGCACATGTGATCCCAGGAGGTTGTGTTGCCCCCCTCCCCAATCATCTGAAGAAGCTGGTGCCTGTGCCTGGTGATAAGGATCACCCCTCCCCCATGACATGGATTGATTCTAGGCAATCCCTCTAGGGTGCTACTTTGGAAGTACTATGGCCTGTCACATCAATATCCAGTTTGTCTAGAAGCATGTACACCAGAGAACAGGCTATTTATTCATTATTACATTTACATTCCAACCTTCCATCAGCAACAGTTCCCATAACCCCTGACCTTTGGCTATACTTGCTGTGGCCAATGGGAGTTGTAGTTTAGCATCATTTGGTGGGCAAAAGGTTCCCTGCACCTGATCTAGAACTTGTATTCTCTGACCCACGGGCCAATCTTGACACATCAGGGGGTCCAATTTGGCTTGTGAGCTCATTTTCCCCAAACCATACCATACCATGCCATGCCATGCCATGGACTGATGGGGGGGGGGGAGGACAAGGTTTAATCTTCCATTGGCTGAAGAATACTGTTGAATTGAGACTTGCTAATTCTGATTTGAGACCAATAAACAAGGGTCATAGGTAATATACTTTATTGTGGCAAGAGTTAAACTGATACACATGCCAGTCTAATTTCACAAATTAGCTCTAGTTGCATATTATTATGTCAACACCTTGCCTCTATTTTGTAATGTCGGCTTAGACATTTTAACAGCTTTTCTTTTTCTTTTCCGTTTTAGGATACTGCTCTGTGGAAAACACTCAGTAGTTGCACAGTTTGAAAAACTAATTGTGTTGTGGGAAAGTCCTTCAAGCAGATTCTTTTCGATTTTGAGTATATTTATCTGAACTGTACCATTTACCCCGCCAGTATGTGGAATTTAATAAACCTGAGATTAGTGAATTACATATTATTTGTGTTGCAAACACATGTTCATGTATTTAAAATCTGTAATTAGCATGTTGCAGCAGCTAAACATTCTTTTATGGGAGTGCTTACAATTATAAATCCATATTGTAGTAACTAATTTCATATCATTTTGATGATGATGATGATTTTTGGTCACCACAGGCTCCCCCCCCCCAAAGTTGGCAATCCTAGTACAGTATTTCATTTTTTTAAAAAAAAATACAAAATATCTATTTTGTTTACTTTCTGAACAAGAATACTTTATTCGTTATTTAAAGCTTTTATTCCCAGAAACAATGGCTTGACATTTTGCACCTGGTCCAGAAATGCTGTTGTGTTGATACATTCCGAACCATCACCATTCCAGAGACAGCATACCTGGGGAGTTCATGTAACACTCCCATGCCAATGGCTGTAGGACAATGTTCTGTGCTGACACAGCACAAAACTAGCACTGACCAAGTTTGCAAGTTGTGGCATCCATGATTGCTGCAACTGCCAATTGGCTTGGGGCCCTTGTGATAGCGCCAGGTCAGGAGCTGTGAGTCCATTTCTTCCATGACCAGGTTGGTAACCATGGCAACCAAAGGGCCAGGATGCAAAGGCCTCATTAAATATGGTGGAACTTTCAAATAAACTATGTTGGGGTCATCACGGATTACCATAGTCGTGCTTTCAGTAGGACCACATCAGTCTTAATTTGCCCCCAAAGGAAGGCATAGCTAAGCTGGGAGGCACCTCTACTCTGAAAGAGGTTTATGTCACACAAACTGACATTCTCACTATGGATTCCATACTGAGGTTGGCGCCATCTAAAATTAAATACTTTACTATTTCAGTAATTGCATTGACACTCCTCTTTTCCTCCGAAGAGTTTAAGGCAGCATACAAGATGAATCCCTCCCGAATTTTATCATCACAACAGCCATGTGAGGAAGGTTAAGCTGGAAGAATGACCACTCAATATCACCCAGTGAGTTTCATAGCTGAGTGGGGGATTTGAGCTTGGTCTCCTTTGTTTTAGTCCAACACTCTAGCCCTGACCTCCCCAACCTGGTGCCCTTCTGATGTTCTGGACTACATATCCCATCAACCCCAGCCTGCACAGCCAATGAATGAAACCACAGACAAGCTTTTTTAACCACAACTTGATTAAAACTACATAGGTTTGCCAGAAGCTGTGTAAAATAACTTTTGGCACGGGTTTCCACCTTCAGCCAATCAACCGTCCCTCCTGCCTCATGAGCTCATAGTATTGTAGAGTTGGAAGGGACTCTGAGGATCCATCCCACTACAATGCAGGAATATGCACTTGTCCTCTACAAGGATCGAACCTCTGACCTTGGCATTATCAGCACCATGCTCCAACCAACTGAGCTAGAGAAGGGTTGGGAAGGATTAACTTACATTACCATGAACAATATATATTTTTTCTTTTACTGTATTTCTTATTGGACTAACAATCTAGTTGCTTGTTTTTTCAAAGGGCATGCTGTAATGCTCAAAATCCTATCTAAAGCCTCCAAGGAAGCAAACTCATTTTTTTTAATTTTGGGTGGGGTTTTGTTTTCGGTAACATACATTTTGATTCTGTGTAAAACTACTCAGCAGCAGCCAAGTAACAGGGCTCAGTGTGGCTTACATCCCAAAGAAGTGCATTGCCTCCTGATCCTGGAAACCAGGAACGCATAAGGAGATTCCATACCCACCGCTAGTTTTAAGGAACTCCTTTCATTCTACTTGCCCAACAAATGTTTGTTTAGTTATTCTCCAACACATTTGTGCCTGGCTTTTCTTTCAGGAAGCGTAGGGTGAAGGGGTTCTGAGGTGATCACCCATCTAGGCACTGATTTCGCTCTAGGCAAGCTTCAACAAGGTTGTTGCATCATTGTCAAGTACGGGAGTTCCCCTCTCCCTTCTGGTAGCACACAGATAAAAATTAATGAGCGTTTGGTAGATTTGTTGTTGTTGTTCAGTCGTTCAGTCATGTCCGACTCTTCGTGACCCCATGGACCAGATCACGCCAGGCACCCTTATCCTCCACTGCCTCCCGCAGTTTGGCCAAACTCATGCCAGTCGCTTCGAGAACACTGTCCAACCATCTCAACCATAATGCTGTAATTAAAGGGCTATAAATCTAAGGACTAGATTTATAGTCCTTTAATTACAGCATTATGTTACAAGCACAACAGGCAACCCTCCGCAAGGTTATCAGTTGCCTACTCTGATTCTTCCCCACTTCCGCAGCAAGAAGCACGCCAATGGGAAGTGCCTCACCCCCCCTTGCATCTCATTTGTTCTATGACACGCTCGGACCTCTGAGTTCAGGGGGAGGGAGGGGTTCCAGCTGCTCCCTCCCTTCTGGTTGCTCAGCTACTATCTCATAGCTGGGTAGCTCCTTTCTCAACTGAGCAGCTTCTGTGCCTGCCTGTCTCTCTGCTTCTGGAAACACTGGAAGCGGGGTGGGGTGGGGACAGGGACGACAAACATTTCCCCTCCTCTTCTGTTAGGAGCTGATCTCCCTGTGATTGCACTCCCCAATCTTCCGATCCAGACCAGCCCCTGACAATCATGTGCTTTCATCTGTTCGGTGGATGGAAGGGGAGCTGCCTGTGCTAAGTCCCACCTGCACTTATCCCTCACTCCCTTGGCTGAACAGGTGATGGGTTCTGCCCTACATGCACCATCTTGTATATTTCTCATACCCCAGCAACCTTTTTACACCAGCTAGGCGCGAATCCAGTACAAGAAGAAAACCCATAGACACGTTCAAAATACACAGTACTGTTTGAATGGCTGAGTCTCCCTGTGGCTGGCAGCTACTTGTACATTTATAAACCTAGCAGTCACATGTGAACATTTGGCTGTGTCTCTGCCACTTACGCATTTTTAAACTTGTTATTTGTTAACGCCGATTCTTTGGCTCTCACGCAAGGAAGTATCATCGTCCCTGCCCCATGCCAAAGATCCCACAAAATACAATCACTTTCTGGAAGATAGTAAACTGCAGAGCTCAGTTACGCTCTGAAGTCAACATTTTAACTTCTGTTGTAACGCCATCAGCATCAGTATCCCTTGCATCTTGATATGGGGAGAGTTACAAGGTCGTTTTCTGCAGCACCAAGATTTCCCAAGACCAGAATATGCTGCGCAAATCTTGATATTTTAATTCCACCCGCCTCCCTCTTTCCCAGACGCTTTCTTTAGCACACTGTTCTAAGAAGCTGGTGAGATTACCGCTGTCAGAAACATCACATGGTTATGTGGAAATAGCAGACACGGTAAAATGTCTGTTGTTATTCTGCCTCAGCGTAGTGTCTGTGGCAAGCGCTTTTCTTCCAAGAGGACCTGGGCAGCATAAAAAGATTTTCCTCCATTCATGCCTGAAGTGGGATACATTATATAAAACTGGGTTGACAATTGAATTGGAAAATGTGAAAGCAACTATCCAAAAGAAAAAAGAAGGCATCAGGTTCACGTTTGGATAGAATTTCTGCACTAAAATGAGGAGAATGGTGATGATTATCGGACTCCACATAAGAAAGAAAGAGATCATCAATACAAACAGAGTCCGCAACAGTCTGAAGTCTTTCTGGGAAATTCGAATGTGATAACCCTCTGAGTAGGCCATGCCAGCATGAAGACGTCTCCTTGATTCTTTTGCAATCTGCATTAGAACATAAAAAAACACATTTCAGTGAATATATTTTAATTCTTTAAAATTGCTGCCCAAACTCTGTCATTAGATATCAATTAAATTATTAGTTTTTTTCTGATTAAGAACAGCTCAGCAATGAAAAAAATGACACGGGGTGCTGTGGAATCTCCTTTAGAAGTTTCCAAGGGTAAAGTGAATGGCAGGAAAATACACATTTTTAAACACGTTTTGGTAACCCCCCCCCTTTTCCCCACGAGCCAGATATCTGTGGTAAATGTACCCACACCTTCACCCAACTACCTGAGAGGAAAGGAATATACAGGTAATCATAATGTACTTTTCTCTTCTTTTTGAATGAGAGGCTGTTTTCACATCTGGGATGTGTTGTTTTCTTTTTTTAAAAAAAGAGTACCAGCTCTAGGAAAGGCTCTCGCCACAACTAGCAGCTTGCAGATGATGTGGACATCACTTCGTCACGCCTGCCTTCCAAATTCTGCTGCATCCAAGGAAAATATGCCGATTGTTTAGAAGTGTGCAAGGTGCCAAAATAATATGGGATGCTCCAGTCAGACTTACAATCAAGGTATATCAAAATCAGCACTGGAAGAGGGTGAAACATTATGACAAAGGGGAAACGCTGTCCTGTTCCACCATAATGAAATTAGTAGTTTTGTTTCCTCTTGGGATAGCAGCATTTAATCCTTACACAAATATGATTTGTATAGTGTTTGAATATTATGGGGGGGAAATATTTCTCTTACTGCTTCTCATTTTGCTTTCCCTAATCCAATTAATGTGTTGTTGTTGTTTTTTTGCAATGCCAGGAAACTATTTTTGCATACACACTCATCCGTTGTTCTTCCACCTGCAAACTGCTTTTTCTCAGATGGGGAAACAATATCAGTTTAGAGCTGCTTTTCCCCAACCTGGTGCTCTCCAAATGTTTCAGACTACTGCTCCTCTCACCTGCAGCTCATTTGGAAAGGACCAATAGTCTGACTCATACCATGTCTATATATTGTTTGCTATAAAATATACTAAATCTACAGAAAGTTAATGGATTGCAAATGTTTCTAGTGCAAAGTACAACGAAGAGGTTCTTTGAAATACAGTTTATTGTCTTTTAACTTCCAAAAATATTCCTTGATGGCAAAATGGAATTCTACAAGGAAGGCATAATCTTCTGACTAAGGGAGGATTAAGTCATATGTAACTCTCTAGCACCACCTTCCTGGGAAATGTGTAATACTGACAACATCTTTCAACAGTGCTGTTTGGCCACTGCATTACCCACAAACAGGAGCAGGGAGAAGAAGTTTCCTGATGAAAATTCCAGAGTGCTACTTATTCAAAACATTTCTTACTCACTTTTCATTGCACAGCAATTGCAGTGCAGGCTGCAAATGAAGCAGTATCAATTCACAATGCAATGAATAAAAATAAGGTTGGTCGGTCGCAACCAGCCAACGGAAAATGTCAGTAGCAGCATCAGATTCTGCTAAAACCCTGGGGGAATAACCAAGCCCTTTGCATCTAAAATGTAAAAGAGCAGGCAGCACATGAATCACAGAGGGGAGGGAATTCTTTAAAGTGGGGTGCCACTGCCAAGAAGGCTCTCTCGTGCACTGCCATATAGCAGGCTCAGCTGAAGATGGTAAGGCCTCCTTGACAGATCTTAACAAAATGGGTGTCTATATGGGACAATCCATTTTTTCACGGCAAGTAGCAACTTTGGGGTGATTTTCTGGTAGGAAAATGGCATGGAGGAGAAAAGCTGTCAACACCCCCCCACACACACCATGGTGCCAATCTAGATCAGGGTGCTGAGATTGCTTTCAGTTTAAGAGTGAGAAGTGGCTGTCTGAATCACATTGCTTAAATAACATACCTAATATAACATGTCAGTTTAGCCCTAGATTAATTAAATGTTGAGGATTTGAAGTGATAAACAGCTCAGGCTTTGCGACTATAGCAAGTGAACTAAAATAAAACTGTTAAGAACTAGGAAGTGTGCTACTTTTGCTGACCACTTGTGGCCTCTTATTACCATCTCTAAAACTAAAAACTCCATTTACTATGAGAATTCTGATTCAGTTTTAATTGTGGGTAACTCTGTTAGCATCTTTTAATATATAATAATAATAATAATAATAATATAATATAATATAATAATAAATACTTGTAAAATCTTTGAATAACTAATTACGATGACCAATCCTGGTATTAAGAAGATCACAGTGGCAAAAGACACATCCCAAGCAATCTCTCCTGAAATGCTGGGCCAGTCCAAGGTGCAAATTAACACTTCCTGCAAGAAAAGAACAAAATCCCTGTAAGTTTTTAGTCTGGGTGTTTGCTTTCACCATGATGTTTGAGAAACACACAGAGGCGCACCTAGAGACCTTGTGCCCTTGGCAAGGAGCTGTATCAGTGCTTCCCCACAGGAAAGAAAAACACTTTAGTGCAATAGACGCATTAGAAATTACTACATTTTATGTGATCCCAGAAGGACGGGAAGGTTCTCCTGTTTTTGATCTTGCTGCAACAACAGTGGCACATCTCCACACACATATACGTCATACACTTCGTCATTTGATAGGTGATTTTTGAGCTCCCCGCCCCCAGGCCAGCACTCCTGGAGGGAGCCAGTTTCTCCAGCCCCCAGGTACGCCTCTGTCAACATGCTCTGGCTTGGTGCCTGTTTTTAGAACAGTTAACCACTAACCAAACAGGATCTACGAAAATAGTTAATGAGCAAAATACATTTATGATTTTCACCTGGAACATATTCAGATAAAAGTGTACTCACAAGATTTGGCAAGCAAAACAAACCAACAAACCAACCAACAAACAAAAAAATCCTCCACCACCTACAATTTGAACAATTATGACAATGTGATTAAATAGTTTAACAAATACTAGAAGCTAATGTCGTATCTGACCTCATCTTACCAGCATTAAATGTGATTTCCTTGCAAAGACAGCTGCAAGGCGGACAAAAAATGGGAACGTAATCTAATTATTTGCTGCTAATGACTCTCTCCTGTTATCTTACATGTCACATAAATGTCTGCTTTTCAAGCAATGCATAGGTTCAACAGAGCTTGTGTGTTCTTGTGTGAAAGATACAATATGGTGTGCAAAGCCCTAGGCAACTTGGGAACAGAATACCTAAAAGATTGTTTCAGCCACTGTATATCCAACTGAGCTGTAGCTTCCTACAGGTATTGCCACAACAAGAGCTCTAGGATGTATGAATTGCCTTCAGTGGAATCTCACAGAGCTGATGCAGTGCTAGGAAAGTGAAGACGGCGAACAGCACCTAGTCAGCGTGAGCTCTCTGATTTTATCTTTTAAAGATTGTTTTAATGAGTATAGAAGCTTGATAAAATTTAGGCACTCCATAGCACTTTTTAGCCTTTTTAGTTTACTAATTAGGGGGATTCCTTTCATTATGTACTGTAGAACCCATGACAAATGAAGAGTTTTGCAAAGGCTAGTCACCAATTCAATTCTAAACTTAATTTTGCACATGTTGTGCTCTTCCCATAGCCACTGAAAGTTGAAAGGTTAACAGGCAAACTGAGGAGAAACTTTCATTGCTTTTTTGGCAAATAAATCCAATACTTAAATAGCACCAAGTCAGTTGATAAAAAATAGTATTTATTATGAACTCTTAATAAATTCCTAAATTTTAATAGTTTTTAAATCTGACAATCAAGGTGCATTATGTCTGTGTCTGTGATTAATTAAAGAAAAGTCAGACTTAGACGCATGTTTGCCCCGTACCCACAAAAAATGGGGCTTTCCTCCTCCCAAAAAGGGCGTAGATCACTGCCAGTTTTAACTCTGTGAGTAGATCACAGTTTCTTGGGAGTTGGCCACCTCTGGTCTACACTGAGGGGTCGCGAGTGGTGCTGTGGTCTAAACCTCTCGGGCTTGCCGATCAGGTCGGCCATTCAAATCTGCACGACGGGGTGAGCTCTTATTGCTCTGTCCCAGCTCCTGCCAACCTAGAAGTTCTAAAGCATGCCAGTGCAAGTAGATAAATAGGTACTGCTGTGGCGGGAAAGTAAACGGCATTTCCATGAGCTCTGGCACTCGTCACAGTGTCCTGTTACACCAGAAGCAGTTTAGTCATGCTGGCCACATGACTCAGAAAGCTGTCTGTGGACAAACGCTGGCTCCCTCAGACTGAAAGCGAGATGAGCACCACACCCCATAGTCACCTTTGACTGGACTTAACCATCCAGGGGTCCTTTACTTTTATCTGTATACACTGACTGGCATTGACTCTCCAGGGTTTCAAACAGGGATCTTTCACAGTCCTACCTGGAGGGGTCAGGGAATTAATATGGGACCTTTTGCATGAGCTTCACAACTGAGGGCTCACCCACATTTCCACTTGTGTAGAAAACACGGGTTTGTGTGGTTTTCCCCCTTGCCCCACTCCTTTACCAGGTAAAACCTGCTCTTTAGCATCTAATCAGAGCAAAGTCTATCCTGAGAAAACCTGAATTGCTGTTGCTCCGACTGAGCGCTAAAGAGCAGCAGGACAAGAGGAATTGCAGAAAAGTGCTCAGCCAACATGGTGCACCCCCAGATGCTGATGGACTCCAACTGCTGTCCTCCTCCACCATTGGCTGGTGCTGAAGGGAGCTGAGGTTTAGCAACATCTGAAAGATACCCCCTGTTTTAATATAATGATGCCAAACCAGTAGCCTCTCAGAAGGTTAGGACTCCAACTCCCATCAGTCTCAGCAAGCATGGCTAATGGTCAGGGGCTCTGGGATGATGGGAGCTGTAGTTCAACACCATCTGGAAGACCACAGGTGTCTCACCCCTGCTTGAATAGTTGTTCAGAAGTGGAATTTCATCAGGATTACTTTGACATGACAAACCCCCAGCTTCTGAAAGTCTCTCTTCTACACAGCTACTGAAGGTGCAAGAACCTTCTTTTGTATCTGGCCAGCCTGCATCCATGAGTCAGCTGGAGCTGCTGGCCTAGAAGCACCTAGAAGCACCCTTTTGTGCCAGGCTCTCCTCAGGTTGTCATAAACTGATCTGGGAATGCGTTCGAACTACCTTGATCCTGCTTTGCACCAGGAGACTAGATGCCAGGACGTTTTGGGTCTCTTCCAGTTCTAACCCCAGGAATCTTTCTTCAGATTGCCATGCATCAATTACTAATTCCCGAAAGGGACTCTTTAATTCTCCGCATTTAATTACCCATCCAAGTGTTCAAGTCAGCTTGCATGATTCAAAATCATGAAAACCCATTCTTTGAGCCTACGCCATCTCCTTTGATATGCCTACTCACTATGTACTCTCAGTGAAGGACTCAAGGATTTGATAATAATCAGCCTTGCCTTTGGAGAGCACCACTGAAATCTCAGCAATACCTGTGCTTTTCCTGAAGCCCTGTATACCAGAGACAGTTATCAGGCCATTTACCATTGGTCTCTAGAACATAGGATTTTCTCCCACTTTCAGTTTTCTTAAATGATATATAGAGCTTGACAAAGCCACAAGCAGTGGACCCATGTTGCCATGTTCTCCCGCAAGGCCCTTTAAGTTATGGAGCAGAGATACCATGGTGGAGAATAACAGCCTCTTGATAAAAGCAAACAGCAGCAGTCAGCCATTCCTACAAATCCATCATCTTCAAATGACTACAATCCTCTCTGTTCAGATTGGCACAGCCCCAAAAGAATACAGAGCTGATGCTTGTTTGAAGGGGGGGCCGGGAAATAGCGTCATAGAACATAGAAGATTTTCTGAGATTTCTGCTGGGTCCTCCATCCCTCCCACACAATTCACAACAAGTGGGTAGGCCAACGGCGTACCCTCCAGATGTTACTGGACTCCATTCCCTCAGCCCAGCTAGCATGGTCCAATGGCAGTGGATGGATTGTGGAAGGAACCACAATTGGCTATCCCTGCAAAATCAGTCTCTGACTCTCCCATGTTATATCTCCCTACTCTCTGTCCAATAGAGATGTGAAATATCTAATCTGAAATTATGCAAAAGCACAGGAAGCATGAATTATCTTCAGAACCATTTTTTGGTATTTTTTATTAAAGGTTTCTTGGTTTACAGAAGTATGTGCAAAGTCTCTTTTTCATGTTACATTTTCTACAGGTCAGTTTCATTTGTTGAGACAATAGTGTTACATTAGGAAGAAAAGGGGAAAAGAGGTGGAAGGGGCCATGGTGGGTGGGGGTGGGGTCGGGTGGCAATGTTTATATTTTACTTGATGTATGTGTGGGGTTTTGTGTCAGCACCGTTTGTCAAAGGCTACGGTCCTATGCACACTTACATGAGGCACTTCTTGGATGCATTTTTGAAGTGTACATAGCTGATTCTATATCCATTTATATGAGGAGGGGCTGCACTGGATTGTTAGAAAACGCAAACAGCAGACTATATGGAGGGTTTACAGCTCAAACAATAAGCAAAGGAGATTTATTGGCTGCCCCATACAATAGGAGCAATTTGAAATTATATCTCTTCTCCATCTCTTCCGGAGATTCAACATTGTTCAAGCTTGCAGCTCTTCAGAAGCATGGAATATCTACAGGGTTTGGCTTTACGGCGACAGTGAGGCACTCTGTAATGGTATTCTGACTTAACTGAATTGTATTTTTAAGCTTTTCCATTGTTATTCACCCCAAACCTTTAGGCAAGGGTGGAATGGATTATTAATTTAAAATCAATAAATCTTTCTCTTTGTGGAACTAACTTCACATGGACCAATTATCCCCTAACACCTATTTCAACACTTCATTGTGCAATCAAGTTAGATTCCCCACTTGCACTTCCAGTGCATAATTGGGGGGGGGGTGAATTTGGGAGGCCACCAATGAGCATATCTTGAAGGCAGGACACCGGGGTTGTTAGTTTCAGCCCAAAAAAATCAACATGTAGCATGGGATTTTGCAGGTGTTCGCTAAGAAATATATAATAGCAGGCAGGCTGCTTCTGTAAATGTTTCCTGTGACACAAGCCCCACCAAGTTCAATGGTGCTGTCCCAAGCCTATAGCCAGACTTTCTGAGTCAACTTCTTACTGGTGTGGGTGGGAGGAACTGTGCCTAAGGGGAAAGGCTCATATCCTAAGCAGACTTAATGGAAAGCAAGTTGTACAAAAATCAGTGGCATGCGAGTAAATGTTGTTAGGATCTGGGCTGTAAAAGGGTTGCCTTTTTGTCATGCCTCCAACAACAACAAAAGACCGCCTTCTTGTCTGTTTTAATAGGGTCAGCTCACCTGGTGCTTTCTGGTCAGCGGCTGGACTGTGAAGAAAAGGCAGAGCGGCAGGGTGGCCAGCGCCGAGACGACCCAGATGAGCAGCAGGAGGCCGGCCACCAGCCTGCCTCTGTAGGTCCTCGAGGGCCGGAGCCGGACGATGCTGACCACGCGCTCCAGGCTGACGGCGGCCAGCGAGGAGGATGGTGACGCTGCCGCTGAGGCCCATCATGTAGAAGAGCAGGTGGCAGACGGCGTGGCCCATGGTCCAGCTCTCGGTCCAGCGCACCACGGCGATGATGGGGATGGCGCTGATGAAGAGCAGGTCGGCGCAGAACAGGTTGAGCACCAGCAGCTGGCAACGCTCAGCCTCCGCTTGCGACGCGCCAGGAGCCGGATGGCGCACGCGTTGGCCGCCAGGGCGAGCGCGAAGATGCACGCCAGCACGGCCGTCTCCAGGGCGCTGAGCGCCACGCGGCTGGCGCCCCTGAAGTCCGAGAAGAAGGGGAAGAAGTCCGTTCGGTTCCCTGCGGGGCTCCACCGAACCCCGGGCATCGGGCCGAGGTGCACACGGCATGAGGCAGGCTCACCGAGCCGACGACGAGGAGAACCTATCTCCCTCGCGCGCCCCGACGGGGCGCCACAGGGCAGCTGGCCAAACACGCGGCGGCGCTGCTGCTGCCGCCTCCTCCTTCCCTCCAGGCAAGTTGGGATCGGACCGTGCATCTGGCCGGCTCGCTTGCTGACTCCTCTGCAACGAGGAAGTGATAGGAGGAGGCTAGGAGGTAATAGTGGTGCTGGCCGGCGACAAAAGGAAGGATTTATGAGCAAGGGACTGTATATGACAGGAAGGCACCAAGGCCTCCTTGGCTGCGAGCCACAAGTTGCTGCGCAAGCCGCTGCCCCTTCCCCAGTTGGCAATAATGGGCATGCGGGGAATGAACGTCCGTTGGGCCCTAATGAGAACAACTGAGCCGGGTACATTAGATGAACTATGAAAGGCCGGTGGAAGGAGAGGAAGGTGGAATTGTTGAGGATGAGAGACCATTGTGGGCATCCTGAGAATGATATGGCCCTAGGCAGGTGGGAACTAAGACATCAGAGCAAAGGGTGTTAAGGTTAACAGAATCAGTTGGTGCAAAATTGAGTGCCAGATCAGTGGGGACAATGGTGGTTTGAGGGAGACAAATAAGATCAGTAGAATGAGGGGTCCTGGGTGAAAACACTGCAGTGCAGTAGGAGACATTTACAGCCCATTCCCTAACCATGTCTACTCAGAAGTAAGCTCCATTAGTTCAATGGAGACTACTTCCAGAAACTTGTGTGTAGTGCAGTTACAGGAATAGGGATTCCTGTATCAGTGGGGGCTGTCATTCCTCTCAGGATTCCCTGTTTGGAGTCATATAGTTTCCTAGTCAAAAACCCTATTAGTCTGCAGATTTCCAATATATTCCCAATCATACTTATATTATCATTTGTGCTCACCCTGTTTGCTTACAATAGCCATTGATTTTATCATGTCTGCTGTAGTCTGTAAGGAAGATACTTATTAATTTGAAATTTTCAGCAAGCTAGATTTTTTGTCTGCTTAATAAAACGTAGTAGTAGAAGAAGAGATCATAAAATCATAGAATTGTAGATTGGAAGGGATCCTGATGGTCATCTATGCCAACCCCCCCCCCCCAATGCAGGTCATCTGACCTCTGCTCAGAAACCTCAAGGAAGGAGAGTCCACCATGTCTTCTGGGAGTCTATTCCACTGTTGAACAGCTATTACTCCTAACAGAAAGTTCTTCCTGATATTTAGTCGGGATCTCTTTCTTGTAACTTGGTTTAGGTCTTAGAAAGTATTTGAGAACATTCTCCCCTCCCAAAAAAAATGTTGGTGACTTTCTCTATTCAGGCTGAAGTGCAAATATATCTTAAGAGCATGAGGAGAGTGCAACTGCACTCGTGTTTTGCTTGTGGGCTTCCTATAGACATCTAGCTGGCCACTGTGAGAACAAATGCCCAAACTAGATGTGCCTTTAGTCTGATTCAACAGGGCTCTTCTTATATTTAGATGGCAATTGTTATGAATATTGCATTACAATCACCAGTTGCAGTCCACTGTGCCTCTACACAGTTTATTTTACGTTGCTCGTGGTAATGGACTGACTGGAAGTTCATGCTTTGTTGCAGAGTGCTCATGTGATTACGTGGCAGGACACTTCAATCCAGGCTAGTAGCTCACACACGAGTGACCTGATACACACTTTGAAGTTGCATATCTTGCCCTCAATTGCTCCCCGAATCTCCCGCCACTAAAATTTCTACACCATCCTTTAACTGTCAAGGTGCTGCAATTCAGCAATGCAGTTATCCAGCCCACAGCAGTCAAGCTAGATTGATCCCCACTTCACCCATACCTGTTCCTTAACTGCGTTGAACCTTGCGGTTCTCTTTTATTGATGATCTCACAAGCTCAAGAATACAGTGGGTTCCACCACCCCATATTGACATAGTCTTTGTGGTCAGGCTGCAAACTGTTCTTGCTGGGTGCGTGATTTGCGTGAAACCCAATCAATACAAACAAAAAAACAACAACCAGAGACAGTTATCCAACCATTTACCAACATTGGTCTCTACAGCCACAGCAGGCGCTTGTAACTCTCCATCGATTTGACTTCACTCCTGAAGTGCACCCTTCCATTGTCTCCTGAGGCAGACGGATGCCAACCCATCTAAAAGAAGCTACAACAACCCATTCCTGCATTCTCAACAGTCACTCTGTTTAGTCATTTGGGGCCTGGAAGTGCATTTTTTATGGAACCCAACCCTGGTGATCAAGCTCTCATTCTGTGTATCTGTCTCATAATGAGTTGACATAGCACTGCCACCTTAACAGGTGTATTATGCTGTTCAATGTTTGCAAAGTGCTTTTACATCATTGTATTTGTGGTGTTGATTTTAGTCATAGCAAGAGTTCATTCAAAAGGCAGTTGAGATTAGCAGTTGAGTTTCACGAAAACAGAGGGAGGAAGGCAGGATCCTTGTAGCACTAACGTTGGAACGTCCTGAAGCTGTCTTGTAGGTCCATCCATTGGGCTATCTAGACCACCCTCCCCCAACCTGGCATTCTCCAGCTGTGTTGGCTGGGGCTGATGGGAATCATAGTCCGAAATATCTGGATAGCATCAGGTTGCAGAAGGTTTATCGGCGACCGGTTGTAGCTCAGTAGTAGCGATCTGCTTTGCATGCAGAAGGTCCATCCCGTGCATCTCCAGGTACGGCTGAGAATATGCCCAGTCTAGAGTCCTGAGAGCTGCTGCCAGTCAGTGTTGACAGTACTGAGCTACATGGACCAATGGTTTGATTCAGCGTAAAGGAGCTTCCTAGACCGTAGTGTCTATCTGATTGACAGCAGCCTGCCAAGGTATTTGCTGAGATTCTTTAACTGGATTCAATTTGGGCCCTCCTTAATTGAAAGCATGTGCCCTACCACTAAGGCACAAATCCTTCAATAATAGAAAGCTTAGGAGTTACACAGAACAATTTTGCCAACATGCTTTACAGAGCTTTCAGAATTAACACCACATTTTATTTTAATCTGTTGCTGCTCAATCAAATCAAGGCATCTTGTTAGGTTTTTTAAAAACAAACCCTCTTTTAATCAATGATTAATAATGTCCCCCCATGTGAATATAGTTTCTCTTGTTCCCCATGTTTGAATTATAATATACCATAACAATGTTGAAGCGGTTAGATTGTAAAACTGGTCCGATCCATTCCATTCTACGGCTTGTCTTAAAAGCAAGCAGTATTTTTTTTCCTCCCCCCCCCCCTTTTACACAAGCATGTGAAGCAGGCTGTTTTAAAAAGTGTGTGGAAATGAGCAAAAGGCTTGCATATGGCAGTGTTATTCACATACTTTATAATGCAGTCCCAAACATATCTACTGGGAAGTACATCTTGTTGGGCCCAATGAAAATTATTCCCAGGTAAGCATGTATAGATTGCAAGCCCTCGGTCTTTGGGAAATGTAAGGTTTGCCTAGAGGTGTAAGTCTGTGTAGGCTTTGAAGACGTTGTGTTCTTGGTGCTTTCATACTCCTTTACACTGTGAGGGTTGACACACAGCATCTTTAAATATTTGTGGTGTTTGGCGTGACATATTAAACTCTACCATAAGGAAGGCAGAGTCCTTTTCAGCTGGCTTTCAAGGGGCTGTGAAAAAGAAATTGGTTATTTGCATTCCATGCATGAAGGCATTCATCCCTTATTTGCATGTAGCAAATAAGAGCAGGCCAACTCAGTTCTTTTTCACCGTCTTAAGGCAAACAGATGGCAGAGATATACTGATATGAAGAAGCAGATGGCGAGCAGTTGACATGGTGACAAGGGTAGGCTGGCTGAGTTTGAAAATAGTTGTGCAGGAATAGGTAGTTCACTGGCCTAGGAGAGGGGGGTGGAATAATTCTTTCCCCTCCTAAAGTTTCTCGGTAGAATCTTTCTTCAACCCACAGGTTAAAGTGCAGCGTTTCTCATTAAAGTTCTAGAGAGGGGCTGGTGGGAAGGATTGCATCATCATATTATTAATAGGAACATACCTATTTTATTCTGGGTGGGTCTAGAGCAACATTATCTGCATTTCCATTTATAACAAAGCATGTTTCAAATGAGCAGGGAAGGCTTTCTGGAAGATGGATGATGTGCATCAGTGGATTTCTGTTGTGTAGGCAAGATGGACATGGATGTTGCCCACAGTTTGCATCTTAGAGGCCTAAAAATAACATTTGATGACGGCAGGTTAACACACCTGGGCAAAGACTATTAGCAAACCTAGTGTTGTTTGGCTGGTTGAAGGGAAAAGAACAACACGTTCAACCTGACTTAAGTTGAGGTGAGATGATGGGTAGCACCAAACCATCTGATGGGTGGGAGCCTTTATATCTGTACATCAAATTCTTGCCACTTCCCTGTTCCATGAGTTGCCTTTAAACTACACTAGAATCTCTCTCTCCTCTCTCTCTCTCTCCTCTCTCGTGTGTGTGTGGTGTAGGGGTGTGTGTGTGTGTGTGTGTGTGTAGGCAATGAAATCATAAGACTAAGTTCTTTAGGCAAGCTGTATCAATAATTACTAGCTGTGTGACTTTAGCTTTAAGACAAACGTATTTTGTTTTAGGGATTATTGCCTCTTGCGTGATTCTCCCAGCTCAGTCAATGGGGACTTAGGTCTTTTTTGTTTGCTTTAGTTTTATAGATTTATATGCCACGTTCCAGTAGAAGTATTTCCAGGGCAACAACACAGTCTGCAGATAAAATAAAACTCAAGAATTAAGAAAGCAGGCGGAACCAGCATTAAAATACCAGTACTCAAAAGCAGATAAAAGGCTGAGAAAAGAAAGAGACTCTTACGCAGCACTGGAAATACATCAAAACAGGTGACGGGCAAGCCTGGGGGCAGTGGTGGGGAGCAGCGGTGTTGTGGCATCTGATGCAGTCTCTCAAATTACCAACCAGCTCTTCTCAGATAGCAGAGAAACCTGGGGGGAGGGGGATTCCAAAGATGGCCCAAGTTCATAGGCAGGGTGATATGGCAATAGATGCCCCTTCCGCTTTTCAAGTCTGAAGCAGCATAAGGGCTCTTGAAAGTAAGCACCAGCACTTGGGATTGATCATGGAAATGGACCAAGAAGCCAGCTGAGCTGTTTAAGCACGACAAAAATGTTCCCAACATCTCCTTCTTGTTAGCTGTGGCAGCTGTCTTCTGAACTGCCATTTCTGAACAGTCTTTGCCACCTTCAAGGGCAGCCCTGTATTCAATGTGTTGCAGTGCTTTAATCTGGAGATTGCCAAACCATAGACACCTAATGGCCAGCTCTCCCTATCTATGAATGGCTTCAGCTGGCAAAAGGTGTTCCATATCACTTGAGCTTCCAGGGACAACACTAGATCTGTTTGCATCTCCAGAAAACAAATCCTTTGGGGAGCAGAGGGTTGTACATGTTGGAAACCACCTCCCTGAACAGTCCTGCCTGCCTACTCAGCAATGGTACCTCTATCTTGTCAGCTTTAACATCAGTTTATTGACTCTTATCCAGTTCATTATTGATTTGACACCTTTACCTTTAAATAAGAAATAGAGATGGGCGTCATCAACGTATTGATGACTCTCAGCTCTGAATCCTCAATACAGCCTCACTATAAACAGTTTCATGCAGAGGTTGTAAATGCTACGGGGCTGAGCAACAATGCCCCAGCATCACCTTCTAGAATTGACAATCCAGTGGTATAGAAAGCCACTGAGAGCTGCAGGAGAAACATGTTCTCAGTCCCCATCATCCCAACATCAGCTCTTGGCAACACACATTTTGACAAGTATTCCCCTGATATACTGGCTTGAACTTCCTGCTTGATTTCTGTTTTAACTGTTGTGTTGTTGGGCTTGTCCATTATACATTTGAACTATGGATGTTTGAAAGTTTTGGTGAAATTGTTTTACTACGGAATTTAATTATGGGTAGCTTTACTTCTATTAGTTTTATACCTGTTATTTTGTGGTTGGTTGTTTCACGTTTTGTGAGCCACTTCTTCTTGAAATGAAAGGCAGTAGATAAATTCATTTAATTGTACTAATAGGTTACATGAGGCAGCATGCAGCTTCTGTGCTAAAATCAGGTCTGAAGGTGGATTTAAATGGACCCAGGTAATAAGTCTCCTCTGGGCAATGAGTGAGCATAAGACCAGGTAGTGAAAAGGTATGTGATGGCAACAGATATAACGTATTTCTGCCCTGCCTCCAAATCCTTGTCATAAAGGTTTAAGATGTATACATACATGCTTACTAATGGGGCTCCCTGATCAACACAAACCTATAAACTTATTGCTACATTTGTTAGTGTTGGAAATGCTACAAAACTGTTTTGGCCACAGCCTTACACCTCTGCAAAGCTAAACTAATGAAATGTTCTATAAAGTGACTTGAGAATTTGGACCTGGGATGGTACCTTGCATCTCTTTATGCTTGCTTAATACTTCAATACAGTAGTAGAACTCCAAGGCTTTAATAAAAAGCTGAATTATTTAGTGTCAGTATAGTTTCTTTGAGTAGGGTGTGTGGGCAATTCAAGGATATTAAGTTTTATTAGTATTACTTATCGTTTACCTTTGGGAATCATAAATCTATAACTGAACAGATTGAGTTTATCATGAGAATTTGAAACCAAAACTTAGTTGCATAATCCATTGCATTCTGTGTAACGAAAGCTAGACAGAAGATAACGTGCGCAAACTGGGTCAGTTAGTTCCAGTCATGTAAAAAATAGCTTTTCCTCAAGCTTGGTAGATATCTACCATGGAAAGCTACCTGGGTAAATACTAGAAAATCTTGGGCCTGCCCCCCTTTCAGAACAGTACAAAGCACATTTGTCACTGATAACCCCTAATACCTCAACGTTCCGGAAGTCAACGTTGAGGGGAGAAATTTCAAAGTCAGCTGGTTTACAGAATAAATTTCCTAATCATGTGGCAATACAAACACACAAAACTGTACCACTGCCTTAACCAACCCTTTAGCGGTTTTGGACTATGATTTCCATCAGCTCCAGCCAGCATTGACATGCTAGCTGAAGCTAATGCGGATAACCCCAAACCCTGGGAAGGCCCCAGGTTGGCAAAAGCTGTCTTACATCAAGAAAGTGAATTTCTGTTGGGGGAGAATCAATACCACACACTTTTCTTTCTTTCTTTCTTTGGCAGAATCCAGCTCCACTCAGAAGTCTGAGTGTACTATCTTTCTCCAGAGGAGAAGCACATTTTGGAACTAACCCAGAAGAACAGTCCTTTAACAATACTACATTACAATGTCTTCCAACTGGCTGATAAATAAGCCTACTAACAATGCTTTTCCAATGAATATGGTGTTCTAAGTAGGCCAACACCACGTATAACACAGAAACACAGAATATACATATTACTATTTTTTTTGTAAGAGTAGCATTTACTGTTAATGGAGTGGCATACAGTACACTTTCTGTTCCTCTGTATCCTATGGGCTTAGTTTCTCTAAAATTAGTCCTTCTGTCCCAATGGGGCTCATAATCTAAGAGAAAATGGGCAATCTACAGGCTGCATACAGCCCTCCCCCTCCTTTGTTCTCCTACACCAAAGAAGCCACTGTATTTTGCTGCTGCCCTAAATCAGCAACAAAAAAATGTCCATCTAGGAGATGGGCACTTCTGGGCACATTCTGCCCATGTACATTGTTGTTTTTCAAGATAGATTTTTATCTGCAGCGGTTCTTATGGTTCAACTTGACAGTTTTGTGTAGGAATCACTGCTTGGTTCTGGTGAAGGCAAGCAGGTTTGCAATGTTTTGGATGGGTAGGGCATGTGTGTGTGTGGGTGGGTGGGTGGGGGAGAGAGAGAGAGAGAATATGGTGTCTCGCTTTTTGATTGATCTTGTCTGCCACTTGTGATATCTGGTCCTCCCCCCAAACACAACCCCCCACCCAAGAACGTGGCACTTGATCCTGAAAAGTTTGTCCACTCCTGATTTAAGGCAATCATATGTTTCAGGGATATAAGAGGCTAATGAAATAAGAACATTGTAAAGAAAATCTTCTTTTAAAAATAAAGACAAATTTGAAAAAAGCTAAAACCCGTACAATACAACCAGCCTGAAAAAACTTTGCTATTTGAAGGCAGCAGTCTGTTCAATGCTTTGTTGTTAAAAGGGTTATGCAGAGAGGGCTGGGCAGGAGTTGAGTGCAGTGCTAGGTGTGGTGGTTCTGGTGGCTGGAGCTCATGCTTACTCTACCACAAACCAGTCAAGATCAAAGCATGTCTGAACCTGAGTCTGGCCAAATCCAAATTTAAGGAAAGAAACTTCAAAATTGTACTTGCCAGTTTTGTCTGGCGAGATTGCAAGATAGGACGTTTTTCTTGTAGCATGGTCTCTAGTTTGGCATCTGTTCACCTAGTGCCATACAACCAACAATATTTGTTTCCAGATTGGTGTGCAATACCTGCAAGGTGGTTCGTCGCAAACAGTTTGCATGTCAAATTGGGTAGCGATTTTGCAAACACAAGGCACAGCAATTTCCAAAATATAAGGCATTACACCCCAATGGGATTTCTGAGAACGAGCAGTGACTGTTTACAGTCAAGTTAACTTAGGCTGGGGAGGTGGCATAATGAGAAGAGTTAAGGAAGTGGCAAAGCAGGGATGAGGAACTGAAGGCAAATGAAGGTGATCTCGTGTATTTTAAGGGATAGGGGAGGATGATTTCATGAAGTTTGAGAAACACACCACTGCATACATAGATACAATTTGCCTAGCTGTTTGATTTGCCTAAACTTTCACCAGCTATTAAAAAAGACACAGAGAATGTTGGTGGCATAGCCAATTCTGTTTTATTCATTTAAAAACCATTTCCTCATACTGGTTCCCTGATAAATTATATCCCTAGCTTTTAGCTGTGGGATAGCAGAGTGCAAACAGGAGTGTACTTCAAGCAAACAAAATGGCTGCAACAGTCTTAAGAGGCACCCTGATGCTCTTTTTTTCTGCACACACACACAAAAAGTTTGATGGAATGTAGAAGAGGTACTATATAAATTTTCTGCTACACGCAATTGTCGCCACACATTCCCTCAGGTGGGCTACATCCTCACAGAGACTCATATATTAGAAACATTTTCCTTTCTGCCCCAAGATTCTGAAAATGCATTTCTGGAAACAGACAATATATAAAGCAGAAAATATTAATCCAGCAAAACAACCTACATATATCTTTAAGATCGAAACAGGAATGCTTGCCAGTAATTTTGTTGACTATTTGCATGGGGTATTTGGTCATGGAAAATAAAATCAAACCATTTCTACTGGTTCCGGCTGTGCAAATATGGCACAATCAGTAGTTTAGAATTTACATTACCACTCTAAAACAAAACTGTTTCCTGTTTCATAGATACTGTTAAGGTCTACCCCTTTGTAAAACAATAATAATAAGGAGAATAGAAGTACGTATCATGGGAATAGGAACTGTGGTCCTTTAGAATCTTGCTGCTTTTTTTTTTTTAACCAGCCATTATTTTCTGTTGAAAATACATGGAGCGACAAGACATACCTACAAGTTTGTCCTTGTATTTAATCTGCACAGAAGTCAATATGGGCTAACAGCTCCCTATGCTGGCTTGTAGGATATTGTGCTTTACATTTGGGGCACTCCAAGAAACTTTCATCAAGAAGATTTGAACGTTTTGGTGAAGGACATTTGTTCTGTATTGTCAGCTTGTCTTCAAAGGCAGCCTGGAAGTCGTGCAAGACTTCTGTACATCCTCCACACTCTGGAAGCTTCTGAAAAAAAATTGAATTGGTGCATCTAAATATTTCCCATTACAAATTAGTAATATTCCTTTATAGGTCCAGCCAATCTTCTTAGCACTACACTGATTTCCACCCAATGACTCTAGAAGCACAGTACTACTCACTGAGGGCTCAAGGCGAGTTATTTGGTCCCTTGCCTTGCGCAGCTCCTTAAGGACTTTGCTCAACTGATGCTGCAAGTTCTGACGGTCGAGCTTCTCGTTCTCAAAGTCGGATGTGCATGCCTGGATCTGGCAAGAAACATTGGGTGAAAAACCAGAGTGTCTGTTACACACGGCGGATTTCATGCTATAATTATATGAACCCCTTAGGAAAACAAAAGGTTGGATCTAAGCAAAGAAATAATTAAAGCCTATTTTGAAGGGTTCGTGCAATGTATTTTTAATGTTCTGCTACTGTGCATGTACCCAGTTGTTAAGTCCTTTAATATTTCTAAAAACCTCACTGCCACAACCGTAGAATTAAAAGAGTAGAGATTCTACAGAGGGATGCCAATTAAATGATTAATGAATTTTAAATTCTCCCTTAGTTCAAACCTTTCCTATCAGCAGTAAGTACCAAGACAAATCACTATCATGAAAAATGCACAATATATCTCAATATCAGGAAGGACAGCTTACTTGCTTGTACTTTACTAAAACTGCCTAAAATATTAACATGAATATTATGCCAATGGGTTTTAGTTCTGACTGAAAAGTGTCATTAAAATAATAGTGTGTAACCTGGTACCTGCTGTTCCAAAGCTGTTATCCTTGTGTGTTCTTCCTGCTGTTTTAGCATAGATCTCTGAAGCATCTCAACCTATACAATGTGTAAAAGACTATATTAACAAGACAATTCTATAAGGTGGTTTCAAATAATCAACCTATGTAAAACCATGGGTTTTCGTTGATATTATATATTCTCACTGGTAAGATGGTAGAGCTGCTGCTCCAGGTTCCTTGCTTTTTAAAGTTTTTAAGCATGGTGAACAAGTATTTTTTAGGAACAACCCTATTACAGTGGTGCCTCGCAAGACGAAAATAATTTGTTCTGCGAGTGTCTTCGTATAGCGATTTTTTCGTCTTGCGAAGCACCAATGCAAAATAGCGGTTTTCGCGGGGGGGGGGGGATTCGTCTTGCGAGGCAAACCCATTGATTTTTTCATCTTGCGGGGCAGCCTTCTGCTAGCAAATGCCTTTTGTCTAGTGAGTTTTTCGTCTAGCGAGGCATTCGTTTAGCGGGGCACCACTGTATTGGAATTGTGTTTTATATTGCTTTTATTGTTGCACTTTAAAGTGTTGTAACCCACCTTGGGACTTCAGGGTGAAGGACGGGTAATAAATTAAATTAACAATATTTTGCTTCTCCTTGGCTATGCATCTCGCCTAAGAAAAAGGGACAGGGTAGAGAACAGAGATTTCCTCCTTTTCCTGCTGCCTCCCCCCCCATCTTTCTTTCCTCAACTCACACCCAAGGAGACACATGCATGGAAGCATGTATTGCTTGCCAATGTAGGACAGGTATCTAAGCAAAGATGCTGTTTGTCCACACTTCGTTGATTTCAGTGGTAAGGACCCTTGAAATGCACATTCCTTTGAAAGCAATGCAGTGTGGCTAATCAGCACTGGCACTTACCACATTTATATGTTCATCTGATATAACTCACAGCCCCTTGAATTATGGAGGGGGAAAGGGGTAGGGATCATGTTGGGCTTGGAAGTCTTCTACCCCAACTCCATAAATGTGTAAATTGTGAAAGTGAAATTGGCAACTTGGCAACTCCCCTATATACCAACCTGAGATGAGAGTGCTTGCGTTCGTTTCCTTTCTTCCTCAAGTTGGTCTCTGGTCACTTCATTTTCTTGAGTAAGCCTCTGCAGCATCTGCCCTTTGAGGTTGTTTTCGTCCTGCAGAGTCTGAATGTCAGCCTGCTTGTGCGACTTTAGTAGACTATTTAAATTCATCACCTCCTGCTTGGCTTCATCATACTTCCTTTTGAATTCAATGAGTTCGGAATGCAGCTGGGCTACGGAACGCCTTTCTGTCTCTAGGTCATTCCTGGTGGCTAGCAACAACTGTTCGTAATATCTTTGCTTATCTTCTGGCAGGAACCCACAACAGAACATGGAAGAGAAGAGTGGGGGGGGGGATGCTTCAACAAAGATCCTTAGCAAACTTGCACCCGCAGAACATATGTGTAAATGGAAAACGAACAGCCTTATTCTAGACTCTGCCTTGCCCCTCGCAGTAAGCTGTATTTCCTTACTCAAACGGAAATTTAAGACACTAATACATTGTTAAAGAAGAACATATTCTATACCAGGATAGGGGGCAGATCCAATCCACACCACTATGTGGCAAACTTGCAATTCCTTGGGAGGGGAAAGAAGGGCCCCTTCTACGTTCAGCAGACTCTACACAGCCAAGCTGCCGGGCTAAGCAGCAATAGCACCATGAAGGGCCTCCAACTCTAGCCCTCAAGCAACTTGGCAAAAGTTTAAATAGGACCAAGGAACATGCCTTTTTCTGACATTATCAGAGGACAAGGCTAGCCCCATCACTCCCTGATGATTCCACGAAGTCCATCCCTTTGTCGACTGAGGACTCACAGAACCACCACAGAGCTAATTGTGGGACAGACTTCCTCACAGCGCTACAGCCACGTTATAGATCATCAACGGCTAAATCGGCTAAAAAACTGCCAGATGCTTAATGAGTGTGTTTTATAGTAACAAGAGAAAACCGATCGGTTTCCAGGAAGAAACTGGACACTATGTATTTGATGGATATGAAATCAGCACAGGCAAGCAAACTGTAAGGCAACATGTGCCAATGACCTGTTATCAAGAAGTTTCTCCACAGGTTTCTGCTCTATGGATAAAGCTAGTTCTTAAGAGATGCACACACTCCACAAGAGTCATATTTTTTTCTAATGATCCGTGCTTTAAAATCCACACCTGCTTTAAAGTCTGCTACAAAAACGAAGTCACATGCTGGTGACTTGAGCAATCCCAAGACAACTCAATATTTGTTTATCCCAACACCCATGATTTGCAGCTAAGCAACAATCAGTATATATTTTTACACCATTTTTTATTTTTACAGCACATGTATAAGTATCAGAAAAGAGTGATAATTTAATTTAGTTTTATGCTTGCAAGTGTTCATAGCTAAAAACTGAAAACTGATCTGGGATATCTTTCTCCACATAAACTAATTTGTCGTGCAATCTGTTAAGCCTGAAGAAAAGCCAGCTAATACCTTCTGCCCTGGTTTCATTTGGTTGGTGCTGGTTAACAGTTTCCAGCTGCTGTTCCAGTTCAAAGAGCCTTGCCACAAGGCTCTGAACGTAGGCCTCTCGCTGTTGGTCATATATCAGCCACTGCTGGTTTTTCTCCAGAGCCTTGAGAGGGAAGATAATAAGTAAGTTGGTAAGAGTCGTTTCAAGGAAAGTATTGATAACTTAACTTTCTGTAAATCATATGCATATTAGTACACAAAAAGCATCCTACTTGGCACAGGCGCCTTAGCCTAAAGAAGACTGTGTTTTTCAACTTTATGCTTTCTGCCAGTTTTGAAATATTTAACTGTTAAAGATCATGTGAACACAAGTTTCAATAAATAAAATTCAACTTTACTTTAACTGCAAAGTGCACCTTGGAATTTCCGTCAATCGCTCACACATGCTTGTACTGAAATCAAATTGCTGTTATTTATGCAAGAGGTGTTTAACATGCCTGGTACCACCAAGGAGTTAGTACTCCCCTAACTCTGAGAAACACCCTTTGCACATTAAGAGGTGCTGCCATCACATGTTTTCCTCAAAGTGACTGTCAGGAACTAAATATACATAAATGAACTTACTTTTAATCAAACAACAAGATCAGTTTTTATTTAAGATTAGGAAAACCTTGTAAAGATAGGGCGAGTATAGGCATACCATCTGCTGATGTCATTGGTTATCGCTTGCAAACAATACAGATTGTGAAATATTCCGGGAAACAGAAGCTACTTGAGAGATTTTCCAAAGCACTTTTAAGAACGTATTATTCTTAAGATTCACTTCTAACGATGACAATGCTACTGAAACCACAGTTGTTCACATTATGAAGTCTCAAGATATGTGCTTCAACGTACTATTCCAAGAGTTAATAATACTCTTTTAATAAGATCAGCAAATTATTATTTTGTAATATAATTGCATATTTTGAATGTTAAAGAAAAATAGGCACCCAAAACAAGCTGTGAAGCTGGCTATGGATAGGCAAAGCAGTTACAAAAGCGTGGGACGAGGTTGTGTTTCCTATTCCAAGACCTATAAAAATTTATGGCTCTGTGCAGCCCAAACAGTCAGCACCTGTGCTACCTGGTAAATCTCTTTTCTACGTCAACTTTGGCCAGGATCCAAAGAACTACTTGGGCCCGCAAAACAGGCTTGTGCTAGCGCAGTGGAATTTGACTTTTTCTTGAACCGCCACCTCCCAAGTCATATTGAACAGTCTTCAAAATGGTTTTTAATTTCTGGAGTAGTTTGTATGCATCCCAGTTGCTGCAGTTAGGGGGTATTATATACTTTCTTCCAAGGCTCACAGTACTATTTCCCTATGTGAGTTTATTGGCCTTTGCTTATTACTGACATATGGAAAAGTTAGCTACAGCAACATAAAAGGCAGCATCCAACAAAGTAATCCATTAGCACAAGGACTTCCACCTAAACAATGTGACTTCCCCTGCCTCTCTTCCGCGCACCTCCTAGAACTGCTCTGGGTGTTCCCCCAATCCTCCAGAGCAAATTTAGTTAGGGTGTGTGGGGAGGGACAGTTCTGTTGTGCAGCCATAAATCCTTGTGATAACAGAACTACTTCATTGGACACTGCCCAAAATCATAGACATTCAGTCCTGAGGCTCGTCTACAACTCTATACAACAGTTTAAGCTTCGAGATATGCATTTCTATATAATTAACCACTCTAATTGCTAGTTTATTTAGAGTGTAGCTTATATGCAGTCAAAAGGTAAATGTCAGTCTTGAAACATTATTTTGTATTATTTTACACCCATGGAGGGAAAGGCAGAGCTTGTTCGCCAGCCACTGTCCCTTTTGCCTTAAAAAAAAATATTCTAAAAGATGCACAGTATTAAGCATATTTAGTTGCAGGTGTGTAGCAAGGAATGAAGCCATGACACAGGTAGGGCATTGGCTCCATCTGAGCAAGTGAGCAATGGTAGATGGCAAAGAGACCAGACAAACTTGTGTAAAAACCCTGGTGACTAAATACAAGGATTCATCTGTAGACCTCAGGGTAGTTCACAATATAAAGTTACAATATTAAAAAACACAAAATGCATAATAAGAACAAAAATAAACCAACAATTCTTTCCACAACACATTCATCACATCAAGCTTTATTGGGGAAATTTGCCCTTCTTTGAAGGAATCGTAAAACACCGTAAAAAACTTCGATTCAGAAGCACAACCTAACGATAGGGCGTCATCTGTGGTGTAGTGCTGAGACAATCCCACAAGTCACAGTTACCGGTACTAGTCTGTGCAACATTTTTGAAGAAATGCTGGGCTGTATAATTCTGATTTATGGTCAAGTAAAGGAGACTCATGGAAGCAGGTATAGCTCACTGAATCCTGCCCCCACCCCAAGTGAGGAGACCAAGTAGAGATCTGAACATGGCCCAAACACAGCACTCTAAACATTGCCAATTCACATTTCTGCGGCACAAGTATAATTAGAAGTGTAACTTACGATGCCAGCTAGAACACTGCTAATGTCTTAAAGGTTACTTTCATTTTAATGCAAAGCAGCCCGTAAAGTACCATTTCATATCTGCTTTACCTGCCTGGGAACTAATTCTTATGTGAAGTTGCGGGTGAATAATGGGCTGCAGCTGTTGCCTTTAAGTTCTGAGTAGTCTCCCAAACGTAGCCAGATGCTTGTGAATGTAAATCTGGACTAGATAAGAGACCTTGGTCTAATCTAGCATGGTGGTTCTACTTCTTGCACTCTTAAGTTTACATAGAAACATAGTAAGCTGCCTTATTCACAGGGATAACATGGGTCCATCTAGCTCATTATTGTGTACAATGACTAGCAGAGCTTCTAACGTGTCTCTCCCAGCCCCACCTGGAGATGCCAGGGATTGAATCTGTAATATTCTAGCTGCAAAGCAGATGTTCTGCCACTAAAGATTTGGAGACCACTAGGATCATTGCAAAATTTTGCTATGTTGCGACAAGTGTCAGACGAATAGTGATGTCAGCAAAGAACAGTGACTGAGACTCGAGCCTTACCTTTAGAAGGAATGTTAAAAGGTGGTAAAGATCCATTAATCTGAAATTTTAATCTTAATTTTAAGTCTAAAAGTACCGTATTTTCGCTCCAGCTCCATAGGACGCACTGGACCATAGGGCGCACCTCATTTTTAGAGGAGGAAACCCAGGAAAAAACATTTTTCTGGTTTTCCTCCTCTAAAAGCCCTGTTTGTTTGTTGTTTTTTTGAGGATCAGCTAAAAGTTTTGCAGCTTTTTTGCAAAGGGAAAAGCCCTGGCTTTTTTGAGGATCAGCTGAAAGTTTTGCAGCTGTTTTTGCAAAGGCAAAAGGCCTTTTTTTTAGGATCAGCTAAAGGCTTTGCAGCTTTTTTGCAAAGGGAAAAGCCCTGGTTTGTTTGTTTGTTTGTTTGTTTGTTTGTTTTTTGAGGATCAGCTAAAGGTTTTGCAGCTTTTTTTGCAAAGGGGGAAAAGCAAAGCTCCTTTTGCAAAGGGGGAAAAACAAAGAGGAAAAGCCCCATTTTTATGGGTTTAACTCACATTTCTGAAAAATCTTAAGGAAAAGGAGCCATTTCTACTGTTTCCAGACAGATAATCTAATCAGCCAGTCACATGTCCTGGGGAAACAAACAACCTCCCTCTGCAGCACATTCAACAAAGGAGGGCGGGGCTGAAAGGGAGCCGGGACTCTTATCTCTCTCCCGATCTATTTCTGATCAGCTGCTGAGTGGGGTCCTTTCAACACTCCCTTTTCTCTTTGTAAAATAAAAAGCACAATCTGCTTTTGGCTCCTGGGCAATTCAGCTCCAGGGACCACCATTCGCTCCATAAGACGCACAGGTATTTCCCCTTACTTTTTAGGAGGAAAAAAGTGCGTCTTATGGAGCAAAAAATACGGTAAGTATCCATTCTATGAATTGGATTGTACTTTTGTTATACAATTCAACTTTTAATGCTATATCCGATTATGGATTGTTATTATCTGTTTTCTGGTCTTTGACCGTAATAAAGATATTTGATTTGATGTTCTGCCACTGAGCTCTACCATACACACCTATTTGGGAGCAAGCCCCGTTTCGAGTCCCTAGAACTTGCTTCCAAGTAAACATGCAAGGGATTAGCCTGAACTGTTAGGTATTTCTCTTCAGTAGTATATATATACAAACACACACACACACACACACACACACACAGAGTGCCATTTTAAAAAGAATCTTACATCTTTCAGTTGGATTTCAACTTCATTTGTTGGTGTTCCAGTGCAGTTTATAGCAGTTTCCTGCAAAACACAAAACAGTTCAACAGTTTGATTTTGTTAAGCACATCACAGCATGCATTTTTCTAAGACCAACTTGTTCTATGTAATAGAAAAAGCATCATTTTTAAAAAGCCAATTGATTTCTTATGCACACTACATCAAATATCTTCTGAAGAATTATTTTCTTCTGTATTGTGGGTCAAAAAAGATCTACCTGCAATAGAAAAAGTTTATGAAATTCACTATGGGGTATGCCCCCAAACTCTCTGATTCCTTTGATTAAGCTCCAATTATACTGCTCTGATCAACTACACCCCCAAAGAATATGAAATATTAAACAAGATGCTAACTTGTCGCTGGCCCTAAAATATCAGGACTAACTTATTTTCCTGTAAATGCTTGATCACCAATTGAGAACACACACACACACAGCCAGCCTGTAACTCATACAGGGGTACCTCAGTTTACGAAGAGTCCTGTTTACGAACTATTCTGTTTACAAACTCCGCAAAACCAGAAGTAGTGTTATGGTTTGCGAACTTTACCTCGGTCTACGAACGGAATCCGAATGGTGGAAGAGCACTGGCGGCGGGAGGCCTCATTAGGGAAAGCGTGGTTTAAGAACGGACTTCAGGAGCGGATTAAGTTCGTAAACCGAGGTACCACTATATATGCCGTTTCACACAATGTAGCTGATGTTCTATTGCCACCTACCTTCTCTTCATGGTATTGCCATAATTGTTTTCCACAATATTCTGTGTTGTATCAAAAGCCTTTTGCAAGGAATCAGACTCACCAAAAGTCCATTTACCAAACTGGAGATTACTAAAGTTATCTGCTGATGTTAGCAATGCTAAAAATCTGTTGATGTTAGCAATGGGATAATTAACGGGCTAGCAAAGCTGTTAAATTGCGGGACTTGCTCCAGCAGGAGACAGGCTTTATAAGAAGAAAAGAAAAGAAAAGGAGGCTTTACAAGAAGATTGGACAATTTGGCGGAGGATAAGCCTATCAAGGCTGATCGCCGAAGAATTGATGCTTTTGAATTATGGTGCTGGAGGAGACTCTTGAGAGTCCCATGGACTGCAAGAAGATCAAACCTATCCATTCTCAAAGAAATCAGCCCTGAGTGCTCACTAGAAGGACAGATCCTGAAGTTGAGGCTCCAGTACTTTGGCCACCTCATGAGAAGAGAAGACTCCCTAGAAAAGACCCTGATGTTGGGAAAGATGGAGGGCACAAGGAGAAGGGGACGACAGAGGATGAGATGGTTGGACAGTGTTCTCGAAGCTACTAACATGAGTTTGGCCAAACTGCGGGAGGCAGTGAAGGATAGGCGTGCCTGGCGTGCTCTGGTCCATGGGGTCACGAAGAGTCGGACACGACTGAACGACTGAACAACAACAACAAGCCTATCAAAGGCCGTTAACCACAATGGCTATGTTCTAGCTTCACTGTTGGAGGCAGTATGTCTCCAAATGCCAGTTGCTGGGAATAGCAGGTAGGCAGAGTGCTTGCATGTTTCCCCCAGGCATCTGGTTGGCCATTGCGAGAACAGGATGCAGGACTAGATGGGCCATTGGCCTGATCCAGCAGGCTCTTTTTACGCTTCTTATGTTAAAAGAATTTGGTCTAAGCTGATGCTATGCATCAATCAGAACAGGGGTGTCCAACCGGTCGACTGCGACTATGGCCTTGTAAGCCACCTAACTCAACCCCCTGCTCAGTGCAGGAATTCCAGAGTTAGAGCATCCCTAATAGATGGATGTCCAGCCTCTATGTGAAGGCCTGATGCAACCCCCCCCCCCAAAAAAAAACTCATCACCACTGTAGGCGGTTGGTTCCACTGTCAAACTGCTCTTACCATCAAGAACATTAAGCTAATGCTGTTTTAATTGTAAATGGTACGGCTGTAATATATTTTATATATGTATATAGCTTTAATTCTATCAATGTTTAATTATTTTAAAATTGTTTTCTATGCTTTAAACACTTCTCATTTTTATCTGTAAGCTGTCATTTGTCCTGTCATGGAAAGTGGTGGGGTAATAAATATATAGCAACAGCCATAATATCTTACCTTGGAAATCTGCACATTATTGGCTCTATTTTCAAGGTCTGAACAATCTGTAGTAACGGCAGATAACTGGTTTTTCAACCGATCCACCTCTTCAGAGAGCGAATGAAGTAGCTGTTCTCTCTTTGCCACTTCCTGTGTTTTCTCTTCTAGTTGACTAAGCAGAGAAGTAACATCACCATTTTTACTTTTGATCTTCAGCTTGTCTTTCAGGAGCTGAATTTCTTGATTTTTCTCTCCAAGGATATTATTAAATTTTGCATTTTCTGTTTCAAGGGCAAGTATTTTCTATATGAAATGTAAGCAAGCATATTATCAGAGTTAACAAGCCAATTTTGAAATTAAATATTCTTAATTGTACAGGGCAAGCAATCATACCGGTACTGTTAGCAACTATGATGGTAAAATTGGTGTTTTGTGACAAAGTAACTATTATCTCCCAAGTTCAGACTTTGAGAGAGAAGACACTTAAAATCTGAATGTTAATTTTGAATGTTTTAAGTAATATGCAATACAAAATCACTCCATTTGTTAAAATTGATTCCTTTAAAGTTAACAGCGCAAGACAGGAAGTTTTGCATGCAGAAATGTTTATATCACCTCCAGGAATCTGTTCCTTTCTTCTGGCGTCATTTTTCTTTTGCCCTTAATGAGGTCTTCCAAAGATTTTTTCAGGGCTGCATTCTCTTTCTTATATACCTGCAACTCAGATTCAGATTTGGAATCACCAGACTTCAATCCCCACTTGCCGATATTCATCTCTTTGATGTCCTTCAGATTTTCTAATAAATAGATAAATAAATAAATAAATAAATAACCAGGTGCCATTGAAGGAACAGCCTCTTCTGTCCTTGCATTATGTATGTTTCCTTGCAGTGTCCCAAGTGGCTTGTAATAATGCCTCAATTCAAGTCTCATTAAATAAGCTGAATAACCCAAGCCTGATCTTAAGCAAGCTTACTCAGAAGTCTAACCAAATTCACTCTATAGAAATTATTTTAAAAATTTGGAGCCATAGAGCTGTAGTCAATGTAGCACATATGGAGAACTTTCCTTCAATGCTAGGATTTCGCACTGGGCAAAGGAATATTCTCTCCCTCTCCCCTCCCTAAATCTGTTCTGGAGTTCCTCTAATCTAGGCTTCTTCAAACTCAGCCCTCCAAATGTTTTGAGACTATAATTCCCATCATCCCTGACCACTGGTCCTGCTAGCTAGGGATCATGGGAGTTGTAGGCCAAAAACATCTGGAGGGGCAAGTTTGAAGAAGCCTGCTCTAATCCTCCAAAGCAGATTTGGAGGCAATGAAGGGTGCACAAGGGAGAAAAGGTGGTGGTGGGGGGGGGGGGAAGTACCACTGTGTGACAACTAATCTGCCAGGGTGCTGCCCTCACCTCAAGGCAAAGAGTTGCCAGGGCTGTTTCGGTATCGCGAGCCCCCACCCCAACTGCTTAGCAATTCATCTTCCTTCAGCGAGGAAGGCAGTGATTCCTCTATTGGGGAGCGGGAGACGGGACCGGGAAGTAGGAGTCAGGGCTCTGACAGGGAAGGAGAGCCCTCGCACCAAGCAGAGGTGGGAAGAGAGGCACCTCTTCCGTCTCCCCACTTGTGCAGGGGGGACGGACGCAGAGGGGATAGGCGGGGGTTCCGCATCCCACAGCTTTTACACTGGGCAAGGAACCGGAAGGGGCCATTCCCGGACTCTGCCGAAGGATGAGCTAGACGTATTTTTATAGCTGCATTGTACATATCTGCACAATAAAGAAACTTAGTTTCAGAAACCTCGGCGTCAGGCTGGTTACTCATGAGCAATCACTGAAAACCTTACATAATCCTTTTGCACAAATGTTTAATTGAATTCCACACTTGGTCCCAAACATGCATAAAACAGGATTATAGCAGTAACTCACAAACATTTTGAATAGAACAAAAATCCCCATTCAAAGAACATAATATTTCCACTGAAATGGGCAGTGCTCCTTCCAAAGTTAAGAGCAACAAAATTAAAAATGTGCAGAATTTGTGGGCTGATATTTAGAATCAACAATACCGGTAACTGAAAAAAAAAAAAAATTATGATCCGTTACAATTATAATACTTAGCTAGTCTGCAACAAAACATTACAACGGAATATATAAAAAATGCAGCTTTGTCTGCCGCATCATGTGATGCTTGGAAAATGTGGCACAAAGGAAATAGGAAGTACTGATATGTCATAGGGACTAATACGTTTTATTATATACTGTAAAATTATTATTATGTGAAACTACTAGTAGATTTCTGGGAGAATGGCTCGCACAATACATTTTGCTACCAGCAAAATCCGCCTGTCGAGCTGTATAGTACGCAAGGTAAGTCAAGTTATGCTGATACCTGGGGCACAAAATCCCACAAGTACTTTCCCTCCATCCCTGGCAACAACAGCACAGTAGCAATTCAATTAAATAACAATTTGCTGCCTTCTGTAATACCCCAAAGCATTTGCCTTATTATTATGATTTATTATCATTAGAATTTCTTACCTACCAGAAACTCCAGGGTGCGTTACAATGTTACAAAGTATGATATGTACTAAAATCAAGCCTCAGATATTTTATGCAGCATGCTACTCCCAGTGTCAGATCCCTCTCCCATCTGAAGCTCAAGCACAATATAGTCTATTTCCCCCTTCCCTTCCCTACTTGCAGGCATAATTTCTTAACGCTTCGCTTTGTTGTGTTTTTTGTTTTTTTTAAAAAAAACAACCGGAAATGTAGTGCAGGTGCAAGGGGCTGCAAATTTCTTCAGAGCCATCATGTTAAACCCCCACTGTGTTGCCACTTCTCCAATGAAAACTGGCCCCTCGACTATTGTTTGTCCCATAGAGGAAAGATTACAGCCATTTCATCTCCAGGAGAGAAATCACACCCACCCACCCCAGATTTAGCAGATCTCCCACGCAGCACAGTAGGGTCGTTTACTGTATTTGGTAGGAAACTTGAAGTGGCTTGAAAACGGAGTCAAAAGAGAGATGGATAGGGAGGAAGTTTCGCTATGTGGGCAGGCAAAAGCTGGATAAGGTAGATCACACAGCGTTTGGTCCGTGGATGTATACAGGGCCAGATTTAGGTTTGATGAGGCCCTAAACCACTGAAGGTAATGAGGCCTTTTATATGTCCAGCTGTCCTTTGTCAGCAACAAATTGTCGCTGTTTTTTGGGTTGAATATATGCTATGTGGTAATAGGTATCTAAAGCCATTTGCACTTAACAAAATACAGTATGTATTTTATCAAAGTAACTGCTGAACTGAAATATAATTAAGAAGTATATTAATAGTATGGCTGTCAACTTTCCCTTTTTTTAAACGGGAAATTCCCGTATTCCAGCACCATTTCCCATTGCAAAAAAAGGGAAAGTTGACAGCTATGGCCGTTTCCCAATGCAAAAAAAAGGAAGGTTGACAGCTCTGTAATAGTGAAATACAACTGAGAAGAAGTATATTAGTAGTGGAATAATGATTAAGCTCTAACTTAAAATGATGTTTTATTCATAAGAAACTTAATAATGCAAACATAATAATGCATTTGGCATTAAATAATTCCTTTAGAAACACATTTTTTTCTTTAATTTTTTTTGGGGGCCCCAAGGGAGTGGGACCCTAAGCTATAGCTTGCACTGCATGCATGCATGTACAGTACAGTATTTCTGTTTTGTCCCTGCTGTAATAACAAAAGCATAACTGGGGTGAGGGGGTTCCCTCTCGCCTGGAGCGCCTTATGGAAAAGCAGAGCAGGTCCAAGGCAGCGAAGCCAACACGATATTCTGGGGACTAGTACCTGACCCTAACCCACCCTTTCATTTGCCCATCCCGAGCCGAGCTCTCTTTCGCCCACTCCGCTCCGTTTACCCGCTTTCTTTCAGCCTCGGATGGTCGCGAAACTGTGGAGAGACCCGGCGAGCGCTGGGCGAGTCCGGGCGGCGCGGCGACGGGATGGCAGGGCAGCGTCAAGGCTGCTGCTGCTGCTGCTGCAACAACGGCGCCGCCGGCGCCGCCCCTCCCTTCCTTCCACCGCTTTACCGCTCCTCTTCGAACCCGGCCCCGCCCGAGCGCTGCTTCCGGGAGTTTGAATGCCGCGGCTCCCCTCGACGCCATTTCCGTTTCAGTTGGAAAGCGACGGGGCGCGGGAAGAGTCAGAACGAGACGAAACGCCGGCGGAGCTGCAGCTTGCGCGGAGAAGGCGGCGCGAATGGTGGTGATTCAGAGAGGGGTGGGGTTGAATGAAGTAGGCGGAGAAAGAGAAGTGGGGAGGAGGACGTTGGAAGCTTGCAATTTTTTTGCGCGCCCTCCTTTTTGGGTGTATTTTAATGGAATGCGTTTCCCGGCTGTAGATTTTGCAGTTTTAGCATCCTTCGCCGCTGCAGAAGCGTTTTAAAAATTTCCATAAGCAATTCTGGTATGGCATGGGTGGTTTTCAATGTAGGGACCATAGCTCTCAAGTTTCGGATTTGAAAATAAGGGATCAGCACCCTCACCTGTCCCGGGGTCAGTACGGTTCTCAGGGACAGTCCACGCTGTGGTAATCCCCCCAGGCTACAAATTAATTTACACCAGGCTACACACCATCATCTTTCCCCACATTCATATGTGGGACTTGACTGGGGTAACACATGGAAAGGTTTGCAGTTCCACAAACATAGGTGTGCACTGCCTCGAAATAAAAAGAAGTGAACAAAATAAGGCTCACTAGGGGGGCATTGCTAAAAAAAAGTCAACTTTGTAACCAGAGGTTCAACTGAATAGAATGAATCACATGCACCACAAGGCCTATGCAGCCTCAACTTAAGGTGGCTTCCAGCCTTCTGCAGGCAGGCACCCATGCGCAAGAAATGCGCTCCGCTGCCCACAGCGGACCCATGCTCCCTCGCGCTCTCGAATTTCCCCTCTGCAAGCTGCATCCATGGATAGAACATTGCACCTAAATATTTCCATTCTGCACAATGCGCAGCATTTGCACGACCCCCTCCTGACAGCACCACACACGGAGGGATAATTCCCACTCACAGCTTGATGGGCACATGTGCAAACCCACCCCACCCACCCCCCAATATATATATATATATATATATATATATATATATATATATATATATATTCAGATCTGCATCAGAGGGAATGGCACATGCCTCTTTGTCAATTTGAGCATAGTTGTGCTCCGTGGGCAACAACGTACGGAAATAGAAAGTGATGGGCTTTGCCACAGGCCTGGGGAGGCCGGGTCGTCCTCTTATATACTTGCTGGGATTGACAAGTCACCTGACCCTCTTATATACCTGCTGGGATTGACAAGTCATCTGACCCTCACCTGAATCTCATAGCTCTCCAGCAGCTACCTCTGATCAGTTATCATTTAACTCTTGGGGGAAATAATTAGCATCACACATCATGTGCCTGGAAGTTGCCAAACCAATTAACCAAACAGAAGGATTACTGTTAATAGCACCAGTTTTCCTATAACTTGATATTGCTGGATAGTTTTGATCAACTGCAAAAGCATTTTTAGTTTGCTTTCTCTTGCCACCCTGGAACTTTTCTTTATTACTGCCACTTTGTTTTGTACGATTCCTTGCAAATGAAGGAAAACAACTTTTCTGCTTGTATACGTTGATAATATAATTTTGGTTACTGAGGACAAACAAGATTGTACAAAAACAACCTTGGGTGCAGGTCATGCTGTTGTGTAGTGGGGTCCCCTGCACCAAGGCAATCTAGATGGATTTTATTTATATCTATAAGATTTTGCAGACTTTGGGTGTGAACTGGGGCCCTACAAAAAAAAAATCAAGTTGCGCCCCACTGCTTCAAATTGGGCCCCACTGGGTAGCCCTGAGTCTAATAGTTGCTGGGCCTGAATTGCCCTGCCCTTGCATCAAGTCTTGGGTTTACAATTTTGGGAGTGGGGAGACTGCGGCACTGGAGAGCGGGCAGGCTGGCGAGGCCCCCTAGATTTAGAAGCCCGAGTGGTCCTGCCCTCACATGAAGTCTTGGGGAGCAGGAGGGCTGGTGAGCCCCCCTAGATTTAGAGGCCCTAGTCTTCAGCCTACTTAGCCTATACATAAATATGGCACTGATTAAATCCCAGCCTGTAGTTTCAAGGAATGGCCGACAGATGGCAATACAATAAAAAGGAAAGCAAATATTTATTCTTGATCTGCTATTTTTGGTCAAATGGATGGATGGATTTCTCTCCTCTCTTTCTGCATGTGTCATTCCCAAAAGGTTTTCTCTTACGGGATAAGGGACCTCTACACCTATAAAGCTGGATTGGGGGGACGACGACCATAATTTGCAACCGGCTTCTCACCTCTCTCCTCTTGTGTGAGATAGGGGCTGAGTGGGGAAGGGCATCATGAGGGGATTGCTAAATAAACAGAGACATAAGCAACCTTAAATTCCCAATAAACTCCAGTGTGGACAACCCCTCAGAGAAGAACATTGAGTTGCAACCACTCTGGGACAACAAAGTCCCTCACCACTCCTTTTAAGGCAGGCCTCTGGTCTTCTGCCTACTATGTAGACCAAACAATGTGATGCTTAATGTCCTCCCAGTGCTATTTTTCTAGAGAAAGAGGTGCCAGAACTCACCAGGAACAAATCTAGGGGTGGGGGTGGGGGTTAGAGACCCACCGGAGGAAGGAGAGAAAGCTCTCTACGTCACCCCATCAAAAAAAAAGCCTCCTTCACCGTCTCCTCCTGTCTCTGCCTGCTTTGCCCCCCCTCTCCTTCCCCGGATGAGCCACGCGGCTCTTGCTGTCCCTGCGAAGATGATGGGGGGGGGGGCGATGGAGTGAGAAAGAGGCCCGCGCGGGTGGGGTGGGAGTTAAAGGTCCAGGCGACTTCACGGGCAACCCACGGAGCCCACCTCTCGGTGTTTTTCTCTTGCGCTGCACGATAGCTCACTTTCAGATCCAGGAGAACTTTTAAGAGTCTCTGACGTGGCTCTCTCCTCACTCCTCACACTTGGTGCGCACTCGGCAGCTGGATGTTGAGGAACGTGGGGCAGGAAGTTTGGGAAGTGCGGCCTCTTTCCCTAGCATGGTCCTCCAGCTGCGCGGGCGGGGAGGTGCGTGGGTGGTGGACTCTTCTCCTCCTCCAGCTCCTCCTCCTCCCTCAGCGGCGCTCTAGGATTGCAGAGGGGGAGAAGCTCTGCTCTCCCCTGACTCCAACTCGCCTTCCTGGACACTCAGCTTGCCGCCCGGCCCTGGTTCCCTGTGCCACTGGCGCCACAGGGTAGAGACGTGCCTGGAGAGAGGAATATTCCCTTTGAAATAAGGGAAATTTAAGGAATATAAAAAAAATCAGGGATAGCATCGGGAAACGGCTTGAAATAGGGGAGTTTCCTGCAAAAAAAGGGAGACTTGACAGCTATGGTAGGGACGTCTGAGCGGATCGACGCTGATTAGCTCGTGTGTAACCTCGTGCGAAAGAACACAGCAAAGCAAATAATAATAATCGGTGCTTTTTTCTAAACAAACAAACAAACAAACAAAAACAATGTTTAGGGGTACTTTCATTTTGACTCAAGAAAATCACCATTTTATACTTCAACTTGGGGAAATGAATACAGTAAATGGACAAAAGTACAAACATTCACAAAATGTTTAAGGGTATGCGTCCCCCCAGAAAAAAACTCTGATTAATAATATTAATAATAATAGACGGAGCTTCTCTCGAGCAATCTTGACCAGAGACCAGGTTTGCCATATGGTGCAGATTTTGCTCACTTGGTTACACTTGCATGAGGTGTGGGAAGGGCTGTGGATCAATGGCAAAGCCCCCATTTCACATGGAGAAGATTCCAACCCTGGGCATCTCCACTTAGAGCTGGTGGAGAGCCCTGTGTGAAATCCTAGACAGCTGCTGCTGGCCTGTGTAGACATTACTGAGATGAATAGACATGCTTCCTATGTGTTTTGGTACCCAAGGTTGGAAAATACAAATAGCACCACAAGGCACTAACAAAGTGACACATATCTCCTTACAAGGAAGTAAAGTGGAGTCCAGACTTTTTATGATGGTACAGGATTATAGCCTGAATCCTGTACCATCATAAAAAGTCTGGACTCCATGTTACTTCCTTGTGAGGAACTCCTCGTGGCTCTTGATAGATCCTGTCAGTGAGTACTCTAATCCAGTGTTTTTCAACCTTTTTTGGGCAAAGGCACACTTGTTTCATGAAAAAAACCACGAGGCACACCACCATTAGAAAATGTTAAAAAAATTTAACTCTGTGCCTATATTGACTATATATAAAGTAATTTTTCAATTTTTCCCACGGCACACCAAGCAACATCTCGCGGCACACTAGTGTGCCGCGGAACAGTGGTTGAAAAACACTGCTCTAATCTGCTGAGAACTACATAGGCGAAAGCTTTCCCCAAGTACCCAGCAGGGGGATCCCACAGTTGTTACAATCATGGTGGTCACCTTTGTTCTTATAGGGTCACAATGATGGGATGGACATGTCTTATGGAGCAGAGACTTTCCCCCAACACTGCAAGAAAAGGCTATAGAGGTGCATCATGAGGGAGGACCTAAGGCTTTCAGCACTTCTGTTGGGGTTCCATCCTGTCCTGGGTCTTCACTACATTCCTGAGAGCTGATGACAAGCTTCAGCTTGTCAAGGGAGGGAGGGAAATCCAGTTCTTCCAAGACAGGCAGAATCCAGATGCGATCAGTTGCTGTGTTGGGACTCAGCTAGATTGGTAAAGAAAAGGTATTTTATATGCACTGTATATGAATAACACTGTGACACAAGATGGTGCTGTGGAGTCCCGTCTTTCTCTATACAGTATAAGTTTGGGTAAAGGTAAAGGACTCCTGACAGTTAAGTCCAGTCGTGAATGACTCTGGGGTTGCGGCGCTCATCTCGCTTTACAGGCCAAGGAAGCCGGCGTTTGTCTGCTTTGCATACAGTTTTTCCGGGTCATGTGGCCAGCATTACTAAGCCGCTTCTGGCGCAACGGAACACCAAAAGCAGAGCAGTGCATGGAAATGCCGTTTACCTTCTCCCTGGAGCGGTACATATTTATATACCTGTACTTGCAATTTTTGGGGTGCTTTCGAACTGCTAGGTTGGCAGGAGCTGGGACCGAGCACTCTTTTGCAGGGATTCGAACCGCTGACCTCCTGATCGGCAAGCCCGAAAGGCTCAGTGGTTTAGACCACAGCGTCACCTGCATTCCCATCTATATAAGTTTAAAATGCGTTTAACTGAATCGCTTCTTTGACGTGTCTAGATCCAGCCTTGGAGACCATTTTTTCCAGCGAGTACAGTTCTTGATAGTGCTCTGCCCATCTATTAACAGTAGAATCATAGAATTGCAGAGCTGGAAGGAACCCTGAAGGTCATCTGGTCTAACCCCTTGTGATGCAGGAATTTCAGTTAAATCATACATGACAGACAGCCATCCAACCTCTGCTTAAAAACCTCCAAAGAAAGAGAGTTCACCACCTTCTGAGGGAGTCCGTTCCACTGTCAAACAGCTCTTACTGTCAGTAAGTTTTTCTTGATGTTTAGCCAGAATCTCCTTTCTTATAACTTGGAGCAGGAGAAAACAAACTTGCTGTGTCTTCTATGTATCAGCATCAAAAAAGGCTATTTGTTGCCTTGCCCCCCCCCCAAAAAAAACAGTCGTTGGAGATTACACAGACATCTTGGCACTGGTAAGTTAAGTAAGACCTTTAAGAAAAGCCTTTATCCTGATGATGATGATGATGATGATTATATAACTATAATTTAATCTCTGTCTCTATTGTTAGTGTGCGTAGAATTCTGACATCATGGCATGCAAGAACATGGAGGGATAAATTGGCTGTACTTACCTTGCACAGGTCAATGGACTTTAAAATGCCATTTATTCCAGTGGCCTGACCTGCCATGGCTCTTTTGATTCTCAAGTGATGACTAATTAAATTGAAGGTTACATCCCTCAACTAGAGAGAGACCTGCTAGATTGTAATGTTAAAGTGATGTCTAGAATGCGTAAGATGTTATTGGAATGGGAGACAAAAGATGAACAAGTGAAATCTTCAATGATACATTGTGCAGTAGATATGGGTCATAACATAGAAATGCAGGCATGGGAACAATTATGGAAAATGGATATAAAATCTACAGCATGTTATGGTTTAAGAGAAAATCATATGAACATGTTATATAGATGGTACCTAACACCTAGTAGACTAGCAAAAATGTGGTGGTCTTGTATTAAGGTTAAAGCTTACTAGGACATAATTTATAATGAATTGAAAAAGATGTTTAAGATAACATTTGTAAAAAAAAAATCAGAATCTTTTTTTTCTTGGGGATTTTGAGATCAGAATTACCTAAACAATAAATAAATTTATTTATGTATACAAATGGTTACAGAAACTAATGGAATATGCAGAAATGGCGAAACTTACCAGAAGAATAAGAAATCAAGAAAACAAAACTTTGAATAAGGAATGGAAATCGTTTGTTGAATTACAAATTGCAAACAAATTAAGACATTAGCAAGATTATTGTAAAAACTTGCAGTTTCTAAAACATATAGGAAATGGATTAGAAAAGGAATAAATAGAGTTAATTTGGATATGCAGGAAAAAAGAAAGAACACATTTATGGAACCGCAGAAAGAGGGGTGTGTGGAAGTTGAAGATTTATATGTAAGAAATGTTTCCTTTTTGCTGAAATGCTTATTTGTTATAAATTAAAATCATTTTTTAAAAAAAGAATGTTCTTTTTTGCTTTCTTTCCTAATATACTGATTGGTGAAAATACACTTACTTTACATAACCATCTTACAAATTTATTTCACAGGTTGTTTTTGATCCCTCCAGAAGGGGGCAATCTAAGGCTGTTTTGATTGATTGAAGTCCTGAATGAAAAAGAAACAAAAAATTGACAGGAGTATACCTGCTGATGGCAGGTGGAAAGAAGTTCGTTTAAAAAGGAAAAATATTGCTATGTTTTATTGCAAAAGTTATATTAACTTCTTTACACATCAATAGCAAAATGAGGGGGGGGGGAGTTCTGTGCGTTACATTCATATTTCTTTCCTGACTATAATTCATATGCAAAAAGATTCCCACCTCTTTATAAACCATCATACTTAGCAAATTCCTTACTCTGCACTGCCAGAATTCACAAGTTGGTACCAGTTTTGTCTAATACCACAGGAATGGTGGGTGTCAGCTTACACAAACCCTCCCCCTACTTAGCCTTTAGTAACTACCATAACTCTCTCTAATACCACAGGGAGTCAGTTTACACAAATCTCTCCCCCCCCCCCCGCCTTTAGTAACTAAACTCGTCATAGATCCACCCATCAGCTGCACTTTACTGTAACAGAGCCATTTCCAGCCTCCTCCTGCTGGCACTTCAGACTGGAGGCTGCAGAGAGCCTGAAGTACACATTTCTTTGAAAACTGCTGCAGTTTAAAAAACACTGAAAACCATGCTTCGGGTAATTGTGGAATCTGCTGCCGATATCCCTAGACACAAATTCGGAAAACCAGATCCTATTGTGTCCGTTATTTTTAAAGGTAAGGAAAGAAAACTTGTGAAAGATTACTTTAAGCAAGGATATTTTTCAATGTGCCAAGATGCCATGATAAAAAGTGTAACAGTTGTGGTAGTTTGCAAATGACATACTTCTGAAGAAAGTAGTAACTTTTTTTTGCAACAGCAAATAGTGATTTTGAGTGTTTACATCTTTTTAAAAATTCCTTTTCCTGTTTGCTTTAAAATAGTTTTAAAAACTTTTTGAACATTAATCATCTATGTTGTTAGACTCCTTCCCCCTCCTTGGAGGCTTTTTGCTTTTCAGACTTTGTGCTTAGCAAAGTATAAAAGATGAGGGAGAGAAAAAAAGGAAGCTCATTTGCATTTGTCCATAACTGACAGATTTACGGTATACCACTTTTCTTTGGTGTAAACTTTGTGGCGAATTTCAGTTTGTGCTACTTCCTATCCTCATAAGTAGATGGTTGTAATGCTGTTATGTCAAGGTGCATATAGAGTCTTTTGCCTTATAGCTCATCACATACATTAAAGTAGGGTTGCCATGTTTCAAAAAGTAAAAACCAGGACACCCTGAAAGAAGTTGTTGAGGATGAAAATAACTGCAGGATACTGAGTTTACAATAGGCTAAGATTATTTAAATAAGGAAATACAGTGCAATAAGGTCTGTACCTTAATACTAGAAAAACTTATTACTGGAATATTTGAATGGCATTGTGGAAAGGTGTGAACCATAGTTTCCTCTACTCCTAATTGGGTTGGTTTTTTTAAAAAAAGGTTTCCGTCTACTTCAGGCTTCCTCAACCTTGGCCCTCCAGATGTTTTTGGCCTACAACTCCCATGATCCCTAGCTAGCAGGGATCAGGGATGATGGGAATTGTAGTCTCAAAACATCTGGAGGGTTGAGGTTGAGGAAGCCTGGTCTATTTCTTGCCATATTTTAGGATATTCAGTGCAGTCTTTCTGTTCTTATCCTGAAGCAAAGTTCTTAACCTGAAGCGTTATTTCTGGGTTAGCGGAGTATGTAACCTGAAGCGTATGTAACCTGAAGCGTATGTAACCTGAGGTACCACTGTACACTACTGCTGTTCAGGTATTTTTAAAAGCTCTTTGAAAGCAATAGAAGGGAAATTATTGGTGTTAGGCCTGGGACTAGTGCAAAGTTGTGCTATCTATGCGGGTGCGGCTATGGACTGATGAAGTATAGGATGTGGAATGTGCTCCTCCCCTGTTCTTCCCACAACCCACCCACATCTCCACCCCCCCCACCCCCCGCTCTGGCTACTCCACCAGCATATCAACGATGTTCTGCCAGTGTATCTGTCCTGGTGGTATTGCATTTGGTATTCCCCTGGACAATCAAGGCTTCTGCTGAACCCCATAATTTTTCAACCAGTAGATCTGCAGCCTAGGATTACACCCCTAAACTACACTTTTGCAGACCTTTCTTGGTTTTCCCGAGACATCGCTTTGTGAAAAAGCCAAAGGCTGATATATAATATTCATGATTTATTTGTGATTCATTCATAGTTTACACAGTCCATATTTGAGCTTGCTCAAGGTGTATTTACCTTTAAAAAAACAAAAAACAAAACCTTAGCTGGCTGGATTTTTGCATGAGGCAGTGTATGGGTAGCTTAATCGTAGGATAGGGGTCAAATGATATATTGCACGTTATCTGTATTTACTATTTTCCCCTCAGCAATACAAAAAGCAGCTTACCTTGGTGGCAGAGCTGGGAGGGGTGTAGTGTGTGTTAGGTGATAAAAAACCGCATGGGGTAAGGATTAAAGACATCCTCTCAGTCCCAGTCTAATTCTCCCTTCTGTCTGCCTGTTGGCCTGCCTAAAAATAGGTGAAAATAAATACACAGAAACATAAAGAGCTACCCCATACTTTGGTCTATCTGGATTAGTAATGGATGCGGGTGGTGCTGTGGTCTAAACCACTGAGCCTGTTGGGCTTGCCGATCAGAAGGTTGGTGGTTTGAATCCCCATGACAGAGTGAGCTCCCATTGCTCTGTCCCTGCTCCTGCCAACCTAGCAGTTCGAAAGCACGCCTGGGGTTCTTTGGAAGATTCACAGAAGTTCCACAATGCAAAGCTCAATAATTGCTGACATCCTTCTTTGAGAGACTACTTCTTTCTCAGTTTTACCAATGCCTAGCCCCAGGGAATGGTCTGTCGAGAGTGACGGTAGGACCACGGCCCAGCCAACTTCCTGTTTTGAACATGGCACAGAATGCCCCAATTTCCCCAGTAGACAAATATATGTAGGAAGGCCTGATTTCCTGAAAGCAGGAATTAAAAAAAAATCATTTTAAAGTCCTTGAATCATGTCTTTATATATGTTTTATCGAAATTTATATATGTTTTAACTTTAATTCTTTTTATATATGTTTTATCGAAGTGATAATATTGGTCCCTGTGAGTTGTGTTATTATATCCGCGGCCTGTATTGGGTTATCGTTTTATTTGATTTTATCTGATTTTTGATTGACTGCTTGTTTTGTATTGTATGACTGTATTGTATGACGGGCGCAAATGCCGAATAAACACCTATCTCTCTTTTCAATCATGTGTTCCTCTCTTCTACTTGAACTTTCCCTTGCATGCTCTAATATAGTTTATATAAAAAACATTTTGAGGCAGTGAATTAATTGTTATATTTAATTGTGTCTTTTTCACCCTGGTTGAATGCAGGTTTTATATTATTTGTCTTCCTCTACAATTCTGTAGCTGAAGTTAGGTTACTTAAAATACAGTCACCAAAAATGTGTTGGCATGTTTATGGGTTTTTCAGTGTTCTTCAAGCCCACAGCCTTCATGAAGTTGAACCATATGCATAAAGTCACAGAACGAGAGACTTTTAGACCTTCTGGGCTCATGGTGGACCAGGCAGATTACTGATTTTCCACATGCAAATTTGAATCAGATTGTTGGAGAAAAAGTTTGGATAAAAGATCAAAGGTTTATCCTTATGTTTCTTCACCAAATGCCGTTTTCTTCTTGAAAATGTTAAGTGAATGGCTTCAATAGAGAGGGAAAACAGCAAAGTAGTCCAAAGATGCAGTAATTCTAGAGCCTCTAAGGGCCTGGGATGTGGGTGGTATTTACAGGATCAGAGCCAAACGTAAGTGTGAGTAGAAGTAAGTCAAGAACAAGCAAAGGAGAGAGATTTGGGAACCAGGAGAATATCCTACCAGCAGCAATCACGGGGATAGGTTGATCAGCAGAATATTTAGAAGCAGTATCATCACCATTCCATCCATTTCTGTTTTTTCTATGTCTTTAGAAATTCTTGTTTTTATCTGTAAGCTGCCTTGAATCCCATCAGGGAAGAAGGTGGGGTATAAATAAATATGTTACAATAATTCTGATATTAAGGCATGAGTGTTGTTGCAGCACAAGAGGGGCATTTCATGTGGGATGGGGAAAGTTGAATCTCCAAAACTGCCCAATAACCACTGAGCAGTAGCCTTGGAATGCTGACTGACTGGGGCAAAACCAGAAAAACTGGTAGGGGGAATGGACAGGGAATCCTGCAGTGGGTCATGATGGACTGAGGGCAATACTGAAAAGAAACATTTCACATTGGTTAAGGTTCTGTTGAAGGTCCTGCTTGCCCTTCTGCCTGCCAGATGATAATGGTGAATAGGAATATAGGAAGCATATAGGAACATATACTGAGTTAGACCAAATATGTCCATGGAGGTGCAGGTCAATTCTGTGTCCAGGGCAGCTGTCTACCAGCTCCATCTGGTATGCAGACTGAGACCCTACCTGCCTTACCATAGTGGTGCATGCCCTGGTTATCTCCCGCTTGGACTACTGCAATGCGCTCTACGTGGGGCTACCTTTGAAGGTGACTCGGAAACTACAACTAATCCAGAATGCGGCAGCTAGACTGGTAACTGGGAGTGGCCAATGGAACTTCACTGGCTTCCAGTACGTTTCCGACCACAATTCAAAGTGTTGGTGCTGACCTTTAAAGCCCTAAACGGCCTCGGCCCAGTATACCTGAAGGAGTGTCTCCACCCCCATCATTCAGCCTGGACATTGAGGTCCTCCTCTGAGGGTCTTCTGCTGGTTCCCTCACTGCGAGAAGTGAAGTTACAGGGAACCAGGCAGAGGGCCTTCTCAGTAGTGGCACCTTCCCTGTGGAACACCCTTCCCTCAGATGTCAAGGAAATAAAGAATTACACAACTTTTAAAAGACATCTGAAGGCAGCCCTGTATTGGGAGGTTTTTAATGCTTGATGCTTTTATTATGTTTTTAGATATGCTGTAAGCCACCCAGAGTGGCTGTGAAAACCCAGCCAGATGTACGGGGTATAAATAATAATAATAATAATTATCCCTATTCAAAGCAATGGCCATTTATCATGCTGGCTGAGTCTGACCAGAGCTGGGATCTACCAATATATGGAGGGCCACAGCATCCCTAACCCTGAATTAAAAGAACGATAACAAAGAATACTGCATCGCCATGTCCCTTGGCGGCCCCACACAATAAGCCCCTGTCCTTGCTGAAGGAAAATTGCATCCTTGGCTACTGCCGCTTTTCCTATTCATTTCTTCTACATGAAACAATTAGTTTGGACCAATGCCTGGTAATATTAAATATATGTTAAATCACAGCGAGCTACACTATCATTCAGTTTAGACTGATAGCATTGTGGTAGATGTTTTCCTGTAGGAGTTGCAGATTTACAGTTTTTGTGGTCTGGGGTGAGTCATTGTCCTGCATAGTCTTTTTTAAATGATTCCTGTTACAGGAATGTGAGTCAATTCCCCACTCCCTGCACAAGGGCTAACAGTCATCGCCTCCCCCATATATCCAGCAGAGAACTATCAGAGTACATCAGAGATGACTGACTCAGTGTTAGGCAGAGAAGGGATGGGGAAACTTGTTGATTTGTGTTCCTCCTCTACACAGTGCAATCCTGTCAGTGCCGACTTGGAAGTAAGCCCCACTATGTTCGATGGGGCTTACTCTCTGAGACCCATGTAAGCCTTAATTCATCATGATCCATTAAAGGTTTAGAGATTAAGAAGACTGTAATGAAGGGATGGGGAACCTGTGCCCCTCCAGTTGTTGCTGGACTCAGATTCCCAGATGCCTCAGCCAGTGTGGCTGGTGCTTAGGGAGCTGGGAGTTATAGTTCAACAATTCCTGAAAGTAAAGCAGTGTTACTGGATCACTCGGTCGCAGTCATTAGAAAATGGCCTTATATAAACTCAGACCATTGGTCTATCTATCTCAGTGTTGTCTCTACACTTATTGACAGCAGCTCTCCAGGGTTTCAGGCCAGGAGTCTCTCCCATCCTATCTGAGATGTCAGAGGTTGAACCTGAGGCCTTTTGCCTGCAAGGCAGATGCTCTGTTGCTGAGCTATTATCCTCCTACAACACCCTGCTGCATCATTGTTTGTGGTTTTTGTTTTGTTTGTTCAGTTGTTCAGTCGTGTCCGACTCTTCATGACTCCATGGACCAGAGCACGCCAGGCACCCCTATCCTTCACTGCCTCCCGCAGTTTGGCCAAACTCATGTTAGTAGCTTCGAGAACACTGTCCAACCATCTCATCCTCTGTCGTCCCCTTCTCCTTGTGCCCTCCATCTTTCCCAACATCAGGGTCTTTTCCAGGGAGTCTTCTCTTCTCATGAGGTGGCCAAAGTACTGGAGCCTCAACTTCAGGATCTGCCCTTCCAGTGAGCACTCAGGGCTGATTTCTTTAAGGATGGATAAGTTTGATCTTTTTGCAGTCCATGGGACTCTCAAGAGTCTCCTCCAGCACCATAATTCAAAAGCATCAATTCTTCGGCGATCAGTCTTCTTTATGGTCCAGCTCTCACTTCCATACATCACTAATGGGAAAACCATAGCTTTAACTATACGGACCTTTGTCGGCAAGGTGATGTCTCTGCTTTTTAAGATGCTGTCTAGGTTTGTCATTGCTTTCCTCCCAAGAAGCAGGCGTCTTTTAATTTCGTGACTGCTGTTACCATCTGCAGTGATCATGGAGCCCAAGAAAGTAAAATGTCTCACTGCCTCCATTTCTTCCCCTTCTATTTGCCAGGAAGTGATGGGACTAGTGGCCATGATCTTAGTTTTTTTATGTTGATCTTCAGACCATATTTTGCGCTCTCCTCTTTCACCCTCATTAAAGGGTTCTTTAATTCCTCCTCACTTTCTGCCATCAAGGTTGTGTCATCAGCATATCTGAGGTTGTTGATATTTCTTCCGGCAATCTTAATTCCGGTTTGGGATTCTTCCATTCCAGCCTTTCGCATGATGAATTCTGCATATAAGTTAAATAAGCAGGTAGACAATATACAGCCTTGTCGTACTACTTTCCCAATTTTGGACCAATCAGTTGTTCCATATCCAGTTCTAACTGTAGCTTCTTGTCCCACATAGAGATTTCTCAGGAGACAAATGAGGTGATCCGGCACTCCCATTTCTTTAAGAACTTGCCATAGTTTGCTGTGGTCGACACAGTCAAATGCTTTTGCGTAGTCAATGAAGCAGAAGTAGATGTTTTTCTGGAACTCTCTAGCTTTCTCCATAATCCAGTGCATGTTCGCAATTTGGTCTCTGGTTCTTCTGCCCCTTGTTTGTGGTGAATGAGGTTAAATCAGGGTGTGTCTTAAACAGCGGCTTCACCACAGACACAGCAGAATCTACACTTACAGAAAATATCTGTTTTGAAAGGTGTGGGGGGAGCTGGCAATATAGTTAGGCCAAAACAACTTTATTGGAAGGCAGGTTTATTATGTACACAAGCACAAAACATTCTATATAGATTAGATACCATGGCCAGCAACCAAATAAATCAAGTCAGCCCTCTTGCATTAAAAAAAATATTTTTTAAATATATTGTCATTGCTGTTTTATATATGTTCCAATAAGTAAGCATGTTTTTGTTTATTTGCAGATGAAAAAAAGAAAACAAAGAAAATTGATAGTGAACTCAACCCTGTTTGGAATGAGGTGACTTTTTTATTGGTTCTGTTGTATGTGATAAGGCATAGCATGTGTGACAAAGTTCAGCCCTATTCGCTGTTGCATGACATTATGGAACAAGAAACACACATGTCACAACCGACTGTTCTTGTGATTCTCTGTATCCAGAAACAAAACTTCCACATTTCCTGCTAAAGGGAAATGTGCAATATCTGGTACACAGTTTCCGTATTTCACTTTAATGGGAGAAATTCTTGTGTAGGTGGAATAACTTTATTGGATACAACCCTATGCTGAAGTAACTCCCACTGAATTCAATAGCATTTATTGCCATGTATGAGGACTTAGATAGACCTGCAGCCTGATTTATTCTATGTTGTGTTTCATGGATCTCCAAGTGAGCTTCCGTCATGGATCAAGACCACAACTGCTTAGCTTCATTAATGTTGGAACATTTGGTGTTCCCAGATCATCTGCTGCAATGTCTACACAAAGACCTCCCAGTATGTTTCCAAGCACAATTCAAAGTGTTGGTGCTGACCTTTAAAGCTCTAAACGGCCTCAGCCCAGTATACCTGAAGGAGCATCTCCACCCCCATCGTTTAGCCTGGACAATGAGGTCCAGCTCCAAGGGCCTTCTGGCGGTTCCCTCCCTGCGAGAAGTGATGTTACAGGGAACCAGGCAGAGGGCCTTCTCGATAGTGGTGCCTGCCCTGTGGAATGCCCTCCCAACAGATGTCAAGGAAATAAACAAGTATCTGACTTTTAGAATAATCTGAAGGCAGCCCTGTTTAGTGAAGTTTTTAATGTTTGACGTTTTATTGTGCTGTAAATTTTCTGTTGGGAGCAGCCCAGGGTGGCTGGGGAAACCCAGCCAGATGGGTGGGGTATAAATAAAATTATTATTATTATTATTATTATTATTATTATTATTATTATTATTATTATTATTATTATTATTATTATTATTATCATCTAAAACCTAGTCTAATATCTTGATTTCTGCCTGCTGAACTGAACCCAAAATTACACATATTGTAATGACATATATGAACCTTAAGACCTTGCTCAACATTAGATGTCAAGGTGCCAGCAGAGGATTATTTTAAGTCTTTTCCAGACTTTTGGGTTACTTTTTTTTTAAAGTAACAACATACTTCAGATGCAGGGCAGGGCAACACAAGCTTGTGTGTATTCCTCTGCAGCTGGTTCTTGTCAACTTCCTGTCACCTTCCACTTTATAAATGTTAGAAAGATTGCAAAACTACAGAATATTGGGACAGTTTAGCAAAGGTTAGTTAGACTCAGAACTAATAATAGATAAATCAGTGGGACTTTCTTAGTCATGCCGTAGGGTAGCCCAATCTTGTGCACGTCTACTTGGAAGCAGGTTCCATTGCATCCACTGTGCATCCCTTTTCAATGGGACATAGTCATGAGTCTCATGACTAACCTTTGGTAGATTATCCCACTGCGCACATGAATGTACATTTGATACACATATATAGCAGTTACACATTTGATATTGTCTGAACTGGCCTGGAGTTCTACAGGCATTTTCAACCCAGATCACTACATACAAATATAGTCTGCACTTATCTATTTAATTGTGTTACTGATGGAAAATGTTGATTCCTTAATTTTTTTTATTGCCTGTTCATTGCATGGTTATGTTGTTGTTTCAGCTTCTAAGAGTTACTCTAATTGTTTTTGCGCAGATTCTTGAGTTTGATTTGAAAGGAATCGCTCTGGATATTTCATCAGTCCTGCTGATTATTGTGAAAGATTTCGAAACTATAGGGCAAAACAAGTATGTTGACTTTTTGAAATTTTGAAGGGGAGGGATATATTTCTTTTTCAGTGCAATTTGCTTCGTGCAAAAGGTGTCCTTGAAAAACTAATTGCTATAATTTTGCAGCACATGTGTATGGTTGGATTTGCTAAATTTAAAGGACTTCAGACATCTTTCTGGATCATTTACTGTTGGCTCTTCTGCCTTGTACTTCAGCTAACTTTTCAGCCGTATTTCTGAACTATGGGAAGACAAGATCTCTGTAAACATAATGTTCTCTTATTCAGCATCCGGACAATACGTTTGGTGTTGCACCCAATGTAAGAGTGATGGAGCCCACACTAGAGGGCTTACAATATAATGTCGCAAGGCAACAGTGATGCTGAGAGGTGGCCTCATAAAAGTATAGGAAGGGTGGGTGTGTTCAGGAGAGAGTTAATCTGTAACTGAGAAGTGCCCAGGAAATGAGGCTTGTTCAGGAAAGATTTTGAAGAAGTGAGTTTTGAAGTTGTGGGTGGAGTAGCTGTTCTAATTATAATGCTTTGCAAAAGGCATGGAGCTTGTCAATGTGTGGCAAGAGAGGTTGGTTCGCTTGTGTGCAGCCCATTGAAAAGATCTGGAAGAGGGATGAGAAACTACAATGAGTAGCTTTCTTCCGTATGTTTTGGGTCAGGACTGCAGTTGTGTCCAAGGTATCCAATCAGAGTAGCCCACCCAGGCCATACATCTTATGGATATACTTCAGTGGGATGTTAAACAGCCTAATTGTATGGAGGACTACAGCCACAAACAGCTACCTTTGCAAAGTGTGTTTCCCTATATTTTCCCATTGTTGTGGAGATATGCATGGAGATGTTGCTGGAGGCGTCACAGATGTGTTTATGCTTGTGATTTTCATCTCTGAATGCCAGCGTAGGTGTGTGAGACAGTTGGATCTAGTCCTTATGGACACACCCTTTCATTTCAGGATGTCTGAAAGGGAAAGCAAAGTTCTTTTAGAACTTTTACATATTGTAGAGTTTGCTTTCTGATTCACGGGTAAATACACGGGAAATGATTAAAAGTTCACCAAGCAATGTTTATTTAAAAAATCACTTCCTGCAAACAATTTTTCTTTCACTCCCTTTGCAACACATTTTAAGCAAACTGCATATGCTTTTGCTGCTAGGGAACCAAATCACAAAATTTCTACTTTCTGAAAGAAAAAGGCAATTCCCAGTTACTTAGAGCTTTTAATATCTGGTAACAGACACACAGATTGAAATAATAATGATATGTTTACAGTGTAATTCCTCACATGTCTATTTAGAAGTAAGATCCATTGAATTCAAAGGGGTTACTCTCAGGTAAGTCTGTATGAGATTTTAACCTTAGGCTCCAATCATAAACACACTTATTAGGTAGTAGGCCTCATGGACCACAGAAGGATTTATTACTGAGTACACGTGCATAAAATTGTGCTGTTAGCCTGAGAGGTAGAATGAGATTACCGTAAATTAATCCTGCATTCAGTTCTGAATATTCCCCCCTCTAAACCAGATATATCTGTTTCTAGATGAAGGGCATGTTTGCAGCTATCCACTTGTTCTGTTTGTGTTTCACATGATGATCCAGTGCTGATCATTACAAATATTGGTTCTCTTATTTATGAGTAGGGAGTTGGCTTCCAGCTTGTCATGCTAAGTAAAAATAATGAGCAAACTAAGAAAACTTCTTGGGAATAAGTAGCTTCTCCCTGCCCACTTAGGCCTCTCACACACCACCTTTTCTCTCTCTTTTTATAGTTGTAAACCTCTTTTTAAAAGAAGAATGTATTGTGCCCTGCATTAAATTGAGTTGCTATAAGTGCTACATTGGGGTGGGGAACTTCAGGCCCAGACTTCTCTATCTGACCCTCATAACTCTCCTCAGGCAACTCCTCTCACTATCCCTGCTTCGTGCCCTGAGTGTTTTCGCCTCACCCGCTTTTGCCTCAGGGCCCTGCATACTACTACCATTTGGTCCCTTTTAGGCCATCCAGAAGGGAATGTGGCCCCCGGGCTCTGAAAAAATCCCCCACATCTGTGCTATATGAATGTTGTGATTGGGGGAACATCTTTTCCTCATGGTCTGTCATAGTTCTTGTTTTACTTGCTCTCTCTGAGCAAAATCTATCAAGATGTTCTCATTCCGGTGGGGTTGGTGCAGAAAAACTTCCTGGTGAAGTTCAAACTGCATTTCTGCCAAAGCAACACAAGTCGAGGAAATTCCTTGCAGAGAAACCCAGAGTGGAGGGAGTATTCGTGGGTGTGGTATTTTTTTTAAAAAAAAGTCTTTACTGAGTTTGCTCTTTGCAGAATAAGCCTGGTAAATGTTTCCTTGCAGTTGTGTACTGCCAGCAAACTACTCATCGCTGTGGCATGTTTGTCCCAGTATTTAAAGCCAACACAGCCACTTCATATTCCCCCCCCCCCACTTTTCCTGGAAGCTGAAACATGCTTTGACTTGCAGAAACTTTTACCATACCTCCAGATCAGGCCAGGCTTAATGTGCAGGTGCGGTAACAGAAGCTTTAGATCAATGGAAAAGTAATTTTAAAAGCCCTGACTGAAAAATGTTAACATGCACGATACAATAGTTGCTGAAGGTCCAGCTCACGTGACAATTTGCTCAGCTAAATTTCCCCTTTTAAGGAAAACGGGAGAGAGGATGGAGAAGCGTGGCGCCGGGGGGGGGGGGGACATCTGCTTTCTGTTATGTTAGCTTCCACTTTGAAGTCCGTCATTTAGCTAAAGCAGCTTCTTATTCTTTTATTTTACATGTAAAAAAGAAATACAAAAGAAGTGTAACACAGGGGGAGTATTTTCTGCTACTGCATAGTATAGAATAGAAGTTCATGCTACAGAAAGCAAGTTGCACCAAAAATTTGTGTCATGTGATTTTATTCCATAAGTGGGAGGAGAAATGAACAGTCGTACATATTTTTCCAGGCACTGAATGGTTGGTAGCCTAGCAACAGAAGAGAAAAGTGGCAGTTCAGACTTTTACTCAAGAAAACAGTCATTTCTTCACAGTGAGGAATGTAAATTTACAGCTAACTTCTTCAGCTCTGATCCTCTGCATTGGCCAACTCCCAAGAGACTGCGATTTACTTACACAGTTAAAGACTGGCAGTGATCTACCCCCTTTTTTGGATTCAGGTCTAAGTTGGTGAGCTTTTTTAGGGAGGGGGAAAGCCCCATTTGGGGGGATGCAGGGCAAAAAATTGAGCTTTTTTTAGGGGAGCCAAAGTTGTTGAGCTTCTTTGGTGATCTACCAGTGATCTACCACAGACATCCAGTGATCTACTGGTAGATCAGGATCTACCTGTTGGACGTGCCTGCTCTGCATGTTTAGTCCAAAGTAAGTCCAACATTTAATGGGATAGATTCCCAGGAAACTGCCCATAAGCTTGTAGTCTTAGATTTGTAAATGAAACTATTCAAATAATTTTCAGTTCCTCATCCCATACCATACTACATACCATTGCTTCCCCCAAAGAAGCTATGTCAGGTGATGTCCGTCTTTCTGGAAATATGAGTAGCTGCTTGGTAAGAGTGTTAAAGATGTGCTCAGCCTTTATATTTCTAAATAAATACAACACACCAACAAGCCTCCAGAGAGCTGCACCCAAAGAAAACCAAACCTGGGTAAGCACATAACTTTTCACTAGCCTCAGAAATGGTGTGTGAAACACCACTTGAATTTTCACCTGTGTTGAAAGTAGTAGAGATTCTGTGCTGTCTCCAGTCCTATGAGAGATTTTGTTAGGACTCATTTAATGTTGCAGGAGGTAGAGGAAAAAGTTGCCGCTCAACAACTGTAGGCAATAGGAGTTTATACATCTTGGTATAGGGATACCCCAGTTTAGATTTTACCTGCTTTAAGTGAAGGAAATCCTGTGTGAATTGGGGTCTCATAAAACGAACATTGCAAATGCCACTTACAGGCACCACTTTGTGCTGAGGTTTACCTCACTTCTTCAATTTGCTTTGACATAATTGTTCTATTGTTATCCCTCACAATTGTTTGATAATGCAACTATTTTGGTAGATCAAACCAACCAACCAACCAACCAACCAACAAACAAACTAAACAAAAACCCAATCTGGAGATAAATCAATCCTGGCCATGCATCTTGTGGGATCATCCACATAACCTCGCCTAGTGAATGCAGTCGCAGGGCAAAAGGAAAACAAACTGATTGGCAGGAAGGGAAATTGGTTAGAAGTTTACTTGGCACAATGTTTGCTTAAGTCCCATTAGTGTCAAACAAAATAAGTGGCAGCGAAGGGACAGATTGCAATGCATGTAATGTAAAATTCAGAATATGATCTATAGCGACAATAGTACTCAATAACGGAAGAGTTTGTTATTATCTGTGATGCCTGGAGGGAAGGATTATGCATATTAGATAAGAGCATTAAAGTGATCAATCCTTCAGTCATGAAAGCAATTTCCCTAAAGACAGCTGTTGAGACTTGGGCTGTGTACACACCATACATTTAAAGCACATGACATGCCAAAAGAATGCTGGAAAGTCCAGTTTGTTAAGGGCACTGGAAATTATAGTTCTGAGAGGGGTGAACTACAGTTTCAGAAATTCCGGGGGGTGGGGAGAGTCACATGCTTTAAATGTGTGGTGTGCATGCAGCCTAATGGAAAAACTTTGGAATGGAAAATGTGGTTGAAATGAATATTCTAAACACAGCTGCTCTTGGAGCCCTAAAGTGTGTGGTGGAAAAATGGGGATGGCTATAGTTATCTAGGAGGGCTCCTTTGTATAAGCTTTCTTTCTTTCTTTCTTTCTTTCTTTCTTTCTTTCTTTCTTTCTTTCTTTCTTTCTTTCTTTTAAAATACAGCCTTTAAGAAACACAATGTCCTTAGCTCTAAATTAACACTATAAAATAGAATGCACAAGTGAGCTTCTGTTCTGCAATTAGAGGCAATTTATAGATAAGCCCACACAAATGTATAATGCAAAATGAGTCAGCTAAATCCAGGGAGAACCCAAAACTCTTGCAAACTTTTTTTCACAGCCTTGTGTACAGTAGTGTGATAAGAGCTGGCAGGAATGTGCATGTCCAAGGAGCTTCAAACAGACTTGTCCAAAAATGGAAACTGTGGCTCCTACCCTGTAAAAGAGGAAGTGAGATGCACAACAGACTTCCGATTCCAAAATGTACAGAAATAGATGGAAACCCAGAATAAAACTTCTCTCCCCAAGGCAACCATCCTGGTGAAGCCCTCACCCCCACACAGGACCAGCTGAGTTGCCCACTTTACTACACAAAGGAGGAGAAGCTGAAAGGGTAAAACTGGTCACCATGCAACCTGTAACCTGCCTTTTCCACACATGCCTCTCTGATGGTCCTTGTGCTTGCATTGTTGGAGAAACTGGCCAGTCTGAAATCTCTGCTTCGTCACTTCTCCCTTCATGTGCCTCAACAAGAGACTGATGTGGAGAATGAGGGCCGAGGGCCTTTAATTCTTCTTGGAGAAGTGGTACAAATGCAGCTTGAAGTGATCTCCCCCCACCCAAATTAAAAGCAGTTATGTCACTTCTGTGTCTGAGAATACAAGCAGGCTTCTGTAAGGAAATGACTTTAAACAAAGACAATGGAAATGAAGTTGTCTCATCTTGTTGACAGTGAGCAACCACACCCTTGTACCTTATGACAGCCATGTAAGAACAGATTTACGGCCAGGGTGGTTTTGAAATTTTCCAACTCTTGATTCAATTTCCTCATAGTGTGAGGGACTGTCTAACCAAATTATACTTATGAAATTAATTGCATGCTGCCTCCATTTTCAGTGACGCTTAAAATTATGGGGACAACAGTTTCAGCAATATATGAAGTGCCATCTTAATTTGCAACTGTTCGTGCATTAGGGTTACATCTCCACATGAATCCTGTTTTCATATTTATTTGTTCATTGCTATAGCACCATCATTGGGTGTGGAGCTCTGCACAGTACAAGAGGACAGGTCCCTGTCTCCAAGGAGCTTACAATACTATAATTCACCACAGGGAGAAAAGAGGGGAAGGGGAGGAGTAGACTAGGAAAGAATAGGTATTGCCGGGTTTACTCGAGTCTAATGCGCCATCAAATCTAATGCGCACCTTAATTTTCACAACATAATTCGGCCAAAAAAGTGAGCATTATATTCGAGTAAGTACAGTATTTCAGTTACATGTACCGGTACATAAGTAACAAACATTAAGTGGAAATTGCTGGGCAACATCCAGCTGTGACAGTCCAATTGTGCAAATGAGACTTAGCCTTCTTCCCCTCTTCCATGCAACCCCCTGTGCTGCTCCAAAATCTGGAGCATTGAGGGACCCTCTAGAATACTTTAGGAGGGTACAGGGGCTGCAGGAGGTGGAGGAGGAGGAGAAGGAGGAGGAGAGAGGAACTAGGTCTCATTTGCACATGGGGCATGTAGGCTTTTCATGTGGGGACTTACTCTTGCATAGTGAAAATACCATCAAACAGAAAATATATTATGTCAGCTTTGACAGAGCTGATAAATGTTGTGGAGGTTGGGGACCCAGACCAGGATAGGAATGCCATTCCCCTCTCTTTCCAACACCCGGACAGGTGTTGTTAAAAGGTGATCAGTGCTGATGACCTTGGAAGCAAAAGAATAATTCTTTTGTACAGATAAAAGCTGCTAAACTCAGCCCAGTATCTTCCAGATTTTGTTAATATCTCATATGCATATGAATGCAAAAAAACAGAAACTTAACACATTGTGATTATTTGTTTTTTAATAATATTTTTATTAGTTGTCAATTACAACAATCCAATAAAAGCCTCAATATAACAATGCCAAATCATAATACAATTAATAATACCAATCATTGAGATGCCAAATTATACAATTTAAGTGACCCCCCGCATGCTAGAATTGATGGTTTGATTATTTACTTTATTTCTGCGTTCTTATAAATTTATAAATCTTATAAATTACAATTACGCTCCCATCAAAATAACAATCCCTTATATCGCCACTGCAGTTTTAACAACTTCCATTTGTATTTACACATTAAATGATTTATACACCTACAGATGCAGCATTCAAACTCTCTCCTTGTTCTTCCTGTATGTGGCAATTATTCTGTCCATAATGTTTCTTCCTGTCCTTGTGATATATTATGTCTATCTATTTGTTAATGCAATAAATTGTACCATCTTCATTTACAACACCTAAACTTTTAGAACTGACTTGATCGCTCCTGCCAAAAATGCCAGTTAAGAAATGGCAACTGATCAAAGAAAGGTTTTCTGTCCTTTATATAAGACTCTAAGCATATCCCTGGGCAACGTCCTTCCCTCTTGTCTTCCAGGTTAATTGGCACAGCAACTGTATCCCTCAAAGAACTAGTAGGCACACAAAGCAGATCGCATCAATTGAAGCTCGTTCCACTGCTGAATGAAAAGGGACTGGAAACCGGCGTGAGTGACCTCCTTACTTTTTGTAGTTGCATGTTTTACAGTATAATCTATTCCAACAGCACAGGAAACATTTTGGCAACATATCTTTCATGGAAGCTGCTACGATCAATTAAAAAATTGCTATAGAGAGGAAAAGTGTGCATGGAGACGGGTGTTAAGGTGGGTAAGGAGAGTGCCATTTTGCACAGTTTTTTGGGCATCCGGTGCAATTTGATTTCCTATCCATTAAGCACATTTGTTTCTGCAATCAAACAAGAGTTTGGGTTATGTTTCTTTTGAAGCACAATGAAATCTGAAAAGTGTTATTGTGACATGAAATTAGTGGCTGGGGACCTAATAGGCTTTTGCCGACCCCTCTGCATGAACCTAAGTAGCTCTTATAATGTTTGTGATTTTTCTTTTCTTTTAATTTAGGCAACAATTGATTTGGTGGTGGGGTACGAGCCACCAGCTGGACCTCCGAATCCAAATGACCCAGGGGGAACTGATGCACAAGGCACTGAAGGTATTCAGCTCTCCCCCCCTCCCCCCGTCACCCCAATCCTTCCTCATCTTCTGTTCCCCATAGGAATGTTTTTTTTAAGGTCACTAGGAGTTGTTCACCAAAGAGAGAGTTTCTAGCTATTTCCTTTTTTTAAAATGTATTTTTATTGAGGTTGAAAGGGACTTTACAATACATCATAAAGCCGGGAAGGGGGGAAATTAAGATAAAAACAACTGGTTGCAAAAGCCGCCATTTCTCACCTTTATATATTATGGATTTATTTTTTAAAAGAGCAGAGGTAAGTATCCCATAAGATTAAGAAATAACTCCTACATATTCTAACTACCAGTAGAGTTCAATAGTCAGCTAAGAACATTAGGTAAATAATCTCCTTCTTGCAAGCACACAGCAAGACAACAAGCCTCCAGAAGGAAAACCAAGCAGCCAGGGGGTGAGGTTCTTCTGGAGAATTGACAAACCTTGGGCTCACAGATTGCCTGTCTTCTTCCTTCTCCTTCTCTGGGGCATATCCTTCTGCTTTTAAACTGACCAGGGATTCGCATCTCATCTGAACTCTGCAGGACATGCCAGGGCCATAAAACACAGTTCAGACCCTTTCCGACAACCCTGTTTATTGAGCATTCAGGCTGATTTGCTTGCACAAAGCTTACACAGAAGTTAGGGCTCTTGCACACTCACCTTTGCTCTGCATTTCTAGGCCCAGGCCCAGGCTTACCAGGCACGGGTGAACTAACCATAAGTCAGAGTAACCAGGCTGTGTACACATTATTGTTTACTCTGGACCCACTGTGCTCCCACCACTGGCTCTCAAATCGGTGTACACAGGCGTTACCCATGACGCAGAGTCATCCTGCAGTTTCTTGAGAAATACTGCTGTCTGAAGCATTTGCCCTCAAGCCGGAACTTCAACTTGATGTGCATCAGGTGGAGACATCTGCCCGCCCTCCCTGGTGTGTTCGGCAACACGCAAATGTGGCTTGAAGCACAGCTGGGAGGGAAAGACCTTGTTGCACTTTAAGCCAGTTATGTGTACATATATAACTGGAACTCTGGTTAGTGGAAGTATAACCTACCTCCTTGTGGCTGTGCCATAAAGTGGGCAGGTCAAGGTGTAAGAGGCCATAAAGTTACCATTACATCCAAATGGAACTGATAGGAAACAAATAAACAGCCTATCTATTCTATGATAGTCCTTCAAAGCCAAACTACACAGGATATGATAGGTGCAGGCACTTTTTTTTTTTTAGCTCGGCTCCACCCAACCACCGGCACATTTCCTTAGCTCAACCCGGCTGAGGAGAAAATTGTTTGTGGGGATGGAATGTAGGAGGTGAGCTACCTGGGATATGCTGCTTAGTGGTGGTAGTTAGATACTTGCAAACCAATTTTTATCCTTTCCAATTACTTTCTCTGGTATTTTAGAGGAGTTCAACTTCCCCCCATTTCCTTTCTTCCTTCAAAGTGATGCTTTTTTTCCTGGATGCAAATGTTTCCCCTCAAAAAGTTGCCCGTAATCGTACCTCAAGTTAAGTTTCAAAGGTCCAAATTGTAAACCCCCAAAGTCAGGGCCGGCCCACCCATGAGGCAAGGTGACAAATCCAGCTTCCAAGGAACACCTTGCCTGATGTTGTGATGCCAGCTGCAACTGCCACATGCTCCTTGGAACTACTGCCTCCTTGGCAGCCTCCATGCTGCCTCCACAGTGGCCTCTTGGCAAATAGGAAGCACTGCTGGTCTGTGCCCACCCCTAGGGAGGAAATGGCAGGGTCTGCCCTCTGGGGTCTCCTAGGCTCTGCATCCAACCAGCATGATTCAGAGTGGGCCTCTTTCCCCCTATGATGACCTTTGATTTGCAGTTCAACCATTGGGTAAGGTTGATTATATTCCCTCCCTTGTTCCCTGTATAGAACTTTGCTCACCCCCTTGTACCCTGGCAGGAGGGGGAACTCAGCTCAGTCAGTAGAGCATGAGACTCTTAATCTCAGGTTTGTGGGTTCAAGTCCCACATTGGGCAAAAGATTCCTGCATTGCAGGGGGTTGGACTAGATGACTCTCAGGGTCCTTTCCAACTCTACAGTTCTATGTTTCTAACCATTTTGTGGCTTGACTCACGTGCCAAAATGCCTTGGGCCGGCCCCATCCCAATGTCTATGTTAACTCTTCTAATTCAGGGTTATGACACACTCCACTTCACTAAACGTTCAAGGTGTCACCTTGCTTGCCTCTATAAATCAAATTCATGCCTGAAGCTCTCTGTTTCAGTAGTTACTGCCGAAGATAGTCACTGTTATGATTTAAAGCCTCTCCCAAATGTTAGCTTTTTATGTCTTGAAAACCAATTTGTTAGTTTACAGAAAGCCTCTTGTATTGTCAGAGATTGTATGGCCTTTACTCCCAGGTGAGAAAGGAGGATCTTGCTAGTTTAAAATATATACTTAGAGGCCAGGGTGTAACCTTTCCCCAAGCTACAGAAACCTGTTCTTCCAGTTTTCATCAAGTAGCGTCACCTTTAAACTTTAAATTGTATTGTGAAAAGTGAATCTGCTAGGCTCTTGTGTTTTCCCCAGGAACGGAACATGCTGGAAGGTAGGAACCGGCCTAAACAAGAGAAATGTTTAGTTAACTTCTCTTAAATCAGAAAAGCACTCATGCAAAATGTGCTTTGTGACACAGAAGGAGGTATTGCTTTCAGATGTGTGCTTGAAAATAATAGTTTACTTTTGCAAGGTATTTTTTGCAACACAACATGCAACCCCTCATCTATACATTGAAGAAGTACAGCCTACAGATAGTTTAATCAAACAATTGACTACTATTATTATTAGGAAGTTCTGAGGCAGCTGTTTGTATCTTGTATCCATAAGCAGATACTTAGGATTTTTTTAAATTAACAATTTGGTTTCTGATCAGTAAGTATGTGAAGATGAAATCTACTTTTCTGATCAGTAAGTATGTGAAGATGAAATCTACTTTGAAAGAGAAAAATTGTATGAATAAACAATATGAGTTCCTGAGAAAGTCTTACTAAATTTATTCCTCTATTTAGGGATCATGAGTAAATACGTTATAGGAGATGTCCTTTGTGGGTTAATTATTTGTGGTAAAGTTTTGTAATTCAGAATTTCTGAGGATTTACCACATTTTATTACACCATTGTGAATGTCACATTTTCAATTCCTGTTTGAAGATGGATGCACAATATAATATTTACCTAGAAGAGAGGATCTATATTTTAGATATTTATTCATTTTATACACCGCCCTATACCTGGAGGTCTCAGGGCGGTTCACAGACAAGACCACAACATATAAAATCAAACCAAAAACAATAACCCCCCAACCCCCCCAAAAAAGAATCACATTCTAAAAGGGTGTTGGATGTCAGTCAGGTCAACCAAAGGCCTGGTTAAAAAGGAACGTTTTTGCCTGGCACCTAAAGGTGTACAATGAAGGCGCCAGGCGAACTTCCCTGTGGAGAGCATTCCATAGACGGGGAGCCACTGCAAAGAAGGCCCATTCTCATGTTGCCACCCTCCAGACCTCTTGAGGAGGAGGCACACGAAGGAGGGCCTTGGAAGATTATTTCAGGGAACAGGTAGGTTCATATGGGAAGAGGCAGTCCTAGAGGTATTGGGGTCCTGAGCCGTTTAAGGCTTTATATATCAAAACCAGAATCCTGAAGTAAATTCTATTATTATTATTATTATTATTATTATTATTATTATTATTATTATTATTATTCTGTGTTGCAGCCCAGCCTATTCCAAGTAAAATGGTTTCCCATGGAGTAGTGCAATGTTATGGTAGTGCAGATTATGCAATTGTCATTCATATTCTATGCAGAGTTAGATTAGACCAGTGGTTTTCAACCAGTGTGCCGTGGCACTCTGGGGTGTCTTGAATGATGGTCAGGGGTGCCATGGGCAACACTGGCCTCTGTCCCTTCTTTCCTTCCCTCCCTCCTCTGATGCCCTCTCGCATCTCTGCCTCCCAAAGGCTTGCAGAGCTGTTTGTTGCAGCAGCCCTGGCTACAAGCTCCCCAGGCAAATGGTGCTTCAGGATCAGGGGGTGTTGGTTGCCAGGAGCTGAGGCAGCTCAGAGACCAGGGGTTGCTGTGGCGGCTGCTTGGAGGACTCCCAAGGAGAGGGGAGAGGAGCAGAGGCTGGGGAAACACTCCACAAGGAAGGGTGTTCGAAAAAGCGTGAGAGCCTGCCAACTCGGCAGGCAAGGAGTGACATAACTGGCCCCCTGAGCCTCACAGGGGTCCTGCAGAAAGGATGTAGTTGCTCAAGGGAACTGTGGACTCAAAAAGGTTGAAAACCTCTGGATTAGACAGTTGTAACATGCCCCTTGTGATAACCAGGCCTTTGATGACAATGTGGGAACAAAACTTGGGTCAAATGCAGTTGACAAATTGCTAAATGGAGCATACAAACAGGAACATATCACTCTGATACTTTTTTTCATCTTCCCTGGTCGCCTGTTTGTTTCCATTCCTATTCAAAGTGCCGCTTTTGACCTTTACAGGCCTAAATTGCCAGAGAGTCGGATATTTTATGAACCTCCTATTTGACTCTATATCTCAGTGGAACATCAAATGCCCTGCTCTTCTAGCCCACCACGAACAGAGCTATTTAGGTGCATGTGAAAGTGATGTGGAAATTGTAAAAAACAAACAAAAACTTTTCTAAAGGAGGTATAATTCTTTGCTATTTGTATTTTCTTTTTTCTTATTATTTTCTTTGTTTATAAACTCAATAAAGATTTTTTTTTAAAGGAGGTAAAATATGTGAAGACACGGCTATTCCAACAATGCTTTGGGTCTTATGCCTACTGATAACAATTTTTAATTAACTTAATAATTTTATTCATGTGCCACTTCCCCCCCCCCAAAAAAAACCTTCTCAGCCACAGAGTGGCTTTTACAGCAAAGAAAACAGGAAGGCATTTCAAAAACAAAAGCAATTTCATAATAACATAGCAAAACAACACAATAGCAAATAGAATAACATACGAAAAGCAACATTTCAGTACTATAAATGTAGCAAGTTTACACTAGCAATTCTCAGCAGCAAAAAAAAAAAAAAAGCAAGGGAGCTGGACAGTTCCACCTTGGTCCTAGAAATAGCCCTTCATGATGTTGCTCAGAGTCTCTCTCCTGCAGGAACTTCTTATAAAGCTTCCAAAGGCAAAGGGAGGGGGGGGCGGAATAGCTGAAAACAACCCTCCCATTATATTCCTCCTTGTTTTAGTTGGAACAGTTGTGAAATGTGTATTTTATCCTAATGTTCGGTATTATTCCCCCCTTCCCAGTAGCCCATATAACATTTTATATTATGCATTTTTTTGTTATGGTTTTAGTTTTCAGATAGATGCTTTTTTTATTTAGCTGTGAACTGCCTTGAATATCCTGGTATAGAAAAGTTGGTTAAAATAGATAAATGAGGTCACTGCCTAATTGCACCTTCAAGCAGCATACGTTCAATTGTATTTGGGTAAAGTCGTGGTCACACTGTGTAGTTTCAGGCGTAGGAGTGAGCACACCAGTTTATTCTTGGTCCTTGTTGTTTTTGCATATGTTCATCTTGTTTCTACAGTGACCGCACTGATTTATATCTTTGGCAGATGGCGAGGAAGACGGAGGTGATGAGGAGTTGCCTGACGGTGGAGCTGGTGCCGTCCCCCAGGGCGGTCCACGTGGCACACGCGAAACTCAGCTTGCTCGTCGAATTGCCAAAGGAAAGCAAAACCGGAGGCTGCTTTCTAACAAGCCTCAAGACTTCCAGGTTGTAGAGCTGATAAATCATATGCATTGCAAGGCCTAATATGCCAGATTTCAGGATGACCTCAGGCTGAAATCCCGTGCACAGGTGCCAAGGAGTAAACCTCACTGAACACAGTGGTGTAACGCATAGGATTACATGATAAATATCAGTGAAAAGGAAAATTCATGCATAGTAAGCATGCTCACTTTTCTGTTCCGGAATCTCCAGACGTTTCAGAAGCTCTCATTTAAATCTTGGAAGATTCTTTCCCCCGGTGTAATGTCTCTTGGCTCCCATCTAGAATAGCAAAGGAGTGGTATGAATAAATCTCAGGATTTAAAAGTGAAGTCTGGAGTATTCCTGCCCCCCCCCATCAATATTTGATAAGCAGCAGAGCTAAAAGTGAGGATGCAGCACTCCATAAACATTCACTGTGATCTAGTGGTTTCCTTTCTTGTTTGGGCCCAGGAATGTTCCATGTGTGCACCTTATACACACCCTTTCCTTTGCCTAGGCGACATGTAGCCAGTGGAAACACGAGTTTCTGCCCATTAGAATGAGATGCTCTTCTGGATTGTCTAACTTTGGTTGATAGATTCCAGTACTGCTGGATTGGTTTATTTTAACAATAAAATAAAAGAAACACTTTGTCAATGTGACATGATGAGAAACCAGCTGTTAAAAGGAACAGTGATCTAATATTTGCATTTATTTTCTCCCTGCGTTAGATTCGTGTTAGGGTCATTGAAGGACGTCAGTTCTGTGGGAATAACATAAAGCCAGTTGTGAAAGTACACATTTGTGGCCAGACACACAGAACAAGAATCAAAAGAGGCAACAATCCTTATTTTGATGAGGTATTGTAATACACATCTTCGATAATCTCCTGGCTGAAAGGCATAGGTTTTTTACCTTGGAAAAAAAATTAAAACTTATTTTATTTATTTCTATCTTTAACTCTCACCCCATCCACCCCTTGTGGCTAGCAGTTCTCAATAAACATATTAAAGCAAAGCTACTTTCTTATCTGTGCACAATCTAAGTCTAGTTGCCATATTTTATGAGAGAGAAGGATAAGATGGCTAAATCCTAAACAAACATATTTGGAAGTAAACTCTGTTGAAATCATTGGGATTTCCTGTACTGAGAAGTTCTGTTTTGTGCTGTGAAATGATTAAAGAACTTGGACTGAAAGTCATATGAAGAAATGTAACATGCATTTGTGCTGGATTCAGACGGAGAGTTTCCTCCATCATAAATAAAATGCCTCATCTGAATCCTTGGCATCTTTTAACTCCCATGAATATTCAGATTTAATAACCAAGCTATTTCCTCCCATGACTTAACAGATGTTTTACTACAATGTCCACATGACCCCTTCAGAGCTCTTTGATGAAACAATAAGCATTCGGGTAAGTAAAACTAACAGTGTTCATTATAACTGCCTCATTATTGTTGAATAAAAGTAATACTTTATTCCATTCCTATCATTCAATTACAGGTATATGACTCTTATTCTTTACGTGCCGACAGTCTAATGGGGGAATTTAAAGTAAGTATTCTTGATGTCTCACCACATGCTTTCTGTTTACCCTCTTACCAGATCTGTAATGAAAATGTTGGGAAAGGGGAACACATTTCTCACAAAAGATGGAGCCTCGGATGTTTTATTTGTGATAATTGTTATACTTCCTGCTGTGGTACTTTTTTTTTACTTTGCTTGGTTTTTTTTTTTTTAAAATATTACTTTTATATTTGTTTTTTAGATCTGCAGTGAGCTGCCTTGAGTACCTCACACCAGCTTTTATTCTGCTTTTGTCACAAAGGCAGTAGGGGCAGCAACAACACAGCTGCCTTTGGGCAGCCCTGCTGAGACTTTCCTAACCTGAAAATTACCTGGATGCAGCATGCAGGGGGGGGGGGAATATGCATTACACATATGTAGACGCAGGGAACAATCCCATCCGGGAGTATCAGGGCTGAGCAGAATCAGAGAATCGTAGAGCACCAAGAAGCCTTGCTCCTTGCGCTGATGAGGATAGAGATGGAGCAGTAAAACCGTCAATTGTCACCCCAGGCTGAGAATCCTGTATCAGGCCCATTACTGGTAGCTGCACCAACTTAGGACCACTGGGTGTTCCACCTCTGCCCCTCAAACATCCTTTTTGGCGAGTTTTTGCTCACAGGGTTATCATTAGCGGTAGCTTCTGCTTGCCCGCCATTTCAATATGTACAGCATGGGCCTCTGTATTGGTGGAGGCCCCCCCACACATCAGAGCCTTACAGAGCTCACTGGATCCACCTTTCTAATGGCAGATTAAGCATTAGGATTTCTTTGCCTACCAGTGGCGAAGCTGCATGCTCTGGCACTGGGGGTGGAGCAGGCGTGGCATGGCTGGCGTGCATCCCGGGGGCGTGGCATCCAGCGCAGTGGAGGATCTGCATAGCGCGAGTCTGGGGGCAGCCGTGATGGTACCCCCTCCCTGATGGTGCCAGGGGCGGTGCGCTCCCCCACCCCCCACTCCTTTGCCAGTGCTGCCTGCTTTTATAGGGCATGGGGACAATAAATAAATACAATTATGTTTAGCTCTGTGATTGAAAGCAAACAGACCATAAAGCCAAATTTATGTAACATTTCATTGTTGTTGTTTTTCTGGAGTGTTAATATGCTAAAAACCTTTGTTTCAGATTGACATTGGCTATGTCTACGATGAACCAGGTGAGTATGTGTCTTTAAGGCACTATCTTCTGTATTTCCCTCCTAGGGGAAAAAAGGGAATAGCTGGCAGGGGACAGACCATGATTATGAAGGTGGTTTTCCCAGGGTGTGGATCATCCATTGTACTTAGGGTGTGCTGACCCCTGCAACAGCAGCAATCTTTGGGTCTGGTCTGGTCTGCTCCACTCCACCTACTCCACCCTGCTCATACCAAGTCAGATCGTTGTTCCATCCAGCTCAGGAATGTCTATAGTGACTTGCAGCAAGACTCTGGAGTGGGTTTCAGGCAGGAGCCTTTATCAGCCCCTACTGGAGATGCTGGGGGTTGAACCTGGGACATACTGCAGTCAAAGCAGATGCTCTACCAGTGAGCTATGGCCTCCTCCCCTCTCCCCTCCACGTTTGATACTCCTGCTTCTCACTGTCACTAGTTATCATCACAGTTTAAATGTGACTCCTTAAAGAAAGAAAAAGCACCTCCTGCGTATGCCTTATTTGAGAGGATTAGAATATTATTTCCTGAAGGGATGCTATCTTCTCTTTTTTATTTTCAGGACACGCAGCTATGAGGAAATGGCTGCTTCTAAATGACCCCGAAGATTCAAATTCAGGTGCCAAAGGGTACTTGAAAGTCAGCATGTTCGTTCTCGGAACAGGAGATGAGCCACCTGTAAGTTTCATTCACAAATAGATACTTTCCTTCTACTAATATGCTTCACATGGGTTAATCTATGCTTATGTTGGTGCCAGAAATTACATTTGAAGGTACTTTAATGACCGAACCTGCTTACTGTATGTTTCTTTTCCCCAGTTCTGCTTGCTCCGCTACTTTCCGCCCTATCGCCACAGTGCTTCTCTCCCATGGCCTTCTGCATCGCTGCCTTTCAAAGGTACATCTCCCTTTAACTTTTCCCAGTTTCTCATCTTTGGGGTACAGCCTCTTCTTGCTCATGGTACTGCTTCTCCTCTCTGCTGGTCCCAGATGCTTCATTCAGTCACAGAAAAGACTGTGAATATTTTTTATTTTTTTTGCAGGAGTATCTTGGGTTTTTCCTCCAGATGCTCTTGGGAGTGTTATTAAAATGGGAAAATGTACAAATCTGCAAGGATGCATGCCATTCCTCCCCCCCCCCCATTTTATTTTCACAATAGCTTTGTAAAGTGGGTCAGGCTGAAGGATTCTGATTAGCCCAAGGCCAGCCAGTGTGGTAAATGCGATATTTCATGGTCAATAATTTATATCATTTCAAAAATCTTCTGGAATGTTCAAAACAAAATAAAATAAAAAAATCCTTCCAGTAGCACCTTAGAGACCAACTAAGTTTGTTCTTGGTATGAGCTTTCGTGTGCATGCACACTTCTTCAGATATGAAAGCTCATACCAAGAACAAACTTAGTTGGTCTCTAAGGTGCTACTGGAAGGATTTTATTTATTTATTTATTTATTTTGACTATGGCAGACCAACACGGCTACCTACCTGCTTCTGGAATGTTGTTGTTGACGCTTTTATGACAATATTCTCACATTAAATTTGACTTCGAAAATGTCAAAAGATTGTAATTTGGAAAGAATCCAGTGTGAAGTGAGCCCATTTTTATCCACTTAGGATTATATATATTGCAAACAAAATGCTGATCATGTTTTAGCTAAATGTGCGCTACATAATCTTATGTGCAAGTCTTGGCCTGCAAAATTCAAATTGTTGGACATATTAGCCAGCCTAAAGGTTTGTGCCGATAATCCTCACATTCTTTTGTACTGAAGATTAGTGAAACTGACCTTATAGAATATTTCCTCAAAACTTCGACCCTCCAATTCTTAGACCATTGTCTAAGACACTAAAAAGTGCCTTGCAGCCTCTTACACACTTTGTACCATGTATTCAGCTAATGCTGAATAGAACACAGGACACTGTATGATGTACATTGTTGCTATTATGGGTTCTGCATAGGATTTGTGTTTGTGATACAGAGGAAAAACAGCTGGCAGGGGAAAGTAGGGGAACCTCTTCTTAGCTTCACTGCCCTACTGATTACTCCTTCCCAATGCCACTTTGCAGGAGAATTGGTGACATGTGGTGGCTAAATCATCTGTGTGAAAACACCCTGGGTGTGGTCTTCTAAGATTTATATGCATGCATGATTCCAGTACAAGCTCATGGCCCAGCATTCTATGGTCTGTGAAAGGCACAGCTTTATTGCAAGCTGTGGTTGTTTAGGGGCAAAGAGGAATCACTTCAAAGTGAAGTTACCAGAGTTATGCCGGGGCCCTGTATGCACACAACTCTGCACTTAACACTAAAATGTTTGCTGGTAGTGGCTACCGGTATTTAACAAGGGTTTGCTTGCTGCCTGCTAGGGGAAGAAGAATAATGCATTTGAATGTGTCTCCAACAGGTGGAAAATAGAGAACGGGAGAATGAAAACGATGATGTAGAAAGTAATCTTTTGCTACCAGCTGGGATAGTACTCCGATGGGTCACTTTCGTTCTTAAGATCTACAGAGCTGAAGATATTCCTCAGAGTATAAACTTTTTTATTTTATACGTTCTTAAAGTTGGAATTGTGTGCAACTGAATTTTTTATACTAATGTTAGTTTATGGAGAGCTCAAGAGATGCTTAAGACTCAGTTCTTCCCTAGGTGGTATGCCTGTGTCTGGGCTGTACTGCTTCAGACTTCATTTAGGGGCTCATATAACTGTATAACCTTTTTAATTTTTAAAAAATCCTCTACATATACGAAGGGTGTACCCCTATCTGCAAAACCTAGCAATTCTAAAATATAGACACGCTTTTGCTCTCGCAAGATTGAATGTATTGCCCTCAGCTGTACTTGAGGGACGATTCCAACAGATTCCACACGAAAAATGCTTATGTCCCTGTGGAGATGGCAGGACCGAATCGGGGGCGCATGTTCTTCTGGCTTGCACTCTTTATAAAGACTTGAGGAATGAGGTTATCACCCCTCTTTCATTGTCCATTCTGGGTCGCCCAGCCACTGCCACAGTGTCCTTTCTCTTGGCAGATCAAGATGAGCAATTGACAGCAAAGGTTGCAAGGTTTTTAGCTGGGGAAATTAGAATAAGACCCACTATTTGACTATTGATTCAAAACCCTAAAATGTACCGGTATTTTATATAATAGACTTTTTATTTCTATTCTTTGTATGTCGTATTGTTGTTTTATTGCTATGGCCGATGGCTGATGCAAATAAAGATTCATTCTTCTTCTTCTACCATGGGTGTAGAGTTCAAGTCCATAGGCTAAATAAGGCTTGCCAGACTGCCCAATTTGGCCTACAAGGTCATTTGGGGCTAGCCACACCCACATGCTATACGACATCAAAGGCAGGGTAGGTAAAGCTGTGACATCAAAGGGAAAATCAAGAGCCTTAGAGTGTCTTCCAGATTGCTTTGCAGCTCTGACTTGTGTTCAGCATTGTTTTAATCTGGTGCCAAATGCAAGCCCCACTAATTTGGAGCTCCCCATTGGAACCCCCTGAGCACTGCTGCTTTTGACAGGGCTCAAATCCACCCAGGAATGACCAGTCCCAGCCACCATTTTATTTCATTCCAAAGCATTGTGGGATGAAGCATTGTAGGAAAATGGCTAGCTAGTCTCTGCAAAAAAATGGCAGCCACAAGTGGGGATTTCCATGTTTTTGATGTCAAAATAAAGCTTTTTAAAAAAAGCAGCACAAAAGTTGCCACCCCTCCTAAAGGTAAGCCTCTCTGCTATTGTAGTGAATATTGCCCCTGAATTTGGGGTCATTTTAGCTGCTGCCATCCCTGCGCATTTCTCTGTTACCTCTAGTTTGGTGTTTCCAGGGCGAGACATCACTCCAGAAGGGGCCATATCTAAGCCCCATGTCTCTGGTCGCTGATCCCTCGTTTTCTGGATTCAGTTTTCACTATCATGCTGTTTAAATTCCACAATACCATACTCAGCTGCCACATTGCTGCATGTTCATAAAATATGCCAACTTTGTGGCTCCAAAATATTGGTTGTGAAAAATGATTGCCATTTCTCCCCCCCCCCCTTCTGTATGTTTTCTGTGCAGTGGATGATGCTTTTGCACAGGCTGTAAAGGAAATATTTGGTGGAGAAGCAGATAAGAAAAACCTTGTGGATCCATTTGTGGAAGTTTGTTTTGCTGGGAAAAAGGTATTCAGTGCTAATAACAGAACTATATAAATAAATGTGCTTGAAACAAGTCAGGATCATTTATCATTGTTTGAAGTTGGCTTGTTTTAATAAGCCATAAGAATAGTCACAGCTTGCCTGGGTTCAGAGACACAACACAGTTTCCCATTATGTGCTGAAGAGCCTTGGACTTGTACACTTTCCCCTGAGCTCATGTGTTCTCCCCTCCCTCTCTACCTCTGGTATGGCCTCAAGGTCAGACATTTATAGTGATATGTTTTCAGCTAAGTGCTGGGGTTTTTTGTTTTTGTTTTTTTGTTATATCTGAACTTGGACAAAATGTGCTTGGTCTTGTGGGATATTGGAACAACCCAACTTCAGATCATGTTTAATGATCCAGGCTTGTTTCAAGAAACCATTTAACGCCAACCATAGCTTCTGATTTGAACATAATAACAAACTGTGGTTATTTGAAAATGCAAGCAGATGCTCCTGAACTTCCCTCAGCTGCACACAAACCCAAGTCTTGTGCACATTGTGCTATAGATTAGCCCAACACACACACACACACACAGAGAGAGAGAGAGAGAGAGAGACTACAGCACATTCATTTGGTTCTAATGAAATGTTTCTTTTAAACCTGATTACAGTGGGAGGAGACAACCCAGTGGGCACCAGAGTAGGCATCTGTCTGCACCTTCTGCATATGTGTTTCTGGGGCAGGGGGTGCAAATTTGAATAAAATATGGGGGGGGAGTAAGTTCCGCCCTGCATTATTGATCACAAGACGAAGTGTGTACACACCATTTGAAAGGCAACGTCCATCAACTTGCGGGGGGGGGCAGCCCTCTCAAATATTTTATTGGGGAGGCCTAAGGGACTTCAGCCCCTAGGAATTGGCTCCTATGTTCTGGGGCCATATAGGTGACTCCTGGTCTAGCATTCGGGCCAATGCCTGCCAAAAACTTAATACAGTCGTACCATGGTTTCTGAACAGAATGTGTTCTGGAAGTCCATTCAACGTCCGAAATGTTTGGAAACCAAGGTGCGGCTTCTGATTGGCTGCAGGAGCACCCTGCAGCCAATCAGAAGCCGTGGAAGCTGCGCCAGACATTCGGCTTCCGAAGCAATGTTTGCAAACTGGAACATCTACTTCCAGGTTTGTGGCATTCGAGTTCCAAGTTGTTCATGAACTAAGCTGATCAAAAAACCAAGGTGCGATTGTATACCAACAGTTACTATGCAGAGCACCCGTTATATTTTGTGAGCATTTGTTAATCTTCCTTATGTCTGAATAAAAGCTATTCCTAGACATAGAACTGTTCATAACTTTCATATGGGTCTTTTTTTCCAGGTTTGCACAAATATAGTTGAAAAAAATGCTAACCCAGTGTGGAATCAACTTGTTAATCTTCAGATCAAGGTTGGTTTGTTGCTGTACAAAAAAAAAACTATTAGAATGTTATTTTTTAATTTAGAAATAAGACTTTGGCTAATTAGTAGAGTCTTCTTTTTTCTAGTTCCCTTCGATGTGTGAAAAAATAAGACTGGTGGTGTATGATTGGTGAGTTCTCCTTTGTTGTTTATAGAGTTGCATGCGAAGCAACAATGACAATGCTGCAAAAACGAAAAGGTTTTAACATTCGTTGGTGACTTGCGCCGCACAAGCTTTCGCAGAATTAATTAAGTGCTCTTTGCAGCGCGGTGCTCAGATTATTTGTAATGAAGTTGGCTATGGCTTGGTGTTCTTAATAATTGCCACCGTTAAGGAGCTTGACAAGCCTGCCTGTTTAAAATTCCCATGGGTTCTCATACATTAGCTACTCAGCTTGAACCATTATAGAGATTATAGAGATCATTACAATTGTTTCATGGATAATTATGTCCATTAGGCTTACTGCTGTCAGGGTTGTCAGCTGTCAAGGCAGGGGGGAAATACAGGCACATAGTGTTTCTGTAAGGTGCTAAAATATATGTGTATGTCCTTTAACAATTGAGTAGTGCGCATTGTGCCATCTGATGGCTACTGGTGGAAGTGAAATTTTGTCACTAGCATATAGGTGAATGTAGCAGCCATATCCAAATGATAACCTTCTGTGTTGTCTTCTCCTAACCTTGTTGACCAGGGCTTAGGGATGGGGAGAAATTTGGTTCAGCTTGTATTTTAGTGCAAGCCTGCCTAATTCCTACTTCCTGAAACAAAATGTGAATCGAGACACAGTGATTTCTCCTAATTCTGTGATGCAGTTTTCCAACCAAAAAAAAAAAGTGTACTAAAATGCATATATTAGGGAAACGTGTGCATAAAAATGTATTTTTTAAATTAAAATAACATACAAAATGCATCGTATCTGGGGAAATTACTTGCAAAAGTATATAAAAATGTATATATTAGGAGAAATTTGTACTAAAGTGCCAAAAGATTTTGTGAGGAGGTTTTTTTTTGGGGGGGGGGCTATTCTTGCAGAAATGTGGTGAACCTTAACATTGAAAAATGAGAAACTGAGAGAACTTGAAACTGACTGATTTGCCAATGGCATTATATATATATATATATATATATATATATATATATATATATATATATAGTTTCTTTACAAATGCAGCAAATAATAATGGTAGTATTAGTGATAAATATACATTTATACACCCACAATTTTCGATACAGAACATGATTAAAACAGGACCTATATAGTACTACAATTTTATATGCTTAAGACCACACCCACATCTGAATATTTAAAATGAATACTGACGATTACAACATTTCATGAAGGGATCGCCTCACCAGAAATGATGTTGTGGGCACCACATACTTGAGCCTCTCCAAAATTGCTGCTTCGGGGGGAGAAGTTGAAGGTAAGCTAGTTTCTTCTCCAATGCTGTTTCTTCAAGGAACACCTGTAAGTTCAAAACAGAAGAAAGAAGAAGGAAGGACAATGTGAGAAATCATATTTCTTCACTCAGGTTCAATGTACGGAGCGGTTGGAGAGGAGTGGTGGCATCACATACCAGGCCTCCTGGCATAATAATAATAATAATAATAATAATTTATACCCCACCCATCTGGCTGGGCCTCCCTAGCCACTCTGGGCAGCGCCCAACATATTAAAAAACATGATAAAACATCAAACATTAAAAACTTCCCTAAACAGGGCTGTCTTCAGATGTCTTTTAAAAGTCAGGTAGTTGTTTATTTCCTTAACATCTGATGGGAGGGCATTCCACAGGGCGGACGCCACAACTGAGAAGGCCCTTTGCCTGGTTCCCTGTAACCTCACTTCTTGCAGGGAGGGAACCGCCAGAAGGCCCTCCGCACTGCACCTCCGTGTCCAGGCAAAACGATGGGGGTGGAGACGCTCCTTCAGGTATACTGAAGGACCACTTGCAGGGAGGGGGGAGAGACCAGGCACTAGGAAGGTTGGGTGCTGTGCAGACACATCAGCAGAGCCAATCTGATGCTCCTGCTGATATGCCTGCACAGCACTGACCTCCCCGCTCCTTTGTCCCACCTCCTCCTGGTAAGCAGCACCTCAGTTCCTTCTGACATTCCTATTCATCTATCCTGCTACCTGATTGGTCCAAAGTGCCATATGAGTTCCAGAGTCTGCATGTTACGCTTGCCTAGAGTAGTCATTTGTTCTTCACAGGGACTATTTCAGGAATAGTGTGGTCTTGGTGGTCATCTTCCCACCATGGATGTTGTTGCCCTGATGAAAGTTGGTTGGCCTTTTTCCCCCCTAGTGAAACTTCTCACATTTAGGTAGAATAGTTACTATTCTTCAGACGTGTCTCTCGTAAACCAATCCATTATATCCTTCATAATGAGTGTGTAGTACGCTATTGTTGAAAAATGAAAACCGGTTGCTATAGGTCTATGCATACCACGTGCTATCTTGAGCTTCCTTACCACTGTGGGGTGCTATATTTTCTTCTGAAGCTGATTTAGCCTTGAGGACTAGTTCCTTTGAGGACTGCATGAGAGTGGCACCTGTGATCTTAAATGTTTGCACTTGTCTGTCATCCTGTGATGCCCGCATAATAGCTGTAAAATGCTGCTATAATTTCTTATTTTGTGAGGTTGATACCGACAAAGCCTATCGGCACAACCCATCCTAAGTACTTATGTGATTTAGAAGCAAGTCTTAGGATCAGGACAAAGCTTATTTTTAGAGCAAGACTCCAGATTCACTTTGATTTGAATGTTTTATATGTTGTACATGCTCTATGCTACATACCAAATAATGTGTTTTCTTTTATAATCTATAGAGTTTTCATCTTCGGGAACTGGGGCTTCATCATATGAAGGTTCATAATCATATATTGGAGTTTAATGCAAATTCCTGCCCTTTCTGCAAACTAATATTTCCTTTTAAACCCAAATATGTAACCCATACACTTACATTAATGTTAGCAGCTGCGATGATACTTACGATGATCATTTTTAACAGTTTGGGCATTGGATCAGGATTGCATGAGATTTTCTTTACTTTTGGATGGCTTTACTGTATATTTTTTGCACGCAATTGTTTAATTTATTCTATACCCGAACTTGTTGTACTAAAGATATATGCAGGAGCTTTGGAGACAGTGCTTGGTGGTTTGGGCCCTTAATGGCTTGCTGTGTTTAATGAGAGCACATAAAAAGATTTTATCTATGAAAACTATCACAGACTGTATACATTTGCCTCAGATTCTGTGCCTTATTTATGCAACAGTAATTATACTGTGAAAATTTCTAAGAAACCTTTGCCTGATCAGTGAATACTTTTTAAAAGGAATTACGTTTTTTTAGATATTAAAAAGCGTGTAACTTTTATATTTGCCTGACCTCAGTACATTTACTTGGAGAAAAGATTAGATTTTTTTTCACATTACAAAGAATTGTGGGATGAGAGTGATTCACACTTCTAATTCTACACTACAACGGAAATAATGTGAATAAGATGGTTGGGTGAAATACAGGAGGGTGCACTCCTTTTAATAGTGATGTATAATTGGGATTTTATCATGGCAAATGTAGGGGATTATTTTGTGGCAAACTACACCTGCTGAACTTCCTGCTTCTGCACAACTAGTGACTACAGGAGCCCCAACCTCCTTCACATCTGCCCATGTTAAATGCAAAAAAGGAAGAGTTCTGAATCTCACTTTTTCGTAGATTGCTCTCACTCTGTAGTCTGGAGACAAGCTGTGGTTGTGGTTCTAGGGGGCTATGAGTTGGTTTGGATATCTGTTCCCAGCATTTAACAGCAACTGATTCTACTAGTCTTCTGCTACAACATCTGATACAATTAAATAATTCAATTATTACAACTGTGTACTGTTCTACACTAACCTTTCACCTGTGATTGTAACAGTAGTTTAGATAGAATGTGTGACTAATACCTCCTTTCAGTTTTATTAATGTGCGAAAAGCAGTCATGCATTAACGTTTATGATCAGGAACTAAAGAAGAGAGAAAAGCACATTGTTGAGAGAACTATGAGTATAGCTGGAGTTTTTTCTGGATGTTTCTTTCTGCAGAGGAATCTACGCTGATAATAACCGCTGGCAAAGCTCTGGTTGTGCCTGTAGTTCTCTCCTATGCTTACATAGCCTTCCTTTGGCTCCTGAAAAAAGATGTTAATACAGGACATATATTTCTCAGTGCTATGGTTCTTTTGAATAAATAAAGTTCCGTTAGCATGAAGGTAGCACAGCCAGTTTATTCTATGGGGTTCTTTTCCCATAAAGTTTTGACTAAATTCAGATTTATGCATCATCTCTCTGACCCAGAGCTCTCCAGACAGTGTCATGTGCAGTGGGCTCCTTTCATTGAAGTGAATGGAGACATCCTTGTGTATATGGCTGCTCCACATACATAACTGTCTTGCCATAGATCCTGCTCACTCAAGCCAAATTTTTGCACTGTTTCTGTTTGGGAGGCCAGATTTTTCCTGGGCGGGGCAGCCAGTTCCTTATCCCAGTGCACCCCAGAGGAGGGGGTGGGGAAACTGTGGGCCCCAAGATGTTGCTGGACTACAATTCCCAGCATAGCTGGGACTGAGGGTATTTGGAGTCCAACAACATGTAGAGAACCACAGGTTAGTCACCTTGGATTAGAGATGGCCCAGTCACGAAGAGTTTATGGGTCATGGTTAATCTATTGAGAGATATTCCCGGCACTTGAATTTTCTTTATACCCATAGAATAAAATGTTCTTATTTCACTAACAACTAACATTTAACATTTTAGTTTGCTGCATCCAGAGTTAATGTTCACGCCCCCTAAGGTAGCCCCTAATAAAACATGTTTTAATCATGATGTTTGCTTATCAGTAAATACCGGAGAGACAGAAGTGGGCTTCTTACCAACATTTGGGCCTTGTTATCTAAACCTTTATGGAAGTCCAAGAGAATATACTGGATTCCCAGATCCGTACGATGATCTAAATTCTGGAAAGGTTGGTTTATCTTTTGGAATATCTCTTAGTTAAAATATCTGCTTTTTGCTGTTCTCTTGCTTCCGCGCAATGGCAGGAAAAAGAACGTTGGCAGGGAGTTCACCGTTGAGAATATAGTGTTATGACTCCTTCACCAGTTGTCCTTTTAAACACTCCATCACATCTATAAAATAATGTGTACCTTTTAAACAGAATTTGATTTGGTGATGTCATTTTCAAGCAACAATAGTACCGACTCTCAAAACACAGTGTTTGTAGTCTTCAAACATAACGTGCAAACTGTATTGGTGCTAAGCATCAAATATTGTTATTTCTCTGGTACCGAAAACCACTGTGGCCCTTTGTCACCTTGCAAAGTCTAGTCCATCTATGGGCCCTGGGCATGCAGAAACAGGCTTGGGAGATACTCACACAAATTGCTGCTTGCTTCTCTCCCCAGCAGCTAAGATTGTGCGTGCTTAGGTCTGTAAAGGAAGCTGGAATTACATCAATCAACTGTTTGGAAGGCTCGAAAACAGCCTGGATTAAATCTTCCCACTCCTTCCTGCCAAGCGGTTAATTGGCCCAATTCCAGCTGCCTCGAAAGAAGTGGTTCTGTTTTACTTACTTTAATGACCTTATTGCTTTTAACTGAGCTTATTTGTAACCCACCCAGGGGTCTTCAAATGATGTAATCCAACAAATAAAAAAATAAGCTCAAGATCAATATTATAAAATTGTACCCAATGACCCATGTTCATTAGTATCAGTAGAAAAACTGGGATTGTTAACTTAAATAATGTCGGGGCGGGGGGAGGAAGCCTATTTTATTTTGAGATGTGATGAAGCATGAAAATTGGAGGGTACAGATGACACTCACAGTTTAAAAGAATATACTAACTTTGCAGCTTATGTACTATAGATTGAAGTATCGTGTTTGTGTTTCAGGGAGAGGGAGTAGCTTACAGAGGCCGGATCCTGGTTGAACTAACCACAATGCTTGACAGCAAACCCCTTTCTAAAAAGATTGAAATGATACCCAGTGATGATGTACTAGTGGTTGAGGTACGTGCTATTTTGCTCCCCAATATGTGAAATATGAAATATTTCAATCTTACTCGTTTTGGGCAAGGCACAATCAGAAGTCCTTGCTCTCACGGGGTGGTTCGGCGAATCACGCCCCTAGACATATCTTTGGAGTGGGCAGAAAAGAATACTATGCCTCCTTTTGCATTTATTTTCTAAATATTGGTAGCCAGCAAATCATTTAAAATGTGTGGTTTCGTTTGACATTTAATGTTTCTCCACACTGGTAAATGTGTGTGTGTGTGTGCCTATATGTATTTTAGGTGGGGTTTTGCTTCAAATATTAAACCACTGTTTGTTAAACCACTGTTCTTGTTTGAACCTACAGAAATATCAGCGGAGAAGAAAGTACAGCCTCAGCGCCGTGTTCCATTCTGCCACCATGTTGCAAGATATTGGCGAAGCCGTCCAATTTGAAGTCAGCATTGGGAACTATGGCAATAAATTGGATACCACCTGCAAACCGCTGGCATCAACAACTCAATACAGTCGGGCTGTCTTTGATGGCGAGTATTACGGCTGCACAAAACTACAAATAAAGACATATTTGGGGGGGCTGTAACTTTTAAATCTGTACTTACGATTAGGCAGAGCGAGGCAGATTTTGGGTGCCATTGTAGGGCAACAGCTTATTAGTTATTTATTTTTAGATACATATATCTAATAACCTGAGATATTCATTTGCATTTTCCACCTTAGGCAGAAAAATAGCTTGCCCAGTCTTGGTTTAAATAATGTGAATAAAGATTGTTGGAATCCAACAGATATACTGTATATATTTTTGTAAGAGGACATATTCCCCCAAATAATTTGCATATTTCACTCCAGGAAACTTCTATTACTACCTGCCATGGGCAAACATGAAGCCAGTGGTGACACTTACCTCATATTGGGAGGATATAAGTCATAGACTGGACCCTTTGAACCTTCTTCTTGCCATAGTGGAAAAACTGGTAAGTTAATCACAACTGTTTCTCTTTCCCATAACTCATATATAAAATGTTGTTGTGGCTGTATATTAAGTAAGCAAGTAAGTAAGTAAGTAATAAAGCTTCTTCTTGGATTTGTATTCTTGCATGCAGCAATGTAATCAAAACTGTGGCAAAAAGTGGGCTTCTGGTTTCACAGTAGGCAGAATTTCAGTCTCGGCCAGTGAAAAATGCAAGAAACATTTTTCTGTGTGATGAAAGATGCATAAAATACAGCTGCAAGGCTGTTAACTGGGCCTGGACATTATGAACATATTATGCTGATGCCTCATACATTGCACTGGATCCTGGTCCATTTCCAGGCCCAATTCAGAGAGCTGTTTCATGACTTTTAAGTCCATTACACCATGGAATGAGGGCACTCAAAGTGAAGGGGACAGTTCAAATAGCTAAATATCCCATATTGATTATGAATGCCTTAATTGCTTTCTAAGCTTGTTTATTTGTGTATCATTCACAGCATTTGTGCATTAATATATTTTCTGTATTTTTCTGTAATATTAAGAGAGACAAAGGAATGTGCCTAATGTTGCTTCTTCAACTATTTCTGGGAAATCAGCCAAAACTAGTCAGCAGCTTCAAGGTTTAGATAACGGTACACTGTCTGGGCTAGAACAAAGCACCTTAGAGAAGTTTTGAAGCTGTCTAAAATTAGCACCTTGGCTGTTACCATAGAAACACCATCACGAGAGAGGGGGACGGAAAGCCCCTTTTAAGGAATGTGCCGTTAATATTAATTGTGGTTAGCCTTTAATGGGCTTAAGAGCTGGTCTTGTTGATTGATCATACTGGAGGCATCAGGCTTGTTGGAGTTGTGTATCCTTACATGTATTGGTATGTATTGATTGCATATTTGTGTATTGTTCCTTTGGGTCTTTGGGAGAGGGGCAGCTCTGAGTTGTGTGAGCAAGGGGGGGGCTCTCAGCCTTGGACGGGATGTATGCGCTTTCTGAGCAGACAGGAGGAATGCAGCTGGAGTTGGCTCCTGCCAGCTGTATTAATATTATATTCAGTCCATTAAGATGTAAGGTATTTCCTAGTTAGTAGACTCATCCCCCTGCATGGGTAATATTGATTTATGCTTTTGTATTTCCTATCTAATGCAATAAGTATTATTGCCGGTTAACTGAAGTTATGCTTTCTTGCTGATTAGGCACACACACATGTCCTATGAATAGATTCAATCTTCAGCATACAATAGGGGACTGTTTGTTGCTTATGTTGCTATATTTCTGGGAAGTCTGCCAAGTACATTCAAAGCTCGCCAGGTACACATTCCCAGACTGGGGAGAGCGAGTTGGGAGGCTAGGGAGGTTACCCTCCTAGGGAACATGTGAACCTTGAGCCAATTTTCGGTTTCTATTTTTGGTTTCTGTATTGTCTTTATAAGGAATACGCGCCAGTCTCTCAGTGCTCAGTCCAACTTTTGGATTGTGCCTTTTGCTTTGCATATGCAACTCAAAATAAATCCTGTTGAACCCTGCATGGTGTTTTGCCTCTTCATGTTCCTGAATCCACCACTCAAGAGCTCAAGAGCCCATTATGGTCTTACAAAAGGATCACTTTTCTCCACATATGGCAGTGTATTAACAGGCATATGCTGGGACTGTTGATCTGATAAGTACATCATCACAAGCCATTTTCCAGGTATCCCCATTATCTGAGGTGCAGTGAGCAGATACCTGGGTAAGGTCCTTCTTGAAAGTGGCTCCCCATTTGTGGAATGCTCTCTCTTGGGAGGCTTGCTTGGCACATGCCGTGAGGTCATGTTTGATGTCAGCTGAATAATTGCCCACCCCCACCCCTCAATACCTTTAATACAAGTTTTTAACCTTCCTGGAAATTTTAAAGAAATTATCATTGTGGACTTCTCCATAATTTTCCTACAGCAAAGACAATTATAACAACAGTCACAGCAGTATTAATTCTTGTAACAGCATGAAAACAGAACAAAACCATGCCAAAGGTATTTGGTATAGTTTTAATGTGTATTTTGTGAACCTCTCTGGTATTATGAATATGGTATATGAGTATTTGAAAATTAAAATAAGCAACAAATGAGACTTAAGTTAGTCACAATGGCTAGCTTAAGCCCCATTGATTTCAGTGGGTCAGCTCTGAATATGTCTAAATCTGGATCCGACTGTGTGTTTGGTGTGCTTTGCAAATAGTTTTCTCTAACACCGATGAGAGAACCTCACTGGGGGTAAAGGTTGCAAATGAGTAGCACATATGGACTTACCCAACTCTTTAAATCCATAGCAAACAAACCTCACAGCCTTAAAATCGGGAATACAAGCAAAGGTGTCAGAAAACCAGTTGACTGAAATGTGGCTGAAGCTAATAGATGAGCTTATGGAGGACTTGAGGTAAGTTGTCCTGTATCTTCCCTCTTCACAGCTGCCCAGAAATTCAGTAGTGCTGCTTACAGAGATCGGTTCCTTCTGCTTAAGAAGTGCCTCAGTTCCTCAGGGAGGTAGCAAAGCTCCTGAGCCAGAGTCTCTTCGGGACCATGGTAGCTTACACACCAATGTTTGTGATGTTATTTGAAAACTGACGCCAGGTTTCACAGCCGTTCCCAGAAACTGTTGGTCGATTGGTGTGTTTGTTACTAAGAAAGCCTTCTCATTTCTTCTTTCAGCAAGGAATTCCCATGCCAGCAAGGCAAACACAATGTCACAGTCCTCGATACACAGATCTACAAACTGCGGGAGAAATCAATCAGACAGATTCAGGAGGCGGCTCTGAAAATGAGGGGCGAAGCCACAGATATCAAGGCCACACTGACAGAAATTGAGGATTGGTTGGAAAAATTAATACTACTATCTGAAGAGGTTGTTCTCTCTGTATTGATAATGGGCTAACTTTTTCTTTCTTCTGAGGGTCGCATGCCAGCGGTGGGCATTGCTAGGACACAAACAGGCAGACAGGTACATAGAGGCCACATGCTTTATCACTCATACAGCAGGAGGCGGACAGGCTCCAGCAGGCAAGCAGAAGCAAACTCGTACATTCAGGCAGGCAGGCAGGCAGACCAGCAGTGCCCAGTGTTTCTGCTCCCCACTACAGTGCTAGCTTCAATATTGTATTGCGGAGAAAAACCGAAGCATTTTTGCCTCCCACATCAGCGCTCTTGTCCTACCCTAGCACTATAATAGGGAGAACGCACAAGGCTTTTCAAAGGTCTTCTTAGCTTGCAAATGTGCCTCTTCATCCTCTGATCAGGAATTACTACTGCAAGAAGGTCTTGGGATTCAAGAAAAAAGGAAGGAGTCATATGCAATACCAAGCCTTAGTTAAAACAAACCAAGGTTTGTAAGTAAACAACAAGCCATGATGTTTTGGCAGTAAGCAAACCACAGTTAAAGTGCTGGTCAGGGTTTAGACGACCCAACAAACCATGAATTGACAAACTGTAATTTATTAAACCATGGTTTAGCATTACATGGAAACTAGGCCATACCGAGGTCACCTTTGGAGGATCTTCATGAGTCACCTGGTATTTGAGATGTGACTGGTAGTGACAGGAAAGAGAGACTTTTTGGAAGTGGTAACTGCTTGTGAAATTGCATTCCCATGGCAACTTACAAGAAGAATAACAGTGTAGATATGAGGTATTCTGTGACTCAGGAGTCGTGGTCTTGAAATAAAAACATTATATTCTCCATATTCTATTCCCATATAGTAGGCATGGCCAAACTTGGCCCTCTAGCTGTTTTGGGACTACAACTCCCATCATCCCTAGCTATCAGGACGAGTGGTCAGGGATGATGGGAATTGTAGTCCCAAAACAGCTGGAGGGCCAAGTTTGGCCATGCCTGCCATATAGCATATGGTTGGGCTGAAGACAGAAACTCTTGTGTATTAGAATTTTTGTGCCTATTGTTTTACATGTTTAATTCAGCCACCCACATCAGAGACCTGGGATTGGCTGTAACTCCCTTTTGAGTGCATACTCAATAACAAACTTAGGCAATATATGAAATATACCAGAATGCCTGCTGGCCTGCCGTATCTTTTTGGTGCCCTGTGTACAGGGCTCCTACTGTATAATGTGATATAATTCTTTAGAGAAAATTATCTGTAGTGCCTTCCCCCTCTTAAATGTGAGTCTACGAATGCTTTTAATAGGAAATAATGTTGTTTTACACAAACTTGGTCTCATTGCAAAACAACAGCCACAGAACAGCATGCCTGATGTGATCGTTTGGATGATCCGGGGGGAGAAGAGGCTTGCCTACGCTCGCATTCCTGCCCACGAGGTTTTATATTCCACGAGTCCTGGGGCATCTGGGAAATTTTGTGGGAAGTCCCGGACCATCTTCTTAAAGGTAACCTAAGCCATGGTTAGGTCTACAGTGCTTGTTCAAATCTGTGGCCTGGAGAGCAGTCCTTTTCAGAGTCAGCCTGGTACAGAATGCCACTACTGGAAATACTGTAGTCCTGGCAGAGATGCTTGAAAGCATAACACTGAAATAAATTTATGCTTTCCATGTACATGCACACAAACAATGTACAGATCTATTTCCTCTTAATTTGCAATAACCAAATGGATTGTGAGAAATAAAATAAAATAAACGAACAGAGGCTTCTAAGTCCAAAGGCACTCATCTATAAATGAAGGGGCTTGCTTGTGTCTCTGTTAGTTCTTACCAGTGGTGGGCAAGAGGCAGAGGCAGTTGCATTCTGCTGGTGGCAGAAATGCTGTACTCCTTGGGACAGGGCAAGGTTGGAGGACTTCAGGGCTGCCACTGACCTGGAGCTTTCCCAAGCTCTGTCACCCCTGGTTTTGACTCCAGGTGGCAGCCATTTTAGGTGCATTCCATTGATGCGCAATTGCCAACGTGCGGGTCCTTTAGGACCGGGGTGCCAGGGCAGGGGGGTGGGGTGGGGGGGTGGCTTATGCACACTCTGCCATCTGCACACGGGGTCAAGAACGGAACCCCCACACAAAACTGTCTCTGCCTGTATTCAGGAGGACTACCTTTATCCAACCCGGCTTTGCAACACAGGGCCTTCTGGCGGTTCCCTCACTGCTAGAAGCCAAGTTACAGGGAACCAGGCAGAGGGCCTTCTCAGTAGTGGCACCTGCCCTGTGGAACACCCTCCCACCAGATGTCAAAGAGAACAACAACTACCAGACTTTTAGAAGACATCTGAAGGCAGCCCTGTTTAGGGAAGCTTTTAATGCTTGTTGGATAGATGAGTGGGGTATAAATTATTATTATTATTATTATTATTATTATTATTATTATTAATAGTGTCTTTGCCTCAGGTGGGACTTGATGATTCAGTCAGTGGTTGCCATTGAAGCGGTTTGCCAGGTGAAACCTGTGCAGCATGTCAAAATAGAGGAAAGGGGGCTTCCTGCCTTTAGCTTCCATCACTGGGAAAGATGGTGGTAGAACTGCCAGTGCTGTGCAAGCAACGGTTGCTGAGTCCTGTTTAGGGAAGTTTTTAATGTTTGATGTTTTAACATGTTTTTAATATTCTGTTGGGAGCTGCCCAGAGTGGGTGGGGAGGCCTGGTCAGATGGGCAGGGTATAAGTAATAATGTGTTGTTGTTGTTGTTGTTAGTCGTCCTGGCATGGGCACAGGCTGCCAATGTCATTGGGGTCAGTGACCATATGCTTGCATGGTCATGTCTGCATCACTCACCAGCTCCCCATGCTGAACAGTAAGGATAGGAAAGCTCCTATCCTTCTGGCACCATGTTGTGCCTCATTAACTGGCACTGCATTCATTCATTCCTATCTTCTCTCATGAAGACTGCCTGCTGTAGCTCTGTGCAGAGTCACAGAATTAGGCTATCTGTTCCAACCTCCTGCCCGGTGCAGGAAATTGAGAGCTGGGGTATCCCCAACATATGGCTGCCCACCTTTGTGTGAGTCATTTCTGTTGGGGTTGACCTCTTGTAGTCAGGGCTCCCTCTCAGAAAAGCAACCCACTCGGATACACGAGGTGTGGCTCCTCTGAAAGGGCCTTTTTACACTCCACATTCTAAAAGTCCAGGGTAAGATTAAGGCGCGCCTACAATTACCGGTATAATTTGGAGAGCGGGAAATGCTTCTCTGCTATCTGTAGTGGTGGATACACTCAAGCAAACATCACATCACACAACTGCTTTTCAGACCACTTATGGCAAGGAAATACTAACGACTGGTACTGCCAAGTTCTCAGAAATAGGCAGGAGTAAACACATTGTTAGATAAGAGCCAAGAATGGAATAACAGGAAAAGAATTAACAATCTGGCTGTGATTGTCTCCTAAATGTAGGGAAACTGCTCTACTTAAAAGTTGGTTTGGGGACACTGCAGAATTTTCAACACCTTACGTTTTCCTACCATTATGAAGTCACCTCTGGCACAGGGAAATGTTGGCCAGGCACATAAATGCACAGGCTACAAATATTTCTATTGTGTATCTTTTATTAGTCCTTCTGACACATCGGAAAGTAACCGCTTTTGTGTGTGTGTGTGTTTTGTTTAGTATCCACAGGACAAAAACAACGGCAGCAAAATACCCGCACAGTTGCGAGTTAGTTTTTGGCTTGGCTTGAGTGCAGTAGAAAAGAAGTTTAATAGCTTCGCAGAAGGAACATTTAGCGTCTTTGCTGAAATGGTATGTGCAGTAAAGATTACTATTTAAGATAAGGTCCCAGGGATATTGATTGATTGATTGATTGATTGCATCTTCCCCAAAGAATTGTAATGGTACAGTCCACCAGGAAGTTCTCCTGCACAAGCACCATTGAAATGAATGGGAATCATGCAAAAAGCATGCCCATTTCAATTGTGCTGGTGCAGCTCCCACTCATTTCACAGGTGTTTGCAGAGGAGAGCATCTCAAGGGTTTGTGCCAGATCAGATGTACATGAGAACCTTTGCCCCAGCAGTCCCATCAAAGAGAAGAGATTTTTGTATCACTTTTATCACCCATGGTTCCTTTGGTGCCATAATTAGCATTGTGGGTATATCACCTCTTTTCAGACTATTTTAAAGGCACTCTTTCAAAATTTCAAAAGTGCCAAAAATCGTTAGCCTGGTGTAGGCAGTGCTGACCCAGAGGAACCAGTTGTCTAACTGAGTAGAAGGCTTCATACACTGTCAGGGAGATAGATATTTAATTTATAGAACTTTTTCGTGCAGTTGCTTTACTTTTTATTTTACTTTTTCGACAGTATGAAAACCAGGCACTTATGTTTGGGAAGTGGGGAACTTCCGGACTTGTTGGCCGCCACAAGTTTTCCGATGTCACAGGAAAAATAAAACTGAAAAGAGAGTACTTTTTGCCTCCCAAAGGATGGGACTGGAAAGGCGACTGGTTCGTTGATCCTCAAAGAAGGTCAGTTTTTTGTTTGGATTCCTCAAAAATAAGACAAAGGGAGGAGCTTATGTAATTTCCCACTAAGGAAATTTCAAAACTCTTGCGAAAAAAGAGGGAGGCAATAAAATGCCAAGTTTCAGTACAAAGCAGCTCCATTAGGAACCCCCAAGTGAAGATGTTTATAGTTGTCATGAGTAACAGTGGAGTCAGTCCTGTCTTTGGATATGTCCATGCTGGTAATTTCGTTAATATAACCTTACTGACATATTTTGGGAGGCAAGGCAGTCTGTGCTATATTACAGGATGTGTCACTATTTTATAGTCCATTTAAAAAAGAGGAACAGCATTTTAACAAGCTGTTACACAGTTAGTCTGGACAGATGTTTCATACTTCCTGGTTGAGTCCCACCCTCCCTCTTTAAACAAAGTGTAAAGCACACCCAAACTATGTTCCATGCCAGGCACAGGCAAACTCAGCTCTCCAAATGTTTTGGGACTACAACTCCCATGATCCCTAGCTAACAGGACCAGTGGTCAGGGATGATGGGAATTGTAGTCCCAAAACATCTGGAGGGCCGAGTTTTCCTATGCGTGCTCCATACAGAAATACATGCTTTTCTGACACAGTGGTTCCTCATCAGGTTGGAAGTAGCTTTGATACGTGAGGCTTTCTCAATGACCTTGTGCTAATCAAGCTCTAATTAGTGCTTGGAGCAAAATATTTATTAATAATATCCCATGCCCTGAATTTCAAGGAGCTCATCGTTCCTCTCTTTTATGCTCGCAAATTGGATTAGGAATGGCAACTAGCCTAAGATGACCCGGTGATACTCTGTGGCTGAGCAGGGATTTCAACCTCTGAGGCGTAAAGAATAAATCTTCTGCAATAAACCATTATGAGGATGGTGGTGATTTTGGAGTGCAAGATTACAGCCTTAAGATGCTTTCCGCATCTGAGGTGAAATTTGCTCCAATCCAATTCGTAACACAATTCGGAAAAATTATGCTGGCCGGAATGTTCATTTGCATTGAAGTGTCTCTCAAATGCTATTTCAAAGGAAAGGGAAGCCCCACGGAAAGACAGCTTGAGGTACCGGTAATAAGAAGCAGCCTTTCAATGGGTGGAAAATAATCTACAAACTGTATTTTGGTCAACAGATGGCAGTATAGAACAGTTGTAGGCTCTTTTTGATCCCCGCTATAAATAGTTGGTACGAAGTGTTTTCCTCTGTTGTAGTAGTATTTTTTAATAACATTGCATATATGTGTTTTTTGTGTGTGTTTTTAAAAGGCATATATGAACAAGAGTGTGCTACATCAGTGATAATGTGCTTTATGGAATAATGTGATCCACTGTACCATGGAAGAAACAGTTTACAGTACTGGCTGCAGATCATTTATAGCTCATTGTAAATTCAGTGCCACAAATTATTCCTGGCAGCCTGCTTAATTGCCTTCTTCCTCCGTTTCTTTATCTAGACGATGCCTAGGAGACAGGAAAGGAATAATAGTTTCCGGATTGCAACTATGCATTTCAGCACTTTGGAATAGCTTTGTGATTTCAAAATATTAAAATATTTAAAAACGTTACCACTGATTCCTACCTAGTGAGACTATTCACAAACTGCCAACGTGGTTTGGACCAAGTCTAACCACGCAGAGAAACATCATTTCCCCCAAAATAAAGTATTTACTGGAGTGGTTAGCACTGGCCTGGGTCACATTGGCAACCCCAATCAGCTAACACCCTTAGGTAGACTCCAACACAGCCCACTTTCTCCAGGACTGCCACCCTGGTAATCTGTGGACCTGACTATATGTTGTGTTAATTGTTGTGCTTAGCAATTAGCTGTGCTGCAATTAACAATAGAAAAACCTAATACAAATTCCGCAACCCACTATGCTAATTGCAGCATGAGGGCTTGTTTCCAGTGGGATCACAGCTGAGAAGGTAAGGTCTTAAACCTCTCCTCCTCACCACATGTTGTGGTCCCAATAAAAATTGGGGTTACTATTATTTAAAATACCCGGATGTGGCTGTATACCATGCTATTAACATAACTTAGGTCCCATGAAGTTGGCCTACAAGGGTGTTAGATCCAACAGCCTCTTCTCCTAAAACTCTCCTCTAACACAGCCCAATGGATCAAGACTGTAAAATGAAAAAAACTATGTCAGAGTTTTCATTGGCTACAAATGAAGGAGAAATTCAATTCAATATGCAATTAAAACTGAATCTGTCAAACCCCCACTTTCTGAAACACACATATGCGCACACATCCAACTTTTGCACTACAGTTCTCCAACTAACCAGTGTTTACAAAAATATGCATATATTGGAGGAAAATGTGCATATTTTTGTAAACACTGGTTAGTTGGAGAAATGTGCATAAAACTAAAGATATTTGTGAAAATGTCATACACAATGCATTATATAAGGGGAAAGTGCTTGCAGAAGTGCATATGTTAGACAAAATGGCCTCGGTCCAGTATACCTGAAGGAGCATCTCCACACCCATCATTCTGCCCGGACACTGAGGTCCAGTGCCGAGGGCCTTCTGGCAGTTCCCTCACTACGAGAAGCCAAGTTACAGGGAACCTGGCAAGGGGCCTTCTCAGTAGTGGCACCCACATTGTGGAACGCCCTCCCACCCGATGTCAAAGAGAAAAACAACTACCAGACTTTTAGAAGACATCTGAAGGCAGCCCTGTTTAGGGAGGCTTTGAATGTTTAATAGATTATTGCATTTTAATGTTCTGTTGGAAGCCGCCCAGAGTGGCTGGGGAAACCCAGCCAAATGGGCGGGGTATAAATAATAAAATAGTAATAGTAATAATAATAATATAGACAAAGTGCATTTTAAAAGGTGTCTCACGGGAGAAATTCATACTAAAATGTTGAACAAGAAAATTGCAAATTGCTGCCAAATGTAGGAGACTGAATTTAGGACCACTGGCGGAAGAAGAGGATTGTGGGGGGAGCGCACCGCCCCTGGCAGCGTGATCCCAGTAGGGTGCCATTGCAGCTGTCCCCCGCCCGCGTTGGGCACCATGCCCCTGCAGGCGGTGTACCCCGCCCCTAGGACGAACGTCACGCCTCTGCGGGCGGCACACCATGCCCCAGGACACGCACCACACCCCTGTGGGTGGTGTGCCCCGCCCCCGAGAAGCGCACCAGCCCCCCTGCCTGCTCTCCGCCCCACTGATGCCAGAGCATGAAGCTCCGCTGCTGTTTAGGACTAGAAAACAATACGAGAAAATGTGAGAACTAAAATATTATTTATTACTATTCATTAAATTTGGATACAGCCCTCCATACACAGATCTCAGGCTGGTTCATAACATAAAAATAAACAATAAAAACACAAAATACACAATAAAAACAAGAACACACAAACCAGTAAGTCCCCCTGCCACCACCTTTAATTGGCAGATCCTTGCATTCCTAGCTGCAAATATGTTCTTAACTATGATAAGCCACCATGAATAAGCCACAAGAGCACATGCTGCCTTTCCCTCCCTTCCTGGAAACAATTTTTGCCTTTCCCTGCATTAATCTGTAAGCGTTTCATTGGCAGCATTGTTGACTGCAGTCAAAGGTTCGTAAAAGTTCTCACTTAATCAGGGTGTCAAACTGGCTTCAAATCCTGGCAGCTGGAAGAGAATTTAAAGGGTCTGATCCCATGGCACTTACCCACATGGGACCACGTGGTTTGTTGGAACGTTCTTCTAGCTCTGTGGCAGATGCTCATGGATAAGTGGTTCCTAAGTGGTTGTGGGACTCTGGGAAATGGATCTGGCTGGTAGGTCAGATCCTGAACTCCCCAACCCCAGTGAGTCACTTTGACAGGTGGGCACAGCGTGATTCTGTCAGTGCAATGTGTCCAGTGAACATCTTTTGGCGCCTAACAATAGTTGGAAGGTCTGCTTCTGGTTTCACAGCTTGCTAACGGAAGCAGATGCTGGTCACACTGAGTTTGCTGATGAAGTGTATCAAAATGAAAGCCGCTATCCTGGAGGAGAATGGAAAGCAGCTGAAGACGCTTTTACAGATGTGGTGAGGATCACGCTTTTGATGAGCCAATGTGTTTTAATTTCAATAGCTTCTCTTTAGGTTACAGCTGCCGTGCATGTAAGTTAAGGCAGTTGGTTAGTTTTCATGGCAAAATATACTTAAAATCCAAATTGCAGTATAAAAATGCACGCCACTAAATTTAAAGCAGGCAATGGAGTGACCTGATTACACAAAGTGGAAGTGGAATTACAATTTAATAGCAACTTCGCACTTCCTACAGAGGACAGCATCATTTCAGTAAAACAGGTACAACCTTTTGATCCACCAAGCCAAATACAGCCTACTAAGCACCCATCAGGGGATCTATATAGTTTCTGTGTTAGATGCATGCCTGGGATTGGAATAACAGATATTGACAGCACCTGACAGGCCAAAATTCATGGCTGGTGTGCTGCATGTGGCTTGGTGGGCCCCAAGTTGTGCAGGCCTAGAGTAAAAACAACAAGGCTACTTTTGAGGGTCAACTTTTGTTGATCTCATGCCTCCAAAACGACAAAAAGTCTTGTTCTTGTGGACTAGATACAAGTCTTAAAGGTTGTCCAAAATTTTTGTTTTCTTTTTTGTGTGAAATCCTATTAAGTTTAGATGTGTGTTATGTGTAGTCATTACTACTTTTTAAATATCACTCCCTTGGGGTGTGTAAGTGTGTGTTACCTTTTCTGTTTCAAAGAATGGAGAAAAAGCACCACCACCAGGTGAAATAACCTGTCCTCCAGGTTGGATGTGGGAAGATGATGCTTGGATATATGACATTAACCGAGCAGTGGATGAAAAAGGTAAGGGTTAGAATGGACAGAATGGCTCTCATGTCAGATTCTTAATCCTTGGGCTAGCACCAGGCAACTGTTTCTGCATACCAAATTGTTCTTTGAACTTCTGCTCCTCAAAATGCAGACCTCTATGCTGCATGGCAAAATCTGTTTTAAGTTGGAGGAGAGTTAACATGATGGCATGTGGTGAAGTGCCAGCTATTGGGGACAAATCAGAAGTCCTGCAGTGTGTCTCATAGGCATTCACAAACAGCTTTTGGGGCATCAATACACATTTGGTTTTGCTTATTGAATATGTACACCACTGTACCCCAAAGAAATAAGTTACATTACTTTTGGTGTGATTTTTAGTCTAATCAAAATATTTAGAAAAACAGTATAACCTCTGGGAAATGTACAAGACACAGATGAACTGAAAACATTGGGGTAAATGATGATTTTTTTTATAGAATTACATCAAGGAACTACATTATACAATAAGTTATTTGAATAATTAGGAGTCATGAATTAGTGTGGTTTGGCTTGTCAGAGCTACGAATTCGATAAATCAGCTACCATATTGGTCACTGAGTCAGAATCCTGTTATGGTAACCAGTGTCTATTTTATCTGTGTTATTTTAGCTTGGGAATATGGAATTACCATTCCCCCTGACAATAAACCCAAGTCTTGGGTTGCAGCAGAGAAAATGTATCATACTCAAAGAAGAAGAAGGCTGGTTCGAAGACGCAGAAAAGATCCAAACCAAACAGTTTCATCAAGGGTAAAATGGCTAAATATAAATTGCAAAATTGGCATTTGCTAGAATGTTGTGTGTGTTTATTTAGAAAAATAATGGTGTGTCAGAAAATAAAGCATGAATGGATTACAGAGTTTGTCATTAACCCTACATTCTGGCCGTTGTGGATTGAGTTTTTGCAATTGCCTTCTAGGGAACCACACCCTATGAAGATCAAGAAGGATGGGAATTTGCATCACTGATTGGATGGAAATTTCACTGGAAGCAGCGCAGTTCCGACACTTTCCGCCGCAGGCGGTGGAGGAGAGAAATGATTCCTTCTGACACATGTGGTTCAGCAGCCATCTTTAAGCTTGAAGGAGCTCTTGTAAGTAAGAGGAACTTAACTTGCTGGCTTGTTCATGCCACTTAACTTCAGCATTAATTATTATCTCAAAGTTAAATGAGAATCATCAAGTGCAATGGGCTGTAGCTCAGTGGCAGAGCATCTGCTTTTTGAACAGAAGGTCCTCGGTTCAATCCTTGGCATCTCCAGGTAGGGCTGAAAGGAGACCCCTTTGGAAATCATGGAGAGTCGGTGTCAGTTGGGGCTCACCCAGACTTGCCCTGCCACTTTCCCCTGAGAAAACCCCATCGTTACCACTGAATTTGAGCAAATGTCAATTTGCTTATTTTTACTATTTATGATAATCAATTGCCTGTAGAAGTGAATTTCAATCTCTCCCTTTCTTTGTTTTTTTGTAAATATTTTTTATTGATTTTATAACTGGTTATAACAAAAAGGGAAATTTACAAACAAAAAATTATATTAAAAAATTATACCACACAAATCATTCAAATTACAAATTCTGTTCACTTCCCTTCTTTCTTATTATGTCTTCCTTATATCATACATCTACGGTATATTTCGCACATCAACTTCTTTTCCACTCATTTACTTTTATTTTCTCTTCAGATTTCTCTTGATTTTACAGTCCCACTTCAAGATTGTATGTCTTCCCTTATTCCTTTACTATCCTCCTTCTGAATTCATTTATAATACCTTCTCCTATCTTACACGCCATGAGTTATATGTCATTGTTTATGTCTTGCACAACTTGTCTACATATTCCATAAACTTTCCCCATTCATTTCTAAACGTTTCATCCCCCTGTTGTCTGACTCTCATTGTCATTTTTCCAATTTCCATATATTCTGTGATTTTCTGTTGCCATTGCTGCACAGTTGGTATTGTTTTTTGTTTCCAGACCTGTGCCAGCAGAAGTCTCGCCCCTGTCATAGCGTATAAGAAAAACTTTTGATCATCTCTCCCTTTCTTTGAAGTGTTCTGGGTGTGACTGGTTTAGGGTCCTGACATTACTCTTTTGAACTCACACGAGTGAATAAATATTAGTGTACTTTTTAAAACAGCAAGTACATCTCCTTCCAGGAATATCTGAATCAATAATTGGGCTTTCTGTTCAAGTTTTATAAATGAGAAACAATAAAAATATTCATATAATCCTAGGGAGCAGATACAAGCATTGATGAGGGAGATAAATCTTCTGAGAAGACGAAAGAGGCAGCAGCAACACGTATATTCGGTGCAAGCACTCCTATAATCTCTTGCAACTTTGACAGTAAGTTCATGTGAAATTCCTTATTTGAGACTGTATATTTCTTTAAGGTGCTGCAAGACTTTTTGTTCTGGCTGCGTGACTAGTTTTCTAAACGCCTTACCCTTTTCATCGTCTGATACAGCTTTCTCTGTGTGATCAAAATATTAATAACTATTTTTGCCTCTCCGTGGATCTTTCATCCTTAACCACAACCTGTAACAAACCTGGACAAACCTTGGCTACAAAATGTGGTTAAGAAGCAGATACCTTAACCATGATTTTGGTTGCACAATAGGCTAAGCCAGTGATTCTCAGATATCTTCTCCCCATGGACCACTTGAAAATTGCTGAGGGTCTTGGCGAACCACTTCATGATTTTTCTCTGTGTTGTAGCAATTGCAATGCGCTGTCCTAGGTGCTGGATGATTTTTAATTCTACTGCTTCTTTAATTTCTTACATGTTGTATTTCATTGCATTACTATTCGAATTCCATTGAACAAATGAAAAACAATGCAGTATGTAGGAAATTAAAGAAATAATAAAAATACAATTAAAAATCAATGTGAATATTTAATGCATTGGATATGTCACCTCTCATCTTCAACCACTTGAATGAAGTTTGTGGACCACTAAAATCAGGCGGAGTGAGGTGGGGGAATGGCCATGGAAAGCACACCAAAAGTCAAGTGATGGGAAGAAGCAGGGATGCTGAAGTTTAGAGCTGAAAGGGTGAAGTTGCTATTTCATTTACAGCCTTCTGATTTAGCTGATTTTTTCTTTTCTTTTTTTAGGAGTCTACAGTTACCACCTTCGATGTTATATCTATCAAGCTAGAAATCTAATAGCTTTGGATAAAGACAGCTTTTCAGGTACTTAGGCTGGAGGTGGGGATCTATTAAATCCAAAGGACACATTTGTCTGCCAAATCAAGTCTATTCTTTTTTTTCCCTGCAGTAGTTAGATTGAAGTGTTCAAGGCTTTATGAGCTTCTCTTGATTTTTTTTTTTCATGTCCACTCCCCAATCCCATTTTTATTTCCTTAAAACCTCTGAAAATCTGTCTCTTCAAAGAATTTATTTAACACCTTTTCTTGTTAACGTCCAAAAAAAAGTTAAATGAAATTAGGACAATGGCCTCCATCCAACATTCTACATTGCTCTGAGCACTGGGTAATGACAATTTGCACAGGAAATGCTAATACGCATAATCAGGTACCTTCTTCAGAGGCCCTGATGGTCTTTCTAATAGGAGGCCTAGAGCTCTTTAATCATTCACCTCTGCTTCATAATAAGGCCATAAATAAGCATGTTTTAGACTCATGTCAGATCTGTGTGTTCAGTTTGTGGGATGTACTGTTTAAGTTGCAGGTGGAATGACTCCTCCTCTATTGTTCATGTGTCCTTGGGTGTTGTGCCTTAGATACAAAGCTATTAAAGAATGGTTACCATGCACAAGAGTAATTTTAAATTGGATTGTCTAAGTGTATCATGTCTACAGCGGGGGTTGGCAGACACCCGGCTTGTCAGATCAACTTTTGTTTGCCAGTTATAAAAGAAAGAGAGAATGGGAATTTAAAAGCCAGTCATTTAAAATGGATCACTATACCCTTATCTGTTCTCCCTTGGTTTTTTAGATCCATATGCTCATGTTTCATTCCTTCACCGAAGCAAAACAACTGAAACCATCAAGTCAACATTGAACCCAACATGGGATCAAACTGTCATATTTGATGAAATTGAAATCTATGGAGATCCCTACACAGTAGAACAAAACCCTCCTCATGTGGTTGTTGAACTCTTTGATAGTGACCAAGTGGTAGGTGGCAGCTTTTTTCCAGATTTCCTCTTGACTATATAATGACAGCAGGTGAGTACAAATTCACCATTTTGGATTTGTCCATTTCTGCAGGGCAAAGATGAGTTCCTTGGAAGAACCTCTTGCTGTCCTATGGTCAAGCTCAACCCAGATATTGACATCAGTCCCAAACTTCTCTGGTATCCAGTTATGAATGGGGGCAAGCCTTGTGGGGATGTGCTTTTAGCTGCTGAGCTTTTGCTGAGTGAAAAGGTAACAGAAAACAAATATATTGATTTCAGACTTAAAGCCACCTTGACGAGATGATTGCTATGTACGACTTAGGCTTTATATACATTAAGAAACCATTTTCTTTGTATCTTTGAGCAGGGTGGAACCAACCTTCCAATTCTTCCTTCAAAAAAAGCATCAAACCTTTATATGGTGCCACAAGGAATCAGACCCGTGGTTCAACGGACTGTTATTGAGGTATTGTTGTTGTTACTTGAAAATGGACAATGATGCACAGGGCTATGTGCTTAATAAGATCCACAATAATTCATAGATACCTGCATGTATAAGGCCAGGTGCTAGCCATGCCAAAACGTGAGATATTCATAAGGCTGTGTGGAAACAACAGGTGCTGTTTTGGATCAAGAAGCATTAAGGTGTTCAGAATGTTTTTGGGGATAAGGCTTTATTTGTGCAAGCTTCTACCCCAGGTGGATGTTCATGGTAAACTGTCACCAGATGTGTAGCCAAAGGAATGCTTGAGAAGTGAGTTGGGAAGTTCCTTGTCCAAATGTAATCAAAGTCATGAACTTAGCCTTCGGTTAGCAAATGTCTCTCAGCCCTGTATATGTGATGTGGGTATGACAGTACCAGCTTATCTTACAGGGCTGCAATGAGATCCCATGAGTGATGGACTCTGAGTGCTTACAAAAAGTGTTGCATAAATGATGACATTTATACAATGTATTTGAATTAATAAACAATGTAGTCTTACCATTGTGGGTCCTCTACTTCCTTGAACCCAGCCCCAGCACACTGTTCATTATACAAATGGGAAGGGATGAGTTCTGCCCCCCATTTCCTTATATTGGACAGGTGTGTGTTCTATATGGTGGTCACAAGCAGACATGACAATATGCCATGAAGTATGGCTTGTTTAAGCACTGTATGCACCAAGCTCTGTGTAAGTGCATGCAGCTGAGAACATTCCCAGTGATATAAATCTGTAAATTAACTCATGGTTTAAATGAATGACAAAAAAAAATGGAGATTTAATCATTGAACTGTTTTGAGGTGGTGCTCATGACCGCTTCTCGGGTTTCTAAGTGTGCTCCCAGGTCTGATAAGGTTGGAAACCCATGCAACAGAGCATGTGTTCCTTCAGCAATGTTGACAGCGTTTGTTTTGTTTTTTGTTTGAAACAGATCCTTGCCTGGGGACTGCGCAACATGAAAAGCTACCAAATGGCTTCTGTTACTTCCCCTAGTCTCATTGTAGAGTGTGGAGGTGAAATGATAGAATCTGTTGTGATTAAAAACCTGAAGAAGACACCAAATTTTCCTGGATCTGTTCTCTGCATGACAGTGGTATGGTGCTGAATTCTCTTTTATTGAAGATCTGTAGCACACTTGTGGTACTGGTAAAGGGGGAAATTTGAATTAGTATGCTCATATTAGAGCAATAGCAGTGGATATTGGGAAACCTGAGGCGTTTTGGCACCTGAGGCTAAACAGCCCGCTGTCATCCCCACAATGGGAGTGCAGATTCCATAAGGAGTCTTCCCTGATGGACGGATTGGGGGGGGAGAGTCTTTCTAGATTCCCCCTCCTGCCTGCCAGTGAGCCTTTGAACCCGTTCCTTCAGTATAAGCTCTGCAAAACCACACCACACCACCAGGCGGGGAAGATCTTCCCCTCACACCTGGCAGCAAAGCTGAATAGCGGAACCCATCCCCTCTTGCTGACTCATGCTTTGCCGCCAGTCTCTCTCTGTCCCTAGAGGCCAGGGAAACCAGTGGCAAAGTTGGGTGGCAGAATGAGGTGACACCTCTTCGGGAGTGCCGCCTGAGGCAAACGCATCACCCAACCTCATGAAGGGGGGCAGTTCTGATTGAGTAAATGAACCCACCCTGGAAATTACCTTTGAGGTAATTTAAATATTTCTAGAGAGTCCTGTGTACAGCAAAGTACTGTGTAAAGCCGTTGTTGCACATGGATGGCCATGTGCAGTGGCACTGACATTAGGTGTGGATGTATATTTGCATGTCATCCAGGGAAGGGCTGTGTAAGAGGGTGGGAAACTCACATAACACATATAGCATGCCTACTGCAAGACTGCTGCACATTTTGCCCAATGGATTTCCCATCCATTCTTGATTACATTCAGCAGCATAAACTCACAAACTGACTGTTAGTTGCTCCCAAGCTAGATTCAAGGTTATACTATGGGTGTATAAAGCTCTCTCTTGTGGGTGCCTTCAAGTAAAAAAAGAAAGAAAGAAAGAAAGAAAGAAAGAAAGAAAGAAACTATTATTCCATTATCCAGTGCTGGAGACCAGCTGAAAGGGAAACACTCAGGGGTAGTTTGCATAGAAATAAGTTTTGGGTGTGAGGAAGCTTAGTGTCAGGGCTGGTCGATTCCTCTTCACATTACCACACAAACATCTCTTGGTCTTTTATAATTTTTATTAAGAATTCACAAACAGTATTAATAAATAGTTCTTAACTTCAACTATCACTCCACAGAGTCATTCAGTTCAGATACCTTCTGAGCTCTGCTTCTCCCCTGACCAGCAACTCTCAAAAGGCTTTTTCCGCTCTTTTTCTAACCTCCTAGTGAGGACTGGCTTGTACCTCCCCTTCCCCGAGTTGGAGTCATAACTTAACCCTTGCCTCTGTGAACATTCTAACTCTTTTTCTAACTCTACCCTGACACTTAGCATCCCCATCCATGCATCCCTTTTGTTCTTAAAGTTGGCCCACCCACATCCCGCTTTGGTACAGACCTACATACATTTAAGAGTTGCCAAAACTGGAGCAGGTTAGTACAGCTCATTCGAAAGCAGCAAAGCAATCCTGTGAAGTGTGTATTTGTGTGTTTTTTTTAAGTTAAGGAACTGTGTTTTGTTTTTTGTTTTAAACTAGTCGCTGCCCAAAGAGGAAATGTACACGCCATCACTAGTTATTAAAGTGATAGACCACAGGCAATTTGGCCGTAAACCTATCGTGGGACAATGTACCATTGGGGCACTGGAGCGTTTTCGCTGTGATCCTTATGCGACAAAAGCCGACATTGCACCACAGATGAAAGGTAGAGCTCCCATAATAATGACATTTTTCTTATCGGATGTAGTTCTTTTTACAATCAACACAATTTGTGGGAAATATTGCATTGCATTGCACACCAACTTTTCTGTAGCTTCCATTCATTTGTGAAGGTTGTAGAAGCAACTTTTCCCTTGGATTCACACATGGACTGACTCAGCACGTCTGGCAGTACCGCTTTTGAAGAACCAGTATTCACTAGGGATGCTTGAGGAAATCATTATTCATGTATTTTGATTCAAATTGACTGTACCAATATCTTCTGGACCGGTGTGGGGACCTGAATGCAGTTTTCCTTTGGGTTTTTTTTTGTACTTCTTCAGATTTTGTGGTGCAGTTCTCTGCATGTTGGGGGATGCATTTAGAAATGGGTGCTTTGAGGGAATACATGTTTTGAGACAAAATATGTATTTAAACAAGTTATTGTGTGAATTTTTTTAAAAAAATGTAGATTAATGTGGAAACAGGACAGGGTATACTTACGAAGGAACACATGCAAAGGAAGGAACACATGTCACAGTCTTGAAACAAAACTGATAAGTCCATCCCTAGTATTCACACATAATGACAGAAAGTTGAGAAAGCAGCAAGAATATTAGCAAATAATTTTGCAATGTCACCCTTGGTACTGCTGTGACCCAGTCCCACCTTTTTAATTGTTCTGCACACTGAATTATGGAGTTAATAGTTTTCAGCTCCCTGATGGAAAGCAAACGGGTTGGCTCAAACCTAAGCCAGTTACATTCCCATTGAAATCAACAGGGCTGAAGTTAGTCATTACTAATTTTTTTACATTAATTTCAGTGAGACCTACGTATGACTCAGCCCATCTATCTTTCTTGTGGGTTGTATCCAATAAAGTTGTCACAGTAGGGCAGTAGAACTTCTCCTCCCCCTCCCAGAACAGATTTTTTGGGGGGGGAATTCCATTGTACAAATGGAATAACCTTGTTGGCTACATGGGCATAGCAAGGAAATAAATAAAAATACTTAACTAACTGACCAATTGCATTACAGATAACTTGGTTCTGCCCCCCCCCCCAACATAAAGCCTGCTCCTCCTAATATAAAGCCTGACTTACCCTGCTTCTTAGGCAAGATTTTCTCCCAAAGTGGTGTACAATAAAATCCACACAAAAGTACAATACTGTATATTCAAGAATACTTTTGTGTGTACATGTTTGTTTGAGCTCTAGGCAGCTGACAACATGGTGCAGGCTCTAGACTTTTCTAGACAAAGAGAGCTAGCATGAGGAACTGGGGAAAATAAAGGCTAGAATTATGACTAAAAAAAAAGTTTACAGGTGTGATTTTTCCCCCCATGAGTTGCTTATCATCATGGAATGTTTGATTTGCAGTTACTCTTCTGTCAGCTGCACCTCGGCGAGATGTGGTCATTGAAGTGGAAGACACGCAACCTTTACTAGCGGCACAGGTAATCTCCTTAATTTGCAGGTTCAGTTCTTTCCATTTTTGTGGTCAGTTCATTGGCTTTTGAGCCTACAACTTCAGCAGACACAAACCTAACCAGGCAAAGTGTCTGTAAAAGTTGGCGGGAGCTCTGTGAATACAATGTAGAAGTATATGTTATGGCATATACTTTGTTATTTCTCCAGTCTTACTATTTTATTTATCTGTGTAAATGAAAATCTCTTACTTGTATATGTTCATGCTGGTTGTGAATTGTTTGCCAGCAGCTTTAGCACATATTTGCTGTTCCAAATTATTCAGTGAATAAATTGATGAATAATGTTTGAACTCTTATCCTGTTCACTGGCAATCCCTGAGGTTCAAAATCTGAAATATTAATTAGATTTGGTTGAATTTAGGGAGCCCAAATAGCATTTTCCTGCAGGTGCTGTTAAACAAAACACCTGTCAGTTGCATGGCCTACCTGTTATTTCCTCAATTACATAGCAAGATGAATGGCTCTGCACATTTGCATTCAGCAAGTTCAAAGTAATTTTGAACATCAATACGTACTCCTGTATTATTTGCTGTAAACTGAGTATTGCCAGTTAACTAATATGCAAGATTGTTCATCAGTGGCAAATATGAGTCCAAATGCTAATGCTTAATGCATTTTTTAGCTTGCGTGCTAACACATGATGAACATATTTGAAGTTCATCATTTAATACAAAAGCTTTAAAATTGTGATTTATCTGTTTCTGTGTAATTGCAGGTTGTTTAAAACTGTGTTGGTCTTGCTTTGAGAAGCCCCTTCTCCCTCTTGACTGCCATTTCATTTAGTCTTTGATGTAGTGTAGCTGCCCTTTAATTGCACCATATGGAGAGAGCCAATTAGATGAGCAAACATTGTGTTATTGTAAACACACTGAGTGATGATAAAGTAAACCACAGAGGTCCATTTCCTTGCAGATAATAACATATGTTTGTTGTATCATTCAGTCTTCCTGTTCAACTGTAATAATTAGAGGTCATCATTCACTAACCACTATCAAGAAAGATTGGGGAAATGAAGGACTGTAGGGTTGTACAGGTATACTGCCTGTGGATTGTAATATTTTACTTGATAACGTCACATTTTACCTAGAGGTTGTATGATTACACTTATGAATGAAAAGGAAGAAGTGGTATGCCCAGATCTTGAAGAGATCAACGTAGCAAACTTAAAAAATAATAATCAAAAAATCAATATATCAATAAAATATGGACTTCAATTGTTTGAGATATTTTAAAGGTAAGACAAAATAAAGGCTTCTTAGGGAGGCAAACATTAAATAAGAGTATGCAGTTAACAGACTGGAATAACAGATGTAGAACTTTCCTAAACTACATTCCAATTTCTAGTGTTTAAGCAGTATGTCAACTGCACTCAGCAAAATGGCCTCTCCAACAACAGTGCATGTATGTATGAAGAAAACGCATGAGCACTATTCACCTGGGGCCTTAGGTGCTTTGGTTCACTGAACTTTCATTCCTCTTTTGAATCTTCTGCAGGGAGGTTTCGGAGAAAACCAAGTTTCAGGTTTTAAAGCAGAATGATAACTTAGAAAATAAATTTCCATTCACATTTGGACATTTACAGAGCAGTATTTCCATTTGGAACTGGAAAGCTTGCATTCACATTGGCAATTCACATAGGGTGCGGATTTGGATGTTGGGGATAATATGAAATCATATACAAATAAAACATAATAAAAATATTTTTTAAAAGTTGGATATTGAAGGAAAATTCTTATCTTTACATGCAGTAGATCAGGGGTCGGCAACCTAAGGCCCATGGGCTGGTAGTGGCCCACGGGGCTCCTCTGTCCAGCCCATGGCGACCCCCGCCGCCTGCTCTTACTGGTGCGGTGCAGCACAGCGCAGCGCGGGGACTGACTTCCGGGTTGATGTGCCTGTGCGCATGCACAGGTGCTCCTCCGACCCGTTTGTGCACCAGAAATAGCGTGTGCGAACGGAGCGTGGACCGGCCCATCGTCCGGTAAGCTTGCCGACCCCTCCAATAGATGATTCTGATCTTTACATGGATGTTTTCTCCCAAATCTCAAACTGATTGGTTTTGGGGGCACAATGAGTGTTCATGGGCTCTACTATAATCAGTGGCATTCACAGCTAGAGATTATAATTGTAGTTTGTTATGGGAATTTGTTTTACAGACTTATAAAGAATCATCAAGTTTATATTTTCAAAATATCAGGGCAGAAGTGGTGGTGGTAGCTGTACAAAGTGCAGCAAGAACATAATGGTTCATTTTGCGTGTGTGTTTTCTCTCTTTTGTTAGAATGCCAATCGAAATAATAATTTTCACAGTACTTTCTCTCTGTTTCGAGCTCTGAAGGAGGGCTGGGGGATCTGGGACCCTCCTCCAGATGTTGCTGAACCTCAGCTCCCATCATCCCTCATCATTGGCCATGCTTGCTTGGGCTGATGGAAGTTGGAATCCAACAACATTTGGAGATGACAAGTTTTCTACTCTAGAAAAAAAAAGTTTCTCTCCCCCCCCCCCGGCCCAATATAGACTAATTCATAGAACTACAACTTTCAACAGCCAAATGGTTAGAGCTTTACCAGGTGCTGAGGACACAATATTGTGTGAAAAGTATTTATTGCACAAAGACTGGCTTTCACATCATGGTAAACTAATAAAATAAAACAGATGTTAAGGATGCAACCCCAAAATAAGTCCTATCAAACTCACTGGAACTTACTTTTCAACAGACATGCATACGGTGGTTCTGTAAAGTGCTTAGATATTTCTTTATTAACTTTCTCTCTTGACCACCCTCCCAAAGGAGCCCCGTGATAAAACAATGCAATTAAAAATAATGTAAGCCTATCTAAAGCACGGATTTGGAATCACATTGCGTATGACCGCAATCTTCATAAAAATAAAAATAAAATTGAATTCTTATATAACACATCCTAGTCACCTTTTGACAGTAACAGATCACCAGTGCAGTTTTAATTATTGGGAGATTCTGAACATATGAATAAGTCCTGGAACTGTCGGGTTGATAATCAGGTTGAGCCCTTGTGGTAGTTCCATTAGATGCTTTATTTTCCAACTGTATCAAATTGCTGCATTAATTTTCTGGCGTATCAAATTGTTGGATTAACAGGTCTGTTGGTTATGAAATTGATATATTACCCTAATAAATACTTGGTCAATATGCAGAGACACAAATAAAAATATATATTGCCTGCACTTTTAATATATTCATTAAACATCCACAATTTATTTTAATCAGTGTACAGAACTGGGGAAAAATATTGGTTGAATTTTAACTATTCTGCTTTGGTTTTTCCTTCCCCCATCCCTTTGGATGTGTCCTCCTGAGCAGCTCACAGAAAAGGTAATGAAATATATCCTGATTTTGGTTATGTAAACTATTCCCTCTGTACTTATTAAGAAGTCTCACCATGTTCTAAAATATGTGGTAATACAGCACACAGTTTACATTGTTAAAGTTAAGCAGCTCCAACCTGGTCAGTGGCAGCTGCATGAGTTTAAGTTTCTTGAAGGAGGAATACAGTCATACCTTGGTTTTCGAACAGCCTAGTTCTCAAACGTTTTGGCTCCTGAATGATTGGAACCTGGAAGTGACTGTTCCGGTTTTTGAACATTCTTTTGGAAGCCGAATGTCCGCCGGGGCTTACGCAGCTTCCGGTTGGCTGCAGGAGCTTCCTGCAGCCAATCAGAAGCCATGCTTTGGTTTTTGAACGCTTTGGAAGTCGAACAAACTTCTGGAATGGATTCTGTTCGACTTCCAGGGTACGACTGTATTAATAAAGGGGTGCAGCTACATGCAGTTTTGCCCACCTATTTCTTCTGAAAAAGCAGCTCTGAAAAGAGGTTCTGTCAGAGGAAAAGTTCCACATTCCTCATTGTATTTATTTTAATGAGATATCCACAAGAGAACCACTGAAGCTCTGTTGAAATGAACAGATATAACAAAGCAATAGCAATTGGCTGGGTGCACCTTTGCCACTTCAGTTTTCTGCTCTGTATTTTGGAGTAAATCTTTAGCTTCTTACATATTCTGCCTTTTATTCGCAGTGCACTCCCTGCACAAGTTGCATGGAAAGCAGGTTGAGTGTCACCAGCACCGAAATGTAGGGTCAGGGAACTGCAAATGTGTGGAGCTCCCGATACCTTGCTGTAGAGTTGCCAATGTGAATCTTAACCACTGGAGGCCTCTCTGTGCCCCTCAAGTCACCCAGAGCCAAGCCTGCCAGTTTAGTGTGCCTACTCTGAAGAGATCTGCTGGGAAGAGCCCTTGCTGGGATTGTGGGGGAAGCGGTTCTATGCCACGAAATGACATCTCATACAAGAGAGTTTTCTGTCATATCTGATGTGATCTGGCAACATTCCAGAGGCTTTGAGGCTCTGTTAGATCTAGAGCCATTCTCTGTCTTGCAACTTTTTGCTACAGGCACCGTATGATCTGTGAATCTCTCTTGGCCACATCATAGAATTTGGGGCCTTTTAATCAAAATGTCTTCTGGTGAGGTCTACAGCACACATTTCCAGCTTAAGGTGCCCCTTCCTCTGCTTGCTGTGACTGGTTAAGGCTTGGCCCCTGCTATACATTTGTGCTGCCTAGCTTTCACACCTAAGGGCTAGATCTGAGGTGGGGAGCCTGTGGGGAACCTCCAGGTATTGCTGGACTCCTAAATCAGCAGATAGGGCTGATGAAAGTTGTATTTCAGCAACATTTGGAGGGCCACAGGGTCCCCATCCATGATGGCTAGAATCATCCTATAATTTCAGTTTGTTGTCACTTCCACCTATAATCTCCCGTTTTTATATAGGAGGAAGAAATTGTCGACTGGTGGAGCAAGTTTTATGCTTCAATAGGAGATACTGAGAAATGTGGACAATATATAGCAAAGGGATACGATACACTAAAGGTATTTGTTTTGAGTGCGTTGTTGTTGTTTAAAGATGTCACCAACTTTAAAAATAAGCAGGTTTTAGTTCAATGTACTGTTTTTGGTTGAACTTGCCACCCTCAATTTTTAAAAACTTGAGGCATTTTTATTTTTGTACAAGCGGTTGTGAAATAGGTCCCGGGGGGGGGGGGACGACTCCAAAGCTACCCTGAGAGAGGCATATTCTCTTGCATGGTCGCTGCACATTTTGCGTGAGTGCTGTGGGAAAATGACAAGGCCACGCCACCAAATAACAGATTGAGGCTTACTGTATTATTATCCCCGGCAATTTAAACTTCTTTCACATGCACCATGAATTATATATACACTCACACAGTCACCTTCTTTAAAACTTAGGGATGCTTTGAAAGTTGTGCATTTATTGAAGCATGCCACTTGTTTGTTTCTAATGCTTTTTTTGGTAATTTTACCTAACTTTTGTTTCAAGGTGTACAAGAGTGAACTGGAGAATGTACCCGATTTTAGGGGTTTAACAGATTTTTGTGATACTTTCAAGCTGCATCGGGGCAGGTCTGAAGAAAATGATGACCCTAGTGTTGTGGGAGAATTTAAGGTAAAACACACACACTTAAATTACATTATTAGGCAGAAAGCCAAGCCTAAGTGCGGTATTGTTCTGCGTAGCACTCCATTCCTAGGGCAGAACAAATATGTAATAACCAAGTAAAAAAGGCTTGTTTTGGTTTGGACTTACTTTTTCATTTTTGTTTAACTTCTTAGGGCTCTTTTAGGATCTATGCCTTACCAGATGACCCTAACGTACCACCTCCTCCTCGGCAGTTTCGTGAGCTTCCAGACAGCGGGCCTCAAGAGTGTATCATTCGGATTTATATAGTCCGAGGCTTAGAACTCCAGCCTAAGGATAACAATGGACTGGTGAGTTAACATTTCCAGGTGAGCGTTAAGATTAGACCACTGTTGTCTACAACAGGGACGTCCAATTTCCAAGAGACTGCGATCTACTCACAGAATTAAAAAAAACTGGCAGTGATCTACCCCGTTTTTGGGGGGTTCAGTTCAAAGTTGTTGACGTTTTTTTAGGGAGGGAAGTCCCGTTTTGGAGAGGAAAATGCCGAAATTTATTAAAGGGGAAAGGGGAAAAGTCGCTCACCAAAAGATCGCTAAGGAAACAATCTGCCTCACAGCGAAAACTCCATCTTCCGTTCTAACAATCATGCACGAATGGAGGACAGGGCGAGGGGGCGGGACAGATGCTCCTATGCCACTGCAAAGGAAAAGGAGCCCACAATCAACCAGAATGATATCCCTGGTCTACAAGTTGTAGTACAGCTTTGGACCATGATTCTGGTTTAGGCGCTTTCCAGTAATAATAAATAATAAATAATAAAATAATAATAATTAATAATAAATTTTTTGCAATAATTTTGCAGGAAGAAATAGGCAGATATATACAGTGGTACCTAAGAAGTCAAACAGAATCCATTTGACTTCCAAAAACATTCGGAAACCAAGGCACAGCTTCCGATTGACTGCAGAAAGCTTCTGTAGCCAATTAGAAGCCAATGTAAGCCACACCGGACGTTCAGGTTCTGAAGAACGTTCGCAAATCAGAACACTCACTTCTGGGTTTGCCGCATTCGGCAGCCAAAACCTTCGACTCACAAGGTGTTTGGGATCCAGAGCTACAAATACTGAAATGTTTTTTAAAATAATACCATGACTTGGGATTGAGAATCTGGGCCAAAATTTTCAGGTAGACATAGACTCCCCCAGGTGCTCCTAAGCAAGTCACTTCCCCATCTATAGCTCTTAAAAGGCAGCGTCTATTACCTGCTTCACAGTGGTGTCGCAGCAATAGATGAGATAAGAATTGTAATGACTGACATAGCAATTACTTGTGGGGACCAGTGCACCAAGGCATAAATGGAGCTCCTTGCTGGGAAGAGCTGGAGTGGTTCTCCAACCTCTTAGGTGAAAGGGCCAGCTCTATCTGCACAAAAGGCTGCATGCCCAGAGCTGTTCCGTCTGCCAAATTTCCTTGGGAAATTTCCTTGTGTAGGAGCTCCATGTATGGACATGGACCTTCGTAGAAAATGTGGCATGTATTAATTATCAATCCTACAGTGCACGTGAATTAACAATACCCTTGTTTCCAAACAGTGTGATCCCTATATTAAAATCACCTTGGGCAAAAAAGTGGTGGAAGACAGAGATCATTATATTCCCAACACTATCAATCCAATTTTTGGCAGGTAACTTTTAAGACTGTATTATTAATCTAATCCTCTCATAAAGAACAATTATGCCTTGTCATAGCCTTAATTTTGTTTCAAGAAATCATTATTTCAGCTTACTCTTACTTATGGGGAAAAAAAGTCAGGGGAATGGGGAAAGAGTGTGGCACACTCTACTTCTGGTTTTCTGTTATGGGAGGATCCTGAATTGGATTAGAACACAATGAGGGATGGACTAGAACACTCACCTCAATTTACAGAAGAAGAAAATTCTCCCATTTAAAAATGGTTATATATTCTACTGATAGTACTAATATTCCAGTTAATAACCTGGAATTGTATACATTTTTTTTAAGGGGGGAGGGATTTTGGAAGAAGGTAGAGAGTTTAATCCTTATGCTAATGATACGCTAATGTCCTCAGAATGTGATGAATTAAGATGTATTTATAATTTAGAAATAAGCATTTTTCTAGTACTCATTTGCTGTTTGGTTCTTTTTTCCTATCAGCCAATTATCTTTATCAGCCCACAGATCCATAGTAACCCTTGCAGTGAGTTTAACTAGTAATTCCAATTGCAGTGGCTTACTGGTTTACGAACAATGCTGATCGTATTTGTTGTGAGTGTGGCTAATGTTTTCAGGGTGGTTAGTTTTCTGAATTTCAAACATGCCAAATATTTCTGTGTTTAGAATGTACGAACTGAGTTGCTTCTTGCCTCAAGAGAAGGATCTGAAAATTTCTGTTTATGACTATGATATGCTGACTCGAGATGAAAAAGTTGGTGAAACCATCATTGATTTGGAAAACAGATATCTGTCCCGCTTTGGATCTCAATGTGGAATACCACAGCAGTACTGTGTGTAAGTTGCTCACTACTATAGCTATTAAAAACATGGAAAACCTAAACCCATGATTAAATGCCTCCCTGTGAAAACAACTTTCCTTAGAAGCAGTTATCTTGGCTGGACTTAACGCCTCATATTTACTGCATTTTAACAGACTGTGATAGGATATGCTATAGCTTTCCTAATTAAAGCATTGTCTACACTGAACTTACCTCAGTTCAGAATCCTATATATATGCCAATGTGCCCCTGAAGCCAGGGCCTCTGGCGGCACCCCCCTCCCCCATTTCCCAGAGTTGTCGACCTTTTTACGGCGCGGGAGGTGGGCAGCGGCTGAAGGGCGGCTCCTCTGGCGGGGAAGAGGCAGAGGCTCTGGACGTGGCGCTGCTTCAGCGAGGCGGGTAAGGGCGGCAAGCTGATGCCAGGAGGCATCACGCCCAGCCTCCGCCTCTTCCCTGGCGCCCGTGCTGTGGTGGCCATGGCAGGCAGAGGCTCCAGGTGTGGCACTGCATGGCAGAGATGGGCGAGGGCAGCGAGCTGGTGCCAGGAGGCGCCGTGTCCAGCCTCTGCCCCTTCCCTGGCGCCCTCCAGAACTTAGCGCCCTGGCACCCCACGCCACTTGCCTCTATGGACAAGACGCCCCTGCCCCAGACTCATACACTTCATTCTTTTCCTCCAGCATGGCTAGAAAGAAATTAGAAGCTCTACTTCCATTTTAGATTAGCCACAATTTAGTGTATCCTCCAAACCATAAAATGTGGTTAATCTTAACTATGCTTATTGAAAACAGCCAGCTTTATCAACTATGATTTGAAGCTGACTGAGCACAGTTTCTCCAGGTCTGAAATAGGTGATTAGCAATGGAGGGAGAATCACTTGGGCTCAGAAGAAGGCTAAACTAGTTCTCATAGGCTCCAAAACAGCCTAGTATATTTTAGTTTCGCAAAACACCCTTTTATGGTGTCTAATTCCTGTCTTTTAAATTCACCATAATCCCATCCATACGTTCATCATATTGAGGAATATGGCAAAGCGTTACTAAGAAATGATGTGCCTGTATCCAAGAGGTCTATCTATCCTGAAATTTACTCTTAATTCCTAAAAAAAAAAGCTCAGGTATCAATACATGGAGAGACCAACTGAAGCCAACACAACTCTTGCAAAATTTAGCCAGGGTTAAAGGCTACTCTCCCCCAGTCCTTTCTGAAAACGGGAGCAGGATTAATTATGGAGGAAGAGAATACACTTTGGAAGAATTTGGTGAGTTTTCTCCTCGTCATTGAGTTTCGCTGATTTGTGTTTGTGCTGTCCCCACTGTGTTTTCCTTGAGCATTTATATTTATAAGAATATAGAATTGAAACTGCATTGTCAATTGTAGATAGTAGTTTTGACGTGGAAAACCAGATCAGCATGTGAAATTGGGGCTTTCCAATTGTTCGCTATAGGAAAGTGAAAGAGATGCAATGCATGACTGAGTGGAATTTTGCCTTTCCATAGCTAGCAATAAAAACCCCATGTGCTCATAGATCTAGCAGGCTGTTCTTGGTCCACAATAAATCTATTGAATGATTGTATATATTTATACAAATGTGGATACTTGCTAATTTCAGTACTTGGCTGTGAGTGCCTACTGATTGATATTTTTCTTTCTTTACTTCAGAGGCCAACAAAAAACTGCATGAACACCTTGGGCCTGGGGAAGAACGGCTTGCCCTTTACATTCTCAGAACTCAGGGCTTGGTGCCTGAGCATGTAGAGACAAGAACTTTGTGCAGTACCTTCCAGCCAAACATCTCACAAGTACTGTACATTTATATTTTATTTATTACTGCATTTATATCCCACTTTTCTTTCAAGGAGCTCATCTCTACATCAGTTACATCCACCAAGTCTCCTGGTGATTGGCTTGGCATCACATACCTGATGTAGATACAGTGCTTTTTTCTGGGGGGATGCAGGGGTACACATACCCCTAAACATTTTGTGAATCTAAGTTTGGCCTCATTGAGGGGCAGTATTTCAATATGAGTAGGAAAATGACAGTACCCCTAAACCTTTTTGGGGGGGAACAATGTGTAGATATGTATCCACTGGGACCTCTAGCTCTATGCAATCCCCCCCCCCAAAAAAACCCCACAACTAGAGCTGGATGAGGATTTTTTCATCTTTATCGTATTTTGTCATTTGGGGGCAAGGTGAGCTTCTGGTTTCCCTCCTGCATGTTAAGCATTGTTTGTTTGTTGTTTTGTCATTATATGAAGTAGTATGAGAAGGCTGTTTCATGGGTCACTGCAATATTCTGTTCTTGATGTTCTGGTAAAGACCTGTAATTTTTCACAGCACTTCAAGCGCTGTATTGGCTGTGGCAAGGGCTTGGGCGTTCCAAGTGAAATTTCTGACATCTTCACCTTGAAACAACAGGGAACCCAGCAATGCCATGTGATAAATTATTTTTGAAAGGTCTTATGTGTTTCAATCCTATGTTGCCATGTTACATGATAGGCAGGTGTAAGAGTGGGGGTTTAGCAGAATCAAGCCCAAGGCCTAACTGTGCATGTGCAATAAGTTGCATGGTTCTTTGGATTCAGGCCATGATATCAAATTAGAATATTGATAATGTGATATAACAGGTTTTTTAATATATATATATATATATATGTATATAAAAGACCTGACACGACTGCCTTACTTGATACAGGGGAAGCTTCAGATGTGGGTGGATGTTTTTCCCAAAAGCATGGGTCCACCCGGCCCTCCTTTCAACATCACTCCTCGCAAAGCTAAGAAGTAAGTAAAGTAAATAAGGATTAATGTTGACTCTTTAACTGCCGTGATGATTATGAGCACAGTGTTTGCATTTACTTCATATTCTGTTCCAGTCCTTTCCACTACTAGAATACAAATGTGTTCTTTATACTCCACAACAGGGATATCCAACCAAGAGCCCTCCAAATGTTGTGGACTACAAGTTGAACCATTCCTGACCACTGGCCATGCTGGCTGGTGATGATGGAAACTGTAGTCCAAAACATCAGGAACGAACCATATTGGCTCCCTCTGATCTGCTGGGTATAAACCTAAGGGCAAATCTTGTATTACAGGTATGAACTGCGGGTAATTGTTTGGAACACAAAGGATGTCATCCTGGATGAAAAAAGCATCACAGGGGAAGAGATGAGTGATATCTACGTGAAAGGGTAAGAGACCCATATCCCAGATCTTGTTAATGAGGAACAAAACTGCAAGATCATTTTAAAGGTCTGCTTCTCATTAAGAGTACCACTGCATTGAGCTTTGCTTGCAGAAGTTTCTAGGTTCAATCCCCAGCAGTTCAAGGAGGGGAAAACCCGTGTCTGGAAGCATGAAGAGCCACTGCCTGTCAGAGTAGACAGAGCTGAGCTCGATGGACCATTGCTCTGACTTGGTACAAGGCAGCTGCCTGTGATGTAATTAATGGAAGAAGGAATTAATGAAAGGCTGGAATGTTGTCCTCAGGCACCCAAATGTCTTGAGCTGGCCCTGTCAAATGACTTCTTTGTTACCTTGGGTGTAGGATGTTTAATGGGGACATTGGGACCGATTACTGGCAATATATCTAACTGGCAGAACTGGCCACATTCCACTGAGATTAGTGGAGCTATTTGGGATGAAATCAGACAGTAGAGTGCCAGGGTCTCTGTTTCAGTTCTGGTGTTTTGCAACGTAAACATTACAGCTCCGAAGCTGCGGTGAAGTGTTGCTGCATTGTGCAATGCCATCAGTCCTATTCACTGTGCACAGCTAAATGTCATTGTTTCTGACTTTCAGATGGATGCCTGGCCATGAAGAAAATAAGCAGAAAACAGATGTGCATTACAGGTCCCTGGACGGGGAAGGGAATTTCAACTGGAGATTTATTTTTCCTTTTGAGTATTTTCCAGCTGAGCAGCTCTGTACAGTTTCTAAAAAGGTGATTCTTCTCTGATTATGTGAAAAATAAAAATTAAGCTTGGCCATTCACAGCCAAAAGCCTTGCAGCAGGGCACTGAGTTATGTGTAGATTTTTCCCGAAGCTTAAAAAAAAAAAAAACGACACAGCAAACTGCAGCCTCCACATCCACATGTTATGATAGATCTGTTTGGGATGGAAGGAAAGTTCTTTCCCCTCCTTTTTCCTGCTCAGATTTGCTGTTCCCCTGCCTAGGTGCTTTTCCATGCATAGAAGAAAAGACACAGGGTGGAAAAGTAACAGAGTGTAAGAACATGATTTTGAGAAGGAAATGACCAGAGTAGAAAGGATTAAGAAGCCCTTCCCACTTACTGTTCTTCCACTGAAATTTTCAGCCTCCCACATCTGCTTTTCATTAAAAAACAAACAAACAAACAGCCTTAATATTGGAAGAAATGTTACAGGTGTCTGTAATGTCATATCTAGAGTGGCCCGTAGGTAGGTCAGATTGTGGCCTTCACCAGCTTCACACTTTAAGCAAATATTTGTCACTCCTTGCCACCTGAATATTTTAAAATGCAAATATTTTGTTATGAACCTTGCTTTGCATATCCCTGAGATACAGTTTTCTTTCCACTATGTCTGATAATGAGTTCTAAGATACAAAAAATAAACCCCACACCTTTTTGGCTCCAGAACTACAAACCTGCATAATATTAAAGTGCTTCATAGTGTGAAAATTTCAGGATTCTAAAAAAAAAAAAGGAACTATTTTGACAGTTCAGATGTAAGGAAACCGATTACTTGTCTGCTGTGAGTGCAGCAGCAAAGGTTTTCACCAGCTTAGGCAAGCAGAGGACCTTCTAATGAATTGCTTTTGAATGTGATCCTTTCTGGCCAGCAGACCAGATCTCTATCTCATTCCACCTCTACTGGCTGACTTTGACAGGTGGGTGGAGCCATTCACTGTCAGTTATGATGATGTCAGGTTCTGACTCATCAAAGCTGGCCTGCAGAGGTGGGGGGGAGATAGTAAGCAGCAAATGAGCACTGAGCAGGATTTCACTCTTCCCTCATTAGCTGATGTTGAGCAAGTGCTTTAAAACCTGCTGCTGTGGCTGCATAGTGCTGTTCCTTGTAGGAAACTGGTGAGTGTGGCCAACGCAGAATTTAACTCCGTCCATCATCTGAGATCACCTGCCCAAACATTAGCTGATTGATAAGTAGATATGGTTTGGGAAATTGGGTCCTCTGGTGGGCCAAAAGGTTGCCCAACCCAGCTTTAGACACACACATTTCTCCTGTAGTCACAACTCCATTTCTGGAAAGGTTGCTAATAGAGAGGTGGAATTAGGAGCAGCGGGAGGAAGGTTGGGGCACTGCAGCAGGCATGAAAACTACAATTTCTTTTTATTGCTTTTGTTCTCCTTAGGAACACTTTTGGAGCCTTGACAATACAGAATTCCGAATTCCACCCAAGCTGCTTATTCAAATATGGGACAATGATAAGTTTTCCTTGGATGACTATCTCGGTATGCCCTTTAAAGTATAATACGGGTTGGGTGGGGAGTTTTGCAAAGGGAGAGATTTTTGTCAAGTTTTCATTTGGAGAGAAACGGAAGTGTGTGACCAGATTTCCCACCCACCCTTCTGTCTTTTCCTATAGGTTTTGTTGAACTTGATTTACACAATGCAATTGTGCCAGCAAAGTCTCCAGAAAAGTGCTCTTTGGACATGATTCCAGAATACAAGCCAACTAACTCTCTCAAGACCCCTAAGATTGCTTCACTCTTTGAACAGAAATCCATGAGAGGATGGTGGCCATGCTATGCAGAAAAAGATGGCTCCCGTGTTTTGGCTGTACGTCTCCGTTAATATGCATAAATAGTTACATCATTAGTTTCCAGGGTTTCATTTTGCCTCTAAATCTCTTATAACTCCCTCCCCCTCCAGCACTTCTCCGCCTTCCTTAAATATCATGAGCAAAATATCATAATAGCATAACTCAGCCTTCCTCAAACTGATGACCTACAGATGTTGTGACCGTCATCAGAGCTGGGGCTAATGGGAGCTATTGTCAAAAACATCTGGAGGGCACCAAGTTGGAAGAGGCTGAAATAACTTACCATTAACCTGCCCCAGATGTGCGCAACAAGATCCAATGATTGCAGCCAGGACCAATTGACATGAATAGCCTATCTTCCATTTATTTTAATGCATTCATAATATTTTCTTATTCAATAGCTATGATCTATATCTCCATGCATGCCCCCCCCCCATTTTATATGGTTTGAAAATATATTATAATTAGTGTTTTGTGGCATATAAACCCAAGGATTCTATGCACACAAATTTTCAGTTTTGTTTCTTAAAACTTAATGGGAAGCATTAAGAATCTAGCCCACTCTGTGTAATTCCTCTTCTTCATCTATAATGCTTGGCGCTGGAGGTCTGTTTTACTTTCATTGTGAAATCCTTGATGGTATTTTCTTTTATTTGAAGGGTAAAATTGAGATGACTTTGGAAGTCCTTGGTGAAAAAGACATTGATGAACGGCCAGCTGGTAAAGGCAGAGATGAACCTAATATGAACCCCAAATTAGAGCAACCAAAGTAAGATACTTTCCTATATTTTAATTCAATATTCTTTAACCTTGATTATCCAGATGTTGTTGGACTACGACTCCCAGCATCCCTTACCATTGGCTATGCTGGCTGAGGATGATGGAAGTTGTAGGCATGGGAGATGAATGAATGCTATGCCAAATCTAGACGTCTGTGCCATACATCTGAAGCACCCACTTTAAAAGTCGTAGCTTCCCCCAAGTTTCCTGGGAATTACAGTTTGTTAATGGTGTTGAGTTCCATGATCTTGGGTTCCATGATCACTGCAGATGGTGACAGCAGTCACGAAATTAGAAGACACCTGCTTCTTGGGAGAAAAGCAATGACAAACCTAGACAGCATCTTAAAAAAGCAAAGACATCACCTTGCCGACAAAGGTCCGTATAGTTAAAGCTATGGTTTTCCCAGTAGTAATGTACGGAAGTGAGAGCTGGACCATCAAGAAGGCTGATCGCCGAAGAATTGATGCTTTTGAATTATGGTGCTGGAGGAGACTCTTGAGAGTTCCATGGACTGCAAGAAGATCAAACCTATCCATTCTTAAAGAAATCAGCCCTGAGTGCTCACTAGAAGGACAGATCCTGAAGTTGAGGCTCCAGTACTTTGGCCACCTCATGAGAAGAGAAGACTCCCTAGAGAAGACCCTGATGTTGGGAAAGATGGAGGGCACAAGGAGAAGGGGACGACAGAGGATGAGATGGTTGGACAGTGTTCTCGAAGCTACTAACATGAGTTTGGCCAAACTGCGAGAGGCAGTGAAGGATAGGCGTGCCTGGCGTGCTCTGGTCCATGGGGTCACGAAGAGTCGGACATGACTGAACGACTGAACAACAACAACAATGGTGTTGAGAGTTAAGAGACCTCTCGCAGAACTACAACTTCCAGCACCCTTAACAAACTACAATTCATGGGGGAAACCATGACTGTTAAAATTGATATAAGAGTGCTTTAAATGTATCACGTGGGTGTGACCTTAGTCAGGCTTAATGTAAACCCATTGAAATAAATGATTTTATTCCAAGCATGACTAAGTCGGGATCCAACACAGTGTTCTCAAGAAATAACAGACTGTAACATGAATTAAACAAATTAACTATTTGAAAACATTTAGCATCAACAATATACTGGATGCTTTATAGAACCTATCCATAATATATAGGCCCTCTCTGCGGCACATAATCAAAATTCTGAACTATCTGGTCTTTAGTTTTATAAATATGAGACATGATATGCTAGACTTTACTAAGTTTCCAGATAATTTAACTTTTATACATAAGCAGCAAATATCATGTGCCTGTTTTCATTTAACCCCACTTGACTGATTTGCCAGTAAGGAGTCATGTAAAAGCCCATGACAACATGTGGGTAATAGTAATGTGATTTCATTAATAAAAAATTGTCAATGAAACTTGCCATTCATATTTCATATTGGGATTCGGCTCCCTAGTTCTTGAAATTGTTCAAACCTTCTTAGAGCAGAGTAAGCAATGGAAGTCATGGAGGAACCATAACAACTGTGTGAGGTCAGAGCACAGCTGGTAGTGGCACCAAGAGAGGTAGGTCTGGTCAAACATAAAGGCCAGGCAAACACTGCAAGAAAATGAAAAGGATGAGGATAGAAAACTACTGTGGAAGATTTAGAAGCAAGGTTGACCCAACTGCAGGGCTGGCAAAATTTCAAAGGCACCATGCAGCTAGGAAAATGCTGGATGGGAGAAACCCAGTTTTCTTTCCCCAACTCAATTTTCAGAATAGCAGCCTCAGCTCTATAAAAGTGAATAGATTGAAGACTTCTCACCTGAAGACTCCTACCCTGCATACAAGAAGATACGGGCAGTAGAAATGTGATTTTACAGCAAATTGGCTCAAACTGGTCTTATTTTAAAACATCTGCCTTTTGTCTTTGTATGAGATGCTATAAGCGTGATCAGCTATAATGGGGTAGCCAATGTGATAACCTCCAGATATTCCAGGACTACAACTCCCATGATCCCCGACTATTGCTGGCAGGGGTTGATGGGAATTGTAGTCCAAATTGTTCAGAGCCTACCAGGTTGGCAATCTTTGTCTTGCACAAAATCGAGAACACAGCCCATTAGCAATAAATGTGCTAGTTACTTGGTATCCTATGTTCCTTGCTAAGGTAACCAACTTTTTTTGTTGTTGTTCCAAAATATAGCCGACCAGATACATCCTTCCTTTGGTTCACAAATCCATGCAAGACAATGAAATTCATTGTGTGGCGTAGATTTAAGTGGGTCTTCATTGGCATCCTCCTCCTCCTGATTGTGATCTTGTTTGTAGCAATTCTTCTGTACTCACTGCCGGTAAGCATTTAAAAAATGTGTGATAGTGTTTTTTGCTTGTGACATTGCGTCTGTCTGTTATAGGCTTATATTCGGGATACAAGCCTGATGCTCCTGTCCAGGGAGCAGTGCATGAATTACTATCATTGGAAAGGGAAGGAAATAAATTGTCTGTCATTTCCCTTAAGGGTATTTTATATCTTTGGAGGGTTTATCTCTAAAGATAACTTGGAACAAGATGTAATGCAGATGTAGCAGCTAGCTCCTTTGTTGACTGAGGAGGCCACTAGCCAGAGTTACTCCAGTTCTCAAAGCTCTGCCAATACATTTCCCAGCCAAATCCAAATTTTACAGATGATGCATCTGGGGAGGATGATCCTTAGCATCCCAGCATTAGTATGGTACATTTTGCTGGGAAACAAGGGCAGACATCAATGGTGGCACCCTCGTTTTGGAATTTCCTCCCCCTTGAAATCTAGTTGGTGCCTAAACTGCTGACCTTTAGATGCCAGACTGTCCTGTCCAGGTCTTTGACAATAGCTTCACTGCCATATGAAATGGTTTCAATTGCTATTTTGATTGTATTGTTGTGTTGTTGTTTTTAATTGATAATGTGGTTTTATGGGTTTTATTGTTACCTGCCCAGAGATATGTGGGTGTGGGACAGGATATAAAGAGCCTAAATTAAATTAAAAGTATGTTGAACTGAGTTTTAGCGAAACACTCTTCAACTGAAGTAAGTGTGTGTTTAAATTCAGAATGCACTTTGATCACTTTTCCTTCTCTTTTTTATGTAGAACTACCTGTCAATGAAGATCGTGAATCCATTTCCAGCTGGTTAAGGAAGATCCTTTTCTATAAAATGTTACATTCCAGTAAGGTTTTGAAACCTCTACCTTTGGACCAAACACAACCACCTGATAATCCTATACATATCTACTCAAAAACAAGCCCCACTGAATTCAGCTTACTCCCTGGATAGGATTGTGGCATAAATCAAGCTGCTTGTGTTTTTAACCAGGAAGAGGGTCATTTCTAAGAATTGAACTGTTACGTATGATGTATTGGGTGGTGCCAACTGTAAGATACTATGCTACAGTTCAGCATTTTGACTACAACGGTTCATTTTCTCATTTTGTTATCATCTTTGTTTTAAAAAAATACTTTCCAAAAACATTATTCCAGAAAGCTTTCTCTTTCTCTCTTCTTTTTAAAGATGCACTCTATTTAAAGTATTTTTTTTTATCATGAGCACTTTGAAATCCTGCCTCTTGATTTATGGAAAAAGCAGGCACTACTTACATTTTTAGAAATGAAAAAAAAAAAACCAGTGCAATAAAAATTGTTCACCAGCTGTGTGAACCTCATGTTTTTAAAAGGTCATATTTACAGCACTAAGCTTCCATTCTCTGTGGTTCAACTTTATGAGCATAGCAATGAAATAAAGCAATATAAACTCATGAGTTATCATTGTGATTATTATAGTTATTTCTAATTTTAATTATGTGACAGCAAAAATCAGGTGTCAAGGTGGTGGTAGTATCATAATTGCAGTCCTGTGCAGTTAGATACCCATAATCCCACTGAAATCAGTGAATAGGGTGGGTGGGGATTAACTATACAGTGGTAACTTTGTTTATGAACTTAATCGGTTCTGGAAGTCCGTTCTTAAACCGAAACCGTTCTTAAACCAAGGCACGCTTTCCCTAATGAGGCCTCCTACCGCCAGTGCTCTTCCGCTGTTCGAATTCTGTTCTTAGACCGAGGTAAAGTTCTCAAACCGGGACACTATTTCCGGTTTTGCGGAGTTTGTAAACCAAATCGTTCTTAAACAGGATTGTTCTTAAACCGAGATATCACTGTATAGGATTAGCTGCTACAGCAAGCCAGGGGGTTGAGGGTACACAATCTAATCACCTTGGCTTCCCATGACATTTGTACCTGGGGGTGTGGTTTGTTGCTCCCTAAGGAAGCACAGCTGCTAGCCAGTTAAGTGTATAGCATTGCTGCCTTAAGCATCCTCCGAGTCCATCCTGTCCTCTCTACAACTTATATGTGTGAATGAGCCATCACAGACAGAACTTTCATGCCCACCAACACCTAGTACGATCTTTTAAAACAGAGCAAGTCCACACATGCAGTTGAGAGTAATCAAATCTTGTATAACCAAGATGGTGTATGTGCACATGTGAACCAGCCCACCCCCCTTTTGAAATTGAAATCATCCTCAATTGTCACTAACGAAATAAAGAAAATGTTTTAGTCAGGTCACCCCTATTGTAGGGCACCCAAAACTGTAGTTTTAACATATGTTTATACTTATATGTGAAGGGTGGTTATGAGCAAACATTTAGGATTCTGCAATTTGGCTTTATTTCCCGTTGGAGCCCAACTTGCCCTGTCACTACCAATAAGAATATGGCAGCTATAGATGTTACAAGGTTCTCTTTGCCATTGCTATGAGTCATGACAGGGCAGACCTGTGTAGATTTCAGTCAGTTTGCACCTTTTTGTGGGTAAATGATAATCAGCTAAATTTTTCTGAGGTAAGCTGGTGGGTATAATTTCAGGAAATTATTTCCATAATGTGGAGTGTTATGTGCCAGCGTGGAGCAGTTGTGCTGTCAAGATATAATAGCCTTTTATTTGGGATTGGAAAGAACCGACTTGAGAGGCATGACCTAAATGTGACAGCTCAGAGCTGGAACTAATCACAATACACATGGGTTGTCACTTCAGTATTGAAATTGTAATACTCTGCCAGCAACCAGCAACTTGTGTCAATGCAGGTTTGATCACTCCTGATTTAAGGCCTTTCAGTCGGTGACACAAATTTAACAGGGGATGGAAAACACAGAAGAGTTGCTTTTCATCCAAAGGCTAAAATACTATTAAAGAGAGATTTGGTCAGTGCCATTCTGGGGGAAACAATAATGAAAACAGAACCTGAGCAATCCTTCACACTTGGTGTGTGAAGGTGACAAGGATTTTTTTTTTGAACTGGCAATGCATCAGCTGCTCACGGCCCTAAAACCATTGAGCAGATCTTTTCAAATATGTAAGGACTGCTCGTCAAAGCCTACAGCAAAAATGCCTACGACTTGCTCAAACACTTTTAAAAGCACCATGCTTTGTAAGAGTATCTTGCCGCAAGTGAGCCATCCCTACGTAGCTTTTCCTGTAGCCTCAGTCATGAAAATGTGTTGCAGGAGAAAGGCTATTTGGCTAAAACAGCTATAGCGTCATAAACTTATAATAACCAAAAGCTGGAACTTAAGCTGTTAGAGTTACCCCATAGTCTGTGCTTTATGGTTAGCGTGATGTCTACAGTTGGCAAGCAGTGAAACGCTGGGTGACTGAAGGAGCCTGAGGCCTAAGAATATCAACTGGTAAGTGAAAAAGAGGAAGAAGACAGTTGCTGGCCACTGAGAGAGAACTGAAGAAAAGGGAGAAGGAGAGAAGGCAGAGAGTTCCACACCATACATTTAAAGATTATGGCTTCCCCCAAATAGTTTGTTAAGGGGACTTAGAACTGTGGCTCTGTGAGGATTCTTCGGGGGAAGCCATGACCCTTATGATGATTGAAAGATACTCGGAGTCCAGTGTGACTTTCATGCTCTTTATTCAGCTCATAGTAGTGAGGAATCCAGTTCCCCCAAAACGTTTGCTTTATATACACTATTTACACAATGGGCCCCACGTGATTGGCTAATTCCGGGATACTCCTGTATGCCAATCGGAATGCGGATTCACTTCCACCTGGAGCTGGATTGGGTGGCTCCTGCGGACCAATCAGACTGCTGCAATCTCAATCCTATTGTTCTGGGACCAGTCAGACTGCTGCAATCTCAATCCTATTGTTCTAGGACCAATCAGACTGGTGCATTTTGGATCCTATTCAACTCAGTACATAACAATGATATACATGTGCTTTAAATGGACAGTGAAGATGAAGAAAGGGAAGGGAGAGGGGAAGAACAGTAAGCAAAGAAGAAGCTAGTGGAGTGAAAATAAAATTTATTCTCTGCTGAGATTGGCATTTTAACCTATTTAACAGATGTTGCGGGTACTGAAAGAGCATTTAATAAACTTTTGTGAACCCACTCCTGTAAGCAGTTGCCAAGGATAGAATTCCTTTATGACAGGAGAGGAATATTTTTTTTCAGTACTAGGGCTGCATTCCCTCTTGGGAGTCTTTTGGGGGAACCACAGGGTGGAAATGGGGTCAGAGGCAAAAATGGGTGGGGGAGCAACAGGTGTGATTCTTACTTTGTCAGATTCAGAGATTTCTATACCTGCACCCACCTCCATTCAGGCAAGCAAGAGGCACATTCCAGCTATGCAAAAGGCTTTGAGGAGGGTGGGGTGCAGTGCAGGGCTGAGGAGGGATGCAGCATAGGGAGAGCGGCCGGCAGCCTGGGGAGGGAATGTAGTCTAAGGAGAGTCCTAAGGGGGAAAATAGGCCTGGAGGACTGCAGGCAATATCTGGATCCAAGATTCTCCAGCAGCACTGGCAACCATATGACTTCTTAGTTTATAAACAATCTTATTTACTTAGAAACCATTTTAAAATGCTTCAAAATCACTTTTGAACCCCCCCACCCCATACCCAACAGTTAGCTAAATCAAGCTAAAACTCTTTACTGTTAGAGCCAAAGCAGACCTCGTGTGTTTCGGATTGTGTGCCGCTTTGCTTGTTTAAGTTAAAAAACAAAACAAACACTGCAATTAAAAATAACTGATAGGGATCTATCCTTTTTCTCTGTACAATTTTTTTTTCCAATTTAACTGATCCCTCCCCGCACCCTGGCAACTGGTATTCCAATGTTTTCTTCCGTGGTGCAAATAGCTTGATGGCCTTAAATTAGGAAAAGTGGTTGGTTGAAAGCTTCTCCCCCAACACTATGGCTTCAGTTCATACTGGGACACTCCCAGTTTCATTTCAAAGAAACATGGACTTCTTGCATCGCAAGGTATTGTGACTAGCGACACCTTTCAGGTTCATCACCTGCTTCCTGCTTCTTCAAACTGGAGGTGCCAGCAACTGAACCTTTGACCTAATGTAACAAAACATGTTTTGTATCACTGAGCCATGACCCCTCCTCAATTCTTTTGTGCTGATGTTTTTGTTGTGCTCTGTTCTTCCCTCCGCCACTTCTCTTTCAACTATACCAGCCTTTGGTGGGAAGAGTTCATTTATGTTGAATAGAAGTCTAGACAAAGCAATGTGCTGAGATTATTTCCTCTCTCTTTACCAGCTCAATGTATACAGCACAATTTTTAAATATCTAATACCCATCCACCTGCCTCTGCCCTTCCTAAATACAATATACACAACGCTCTCCAGGGGTAAACTAAGGCCCGGGGGCTGGATGTGGCCCAATCGCCTTCTAAATCTGGCCCACGGACAGTCCAGGAATCAGTGTGTTTTTACATGAGTAGAATGTGCCCTTTTATGTAAAATGCACCTCTGGGTTATTTGTGGGGCATAGGAATTCATTCATATATATTTTTTCAAAATATAGTCCGGCCCCCCACAAGGTCTGAGGGACAGTGGACCGGACCCCTGCTGAAAAAGTTTGCTGACCCCTTGCTCTACTGACATCTGCTTGTATTTCTTCTGCCAGTCACAAGATGTCAGTATACACACCAAAATTCCAGTCAAATGACTTTGATATAGTGTATGCATAAACAGACTCCAGTGCCCATGCAGAGGGGGATGTGTGGTGTTGTAACTGTCTAATGTGACAGTCAGAGAACCAGTACAGTTCAAGGTGCAATTTTCCTGCATGCACATTACAATAATGAAAGCTGAAAAGTGCTTTGAAATATTCAATGTTTTAAATGTTCCAATATCTAATGATAGTCCTACTTGGAGCAGACCCATTGAAATAAATGGGCAAGACTAACTTAGTCCCATTAAATTCAATGGGTTGCTCTGAATAGAAATTAATGGTGATAAAATACAATAGTTATATCCAGAGCAATGGGGCTCATTTTTCTTCAACTGAAAATAGATGTCCTTCTTAGGATGCATTATTAAGAAGCTAACTGAATGCTTTGGTTGTGGCAATCAAATAATCATTTGAATGTTGAAAAGCAAAAGCAAGTTTCTTTGAATCACTGAAGTTAAAAGGATAGCCCTGCCAATACATAAGGGAACTGCCATTGTCTCTAGGTGGTAGTATCCAACTGCTCCAAAACTGCAGACTAGTTCCTAGAAGGATCACCTGGAAAGAGGTGGCCTATTCTGTGACTCATAGGGCATCCTTTGGAATTTTTAGGCATTTGGAACCTGAATACTATAATCACATGAGGGGATCCAAACTGGCACTTCTGATAGTACTCTCTCTCTCTCTGTGTGTGTGTGTGTGTGTGTGTGTGTGTGAGAGAGAGAGAGAGAGAGAGAGAGAGAGAGAGAGAGAGAGAGAGAGAGAGAGAGAGAGAGAGAGAGAGGTGTGTGCACCTCAAACAAATACAAAATCAACCACTTCCTTCTGGCTTTTGAAACATTTCTCAGTGTTAAAAAATAATAATTTGCCAAACAGCGTGGAGCAGCCACTGTTCAAGTAAACAAGGTCTAAACTTCCTTGGACTCCTGGAAGTAGAAGCAGTATTGGTTGTTGTAGCAAAGTTTGTATACCGCCCTTCGTCTGAAGATCACAAGGCGGTTCACAATATAAAAATACGAAATGAGATCAGGTCTCATCTGATAGCATTTAGCTTTGACAACAACCCTTTTCAGCAACATGCATGTGTGCAGATGTGTGAAATTAGAAATCTGATGGACTGTAATCCATGAAAACTTTATCTTAATGAATGCATCAATACTTTACAAAGCCGCAAGGCTCTTTCTTTGTTTTGCTGCAACCAGCAAACATAGTTACTGCTCTGGAAATTGTTAAAAATAATAACCTTCCACTTAGTAAACATTCTTCCACTAAACCCCATGGCAATGCATTTGAAAAGCAGACAATCTGACTTCACAACACAGTACCATTCAAATTAAAGTCCATAACAATAGGAATAAAATAGACTTGAAAACATCTCATTTCCAAGTGTAAAAGCCTGATCTGCAGGCAATGTTTTCATGTAAATTTGACCTCACCTCCTAGTCCTCTTCAACATGAAATCCTACTTTTCCCTCTACTGCACAACTTAAAAATGAACCAAAGGTGAGGGAATGCTTCAAACAAGAAGGAAGGGCAACAGAACCATTTTCCCCCCTTCTATTTTGTGACTAGTGACACCTGTGAGGATTTGTTGCATTTTATTGTATCTTTTATTGTATCAATATGCTATCATTATTTGGGAGCCTTTGTACTGAAAAGTGACGTATAACTAAACAACAGCAATCATCTTTTTAAAAAGTTAACATTCTCTTTTCCATGACTCCTCAGGTCTATAGACTGTCACATTTCTTACACTGTCTCTGAGTTGTTTCTCATCCACCTCATACAGTTAAAGCGCATGACCCCCCCCCCCAGGAAAGAATGCTGTGAATTGAATTGTAGTTTGTTGAGGGTGCTGGGAATTTTAGCTCTGTGAGTGGCAAGCTCCATTTTCCATGATTTTGGGGGGAAACCAAACTTTTAAAGCACTATAAATGTGCTGCGAATGGTGTGGGGGGGGGAACATACCTGCTAGCTTTTAAAGCAGAAACCTACTTTTTATTGACAGTCTCACCTGGCCTTAACAGCTACTGTTTTTCAATGCAGGCAGACCTTAGCTAGAGTAACAAAGAAAGTTTGAACTGTCTGCAACACAAAGCTGTTGGACCCAGAAGGCTGGTTCGGGCATTTGCCTGAATACATGAATGCTGAAATGGTGCATGGTCTGCGGTGAGATTCCATTGACATTTTATTGAATATGAGCAGAACACCTCATGCAATCAGGTATGGGCAGGAGCTGTGGGGGGGGGCACGACCCATGGAGGATCTCTGCCCCAGCCACTCAATACAGGAATTGTCCCCCAGTGTGGATATCTTTTATCACATACACAGGCCAACAAGTCAGTGACCAACACACACAACATATAAATCAATATGGCTACCTTAACCTAGCAATGCTACACACACACACACACACACACACACACACACACACACACACAATCAAAACACACTGCAACTAATCAGCTGCAACTAACATTGCTTTGGGTCCTCTGACATCTTGCTCCACGAACAAAAATAAGACTCCTAGCCACATGACACTGACAAAAAGCTCAACTCATACACCCCTCAGAATAAAAGTTTACTGTCTCCCTTACCTCCCCTCCTTCCCTTTCTCTCTCTCTCTTTCTATTTTCTCCTCCCTCTCTCCCCACATCTCAACCCCATTATTGCCTACAACAAAAAACGTCTCAAACTAGCTGCAGTTGACCTGTATGAAGCATTCTACAATTTGAAAACAGAGACAATGAATGTACTTATGGAAAATCTTTTAATAAAAACACATTCACACACACACAGGGATTGTCAGGGACTGGGTCTATGAGTTAATAGGTGGGGCTTTCATGCACACTTCCTGCCCTTGTGTGCCTGCAAATACAAAGCTTGTATGCTCAGTCAAACACCTGGTCACAAATGTCCATTAAGAAAGGAGTTGGCTCTAACTGTTAAGCACAAATGATTTACATTGTAAACCCCTAGGGGGAGGAAAAAAGAATATGTGTGGCCATATTTGCATAGTCATCTAGACTTAGATTCATGTGCCTTAGGCTCATCCATTAAGTCTATTAGTATTTTCCCACAGTGAGTGCCCAAACATTGAGTTGCATTCTAGAAGCTTTTGCTCAGAGTAGACCCCTAAGTAGTGGGCCTAAGTTAGTCAAGGCCATTGATTTCAATGAACCTATTCAGAGTCAAACAATTTCCGCCCTCCCTTCCTCAGGTGGGCAGGGTTTGCGGCACCGGGCACAATCGCCTGGCCAGGTTCACTCCTCCAACTCAGGTGGGCCCTTGGGCCAGCCCCCCTGGCCAAGGAGGACAAAGGACAGTGGCCGGGGGTGGGGTCAAGGGCCAGGTAAAAGCAGCGGAGCCGCCCAGCCATCCCCCCTTTTGGTTTTTCTCTCTCGCAGGTTTTTCTCTCTCGCACACGAAAGCTCATACCAAGAACAAACTTAGTTGGTCTTTAAGGTGCTACTGGAAGGAATTTTATTATTTTTTATTTTGTTTCGACTATGGCAGACCAACACGGCTACCTACCTGTAACTGGAACTATTCAGAGTGAAATTTATTTTAATACAACTCATTGTTTCAACAAAGTGGTTGGGGCTCCATATTGCAATTATAATGTAAGTACCAACCATACATTTGGTGGAGATTTAGCACTGCTGTAGGATCAAATCACATGACCTGGCTGAATTGTACACTTGACTCTCACCCGTCACTGCTGCAGATATAGAGTAGCATTTGCCACACCGCAAAGAGCACCAGAGCTTAAGTGCACTAAACCCTGCTGGATTGGGGCCATACCACCTTGCAATGTTCTTTTAAAACTGTGTATGCTGCTAAGTGAGACAGATAATGGATAGCACAGAATGAAGGAAGAGAGTATCAGCAAGTTCACAGGCAGCAGAGAGATTTAAAGTCCTAGCGATGACTTGCTGCCTTGCGGCCGATTTTAACACCTCCCAAGGTTTACAAAATATTTCAGAACCTACTGATTTATGATTCGGGTGGTCCTGGAAGAGCACCAATATGCAATAATCTGGGACTAGCAACACCATGTTTCCTGGGTGTAACACTTTATTTACAGCTTTGGTGCCATGCTGTTTTTTTAACATAGTTTTGTTGCCAAAATGTGTCTGTACTGCAAAGATATGCCAAAAGATGGAAAGCACAACCCAGCCAATTCCAACCTGCTATAATTACCATGAGTCACTATAATAATCACAGATCAGGCAGAACTATTTGTTTTTTTACTTTCTGAGAGAGGACATCCCCACCTTTCTGACCCACTTAAGGTCATATGTCTGCACTATTGTAAATTGGGGTGGGGGTTTGTAGTCATCACTGTTGCCACCAGAGCTAGTGGAGAAGCTAGACAAAGGGGTGAAGAATTTACAGAACCAACAATATAAAGTGTGTTTGACAGTGTTTAGTGCAAGGAAGAGGGAAACAATGCAAGATATTTCTGTGCATATTCTGGAACTTTGTTAAAAGATTCGCATGGTTGCTTGTTACAAAGCAGAATTATTATTACCTTCACAGTTTTAAATCTGAACCAAGTTACGCCAACATACATTCACGGTCCTCTTGTTGACTCCAGCTGACGTGCTTGGGAAACAGAATCACATGACACAACCAATCAGAAATAGGGTTTATCACAAATGCTGCATTAGTGGTAGGCGATGTTGTTTTACGGAACAAGATGAGAGAAAATTCAAATGCAAGCATAGTTGAAGAGCTGCATAAGCAATCAGCTGCAACGGCAAATGTAGAAAAATCACCCGATGTTTAAGAAAGCCCCCCACCACCACCAAAAAAAAAATCCTCTGTGTGGAATATTTCTCTCTATGTGTAACAGAATGATTCTTGTGTATAACAAGGATGGGGATTCTATAACCATTCATATTTTTGGACTCCAGGAAGCAGACTTTTTTGGTTCAACTTGGTTTAATGCAGTTCTCGGCCACATTAAACCCCGAGCTGCATTCTCTAATTAAAATTACCAATGCATTGGTAAACAGCGTGTTCCAGAATCAGCATTTTCACACAGCAATTTAGTTAGACCTTATTAAATTCACCATCCAGAATACTTGACAGTTTGGATTACCTGTAGACATGTGTGTGTGCCAATTAGATTGAGAAAGATTAAGACCAAACCTCACAATGCACAAATATTTTTGAATTGCAGCTTGTCTTGTTGGCAGAACTTTGCCTATGTCTTTCTGTCTGTCATTCTTTCTTTTAACATGATCATGAGATAACATATTTTTAGCCTCCTGGGCAAAAAGCAAAGTCAAGAGGAAAGAAATTGGCAGTTTACATTCTAGGTCTTAATAATATGATTCGATTTTCAAGTCAGATTATGTGGTCTGGTTTAGGATGAAATCTCAGTTTTCTGCAACTCAGATATACAAAATGGAATGGGAAGGATTTCGGGGATCTGTCGCCAGGAAATTGTTTGCTAGGTCTTTATGATGCACAGATGTGGAAAACATAGTAGCATCAGGTAAAAAAAAAAAAGGTAAAGGTAAAGGACCCCTGGATGGTTAATTCCAGTCATATGCGACTATGGGGTTGCAGCGCTCATCTCGCTTTCAGGCCGAGGGACCTGGCGTTTGTCCACAGACAGCTTTCTGGGTCATGTGGCCAGCATGACTAAACTGCTACTGGTGCAACGGGACACAGTGACAGAAACCATTTTCTGCTATTCCTCCATAGCCTTATTGAACACACAGAGCCCCTTTGGTACATCTCCTAGTTCAGCTGCATCTCCATATCTCTGCACATGTTTTCAGCAGGGTTCAGTAGAGCTAATCTCCTCACCCCAAATGCTTGTACAGTGGTACCTCGGGTTAAGCACTTAATTCGTTCCGGAGGTCTTAACCTGAAGCGTACTTAACCTGAAGCACCACTTTAGCTAATGGGACCTCTTGCTGCCGATGCACCGCCAGAGCACGATTTCTGTTCTTAAGTGGAGTTCTTAACCTGAAGCGTACTTAACCTGAGGTACCACTGTATTAGCTGGAGAAAGCAGCAAATCTGTTACCTTAACAATAACAGGTCACACGGATATACTTACCCAGGATGCAGATCCACACTTCTGAATTTAAGCTACCCATGGTAGGGGATTGGTATATCTCTGGAAACCACCCCATGCTTGTGCAAACAATACACCTGGGGATTTCCATGTACTCAAAAAAGCTCAGCGTTCATGTTCAGCAAATTTTGTGGACAAAATAAATAAATAACCTGCCATCACCCTACAAAATGACCTCTTTGTTTGCATTGTGATTGGGAATAGGAATGGTGCCATAATAGCCAGCTTGCTCGTTCTTCCAACATAGTAGCAGGAAATGAGAGGTGTGGGTCCTGCACTCCATCGCCCATTCCCAAAGAGACAGTTCTCTAAAAGGCCAGAGAAAGAAATCTGGAATGTGGAGTGCTGTCTTGTACCTGGACAGATTGTTTTTCTCCCTCTAGCCCAGTATTCCCGACTATAACAATACAGTACTGGCTCTGCAGGATTGAATCTTTCCTATTCCTGCTGCACAGATGAGGAATCTGGAAGTTGTTGGACTCCAACTCCCATCAGCCCCAACCAGCACAGACAATGGTCAGGGATGTTGGGAGTTGTAGTCCAACAGCATCTGATAGGCCACAGATTTTCCCATTCCTAATATACTGATTGGCTCTTTTACCTGGAGATGCCAGGTGCTCCAAGTCTTCCGTGACAGACTCTCTGTTGTTTGTTCTGCAGCAGACTAAGACAGGTACCTCTCAGGAAACCATATGAAGCAGAATCCTTTTGAAAAATGCAGAAGTCTTAAGCAAGGCACACTATTTTTTTGGGGGGGGGGAGGCTAATCTCACCAACAGAGAGGCATAATCTTTCAGGGAAGCACCTACAATTCCTTTCTCTTTAGTTGCACCAGTGCTTTTCAGGTTACCTGGGTTTGAAGTCATAGCACAGTAAACAAACCACTAAACACACCATTATTAACGCAATTACCAGATGAAATTGAAATATCCTTGACTTGATGACATGCTGTTGTAATTCTCCTTTTGAAGTCGGGTAGGAAGCAATTCATTCCTTAATGGCGGTGGGTGGGGTGGGGGCTGCACTGCAACCAGGGAAGAAACAGGAGGAAGATAAATAGAAAGCACTCTAAAGCAGTTTCTTTGATCATTTGTGCAGGTGTCCCACCAAGCTAAATGGTCTGCAAATCACACCTTTACACCTCATTGTGTGTGTGTGTGTGTGTGTGTGTTTATATATATATATATATATATATATATATATATATATATATATATAGGGAAGTCAACTGATTCACACTTTAGTTCTCAGATCCGGCAGCAAAAACAAAGTCTGCAGACAAGTAATGTTGCACAGATCACCCACAAATTAGTGTGGAATATCAATTCACAAACAACCTGCAGGAATAGTGCTATATAGAGAGATGCAAACATCAAACTCTAATCCACCAAGTACTAAATCCAAGGCCCACTTTCTCACTATTTGCATCTAGCATACAGGAGCTGACTTTCCGGCTGTAGCCAGTTGGCTGAACTAAAACTGCACACCTTGGGAACTCTGCAAAGGTGTTTTAAATTGAGCTTTTTTAATTCAGAAGATACGTCTGCATAGAAAACCTCTGTACAGTATTTCCCTTTCCTCCCTTGCGCCACCCCCCCTTGCTTTCAAGGTTTAGATCATAAGCTCTCAGTAAACTTCCATTATAAATTGCCAAATTATAATATAAGACATTACATCATGTCTGTCACATTTCTCCTGCACCTTCTACACTGGAGCTAGCAATAGCTCCACTGCTTCTTCTGCTTCCTGTAAACTAGAGGCTATTTAAAGTGATGGGGAGATCAAAGAAGAGTTTCAATGGCTAAAGGATGGCACTTCATTGTGGACAATTATTAGCCTCTTCCGAGTCCCTGCTGCTATAATCGGTTGCCTCAACCTAGCTTTCATTACTTATTCTCTCTACACCTCTTCCAGTTCCTGAACTCTGAAAAAAGAGAAAGAGAGAGAAACTGAAATCTCTGCAAAAGAAAAAGAAGAATAACTGAAATCAAGGTCGAACCTGCAAATTAAACATATGCTAATTTGCAGGCTGCTCTGCAGTCTCAGAAACAGGATTTTTTTTGTTACTAACTGACTTCCATTAACACTGAATAGTAGGCTGCTGCAGACAGGTGGCAGTTGTTGTTGTTTTTCAGAGAGTTGAAAACAGTTTGGAAGGAGGATTGCTGCTCAGAGTGTGTGCAGCCACCCCACTTTGACCTCCGCTCAACAGATTTGGCTTGTGTCCTTCTGAAAATTTGAAAGGCCTGCTTGATCAGATGTGACAATGTGTCTGCATTGTGGAAAACAATCCCCCCCTCAAACCACGATCCCCTTTTAATGAACAGATAAATAAATAACTAGTGTTCTATTCTAAGCAGGCCCAAATATTCATTGCTTTATTCAGAACATGGCAGGAAAGATAATTACAGGGTGCTTATAAGAACATTGGCATCCTGTGATCAATTCCATTCGTGACTCAGTGGCTTTATAACATGTGGGTGGTCAGCATCAAACTGTGAGAGCTTCTACCTGCAACAGACCCCAGTGCCGCCCCCTATGGCATTTTGAAGGGTCCCCTGACCCTCTGGAGTAGTTTTAGAGGGACTTGGAAGGGACTATGGAGGGAAGGGGCAAACAAAGTACAGGGTAGATAGAACTCCTCTCATATTTCTCTGAAAGCAATGTATATTTCAAACAGTGTATAGAGTGTTCAGGGAGTGGTTGTACTTCTGATGGGGGACACATTGTGCTCCTTCTGGGGTAGTATGTCCACCTTTGGTCCCCACCCTGCATCCAGCCTTCACCTGTGGGTCCTAGAAGTTGTCAGCATGCGACAGTGGCCACAGCTTGGGAATTGCTTCGACTGGCTGGCTAAACCAGGTGAGGGTAGCTGATGGGTCTCAACCCCTTGAAGAGTTACAGTAGGCTCCGACTCTTCATCTATCTGAAGATGAAGATGACATTTCTTCTGTCTGAAGAAGTGTGCATGCACACAAAAGCTCATACCAAGAAAAACTTAGGTGGTCTCTAAGGTGCTACTGGAAGGAATTTATTTTGTTTTGTTTTGTTTTGTTTTGTTTTGTTTTGTTTTGTTTTGTTTTGTTTTGTTTTGTTTTGTTTTGTTTTGTTTTGTTTTGTTTTGTTTTGTTTTGTTTTGTTTTGTTTTGTTTTGTTTTGTTTAGGCTCCGACAGATTGAGTGAATGAGACCAGGGCTTATTTTATTTTTTTTAAGCTGGAACTTGCCAGGACTCAGTTCTGGCACCTCTCAGGTGGGCGCCATTGCCATTCTATGAGAATGAGGGAGGTGTTCTTGGTGAGTTCCAGCACCAATTTTTCTAGAAAAATAGCACTGGACGAGACCAATAGTGGGTCCAACAATCAAGAAGGTGATTGCTGCACATGCTGTAGAGGGAAGTGAGGGGCAGATGGGGCTCGTCAACCTGAGAAGGTAGCCCATCTAGGAGAAGGAAAACTCTGGTACTAAAACTCCACTGCCTTGTAGCTAAACTAATTTGTGAGAAAGGTTTCAGGAGTAAACCCCAAGGAAAAATCTGTACCCACTGCCTTGCGGGACATCTTCGGGAGAAGAAAAGGCTAAGAAGTTGAGTCCCTTCTGGCAACTCCTACAGCCAAAGTCACACAAAAATGTACAGTGGTACCTCGGGTTAAGAACTTAATTCATTCCAGAGGTCCGTTCTTAACCTGAAACTGTTCTTAACCTGAAGCACCACTTTAGCTAATGGAGCCTCCCACTGCCACCATGCTGCCGCCACACGATTTCTCTTCTCATCCTGAAGCAACGTTCTTAACCTGAGGTACTATTTCTGGGTTAGCGGAGTCTGTAACCTGAAGCGTCTGTAACCTGAAGCATCTGTAACCCGAGGTACCACTGTATCGCCAAAGGCAACTGCTGCACAATTAGGAGTATAAACAAAGAAACAAACAAATTACAGAAGTAGTCTTTTTCTTTACTCATGTATTTGGTAGAAGCAACAACAACTTGTGAGTCAACACCTAGACACTGTTTCAGTACAATCAATGTTTCTTCCCACAAAGGGGCTTAATTGCTGAACTGTACAATGAAGTCTAAGCAGTACAGTGGTACCTCGGGTTAAGAACTTAATTCATTCTGGAGGTCCGTTCTTAACCCAAAACTGTTCTTAACCTGAGGTACCACTTTATCTTATGGCGCCTCCTGCTGCCACCATGCCGCCGCCGCACGATTTCTGTTCTCATCCTGAAGCAAAGTTCTTAACCTGAGGTACTATTTCTGGGTTAGCAGAGTCTGTAACCTGAAGTGTCTGTAACCTGAAGCATCTGTAACCCAAGGTACCACTGTATATAATCAATAGTTTAGAAAAATGGGCAAATGTGTTCCTGTATGCATATATCCCAAGGGAAGAACAGAAAGAGGCTCTATTTGTTAGACTTCCTTGTTAGAGAAGAAACACTGTGCTCGAACAGCGTCTGGGTGTTGACTCATGAGGTGATACCTAAACAGTATAGAAATCTTTTTATGTATGTGACTACAGCGGCAAGAATGTTACTTGCCCCAAAATGGAAAGAAGAATAAGTCCCAATGAAAGAAGAATGGATACAAAAACTTATGGAATATGCAGAAATGGTGAAATTTACCGGGAAAATAAGAAATCAAGATAACAAACTTTTTATAAAAGAATGGAAATGATTTATTGAAGTTAATTTAGAATATGCAGGAAATGTCCAAAATGAATTTAAGAGACCACAGAAAGAGGAGAAAGGAAGTCAAGTTTTGAAATGTTATAATGATTGTAAAACTATTGAAATGTATATAGCTGAAAATCATAAATATTTTTTTAAAAAACTATATGCCATTAAAAATTGTACCTTTTGCAAAAGAATCATATGGTTCAGGGTTGAAGTATGGGTGAGGGAACTTGTAGCCCCCCTGTTGTTTTTGTACTAAACTTCCCATCATTCCTAACCATTTTCTATGTTAAAAATGTGTTTATGGAAGACAATCTTATTTGGCTACAAATGATCTCCAAAGAAGAAAGGAGGAAGAGGAGGAGGAGGGAGGATAACTGTCAATCTACTAGATTTATTATTTCCACTTTACTTTAGCATTAAGTAAAGGTTCTGGTCAAGATCATATTAAGTTGTTTTAAACTGTTTTTAATATGTGCTTTAATTATTGTAACCCACCCTGGGATCTTCAGTTGTATTAGTAGTAATAATAATAATAATTATAATAAATAGGGGAAAGTTGAGCTGATCTTATAGAAACTCCTTTGCTCACCCATCATAATAGAAGTAGGCTGCACATGTATGAGAACATGGTCCTCTCTCTCTCTCTCTCTCTCTCTCTCTCTCTCTGCAAAGAAAATGTAAATATTACAAACACTGCAGTTATCAGTGAGCTGCTTTCACAGCAATTCCAAGATGGTTAATTGTAAAGCTGCTCCCCGCTGCCTTGTTTTTGACACATTTGTTTTGACCAAGTAGGAGTTCCAGCTCTTGTTTCTTTGCTTGGTTTAGCTCCTGCTCAAATTTCCCCACTGCACAGTCTCTTTTCTCCTACAGCAAATGCATGATCAAAACAGAAGTGACAGCAGTGCAGAAGCAACAGCAGAAAATCCCGTTCAAGTGCATTGATTCCTGCCAGTTCCCAAATCTTGAAGTCAGGGGGGTGACATTTGTCTTTGCCAGGACAACAGTTTGGTTCACTTTGTGGTTCGCTCCAAGTTAGAATTTATATGCTTGCAAATCCCATAAATGGGATGTTGGATTTTTTTAAAAAAATGTATTTAATTGTTGTTGTTGTTTTAAAATAGCTCTTCTTTTTTAAACTTGTACAGTGAAATCCTATGCATGTCTGAGGACAACTAAGGTACCATTTAATTCAATAGGACTTACTACCAGGTAAGTATATCTTAAAGGTAAAGGAAAAGAGACCCCTGACTATTAGGTCCAGTCACAGACGACTTTGGGGTTGTGGCGCTCACCTCGCTTTATTGGCCAAGGGAGCCGGCGTACAGCTTCCGGGTCATGTGGCCAGCATGACTAAGCCGCTTCTGGCGAACCAGAGCAGCACACGGAAACGGCGTTTACCTTCCCGCCGGAGCGGTACCTATTTATATACCTGCACTTTGATGTGCTTTCAAACTGCTAGGTTGGCAGGAGCAGGGACCGAGCAACAGGAGTTCACCCCGTCGCTGGGATTCGAACCGCCGACCTTCTGATTGGCAAGGTGAAAATCTGGAGACAGAAGTTGTTGAGCTTTCTTTTTTCTTTTGCCAAAGTTGTTGAGCTTTGTAGAGTTTTTGAGCTATTTTTAAGGAAATTCGGAAACATCTAGACTTCCAACATGGGTTGCCATGCATCTAGTTTTTCCTGGACATTTCAGCAATTTCTGCCCAGATGCTGCTTCCGACTGCCATATTACACCTTTGTCCAGGAAATTCTGGGTGTATGGCAACCCTAGTTAGCATTGCAGGCTCAGTAACAAAAATATATAGTAACAAGTGGGGCCTGCAACAAAGCATTGCAATGTGGAGGACTTCTGTCCAGAATTCCAGCCGTGCCTGTTTTCAAGGCACACCATTCCATTCTCCCACCTGACTTTTTATGATTTTCCTCCAACTGTCCATCAGCATTCCATGATCACTGAACACATCATTTGACTGTTTGTTTAAAGACGTCCCCCCACCTTATTGTCCCCCCTAAAGGGGGGGGGAGACACCACTTTGAAATCTTGTGTGTTGTGAATTGGATGGTTTCACTTTAGCTATATAAGGATGTACACTCAACTCTGAATTTTAGAAATAGAAGAAATATACTTTTTTTTTTACACCCCCAGGCTTATGGCTCAATAGAAGGACATTTGCTTTGCATGCAGAAGGTCCCAATGACCAGAAATAACAAGGCTGGGGCATTGGCAAAGCCAGAACCAAGCTAATTGTGACGTGATTGGTCAGTTCACTGAAGCCATACCTATTGCTCAGTGAGGTTGCCAGTTGCATTCCTAGAATGCTCCACAACATCATCCAAGTGACCTCAGCGAGCATTTCAATTTCAAATATTCTGATTATTTCTATTTTTAGTTAAGAATTTTTTGTTTCTTTACTTGATTTAGGGGAAGACAGCTGCCCCCCCCCCCCCCGTGCCCCTGGCTACACCCATGGGCTGGGGGGCGGGAGAGAACCCTGTCCAAAACTTTGGAGAACCACCAATCACAGTACACAGTATCGAGCTTGACAGACCAATGGTTCAATTTAATGTAAGGCAGTCTCATATATTATCGCTGCTGCCACCATCATCGCCATCATCAGTTCCCTTCTACACAGTGATATCAAGGCAGTGTAAAAAACAGCAAAAACAAAACAAAAAAACAAAAAACATAAACCAAAGCCCCCAGTTAAAATTTAAAAATACAGCAGATATATTTAAAAAAAACAAATACAAAATCAACGCTCATGGCAAAGACCCATTCCTCCAGCTGGGCAAGCCAGTCCCTGACTTCAGCCCACAAAACTCAAAGTGACATGCTTCGGGCTATCTATTGGCATGTTCCTTGTGGGACAGGATAGACTAAAAGGTTCAAGGTCAATGATTTAAACTTAGCTCTACCCGAGTCCAAGTCCTCCACTTCACCACACCAGGATCTTCACCTAATTAACTGCTTTCATAGAAACTGATTTATGCCTACCCAATCTTCAGACATACCATGTTGTGTTGTGGTTGTTGTTTTTTTAAAAAGCATGTTCGACTTAAAAATGAAGCCATACGTTGGTCGATTCATAGGATGTATCTATTCTCTCCATGTGCAACGTGCATGCATCCATCAGTTCTTTTGTGAATTCATTGGAGACCTTATACGGCGCTGTGTGCGGCTTGGAGTCTATATAACAAAGATGTTAAAAACAGAGACTGAATAATACAGGCAAGAAGCTGCTATCGCCACTTTGCCAATGATGTGCATTTCAGAATGCCTGCAAGCCTATCACTTGTGCTGTGTGAATTGCTAACTAATAAGAAAGCAATAGGTTTACCTGGAATGAACGTGGAGCTCTGTAATCTAGCCCACGATGACTTGTCTCAGATCTCATGATGACTGACACAGCCAAGAACATGCAGATGAGGTCTGCTGGCTCACCCTCCGGTGAACTACACACTGCCAAAAGCAAACACATCGATTAAATAGCTACAATGGGTTTTGGCAAAAAGAGTGACCCAGAATGCACAGGGATAACAAATATTCAAAAGCTGTTACATTCACCTTTTAAACCCGCTTGACTTAACTGTGTATGGTAACAAGTTTGAGCTGGAAACCAACAGCATATGACAGTGAGTGGGGGAATTTCTACTCCTCCTCCATTTCTAAAGGTGGCATTTTAGAAGGGCACACTTGTACTTGTTCTTTATCTGCAAAGTACAAAGCACGAAGAAGGGATTTGTCAAACTACTGTATTTAGCAGTATTTAATTTATTGTTAAATTTTGTAACTAAAGTTTACTACCAAATGTTTAGCTTCAGAGCTAAATCTGGTTTATTACTGCATTTAGCAAATTCACAGGTGCAAAGATAGGTGGCTCGAAGTTTGTGGATCTTACTTGCTGAGTTTGATCCAAATGCTTTTGATCCATCTTTCAAAGCATTGTCTCGTCTTGTGTTTTTTTATGACATCTGGCTACAATTTTAATACGGCAGTATTTGTTTAAAGAAAATAAGAGAGGCGAATGGGAAGATAATGTCTGTAATATGTGACTCTGCATATGCAAAACAAAACAAAACCCAGAAGCAGTTTCTGAATCTATTTATTTATTTATTGAAATAAAAAACTGTAAACTAAAAAAAATTATTCTGCAACTTAAAAAAAGAACAATTTTGAAATCATAAATGCCACCTTTGTGGGGGGGGAGAGACATTTGAAAGGCATAGCTGTACAGTGTTTCAACAGCAAGCATGTGTCCTACTTTATAGAGTACAATATTCTGTTCAAAGGGCTGTGGGAGGACAGTCCTCTGTTTGAAAAGCCCTATATTTGAAGGTCTAAAGCTGACTATACATGACTTAGCCACAATCCACACCAATCCTATAATTTATTGAGAAATATTGTGTTTTGATGCATTTCTCCCCAAACCAGCTTCAATATTATTTGAAAATGTAAGCCATATGAAGACATTCACATCTCCTCTCTTGGAAGAAAGTATGCAGGGCACCTGCTTACAGTCATCCCACTAGGTTGCAATGTAGTTTGTATTGAAATTACAGTAATTATTCCTAGATTTGCATCTATGCATATGAAAACTGTATGCAGAGCTGTGTCTTGTTTTGCCCTCCGTTTTAGGAAAATGGAAGTGGTCATCATCCTATTAATCCCTTCACTTCGCAATCCGCACCATTAAAAATGGATTCAGCTTCAGGATGGAATCTGCTAAAGACACACACACACACACACACACACACACACACACACACACACAGGCACTTCCTTGTTAAATTATTACTGTGTTACCCTGAACTGTAAGTGAACCCGTTTTGCTTGTAAAAGAAGCAGCTGTTCTTGCAATTGAAACCATGGTTCATTACAAACTGACCTCGAATCCAGGAGTAAAACTTCCTCCCCTTTTACTACAACTATTCAGACGTGGTCTAGTTATAAACAATAATCAAAATCAGGATGAAACCTGACTGGAGGGAACTCTGTATACTTTTTTGGCAGAGTTACAACAGCTCTTGTATCACCGAGGGCGATACAATGTTAAGTGACCCTCAAACATTCCCTTCTCAAATGTAGTAAGTCTGTGCTGCCAACTCTGGGATGAACAAAGGCCAATTGTAATGAATCCTTAAGCATATAAGTATAGAAACACTAATTAACACATTTTTCACATTAAACATTTGCAGAGGTTCAAGATAAAATGGGGTCCTCCGATTGTTTTTGTTGTATAACATTCTGCCTGCGATTTGAAACTTTGGAGGGTGCACAGGTCTTCCATTTGTTATCGTGGCTCTCTTATTTTATGTCCAATCATTATTAAATATATCAAAATATGATGAGTACAGTGGGACTTTCTGCCAGGAGAAAGCATCTAAGATTGCAGCCTTCATTTACCGGTAGTTACACAATTCCTAAAATGAGCACTGCCTTTTAGATGGACATCAAGTTTGTTGTCACTTTATAGAAACTCTTTGAAAGTTGAGTCAGTCCATTCCTTTGTTGTGGCTGACCCAGCTAGTGATATAGCCTCTTCCAATCTGCCCAGGCTCCACGCTATCTTGACTGCATAGATATAAAAGCAGAGATCTGCTAGCATTTGCTGGTTTATCAGGGAGCCAAAATCAACTGCCCCAGGGATTTTGATGTCCAGAAATGATGAGATCATGACACTTGCTTGCGATACTTGTGGGCACATTTGGTCTTTTGAAAGAATGCCCTGAGCATATTTCCTCTCTGGTCGCTTCTTGCCCCCTTCCTCTGGCTCGCACTCCCGACTCTGCCAACAGGAAGAGTATGCACAATCACTTTGCTTTTCCATGGGATCTGGGTGGAAGTCAGATCCAGTAGAATTCAAATGGATCTCTTTGAATTTGCATGGCTTTACAGTGAATCGGTTGGGTTGAACCCCTTCCACAAATAGCATCTCCAAAATACCCATTCATTTATATTGTTTGAACCACCCACTGTACTAATACATTCATAGGCTTTTTTATTTACATTAAAAAAGTAAACTGATGGTGCTTGTATCGTCTGCAAAGTATATAAACAAGCCTTACAAAGAAATGGCTAACAGGAGGAGGGGCTGGGTGAGGGGGGGTGAGAAGCATTTTTGCAGAGGTGTGGCAGTGGTAGTAGTGCCACTGGGATTGCATTGAGAAGTGGGAAACTGAATCAGAACTTCAACGATACTGTGGAAGTTGATACTCCTGAGAAAGACTTTAAGGAACCTTAAGGAAAGGCTGTAGCTCAAAGGTAGAGCATCTGCTTTCTGCACAGAAGTTTCCAGGTTCACACCCTGCCATCTCCAGGGAGGGCTGGGAGAGACACTTGTACGAAACCCTGGAGAGTCACTGCTAGTCGATGCAGACAACGAAAAGCTAGACAGACCAAGGGTCTAGCTCATTGTTCCTAAGGGCTGCATGAAACCTTCAAAATACTATGTATACATATAATATTATAATGTGTGTGTCTAATACCTGAAGCTGATGGGAGCTTCTGGGGAGATCTTGCGAGAACCTGGAAGCTACATCTGCAGCCATTCACCCCCAGTAAGGGAGGTGTCAGCTGGGAGAGGGAGGCAGCACCTTTCTGTGGGGCCTCAGGTGGCAAAATGGGATGTACCGTCCGCCCCTGCTTGCACACATTCTTTTTGGAATCTTTTTGTGCTTCCCAAAGCCCAGAATGGTACATCTTACCATTGCCCATGGGATAATGAATAAGGTCCCCTGATGAAACCATCTGAAGTAGGCAAGGAAGAGGAAATAAAGGGGGGGGGAGTAGAGCACAGACCTGCTCGTAGGATACAATCGCAAGGTGTAATTCATAGGATTTCCTTATAAAATATTGCAGAATAGGAAGTAAGGAAACCACCCCTGTAAAACATAGCAATGCTTTCCATTGGCATCACTTATTTCTGGGACACAAGAAATCAAAGGGACCAGACTGAAAATGTGGTTATTCCCACAACCATCTTTCCACCCATCAATCCTCCAAGTGATGGGCAGGATAGAATAGAAAGTTGCCATTTCATTGACCAGCATCACATGATTCATTGTGTTCTGGAGTGTCATGGGAAAGCAATAGGGCTATGTACTGGCTTTAGACAAATCCCAGACCTAAAACCAAACTGGTCAATCTGGCATGTACCTGGAACTGGTCAAGGTTGCCTTGGATCACCCCAGATTGGGTCCACCCAGAGTGATCTGGGGCTGCTGAAACAGGAGTGGCTGGCCAACCATGTGTTTAATGGGTGCTTAAAACCCTAATTAAACATGTGGTTCATAGCACATGCACTCTGCCAACTGCATGTTTAATCTGGTTATGTGGCTGAGAGGGAGTGGGAGAAGGAGACACAGGTGAACCAGGTTGGGGAGAGGGACATGCACCCCCCCCCAAAAGCAACGAACACATGATTTTTCAGGAAGGCCAGTAGATTCGAGAGTTTGTGCCTTTGACAGCATCACACCCATATAGCCAATCCCCATCCTAATTCTTCTCTATTTTTGTTATTGTGAACCCTAGGGCTGACTAATCTGCATTTATTCATGGTGCTCTAGAACACACCAACTAGGATTTTGGAACAGGTCCATCACAAACATTATGGAGATGATACAGGCCATACATTCATTATGCATGCCTCAAATATGCACTTAGTCATGGCAAAGCTCCACTTCATTCAAAGCCTCTCTGTTATAACAAGGGGCACGATGAATCAGCCATCTTGTGGTACAGGGGAGGAAATGAGCCTTCAAACAACTCCCCCTTTCAGATTCACTGGAGGGCCACTGAAAAGCCAGACTGATGGACCTGTTGGCAGTGGTGGAAGGGATCTGCCAGAAGTTCCTCACTTGCTTTATGAGAAACTAGCCTGCTCCCACCTTCCAGTGTTTTTAAGCCAATGAATGGAGTCTTGACAATGGCTGACATTTAGGAAAGCAGATCTAGCCAATTAGACAAAGGACAGGTCAGAGTGTCAGGTACATAATCTAGAGAGAAATAACTTCTTGGAGGAGGAAGAAGATTTGGGGGAACAGATATCCAGAATGTTAGTGTATCTGCGATTGTTCAGTAGCGTGCCTAATTTTTTATAGATATCTATATGAAAAAAACTACTTAAAGCCAGAGAGGCATGATCTTCCTAACACAGGTCTTATTTCATACCCAAAATATGTGCATTTTTCAGAGCTTGAAAACATTAGTGGAAACAACCAACCAATGGCAGTTAAAACCATCAGTACAAATAACAAAAAGACAGAGCCTGAGATGTGAAGTAACCAATCAGAGAGCAGTAAAAACAACAGCAAAGTCCATTGATAGTACAGTCGTACCTTGGAAGTTGAGCGGAATCCATTCCAGAAGTCCGTTCGACTTCCAAAACGTTGGGAAAGCAAAGTGCGGCTACTGATACAGATTCTAGAAGAATCGGAAGCCATGGAATCCCCGCTGGACGTTCGGCTTCCAAAAATAGTTCACAAACCAGAACAGTCACTTCCGGGTTTGCGGCCTTCAGGAGCCAAAACGTTCAAGAACTAAGCTGTTTGAAAACCAAGGTACGATTGTATTGTTAAAATACGAACGGCTCAAGCGAATAGGACCAAGTTTTCCCAGTCCCAAAGAAATAAAGAAGGTCTTGCCAGGATGTCTGTGTCAGCCACAAAGAGAAGGTTTGCACATAATGTTAAGCCAAACCATGGTTTACTGAGACTGTACAAATGTGAAGGCTCTCCGGGAGGAGCTCGCAGGTGCTTTGCTCTTCTTTGGTCCATTTTAATGCTGTGCCTCACTGGGGTAAGCCAATGTTTGGCTTTGTGTGTTGTCATGGTTAAGCTCTCTCTTGGCCACAGCTTGTGGTTAGATCTTAGCCACAAGTCCAGGCCCAGCACAGCATGGAAGCAAAAAGGACTAGGGTGAGTAAGCTATCGTTTGCCTTCCTATGGCATGTGAACCAGACCAAGAACTGCTTCCCTTTAGAGGAGTAGAGCAGAAAAGAATTCTGGAAATTTCTAACATGACGTCACTCAACATAAGCCCCTTTTTAATATCAGAATATCTGATATTTTAATACTGAATATCAGAATGTTCACTGAAATTTTGCCTGAAGCAAAATTCTAATTAAATTTGGAGTCACCCTATCTGATCCCTAAAATGTCATCCAATTTTGCATAAAGTGAAATTTGAATTTAGAGATTCTTCTTCAGGAAAAACATCTGAATAATTTCAAGCGAAAAGATCAAGGGTGGTTCTTTTGTTTGTTTGTTTAGAACCACAATGATTTAAGATTATATTTTGCTCTTAGAACAATCCAGGAATGTCCCAAGAACTTATTCAGTTCTTCACCAGTATTTCACCCAAATATCACAGGAAAACATTTGTGTCATTAAGGATTTGCCATTCAATTTCAATGCTGGTTCCGATTTTGAAACTGCAAAATGGTCTCGACTTTTCTTTCATTTTAATGCAATTCACAGAGATCCTCCAATACAGACGCTCTCCCTCGGAAGCTTTCCCCTTCGTCCTTCCTTACAACAACAAAAAAGTGACAAGAGATGTATTCGCTACAGACATCTGTTAGGCCAGTAGAGATGCTAGGGTGTGTTTCCCCCCTCCTGCAATATTTACTGGGTCAAAAAATGCTTGTCTCTCTGTCTCTCTTTGACCCCAAACCTTGGCAAATTCAGCAGACCATTTTACTTACAGTAAAAGCCTTAGTTTCATCTTCTCCTTCAGCCAAACAGTGGGCTTCTCTATGAAGAATGAAAGACTGGTTCTCTGAGGCTCACTTGACATAGGAATGAACCCATCAAATATGGAAGGTAAAGACAAAGAGTGTTAAAACAGGGGTGAAATGTTGCAAGGAGCGTTTCCCCTTAATGAATTACTGGGAGATTTGTAGCAGGCCAGCCGGGAGAACTCTTTCAGCATGTGTATCCCAAAGTGTCATGGGCTTTCTGCACTATATCCTTGCTGCCCTTTCCATGAACTGGGCAGTTTCCTTTCACCAGTTGATTTCCACTTGTATTCTAGCAGCTGCCTACAATAGCAGATATTTATCTTAAATAATTTGATGCCTTTTTGAGAATTTGTGCCAGCAATATTTTTTTTAAGCTTTAGAAGGAAATAGCCAATCTGGGTGGACCGGTGTCATACCAAATTGAAAAGGAAAATTCACAAGAGCTGCATTGCTCTCCACGGACAAAGAGAACAGTGCAAGCAAAGTAGTACCAGTAACTTTTTGCAATCAACTAACGTTCAGCAGGCTGGAAACAAGCTTCCATGTACCACAAAACTCCTCTTCAGCTGTAAGCATTCACAGCAAAAAAAAAAAAAAAACTACACACACACACACACACACAGAGAGAGAGAGAGAGAGAGAGAGAGAGAGAGAGAGAGTTACATATACACATCTGCATATACATTACCTGGACCATTGCTCCATGCAGTTCACTGTTATCATTTTAGAAAGGGGTCTCTCCCGGCCTTAACTGGAGATGCTGAGGATTGAATCCAGGACATTCTGCATGCAAAAGAGATGCTCTACCACCGAGTGACAACCTTTCCCCATGTATACATACATAACCAGTGAGAGAGAGAAGTTGACATTACAGTCGTACCTTGATTTTTGAACATCTTAGTTCTTGAATGTTTTGGCTCCCAAATGCCACAAATCCGGAAGTGACTGTTCCGGTTTGCAAGCTATTTTTGGAAGCCGAACATCTGATGGGGCTTCCGCGGCTTCGATTGGCTGCAGGAGCTTCCTGCAGCCAATTAGAAGCTGCACTTTGGTTTCCGAACATTTTGGAAGTCAAACAGACTTCTGGAATGGATTCTGTTCGACTTCCAAGATCTGACTGTATAATATTGCGCAGGTGTTAAGTCAAGTGGCCTAACAAAACCAAAATATAAATAGTTTTAATGGAAAGATGGAGGGGAAGAAAGACAGAAAGTGAAAGAGAGCTTCTACAGGATTCATTGCCACTCTACCATGCTACCAAGCCAACGAACTGTCATGGTGGATTGAATGATATGAAATGTGAAGTATATTGAGTTGGGTCCGGACTAAGCTGCACTTAGATCCCATTGAAATCAACATGATTTGTTCTGCCAGTGCAAGGATTATCCCTACCTCCTCACCCATGCACCTCCTCAATCCATTCTGGGGGTTCCCCAACCCTCCACAGCAGCTTTGGGGAGAGTGTGTGAGTGGGGAGAGGAGAAGGACGAAGTTCCATTGTGGATAGAATGGGCTAGCTGGATACTCCCCTTCATCATTACGTAATGTTAACCCTACTGAGGTCAGTGGGAACTAAGTGCAGTGGACTCAACTAGATTGGTAAAGAAAAAGCACTTCATAATTGGACACTATATGTACTTTTATTTCTTTGTTTGTTTGTTACACAAGAAAAACTTTAATAAAAATGATTTTTACAAAACTTGTAAAAATAACTATAAATCAGGGGTGGGGAACTTGTGATAGGACTTTGATCTGCACAAAATCAGACTCAGAACCGCCCCACCCATGAAGTGAGATCTACTGCTTGGTTACCTCAGGCAGTAGATCTGGCCTCCTCTGTCCCGGTTCATTGCCACCTCCTCCACACCCAGTCGTTCCCTTTGCCACAACTTGTCACCACCACAAAAATTACCTCCTCAGGACAGTGACATGCAGAGGCAGAGGGAGCAGCCAGGGACAGAAGAGGAGGCAGGGGCTTTTTTCTGTTTTGCCTGAAGCAACGAAACATCCTGGGCCAGCCCTGCTCAGACCTGATCTCATAGTAGAATCATTCTGAAGTCATGTGACTGGGATGTGGCTGCACACATAGCATTCATACTGCTACTGTACAAGTCTCCTGTGACACAATGGGTCCTTGTGCCTGGCTGTGAACCAGAAGGTTGTTGGTTCAATCCCACCTATGGATGGCCAAGGGCAGGGTTCCTTGCATTGCAGGATAGATGATCCTCGGGGTCCCTTCCAACTCTAGGATTCTAAATGCTGCTCTATTGTCACATATGGATCACGTTGAAATAGGCTAAAATGTCAAAGGAAAGAGGGGGGAACCCATAAATGGCTTTGATCACACATACATGCAACTGTTAAGGACATTCCCCACACAAGCAGCACAGAAATGAAACTTGGCATTCCCCAGGTCAAATCTTTCAGATGAGTAATATTTAAACAGTAAAGGTGAGGGAGAGAAAAAGTCATGATGCATTGCTTCCCAAACATCAGCAGACTGGGAAGGTCAAGTTCACCTTAACCATGGTATGGGTGAGGTCTGGCTGCCTGACGTAAAATCAAAGGATCAGAAGGTGGTTCTTTACTTTCTATATAGTCTGGCAGATGCAAACCTGTGGACTGCCCTCTCAATAGAGGTGTGTCTTGCAAATTTTGCCATGTACTGAAAATGCACCTCTTTACCCTGCTATTTGGCTATCTGTCTATCTATCTAACTATCTATCTGAATGAAGCCACCCTGTTTTAATCTTGTGTTTTTATGCTATATCATTTAAAAATATGTTTTATATATTTATATATTCAGGATTTTATAATCCACACTGGGACCTGATAGGGAAAAGCAGGTTTTAAAAACATCTACCTCATGAGAAGAGAAGACTCCCTGGAAAAGACCCTGATGTTGGGAAAGATGGAGGGCACAAGGAGAAGGGGACGACAGAGGATGAGATGGTTGGACAATGGACAGTGTTCTCGAAGCGACTGGCATGAGTTTGGCCAAACTGCGGGAGGCAGTGAAAGATAGGCGTGTTTGTGGCAGAGGTGAGATTAAAGCAGAAACATGCTCCCATGTCTGCTAGCACAATACTCAGTTTGACATAATCTAGCGCTTCGCTGTTGTCTCTGAGAAAGATGCTACCAGCATCTTTCATTTGTTTACATCCTACATTTAGGAACAAAGTTCTTCCAAAGTGCCTCACAAGTTTTAAGAAATGAATTCAATTAAGCATATGGCAATTAAGCGCAGTGCATAATAAACGAGAGCCAAATGAAAACCAGTCCAAGAAAAAAAGTCATCCAACCTCTGCTTAGAAACCTCCAAAGAAGAAGAGTCCAGCGCCTCTCTTGGGAGTCTGTTCCACTGCCCTTACTGTCAGAAAGTTTTTCCAAATGTTTAGTTGGAATCTCCTTTCTTGTAACTTTAAGTGATTGGTTTGAGTGCTACCCTCCAGAGAAGGAGAAAACAAGCATGTTCCCTCTTCAATGTGGCAGCCCTTAAGATATTCGTATCTCCTCTTTTCCAGGCTAAACATACAAGTGCTCCTCCTAAGCCTTAGTTTCCAGACCCTTGATCATCTTGGTTGCCCTCCTCTGCACACGTTCCAGCATGTCAACATCCTTCCTAAATTGTGGTGCCCAGAACTGGAATGTTGTTTGACTCCAGCCAGCATAGCCAATGGCCAGCATAGCCAATGGCCAGATATGATGGCATCTGTAGTCCAGCTACACCTGGAGGGCTGCAGATTCTCCATCACATATTCTAGCTGACTACATGGCTCTTCTGCACAGTCATGGAGAAGGAGACATTAGAGAGGTGTGTCTTGAGATGCAGCAGGGATGAAGAAAACTAACCCTGCTGTCATCTCCTCTTCTGTGAATGTATCTGGTCATCCTGGAACTGAATTAAAGTTCCAGGCAGTGAAAATCTTGGCACAAGTGTTGAGAGATTTGGTTTCATTTCTTTTTTAAAAAAATAAAACAAAATGCAACTCACAAATTGCTTTTTTCAATAGATTTTTTTTTGTCTCCTCCACATTTTAGAAAAATGATGATGGTGAAAGAAAAAGGGTGTCCCGTGACTGAGTTTCCTGACTGAAGCTCCATACACCATTGTGTAACTGTTCGGTTCAAGAGACTGTATCACTACAAAACATGGATTCAAATGTTTTAAACAAATACACAGTGTCATGACCCGTTTGTTTGGATATTCTGTGCTGTCCCAGACAGGAGGGAAGCCATCGCTGAGCCCGTGAGGCATACAAGACTTCACAATTTATTAAGAAGATTAACTGGGTTTAGCTTGTGCATTAAGAACTAGCCACTGAATGTGTGTTGTTTTAAACCATTGTGAGGTTATTGGGTTCTTTAGAAAGACCTGCTCTTTCTTCCATAGTTTGACCTGGCAAAACCATCTTTAAGTTAAATAAACAATTAAAGGCACAGAGTAAACAAAGGCACCCTAAATATTGCAGGAGATCTCATCTCACCTTCTCTCCTCCCCCCCCCCCCGCCCTGCTTTTGGGGCTATATTTGTAGAACAGCCTGCTGTGAAATGACAAAGTTCATGGTTCATCTGAACTTTTGAACTCAAATGAGTATTTGACACAGCAAAACAATCTAATGTGAACCTAACACAAAGTTTTCATAGTTTTAAAACCTGGCTTTCAGTTCTTTGTCTGGGGCAATTGGGTAGGAAAGTTCTTTATTGATGTTGTAAAAACTACCCATTTAATATCAGGCAGCGAGAGGGAGAGGGAGGAGAGAGAGGAGATCAGTAGAAAGAGCACCTTAGCATTTCTGAAATAGTGCTGGGCTGGTAGATCATTGAACTCTACCTGACCCCATTATGAAGGCTTCCTCAGGACAAGTTGCAGCAGCATTTGTGACAAGACCAAATCTTCCTATCCTATTTCAAATGCTCCAGGCCTGGAAGTTAATGGAAAATGATATATTTCCTTTAAAAAAAAAATAATGTACACACTAATCACAATTGCCTAGTGCTGAAATTCCATGTATTTACTGTCCTAAAGTTTCTCTTTGGGGGACAGAATGAAAGGGGAACGGGTGGACAAAATGCACTGTCATCTGCTTTGCTAACATCTCTTAGTAAATGATTCCCCTCGCCTTTCTCCAACCCTTATGTTGGAACTTAGCATTGAGAGAGGCATTCTGAAGGAAGTGAAGATGGGCATGAAAGTATGTCCAAACAAGGCTTGTTGCAATCTTCTCTCCATGCAATCTCCCTAGCCCCCTCCCCACAACTAATGGAGAACCAAAATAAGAAAAAGAAATACATGCCAATTTGCTTAATTTCCACAATCCATACAGGAGCATATACAGTAATTGATTGCATTCTATTTACACTGATTGCTCACTTGTTGACTGTGTACAAACCAGGCACTGAAAGCACATGGCATTAAAGCATACAACTTTCCCAAAGAGATCATGGAACCCATAGTTTGTTCAGGGTGCTGGGTAAACTACATTTCCCAGCAGGGGTGCCAACTTGAATAAAATAGAGGGGCAGGTAAGCCCCGCCCCACATAATCAATCACACGATACAGTGCACACACATCATTTGAATGGCAATGCCCATCAACTGGGGGGGGGGCTCAAATATTTTATTGGAGGGGCTGAAGACCCCTCAGCCCCTAGGAGTTGGCTTCTATGCTTCCCAGGACTTGGCAGGAGGACGTTGTGTGCTTTAAATTTATAGTATATATGCAACCACAACAATTTAACATGATGCTGACTTTTCAGAACTCAATGGTGACTTAGGACCAGGATATCGCAGAAAGACCACAGTGCCACCCACATCCCTACCACTGAGCCTCTTGGTTTGAATCCCCGCAACGGTGATAATTTTATTTATTTATTTATTTATTTATTTATTTATTTATTTATTTATTTATTTATACATACCCAGCCCATCTGGCTGCGTTTCCCCAGCCACTCTGGGCGGCTTTCAACCAAATATTAAAAACAATACAGCATCAAACATTAAAAACTTCCCTAAACAGGGCCGCCTTCAGTTGTATTTTAAAAGTAAAATAGTTGCTTATTGCCTTGACATCTGCTGGGAGGGTGTTCCACAGGGCAGGCGCCACTACCGAAAAGGCCCTCTGCCTGGTTCCCTGTAACTTGGCTTCTCGCAGTGAGGGAACCGCCAGAAGGCCCTCGGCGCTGGACCTCAGTGTCTGGGCTGGATGATGGGGGTGGAGATGCTCCTTCAGGTATACAGGGCCGAGGCCGTTTAGGGCTTTAAAGGTCAGCACCAACACTTTGAATTGTGCTTGGAAACGTACTGATGAGCTCCCATTACTCTGTCCCAACTTCTGCCAACCTAGCAGTTCAAAAGCATATCAGCACAAGTAGATAAATAGGTACCGCTGCGGCATGAAGCTAAACAGTGTTTCCATGCGCTCTGGCACTCGTCATGATATCCTGTTGCGCCAGAAGCGATTTAGTCATGCTGGCCACATGACCCAGGAAGCTGTCTGTGGACAAACACCGGCTCCTTCGGCCTGAAGCAAGATGAGCACTGGACCCCATAGTTTCCTTTGACTGGACCTGACCATTCAGGGGTCCTTTACCTTTACTTTTACCTATCTCAGAAACTGCCTGCTCCCATATGATCCCATGCAACCTTTAACATGGGCCCCAGAGCCCTAAATAAATCTGTTTGGTTTACATTTTCTACTATGCTAATGTGTGTTTGAGTATGTACAACTGAATTAAATGAATACATAATCTAGGATCCTTTGTCACTACTGCTACTGTAACAATACAGGGGAAATATCACAATGAGAAGTAATCTAGTTCTCTGCAGTCATCCAAGTTCATGACCTGTCTCTGAACTGACATGTATGGGCATAAATTTGGAAGTATTAGTCACATAACATAACACATAGTTACTCACACATTCTTTAAGAAAAATCAAACTATTCCTGGCAAGCATTTAAACAATCTATGAACTTGTCCTTTTCAAAGGTAAACTTATAGCACAAGTATGACACTTCAGAGGAAACACCTCATCATGAAAAAGTTTGGAAAATAAATCAAAATCAATAGCTGTTGTTGTTTTCAAATTGCTGATACATTATATTGCTCAGCCAGCTACTACCGTATATATGGGATTCTTAGAAGTCCTATTTTAAAAAACTCAAAGGCAAAAGCTATTGGAGCAAATCAGCTCAGATTTTTATCCAAAGGAGGCTTATAGATAGTTTTTGCACGCACACACCAACGTCCTTTTTATTGTGCATTCATGATGATTTTGGCTCATGATGGATATATGCAATCTTACTGTATTTAACAAGCATGTACTTACTTTTCCCTCCATCAAATGTCGGCAGGTACACCCCAGAACAAAGGGCAGGGATACAATGGTGTGGAGCTTCCATTCATGGAAGAACATTTACAGTCCTGGAAAGACCTCTTCCAGGAGTGTAACTCTCCTTCTGTGAATGGATACTCCTTCCATTCACAAAGTGGCTCCATTGACTCAAAGATCTAAAATAAAGATCTTGATGAGAACCAAGCCCCTTTGCTTTTAGCACGTTAGTTGCAACTTAGCTGAGCTTTTGATGTTGACAGATCTTAGGCCTGACTGTCTGTCTGGAGCAGGGCCAGATTTAGTTTGATGAGGCCCTAAGCTACTGAAGGTAATGGGGCCCTTTATATGTCCAGCTGTCCTTTGTCAACAACAAATTGTTGCTGTTTTTGTGTGTTAAATATATGCTATATGGTAATTGATGGACCTAATAGGTATCTAAAGCCATTTGCACATAACAAATAGGAGCCTACACATCACAAAACACTGTTGCTGTATGCAGGTTTTATTTTGTTTTTTATCTTATATTTTGGAAATGTACATCCAGTGTTTTTTTCCTTTAATTGTTTTTGGGGGGGCAAGACAGTGGAGCTCTAAGCTATAGCTTGTTTAGCTTATACATAAATCCGGCACTCATCTGGAGCCAGGAGTTTTGGATGGAAACTTGTTCAAATATCCTGAGAAGGAGCTCCTTGTCCTTTTTTTCTCTTTTTCTTTTTTAAAAAATGTCATATTGACATGAATACTAAGGCAGACAACTTGACAATGACTAATGCTGGATAGAGGACACCCTTCCCCCCCCCTCGTAATGCTCTGTGGAGACTGAGACCTGCGTGTCAAGGCCACTTCCAGTCTGAAACTGCTGCTTTCTCCATCCTACTCAGGAAGCCAACCTCCGACCTTGCCTCCTGCCCTCTCCTGCTCCACCCTTTCAATTGTCCTGGGACAAGCATTAGCAGCTTATTACAGTAGCCTCAATCAGATACAGCCATAAAAACGAGTGGCTACCTCTGTTCCAGCATGCTTTTTCCAAATAAAAGCCGTAATATGGAGGAAACAAACGGGGCAGACAGTGGGCTGGCAGCTAATGAAAATCTTTATCGAATAAGCAAATAAATACCCAGCTGCCAAATTCTGGTGGTTTTAAAAAAAGAAATCCATTCTACCATTTAATCATTTAGAGAAACATTACAGCTCCTTATGATTTCATCGTGCAATCATCAGACGGTGGGCTTTAAAATTTGTTCCTGCTACAACTGTTCATGGGCAAGCTGTTCGAGGAACTACTGGTGGGTGGGGTGGGGGGTTTGCAGGAAAGTTCGGCTCCGTGACTTTTTTCAGAGCAGGAATAATGACATCATCTGTCAGAGGGCCGAGACAATGGATGAACCTTCCTTTGCTCTGGCAAGTGGATGCAGTGATAATGAGGCTTTCAAGTTGAAGAGGCCGATTCGCACAGAGGAAGTAAGAAGAGAATGAGGGAAATAATTGTCCAGAGGTTTCTTCTCTTCAATGGGATTCTTACTTCACCTTAGCAGTTTAAATGGGAACACTTCTTTGCAAAGATGGTTTGCATTACTAATTAAAAGCTCACTGGAGAATTCCTTGTTAAAATCAAAGTGTTTTACAAGTTGAACTCGAAAGTAAGGACCACTGAGTTTAATGGAGCTTACCGCAAATCAACTGTGCACAGAATTGCAGTTGCATTGATCCTAGGAAAATGGATGTGCTGCTGTCTGCATTTTTGGACCGCCCTTGAGACTGTGGCTATGGCAGTTCTCATAAGGTGCCTCTGCACTTTGAAACTGACCACTGGGAAATACTCTAAACTCTTCAAATAGGATGAGCCTCTTCAATGATATGGAACTCCTAGCCAGCCTACAGCAAGGGTAGGCAACCCAAGGCCCATGGGCCACAAGCAGCCCACGGGGGTCGTTTAACCAGCCCATGAGCTGCCTCCGAACCGAGCCGCCCATTTGGCAAGTCCCTGCGTGCTGCGCTAAACTGGTGCAGCACAGCATGGGGACTCGCTTCCGCTGCGCCGAAAATCACGTCTGTGCAGGCGCTTGCACAATCCGGCCCATGGAGGGATCTCCGCTGGAGTGAACCAGCCCAGGCAAGGTAAACCTTGCCGACCTCTGGCCTACAGTATGTAGAGAATTGTTGATATTGTATTATATCAGTGAGCCACCTAGTTCAGTGAAGTTTGGACCACTCTCTAGGAATTGGGAGTGTGACACCAAAAAGGGGGCAAAAGATCACACAGATTTGCATGACACCTGCATTTATGTGTTGTATATTTTTGCCTTATATGCAAATTTAGAAATAGCTACCATAATCTGCAGGGACGCGGGTGGCACTGTGGGTTAAACCACTGAGCCTAGGGCTTGTTAATCAGAAGGTCGGTGGGTCGAATCCCCGCGACAGGGTGAGCTTCCGTTGCTCAGTCCCAGCTCCTGCCCACCTAGCAGTTCGAAAGCATGTCAAAGTGCAAATAGATAAATAGGTACCGCTCCATCAGGAAGGTAAACAGCATTTCCGTGCGCTGCTCTGGTTCGCCAGAAGCGGCTTAGTCATGCTGGCCACATGAGCCGGAAGCTGTATGCCGGCTCCCTCGGCCAGTAACGCGAGATGAGCGCTGCAACCCCAGAGTTGGACATGACTGGACCTAATGGTCAGGGGTCCCTTTACCTTACCATAATCTACATTGGAATACAGCTGTGACATGGTGACCTATATGCCTATTCAGTCTGCTGTTTGGGTGCTATAATGGACAACTGTGGGACACGTGGACATGCTCATTGGAAGGGTTGAGCTCAAAACTCATCAGCATGACTGCACAAGATTGCTTAATGGAAAATGCCAGGGATCAAATCATGTCACTCATACATGCAATGATGCAAAAGCTTGTGCTGAGAATCTGCCACTCCTTCTGTCCTCCTATAGTTCGAACTACTAGTACACAACCAAAGGTTTTGAGGAACCTACACTGTGAGCACAATGCTAAAAGCATTTCCACCCATTTCTCACACATACCACCCCCCCTCCCAGGCTGCAATTCTGTACATGCCTACCTGGAAGCAAGCCCCATTGAACTCACTTGGACTTTTGAGCAGACATGCATTAGATTGCAGTTAGTGGAACATAGCCCAGGTGAGAGCTGCCAGAGGATTATAGCTTGTTTTATTTTAATAACAACAATAATTTTATTATTTGTACTCCGCCCACCTGACTGGCCACTCTAGGTGCTTTCCAACATAAATAAAAACATATTTTTTTAAAAAAAAATGCTCACTTTTACTGTACTTCTCTGAATCCAAATGACCCACCTTTTTTTTTTTTTTTTTGAGTCACAGAAACGGTGTCCTCACGCTTGTGGTGTAAGGCTGCAATCCACTTATTCAGGAGTAATTCAGTTGAACTCAGCAGACTTACTTCTGAGTAGGCATGTATAGGATTCCACTGCAAGTTTCTCGGGGTATCTAGTTCCCCACCTGCATTTATTCTCTCTGAACACCTTGGGAACCAAACACTTCCTTGCTATCTTATTGGTTAAGGGCACCATCAAGTTAAAAACAAAACACCCTCGAGCTATTGGGATCCTTTTTTGTTAATCTTTCGCCCTAATTCTCCTCTGAAAAGTATTACTCCTCATTTTATTTAAGACATACACTGCTGAACCAGCTGTGTCTTTTTAGTCGGTTCTATATAAAAGGGTTATGTTTCAGGCCTCTTCAAAGCGCCCAGGAGGTTGGCGTTCCCAGGCGGCTGGGTCTGCCTGCCTTCTCCCTCCTGTGTTCCGGTTTGCTTGCAGAACATATAATTCTTTCAGGCTCGCAGCGCATTGTTTGCTGTCAAAACAGCTCTCCCAGCCCCAACCGTTCTCAGGCCCGAACATCCGGCAAAGATTCTTTCCCATGGGGTGATATTACAAAAGGGTAGTATCAATATTTATTGCCCCTTTGCTACATCTTTAATCCGCATGTACCTGGGGTTCAGATTCCCACTCCAGGCTTGCTGTATCACCTGCTCCTTTAACACCTTGGCTTTACAGTCTTTCTCCATTTGATCACAATCCCTGCCAGTCCGGGGGTCTGACTTGCTCACTCTAGTATGTGGTTAAAAAGCCATTGGTTCTATTTAACTTTTAACAACCGCTTCCTCTTGCCTGCCCTCTGTGTGTGACTCAATTGCCCCAATAAAACATGGCACCTAGCGCCTCAGTTCCCTCCATCACAGGTTTCTCCATAACCACCTTCATAGCTGTGTTTATCACTCTTTTCCAGAGTTTATGTTTTGGGTCCTATGTCTTTAGAATATGCCTTAACTACATAAACAGAGAAGGGTCACCATTCAGCAGCAGAAATCACACTTCTCAGGTGAAATGCCCCTGGTTCAATTGCCAGCATCTCAACCTGGATTTGACCTCTGTCTGAAACCCTGGAAAGCCATTTCTAATCAGGGGTAGACTGGGGTTGGCAAACATTTTCAGACCAAAGGCCCATCTTCCCTTCTGGGTAACCTTCGGGCAGGGGCACATGCCAGTGGCAAACAGGGCAAGAGGCAGAAGTGGCCAGAGCTATAAAGATGAATTTTACCTTTTATGCAGTAGTAGGTTGGTTTCTTCACATTTGTACATTCCTCTTTATTGTCTACCCAAGCAAAGCGGAAACTATTATTATCAGTATTACATTCATACCCCATATTTATTTTATTTTATTATTTTATTTATTGCATTTATAGACTACCTTTTTCTTCCAAGTTGCTCACGGTGGTGTACATGCTTCTTCTATCACCTCGTTTCATCCTCACAACAACCCTGTGAAGTAGGTTAGGCTGAGAGGAAGTGGCTGGCCCTTGGTCACCCTGTGAGCTTCATGGCTGAATGAGGATTCGAACCCCGGTCTCCTGGGTCATAGTCCAACACCGTAACCATTATGCCACACTGGCAAGGAGTTCAAGGTGGGGTACATACATGGTTCTCCTTCCTCTCCATTTTACCCTCACAGCAACCCTGTGACGCAGCTTAGGCTGAGAGGTAGTGACCAATTAAAGGTCACCCAGGAAGCTCCATGGGATTTGAACCCCGGTCTCCCAGGTCCTAATCCTACACTCCAACCATTACACCACACTGACTCGCAATATCAGTACTTTGGGGGGGGGGAGAGACGCACCAGAACTTTCAGTTCTCACATTGCTGGCAGGGCCAGTGTGAAGCCTGCACAGCTAGAACTCCAGGATAAGTTTAATGAATAAATAAATAACTTTATTTTGCATGTTGCAGCACAATAAAGAAAAATAAAAAGAAACAGATACCTATCTCTTGTGTCATTGTTACAGTATTGGAAGGAATTCATAAGCATTTCAGATTATCAGACAGTCGTTTTACTGATTGTTCATCTGATTTTAATGCAGAATGTTTTCCAAAGTAAGTATTGAGATTTGGGGGGGGGGCTGAAGAGTTTTAATTTTGAGAGGATATTTCCCCCTTTCCCTATTCCTGCCACTGCCCAGCTAGGAGAACAGCAAACACTTTTCTTATACCTCTACGTTGTGGGTGCAAAAGTGGGAGGCATTCAATGCCCTTTTCCTCCACTGCAAGTGCTGTATCAGGGTTCCCAGCTACTTTGCTTCTCGAAGGCAGTCACATTAAATGCAAAACACCTCAACAGACATGCAATTTGCCTCCAAGGTAAAAGTCCCGGACGTGCTTACTAGAGAGTAAGCTCCCTTGAACTCAGTGTGTTTTACTTCTGAGTAAGCATGTCTACACACTGCATACCTTCCTCTTTGGCACACATCTGTCTAGACACACATTGTCTCTGTCAATCTGCTCCAAACGATAGCAAGGTGAAGCAGCAGAACAACTCTTCTAATGTAGCTTCCTGCATCATCAACTCATGATAGTTGTGTGACAGTTCACCATGTTCCAATGGCCTGGTGACAAAAGACACCTCCTTCAAATCAGTTTTGTTGGGACAACCAAGTAACACAGGAGTGGGGAACCTTTTTGTATCCTGGGCCATTGATGATGTGTACCCTGGAAAATAAGGTAAATTCAAAATACAGTCTTGATATTAAGATGGAGAGTGCAATCCTCTAAATTTCTACCATCTGCTCAGAGATAAACTTAATTAGGGCTCAGAGGGACTTACTCCCGGGTATGTGTGTATAGGATTGTGACCTGAATTTCCTGCACAGGCTACATATTAATATTGAGGTTTCAAGTGTGAAGTAAAACTTACGTAAATGACTAGGTCATATTATTTAACCTTACAATTTTATCTACAAAGGAACACGCTTAAACATTTCTTATGTGTTTGTGAGAATTTGTCCTCTCATTTTGGCACCCAAAAAGGACAAATGTTGGCATCTTTATGATGGCAATTAACATGTGTAAAGTACTGCAGAAAATAGATTAAACATCCTTTTCTCTTCATCCCTTAAACATTCCCACCTTTCATAGGAATGCCAGAATGTCCTATCTCCATAACTGAATTGAAATGTGCTGGAAGCAAAGTATACACACCAAATGTGTTCACTTAGCAATGTTTTAGCACCTCCTTTAAGACTGGAAAATACATTTCCACCCCTGAAGGCGGCATCTTTCTTAACATTTCTTTTCCAGACAAATCCTGTTATTGTCCCTGACTTGAGCCACAGGTACTGAAAATCCAATGCAATTCAAATTAACAAATGGAAAGAACAATTATATCCTCTAATTGTGCTGGGATGGGGGGGGGCATGCTGGCAGAACAGCTATCAGTATCCTACACACAGCTAGAAATTGCAAAAAGGAATAACAATGACAGGGACATCTTTGGAAACACCTCAAGTGGCAACCAATCAGGGATTGTGCTAACAATGCCACCCATACACAAGGGGAGCCAATGAACTCATAATGAAGGGGTTACACACCAGCATGCACCCGGCATCTGCCTTTATTAACCTCGGCTCCTTAGATGTTGTTGGACTACAGCTCCCATCATCCCTAGCCAGCATGGTCAGTTGTCAGGGATGATGGGAGCTGCAGTTCAACAACATCTAAGGACCAAAGGCTGCCCTGCATCATAACACACAGCAAAGTGTCATAGCACCCCATTCTATCAGCCCCAGTGGCTGGGCCAGCAATGGCCACAAGACTGCAAGGATCCCTACATCCACCTCTCTGGTCCACCTATGCTTTCTCTATCCTTTTCCAGGATTTTCTAGCAACGGTGATTTTTGACTTGTACACTTATCATTCTAGCTCTTAGTTTATTTTTAGAAGACAGCCATTTCCACTTAGTTGCATGAGGTTTCTACAGAAGTTTAAATCGATAGAAATCATAAAGCAATTAAATCATTTTCTTCCATCTTTTTCTTTTTTTTAACCAGGGGGTAGCAACACCCTTAAAGTAAAGCCGTTGTTCTGGGAGCAGATTACAGAGGCACAGCTATTTCTTCCTCCTCAATGCACATTACATATATACTGTATATATAATTTCAAGGCATACCCAAGCCATTAGGCACACCTAAAGTAGCTCCTTGGATCCCAGCCAAGGGAGGGAACCTTTGCAGAAAGCTTATAGAGACTGAGTGCTTCTTGTGTCAAGTATTTCCATCTGGCAATAGAGATAATAGAGATAATGGCGGGCATTGGACTGGTTACTGTACATGTGCAGGTGTCAGGGGCTGGACAGAGGAGGAAAGGTGGGGGCCGCCCCCCTTTCTCCTGAACCTTCCCGAGAACAGGAGGACAGTATAGATTTAGAACAGTGGTTTGCAGAAGGACATACAGTAGTTCAGAGACTTCAGAGGGTAAAAGCTGGGAAATATTGGGAGAGGAACAGCAGAAAGAAGAAACACCAGGGGAGAGAGAGCTGTCTTTGGAGAGCATTCCTGAGCCCCCCTCTCCCAGGACTAGGTGTACAGTGGGAGTAGCCAAAACAGAAAGCTCTGAGACAGATAGCCCAGATCAGCCGGCGCAGGGATGACGTAGGATAAAAGAGACGGAGGGGGTTGGGTTTTACTCAGAACAACACCATTATTTAATAGGGACTACATTCCTTTGTCTCTCTCTGTGAATACTAAATACATTACATGGTAAGGACTCTTCTTGTTTACCTGCTTTTGGGGCTGCCACTAGGGGAGGTATAGGATTCCCTGAACCTTGACAGAAGCAAGGCTTCCATATTTTTTCTTGTTTCTTATTCTTTTAGGTGCACAATGTGTTCGATGGATCTTCTTACTTGGCTTGTGTTCGCAACCATTCTGTGCAGAGTTGTACATAGCAGCACCTCTCTAATCCTGGTTCTCACACGGCTAACCAATTGCCCATGAAAAGCCCATCAGCAGGACACTTGCTTAATGGCCATCATCACCCAACTGTTGTCCCCAAGCAGCTGTTATTCAGCAACATACAGCTTCAGATGCTGGAAGGTAATATAGTCACAATAACTAGTACCCAATGTTAGGCTTATCTGCCATTAATGTTCTTATGTATATACACCATAATCTAAAGCAGAGTTCCTCAACCTTGGGTCCCCAGACACTGTTGAACTACAGCTCCCACCATCCCTGATCATTGACTAAGCTGGCTCGGGCTGATGGGAGTTGTAGCCCAAGAACGTATGGAGACCCAAAGTTGAAGAAGGCTGATCTAAGGTACATTGAAAGCACACTTCCCTCTCTTAGAATCCTGGGAACTGTAGTTTGCCTTTCACAGAACCACAATTCCAGGCACCCTTAAGAAACTACAGTTCCCATGATTCTTTGGAGGGTAGGAAATGTGTTTCAAATGTGCTTTAATCTATGGTGTGTGCACCACCACTGCCTATTCCCTGGTGGCAGCCATTACTGTAGCTTGCTTCTTATGAGTGTAGGATTCTATGAGTTCCATGGGGATTTCAACATGGGGCCTACCCCACCCAAACCCATCACCTCACACCAGGCCAAGAAAGTTATCAGCACTTGCAGCTTGACTTTGTGACCGACACTTTGCCCTTCACCACAAGGAGCCCTTTGTCTTGAACAACTGCAAAGCCTCCCTACAGAATTTAGCTAATGAGGTTGTTTGTTTTTGGTAAAACCTTCAAAACCCATTAATTTGATCATGAACTCATTAAAAAGCCCATTAATGGGAATATGCATTTATTGATAGTGTAATATAAAATGCATCATGGTTTAAAATTTAATGGCGAAATGGTAGAGATCATTAAAAATGCCATTTGTAAGAGAAAAGCGGATAGTTCCTTGTCACCTACAAGCACTCACTAAGTACCTCATCTGCTTTCAGACATTGACTTTGCTGGCTTTTGGCTATCATATAAAAGACAGATTAAACTCCCATACATCAAGGTGAAAGGTAATGATTGCCAGTGTCAGACAACACCTGTTTTTGCAGCATTCCTCAACTTAAAACTCCAGACATGCTGAAAGTTTCCAGTGAATTTTTCAATCACCTTAGGCAATTGTGTCTGTGAAATACCCTTTCCGATGAAAATAGGTACATCCCATTCCATAATGATAATTTTACTATTTATACCCCACACATCTTACTGGGTTACCCCCGCCACTCTGGGCAGCTTACTACTACTACTACAACAACAACAACAACAACAACAACAACAACAACAACATAATAATAATAATAATAATAATAATAATAATAATAATAATAATAATAATAATAATTTTAAAAAACATTTTTTTAAAAAACTTCCCTATACAGGGTTGGCCTCAGATGGCCTGGTGGTCAGATAACTCCATACCTTCCAACATTTCTCCAATGAAAATAGGGACATGCCAAGGAAAAGTGGGACATTCTGGGGTCAAATCAGAAACTGGGACAGCTTCTCTAAATCAGGGATGTACTTGGAAAATAGGGACACTTGGAGAGTCTGTTTTTGTTCACATTTTCCTACTCTTGTTCTAAGATTCTTACAAAACCAACCACAACTTGCTTAACAATACAGTATAGTGGCAGAATGTCGATAGAACGATGAGGTACCAAACCATGATCCTTTGCCAGCATGGCAGGATTTATAATGGTGTGAATGACTCTGAGCTTTTTTCGTATTTAAAGGCCTACTATAGACATGCTAGAAGAAAAGTTATAAAGCAAAATGTGCAGGCACCTTCTGAGCAATTTCTATGAGATAAGCCAGCCTGGCTGCTACTGCTTTTCAGTGTTTTTAGCCAATGAGTGAAGTTGGAACTGTGACTGATAAGTGAGTTATTTGGATACCAGACTACAGAAATCCCTGAGGTCCTAAGGCCTAGTGTTGTCACCTCCTCTTTAGTGCACGTTTCCTTCCTGCCTCTTTTCATTTTCTAGTTTTTGGAATCTCTGTAGTTCTAAGGATCTACTAGATTCCCCCTTTGCTCTTCCTTTCTTCCTAACAACCAAGATACATCTTTCCTCTGGTGCTTTCATCTAAGATCAGGTACTTCCTACAAGTTATTCTAATCTGAGGGCAATGCAGCCACTAACTTGCTGAGGGTAAGTGCATTTTTGTCTGGTTACTGCTTGGATGAGAGACACCTGGCACCTCATGTATGTTGCTTTGGGTTCCATGATGGGAGAAAGGTGGAATAGAAATGCAAGAAAACACATGAATAGTACTAGATGACAACAATTTCATAGCTGTCAACCCTCCCTGCTGTTTCCCAATGCTATAATAAGGGAATTTCCTGCAAAAAAAGGGAAAGGTTGACAGCTATGATCATGGCACATAACACAGTGGTTCAAAACAGTTAAACCATAGTGTGTGGGGTTTTCTATTTTAAAGAGCCTGGGAGAAATTTATTTTTTAAGTATTCACCTGGTATCAAAAGGACCATTAAAAAAACAAGTCCTTCCACTTTCTTGCAAAAGTTAATTTAGCAGTTGTTATATTTAGTAATACATTTTCTTTCATATTTTTGTGAACTGATGTTTTCAATTGTATAAGAGTGGACTAACCATGCAATCCTAGTCCTGTTATTTTTGCTTGACCTTTGTTTTCTGCCATTGGCAAGAAGAACCAAGATGCTTTCCATTCACTCTAATAGCCAGAAAGTATAACTCTTGCTGTGAGCAACTGCTTTTTAATGCATTTCTCTGCAAAACATACCACTCTTGGGAACTCCGAAGTCTGCTTCAGAATGGGTCATTTACACATTTCCTCTTGTCAGACCTCACCTAAGGGTTTCCCCTTTTTCCACTGTACGTCCGTCCTGTTCAAAGAAAGAACAGGTGGTTCTGTGTTTGAAAACCAGGTGTCTAAAGTTAGATGCAACGGCTGAAATATTCGAATTATTATTTTGTCTGGAGTTCAAATTCAGGTCATATCCACACCATATGTTTAAAGCACATGGCTTCTTCACCCAAGGAATCCTGGAATCTGTAGTTAAGGGAATTGTAGCTCTGTGAGGGGTAAACTACAATTCCCTTGATTCTCTGGGGGATGCCATGTGCTTTTAATATATGGTGTTCATGCATCCTGAAAGACAAAAACCTTGGGAGAGCTGCTCCATAACTGTCATGGCTCCATAACCTAGACTCCTAGTATCATTATGTTCTAAAATAATAACAGCCACTTAAAAGATGAATTTGACAGTGTAAGCCGCAGTTAAGCTGAGGTGTGTGTGCATTTGAGACAGCTGTTGTGAATGTGCATTTGACAGCCGCATTGAATAGGAGTTTGGGGAAACAAATCAAGGAATGTGCATGGGGAGAAGACGTCCCTGCTCCATTTCTGGTCTGTAAAGCAACATTAAAAAAGTGGCTTGAGATGCAGTGGATGACCTTGTTGGATTTTAAGCTGCTAATATGTACATAGATAATGTCGTAGGCCCCACCTGTTGATTCTAACCTCTTGAGTATTGACTGTGGTCTACTTGAAGATTTGATTTTTGTAATAGACCACCATCTAAGGTTGGGGAACCATTTTGGCTCTGCAGGCCAAATCCTTATCGGATCCTAGCCCCGTGGGCCAAATTTGACATGTGGTGCCTTAAAGCGCCTAGGGCTTCAGCTTTACCTCCTTGTCAGCTGACGGGTGGTTTTGACTGCGAGTTGTGAGCAAGTTGTGTAACCTGAATTTGCTGGTATGCAGTTGAGTCCTGCCCGCAATATGGCAACAGTCTGGAAGCAGACTGCAACATCTGTCTGCTCAACTATCTGTCGGGTGGGGAAGGCGGGAGAAAGATTTGATTATGAAAAGATTTATCTACAATGTACGATTGACCCATAGAAATGGAAGGCGAAGATATTTTCAGTACAAAGCAGTTCTTAACTTAATGGTCCTTAGGCAATCCTCGGGATAATTCAGCAGGCGCCAACACTAGGCGCCAGGTTAAAACTACGCTTTTCTCCTCCCAGACGTTTAGTGGTATTTGTATTTGAGTTACTCACTTTGTGGTCATGATACCAACCCCTGCTTTAAAGGTTTCTCTGTAAGTTTATTCTTTCTTTGCAAAGTTACTATGACTAACATTTTTTTTGTAAGTTGCCTTGGAGTCCTTGCGGTCAAGAGGTGGGAACTAAAAAAAATTTAACCACCAAACTTTAAAAACTAAACTTTTTGAGGACTTTTTAGCTAGCAAAGTGTGTCACTTTTTTCTTTTTCTTTTTCTAAAGGAAATTTAAAGGTTTTCGTTACCAAAAGTTTTTTGGCATTGATTTTCTCTATGAATAGTTTTGCTGCGTTTCTTTCTAAAGAGAAATGGGTCTAAGGGGTTAGGGTTTAAAAGTACTGTGTTCAGCTGGATGATATAATCAAAAGCACATAGGTTGGCAAAATAAGCTTGAACAACCAGTCCTGGGAGAAGCATTAACTTCTATCCATTTAAATAGAAATGCTCCATTAACACAATATAAAAATTTAGTGAACGAATTGCCAAGAGGTGAAAAGGGTCTAATTTCAATAATATGTTCTCTTTTATTAAATGTAGCCCTTAATTCCACAGGCATGCTTTAAAAAGCCTGGGAATCAGACACTAGTGCAGAAATTCAAGCTAAGGCATAGGACGAAACATGGGAAACCCACCCACTGAAATAAGTATCTAGCTTTATATGAGAGAACTCATTAAAATGACTTCATAGGCAGTATTGGGCTACAGTTCAATTGTCAAGAAGAGTGGTTCCCAATTGGTGGTCTGTAAAGCCTAGGAGGTCAGTGTAACCTACCCAGGAGGTCTGTGGCACCATTCACATAACAAAAACTACCAAAGAGATATCAAAATTTTCAAAAGCAGGGAGGCCATGCCTTGGCTTTTGAAAAACGGGGGGGGGGGTGTCTTGCAGTATTTAGCTAATTGGGAACCAATGGACTAGAATGTTTTCTTCAATATCACTGATTTGTTGGAAATTATGTTGAAAACCTGTGTCTTAATCATCATTTATGGTGGGACTGTATGTCTATTATTGCCTCAGTGACATGTTGCAGAATACACTCACAAAACAGAAAGGAAGAAACCTTGGTGTGCAGGGCTCTCAGAGCACCTCAAACGAAAGGAGTTTGAATATTTTGAAAGTGGTCAGAGTCCATTTAAGAACCATTTAAGAATCAGCAGAGTAAATTCAACAAGTATTGGGCCATCACACAATACAACTCTCTGTTGTTGTTGTTCAGTCATTCAGTCGTGTCCGACTCTTCATGACTCCATGGACCAGAGCACGCCAGGCACCCCTATCCTCCACTGCCTCCCGCAGTTTGGCCAAACTCATACCAGTCGCTTCGAGAACACTGTCCAACCACCTCATCCTCTGTCATCCCCTTCTCCTTGTGCCCTCCATCTTTCCCAACATCAGGGTCTTTTCCAGGGAGTCTTCTCTTCTCATGAGGTGGCCAAAGTACTGGAGCCTCAACTTCAGGATGTGTCCTTCCAGTGAGCACTCAGGGCCGATTTCTTTAAGGATGGATAAGTTTGATCTTCTTGCAGTCCATGGGACTCTCAAGAGTCTCCTCCAGCACCATAATTCAAAAGCATCAATTCTTTGGCGATCAGTCTTCTTTCTTCTTTCTACAACTCTCTACTACTTGCAAATCTAATAGCTCTTGATAACAGGCCCAAAAGTAGTCCAGTGTACGATGCTTTTCTGGCATGGAGAGAAAGTGATAGACAGTGGTGCCATTGAGAAATTTAAGATTTTGAACTAAATGGCCTCGTGGAGGGCTCTCTTTAGATGGTATTACTGCAAAATGTGTTGAGCTATGCCTGCAGCATTCAAGGCCATCTGCTGAGTGGGGCCTGGACCCCAAATCATACTCTGATGGCACCGCTGGTGAAGGGGAATAGGCACCACCTGCTAAATTTCTACATAGCATTCTACTTCTAAAGGAGCCTGTGTGGTGTAGTGGTTAGAGTGTCAGAATAGGACCCGGGAGATCAGGGCTCAAATTCCCACTCAGCCAACAAAGCTCCCTGGGTGACCTTGGGCCAGTCAACAACTCTCAGCTCAACCTACCTCACCAGGCTGTTGTGAGAATAAAACTGGGAGGGCTCCTTGGAGTAAAGGTGGAATATAAATGTAACAAATAAATAATACAGTGGTACCTCGGTTTAAGAATACAGTAGTCCGGTTTAAGAACAATTTGGTTTTCAAACTCCGCAAAACTGGAAATAGTGTCTTGGTTTGAGAACTTTGCCTCGGTCTAAGAACGGAATCCAAACAGTGGAAGGGCACCAGCGGCGGGAGGCCTCATTAGGGAAAGCACGCCTCGGTTTAAGAACGGTTTTGGTTTAAGAACGGACTTCCGGAACAGATTAAGTTTGTAAACTGAGGTAGCACTGTAAAGGCAAATGAGCAGGGCCAGTGAAGAAAGTTGGTGGCCATAGTTCAAGTCCCCCCTCAGTCTGTTTTCTCCTACTCATGTTTACCAAAATCCCAATTTCTTGTCTTTATGCAGCAGTGTAGCTGAATGCTGATGAGCAGTCCAACTGCTGCTGATAATCTGGGGTTAAATAAGCATTTTCAGGAGAGACTTAGGCTGTGTCATGTAGCTACTTGGAGCTGTGGAGTGTAAGCTAGTAACAGCCATCCACTGGTCATTAAAATAATAGTATTTCTTGTCTGAGGAATGGATATTGTCTGCTTTTAAAAACGGGAATATTCCCATTGCCTCTTCCAATTTCTTTTGCTTAATGAAGCTTATTGTGGGCCTTTGTATACTTCCATACAGTGTACAGGAGGCAGACAAAATGAAACAAACTCTGCTCTTTTGAGGTTTTCAATTAAGTCTTCTAAATAACATGACAACGCGGCGTATAAAGCAGTCCCGTGACAATGTAAGGCGGTCGGCCATTACGTTGATTTACTTTGGACCATTTTAAGTTCAAGGAGTGGGATAAAGAGGGAAGGAGCTTAAAACTTCTTTCACTCCGGTGTAATAAATTCCGAGCATTGCTTTAAAAGATAGGGCAAAATGGCTAGGAAGCGAAAGTCAAGGGTGGAAGGAAAAAACTTGTTTTGTATTCCACTGTGATGGAAAACAATAGATTATGGGAAAGTTCTCCAGAAGGTGATCAGAGGAAAAGTTCACCAGCATCTATCATGAGCTGTGTCTGTGAGGCCTGCTGGGATGGGAGGGAGGGACATAAAGGTGTCAGCAGTGGAGCTGATACTGTAAATCACAAACATGCTAGTTAAGTTAAATGGCTGGTGAGGAAAGCGGCCTTCAGAATTCAACTTCTTTGCTGATGCCCGGAATGTATTCCTTCCCTGAAAAACTACCACCACCACTGGACTAGCCTTGTGTCATGTGTTAGTCTCTCTCCTAGTTAACTTTCACACCAATACGTATTTTCATGTTCTAAAAAAGGTAAAAGATGAATGCCCCAGAGACAACCAAAGTGTTCTTAGGATCCTTAGGATAGGCAACATTAGGAATATGCACATCCTTAGGATATACAACATTACTTCTCAAAGTCTTCCATGAGTCTTCCTCCTCTAGTTTCTCTCTCTTCAAGCACACCTACCGTATATACCCGAGTATAAGTCGACCCAAATATAAGCCGAGGCACCTAATTTCCCTACAAAAACCTGGGAAAGCTTATTGACTCAAGTATAAGCCGGTTCACCTTTGCCGCTGTGGTAGAGGAGGAGGAACGAGCAGCCCGAAAGCAGCCCTTTAGGCTGCTCCTTCCTCTTCCTCCTTTGCTGCTGTGGAGCTCACCCCGTCGCAGGGTTTCGAACCGCCATTCTTCTGATCAGCAAGCCCTAGGACTCTGTGGTTTAACCCACAGCGCAATGTTCCCTTGTGTTATACAGAGAAGGCTGGGACCGCCTGCCTCACTTGAGTATAAGCCGAGGGCAGCTTTTTCAGCACAAAAAATGTGCTGAAAAACTAGGCTTATACTCAAGTATATACGGTATATCTTTAGGTGCATGTACACACACACACACACACACGTACAGAATAGGATGGCCAGTTCAAACTTTTACATTTTTTTATTCCATGCACTTCTGTACTTCTGACACTGCAATCCCATGCAAGCTTAGCTGAAAATAAGCCACACTGTACTCAGTGGAACCTACTTCCAATTAAACATGCAGAGGATTGCACTGTTAGTTGTTTTCAGTGAATACCTTTAATTGCCATGCGTAAAAGTGACAAACACATATGAACAAATATGTGCATCATGCAGGTACACTGAACTTAGAAGGAGTCATAGTTGGCCATTGACACACCAACCAAACCACTCTGGACCACATTGCCTGACCATCTTCACTTCCAGTGCCTGGTAAGGGCATTAAGATCAACAATTGGAACCTGGATAGATTAGTCACAGCATGGTGATTATCAGCTTGCGGTAACACTGAGGCAGGTTTTTTTTACTGGTGCACTAATGTGGAATGCTCTCTGTGTTTAAATACAGGAGGCCTCATCAGTATTGGCATTCCACCGGTTCTTGAAGAAACATCTGCACTTCCCTAATCTCTTGACTTGACTCTCCTGCTTCGAGTGCTGTTTAAATGCTTATGCTGTTTTACTGGACTTGTTTATTATATATTTTAATTATGGATGTGTTAATGTAGTTGCTTTATTATGAGTAGCAGCATTTTTATAATTCCTTGTTATTTTGCTATTGGCTTTTGTTTGTTTGTGAACCACCTTGGTATTACTTTTTGAAATTAAAGGCAGTATATGGCAAATGCAGATTTGCACCTCCATAATGCGTGAATTGGCCTTTAACTCTCCAAACATCAAGGAAAATCATCTTGATACATTAATTGGCCCAACCCTCAATATATCTTCTTATTAGGCTAATGAACTTCTCCATTATGCTAGATGTATAATGCATGCACTATCTTGTTTGTGACTCTGAAGGCAGAACCGTTAGCATCAATAATGCATAATTGTTGTGATGCTAGGTAGTTATAAAAGGGGGAAATTAGAAGAATAAAAGTTAATTTACAACAGAGGGTCCATTTTAATAAGGACTCAGAATCAGAACAGTAGTTCCATGGCCTTATCCAACAGCCTAGCATAGAGCCATATGAAAAGAACATAAGATTAACCCTGCTGGATCAGGTCAGCGGCTTATCTAGTACTGCATCCACAACTAAATGCCTCTGAGTAGCCCACAAACAGGACATGGGCACAATATTCTTGAATAGAAGAAATCGATAAAAATATGGAAGAAATCTATACTAATGTACTCTACAATGCATGCACAGAGAGACATAAACAGGCTTCATCTTCTAAGACCCATTGTATACAGCGATTGGGCCCACATCCAGAGTCAGATGGATGTGGGCACCTGGTGAGGTCCATGCCCCTCTTGAGGCCCATCTCTCATCCCTGGCCCAGTCTCCCAGCCCTGCTGTCTCTGAACACAGACAGTGAGGAGAGTGAGGAGGTGGAGAAGCATTCTCCGCTCGTACTCTCCCACTTGGGTTGGAGAAAGGACCATCAAATGAGTAGTGAAGACTGTGGAGAGGAGATCAACGACTCTGAGAAGGGATCCCACCTGTGTCCTCATTGGCCATGCCCCTGTCACCTCCTAGCAGTCACAGTGGGCACCAGCTGCCACTACCACAAAGGGATCTTGCCCAGTGGTCCCCCAAACATTGCAGCTCACACTATGCACCAGCTACTACAGTTGCCGGGGCGCCAACTTGAATAAAATATTTGAGGGGGCAGGTAAGCCCCGCCTCACATAATCAATCACAAGATGCAGTGAACACACACCATCTGAAAGGCAATACCCATAAACTTGGAGGGGCACGGCCCCCTCAAATATTTAATGGGGGGGTAAAGGGACCTAAGCCCCTAGGAGATGGCGCCTACGATATGTAAAGCAGTTGGCTTGCTTTGCAGGGGGTTGGACTAAATGAGCCTTGGGGTCCCTTCCAACTCTATGATTCAATGGACCTATGGAAAGTGTAATTGTATACACATCTAATCAGAAATAAATCCAATTGTGTTCAATCAGACTTACTCACAGGGAAGTATAGGGTTGCAACCTAATCAATAAGACTTTGTCTCAGCTGAAATATATGAAAAGAAATACTCAAGAATTACTTTTACTGTTTAATTTATATGTGTCATAATAAATCATTCACTAAAACAATAGTTCATTATCATACCTCAGGACATTCACCTTTGAGAGGCAACAGCTTTGATCTTTGACCTTCACATCCTGATATAAGCTCATGTCTTTAGGCTTCTTCTCCAAATTCTCTCTGTTCTTTTTGAATGTCATGGGAAAGGGCCTTTGATTTCATCTCTGCTTCACCAAAGTTCCGGCTTGATTACTATAAGGGAATCAGCTGGCTGTATCTCAAAAGTAATTGTACTTCTAATCATGTCAGATAACAAGTTCAGATGCCGCCCATTCTGACCAGTAGGTGTGTATGAAGAAAATATTGTGGGGAGGGGAGGCAGAGAGATGGTTCTGTGGAAACCATTATGCAGTTGATACAAAACAGGCATAACCACAACTGTAACCTAGGGATGAAAGCTTTAATCTATGTGATCCATCAGCAAAAACTTCAATTGCACATTAAAATCTAGTCACTGAAGAAGTGGCGCAGCTGACAAGTGCAGTCTCTGCATTCCAAAAAGCCTTACAATTCCACGGTCTGCCTGAGCTGCTACTATTTCCCAGAAGGGAAATTGTTGTTTCTTCAAGATTCTCAACAGGACAGTTATTGGGACAATTACCAATGGAAGGATGTAGAAAGTAGAGACCTCTAAGGTTCCATATCAAGACCTGTTGCTCTCAGGTCCTGCTTGTGGGCTGCCCATTGGCATCTAATCAGTGGCCACATGTTAGAAAATAAAACTTTTACACTTTATACAAGGATGCAGAATTCTATGCATGCTAACCTAGGAGTAAGATCCACTGGACTTTGGACTTACTTCTGAGCAAACAAGTGTGGAGTGGTATCCAGTTAAGTCATACTCAGAGTCAACACATTGATTTCAATGGATCTGCTAATGACTAATTAATCTACTATGACTAATGTTGAGTATCACCCATGGGTTGGACTGCTCAGTTGCCAACATTTCATGCTGTCCCTCTTCCGGTGTCATAACAGTAGCATGGAATGCTCCTATTTAGGGATAAAGTATTTTCACATCATTTTATCACCACATCAGGAAAAGCTTTGTACCCATAACTTCACTTTAAATCACTGGATCAGGGCCAATAAAAAGAAAATGTTGGCAACTCTGGACTCACCTAGTTTTAGTTTAATTTATATGCCATTTTTTATCATGGTAAACCATCCCTAAATGCAACACCGCTTTGAAGAAACATTACAAATTCAAATAAGTCAACAAGTCCAGTTTATTATTATATTAAATAAACTTTAAAATATACAACTGCATAATGGCTTTATTAAGACTGACCAAAAATGTGGCAAGCTTTTGTGTTCCCGACAACCTTTCACCAGGCAAGAGGTTATGCAAGGGATGAGCTGATTGTACAAGGGAAAATAATAAACAGAAAAGTTTGTTTTTTAAAGGCTGGATGTTGCAGCCATGATGTCTGCTTAGAGATTGAGTCTGAGATGGGAGACTGCAGGCTAAGTCCCTTAGGCAGACAATATGATGGTTTCCAGATGTTTTGGCCTACAACTCCCATCATTCTTAGCCAACATGGCCAATGATTGGGGGTGATGATGTGTGGTATTCTACAATCTAGAGGGCACCATTATGGCTACCCGTGAGCTAAGCCAACACACACACCAGCTATCCATTAAGGGTCCCAATTGCATGTCTGCATAAGCACCATAGCAGTGAAAGACCTTCAACACACCATCAAGACTCAAACTACAAAGAAAATGGCCAGATCTCAGAAAAACTCAAGAGTCAAGAGACTAGGCTTATGGAACAATTGTGTGGGATACTTAATGCTTGTAGGGTCCCCATACTCATGAGTCAAACCTAGTGGACTATACAAATATGTGAAGGCCAGGACTACCTATTACTGTTAGCCCCAATACCTAATCATGGAGCCCTAAGTTCAGGGGCAACTTACCTGCTCTGATTACCAAACACTGAGGACAAACAACAAGGGAAATTTATTTCTAACCTGCTGTGCTTCAGACCATCCCAGGAACATCTGTATTGCTACTGAGGAAGAGGAAATGATGGACTCCCCATCTGATATAGCAAGGCCACGTTTTGTCCATCAGCCACAATTTGTCCAAAATCCTATTCATTCATTCATTCATTCATTCATTTGCATGCCATCCAACTGACTGGGTTGCCCCAACCTCTCTGAGCAGCTTCCAAAAATTATAAAACCACAGTAAAACAAAAAACATTAAAACGTTCTCTATACATAGCATATCTCTTGATAAAACAAGGTTGTCCTTGTGCAATTTTGACTTTTCTGGCTGTTTTGGGAGTTCCAAGTTCCTTGGCCATTCTGGTAAATGAGGCTGGGCTATGTATATATATTTTAATTTCTAGCGCGCCCTGACTCTTGCTGGTACATGCCACTTCTCTAATGCATGTAACAAACTTCCTTTTTCAGGTGGAGCTTTGAGCTGCCCTGCAAAACGATCTTTATTCTACTGCCAGCCCTCCACCCTCTGATACGGCAACATTTGGAAGTAATTAAACACTGGTCGTGATGTTCCTGTGCCTTCTTACACCCAAACAGATTTGCTAAATATTTTATCTCACACCCATCCGAGAAAGCTGCATTTATTTCCATTCCACAATGAAGGCTGCATAATTCATACTGCTCTTCAAGTTGTCATTTTTCATGCCCATTCGTTAAACAATTTGGGCCAGAGCTGTCAACCTTCCTTTTTTTGCATTGGGAAAGGGCCATAGCTGTCAACTTTCCCTTTTTTTTGCAATGGGAAACAGCGCTGGAATAAGGGAATTTCCCTCCAAAAAAAGGGAAAGTTGACAGCTATGATTTGGGCTGTCCTGTCTTGAAATAAGCCTTTTCTAAGCTTGCTGCCATCTACTGCCTTCTCTGAATTCTTATCCATCATGTTAATAGTTTCTTGCCCATAAACATAGCATTTTAGGAGTGATCTGTATATTTCTTGCATTGCATGTGAGAGTGGGGAGCAGGAGATGTTTAGATCTAGAACAGGGACCGCCAGCCAAGACACACACACACACACCCAGCTCCCACTTGCTTTCCCAACCTTTGGTGTTCTATGGAAAATATAGCCTCTTCTCTTAAAGTAGTGCCTTTGATCCCTAAGAGTTTTACGATCAGGAATTACTCTATCCACTGATGTGTCACCACTTCTGGGTGGTGTGGAGGGGGCTTGACGGTTGTTGAAAGTACACAATATTGCAAGCATATTTGTGATGAACTTAAAATGCTTAAACTTCCTTAAATGGGTCAGCTCGGGCTAATCAGCTTTTGTGATGTATTTAGCAGATAAATTCTAGAGAGATAACTGCATTAGACTATTGGAGCAAAAACTACAAAGACTCTTGTACCATCTAAAAGATAAACACATTTATTGTTGCGGCTTGTTGGCTGGCGCCCAGCTCATCAGTTGCATGAAGTGGATCCATTCAGTCTGGAACACCAAACTGTACTGGTGATCAAATTTAAATACCTAAAATATAAACACCTAATGTTTGTGATGGTGAATTTAGTAGATTCTCAAAGTCTGGAATGCTATTGTTAATTAGCAGTGCAATCCTATGTGTGTCTCCTCAGAACCATAGCTGTCAACTTTCCCGTTTTTTGCGGGAAATACCCTTATTCCAGCGCCGTTTCCCACTGCAAAAAAAAAGGGAAGGTTGACAGCTATGCTCAGAACAAGTAAGGGAGCGTGGGACTGCAGTCTAGATGGTTTTAAGGAAAAGGTTACACTGCTTTTTTTTAGATGTGGTGACTACCTGGATCCATAGACAATAGAAGAAATGGGACAAACTGTTCAAAGCAAGGTTTGCAAATCAAAACACATACTTGCCAGAGCTTCACAAAGGAATTCCATGAAAATAATACCATGTTGGATTCTATTTCAATTATTTCAGAACTTCTAAACCGTCCGGTAAGGAGCATGAAGGAAAAATTGTAATGGTGAGCTTCGGAAAACAGCTGTAGCCCTCTATGGAAAAGGAAAACCATTAAGGGAGTATTTGGAAGACATGCTACCGATTGACTTTTAAGATGCAGAACTGGACAGCAACTATTGAAGGAGGACCTGGGAGCCCAGGGTTCAAGCATGAAGCCCTCTGGGTGGCCTTGGAACAGTCATTGTTTCACAGCCTAGCTTGCCTGGATTGAACCTGCATGCAAAGGGAATGTTCTATCACTGAGCTATGATCTTTCTCCTTTGATGCTCCTTTGATGCTATCAGACAAGGAACAGAAGCACATGATGCAGCTCTGATTTGGCTGTTGCTTCTCAGTATATTCAGCCTCCCTCCCTTTTCGCTTGTTCCCAGCGATACATGACAGCAACTGCTTACACTGAAAGCAAAGGGAGTCAGTGCTAAAGGAGCATAACCAAAAGCACCCTCAAAAGTGACCTCCATTGCAAGATTTGTTCTGATCAAACATATTTGAAATGAGAGAAAAATAAGCACCATGCATGCCACCCAAAACCCCCATCTCTTTAAATTTGGGATATGAGATAAATACTTATTGCAACATGCACGGATCATTAATTAGGATTTCCTGGGGTTATATTGTGTTCTAAATAGCTTACAAGCGGGACAGGAAAAACACACTTTGCAAGAGTCCCCCATCACTCTGTGAAATTCAGGTCCCCATTGAAATCAGGATCAGAAACGCACACTGAGGGGAATGGCTTCTGCAGTTTCTATGGGCAAACAGGAATCTCCACTTCCCTCTGAAAAAAGGAATAAAAGGAAAGTCACATCCATCGAGTTATCCAGAAGGACCCAGAGGTTCAACAGCGGGTGCTTTATTTGTGTGGTGGAAGTGATGTATGGTGAGAAAGTTTGTGGGGGGTTTTGTGTATGAGTGGTTTGTGGGTTTTGTTTTGTTTTTTAAACTATTGACACAACTGAATTACCTTGGTTAATGTTTTGGTGCTTAGTGAAAGCCATGACCATAGCCAGGACAGAAATGTGACCAAATGTGCAAGTCTTTAAGGTTAGCCAAGGTTCAGAGGGTCATTCCTGGGCCATTTTATCCATCATGGTCATGCTTGTGCAGGATATTAGAAGTGTGTCTGCAGAAGGGTTTTCAATTACATCAGCAAACTCTGCGGGAGGGGCAGAGATAATTGTATCTGTGTGAAGGGTACTCTAGAGCCAGGAAGATGAAGGTTGCAATCCTATACACACTAAACTCAAATAAAACATAGAGACATACTTCTGAGTAGACATGTAGTGGATCGCACTGTTAAATAGCTCACTTCTCTGCCTATTAGTTATTTGTATGACAGTTTGCCCTGAACAGCACCCTTTGAACACAAGCTGACCTCAAAACGATTTCTTTTGATTTTTATTTTAGGCTTTAATAGTTTTTCAGCAGGAGGGAGGGGGAAACAGAATCAACCTTAGGAGTTCACGAATCGATCAAGCCAGAAGTTCAACATCCTATCCAATTATCCCACCTTTCCTCCAAGATGCTCAAAGTGCCATACACGGTCCTCCCCCCCCCAGCTCATTTTCTCCTCACAAGAACCCTGTGAGGTACGTTAGCCTAAGAAATAATGACTGGTTCAGGGTCACTGAGTTAGTTTCGCAGCCAAGTGAGGATTTGAACCCGGGTCTCCCTGTCCCATTTCCCTGGTGCCTCCAGAAGGCCCATAAGCAAGACACAAAGACTATAGCTCTCTCCTGCTGCTCTGCTCCAAGCAATGGCTATTCAAGGGTATACTATCTCTGTCTGACCATGGATGTTCCATATAGAGTGATCATGACTGATAGGCTCTTATTAATTGGTCCTACACTACGGTTGAACCCATCAATGGGACAAGAGTGGGAGAGAGTGGTGGTGTAAGCTAGACTTTGTTTCATATTGCTATGGCAAGAAGCAATGTCCTACTTTGCCTCTTAATTTGCCTCCAGCTGCAAAAGGAAGTTGCTCTGTGATAGATGCACAGTGATTTTTCATAAACAAATCCTTTCTTGTCCCTCTTTCAATCCAGTTTTGGATCTTATGCAACCATCTGCTCGTCTCCTTTAGAAAAGTACAATGCAGTGCATGCTGAGTTTTAGTTACAGCAGCCACACTGCTCAGCAGAGATGGGAGTTTTTTGGGGGGAGGGGGGGGAAGAGTTCGTTTCAAAGGTGACCTGTGGCAAACTATTCAACCCAACCTTCCAAGCCTATATTTGCCAAGTATGTTGATCTACTTGCCTGTCAGAGAGTCAAGGCTACGGATGACTTGCAAGCCAGACCTGGCCCCAAGGCAGTTATGTATCTCGCCTGGCCCTCAACCAAGTTTTCAGCATGTAAATATTGCTCATCTTCCTTTTGTAGGGAAGTGATGACGAGTGTCTAGAGTCTTCAGATAAAATTTATTTTGTTGCTTTCTTGCACATGGCAAAAAATAAATAAATAGTCAAGTAGCTCTTGGAGGGATTTTTCAGAAAGCCCATTAGTTCTTCGGTCCCCCTGCGTCAATGACCTCATACCATGTGAGCACATGGGCTCTCATAACCTTCCTTCAAGGTGGTGCCAAACCTTATTTATTAGATGCTGACCATTTATGGAGGGGGTCAGATAGTTAACTGTCCCACCAAGGTGCAGTCTGGAAAGTACAGAGGGGTGGAGGGACAAGTCTATTTCCAGGCCCATCTCTGATTTTGGCCATACTTCTTCAAAACACCAGCACATTCCACTAAATTCTACTGTTCAGTGGAACTGCCAAGCCAAGTCTGCTTAGGATCAAGGTGTTAACTTGGCTTAACCCACTCTCATAGCAGGTCAAAATTCCCCATATAAATGTAAACAAACACCAACATTCTAGCTGCAGAATTTTATTTATTTTTGACATAATTTGGTTCACAGTATACATATAATTCCATTTAACTTTTGACCATGTGTCTGGATACACATAAAGATCCTTAAATGGTTTCAACATAATTAGTAAACAAGCTTCGAGTACGATTCTTAAATAGAAGGAAACTTTATTTCTATAGAAATAAAATTATCCGTTTATGAATTCCCAAGGACTCATAATTACAGTGCTTGCCTAAAAAAAAAGTTTAATACATGAAATAGCTTTAAAAATATTCTTAGAAAACACAATATAAATAACTATTACACATTATAAATTTAAATATATAATATTGAATTTAGGACACTATGAAAAGCCATTGTGCATGTTTTAAATTCACCAAAACTTAAGTTAAGATCACAGTGATACTGTCCTGGAATTTATTAAACCCGACCATTGAAACTTGTGAATTTTGTTGGCAGATTGTCCTCTGGGTACACAGTAGGGCCGGTCTTCATTGTTGGTGGTCCATTTAAAAGTTGCCAGTCACAGTTCCGGGCCAACTCTACAGTAAAGATTTTTAGAAGAATCTTTGCAAATTCTTTGCCTACACAGCTTCTCAAGCCTCCTCCGAAAGGGATGAAGCTGAATCGTGAGGAGTCTTCTGGGAAAGGAGACATGAAGCGGTCGGGGTTGAATTCATCTTTGTTGGTGAAAAGCTCCGCAACGTCATGTGTGTCACAGATACTGTAAATGACATTCCAACCTTTAGGAATCTGGTAACCCTACAAGAAACAAGAGATGGAATGAGGACACAAAAGAGACACAATGGGTCACATGTATGGAGCCATTTAGGAGAGATGAACATCTTTTGAAAGATGATGCACCTCAACACAATGGCATTGGGAAAATGGATTCCAAGGCATGGTCTAGGTTCTTCCCACCACATAGATTTACAGGCCACCTTCTTCTATAATACTAAGGACTGATTTAACAGTACACCTTTCTTGCTTCAGCAAGATGACCCAAGCCATCCCCTTACTCACTAAGGGTAATCTACACATGGAAAAGATGCTTCTTTCATCGTTCAAAGCTGATCACCCGCTCAGGGAAGACAGAACTGATTCCATGCACCACTTCCTAGGCACACAGGACCCTTTAGGCTGTGGGGACCCTTTGGACCTCCAGATGTTGCTGAACTACAACTCTCACCAGCCTTTGCAAGCATGGCCAATGGCCAGGAATGATGGGAGGTTGAGTTCAGTAACACCTGGAGGACCAAAGCTGCCCTACACCTGGCACACGTGATTAGTACCAAGAGAGATCAGAGGGTACCATGCGTATAAAATGGGGAACAGCTGACCCTACAATTAGGCAGAGTAAAATGACTGCTTAAGGCAGCAGATATGGGTGGAGAGCAGACAGAGCTTTGAGAATCACGGGGCCTGGCCTGCACCCCCCTAAGCTCATCTGCCGCAGTGGAGGACTCTCTCAGCACTGAAGGTACATGAAACAGAACACTATCTTGCCCTTTGCCTCAAGCAACAAAATGTCTCCGGCTGGCCCTGACAGGGAAAATCCTTTCATTAACATAAGGATCTTAATGCCACACTTTCTCTAGAGCTACAGCTAATCTCTGTGAAATATAGCTCCCTAATTCATAATGCATTAGGATAGCAACACCTTTACCAGGAGGTGTTGCCATCCTAATGGCACCTTTACCAGGAGGGGGAAAGAAAGCTGCTAGTTCTGTACAGGTATTCCCGCACCTTTTGTAAAGCTGCATAGCGGAGATTTTCAGCAGGTAGACTTTCTTCCTAGCACCACACTAGAGAAGCTGCAACTCCCAGAATTCTCTCTTGCACATTTGCAAGAGCACATGGTGCTCAGACTGAAAGGCAAGCATTGGCTAAGTTCCTCATACCAAGGCATAAGAACAGTTTCAAGCACTTACTTTTCTGGCATGACAAATGTCATGAAAAGAGCTAGTTATATCTGACTTATTCCAATACCAAAAGAAACAGGCTTAAGCACTCTGAAACAGAACAATTTCAACAGGTGCCATTTCCCCCCACACTGTGACTCTACAGAATCTGTGACTGGGACCCGCATCATTATCCAAAAAGGGCGATTTTCTGTCTCCCCAATCACAGAACCAGACTTCGGTAAACATATTTGGCCAAAACTGCTTCAGAGAGGGACAGATAAAGCTTATCCCAAGTTGTTGCAGTAATGCAGACACTACACTTGTTGGAGGTTTGCTTCTTATAAAAATTCTAAATACATGTACTTTTTATTATTATGGTATGAGCAGTCTAGTAATAATAATAATAATAATAATAATAATAATAATAATAATAATAATAATAATTTATTTATATCCCACCCATCTGGCTGGATTTCACCAGCCACTCTGGGCGGCTTCCAACAGAACATTAAAATACAATAATCTATTAAACATTAAAAGCTTTCCTAAACAGGGCTGCTTTCAGATGTCTCCTAAAAGTCTGGTAGTTGGTTTGACATCTGGTGGGAGGGTGTTCCACAGGGTGGGTGCCACTACCGAGAAGGCCCTCTGCCTGGTTCCCTGTAACTTGGCTTCTCGTAGCGAGGGAACTGCCAGAAGTCCCTCAGCACTGGACCTCAGTGTCCGGGCAGAACAATGGGGGTGGAGACGCTCCTTCGGGTATACTGGACCGAGGCCATTTAGGGCTTTAGTTATTGCTGCAATCTTTTGTTGCGATGCTAAGCACTAAAAAAGGATCTCCATGGAAAATCAGCAGAACCACCATTTAGAGCAGAGATGTTATGGAGACTTAATGAAAATGGGCTTTGCCTGCTTACATTTAGCTCAAAAGTCTTGAGAGCCACTCTGAATCCTCCAGGAACTGGTGGGCTCAGCCGGAGAGTCTCCTTGATGACACAGCCAGTGTACTTCAGCTGTTCCAAAAGTTCCATTTCCAAATGCTTCTCTTGGCTCATGTTGCCCAACAATCCCTGAAAACAAAGGGTGTGTCTTGAGTACCAGTGTAGAGAGAAGGCTCAGCAATCCAGCACCCACACCCTACAGGACCACTGGCATTCATGCAATAGGTTCCAAAGCAAGACCCCACTTAGCCACAGCAAAAGAACTTCCAGGCTAAGGTCACATTCACACCATACGTTTAAAAAGCAGTATCCACGCCGCTTTAAACAGCCATGGCTTCCCACAAAATATGTTTAAAATGACATTTCCCGCCACTTCCTTTTGCACTTGAAAGTGAAAGCAAATATTTTAGCCCAATTCTGACTTCTTTCCACCACCCCCTCCTACTTTACACATACTTTTGTTGCCACTTCCTGAATGGTGTTTTGTTTATTTTGTACTTTTAGTAAAGATTTCTGCCCACATATTTCCTGGCACAATCTACATACCACTGAAGTGTTGTACTTCCCAAGAGCCTGGGAGACCCCTTGCTCAGTTTGAAATACACACCTGTAAAGTTTACCACATGCATGGCACAGACAGCCACACAGTCACAATAAAATGAGATTTAATCAATTAAATATGGATAGCGGCATGTTAACAAAATTTATGTAACTATAACAGACTATTGTATTTGTTCCCGGCAGAGTTGGCCCTGCCATTAGACAGCCCCAGGCAGCAATGCCCCCAAGGTAGGAACCCCTCAAGTAGCTTACCTGCCCCACTGCCTCCAGAAGCAGCGCCGGTATCATGCAAGATCTTATGAAGAAATCTTATGGTTTGGGTGAGATCTTGCCTGAAACTGGTGTCGATGCCAGTACCGCTTCTCCACCGCTGACGGAGGCAGCAGGATGAATGAAGCAGGGGCACCATCTGCAGCAGTGGCAGCAGTGGCAGGGCAAGGCGGCACTTCCTGTTTCGCCTCTAGCGGTGAAACGGGACACAATATTCCGGTTCTTGGCAACAATTCCCTTTTAAGAGAATAGGGAACGTTTCATCTGCCAGTGATATTTTCATATATTTGAAACACTAACCATCTAGAAAAAGACACTGCTCATTTAAACGAGGGAAATCTTTTTTATATTAAAAAAGTCATAATATTTTAATTAGTAAAGCTAATCTTTATCTCTTTATATCACTACTTCCACGTGGGAAAATATTTTATATGCACTCTAGTGGGTAAGATATATACAAAGAGAATGGCAGAAGTTTGGCATATTCAATTCAGACCTTGGACAGCAGTCAACTAAATAGTTGCATTACCATACCCAAATCTGCTCCAGAGGATTGGGGAGAAACCCAGAACAGATCTAAGGGGTGAGCTAGGGGAGGTAATTCTGTTGCACAAAGGAGAAATCACCTTAAAAAGGTAAAGGAACCCTGACAGTTAAGTCCAGTTGCATCTTTCCACCTATTTATTTATTTATAGCATTGTTAATATGACCAGACACATTTGTAATCTGTGCCAGCAGGGTTTCCAAACCAAGTCTCCCAGTTCCATTTCAAAGACTGTCTACAGGATCACAGCAGCCTGCTTCATGCACAGTACAGCCACATGTCCAAACACTCAGACAACACCCACCTTCTCCTGCAATTCCTTCCTCACTTTCTGAAGCACATCTCGGTGAAGGCCTAGGAAAGTAATCAAGGATGTCGCAGCACTGGCAGTTGTCTCGTGCCCAGCAAAAAGAAGCTCCGTCGCAGATTCTTTCAGCTCCTTTAGACAGAAAAAACAGGAGAGAGAACATCAGGCTGTACTTTGCACCAGAATCCTTTTACTTTAGGGCTATCACACACACAAAGCAACTGCAGAGGCAAACTTCCCTGGGACACAGATACTTAATGGCCATGTTGTTGTGCTAGGTTCATGGGTGCCTCTTATTCCTCTTTTATTATTTTTTGTATTTTACAAATGTCCAGAAACCACATGTCATTGGACAGCATAGCATTATTGTAATATATATATTGCCCAGAGTTTTGCAACAAAAATTGTCTTGTTAGATTGGAAGCAGTAGGAGGGAGAGGTGTTACTTCCTGCAAATACCCATCACTATCCCCTTTCAAAATGTGGCCTCCCAAAATCACTGCTGGTCAGTCAATGATTCTTCCTTTCCCTGAAACCCCTCACCATCCAAGCCCCCTTTCCTGCTTTCTCTTTGAAAATCCTCACTGACAAAACAGGTCTTCTCCTTCCCCTTCCAGTTCTGCCAGTCTGACTGGTCTATTGTCCTCCCAGTACTTTCAAGGGCTACCACCTTCCCATTCCACACCTTCCCTCTTGGCTTCCAATTGCACACTCATTATCCACCTGCTCTTATCTGCCTGAATGTACTGCAATCCACTCCCTATACTTTCCACATTCCTTTGACATCTGCATTGCTGATTTAAGAAACGAAGGGAGAGGCTGTGATACACATAGTTATCAGCCACTCCCTAGTCAGCCACTTTACACTACTAAAGATGACACCAACTTGCCCTAAAGTTGGTTTGATAATGCGCAAGAAACAAGAGGCAGGAGCATAGCAGGTCACACTGCATGGTCTATGGCAGGGTTTCCTAAACTTGGGCCTCCATATGTTTTTGGACTACAGGCCTCCATATGTTTTTGGACTACAATTCCCATCATCCCTGACCATGGGTCCTGCTAGCTAGGGATGATGAGAGTCCAAACTTAGCTGGAGAGCCAAGTTTGAGAAACCCTGGTCTATGGGATGGTGCAGGGCATGTGAAGGGAGGAAAAGGGGAAACCCCATTGTGCTGGTAGTAATCCTTGCACTAGCAGGACTTCCACTTCTGTTCTCTACTGTCACTTTCCATCTGGTTTTCCCACAACAATTGCATCTTGCCGAGTCAAATTCATTAACTATCTGATAATCCCTTGCAATGAGAAGCGAGAAATCTTCCACTGACTAAGAGCAGAGCTGAAGAAGGTAGGATACAGAGGGAGCCAAGCAAGAAATGTGGTGATAAACTGGATCTAAGGCAGTAGAGAAGTCAGGGAGGATGGGAGCACAGTATTCACCTTTGAATTGGGCAAGCAGCAAGGATATCATCTTTGATCTTAGTCAAGTCCATTGCAGAGGAGAGAGAGAGAGAGAGAAGTCAGGTTGTAAGGCAGGGGTGGGGAACTTTTGGCCCTCCAGATGTTCCTGGGCTTAACTTCCCATCAGTTCTAGTCAGCATAGCCAATTGTCAATAATGATGGGGAAAAGGGCCACAGGTTCCTCATTCCTGTACTGCAGAGTCAAGACAAGAGTGTGGTTGTAAGAGACAGAAGCAAGCACTTTCCAGGAGTTAAGAAACATGCAAGAGAAATTGGCTGGTAGTTAGATGTCAGGTTAACACTTATCTGTTTAACTCAACCCAGTAGGCAACACTGCCACTATCATTTCAGACTGCTCCGTAACTGCTGCTCCTATTGCGTGGTTTTTTATTGTTATTGTTGCACGTTTTAGGAATTGGTTTGGTGTTGGGGAATGTTCTCATTGACCCACCCAGGTGTAGAGCAGGATATAAATGGGCTAAATAAATAAGCAAGAGTGGAGCACAGTGCGTGTCTCAAACCCTGCTGTGAATTAAGAGAGCAAAGCTGCCATAGGTTTAGCACCCAAGTGTGAACTAGTTCTATGGCTGGGCTGCTCCACTTGTGACTACATGGGCATAGTCACATGCTGAATATTCCTCCATGCCAAACATGAAAACCCAGCCATTTTGAAAACTTGAATGTCCAGGTGATGGGTTCTAACCCAGCTTTCCACACATAGTGATTTCATTCTTTAACTCTGGAACAAAGGTATATTATGCATCCTTCTGTCTAAAAAGACTAAAGACTAAAAAGTTTTGGGAGAAGGGCACAGTAGCTAAGAAAATTGGAGAGCAGCTCCAGTTGTCCCAACTTCCTACACACTGAGCACTGAGATCCTTATGTGAACTTGAGGACCATAGCAATTCATTGATCCGCCACTGTTGTTTAATACTACTACTACTACTACTAATAGTAATAATAATAAATTTTATTATTTGTACCCTGCTCATCTGACTGGGTTACTCCAGCCACTCTGGGCAGCTTCCAGCATATACAAAAACATATCACTAGGATGTGACTAGCATTTTCACATTGATTTCAGTGGGACCCAAGTTCAACTAACCTTATGCCTGTTGCAACAAGGGGACATCAACTAAAACAAATTAGTCGTCATTGCCACCACCACTATGATAATATTCCAACTGTCCGCCCCACCCCATGTGTTCAAGCCAGAGAACACAGATCGCTCCTCCTCACCATTTTATTGTCACACAGCAACCCTGTAGGATAGGCTGAGAAAGAGACTGGCCCAAAGTCGCTCTCAAGTGGCTTCATTGCTGGGTGGAGAATCAAAGCTCTCTCACTCAGAGTTCGAAACTTTAACCACTACAACCACACTAGCTCTCAAAGAATTCAATTTCCCCTTTAGAACTATGCCTTGTTCCTACAGAAATGCATGCAGCTTTAAAAGCAGCCAATTAAAACTCATGCAATCAACTAAGGTTTCTTAACAGGTGACAGTCCTAATGGGCATCATCCTTACCTGTAAGCCCCAACTCAATGGCACTTATTTCTGAACAGACACGTATATACCCCTAGAGTCCAATGCAAGCTTCCTCAACCTCGGCCCTCCAGCTGTTTTTGGACTACAACTCCCATGATCCCTAGCTAGTAGGACCAGTGGTCAGGGATGATGGGAATTGTAGTCTCAAAACATCTGGAGGGCCGAGGTTGAGGAAGCCTGGTCCAATGAATGAACATTAAAGGTAAAGGGACCCCTGACGATTAGGTCCAGTCATGTCCGACTCTGGGGTTGCGGCGCTCATCTTGCGTTACTAGCCGAGGGAGCCAGCATACAGCTTCCGGGTCATGTGGCCAGCATGACTAAGCCACTTCTGGCGAACCAGAGCAGCGCACGGAAACGCCGTTTTACTTTCCTGCTGGAGTGGTACCTATTTATCTACTTGCACTTTTGATGTGCTTTTAAACTGGTAGGTGGGCAGGAGCTGGGACCAAGCAACGGGAACTCACCCCGTCGCAGGGATTCGAACCGCCGACCTTCTGATCAGCAAGCCCTAGGCTCTGTGGTTTAACCCACAGCGCCACATTACTTCAATTCAAATAAAAGTGTTGGGTTTTTTGTTTAGTTTTAAAAACTGAATAGGATGCCAAACATCCAGGCAAGTCGCCATCTGAGAAGACCAGCCCACTGCTTTTCATCACAACATGCCGCACAGTAAATTATAAAATACCGCTTCAGAAAAATGGACTTATGTCAAGGAGAACTATATTTTAAAAGCAGTGTTTCGAATGATCCTGGAAAAAGGATGTTTTCCAAAAGAGCATAAAATGGGAACAAATGGCATCAAAGGCTGCTGGGGGTTCTCTGAACAAAGAGCAGGATGGCCTTGCACACACACAATCTCTCTTCTCAAAGGAAACTTTTTTAACGCTGCACAGACAGGCTGAAAGCCCTTCCCAGACATTGAGATCTAACAGCAGAGGAAGAATTGTGGAGTTTTGCCAGTCCTGTCACTACACACAAAAACCCTGAAAGCTCTAAACAGGAAACCTACCCTCATTAGACAGATATTTCCAGTGCCTTTACAAAGTGGTGGTGGTGGACCATATTTAACTCTATCTTTTGAACGGAGGAAATGCAGACAGTGCTTTCTCCACAACTGAATCTGCCTAACCAGGAAGGGCTGCACCTGGTTACTTTCTGCCTGCTACTCAGCCTTTAAAAACCCAGCCTGCCAACCCTAACTTCGAAAGTGCAGCCATTATTGGCTCGGGGACATCCTAGAGTCCCTGGTGGCTACTAGACCACCTCCAGCACTGGAATCTCTCCGGCCTCCAAAGCTGAGAGAGAGAGAGAGAGAGAGAGAGAGAGAGAGAGAGAGAGAGAGAGAGAGAGAACCCGGTCAGGATTCCAGCGCCTTGGGACCTCTCCCCACCTGCATGTTGAGCTGCTCCCCATTGCCCTGCGTGTGCTCCATCAGCAACTGCAGCGCGTCCTTGTAGCCGTCGGGGGGCTCCTTCCCGGCCAGCTTCGCCTGGATGCTCTCCTCGATCTTGGCGTGGATGACATCGCGCGCCCTCAAGCCCTGGAAGCAAGAGCGGGATCCCTTCAGAGAGGCAGGATCCCTCCTTCCGAGCGCCACTTGCCATGTCAAGGCAGGGGGTCCCCCTCGGGCCACCTCCTACCTCCCTTCCCCACAACATCTCAGACCACCCTTTACCTTGTAGAGGCCGCTGAAAGGCAAGTCGATGGGCAGCGAGAAGAGGTTGCGGATCATCTCCTCGAAGGCTTCCATGAGGTGCTGCTCGCTATCCGAGCCCGCCGTCGGGCTGGGCCGGAACCCCAGTAGGATGCGCATGGCGATGCGGAACATGAGGCGTTTCACCTCCGGATAAACCAGCAGGCAAGAGCCGCCGCCGCCGCCGGCACTCACCAGAAGCCATTGGCGCAGGCAGGCGTTCACCTCTTCCTGGATGACCGGCATGTAGTGCTGCAGTGCCTCCCGGGAGAAAGCGCGCATGATTACCTGCGGCGGAAGGAGAGGCGGTTACTTTTAAGGGGACCCTCGGAAGGGAGGAACTTTTTTTAAAGAAAAAAACCCGTAAAGCTAAACAAGTGTTCCAAGTCTGGCGGAAAGCCAAGCGCTTCGCCCCGCGCTCTTCAGCTTGCCAAGTGGGTCCTCCCACAAAAAATGGAGAGAGGTTAAAAAAAAAAAAAAAAGGTCTGCGCACCCGGGGTTAAAAACTTTGGTGGCGCGTTTGGCAAGGCCGTGGATTCGAATCCAGAGGGTTGTTTCTGCCTCGCTGCATGCCAAGACCAGGGGCGCGGAGAGCCACCCTCGTACCCCCGATTTCAAAGGCACTTGTTTCCAAGTAGGCCTAAGTCTGCTTAGGAGTCGGCCCAAATGCCAACAGGTTCCAGACGCTAAACTCGGCGATTAAGGCTGCAAGCAGATTAAGGCTGGACATCAGAGTAAATCCCACCGAACTCGACGGGGCGGATCGAGGCTCCAAAAGTCCCCAGTTCAAAGCAGAGGAGAGAGAAAACTGTTGTTTCGCGGTTTTGAGTTAGGAGGCGCCTTTTCAAAAGAAAACCTTCGGAGGACTGTGGGGAGTTGGAGGAGGGGCGTCAACATTGCCATTTCCTCCAAATGTCGCTTCGCATTTTGGCACTCCTGCGCCCCGCGACTTGAAAGGGAAGAAAGCACCTTTGAAATCAAGGAGACTTCGCCGCGTGGTGTGGAAGACCGGGGCGCCAAGACCTCTTTTTATGGTCTCTCGATTGCTCCCTTTTACTTCTCGAGGCTATTTATGGAAGGCGCCATTCGTTTTATGGGAGTCGCTTTTATTGGAACGGACTTTCCCCCAGATGTGTTTTTAGCACCCTGGCCTTCTAACCTCGTCCTCTTTCCCTTAGAACTCTTCCCGAGAAAGCCAGAGCCGACCTGTGTTTACGCAGAAATAAAAGCCCATCACCGAACACGTCGGGTATTTCTTGCAGGAAGGCAGGCAGAAGGACGCGCGCGGGCTTGCAATCCCTGAACACGCTTGGACTGCAGTCCTGCCTGGGAAGAACCCGACGTCAAATCAGTGTGACTTCTGGAGTATACGTGCCTAGAATTGAGTTGCTACTTAGGAAGACGCGCGCTCCACAGACCTGCGTGGAATTCTTAAGATTCCAAGTTGCTAAAATCTAGAATTTGGGGGCTCTCTCATTTCAATGAAAATCGGCGCCCTCTCAAAGAGCCAACGGCAGACTTCTGGAGCAGATCCCCCCGCCCTCACTGGCGCCATCGGGGGCAGAAGCTCAGGCCCCCAGTCAGCAAAATGAGCAGAAAGAGGTGTGTCCCCCACCCTACACAGCGGGGCTAAGAAAGTCCAGAATCAAAAGTCACCTAACGGCTCCACAACTTCTCTTCCCTCACCCGCGGGCTCTGAGCCACCCCAACCCGCTACACGGAGCCCTCCTCCCTCCGGCCCCATCGAGGCTGGCGACGTGCCTTCCAGAGAGCTGCCCCCCCCCCCGCCCCGAAGCTACGGCGGTGCCTCCTTCGTCCGGCAGAGCCGCTCCCCGCTTGCCTTCTTGCGGTGCTTGTGCTGCCCGTCGTGGAGGTTGGAGAGGCAGCCAGCGCCCAGGATGGTGCGCACCGACGCCGGCCACTGCACGGCCACCAGCCGGTGCTCGCCCAGCAGGATGTGGCGCACGTTGTCCACCCCCATCACGCGCACCGTGGGCCGCCCGAAGAGGTGCGTCTTGTAGATGTAGCCGTACTTGCGCCGCTTCAGCTGCAGGAATTTCCGCCGCTGCAAAAAGAGAGCGAAAAGAAGAGGGGTGGATCAAGCTGGCGAGCCAAATGGCACCTGTTTTGTTTGTTTTCTCTCTCTCCCCCGTCGTTCCTTTTCCTTCTCCTCACCTGCAACACTAACTGCAGCGTCTCCCCGAAAAAGGGCAGCCCCATGGTGCCAGGAGGCAGGGGCAGCGGGCAGGTCGGATCGCGGCCGCGCAGGCAGTACAAGTCCCACAGCTTCACTGCGGCCAGGAAGAGGAGCAGCGGCAGCAGCACGAAGGTGAGCACAGCACTGGGCAGCAAGGCAGAGAAACCCATGCTGGCCGCCGGAGCCGGGCTGCAGCGAGCGGGGCGGGCACCTGTCGTCAGGCGGGCGGGCAGGCTGGCAGACTTCCCCCGGGGGCTGGCGAGTGAGCGCAAGGGCCCAGCGCCGCGGCGGGGCCCCCCTTTTATAGGCATCCTCGGCCCAGGTCGCTGCCCACTTTACCTTGGGCCGTGCGATCAATTAGTTCACCGAAAGTTCATCCTTAATTGCCCCTCGGGCCCGGCAGGCTCCGCCCCGTCGATGCACTCTGCCTGCCTTGGGCGGGCTTTGCGCCTTCCCGGTCTCCGCCTCTCTCCTGCGCTCTGCAGAAAGCACTTTGGAGCCAGCCGCAGTTGCAAAGCGGATGCTGAACGCCTCTCCTGCCTCCGCGGATGTCCTCGCAGCCCCCACCCCAAGCCAAACCAAGCAAGCCGCTTGGCTGGGAAAGGCAGGTGCGCTTGGGTCAACCAGCCGTCTAGGGCGAGCCTAGGCGCAGTGGCTCAGAAGGAGACCCTCGCTGGGTTCCCGATAAGGCCTACTCTCCTATAAAGGCAGCCAAGGGCTCCGGGGCTGCCAGCAGGAAGGACCCTGCCCTACGGTTGGAGCATTTACGGACACTTATGCGCGCAACGAGGCTGCCTTCTTGAGTAGGCGTGCACAGTTGGATCGCTCTGCTCTGGTCCGAGTTGGTTGCGCTTCAGGCCATTGAAAAGAGCAGGGTTAGTGAGTTGTTCCTAACGCCTCTTGGGATCATCGGGTGGTTGAGCTCAGCACTTTAGGAAGGAAGGAAGCCCTGTGGAACTGGTTGGTTGGTCGGCGGCGCACCCACCGCTTCGAAGTGAGCAAGCCACACGTTGCGCTAGATCCTACGCGCACTTGCGCACATGTAAGCTCCACTCCATCGTTTAGGACTGCATCGCAAAAGCAGGCCCGGCGACTAAACCTAAGGCAAGTCAGTCGCGTGCATCCAAGAGCCATTTCAGACGTGCTCCAAACTCCAATCAATGGCGATGTTTTGCAATACATTTAAGAGTCTCCCCCTCCCTCCCGTGCCTTTAAGCTTGGGCTCCAATCCTGTGTCATTTACTTATTTACTTACTTACTATATTTTTTTATACCACCCTTCATCCGTAGATCGCAGGGCGGTTCACAAGAGAAAAACACAAAACACATCATAAAAGCATAATTAAAAATGAACCAATAACCCCCTCCCCCCGATGTTCTCTTCGTTTCCATGATTTGGGAGCCTGGGTTCGATCTTTACTCCGGAGTAAACCATGAGGTCCGCTTCCCAGAGAGGGGCTTTATCTACTCCTTGTTTTACTGGAGTAGTAAACACGCGCAGGATCGGGCTTTCCCGGATAGTTAAAGCGCTGCCCCACTTCGAAACGGTGCTGTAATCCTGTAGTCCTCCCTCCCCCCCCCCGGTAAATTCATAAAGACTTTGAGGTTGCCCACCCTCGGACAAATAATCCGGTTTCTGTACTAAGGCGCCTCCCCATTACGACGACGGTGCAACCACAGCCAACTTCTCTTTCTCTAGGATTTATTAATTTGTAAGCATTTATTGCTATATCTTTATCCCGCACACTCGAGCAGTTCTCTTCTCCTCTTGTTCTCCCTGCGGTGTAGTTCTGGCCTGGCCGAAAGGGCAAAACCCGCTTTCAAAACAACTAGGCAGCGTGGCCAGACCTGGATCAGGCAGCAAGAAGCAATCCCGACTGGCCCAACGCTGGTTCCCTGCCAAAATCTCTCGGTCACACACACAACACACACACATCATCCCCAGATTTGACCTGAGGGTGCTGTTGCTGTTTGAGAGATCGTCCCAAGGTCACACCGTGAGCGACGTGGGGAGAAAGTCGTGTGTACCAGGGCAAAGTCAACTTTTTTTCCATCAGTGGGCAGCAGGCACCCCCCTCAGGTACCAGCTGTTCCTCTCTTTTTAAAAAATATTTTCCTGTTCTAGACACTTGCTGATCCGCACTGTAGTTAAATCAAGGTGCCTACCCGAATTTCTCGCTCGATCTGCACCCTACAACTTCCATTGACTTCACTGAAACTTCGGTCAGTATCCTTCCTGGTCGTAGCAGCCTGGGACAGAAGTCTTACGCAAAGATGCATTGGATCCAGCTATGAGGATCTAACTCTGTTAGTAATTCCTCCCACCGAACCATTTGCTTACACAATTAAATTCCATGGAACTTTCTCTCAAATAAATAGAAAGCTTTCTCTCAAATACAGTAACTAGAAAGCTCCATGGAATTTAATTGTGTAAGCAGTTGGTTCGGTGGGAGGAATTACTTTCCATCTTCTTAATTTTGCTCCCTCTCCAGGCAGCCAGTTTGTATGTTGCAGGAGACACATAAATATGGGCTACAACTTTGCAAACACTTACCTCAGAGTAGCCACACACACCCCCCCCCCCAACTGAATACTGGGGGACTTATTTCTGAATTAGGAATCATCGGATTAGGTTGTCAAATCCCTAATCTGCCCCTGATACAGAAATGCAGTGATGGGGAGCTCGACCTGTGAAATTTCTGCCTGCCCTGCATCCAATAACAGAGTTGGCCCTTGATTTTTTTCAAAGACTTTGGGAGACCCTGGGATCATCTATTTGAGCCTGCGCAGTGCACGCTACCACTGGTACCCACCCTTTGTTTGCTTTTGCTAACATCCAAGCAGGAGAAGAACGCTGTGGAACAGCAAAGCTTGCGAACTTCTTTGTGCTTTTTTAGCTGGACTCCTAACAGAAGGGAAGCATTGCTTTTCTACTAAAGGATCGCTTGAGCACATTTCTTCTTCAAATGAGGGGGGTCCAGTTTGGAGGTGGAACCTTCTATAGTGAGGAGGCTGGGGTTTTCGGTTACTTAAGTGCCCCTCCGTACATGCTCAGAGGCACTCTTTTCTTCGTGTTTCTCACGAAGATAGCCCTATCTTCCCCTGGGTAGAATTTTACATTGTAAAATCCTCGGGGCAGAAACCCGCCGCCGTAATACTCTATAAAATGTCCAGCGCACTCTTGGCCTGTAAAAATAATAATAATAACAGCGCAAACCTGACCATGGGTTACTGACTAAATTCAGCGGCCCTTACTCGCGGGTAAGAGAGGTTAGGCTGGGCCGCTTAGACCATCAACCGAGTAATAACGTCTCCGAACCGTGCATTAAGGTTGAAACAAATTTCTGCGGCCAAGCATTGCGGGTGAGTTTTGGGGGCGCGGGGAGAGCCCCCCACTACAAGGAACCGATCCGGTTGCTGAACCACTGTAGCTCCGGCTTCTCTCTGCCCCGTTTGGCTGGAAGGGCCGTGAAGATTTAGGGTGGGAAAGCCCTGGGCCTGCCCCCAATCCGTGGCTCTCCAGCTCCGCGCGAGCATTGCCTCCGCCGCAGCAGTAGCAGCCGCTGCCTTGCAAAGGGAGCGCGGGATGTTTCCTGGGCTCGAAACCATAAATGATGTCAGTTGCCCGGGGAAGAATGGCCGTGCCCTGGCCGCTTTCTCTAAAATTAGTCCTTGGCCTGCAGTTCACCCCACCGACAGGGGTTGGATATTTACGTTCAAGGGACCCGAGAGGAGGAATCCGCAGCGGCAGCGAGAAGACGGAGTAAATTCTCCAAGCTGATGGCGCGGGGCGAATCGTAGGTTCAAACGCAGGTCAGCGAGGGAAAGGGAGGTTGTTGGGGCGAAAGATAAACACACACAGTCGCCTCTGAGAGACTGGGGGGGGGGGGCAGCCGGATCTGCGAAGGCGGGCGGAGAAGGTGTGAACTCGGATTCTCTCCAGACCTGCGTCGCGGGGGAAGGCGAATCAGGCTTCACTCCGCAGCTGTCTCCGGAAATGTCAAGTCGGTTTCTCTGGGACCAGCCAGAGAAGTTGGAACGGAAGGAAGCGAGGGTGGACAAGAGGCGGGCACACGCGTGCATCGGGCGCAAGACTGCGCACCGTTCCGGTTCCCAAAGTCCCACTGGGTGCTACGAGGCTTGAGCGCACTGGCCTTGCGCTACTTTCTCCTGGGAGGGAAATAAACCCCATTCCCCACTGCTGCCCCGCACACGAAAGAAAGCCTCGAGCAGAGAAAGGTGCAGGTGTAGGAGCCACGCAGAGTGGCTGGGCAACCACTCTGGTGGGCGCAGCAAATTATTATTATTAGCCAATTATTATTATTTTATTATGTACCCCGAACCCGCCGTACTCCAGGCACCTCTGAACCCCAAAGGCCGTTTCCCCGGCCGTATCCCCGGGGTCCACAATCCTCACGGCCTACTGACTTGGGGAAGTAAAGTCTCGTTTAACTGACCGCCCTATAAATCTGCTGATAATGGCGTGGGATGGAGCTTCGCCTGGCCTTTAGGATCATCCCCTGCCTACTCTGGCGAAGAACTACGATTTAAAGGCCCAACTCGAAACCTTTGTGCCCTAACCTTGGTTTCAACTTGGTAGCTTTCGCAGCCTGATCCCTGGAAAGAGGCCAGCCGAGAGCGACAGGCACCTGTTTGCACAAACCAGCCAGCTGACAGTCCCCTTGCCTACTCAGAAGTAAGACCCGTGGGCTCCAATGGGGGCAGTGACATCGCTGAGGGGCAAAAAAAAAAAAAGCTCTCTCGCTGCTTGGCCAAGGCTGCGACATCGACTCCCCGCCCCCATTTTACTTGCCCACTGAGACATACCCCGAATATTTGCGTTGTTACCCCCGTAAGACTATGCTTCCATTCATTGGTTTCTCCAGCAGATCGTGCTTGGGAGCAAACTGGCGGGGAGGGAGTTGGGGTGTTCCTCGCTTAGCAAATAATAATAATAATAATAATAATAATAATAATAATAATAATAATAATAATAATAATAATAATAATAATAATAATAAAAGGCTACATTAGTTTTAGTGGGGTTACTAGACCAGAAGATCCCGCTTCTCTGGGGACCCTCGGGACGCCCTCGCTGCCGCCTTTCTTTCCCTCTCCAAGAGGCTTCCCAAGCCAGGCCGAAATTTCCCTTTCGTGCCAGAGGGCGCTGGGTGCTCGCCAAGCGCTGCAGACACGCATAGCTCTTGCGTAGCCCGGGAGCGAAAGAAGTAGTGTCAGGGAGGTGGTCCCGCTGTTCACAGAGTGGCCACCCGGGATCGGCTTGCGGCTATTCTAGGGGAAATGCGGCCTAGGTGCCGCATTTTTTTTTCTCCAAGGAGAAGGCGGTGGGATTCGTGTAGGACTCGAGTAAAATGCATTAGCACGTTCCGTTCCACTGCAAGGCGAGGGAATTCAATAAGCGCTTTGAGCAGCCAACGCTTGTTTGCTGTCTTTTTTGCAGCTGATCATAGATTTATGTCAGTCGCGCATTCTGATTATGTGGCTGGTTTACAGGGAGATCCCTTTGAGCTGAAGGGGCAAGGGGGAAATGCAGGGATTTATTGGGGGCGGTCGGAAGGCGCAGGGCAATGGAAGTGTCTAACAGGAATTCTTTCAATTCCTCCTGGAGTTAAGAGTGGAGAGAGCAAATCAAACCACTACGGGAGGAAGTGTTAACACTTGAGAATCGGGATGAACCATTGGAGCAAGTCGCTCTGGAGTAAATTCGTGGACAGCAATAAGTCTCCTCTGCAGGGAATGATCCACCTATTTGTGGCTAAGTGACAAAACAAGTGTGCAGATTTCATTATCCTGGACAGTGAATCTGGTGGGGCGGGAACATTGCCAGAGTGCAGCTGGGAAGAAGCAGGTTCAGATGTCACTCAGCCATGATTACTGTTGCCTACCTCACAGGGTTGTGGTGAGGATGAAATATGGGCCAGGCCGGGAGAAGCGCTTTGCTCCTTGCGGAGGAAAGCGGGATATACATGTAATAATAAAACGCTTGCTTGCATCCCTGATCTCTGTGTTAAATGATCCTAAGAAGGTTCTCTGGCTGAGGAGCATAGAATGGGACAGATCAAAGCCCACCGAACACAGGATCCTTTGCAGGAGTTGCAGCAAGCCACATACACAGCGGGGCAATCGTACACGTGTCTCCACAAAAAGCTTTGTCCTCTTTTCAGGGAGCCGAAGGAAACGCAGCGCCCGAGAACTTCTGACTCGCATAAACAACGTTCACACGCACCCGAGCATTCTCATCGGAATGGTTTCTTTCGAAAATCGGTGCGCCTGAAGAGAATCGGGTCCTTTCTGTCTGCAAGCTGCGTGTCATTCCAGCCTTCCATTAACACTGGCCAAGTCTCTTACTCAAATGATTATACGTAATTATAATCTGGCTAGGGGTTAACAAAAGTGCGTTGTTCAGTTCGAGGGCAGCTGAAGTCGGTCCCGATCCTTCGGCTCATCCTGGCTCCTTCCTTCCCGACCCCCCAGTCAACAAGCACTGCCGGAATGGGAGCTAATTATATTAATTATGTTGGAGGGGAAGAGGCGAGGACGGACTCCTGGCCTGTGTAGTTCTTTCCCCCACGGTTGGCTTTTGTTTTTAGTAGGTTTTTTTTTAAGGCTCACTGTGTTCCCTCCTCGCCCCCTCGCCTGACCTATATAAGCCCAGGGCCCTGGCGAGCTTGGGGGGACGGACGGACCTGGATCCTCCTGAAACGTGTGAGCCTAATGGGGGCGGATGCCCGTCCGGTGGTGCGTCTGCGGCTCCGCGAACAGTGGCCTAACCCCGGGGCACTTGCGCGTTCCCATGCGCTGACCTGCCAGTGACCTACCGCCCGGATGAATGAACCCTGCCAGCTCCTGCGCCAAGTTCACTGTCCGCCAACTAACGAGATACGGTGGTCTGAGCACCGTTAATTAACACAGGAAACCTTTATTATCTCCGCAGCCGTCAATCCCGAGGCTGAGCGCTGGGGGGGGGGGTTCTCCAGTGGTCAGAGAGTGAAAGGGATCATTAAAGACATCTTGGAAGAAGGTCAAGAAATTAACAGCCTAATACGAACGGACTGGGGCGGTGGGGGTGGCAAGTTAACGGTTATTACGTTGCACTTGCGAAGGGGAGGGGGTGTTCCGACTTCTACCGTGGGGAAAGGACCGGGATTCTGTTCTCAAAATAAAACAAAAAACAAAAAAACCCAACTATTAACTCCTGCGCAACCTTAGGCGAGTTAAAGGCTGCCACGTCCACGATCCCCGAGCAGCAGCAACAACAACAACGTCACGCACGGTTTTTGGAACCTCGAAAGACTAACACATTTGACTGTAAATGACCTTTCGGGATCCACTTTACCAAAGCCCCTTCAGCAGATGCATGAAGGAAAATAATCCTCAGGTCTGGTGGTGGTCTGTGAAAGCTTGTTAGAGGCTCCGTAATGAATTTGACCGTCCATTGCTTTCAGTAGGTCTACTTTGGATATAAACCACCCCTCGTCTTTAATGTGCCAGGAGACTCTTCATGTGCTTATGAATGTATGTATTCATATTTTTGTATATATATATATATATATTCAATCTTGTGAACCGCCCTGAGATCTTCGGAGGAAGGGCACTATATAAATTTAATAAATGATAAATAAATCAATATTTTCGCTCCAACACACTAAGAGGGCATTTTTGAAAAAGAAAATGAAAATATTCCAAACGAAATACATATGATCTTCTTATGTTGACCAATCCTATGTTTGTGTTTATTCTCCGAGGTAAGCCAACCGGAACCAAGAGCGCAATTAGATTTCCGCACTATCCGGTTTTTAAAACGGCTTTCTCACTATCCCGACTCTCGGAGTTCAACGAGCGCACTTCAGAGGCTTCAGAGATTCAGTTTTCATTCCAAATTTCATGGCAATCTGGCGCGTCCACCAGATTGAAAGCTGGATCTATTCCTTATCCCTCTTTCAGTCTTGCTTTTGGAAACGTACCAGTGGCTGCATTCGAGCTTCAAGAGCCCTTCGCGCCTTCGCTTGTTTCTGACTCGCAGGTTTCTCCTTTTTATTCGGGCCAGTGAATCTGAGGCTTGCAGTGTGCCCTGGAGAGCCTAACTAACTACAGCGGTGTGCAGTGCATGTCTCCTCAGAAGCAAAGTCCCACTGGATTCAGTGGGGCTTTCTCCCTAGGAAGTAAGGTACAGAACTGCAACCTGTGTCCTCAATTCCGTGCGCTCTTCTCCATTCAGTACAATGGGACTTACTTCCCAGCAGACGGTCATAGGAGTGAGTGCGCTGCAATAGGGAGCGCTAAGATTCGGGGAATGAAGGAAAAGCGAGAAGAATGAACTTTGTGTCTGAAAGCCCGAGTTAAGATCCTAGGCTTTTCTGGAGAAGGAGAGGAGAGCGAAAGAAAACTGGACCAGGAACATCTATAGATTATACCCTCTCCATGCTAGATTGAATGAAGGCAGTGCTGTATCATGGTAGGAGACATTCGCTCTTTCCCTGTCCTCCACACTCATGCCGGCAGGTTACTCAACGCGTGGTAGAAGAAGAACCCCTTCACACGATCCACACCCGCGTTTAGGACCACCGAATTCGGTGTGAACCGAAGCGGAGGGGTAGGTGTGAAACAGGTCTCCAAAACGAAATCCAACAGTCCTGGAGCTGCTTCTTTCCATTGTTTTTTTATCTTCTTTTTTTTTCTTTTAATCAAAACCATTTGATTAAAGGAGGCAAATCTCACCTGTAGCATTTGGAAGGGGGTCGTCTAGGGGAGCTGTGCTAATTAAAGTTAGTCATTGACATTTGGCTGTTGTTGTTTTTTTCTCAGTTTACCACAAAGATTCACCTTAAAAGGCAAGGTCAAGAGGGCAGAGGCTTCAGGTTCACTCGAGGGTCAGCCTGCCAACAGCACTTAACTCAGCATTAAGGGCAACCTTCGCGGGGGGGGGGGGGGGACGGTGGAAGAGAGAAAAAACAAAGGGGGAATTATTTTACACAGGAACCGCCCCCTGAGAGTTAATTCAGAAATCTTGCTTTCCAGTTGGTGCTTCTGTACCTCCAGGTAAGTGAGTCTACTGATGGTCTCTCTGACTTCTTATGGAGATCCAAAGGTGTCCTATAGCCACCCAATGCCAGTTATCTAACAACCCCACTGTTTTCAGACAAGAGTTTTTCACAAGAAAAGGAAGATGAAACAGAACAGAAATTTGTTTTTTAAGGGTTTTTTTTAGACAACTAAGCCCTTTCTTCCCCAAAGGAGATACTTGGAGGACAGGTAAATCACCTCTTTCTGAAAAATAGGAATTTCTGGTGGCAGCTAATAAGTCACATTAGAGTGAAAAGTCAATGGTGGATATTTTTATCCCCTCTTCTGATCCCAGTTTACGATGGAAGAATAGTAGGGCTGTAATGTTTACTTGAGTTATTGTTTATTCTAATTTATTTAATTAATAATTTTTTATACTGCTTGGTTGTAGGAAAAAGCAGTTTACAAGAAAGATAAAACCAAAAAATTATCACTAAAAATTTTGCAACCGTAATTTAAAACATACAGAAAGTTAAAACTGAATAGACTGAAACAAATTAAAACTCATACAAACTTTCTAAAGCTTCTCAACATCCTACATTTCAAATTTAGCTTAGTCTACTGAAAAGGTGACTGGTTACTCAGGCAGCAAATTTTTCAAAAAAAAATGTAAATATTTATTTGTTTGTTTATTTCATAAAATTTATATACTGCTTGATTTTAGGGCGGGACACCCTCAAATCGGTTAAATACAATTATATAAATAAAACCTACAGCTTGGAAGAACTATTCCCTGTTCTTTCTCATGTAGAAAGCAGCTCTTGTAAGGGGGTGCCTTGGTCACATGTTTGTTTGTTTGTTTGTTTGTTTGTTTGTTTGTTTTGGACTACCTAGCTGTAAGCAAACTTATAAAAATGCAGTTGATTGAACAATGACTTAATCAACTAGAACTCATAGAATTAATCAACTACAATGTTTTACTCCTGGGACAACCCCAATGAATACTAATAAAAAGTCACACTAAGAATGGCAGTATAAATTCCGCTGATAGCAGTGAGACTTGATTCCCAACAAATCTGTTTCAAGCCATGGTGTCAGGCACATGAAGACTCCCTTAATCAGACACTTTAACTAGATATGAATGAAGTTTATTTAGGCCAGGGTTAAAGTCCAGTGAACCCAACAGGCATCTTCCTTTCAGAATGTAAATGAAATCAGGGCTGGTATTTTGACTCCAGAGGCCCCTGATAGGAAGCAGGATTAACGACTGCAGGACTACCAAATATTCTGCAGATGTGGGTTTCAGAAACATTAAAGTTTATACAGGTAATGCTCCATCTGAATTTCTGTTCTGAGTGTCTTACAGTGTAAGTAAAAACAGCGGCAATCATAGCAGAAAGCAGAAGAAGATAGCCTCATGTAAGACATGATATTTTGAAGAAAAGTGTATGTTTAAATGCTTGTTTCATTTCATGATTGATTATCTGGTGATAAGAACAAAGCAGAGAATACTTTCGCCTCTGCTAACTCCATTTTAAGCCAGCCATTTACCTGCAATAACACTGGAATATTATGGTACAACTACACACTATCAATTCATCACAGGCAGTATCCAAGATAATATTTTAGGCAAATTTTACCTAGGACAGGGGTTGTAGCAATAGTGTTTCTGTTTAAACATAATAATAGTTAACAAGACCTCACCATAATGAGAACCGACTGTACTGGCAACCAATTAGTTTCCGGGTCCAATTCAAAATGCTGGTTTTGACCCATAAAGCCTTAAACTGCTCAGGACAGCAATACCGCAAGGACCGCCTCTTCCCATATGAACCTACCCAGTCCCTGAGACCATCTCCTGAGGCCCTCCTTCGTGTGCCTCCTCCTTGAGAGGTCCGGAGGGTGACAACATGAGAAGGGGCCTTCTCTGCAGTGGCTCCCCATCTGTGGAATGCTCTCCCCAGGGAAGTTTGCCTGGCACCTTCATTATACACCTTTAGGCGCCAGGCAAAAACATTCCTTTTTAACCAGGCCTTGGACCTTGGCTCTGGACAAAGGAAAGTGCCATGTCCACCTGATGACATGGTGAATTGAGGAGCGTTGGAAGCTGGGTAGGTAGCTATTTTTATAAATCTGCAGGGAGAAGGTAGGAATGAAGCTTTTTACAGACTCAAAGCTCAGCCTTTTTCAAAATTTAAGGTTTACTTTTTGGCTTTGACATTTGTCTTTGCTTATTAATTTTAAGGCAATACTTTCCAGTATCAATTTGCCAATTTTGTTTTTCTCCTTAACTCCTCCTCCTAAACCTAACAGTATTCACACCTGTCTCTGTGAGTGGATTCAAATGATCAGAAAACAAATTCCTAACATTTTGTAAAACACAACTGAGTTAGGACGATGTTTTCCCCAAATTTGTTTCAGCTGCAAGAGAGGGGAATATAACTAAAATCAGGAGTTAATTTAAGACATAGTGATCATCTCAAACATCCTTCCCCAGCCTGAGACTGGACTGGACTGGAGCTGATAGAAGTTGTAGTACAAAATATCTCAAGGGCACCAGGTTATGGAAAGATGGTCTTCAGTAAAAAAAAATGGCAGGAGTGGGAACGATGGGATGATTCATCCCTCCATCCACTGAAGCAAAGAGATGTAAAATTGATCACAAAGAAAGTTTGTTTTGACTCCTCTTGTTATTAATCTTAATGCTTAAAAAAAAACTCTCCTGCACAAACCACAGAGCAATTAGAAACAATCAACCAGTTATTATACAGTCACAGACCCCTTTAAAGTGATTAGAAATAACTGAACTCAAAGATGCATTCTGCTGTAGTTTGTTTTAAATGCCACCAGGTGGAGAAAATGGCTATATTTTAACTTTGACATCAGAGAGTGAATGTAGACAACTGCTTCTTACCTGGAAATAACTCTCTGTTGTGTGCATATAACTAGTAGGATGAACTAGTTACCAGTAATGTCTGTACTGTTTTGTTATATATGAGAAACTTGTGGTATACAGGTATAGTTGGCATTCGTCTGTCTCGAGAGAGAATGGAGCGCATGGATATGGAGCTTCTAGGCTGCCAAGATGACAGGACTCCCCTCTCAGCATCACTGATGTGGTCCAAAGGAAAGCAGAGCAATATGTTTGGCAGCATATTGGCTGCAGGAGTTGCCAGAAGGAGGCTTACAAGGTGCCGTCCAACCAAATAAAAATCTGGAACAGATGCTGTCATGCACAAAAGAACAAGAGCACCAGTAGCCATTACTTAAAACTGAAAAGACATTAAAAGGGGCATCCATACGTCCATTGGTGTCAAAGCTGTGCATTAAACAAAATTATACCCCAGTATCCTATGGCTTTTGCAGGGAGGACTGTAGCCTACTGTGCAAAGTTAAAGGTCATGTCTGCTGTTCTGTCTACTTTTGCCTCACCCAGCACTGGCATGTGGTCCCCAGAAGATTCCCCATGAAGGAATGTGGCCCTCAGGTTGGGAGATGCCCCACTCCTGGCTTATTTCCAAGTCCTACCGAGTTCAATGGGACTTATTCCCATGTAAGGGTGTCTAAGATTGCAACCTGGGGGCTTGTATCATAGGACACTAATAGGCATGCTGTTCTGTATTTTCAAGACAAAATAGAAAATTCTTTCCAGTAGCACCTTAGAGACCAACTGAGTTTGTTCTTGGTATGAGCTTTCGTGTGCATGCACACTTCTTCAGATACCCTTCAGAAGTGTGCATGCACACAAAAGCTCATACCAAGAACAAACTTAGTTGGTCTCTAAGGTGCTACTGGAAAGAATTTTCTATTTTGTTTCGACTATGGCAGACCAACACGGCTACCCACCTGTAACTGTATTTTCAAGGTTGTATTGCTGAGCTACCAGGATCTCTGATATATGCAGTAGATGGTGTCTTCATAAGGAGGAAAGCCTCCAGCTTAGTTTTGCAACTTTAACAGAGAAAGTGTAGGTGGATGGGCCAGGATGTTCAGGGGAAAAAAGTTCAATATTTTAAAAGCTGCATTTCCTCATATTTCACATAAGGGAGAATGTGCCCTTCTGCTGTTAACACAGACTGTCCTGTGAACACCTGAACTAATTTCAATAGTTGTCAGAATAATGTAAAATTTTGTTTTCTGTTGAGAATAAATCGCTCCAATGGTCTTTAGAAGACCAGCCTTTGTCATTGCTGCAATGATAGATGGGCTTTCTTGAGAATTAAGGCTGCTATCCAGCCCCAACTAACCTGTGCATAAGACCCATTTAATTCAATGGGACTTACTTCTGAGAACACATGGTTAGAATTGCAATGTGAATCAGCCAAACTTTCCTTCTCGTAGTACTTTTGACTCAAATTAAAATCCTCTTGCTTTGTCAGTATACAACAAGGACCATTTTTTTGTGAATGTCAGCCACTGTTAACAGAGATTATTTCTCAGGTCTTCCCTGAGAAGGGAATACATCTGGTTGACGACTCTGAGAACAGGAAGCTGGACCAGATGAGCCATTGGCCTGTTTCAGTGGGCTCTTCTTGTGTTCTTGTGTTTCCTAAGGCATGATTTTGGCAAGGTTAATGGCTGTTCTGGCTCAAAAACCAGATGAAGTTCTTATTGGAATGTTCCAAGGCAAGTCCAGCTCTCAACTACTCAGTGTGTTGTGACAAACATTTTTAATAAACAAAACTGGACAGGACATCTTTCTGACATGGTTCGTTCCGGAAAGATCTTGTCCCTGGTGAAAACTTGTACAGAATTTCACCTGGGGGCTTATGTTCTCTACAACAGAGTTACCTCAAATGTTTATTGCTAGTCTGCAGCAGCATGGTGGTCACCACAGTACAATGTTGAACATACAACACCACTATACAACATCTGATGCATCTAGGCTACTTGAGATGTATACATCCTAAGGGAAGACAGAATTACAAGAACACATTTGAAGTGCTGCTTATAAGGAAGGCCTTGTTCTCAAGGAGGTGGCAAACATGTGCCTGGACTGCACTACTTCGGACTGCTGGCAGGGGGAGCCCACATGATTAAAAGTTCCTCAATTCAAAAAAATGTCATGTGCATAGAAAATTGACATATCAAAAACAAGCGTTCTAGGCTAGCCTTCTATCAGACATGCCAGTTTTTTGCTTTGCTTTGTTTTTGTATGGAATAGCATTTAATCAAGTAACCCCCACCTGAAACGTGAAGTGTGTACAGGTGTACAGCAAGAACAAAGCCCCTAACAAGACAGTACCATATTTCTTGCTGTCTACAAGTACAGCAGTACCTTGGTTTAAGAACAGCCCTGTATATGAACGATTTGGTTTACAAATTCCACAAAACCGGAACTAGTGTCCCGGTTTGCTTACTTTACCTCGGTCTAAGACCGGAATCTGAACGGTGGAAGGGCACCGGAGGCAAGAGGCCTCATTGTGGAAAGCACACCTTGGTTTAAGAATGGTTTCAGTTTAACAATGGGCTTCTGGAACTGATTAAGTTCGTAAACTGAGGTACCACTGTAATAGGAATGCCCATTGCAGCCTTGCACATCGCAGATTCTTATCGCCTGCATGTTTCCTTAAAAAACAACAACAACAACAACACTTCCTTCTGAGTTTTTAATTCACGGCCAGCAGCCTGGTTTTCTTCTTCTCAAGTTATCCTAAATGCCACAATCCATGGGCCACTAGAGATGGCAATTCCTAGGAGTAGCTTTAAGCAGATATCCATTGGAAACGGAAGATGCTATTGCAATATTGTAAGCTACCAAGACATTTTGTCCAACCCATGTCACTAAAGCAGCAACCTACACACTTGGATATTTGCATGGGAGCTTGTCCGCAGGTTGAAATTTAGACAGATTAACCACATATACCTCTTCACTTCTACAATTCCACTATCCACTCCTCCTTGGTTCACACCAGCAACATAACCCACTCACATTTTTTCCCATTTCTATGAAGTGCTTTCATAATCAGCTAGAGGGGGGCACTAAAAGCACTCTTGAGCCAAAAGATTTCCAGAGGACTTCAGAGACACGACTCAGGAATAAGAGATTTTATACAATACACAGCATTGGCCTATAATGAACAGGGGTACAGAATTAAAGGTATGTACTCATAAGCCATGATCCACAAACCAGTTGGTTTGTGAGTTGGAACTAATTTAAACCCAACCACTGCTATTTCAACTGGGTTTTTTGGGGGGGATGACAGAGTGCCATCATCGTGGGAACTGTACCCTGTTGGCAGTTTGGTGTGAGCTTCTAGAGAGCATCTTGAGCAGACCAATGACCAAGTGAAGCTTGATTAAGTGCATGATCATTGTCTAATGACTTGAATTTGCCAAGGAGCCATCACAGGTCAGAAGGCCAGAAAACAGGATCTATATATCACCTCAATGTTTTCAATGGAGTTGGCTCATACATTCAGCGATGAAGTATGAAGAAATAAGAAATCGAATAACATGTATGCAAACCATACCTAAGAAATCCTCCCCATATTTCTCCTAATAGCCTAGCATCCTAAATCCATAACAAGTCTGCATTTCTAAATGATGTGAAATTAAGACCAGCCAATAGCAATGCAGTCCGGCAGATGAATCAGGCTGCAATCCCAGTAGACCTGTATATGTATCCACATACCATCTTCTCCTTCACCTGCCCTCTGATAGGCACTACCACCACCACTCATCTGACAGTTGCCATGCCTGCCTTGCGATATACTTACAGCATATCTATTTGTCAGGCAAGTGGTTGATTGACTTTCCTTCCCATCAGGAACAGACCTACCACTACATTGTGATAACAGAGGAGCGATCTTGTCCTAAGCTGCGAGCAGCTCTGAGGAATCATTTCCAGGAGCAGGTTAGGTCTACCACCAATGCAGAACACTCTCAGGTAACAAACCCTCTACTTGACCTACACAAGACCTACTTGACCTACACATCCTTTGCTTCTCCTAATAGACAACTGACAACAATGTTTCCTAGGATTCCTTCTGAGACATCTAACTTTGGACCGTGATTTCTCTAACCAGATCCCAAAGTGGCATCACACACACACACAAACAAACAAACAAAAAGTGCAACTAAGAAAGATGCATGTCTCTGAATGGATGCTAATAGGAAACTCGCAGCCCATTAAGGACCACAGGCAGGGACTTCATCCTTTCCCCTCCCACAACCAACATACAGGGAATGGGCTTGCACCAGCTGAAAAAAACCTACACTGGGAGAGGACGGATGTTTTGTCCTGGAAACATGTTCTGCCACGATCCTCAGCTGGAATGCGTGTGAAGTTTACGGTTCTCAAGTCTCTGTCTTGCTGGTTCCGCTGCTTTCTCTTCCCTGCTTCAGAGGATGGAAATAGAGCTGCAGGCCATCCACCGGGTGCACAATAGGCACGGTTTGCATCTTAGGGAAGTGTGCTGTGGCCAGCTCCCAGCGGGCTGTGCTGACCAGTTCAATAGCAAGCAACTTGAGGACCATCTGGGCCAGTTCTTTGCCTATGCAATTTCGGACTCCCCCACCAAAGGGGATATAGTGAAAGCGGGCGGGGCCAGCTCCTTTGTGGTCTTCCCGTTCCTCCTGTGGCACCCAAAACCGCTCCGGGTCAAACATGTCTGGTGGACTCTGATAGATGCTGGCGGTCTCGTGCGTGTCCCGAATACTGTACATCACGCTCCAGCCCTTGGGAATCTGGCAGCCCTGCAGGAGGGAAGACAACAAAATCAGCACCAGAGACAGCAATCTGCAGAGGGCAGCCTGCAAAGGGAAGGAGAAAGGAAGTGGCTTCTAGACTAGAGCATCCACAAGGACAGGCCCCCATCTTTGAGGAAGCCTCACAAATTCAACTCACCCGTACCATTACCCTTGAGCAGAAGCTCAAGCCTATTAAGATGTTAAGAGACCTATAATGGGCGGTGCACAAATACCATGGTTTCAGTGATGTGTGAATCACAACTGCAGGGAACGTACACTGAAGTATTCAAAATCCCGTTTAACAGTCGAATAGAAATGGGTATGCAACAAGTATTTGACAGAAAACCTGTTATTTCCCCCCCCCTCCAAATCACCTCTATCTTTGATGAAGGGTGTGGGTCTTGCAACACCTTGAGAGCATGCTAATCCGAACAGTGTAAGAGCCAGGCAAGAATGAATCTAGCTGACACAGCACCTAAGGACTGCTCTGCAGCAATGCTTACAATATTTGGCACATAATTTAATTCTTATGCAGTGTGACAGCTCCCATTATCGGTGAGGCATAACTAAAAAGTGATTTGAGGCAGCAGGGCTGGGGAAGACCTCTGCCTGAAGCCCAACTAGATAGGTCAACAGCCTATGTCAATATTCAAGGGGTGTACAACTCTCGGATGCACATTACCACACTTTCTCACCTACCTGCACATATGCAGGCAGCCAAAGGCAATTTAACAAGCATGTTGTGCTATTTGTTGCTTTGAGGTTTTGTGACAATCAAGTCGTATGTACATTTTGCTAAATAAATACATACTGGACAGCACCTTCTATTTGATGCTATAACAACATGATGAGGCTTGATCCAGAGCCCACACTTTTCTGGGAGTTTATTTAAATATATAAATGAGACTAGTACTCCATGTCCTGCACAAGAGGTCATTGATTTGGCATGAATGTTTTTGTTGTGTTTTTTTTTTTGTAAAGGGAGCAATTTCCTCTTTCATGCCTGCAATCAATTTTACTTTAAATGGTATTTGAGCTGATGAAAAGAGCAGTTTGGTAGTTCTGTGAGCCACAGCTTGAGGCAGAATCGCCTAGAAAATTATAACTATGAGGAGTTTGTTGCAGCCACGGAGAGTTAGGTCCCTGTTAACGCTGATGTTAAATCCAGTACTTTGTGGGAAACACAGTTGCAGCAATCTTTCATCTTATGAATTGTTAAACATTCTCCAAGCACAGCTTCCTTCGTCAACCACTCCTCTCCCCAATAGATACTCCAATTGCAATACTTGTAATGGCAGCAATCCTGCTCATTAGTCTAATGAACATCCAAGGTTGCCATATTCATTTTGGAGACCTGAACAATTGCACCCTACCAATCCCCAGCTGTCTATCTCTTAAAGCACTTGTCTCAGTAATCAGTTCTATGGTTTATCCACTGAAACTTGATGGGACCTTCTTCACAACTCCTTTCATTCTCAAAAGCCATCCCAGTTAGCTGGGGTCTCTTGTTCATTGTATCTTTCCCATGCTTCCCTGCTCCCCCCCCCTAATTCCAGTTTCTGCACTCTATCAAACATACTTTCTCACAACAAACCCCCGGGGCCATTAGGTTTCTAAATTGTGAACCCCAAGTGCCCCTGTTGTTTCTTGCAACATCTTCTGTCCCAAAGTAGGATAAACACATAACATCACTGGGAAAGGAGGGTGTTTCCCATGGCTCCCATGGTCCCTATAAAGGTGGCTGCCATGGCCCCTATGAAGTGGTCAGACTAACCGTGTGAAACCCAACTCAGCCCAGCCCAAATTCCATGCACATCCACAAAAGCAACCCACGCAGCAAGCCACACAACTCACATCCAGTTCAAAGGTTTGTAAGGCTGTCCTATAGCCTCCGGACACTGGGGGCAGCAAACGCAGCACTTCCTTGATGACGCAATCCAAGTACCGCAGGCAGCTCATCTTCTCCAGAGTCAAGTAAGACTGACAATAGTGCTCATGTCTTTCCAGCTCGCCGAGGACTTGGCTTGCTTCTTCTTGTTTCGGTGCTGAGCAAGGGCAGTTTGGAGGCCCATGGACAGTTCCTTGGGCTGCTCTAGCAATGGGACCCAACTTAGGGGCTCTGTCTTCCCTCTTGGTCTCTCTGTCTAGTTCTCCTTCCGGCCTGGGTCGAAGAGGCAGATTGGAATCCCCGTCTTTGTTCTCTTTTCCATGAATGACCAGAGTCTCTGGGCAAGACTGATGGTTTGTCAAAGAATCTCCTGCAGCGAGGCAATGGCACTGCCCGGTGAGATCATGGGACACCAGCTCCTGCTGGATCTTTTTTATGACCAAGGGGTGTTTCAGCAACAGGAGGATCATGGAAGTAGTAGCACTGGCGGTGGTGAAGAAAGCAGCAAAGATCAATTCAATTGCAGACTCCTGCAAGATAAGCCATTGGGAGAGAGATTAAATACTCCTTTTTTTGGCATGACACCCACAAGCCGTTTATGACAGAGTCTACTTGTGCATCCAAGCCAGGCAGGAACACACATTGTGATTAGAATTCAAATTCAAGTGTAACATTGATAGAGCTTTCAAGGTGGGGGAAACCAGAAAACTTGCATCATTTTTTTGATTCCAACCTGGCCTGGAAAACAGGAGCATCCGTAAGAAATTGTTGAGGTGACAGTTTTGGTGCTTTGGTGACAGGTGTTTTGAGACTACAATTCCCATCATCCCTGACCACTGGTCCTGCTAGCTAGGGATCATGGGTAGGCCAAAAACATCTGGAGGGCCGAGTTTGAGGGAGCCTGGTTTAAACAATGATATACCCAAGTAGCAACAAATGTTGAAAAGTTTTTCTTTATGCTGAAAAGAACATATGAAAATTATGTGTGCTCCAATCAATCTCTTTTTATATTCACAGGAGAAGTGGGGAACTTGTGGCTCTCCAGATGTTGCTGGGTGACACCTATCACATGCATCCCCAACCTTCAGCCCTCCAGATGTTTTGGACTACAATTCCCATCATCCCTGACCACTGGTCCTGTTAGCTAGGGATCATGGGAGTTGCAGGCCAAAACATCTGGAGTGCCGCAGGTTGGGGGTGCCTGTCCTATCATCTCTGACCTTTGGACACACTGGCTGGGGAAGATGGGAGTCCAACAACATCTGGAAGCTGCAGGTTCCCCATCTCTGGTTTACAGAATAGACCAATTCACACACAATCCTAGCAAAGCCAATTTGCCAAAATAGCCATGCAGATGGGTAATCGTTGACACCAGTGAAGTCACCACCTATTACAGCGGAGTCAGCATGGCATCGCACATACTTCATTGTCTGGAAAGAGGCCTTTCTAGTTTAGACAGCTGCTTATGTCATATGGAATCCCATCAACCAGCTCATGTGGTTCTGTTTATCGTTTGGATCCTGGAAACACTTACTCTGACCATTCCAATCGATTTCAATTGTCACAAGAATGACTTAAAATAAAAATAAAAACAGCACAATCCCCAACTGTATCCTGTGCTTTAAAGATTACTCCTATTGATGTGGTTCCTGATGGGTGATCAGAGGCAAGTGATCAGAGTCACAGAAAGAAGCCTCACTTCTTTGAAACTGATTTCTTACCTCTTCCCCTAAAGTGTGTTTGGGACTGTACTGAATCGGCCCTATTTTCAAACAAAAATAGCTTCTGCTCAAGGCTGCATATTATAATAATTCAATTCAATATGGATATGTGGAGAAAGAGATCTGGTGTAGAGCAATCAAATAAACTCCACTTCAAACCATTTGCTGCAAAAATCTGCACACCCAGTCTTGTAGGGCTGCCATGCCTCCTGATTTCCCAGGACATGTCCTGGATTTTGCCTCCGAAAATTGCATCCTGGATTATTTTTTGGAAATCGGTCAAATGTCCTGGAAAACTGGCAATGGGGGTTAAATTGTTCCAAAAAATGCCTTCAAAAAAGCTTAGGCTGTCCTGGTTTTTACTTTTTGAAATATGGTGACCCTAAGCCCTGGATTCTATTCAGGATAAGTGCAGGAGGCCGTATCAGATCTCCAGACACCAGATTCAGCACTCAAAATATTCCCTTCCTTAGCTGAAATTAGGAAAGTTCTCCTTCTGTCAGTCCCACCCAGTGAAACCCATCTGTCCCTGTGGCAAGTGGGAGAGGACTGCAGTCACCACAATGAGTTCTGGGTGCAGTATTGACATTCATCGGTTTGAGATAACAGGATGCTGTCACAGTGCTAGAGCTAAGCAACTCATTTCTCCCTCACAAAGCATCCTGGAGGATGTACCGGTAATTTGTCAAGGGTGCTAGGAATTGCAGTTTTGTGAAAGGTTAAAAACCACAGTTCCCAGGATTCTTTGTGTGTACTGCCAAGACACCACTTTGAATTTCCCAAAGGAAAAGCGTAATACAACCATAATAAACAAATGGGCATGATCCTGATCAATGCCTGGTTCAAAGTCAATGTGAGTTAACTGAACACCACAGAAAAGATGCAGAGCAAAGATCATGCCAGACAGAGTGGGAATAATTATTTCATTATATATGGTTATTATTTCCATAATATGGTTGGAACTCTAACTTGGAAAGAGAGTCTTATCAGCTGCTTGGAAGTCCTATGATAATGTCCTGCTTGTAGACTGTGTGGGGTGGACCTACAGAAATGACCTTTGCACACGATCAGAGGCACTTACACCTTTATTACTTCTTTACATGTCCCAGGTCATTTTGGAAAGGACCATGTTTGCTTGTATGAGCTAGGGGACAACTGTGGCCTCTCCAGGAGGCTTAAAGGGAGTTACCTTCAGCTCCTGCATGGTAAATTCTTTGCCATGCTCCTTGGCACTGTTGATAATGAAATCCAGAGCATCGCTGTGAGCCTCAGGATCCTTCTGCTTCAGTTTCTTGGAGATGGCTTTCTCCATGTACTCGTGTAGCAGATTCCTGGCCTTTATTCCCTGAAGGGTTCAGATAAAAAACAGCAATGGCTAAGGAGAAAGGCACAGATGCAGACACATACACACACAGGCCTAGCGCCTTTGGAGGCCGAAGAACTCAGAAGTGGCTTATTGCTTGGAACGTTCAGGCAATCTTTTACCGTACTTCTCCGGGTAGGAGCTCATTATAATTAGAAGCGGCGCTTAATATATCCTCTTCCTTCGCTGAAATGGGGAAAGTTCCTGTCAATCCCCGCCCAACGAAACCCATAATCAGTGCAGTGAGAAAGGAAATCCCGAGGATCGCAAAGCCTTCAGCCGCTGAGCTGCCAAATTTTGAAAAAGTGAACAATAAGAGGAAGCCGGGAACTCCAGCGGTGGGGGTGGAGGAATCCGAGATCCTGAAAGGCCATTGGTTGCTAAAGAAAAAGCCAAATAAATGGCACTACACCTGGCCCAAACTTGAGCTATCCTTGAGTGTGTTTATGTGAACAATCCCAAATTATACCAGGAAGGGAATCGTTTAAAGCCTTAAATTGTAAGGCGTTGCAGCCAGTGCAATGGGAGCACGGATGAGACAGTGTTTAAATGGATCGGGCGTGAACGACTTTCTGGAAACAAAAAAAAAGGAGAAAGGGGGAGATATTCGAGGAGATCTCAATGCCTTTTCCTCCGCCACCAAGGCAGCCACCGTGACCGTACAAAGGCACTCTGCATTGACGATGTCTTTACTCCGCAGGACGCAGCTTGTTCCTGCCTTTTGTGCAATGCGATCCTCTTAACTCCGAAGGAAAGAGTTCAAATGGGATTTACTTCCAACTCAAAGAATGCTGTTTTGGATTATTGCTTTACTTGTCGGGGGAACTCAATGGATTTCTACGAAACGCGCTGGTGGGTGTGTGGGTGTCTGATGAGAGAGCCTTAGGCTGCGATCCTGTGGACCTGGGAAATCAATAAATAAGGCCCAATGAGCAGTGAAACTTGGCGTAGGTCTACTCAGAAGTAAGTCCTGTTGAATTCAACGGGATCCTTAGTCTGCAGTCATAAATCTCTGTTTACCTGGGAGTAAGACCCAGTGAATTCAAAGAGACCAAGACGCATTGAATTCAAAGGGACCTAGTTTTAGAGGAGAGGTGGTCGGCACTGCGCGACCCGCGTCCAAGGGCACCGCCAAAATCCCTTCACAGCCAATAAAGGTCTTGAGCAGAAGTCACAGAAACTGCTCCGCTGCAAGGAACCGGGTGGCTTCGATCAGGCTTTGAATCTGGACCAGTAAAGAGCTCAGCCTGCCCAGTAGCCTGTCGCTCAGGTTAGAACTGGCACCTGTTCTTTATGGGCTCCGCTGGGTTCCGAATCGTTTGGGGGCTAAATGCAAGACACTGCTCAGGTCCAGGCAGCGCTCCCCCCTGACCTTTCCGATCTGGGGATGAGAACCAATTTGTGGTCCTGCCGCTTGTCAGGCAGAAAGAGCCTTTTTTGTGGTGGCCCCCTAAGCTGCGATCAGTGTTCCAGTACGATGCGACAGATGCCGGAGTTTGTTCCTTTTAAGATGGACATCCTGGGCAATTCAGACTTTTCAAACTGAATTTCGCACCGTTCATTCTATATTAGAGTCAATCTGCAGCTGAACATATCATGTTGCAACGCATGTGAATATTAAATCCATTTACAGTAAATGAAAACCTTCCTTTTCAAAGGCTTTAGAATAGGCAGGTAGTTATTGTTTTAATTGGGATTTTGTGCCTTTAGAGATTGATTGCTGTCTCATTTGTGCTATAAAACTTAATTGCGTCCTGCTTGGGGGGAAAGCGAGGGATTTAAAATAGCCTACACAAACAAAGGCGTTTCCCTGCGCTGCTCTCTGGCCACATGACCCGGAAGCTGTATGGTGGCTCCCTCGGCCAGTAACGCAAGATGAGCACCGCAACCCCAGAGTCGGACACGACTGGACCTAATGGTCAGGGGTCCCTTTACCTTTACACAAACAAATAAGCAAGAGGTGCAAGGTGCCTCTGAGCAGATGCAGAATACCTTTCCAGCAGAAAATTATTCCAGCTACTTGGTCTGAATCGAGGATGGGGCTCCCGAGAGCTCAAAGCCAGAGCCTCACCCCATCTCCGACCCCCCAAATAGGCCAGAAAGGGGTCTTTCACTCACTTTAATACTTGCTATTGAGGAAAGCCGCCTTGGGACACCCATAGTCTTGAAAGGCGGCCTACAAAGATGTGAAATACAGGTATAGTAATAAATAAGGTCTATCCTATGTAAAGGGTAGGGATACAGCCATAAACACACTTTAGACCAGGGGTTCTAGGATTCTGCGCTCATCAGTGGCATTAGCGGGACTTCAGAATGGATAGGAGATAAGTGATCATGGTCGGAGTTAGTCCTTTGGATGGCAATGATGAGGATGGGGACACACACACATGCACACGCAGCCCTACCTTCCGCAGCCCGCTGAAGGGGATGTTGAGCGGCAAGGAGAAGAGATTCTCCACCAGCTGCTCAAAGGCCCCAGCCAGCTCCTTGAACTGCTTCTCCTCCAGGCTTAGTCCCAGCAGGATCCGCGCGGCAATGCGGAAAGTCAAGGTCTTGGCGGAAGAATAGACGGCGACGGGACCCGGCTGCTGGCACCAGCCGCGCAACTCCCAGCGCACCACCTTCTGGATGCGGGGCAGGTAGCTCTCCAGGGCGGCGCGGCTGAAGACTCTGGCCAGGATCTGATGCAGCGAAAAGAGAAGGGAGAGAATCGCGTCGGGCGATTTAAGATTGGGGGGGGGGTCGCTACTAGGGGCATCGTGCCCCAAAGTCCCAGACCCATTTTTTCCCCTTCACCAGTTCCCCAGTTCTTTCCCCCATTCTGGTCTCTTGAATGGGCCAGTCGATACAAACACCAGAACCGCCGAGATTCTTCCCCGGACTATACCACTTTGCGCGTGTTTGAATGCTGAGCTATGGGGTGGGGAAACTTTCCTAAGCAGGGAGGCGTTGCCTGTGTTCAGTTATATGAGAAAGAGAGAGAAGGAATGCAACCCCAGCCACCAGCAGTGGACCTAAGTGGTATAGTCCTAGCAGCAACCAAGAGAATTGCGTAAGGCGCTGGTCCTAAACCTTTGCGTGGAGTGGCTACTGCAGTCTGCGACAGCCCCTAACACAAACTTTGACTGCCAGATTTTAGCTAAAGGGCTCCCCACCCTTAGATATTGTTGGATCGCATCTTTCATGGTTCCTCGTCATTGGCCATGCTGGTTGAAGCTGATGGCAGTGGGGGCCCAACAACACCTGTAAGGGGGAGATGAATGCTAGCGAGCTGCCTGCTCTTCCCCAGAGGGCGCCTATAGGTAGGACCCGCGCGGTTTCAGGCTCGGCGGCCAAGGTTTCCCTCCGCAGCGACGCGCGCCTCAGCCCCCTACCTTCCTGCGCTGGCGGTGCGCCTCGGCGCTGGCGTTGAGGAGGGTGTGCGAGCCCAGCAGGATCTGGGTGCTGAGCGGCCACTGGGCGCTCACCAGGCTGTGCTCTCCCAGCAGGATCTTGCGCACGTTGTCGGCGCCGCTCACGCGGATCACCGGCTTGCCCAGCAGGTGCGTCTTGAACACGGCACCGTATCTCTGTCGCCGGGAGCTGTGGAAGCTGGAACCCTGCACAGCCAGTCAGATAAAGAGAGGAATGCAGACCAAGGCCTGGACTCAAGCTTCGCAGACAGTTTGTCTCTAAGCATGTGAAGAGCGCTTTCCCCACTGGGCTGAGTCCTCGCAGCAGCTGCTTCTTTGTGTCAAACATATCCCGGTCCCAGAGAAAGAGCACCATCGGCCCGAGATCGCTTCCGAGTGGATTCAGAGCGCCTTTTCAAAGGGGGAATCGGTTTATTATGATTCCCAAACTTCAATCCTGGGACATGTGAAGAGTGTCTCTGAGCCTCACAAAAGTGCTTTCCTCTCTATATTGAGGAACACCTCTGGAAGTGATACAGCCTTAGGCGCAACTGCTTGAGAATAAATCCCACTGAACTGACAGCAGAGCAAACACGTCATAAAATCATACAATTGTAGAGTTGGAAGGGACCACAAAGGCCATGTAGTCAGATTCCCTGCAATGTAGGAACCCACGACCCTGAGATTATGAGTCTCATGCTTGCTCTGCCGACAGAGCTATCCCTGATTTGCCCAGTCCCCAGCCCCTCCAGCTCGAGGACTTTTGTTTTCCCATCCTGAAAAATGGGCGACTAGCGGTAGGACCTTCCTTTGAACGGGACACCCTCGCTAGAACTCTTTTTCAGCGCCCTGACCATGTGCAGAGTGCCTCTGGGCTGAGCCCCCGCCCTCGGCCCAGGCGGCTCGTCCTTCACCTCCACCTCCACCCTGCCCTGCCTGCCGTCGCCCCGATGCTCACCTGGACCAGCCAATGCAGCGTCTCGCCGAAGAAGGGCCAACCCATGGAGCCCTTGGGCAGTGGCAGGGTGCTGGCGCGGTCTCGGCTCAAGCTCCAGCGCAGCGCCCACAGGTGCCGCGCCAGCACCAGCAGGAAGGCCACCGCCAGGCAGGTGGCCAGCGCAGCCTCCAGCCAGGAGAGCGCATCCTCAGAGGTTGCAACCTGCGGCAGCATCTTCGCGCTCGGGCTGGGCAGCATCGCTCGGCGGAATTCACTGGCCGACTGTGGCTTCAGCTGGAGAGGGAGAGAGAAAGGGGATATTGGAAAGGGAAAATCGCAGTCAACTCTCTGCTAACAGATACCAGGGCATCCTACTCCGGATTAGGATTCCCATAGAGGTGGGCTCAATTCACCATACAGGAAGCAAAGAAGCCAACGCATCCCCAAAATGCCACTTTATATTCAAATATGTTTTTCCTCGCCTCCCGTCCATTAAAGTCCCTAAAGGAAGCGTGCGCAAAGCTTGCGACCCAAAGCGGGTGCGCCCGCGCGAAACCTGATATTCAAACCGGGAGGGAGGTGTCAAGGAGACCTCCAAGTAGCGCGGATCTCCTGGTGTGTGTGTATCCCCACCCCACCCCACAAAACATAAAAGGAAGCCCAACAGCGCAGCCACATTGCTCTCACCTCGGTGGGGGGTCTCTTCCCGTTTCCACTGCGCGTCTGAAAGAATCGCAACCTAATTTGAAAGGATCGGGGAAACTACAGCGCACCGTCGTTTCCTTTTGCGGTCAGGGAGCGAGAGGGGGCCATTCTGCTCAGAACCGGCGTGCCTGGGATCGGGATCCAAGCCCATCGGACCCAATTGCAAGTGCCACGAGCCCCATTCTCGACGGTCAGCCCCTCGGCATCCAAAGAGGATTTGACCGCCCAGGCTGTTCGCGCGTGGAGTAAGGACTCTGGAGAGGCTTCTTCTTCATCCCCCTCCGCGTTTCCCCTTCTCTGCCGAGCTGTCAAAAACCGCCTGCGCTCGGGCGCTCCTTCCCTCACCCTTTGGGAGCAACCTTTGCGCACACCCCTTTAAACTATTCTGTGCCTTGCACAGATTTATATAGATATTGGCCAGTCACCTTCGCTGGGGGGTGCGCCTGCTGACGTCTCCGTTGCATATTTAAAACGGGGGGCCGAAAGCGCTGCGATTGGCGCCTGAGAGGGTCCTCGATGAAAGGGGGGAGGAGGAAAGCGCTGATGGGACGGACCTCTCCTGTCTCGGGAGGGGGAGACTCGCCTCGCAGGTAACCCAACAGCAGCCCACCGGGAACCTCTCCGCCTCGCCTGGATTTGGAAAACCAGGCGTCTCATTGGAAGCAGAAGGCGCTGCTTGGACTGGCTCAGGGAGCGATGCAGGTCTTTATGGCAGGAGAGCTGAGACGTGGGAATAAGCCCCCCACCCCTACTGAGAACGGTTAAGGCAATCCTGGCCAGGTCTACTCATAAATGAGTCGGGGCCCCCGCCCTTGAATTCAGTGGGGCTTACTCCCAGGTAAGCGGGCTTAGGGTCGCCACACGTCAGCTCTGTAATACTGAAAACAAAATCGAAAATTCTTTCTAGTAGCACCTTAGAGACCAACTGAGTTTGTTCCTGGTATGAGCTTTCGTGTGCATGCATAATACTGATTGAGAGCAGGGGTGCGCAGAAAGCCCTGTGGGTAATAAGACTTCTTGGTAACAACAAAGCAGTTAATTCACCTCAGCCAGCCCTTTCTAAATCAGGGAATCTATCTTATACCAAACCAGACCACTGGTATATCTAGGTCATTATTGTCTACACTGACAGGCAGACGCTCTCCAGAATGCCAGGGAGGAGTCCCCTCCCAGGTCTACCCGGATTGAACCCGCTACCTGTAAAAGGATGCTCTATCACGAAGCTACAAAGGTTGTTACCTGGTGGGAGGAATTTATTTGCACTTTCAGAGGCAGTAGATCCCAAGGTGCTGTGGGGGGTTGCCTCTAGCTTCCTGGCTCCGGTTGGTGCATCTCCGGGTTTAAAAACCCTAAGCAGATCCCACCAGCCTGAAGTCTGTCAACATCTGGTTTACAGAAGATCAGGCAGGAACACTCAGCTCGACGCTCACTAGGTGGTCTTGGGCCAATCATTCTCTCCCTAAGCTACATTGCAGGGTTGTTCGGAGGATTAAATGAGAGGAGGTTGGGGGTGGGAGTGCCTCTATAGATCACCCTCAGCTACTTGGAGGACAAGGGCGATGTACATGGAATAAACCAGCTGGGTTTCTTCTGCCGCCCCAAAGAGGATGCTTAGGTGTTTTGTGGATTGGAAGCCGCAGGCGGCAAGCCACGCGTCTTTCCCCGTCCCTCCCTGAAATAACCCCTCTGGGCCTACTTTGGTGGGGTGTAAAAGTTCCCTCCGCGTGGGCAACGGCAAAGCAGGGCTACTTCAGTCCGACGGAGTTGGGTCCTGTCATTCCAGGAGAGGCGGGACTGCCATTTCAAGCAATATTAAAGAGAGAGGCGAAGACGGAGATGAAAGCCTTTGCTTGCTAACTCTCAAATATACCCCTCTCCACTCTCTCACTATATATAAGGGTCTGGTGACTTCTGTTTCAGTGTATCTGAAGAAGTGTGCATGCACACGAAAGCTCATACCAAGAACAAACTTAGTTGGTCTCTAAGGTGCTACTGGAAGAAAAAAAAAAAATTTTATTTTGTTTTGACTAACACGGCTACCTGTAACTATCCCAAATATCACCCACAGGTAGCAATGGGGCGAGGCGCCCATGAGCTGACCTTCAATCTGTGCTGCTTCTTTTCTCACTTCAGTATGCGGATTGTAGCCGGTCGATTCCAGCCCCATCTCCATTTACGCAGGCCGGACTTCCAGCTACCTTAGCTTGGAGGTAGTAAGTAGGGTTAGTCCCGGGGAAGGCTTAGTAACTACACAACCCGCCCCAATCCACACAGCTTTCGACCGGGGACGTTTCTTCTACCAACTCTGCACCGCTAATACAACGAATGCTAGTGACTCTTATTAGCAAATATTAGTAATATGCACCCATGAAATTCGCAAAGGTTCTCTAATCGCTGCGCGGAGAATGCCTGTGGTTTGCGCCGCATTTGCAGCCAAGTTCTGGGTGGGATGACGCCGAAGCGAGGCATCTCTTTTGGAGAGATTCGCTTCGAAGGCAGCAATTGCTCAGCAAATTTATCTCGGGTGCAGCCGGCAAAATTCCTTCAAGGAACCGGCAAAAGCAGGGGAACAGCTCTCCTGGAGAGATTAGCGAAGTAAATGCGGCCGCGTTCTGAAGTCACCTTCCAGCTAACTTGCGTCTGCTTTATTGAACATAAAATTAGGAAATAACACGACACACATGCTCTTGCGTGGGCGAAGGTCTTAGGTTGCATTTGTGGCAACAGTAGCGGTAAGGGAATTGAACGCTGATAAGCAGGCCCAAAGGGGTGGGGGGGGGGGTGGGCGGGGGTCATATGGGCCACTTGGCCCGGGCCTCCGATTCCAAAGGGGGCCTCGGTCAGCATATTCACCATCGCTCACCATTATTTAAATGTAAATACTTAAAATAATCATTTTCCCTATGTATTTTTAAAAAGCACTATTGTATATCTATATCTTCCATTTTGTCTTTATATGCAGATACGGTTCAAGCCTAGAAATAAAATTATTTGTCAGCATAACTTTTGTGAAAATTATTTATATACTTGCTTATTTATAAGACTTCGGAGATCCCCAGGTTAAAAAAGGGGGGGGGCACATTATCTACCTGGCCCGGACCTCTGCCTGGCTCTGCAAGGGCCTGCTGATAAGTTCAGTAAGCAAGCAGCTTGGTGACTCCCCCCCCCCCATTGTATCTCGCCTTTACTGCATATTGTAGAGGTTTATTGCACTTGCTTTTGTATTATTATTATTATTAGTCCTTCAACGAAAAAACCACAAAGACATGGCCTGCGGAAAGAAGACCCGAAGGCCACAAGCGACGAGCGAAAGGCCATCTTAGACGGTGACAAGAACCTCAGGCGGAAAGACCTGAACGACTAGTTTTGAACCCTAAGGCACGGTCAGTTTCTCTTTTCCTGTTCAGTCCAAGCGGGACCAGAAACATGCGGGTCCATTCCGCACACCCCATCCTCTCTCCCAATAGCCCAGTTCCGCACTCACTGAACTTGCTTAGTCCTGTCCTCTGCGTCCCCAGATTTTTGCACTTATTTATTTAGAATACTTATACCCCGGCTTTGTCCCGCTAAGGGGCTCTATCTCAAATCACCTTCCTAGCCCCAGTGGTGCCCTTTTGACTACATAAAAATGCCTAACGGGTGACATTAGCGGGAAAAGCTACAGGATTTTCTCAATACTAGTCCTTTAAAAAAAAAAAAAAGGCGTATTTTCTACTTCCCAGATAGGGCTGCCCCTTAGAGATCCAGATCACAGAAGCATCAGTCCTTTGTGCTGGAGCGTGGGGGGGGGGGGCTGAAGTGAAGTGAAGCTACACCACTTTCCCACCGAGACGCGTAAGTGCGTGGTGCCTCTTTCCCCGCTGCAGCGCCTGCCAGCCCCATGGATGCGTAAAGCCCGGGTCTCTGCCTTCATTCAAAGTTCTTGAAGGATGTCAAGATCATAAGACACCTTTCCCTGTTTCACTTAATGTCAAGGGGGACTCTCTGGCTCTCCATCCATCTATCCTACACCCCGCCCCGCCCTTCCAGGGCCAGTTTCCCTGCTGCATTTGTCAAGAACGGGGAAATGATTCCAGGTGCCCGGCTTGGCGCAAAGCAAGCGCGCGGGGCGCTCATCACGTCTCCCAAGACTGTGAAGGCCAAATACCCGTCGATTTGAGCTGCTCTATTGACTCGAGTCTTTGCAAAGCCAAGATTGTTACAGGCGCGTCCTTAGCATATAAGAGCAATTAGGGACCTGGTCGAAAGCCTGTTCTCACATTGGCCAACCAGATGCCTGTGGGAAATCAGTAAGCAGTATTCGAGCACAAGAACCCTCTCCCCTCCTAAGGTTTCCAGCAAATGGTATTCAGAAGCATTGCTGCCTCCAACTGTGGATGCAGAGCGCAGCCATCATGGCTTAGTAGCCACCGGCAACTTAGAATTTGTCTAGTCCTCTTTTAAAGCCATAGAGGTCACCGCTGCCTCCTGTGGAAGCGAGTTCCATAGCTCATCCTTGCGCAGCGTGAAGAGGCACTTTCTTTTATCTGCCCTGAATAGCTTCGTTGCCCATTTGACCCTCTCATTCCCAATTCCGCCCCCAAATTGCTGGAACTTCAGCAGCAAACTACTGGCCCACTTTTTCGCCAGATCTGCAGACCTCCCTCGCTAAGATGCAAAAGAACTTACCCGGCTGCCTCATGAGGAAAGGTGGGCTGCAGAGGCCTTGTCGCAGGGCAGATCAAACCCTCCGAGGATGAGGCCAGGCTGGCCCCGTCCATGCCCTTTGGGGGCCATCGGTCTTGGCCAGCAAACCCGAAGCGACAGCTCTCTGTCTTCGGCTCCGATTGATCCTCCCGGCAGCTGCCCCCATCCCTTCCTTAAAAAAAAAAAAGGCACAACCCAACACCCCCAGAGTTCCTCCCTAAACAATGCACGATTGAATGCAGCTTCAATCTTGTCTCCTCTAATGAGAAAAGAGTGGGAAGAAAAGAAAAGAGAGAGAGAAAATAAGCAAGATGCTCCGAGGTGCCCTGACTTTCCGGTCGCATCTCCAAGGCTGGTGGACTTGGCTGGGAGGGGAAAAAATCTTCCACGGTTGCACACTCCTTGAAATCGCGGCTGTTGCTCCCACAAACCGTAGAGGCCGCCTGGACAGGCAGGAAGATCCGAGGGCGCGGACGATCTCGACTGTGCCTGAGCCGAAGTCAGAAGGAGAGATTCGTTTGATCGAAACCCCGATGAGAGAAGGTCCAGCAGGCTGAGACGCAGCATTCCCCCATTAGAAAAAAAATGAAACAAGCCACACCAAAGGGAGGGTAAGGTTTATATTACTGTATTCGGGACTGTCCAAATAACTTAATACACGGAGCGCATGAAAAGAAGGAAAGAAAGATACATTCTTGATGCAAGTCCCTCGGTTCATTTGATTTTTTGGAATTTAGGATACATTCGCTTTGCGTTTCGAACGAGGCTGCTCCAGTGCAGAAGTTGAAAATTGAGGGGAACGGAGTGGGGTGGGGAATAGCTAGTCCTAGAAACACCCAGATGGACGACACAGAGAGAGAGAGACCTACCTACACAACTACACGCACAACATTGGCATCCCGCTGCCTTATCCCTTACACAGGCAGAGGAAACTGGGGGGGGGGGGGGTTTTAAGAATTCTATATAAAAGTCCCGTCGCTCAAATACCGGAGAAAAGTCCAGTTGTTCAAAGACCACCAAGGCCGGAGTTTTGATTCAGGTAGTTTGGAAAGTCTTCTACAAAAAAGAGAAAACCCTCTCCTTTTTTGCCCCCACTACAAAAAAGAAAAGAAAAGTAAAGAAGAAAATCTGGTATAGAAAACCTGTTGGGTCAATTAAGGCTAATAATTTACAAATAATACAGGAGAGAGTGTGTAAATATATATATATATATAATATTTATATTTATATTTAGAGAGACAGGCAATTATTGAAACAGAAAAAGTTCCTTGTTTTGGGAAACATGACCTCGGGGTTAGTGTAGGGAGCAGCAGTGGCGGATTGCGTGGCAATCTCACCCCCACCAAGTCATTTGGAAATGGGTAGGGGGGAATCTTGAGGCATTGCCCGCAGACCGCAAAGAAAGTTATTTACAATCCCACTGTTGCATGCACAATGTGGCATTTTGCCTTGGTAAATATACAGCCCCATTCCACCCCTACTAGTGTGTGTGTGTGTGTGTGTGTGTGTGTGTGTGTGTGGTTTTTTTCTTTCCTTTTACAAGTTGTTGTTGTTAAAATAGCATTAATTGACAGCAATGCAGACGCTCAGGTTCTCTCCGGCAGTTTCCATAGGCCGGTCCCTTTCACAGCATCTTTTCCAGTTGTCCATGGAGCAAGTACCCTAACCGGGGAGACGCAGGCTTAGTTTTTGGCCTGCGCCCGCCGGTCTCCTGAAACGCCCGGCGTTCAGGAGTGCTGGGACATCCCGTTCACCAAGCCTCGTAGCTGCCTCACCACCGTCTCGATGAGCTTCTGTTTGTCGCGGTCGTTCTTCCTGAACTGGGCGAAGATGTTGTTCTTCTTCACGTCTTTCATTCTGAAAGCAGAACGGGCGAAAAGGAAAGAAACAGAATTTAAGTCAGTTCGTTAGTTTTCAAAAGAAGCCCAAATTTCCTCCTCATTTCCGTTCGTTCCCAACGCAAAGGGTTTAATGCCCGCAGTCCCCCACCCAAATGCGCAAAAAACGGCGCTCTCGGAACGTTTGAGGTTCTCAAGCAGCCGAGTTTATGGCACCAGCTTAATCCGATTTTCTTCCAATCAGAATGGCGGAAAGAGCAGTCCAGGCAAAAACAACAGAGAGACCCATGAACTTCAAAAGCTAAAATATTTTAGGATGGCATAAACTTCCCGGGACCTGAGTTCATTTTCCAAATCTGAAAATTCTGAGCTGGGATAACAAAGCAGGATTTCCCAGTGCAAACAGGACTTTTTTTAATGGGGGGTGGAGGCTACCCCAAATATTATAGATGTGTGGAAGTATCCATGGAATCAAATGGGATTCTGTTACAATCAGTTGTTTTTTAAGTTACTTGCACAAGGAACAGGACGTAGTTCATTGTAATTCGTATACTGTATGGGCAACTTCTTGTAACCATTAAGACACTTTAGTTTGGCCTGAGTTGGGTTTTTTTTGTTTTGTTTTTTTGTTGTTGTTTTTTTAGTCAGCCTTCCTATTAATCTCTTCGAAGCGGAACCCTGGGTGGTTTAATACCAAAAGGAATAAATTCGGAGTGACAGTAGAAGTAAAACCAAAAAAGTACAAAAATACATACCCTCTGTGGACTCTGCAAAACGTTGGGGCGTTGCGAGGGGGGAAGAAAGAAAACGAATCAACAGTTAGAAAGGAAGGGGGTAGTTTAAGGCATAGCAGCTAAATATTTATAACGCCTTTACATTTCAGGGTTTAGCTGCAAGCGGTGTGCCTTGACTCCCAAACGCTCTTTGCTATTCCGCATTTGCGGCGAGGCTCAAGCTTCCAGAGAGCCTCGCTGCTTCAACCTAAAGAGGTTTGCTCAGACGTAAGTACCACTCAGCTCAGAGGGACGTACTTCCCCTCTCTCTTTCCCATTTTCAAGGCAGCTGCCGCGATCCTTGGAACAGCTAGACTGCGGAGGCATCCATCTTTCTCCCTCCTCTCTCCCTCGATCAAGGTTATGGTAGATCCTCAGCCAAGGCCTGCCTGCATTGGGGGGCACAGGGCCACTGGATCAAATGAATCAACTTTTTTGTAGCAACCTGATCTACTATCCGGTTAAGTCAAAGCACGTGGACTCCTTGAATGGGGGGTTGGTGATGGGAATTTTGCATAGCGCAATGCAAGTAAAGACCCCATACTGAAAATAATCATTTTTAATACTGCAGTTTAGTCACATTTGTGTTGGCGTTTTTGCTGCAAGTTTCTCTCTCTCTCTCTCTCTCTCTCTCTCTCTCAAAAAGAGTAATTACTTATTTTTGGAATAATTTTAAACCAAAAGGTCCTGAAAATTAGGACGTTTACGAATTGCTCCGAGATCCATCCCGCACGTTGCCATCTTGCGTGGGACCTGTCCGTTCAAGGAAATTTAGGATGGGCAAATTTCCTAAACGGGAAGATGCAGGTAGTGTCCAGTCCTAATCACGAGAGATCCGGATGGAGCTGTTAAAACTAAAAGAAGCATTTCCCCGTTTGCAAAGGGACAGGCGGCATCTAAGCGCACGCATTTGGGTTACAACCTAACCTGGGGGGGGGGGGGTGCCCTAGCATTCGCTCTCCTGCAAGGCATTGGTCTCCTGATAGCACCTGCAGAGATGGCTAGAGGAGGAGGAGGAGGGCTGTGTGTGACTCACTTCTCCAAGAGGGCCAAGGCGGTGGTTGGATTGACGCGCAGGTACTTGGAGCTGGGCTGCCCATAGTCGGCTAGGTAAGTCGACCAATCCCACACCATGAAGAGATCCAGAAGCTGAAGGGGGGGAGAAGAGGGACACACACAAAAATTGACGTTAAGGGCCTCTGAGGTGTGGAGTTTCCTCTCGCCCCCCATGGACGTAGCGATTTTGCCCCGTCTCCTTCGACCACCAACTTTCATCCCGCGTTAGGAAGAGCTCAAGATGCAACCCCCCCCCCCGGGGGGGCGGGGAGGAAGGAAACAAACGAAAAAATGGAAATACGCTTCTTTCGTCATTTTAAAGCAAACCATAAAAAAAATCCCCCGTTTGTTCAAGGCAGAGAGCCCCTCGCCTTCGGGGCCGCTTAAAGACGGACCAATTTTTAATGGCATGAGATTCATCAAATGTAACATCCGCTAATGCTAATGAGCTGGGCTTTGGCCCACAGGAGTTTATGCCACAAAATATATCGCATAACCCGCCCCCCTCCCTGGTGAAGGGCGGGAAATAAATAAGTAAATAGGCAAAATTGACCATAGAAGGAAGTCAATCACAGAAAACAGGCACGAAATATCGAAGCCGAGACCAAGAGGGAGCCGAGAGACTTCAGTACAGTGGTACCTCGGGTTACATACGCTTCAGGTTACAAACTCCGCTAACCCAGAAATAACGCTTCAGGTTAAGAACTTTGCTTCAGGATAAGAACAGAAATCATGCTTTGGCGGCGCAGCGGGAGGCCCCATTAGCTAAAGTGGTGCTTCAGGTTAAGAACAGTTTCAGGTTAAGAACGGACCTCCGGAACGAACTAAGTACTTAACCAGAGGTACCACTGTAATGCACTCAAGATTTTTTGATAAAATATGGAGACGTTATAACACATGTCTATACAAATAAAAACCCCACTGGCATTTTCCAGGGGGAGATGAGCTGCATTTCCAGCGAACCTTAGTTTGTAAAGCTCTGCCTCTATTTCTTCGTATTTTCCACAGCTATTCATGGAGGGCGGGAGGTTGGCTATGCTCTGTGTTATTAATGTGAACAACAATAAAATCATACCAAATAAAAAGAAATTGGTCCTTATTTTGTGGACCTCTAGCGGTTCTAAGTTTATATTCCGTTTTTCGAGTAGGATCGATTTCCACACCTTCGTGCGCCATTAGGAAATATCTTCATTTGTTGAGTATTTTTAAGCTTGCCACAAGACACTGTTGTTGTTGTTGTTGTTGTTGTTGTTTTGTTGCAACACAGAACACAGCTTAGTACCCCTTTTGGGGAAGGGTGCATTTCAGCGCTCCGCCTTCAAAAGCATGCGTTTACAAACGCTGTTCTTACACCTTAAAACGGTAAAAAGTGAACACTCAAGTTCCACAAATAATGCAACCGAAATACTCGTTAATCAGAAAAATTGTTGGGTACCTCTCCCTCGTTTTAACGGGGGTACGCTTTTCATATCAAAATTAAAACGCATATGAGTGAAATATGAAGGTTTGTTCCAGTTCCTCTGTAAGCCCTGCTGTTCCCACAACACGCTTCAAAAGTAGCCTTTATGAAAAGTACTGGAGGCGAGGAACAGAAGGAGCCGGGATAAAATAAAATAAAATAAAATCCCTCGGGAGGGACCTCCACCCCCGCTCCTTCCAGCTGCCTTTGCTCGGCTCATGATATCCAGCCGGAGCTGCTGTCAAATCTGCGCGTAATCTTTTAAAAGGCGGCATGACTCTCGCAGGAAAGCGCCGGGCCCCGCCGCCAATTTGAAGCCCTAATCCCCTCTAAGCCACTTAAACCCAACTTCCGATCCACGTTTCTCATTGTTTCAAAACTGCCAAGCCCTTCACTCGCTACTTGCGGCGCGGATCGTCTTCCTTCCAGCCCTGGCGGTTTCTGGAGAGCAGGTTGTTTTGGCGTCTTTGAAGGAGCCAAGGAAAAGGTGGGGTGGGGTGGCCAAGAGGAGTTTCTCGCACGTTTATTCATCTGCTCATTATCAGGGCTCCGTTTGCCATTTCCTTTTCGCCTTAACCTGAAGACCGTGGTGCAAAAGGAAGGCGCTCGTAGGAGAGGAACGGCGGGGTCCCCCCAGTCACCTACACTTGCGCTGCCTCATGGGTTTTTTGACACTCCCAGAGAGAGATTTGCAAGGCGCTCCGGTCTCCCGGCTTCCCAGCGTGGAGGGCCATCCGGGTTTTCCCACGGTGGCCCTCCCAAGTCGAGCGGAATCTTCTTCAGCCACCTAAACTCGAAACCAGTTCCCTCCAGAGGAGGAGGAGTGGGAAGGATGAGCGGCACTGGATGCCAAGCAGACAGCGGCTGGGGACGTGGGAAGGCTGACGATAGAACTGTCTCACTAAACCAGGGATGGGGTGCTCAAGTCCCATCAGCCCCAACCAGCGTGGTCCAATAGCTAAGGGTGATGGCAGGCTAGAAGTTACCCTATCCCGCTACACTTAGCGAAGGCTTTCCTCCATCAACACCTCCAGTCCCAAGGTTGGGACTTTCCTTCTTAACCTACATCTGGAGTTTCATGGCCAGGCAGGGATGAAGGAGGAGTGGGTCAAAGCGGTCCTTGGACCTGTTCAGGGTGCCATCTTCCCTTGCCACTGACTGCACAGCCTGAGTCCACTGCAGGTAAGCCCCGCCACGCATAACTGATCACATGATGCAGTGCACACATACCATTTGAATGGGAATGCCCATCAACTTTGTGGGGGCCCAGCCCCCTCAAATATTTTATTGTGGAGGCCAAAGCCCACAAGGCCCTTAGGAGTTGGCTCCTATAGTCTACCATAGATGGCAAGGATGAAGGACAAGAGGTTGCTTCCAGCTAGACTTGAGGCCCGGCTTCTCCTTTGCTTAGAAATTAAAGCACTGCCTATCCCTCATGAGGTCCAGAGTCAGGGGAGAGGAGATTTCACAAGCCTCCTCCAGCTCATCTTCCACTGGAGGCCAGCTATTTCCATGTTTTCCTAAAAACAGGCGTTTCCACAGATTATTGTAACAAATCACACTTCAGTCTGGCAGACACTACCTAAAAAGCCAGAGTCTCACATATCTCACTTGCTATTTGTGCCCTGTGCGGTAGGACAGATGCAGTAGACGAGGCACCCAATGGAACTTCAAGCCAGTGCAGTTTTTCCACATCTGCCCCAGAGACCAATTTATAAAAATAAGAGATGTCCCAAATTATGAGTGGGGTCAGGGGACAACATAGGAAAGCACCTCAGCTGGGCAGAGCAATCTGCAACCTTATTCGAGCCATTTGAATTCTCTTGGCCACAGTGGGCAACTCCTCATTCCTGATCGCCTCCCCCATCCTACCCTATAACCTCTTGGCTTCAGAAACCATAGGGAAAACGAGCCCTGCATTTCCATAGCATGCCAACCCTACCCTTTTCTGCAAGGTCTGAAGGGAAGACACGTATATGCAAACACGTTTTAACTACCGGTAGTATGAATGTGGGCACTTTGGAGGTGGTGGTGATAGAAGGAAGGGGAAGCCTATGCCTGAGCAGTAACACTGCAAGCTCTTAAATGTCATTCCACCACCTAAAATAAACCTTTAAGTCTGAGTGCTATGTACCTGGTCTAACTCACAGACCCTGGTTTCTTACCCATTACTACTACCACATTGCACCCCTATTCTACTCTTAGAAAACAGAAATAGGAGAGTGTAGTTAAAGTGTCGGAAGGGGTAACTAAATCATGTTTGTTGTCCTTGGATTTTGCTTTAAGAAGAGCAAAATCCAGGACTAATATGGATTCATCCATGACCCTACAGAACATCAATTTCATGTGTAGGACAATTCTTCTGCTGAGCAGCAAGACCCATCGCAGTAGGCATTTCATTCACCACATGCAAAACAGGTTTCTTGACACTATCCATCTTGGTCAGGCTACTCAGCCTATGATAGTAAGCACATTGACTTGGAAGTGAGCATTGGGATTAATGGGTCTTCACTTCCAAATAAGGTGCTTACGACTCAGGAGTTCGTTTTTGTTGGTATTGCATCTTCTTATTTAAAATTAAATAGAAACAGGCAAGGGGAAAAACACACAAAATGGCCTGAAGAAGCAAAGCGTGGTATGCTGATGAATCAAAAACCCTCAAGAAAACTGCTGGTATACATCAGTAAAAATAAAATAAAATCATATTCAGGATTTGGAAGACGAAAACAAGTTCAGAGGCATACATATTACTTAACACACACTTTTTCACCGAAGTTACCCAAAGGGGAATATTACTTAGTGATACTTGTCTGAATGAAAATGTCCAAGAATCAATTTATGATAACGTCTTCGTATCTATCACCAAAACCAATATTTTGCCCACAGAAGCTCCATAAGAAACTCTCAGCCATTAAACCCTTTTGAAATTTGCTGACACTCACTTTACTAGCATCACTTTCCAATTTTAAACTGATATAGGCTATCCTACATGAATGGTTCACATGCTGCTCATATACAATTGGCTCAGTTTACAGTACAAAGTTCAGGAATAACTTTCTGTGTAAGCTTACAGCAGGAGCATAAAGAACGAAATCGTATGGCCATCAATGTTTCTGTCTCACAAACCGTATTAAGAGTGTGCTGCATTGGAAATCAATATGACTTACTCCTAAGTAAACATTAATTCAACAGCAAACCTGAAAATCCCTGCTATGGAATCAAAATTTCTGTTTTTGCAATGCATCTCAGACTTCATAGTCTCTCCATTTAGCAATCCGGTCATGAGACTGCAAAATAAGATGTTTCCATTTTCTAATGCAGATTGATTAATGTTATTGGTTTCTGTATTTGTCATCATTCAGATAGATCAAATCAGTGCACTGGATAATGGAAAGCTTTGGCATGGCAAATGACTTCCCCCTCTTTTCAGTTCTTCCTTTGGCAATCTCTAAATTAAAACATTACTCATCTAGTCTCAGAGATGCACAATCTGGTAAGGAGCACAACAGGCCACCCATTCTTGCACCTCAACCAATTCCCCTACCCCACCCTTTAATGTGTTTCTTGGTGTGTTTTTATAGCAGACTAATTGGCGCAGTGACAGTTTTTTGTGGAGCACTTTCTGACAGTGCAGCTAGTTTAAAAGGTAAAGGTAAAGGACCCCTGACAGTTAAGTCCAGTTTCAAACGATTCTGGGGTTGCGGAACTCATCTCACTTTACTGGCCAAAAGAGCCAGCGTTTGTCCGCAGACAGTTTTTCCGGGTCATGTGGCCAGCATGACTAAGCCGCTTCTGGCAAAACCAGAGCAGCGCATGGAAACGCCGTTTACCTTCCCGCCACAGCGGTACCTATTTGTCTACTTGCAGTTTGACGTGCTTTCAAACTGCTAGGTTGGCAGGAGCAGGGACCGAGCAACAGGAGCTCACCCCGTCGCGGGGATTCAAACCGCCAACCTTCCAATCGGCAAGCCCTAGGCTCAGTGGTTTAGACCACAGTGCCACCTGCGTCCTGCTGCAGCTAGGTAGGCTCAACCAAACACCAGATTTATTTTGGTGAGGTATACTGAAGTGTCTGTGTTCTTTTCGTTTTCAAATGGAGAAAATTAATACAGAACCTGCCATTCAGGGCCATCCCTGCCACTAGACATAACTGAAATGAGGCAACTGGATCAGGTGGCAGATACTGGAAGCAATGGGGGTGCCTCTGCCCTGCACCCTCATAACTAGCCTGTTGCGCCCTCATGTTTGGTGAAGAGCACCATCTCATTGCCAGTATCAAAATAAAATTAAACTGCTAGTCCAGTTGGCTTCTGTAAGTGGGGAGGGGGGCATTTTGCCTTTTGCTTCAAGCAGCAACATGTCTTGGGGTAGCCCTGTCTGCCTAGTTATAGCCCCACCCATTCACAGTGTGTGACATTTCCTGGGATACTGATGCAGCATATTCCCATATACTTTATCATGCCTGTATGGCTGTGTTAGCTACTGCACCACCTCTCCAAGTATCCAAGCAGATATTGGTAAAATGTTTTGCAGAAGGCTGATTAATCAAATTTGGTGTGTTTGTGTGTGTGTGTCACACTTCAGACTATCCTGATGTATCATCCTTGGAAATTCTTGAAAGGAAACTACACATACCCATTCAGATATAATGCAGGCCGACTATGCAGGGTGGATATTTGAAGAGTAATGCGGGTACCACTCCTCAAATTTATCATGATCTATGCAAGAAACATTAAAGCTGCACTATTCAAAATACTTCAGATAGTTCCACTGTTTAAAATGACACTTATTTTCACATCCAGTTCAAAGACACAACTGAGAGTCCTATGCATGTTTACCCATAAGTCCCCTTCTGTTCCTTAGAGTTTATACTCTTAGGAATGTAGAATGTACAACACGTAAAAGCGGCATACAAAAACCAGCCTTTAAAAAAATCACACACATTCTGCATCAAGAGAAACAGAACACATTCTGTAAAATGGGCATATTTTTGCACAATTCTGTTTGCATCAGTAGGCCTAATGGGGGAGAGCAGGGAGCTAGGCAGGACGCTGAAGCTTTGCCCCCTGGACCACAGATAAGACCAATTGAATGGCATGCATGTGCCACTGTATTTTCTGCTTTTGGTACATATCCTATATGAACAGGAACAGCCTTCAACGCCATCACATCAGCTCCAGCCTCAAAGAGGAGCAGCAGGAGGAGGAGGAGGTGTAAGTGGCGGCAGAGGATGTAATCGCATCCTATGCTCAGCTGAAAGGTTACCCAGCAGCCTCATTAATTCTAGAAAGTTTCTTTTTTTCTGAATGTCACAGCTTTACATGCTGCGGAAGACCAACACGCACAAGCAAATTACATAAGCAGTCCAATTATAAACTTCCCTCTCCCCTCCGGAGGGCAGGTTCAGGGGTTATGTTGGGACAACTCTCGGGTGAAGATGGTGCAGATAGAACAGCGAGCTGCAGCGACAGCAGGATAGCTGCTTGGTGCTATTACACACTTATTCTTTGTCTCACTCGCAGCTTCGCACCTTGCTGTGCGTAATGGACTTTGACAGCATGTATACTGTATGCTGTGGGTGGGCAAGAGCTGCCTGGTGGCCTAGTCTTTGCAACCATGTCCTGGTCACCTGCATATGATTTGGCACTCAGGCAATGCACCGTCAATGCAAGCAATTGGATAGGAGGCGGGGCTAGCAAACAGCATCACTCCCATATGTGCCTGTAAGCCATTTCAAGGAGCATCATATGGTGGGAATTGCATCCGTTCCTCGTATAATGATACGAAGAACCTTTCCATCACTTCAGCTTACATTAATACACGGAGAAAGGCAGGGTATTAACCATCCTTCACAGCTTCTCCAAAAACAAACAAACAAAATATTTGATTCACTTTACCCACTATTAACACGACTATTTCACGCCTTCCTGTTTGTGGTATGAGGTTTCAAAGGCAGCTGGCAGTAAAGTTAGTTATTTTGTCCACACAGGAGACAAGGCTGCAGAAGATAATCAAAGTGGTTTACTGGTACGTATATATCATTTGAACTCTCGAGTCCTTGAAATGTGGGTTGACACCTGCAATTGCTATTAGCTTTCCAGACCTCCTATGTAGTTATCATCTGATTAGACATCAGAGTCAATAGTAAATATAGTGCTTTAAAAATATGTGATATGTTTTAGCCCTAGGTACAATAAAACCCAGGTATTAAAATATCTCATTAACAGGATAGTTCTGGGAGTTAAGATGAAGAGGACCGGGCATGCAGGATTTCAAAGATTTGTAATCAGGCTCTAATGCAGTGCCATAGCTATTGGGGGGGGGGGTTAGCCAGAGGGGCACCATCGAGCATCCTTGCCTGTGTGTGTGTGTGTGTGACCCAAGTGAAATAAAGCCTAGTTTCACCCGTCTAATGCATTGACTTATTTTAGAAAACGAAGCAGAACTATTTCTATTCCTTTGCCATATAAAATAGGGAAAATATACTTTACCAGTATAATCGTATACATGCTTAATCAGAAGTCAGTCCCATTGCATTCAATAGGGCTTACTCACAAGTGAATAGGCATATACTTCTAGGGTATCTAGTATTCTCATTTTAACGAGCAGCTTTCACAGTTAGATCCAGTATTGGTGGGACATTTTGCAGTTATGTCCGTGGAAAGGTCCAGGTTGCAGGATCCAGGTATTCAATAGGATCTAGCAAGTTGTTAACTCACTTCACTTTTTACCTCGCTTAAAACAAAAATAAAAACAAGAGAATTGTGTATAGTCTCTAGTTCAACATTGCACTTAAATTACAAACTATGCTAATGAATGTCCTGGATGGGTCCTATATTTTAAAAAAATCAAGTTATGCACAACATTTGCTTAAATCTAACAACACAAAGGAAAAGATAAAGTGGTAAGTATGCTATATACTGCACCTGAATGAATTAATTATCAGAAATTTAAAAACCAGCAGGACTGATATAGCTACTATACAGTAATCCATTATACAAGATGCTAGAAAGTCATACACTCAATTTGCTTATGACTGGATACGTATAGCAATCAATTTTAAAAGACTGTCAGTAAGGGCAGGGAACAGGGGAGGCCACTGAAATATATACACACACACACACACACACACACACACACACACACACATATAATGCCATCTTTGGGATTAAATCTCGATTGAGTTTCCATAATAAGATAACCAAAGTTTTTTTAAAAAGTTATAAAACCTGCAATAACAAAAACATCCATCCATCTAGGAGTGTTTGTGTAAGAGAGAATGTGTGGGAATAGGCATACGTGTGTGTGTGTGTGTGTGTGTGTGTGTGTGTTTATATATTTGTAAATTAGACACTGGTTGTGTGTGTGTGGTTGTGTTATCGAAGATGTACATGACGTAATGCCTGTAATCTTTTCTGATTTGGCTCAAGATGCTACTGTGACTCACAATTCATCAGAGGAAACAGAGTACACATGTTCATTTCCACTGAAACAGAAGAGGCATATAATCCTAGGAGATTTAAGTCCTGTAATTAATATAAAGGTGGAACAGGAAAAGAATTTGAGGGCAAGTCCAATCGTAAGGCAGATACATCTGCCAAAAATACATACACCAGCTTACAATTGTTTATAGGGATGGCAGTGTTTTGAACTTTTGTCTAATTGTTTCCCAGACTGTGGCACACAGATCTAGTCGGTGTGAATACAAGTGCTATTAACATGGTTGTGCTCTATACTAGTTCCCAATTCTGAGCCTTTTCACGTTAGCAAATGTTGGCTCTGGGACACAGTATTAACTTTAAAGTATTTACTTAGAGTTGGTTTTAAAAAGTGGTTGTCCTTAAGTGCCTGCATAGATGCTAAATACATTGGGTTGGATCCAAAGAAAGTTAGTTATGCACTACTCATAACAACTTGAGTCCCACTGAATTTGGAAGAACTAAAGCACGACTAACGTCCTCTGGATCCAACCGTTAATGGCTTGCTAGATGTACAGGCTAAGATCATCATTTTCCATAGCTGAACAGAGCCTGCAGCATCTTCATCACCCCTCTCAAATGCAATACATTTCTAAGGAAACCACTGCATTAATGGTATGTCAGACAAAGAAAAGATGGGGGGAAATTAAAACAATTAATGGGAAACAGAGTGATGTATGTTATCTGTCATCTCAGGATTCATTTTCTTATTGCACCTAACAAAACAGACAGCTAGAGAAGGACAAAAATAGAGGGGCAAGTAATGTCATAGTAAAGGAAACACACAGAATCTATACACGCTTTAAAAGACGCTAGAAAAAAGGCATTATATACAGGCATGTTTCGCATAATCAAAGAATAAGGTTTTAGGATGTCCATCTTTCCTAAACAATGCTTAGCTAAACCTGAAAGGCACATTCTCATGCATTTATTCTTTTAAGACAACTACAGGCTCATCAAAAAGGTAATGGAAGTGTGAAGTCCAATTTAATGCAGCCAAAGTGGCAGATAATGCTACATACTGTAGATAAGGAACAGGAAATAATGGGCTATATTACTAAACCACATGTACATGTTCTCTGACCACATTCTTCTTAGAGTTACTGAAGTTACTGAAGTCTGAAATAGAAATAAGGAAAAGATTTCCTGGATTTCAAGATCTCTCACATTCAGCCGCATCTGAAATGGTCTTTCAAAACTCCCAGGTCTGCATGAAACAAAATTATGGCTAAATCTGCCTTTGTTACTGTGTCTTTGATGCTCTGGGAGAAGGGTTCTCTGTCGGCCCTTGGATTATTCATAAGCAGAGCAAACAATTTTGCTGAACGAATTTATAAGCTTGCCATAATCATGAGCTTTTAAGCAATCCTGGTGGTGTTTTGTTGTTTTTTTGGATTTGCTCCATCAAAACACAGCTTGTCAACCTTGCGAACAGTTCCTGGCATGTTCTTAATCCAAACGGTCAGAGCTTTGCTATGAGCAGCTGCTTCCATTTTAAGAATCTGCCTTATATACCAAGTCAGTCCATTGGTCCATCTGGCTCAATTACGCTCACACTGACTGGCAGCAGCTCTCAGACAAGGAGACTGTCTCTTCCAGCTCTACCTCCTGGAGAAGTCAGGGATGTTTCATGTCCAGTTCCTCCCCTCTCACTAAAATGGCTGGTATAATACTTGGAAGAGAGAGGACTCATTCTCTTAGTTTCCAATAGTTTGACATTTTCACCACCCTCTCCCCTTAAATGCAGAACTCCTTAATGCTGAGAGGAGGGAGGGGGATTAGCTTCCAACATTTTACAGCTGCCACCCTAACCTCTCCCTTATTATATTCCTCCCCACCATAAGCTTGGCATAGGTAAACAGACAGAACTTTCAATAATAATAATTTATGACAAGTTATTCACCTACACAAGGAAGTGCCCAAGACTTCCAAGTGGGCATCTGAAGCCCGTTGGTGAGTGGGACACTTTAAATCATATCGTTGGCATAAATTCAAAGTAACCTAAGAGAAAACAGGTAGGAAATGAAGCCCTTCTAAATTGACTACTATACTATCAATATAAATGTCAAATGGAAAAAGAGCAATAACTCAAGCTGCCACCTCCTCCTGTGGAACAAGATACACTATCTGTAAGTAATCCCTTTTGACCGTATCAAAGAGGGAAATTTCTTGCAACAGGTCTGGGGTATAGTTGAACTATCAACAGAAGCATGGCTATGGAATGGAGGAGGATCATATGCAGTGGGAGTGGGAGCTCCTTCCACGTACCACCCATGATTGTACTGGTAGTGGATGGTGGGGGCTTCCGGTCCTGCCTGCCTTAATGGAGGTAGCTCCCATGATAGTGGAGGGCTCATCGGTGAATGGAAGGCAAGGACGACAGAGGGTAAATCATCCTTGCAAATTCCCCCCAGGGACTGGGGGGGGATGGGCTTCACTCGCAGTTTGCCTCGGTACCTGGCTCTTGCTCCGGCATGGAATGTGGGAGGCAGGGGGGCACTGAGTAAAGCACTTCGTCTGGCAAAAACCCTCCTACGCTGCCATTAAGGAACAGATGTTCTTCGTTTAATTGGCTCTTTAAATGACTTTAATGTACCAGTGCGTGATGGAAATTGGTTGCAGCAACACATTGTGGAACATATCAGCTACATACATTCTTAAAAAAATGTATTAAAATGTATCCGATTAAAAACAAAAGACAAGGAAAAAGAGACTGAGATTTGTTTGTGCTACTGATGGAAAGCAATCCAAGATGAAGTTTAATTGGCCATAAATATCTAGCTGAAGGAAAATAATTTGGGGGCTGTGGTAAGAATGCTGCAGAGATTCCGGGAGTTGGAAAGTATTAAATCTTCAGGGCGTTCAAAAACTGCCCACCTTTTCCTAGGTTGAGGGGGAAATGATGAAGATCTGAGACATGTTTTACTAGTGAGACAGAATGGTTTATAGCAGACAGTTGCCTGTTCCAAGACATTGAAGCAAGGGATGGTGAGATAAGACCTCTGAAAAACTTCAAGATTTAGTTCTGTCCCAAGTCACGATTGGAGAAAATAACAGCTGGGAAGTGAAAGAGACAACACCATATATGGACAGAAGGAATCTCCATGAACATAACAGTTTTCACACACAGGGCAGAATGAAGATAATAGTTTGAGATCCTCACTTGAAACTATAGATTTACATATTGTAACATCACAAATGGAAATCATTAAATATGTAGCTGTTGACTAAGGGATTATTGTTATAACTGAAATGTAATTGACGTTAATTAAGATCATGGAACGCAGTGATATAAGATCGGAAATGCACCCAAAATCATTGCGTGGGGAGCCACTTTAACTAAAATGTATTAATTGGAAGTTGATTGGCATTTTGATAATTGTATAATTTGGGAATGAATTGTTATTGTTATAATTTGGCTATTATATATATATATGTAACAAATGGGGAGTTGGGGAGTGGTGATGGTGCTTATTTGACCTTCTGCGGACAGGGAGATCAGCACTGTGCAAACATACCGGTACCAACAGGAAAATGATGTTGGTTCCACCAGGACGTGTTTGCACAGCGCCACCTTCCTTGTTGCCTTGTGCCTCCCACTCTCGCTTCCGCAAGCAGCAGTGACTCCACCATTTGACTGTACCAGGCTTTAGCTATGCTCTCAGTGTAAGTTTGCTGGCAGAGCTATTCCAGCAATGCCAGCAGAGCAGTATGCTAGCAACTGTTCCACAAGATAGAGATGCACCATTGGGCCAGCACAGCAGGTTTTTGCAGGTAAAGTCATTCAGCTGGTGGATCTCAATTATAAGATTGTGCCTTTAATGTAATGTATTTTTTTCTCAGTGGCTAACTGGAGCCACCCAGGTGTATCACTCGAGTAAAACATATACCTATATTCAGATGCAAATGTAATATTGATTAATTGTTTTAACTGGTCATTTTTATGTTTTTAAGTTGGTGGATTTGTTTCAATCTGCTCCTAATATGCCACATTTGTAATTGGATTTGTTGTTTTTCAAAGATTAATGCAAGTTCCCTTGAGTGCTACAATAGAATGGTCCTATATAAAATAGTGTAATAAATGTTTTTAACAAAAGTGTATGTACATTAAACCTCTATTAAAAGACTTATTTTTTCCATGATCTATACATCTCTCCTTATAACTTGTTTGCCCTAGATCTGATCAAAATCATTTTTCCTTTTTGTCAAAAACTTTTTATAAAAGTTCCTCTAAAGTTTCTAATTTTAATACCGTTAAAATTTTAACAAACATTTTGTTGTCTTCATTGCATTATGCTTAGTACTGGAAGTATTATTCTCTGCAAAGGTCCTGATGTGCCTGTTAATTTATAACAATAAATAAAAATACAATAAAATACTCTCCTTGAGAGAGCACCTGCAAAGAATTGCACATGGCTTTTATACATAGGATTTGAACACAACTGCATTTCAAAATAATATTTTTTAATAATGATTTGTTCCCTATGCATTGGTTGAAATCAGTGGCAATTGTTTCCCTGTAATATGCTTAGGACTGACATTCTGCTAGTCTGTCTATATTATAATAATAGTTATCTCAGCTACTGGATGGTCAAGAGACAATCTGGTAAACCTGATCCCATAAATTAAAAAAGCATCTTTGTGCAAGGTGTGGGGGTAAGTGCTAGATCCAAGAGAAGTCTTTGAATTAGCTATAATTTTTTTAAAAAATGTTCCTTTCTAACATATGGATGCTTGGAAATCCATTTGTTGTATAGGCTGCCCAGTAATGAGTTAACTCCCTGCTATTTGAACCCTCAAAGAGCTAAGGCTGAACCCTGCAGCCTGACTAGTATCAAAAGAACAAAAGAATATGTGGGAAGACATTTGTGTGAGGAATTCCTATAGCTGACCCCAAGTTATGTGCCCCACTATTTGAACCTAATTCACATCTTCAAATACACCACTCAGCAATTTAGTTGCAAGATAAAAAGGACATTTGTTGCTTGCTTTGAATAACCTTTGTGGTTTAGGATTTTCTTTCCTGTCACTAGATTCCTTTAGGTTCAGTTTGAAGACTGTAGGTACAAGGCTGAATTTTGATCCAGATTATTTATTAACTCTCATTGTCCTTAAGTGATTTTGACCAACATTTCAGCTATTCTTCAGACATAGGTGACCTTGTACTGAATGTCAATTTTTTAAATGTATAAATGAGAAACTCACTGTGATGCATTATATAGGAACACAGTCATGTGTAAGCTACTCCACATATCGTGAGGTCCCACAAGCCTGCTCTTTCAGGTAGATTCAAGTCCCACACATAAAAGCAATACAGTATTCTTTGTAGATAGTCCTTTGAGGAGTACAGCTCCTTCAAGACAGTTGGCTGGGAAAGAAAAGCAACAATGGAAATGCCATGTGTGCTGGGTTCATTCATGATCAAACTCCAAAATAATTAAAGAAGATAAGGTTCTATATACAGCTAGAAGTACACTTGCAGATTAAATTTAATTAACAGAAATGGACTGAAATGTCCACAAAGAAGTTGTCCAATAGAAGTTGTAAGCTGAATATCTGTTGTTGTTTTAAAAAAGGTTATAAGTTAAAGTCTACATCCCAAAATGTTTATACCCGTGAGTACAAGCTATTCAGATTTACACAACTTTCCTCCAACAAAAAAATTGTACCTGATGCTAAACAGTTTTTATTATTAACCTGTAATCAATCAGATACTCCTAGACCTGATTGCATGTGTAATTACCTTTTGTCAGATACAATTTGCCTGATAAACATGTCAGAACACTTGCTGCTTAGTCTGTTTCAACAGGTAAATGCTGCCTTTCCACAGCCTCCGGGCGTAATTAACAGAGGGGGGGAAAGGCTGTTATAAAAACACACAGAAGCTGATTCACTGAGCCAGGAGTTCACAGCATGCAACCTGCCAAGGCCTATTTCATGGCCCTCCATGCTTGCCTGAGCACTTATTGAGTTCCAGCCTGCTGTGACAGGGCAGTGGTGGCAAGCTCTGAAGGACGACAATGTTTGATTTGGGGGGGGGGGGGGGTGTTCCACATGAACTTCAGGAAGGGACAGGACTAGGCCTCTAATGAATTCTTTGAAATAATGGATGATGATAATATCTGCTAGTCCCCTCTAGAAGCAAAGGAAGCACATGTTAAAGCAGAACCATTTTCAAGCGGCAGAAAACATGTATGTTTGGCACTCCAATCCTAAACTCAGGTACTTGTACAAATATGCACACCCATTCCCCTCTGGGTTCGTTAATGGGACATGATTTTCAGCCGCTTAACATAATAAAGGAGGATAAAAATTGCCCATTAGTTGTGGGGTGAATCCATCCTTTTACCTCACTGTGCATGCAAAAGGGAGGTGCACGTTCAGGGGTAACTAAATGCACACCAAAGTTGAGATCCAAGGGACACTTTTATTTGGAAACCAGCTCCATTAAAATAAACTGGGCTTACTTGCGAAGTTTAGGGATAAGCATGCTGTTTTCCTTGGCAGATAACAGGGACTCATCAGGGTAGGGAAGATTTGGGCCTCAGCCCAACAAAGCTTGTAAAAGTGTATAGCCCTGCACTATGGGGAGCGAGGAAAGAAATCCCTACCTGACCTCTGGATAACCCAAACAGGAGATTAGCCCATTTCCAAGCAAAGTAAGTTGTCACACTGTTAGGCCAATTGCTTCTATTGACATTTTGCATAAACATCTTACACAGGATGACCAGAAAGGACTGTTATGCCATTAACGTCTCTCCCCCTCCCCCCCCTTTTTCGCTCTTCTTTCTTTCTTTCTTTCTTTCTTTCTTTTTTAATACCTAAGCTTTTACAGAATAAAGGCCTTTCTGAATTAGGGATAACAAAAGGGTCAAAAGGTCACAAACATTCTTTTAAGTAGGTACAAATCTAGAAAGTTTAAATTCATTGGAAAGTGCAAATTAGAACTTTTTTTTTAAAAAAAAAGTACAAAACTCGGCACATACCCTAGATTGTTGAAAGAACCCATCAATTCAGCTTACTTTAACTTCGATGACATGAATACTTATGTCAAAAACTTTAGGTTACCGTAGACTGCATTTTTATTATTTACTTTAAAATATTCAAAGCTATTCACATACTCTTTAAAAAAAAGGAAAAAGGAAAAGGCCAAATTGCTCCACTTGCTTAACGGAACACATAAGTTCATTCATGAAGTTACTGGCCCCTACACATAAAATGTTAAAAAAAATAAAATCAGACCAAAAGATAGCATTAAAAAAGAAAAGAAAACCCTGATCACTAACACAGCGGTATAGTGTGCTGCATAAGACACACAAAATATTTTATAATCTTGTTAGTTTTATTTTGGCTTTGATCAGAGATGGAAACAATCTCTTTTTAATAGTATGAAAGCCTCCCGCTGGGAACTGCAGATTACAGCTAATTGCTAAATTCTTTGAAATTCAGATATAATTGATTGTGACCTTCTTAATTAAAAACCTAAAAGGCTGGCCAACGTTTCCTCCTAAAGTAAACCCTGCTAAACATATGCAATTGTGAACTATGTTCACTATGGGACTTTACCTCTTTATATGCAGGACAATTTTTATTTTATTTTTTGTTAACAACGAATATGGCTAGCATCCTTGTTTTAATCAGAAAACATTTCAGAATTCGACAGAACTGAATATGGGGTTACCGCTGTCTCAAACACGGCACTACACAAACCCATTCAAAACTGTAGTCAATGAACAAAGAAACCAGCAGCACTCAAGTAAATGAGTCTTTTCAACTACCTGTTGAGCCCTGAAGGTTTAGATTGCTAAATGTTTCAGAATATTTATACACCATTTACTAACCAAGGTTCTTGAGGCATCTGGCAACAAAAACAGACAAGGTTACTAGAGAGGGGCAAAGGCATTCATAAGATTTCAGATGTTCCAGCTGCTGTTCTGCATTGGAAGCTCTGGCTCACGGCAGATCTCAGAGGAAATGGCTGCTGTTGCAGACAGATGTTAGTCTAGGGGTAGGGAACATCAGGTCCAGGGGATTTGGCTCTCCAAACCTCTCTATCTGGCCCTTGGGATACTTCCCAGGGCCTATTCCCCACTGGTACATTTTCACATTCTCCTTGAGGAAAATCTGTGGTAGCCTGCTTACGCAAAAACACATCTGTTAACCTGAATGCCTTATGACAGATGTGGGGAGCTTCTGGTCCTCCAGATGTTGCTGAACTCAAACTCCCATCATCCCTGGCCAATGGCCGTACTTACTGCGGCTGGTGGATGTTCAGCAACATCTGGAGGGCTAAAGGTTCCGCATTCATGCCTTAGAAGGAAGGGTAGGCACAGGGACGTCTTAAAGGGATCGGCCGCCATGGCGCGACGATCCCTCGGCGCCCCCGGCATGCCGCCTCTCCACCCACCTCCCTCCGGCGCTGGCCGCCCCTCGGGAGGGGGGGTGGGCGAGCGGGGGATGAGGGGTGTGGCGCTGGAGAGGCACGGGGCTTTGTGCGCCCTTCCCAGTGCTCCAGCTGGGGCTCCGGAGAGCGGCCGGCTTGCAGCTCGCCTGCCCGCGGGGGCGGGTTGGGGAGGGGGCGCCTGGTATGCCGGCGGGCTCGCGGGCCCGGCGCCCTGGCGCGCCACGCCACCCAACATCTATGACGAGACGGCCCTGGGTAGGCAAGAAATGTAAATGGGTAAAAGAAAAAAATTCCTCCTCCAAAGGAACAGGTCTATGGAATGATGAAGATAATGTTTTAGAAACAGCGAGAAAGGGTGTATGTGTGTTCTGTCCAGTTTCTTCATTGTTTCTTTATGTAAGTTCAGATACATCAGTTTTACTAAAATCCAGATATTCTCCCTGACAATATATAATTTATAACAAGGACAAATTGTTCCTATGCATGAAGCACAACAAAAATATATACAACAATGTTAATTGGGGTGGGATACATCAAATGTATCAGGAGGGATATATTTTCAAAGATATATTTCATCAGACTTTGTAGTTTCATCTTAAGTGTCAATAGAGTCTTAAACTGATCTATTAAACACTGTGAGGTACATTAGCTATAAATATGAGAACAGGACAATAACATTAACAGGAATGCATTTAAAAAAAATAATCAATAGTAAAATCTATTTAGATACTGCAGTCAAAGATAAAGTCTGAACATTAACAATAGATTGCCCTTACTTTCCTTTCAAGATATGTACATCTGTTTCAAATTGACATCCTTAAGTGAAGATATTAGCTGTCACTATAATGGGGATATAATCTCTCACACATTTGTAAGTGTATATAAATACATAAACTCAGGGGTTATGACAGCTGAACCACAGGGAATTGTTCTGCTCTGAAAAAGTCAAAAGTTATTTGGGTTCATACTAATCCTTAACAACCTAAATTCCCCCCAAGGGCAGAGTGCTTTCTTTAAATCTAGACCTTGAGGTAAATTCTGAGAGATGCCTGGTCTTGTTATATTATATACTGCTAATTCCTTAGGACTTCAAATGAACTGAGGACCGTATGCGGGGGGGGGGGGGGGGAGATCCAGCATGTTAGGCAGGAATTGTGCAAACAAGGCGGTTGCTCTGCTAGAATACCCAGAAAATATTTTGATGCTACAACTTTTGCTAATCCTGTTTTAGAAGTCAAGCATTATTATTTTTTTCTAAAGAAAGGTCATAGAAAGTTGCAAGGTTGATAAAATCGAGTAAGGCAGGCACCACTTATGCTATAGCAACCCTGAATACAAACACAAAGAAACATTGTTTAATTGTAGTGCCTCCTTTCTCATCATTAAAGAATAAGCTGGACCGGTGGCAAAAGAACTGTCTTTTTGAGTTTACAGCTTGAAAAGGAGCCGTCTGGCAGACAGTTTTCAAAGGGCAAGGGGCCTGGACAAGTTGTTTCTGTGTAGCCCGTTAGCCTGTACACAGAGTCCTTTTACACAAAGCAACAAAACAATTTTAGAGGTAAAAGTTGGTTGGATTAGTAGTGTTTTAGGTCACCATGTTCCAGAACTTACAACACAATGTTTAAAACAGTGCATGAACAAATTCCAAACATATTTCACTCTCCACTCATCAGAAGAGTTGCAATAATCCACAACTGTCGGGGAGGAGAAATGTTACTACAAAGTCACATCTTTATTTAATTTTGTGTTAATTAACACAGACGGTGCAATCCTATACATTTTGACTTAGAAGGATGTCCCATTGAGTTCCAAAATGTTTACTCCCAGGTAAAAGTAGATATAGGATTCCAGCCCCAAAAACTTCAGGTTTAAGCTTCAAATGCTCATTTGGATTATTGTGGCTGCAATAGTATGGACACTTAACAAGGACTAAATCCCACTGAATTCAACAGGGCTTACTTCCAGGGAGACTTTATAGGCTTTACACTGTATAAGGTTTTCTCTTTTACATCTCCATATATATGGAGGCACACACACACACACACACAGCCAATAACTCAACATAAACTTTGCCTATAAAAAACTTAAAGAAAGAAATGGGTTATTTCACAGCATGGATGCCTGATGTTTGGTCGTCACACTAGAGTTGCCATGGCCTATTGGTGGCCATGTGAATTGCAACATGACAACAGCATTACAATTTTGTTACATAGTTGTAAACCACTTAGAATACATTTGGGCATATACACAGTATATAAATAAAAAGAAATAAAGATATAATAAGATAGTAACTTTTGGGACTACAATGTTTTATTGAATCAGTTCCTACAATGTATCAAATTAACAACACTCTGACCAAACCTATTTGATTGCAGGCTTGCAAGCAGCATTAAAAACTTCAGTGACTAATGGTAATACCTCCAAAACTACTGAATATTAAGCATATGCACCATTTACAAAATGATTTCTCATGACAGAATTTTCATTCAAGATCATCCATCAACCATAAAGCTTCTCCTCACAAGAATAGTGCTCTTCAGGTGATACTGAAACACATTATTTTGGGGCAACCAAAAACTTCTTTTCAGCATGTGTGTGGAAAAACCAATGACAAACAACCACACCGACATGCAAATTCTTAGGAGAACACCATCAAAATTGTCAAAAGAATTAGTACAACAGATCTGTGTACTTTTCCTCAGCGCTTACTCTGTATTCTGCTCAGTGACATTTTTATTTTTGGTTATGCATTGTTCTTATTACTTTTCCACATTTATTCAGTCTGTCTTCAGTATAGTAACAAAAAAAGGTAGCAAACAGTAGCTAGTTTTATTTATTTATTAAATTTCTATCCTGATCTTTCCTCCAAAAGCCCAAGGCAGCAAACACTTATACATTCACTCATGCTATATGCCGATGACGTGGTAATACTCTCTAGAACCCCAATAGGGCTCAGAAGAGCCTTAAGAAAACTTGCAGCTTATTGTGAAACGGAATGCCTCAAAATAAATTATCAGAAGACCAAGATTCTCGCTTTTGGGGAAAAAACCAAAGCTTAGAAGCTGGGAACTTCATGGTCACAAATTAGAACAAGTTTCAAACTATAAGTATCTAGGAGTGGCTGTCCAGGCCTCAGGAACCAATAAAATCCATATTAATTCCATCGGGAGTGCTGGGGAAAGATCTGCTAACTGTATCCTCAAATTTTATAGAACTCAAGGGGTTGTTGTTTTTTGTCCCCGCGGCCCTGAAATTATATAAGGCCAAAACATTGGCACAGCTCCTTTAAGGATCCTTTTTGGGCCCGCCATCTTCTTCTTTCACTCCCCTTAAGAGAGTTCAATCTAAATTTCTCAGAGCCCTCTTACAAGTCCCCAATGCGTTTCAAATGCATGGGTTAGATTAGAAACGGGGATGATGAGAGTTGTGTCTCATATTAGCTTAACATCAATCTATAAGTGTTTGACACAATTGCTCCCCCAAGGTATAGACCCACTGATTCTTTGTGACTGGTTCCAGTCTGGTTGGCAGATAGTGGTCCTGAACTCTCTGCAGAAATTGGGCCTTGCTCCTCAAGTCATCTTAAATTTGGGATTGTATCAAGCAAGATCCGTGGTGAGGCAAAGAATTATGGACATAGAGAGACAACAGGAGGTTGAGGTCCCCTGATTACATAATTGTATCCAGAAATGCAAGAAGGGCCTTTACTCTCGCCAGAAGTTCGGCTCTGCCCTCGCTGGTCCTGGAAGGATCTTTTGGAAAAGTCCCGTATGCCCAGAGACTTTGCGCCTGCTCATTAGGGGAAATAGGAAGCCCTGAACACTCATTCAGCCTTTATTGGCATAATGAGGCAAACATCAATGTGGTGTTTTCTGTTTTTAAAGGCGTCACTGGCAGTGGGTCTCCAGGGTTTCAGCCAATGAACTCTCCCAGCCCCACCTGAAGATGCCAGGGATTGAACATCTGCACAGCGAAGTAGATGGCTCTATTACTTAGCTAAGGCTCTTTGCTAACAATTAAAAATGAAACGAAAACATGTAATAAAACAAACAAACAAGCCACATACCCTAACAGTCAACAACTTCAAGATTACCTTTTAGCCATCAAATGCCTGGGTTAACAAGAATGTTTATAAGTTGCTCCTAAACATTAATAATGAGAAGGACAGATATAGGCCAATGCCAACTGGGCAGCACTCAGGGATGGCACCACCAACAGTGCCTCTCTTGCTCATTGTAAGGGCCAAGATGGTTGATACTGCTTTTTAAAGTACTTGGGCCCAGAGCCCTTTAGCTTACAGTAGGCCTACAGTACAGTAAGTCTGCAACTTGCAGGCATTTAAGTTGCAATCCCACTTGCCATTGCACCCAAAGTGTTTTGACTACACACCATTTTGGCTTTAAGCACTATCCCCAGAACGTTGCTATACTAATGTTTTGGACTCAGTAGCCACTTGCTGTGCTTTCATGACTGGTGACACAAAGTCCTATCAGGCTGCTCCACTTAACAACCCACCAGCTACGTTCTGCAACTAGCTGCTGCCTCTGGGCTGCCTTCAAGAGCTGCCCCACACAGAGCACATTGCAGCGCTCCAGACAGGAGGTCACCAAAGTGTGGACAACTGGGGCCAGGCTATCCTGGTCCACGAACAGCCATAACTGGTGAACCAGCCTAAACTGGTCGTACACACTCCCAACCACAGAAGTCACTTGAGACTCCAGTAACTTTAGTAAGTGGAGCAGCATAAGCAGACAGTAGAGACTGTTATTTTCCAGCACCACTAATAGCAAACCTTCGAATTAGGAACACTAAAACTTGATAGCACGAGTAGCCAGCTGGCACTAGATTGAATTCAGTGGCCATTAAGCCCAGTACGAGTGGTCTGAGAAAGAATAGGGATTCAGCACATCTGGTATTTAGTAAGTCCTGGCAATTCCTCTGAGGCATCTTGTGCTGACTGATATACCAAAGCACTGAAACCAGATGTTTTGACACACTGTAGTATTCCCTACAATCTATGGCAGATACAGAAAGCCTCGTCAGAAGGCGGGTGAAGTGCTAAGATCCAACAGCTTCCAAGGCAATGAACCTGAGTGACAGGGAAAGGTGAGTCAGTATGAGGGGAACTGCAATCTCCCCTAGGTAACAGGCCTTGCCAGCCAACATGACTTCCATCTTATCATGATTGTGTTGGGTTGGATTTCTCCTGTGCAGCTCACAATTGCAGTTCAGTTACTTGGTAACCACTGTCACTACAGGAACTTTGTTTGGAGAAGAGTCATCAGCAAATATTGATAGGGTGCATCCCTGCAGATACCACGCAAGAGATCCATGGAATCTCTTTGCTTCCACCTTTAGAAAAGAACGGAACACTCAGGTGCGCAGCCGTGACCGTCTATGTTCCATTAATACATTCTGGTGAACAAATGCTTGAAATTTAGCATGCAATCTTAATGGCTATAACTTTTAAATGGTTAAATTGTAAGATTTAATTGCTACTTTTCACTCTAGAACTCTGTATCTGCTGTCTTCCCTATGCAGTACATTCTCAAAATATATAAATAACACTTTCATATACAGGTAGTTGGTTATTTTAATTTCCCCATATCTTTCCAATATAACTTCATGAATGAGTTGCCTTTGGCATCCTGTCAGTTAAAGCTATAGCGATTGATAAATTCAGTTATTTTTGCTTTTATTTAACTGTGCCAAAAAGAGAAATATTTTCTCCTCACAATGGAGAGATAATTTCTTTCCCTCATTCAAGCCTGCTAACGATTTAAGGGGAAAAACACACATCACTTATGACCTGCCTCTACTTTGAAATAGCATCCATTCCTGGCAAGTAATCCTTTGGTAGATTCTTGTGTTCCCTAAAACCATATTATTCTAACCCACTATTGATGGACTCCATCCATTATCACTTGGAAGTAGTGTTAATCCCTCAGTAATTAACACCTTCATTAAAGTAATTTGAGCTCAAAAGAAGTTTAAGGTGCATTATTGGCTTAGTTAAATTAAGCTTACTGGGAATAATTTCTACGTCATTTGAACTTTCAGCTCCTTTCAGTTGAGTATTTCTAGTTTGTACATTATTCTGGATTTATTTGAAAGTGGCTCTAGCTACACAGAACAAGTTCCATTAATTGTAAGCTTAGAATGCTTCCAATTACAGGAAGTATCTATGATTTAGGCTGCTTCCCAAGCTTATTAGAAGAGCAATGAGATGCAAGTCAGCAAGAATGCAAAAAATAGAGACCAAACTTTATACTGGACAAAGGAAACAGAGTTGATCTTATTTTCTGTGCCTTTAGCAAAGTATATAGCACAGTATCAGACAGTATCAAATTGAAAAACAAGCATATCAGTATAAGATGGGCAAATGGGGGGGACACACACACACACACGAAGCTTAGAAGCCAAGGCAGAAACCCCCTCGGAGCAACCAGTAACCAAAGCCATTAACCAATACATAGAATCATAGAACTGTAGAGTTGGAAGGGAGCCTGAAGATCATCTAGTTCAACCCCCTGCAATGCAGTTATATCCATATGGGGATTGAACCTGCAACCTTGGTGTTATCAGCACCACGCTCTAACCAACTGAGCTATCCACTGACTATCAGTGCAAAGTCCACAGTATCTGGCAAGCATGTGAACACTCAGGCAGTGAGCTATTTAGCAGGTTTCAGCATGTGTTAATATTTCTATTCAACATCAGAATTACATGATGAAATGCACCTACAAAGATGTACACTTGTTCATAACCTTTCTGCCTTCTGATAAACAGCTGGGACTGGATTTCACAAAGTCACTGTACCTTTTTCTCACATCAGCTACCCTGAAGAGGAGTGTACATACATCATACTGAGTAAATGGATAACAGGTCTTAACCGCAGCTGTTTTCAACAGCTTCTAGTACCCAGTACGATCAAGTGGATAATAATTGGTCCTTGATGCCAAATACCTGGCTACTTAAGGAAATCCTGTTGACTCTAGAAGGACAGCAGATGGAAAATAAGAAGAGATCTCCTGGGCCTGCATAATCTGGTTTACCACAGTGGCCAAGCTCAAGAACACTGCATGAGGGCAATAGCTTTCTCTCCCACTGCTGAGAGGCATTCTGCCTGTGATGGTTTCTATTATTGTGAGGGAGGCAAATTTGTTTCTGTCCAGTTTTTCCACACCACAGATAACTCCATCAACCTCTATCATTCCCCTCACCTTTTACTCTCTTTTTTTCTACATTAAAAAATCCTGACCATTGTAATGTCTGAAGAGTTGCCTCAGTCTCCTAATCATTTTGATTGCCAGTAATTTCCTGCACTCTTTTTTTAAACATGTTGTTACCTTGGGCACTTCCCAGTCTTCAGGTAGGAAGGCCAATCTAAGGGGCAATATGTGCTTTTTTAATGTTAGGTGAACTATTTTACATTTGAGTTGAGCGGGAGTTTGACAGTCACAGGTAGGTCCATTTGTGGCCTTCCAGCTCTGAACTTCTAGGTTTTAGTGTCTGTGTGGCATGAACAGCAATTATACCAGCCTTCTCTTTCTAACACCTGTTTGCACAATCACAATTTCCAATCCTGGCAAGCAATTCCTGCGAATTTCAGTCTGTTTAAATCGAAAGCCTGCCTACCAAATCAATTGATTGTGCTATATAGCCTTTGATCACTTTTGGAATATTTAAGGAACCAGGCTTTGGAAAACAAATAATTGTGCATCTCTGAACATCAACTTATGAACCACAAGTCAGTCGGCACTGGGTTCAGTTGTGCAGCACTAGATCATTTTAGACCCTGTACTTAATGGTTTTATAGAGATTCCCTCTTTAGATAACCAGAACGTTACCAGTTGTAAAGCATACAATTTTCTTTCTCTGCCCACCGCACAATCAACATTTCATGCTTTCCAACTGCTTTGACATTCCTAATCTGTTACAGCAAAAAAAATAAAAAAAAATGACAGCAGCACACTTTTAAAAAACAGAGTTGGCAAAATAACGACACTGAGTATGTGCAGTTTCACATTATAACAATTCTCTTAAAACTCGCTACCATAGCTACAGGAACAAAATGGTGTTTGCTTCTGATACTAAAATACATTTACTTAGGAATAAGGACCATTTGGTTGTAGAAAAGAATAATTGATTTTTCCATCATCCAATAGCACCCATACAAACAACTCTGGGCAAAGTATTTATTTAGGATGCGCATATATATATATATATATATATATATATATATATATATATATTGCAATCAATAGCTCAAGAAGGCTTTATCTGTGGATTTCTGCAAGAATATGTCTGGAACTGGTAACAACTTTGCTATAGTCATTCCATAAGGAATTACCAATTAATTTCTACTTCTCACTTTAGTCATTCTAGATCAGCTATGGAGGAATGTATTAGGTGCAACCACTAAATTATTATTACAGCAGGCTGTAATAATATGTGGTCATTTTCACTTTTAGATGCTTGCCCCAGTTTTCAGCCACTATGAGGCCCATGTCCGCTCCGACAAAATTTCTAAATGAAAATAGCATCCAAAATGGCATGCAGAACAGCAGTGTCAGTCAGCTGTGCTAGCTGGTGCTGATGAGAGTTGTAGTCCAAAACACTTGCCGAGGGCACCTAGTTAGCAAAAGCTGATGTAGGTAGTCATGTATGTTACGGCACGTACATGCTGGTCTACACAGCTGTTTCATGCTATTTCCTAGCAGAAGTGCTATCTACATCAAGCCTGAAACAGCCCTGAATGTGTCTTCAAAGCACCAAAACTTCACAGCTAACTGCAGTGCGTGCTACGTTTATTAATTTGTGTCAGAAATAACCAGCAAAGGCTACCCCACGCTCCTACTAATCTTGCCCGTTGCCATGAAATCACACAGAAAAGAGTAAGCTGTTGTTGAGATAACTGGCTTCCATTAGTAAGCATGTGATTGGCAGGACGATAAAGTCTTTCCCCTCACAGGTCAGCTACTTTTTAAAAAGAGGGCAACCCTGCTGATCCATCTTTTAGCTACAGTCTCTCACTGAGTCCCAATTCTCTTGCCTTTTAGCTTTGATATGGTTCAAGCTTTCCCCCTTGTATCAGCCCCTACCTGTCATCAGCTCCTCTGTACCAAACAGCAAATATCAGGAGTTTGACCTCAGGGCACAGTCAGGGTGGGCAGGTAAAACCTGACCACTGGACCCACTTCCTTATCTTTCATATCCTGCAATTCATGAAACAGTATCGAATTCAAACTAAAAAACAGAAGCATGACCTCTTTCTGAAAAAGGCTCTGTTGCCTTTCTAAGTATTCTTGAAAAGAACTGTCATTTGGCCTATTAAGAAAGAAATGGATCATAAATAGAAGGGAGAGGAAGAGTGTTAAATCCTTACTAAAAGCTAAATGTTGCTCTTTGTAAGGATTGACATCACTGCAATGAGCCGCTAGTAGATGAGGAAGAGAACAAAAAAGGGACTGGTCTTCATTTACGTTCTGTATTCAGAAGCAAAGCAAAAATGATTGCAACAAATTGTGTTAAAATAGTTGTTGCTTAAATACCTGGAAGGCATTCCACTATTAATACATAATGGTGCACCTGGAACGCTGAATGGCAGATATAAGGAACCTGATGAAAATATTATGTCATACTTAGGAGAGACACAACTGAGTCCAGCTTTTTCTTGCTAGGATTTATCATAATGGTCTACCTTCACTTGGTAGCTGTGAAAATGAATTGGTTAATGATTTTAAAGCAAACGATAGGACTAGTTATGTAAAAGAGATTACTAATAACAATAAATATTAGAAATCCTATGATGTGAGGAAATGCACCCTACATAAGGTAAATTAAGGAATATATATATATATATATTCATTTCCCTCTCTCCTCCTAAGGCCCTACTATAATCAAGCAGTCTCAAATATGATTTCAGCCTAAAGTAAAAGATTGACGAGAGATTATATTCTACAGAATAAAATGTTGCTTTTAATGATGATGCATGGTAACTCTAGCCTTAAACATGTTTAAAAAACAAACCAACCAGGGCCGTCTTAACCATTGAGCCTACTGGCGCAACGCGCCAGAGCGCAATGGCCTGGAGGGTGCCTTCGCCCTCCAGCCCCACCAGCAGCGCCCGCCAGCAGCACCCTCCAGCTGCCCGGCGGAGCGCAGGAGCACAAGTTAGCTGGCCGCGCCGCAATCTCCGGCTGCCTGGCGGAGTGCAAGCTGGCCAGCCGTGGCGCACCCTCCGGCTGCCCGGTAGAGCGCGAGAGCGCGAGTTGGCCAACTGCGCCACGCTCTCCAGCTGCCTGGCAGAGCGCAGGAGTGCGAGTTCGCTGGCCGCGCTAGGGCGCCTCATATACAAAAGATGGCCCTGAAACCAACCCACACGAAAGCCATCATTTGAACTTACTTACCACTTAACTATTCCACATAGCACCCCACAGAAATATGGGTCAAGTTTGTACTCATTATTAGATCTGCATATATTAAAACAGCCTTTTCATTCAAATTTACAACTCTGTAAATACATTAGAATTCAACCTCACATCCTGAGAACTGAACAGCTATACCCTTTCGCTTGCTACACGTGAAGTAGTGGGATAGTCATTTCCCCAATTTCCCCAAAATGTCAGAGGGGTAGTCGTGTATGCCTGCTGCAACAAAATCAAGAGTCTTGTGGGACCAACAAACACATTTATGGCATAAGCATCTGATGATGTGGCTCAGAAGCACCAGGGTTTCCCCAGCCCAGCTTCCTGCAGCGGCATCTTGCTTCTCCCAAGTCACCCTCTAGCGAACCTCCACAGCAGCATGCAATGTAGCCAGGAGAGGGAGTCAACAAGCCATTGTGTGAATGGACTCAGCGGCGGAGCTAGCTGCTTGGGCACCCAGAGCGGCACACATGCCATGCATCCGGGAGGCAGGGCGAGCCGCCCAGGGAGGGTTTTGTCACCCCCCTCTGGGATGACACCCGGGGTGGACCGCCCTCACCCCCACCCCTTTCCTACGCCCCTGAGTGGACCTCAAGTCATCTGCTAACACATAGGGTTGCTTGGACTATGAATCAAAGGCTTGGCGTTCAGTAAAATGTGACCATTAACAGGCATACAAATAACGTCTTACTTGTCTGAGGTCGATGAATGCTAACTGTAAGGTTTCTCCATGGAATCCAGGTACAGGCTCAGAGTTGGCGAACACTGTAATAATAATAACAATAGATCCTTTCAATCGAGAACCCAGAATTTATTTTCACTATAACATGGATCACCAAGCACTGGGATATTGACGTTTTTAAGATCAATGATCTGGAAATATTCTAACGACACACCTTCATTGGCACATTCCCCCAACATTTCACCTCTGCCCTACAATGCAGAGCTTCTGTGTCCCAAATAGCACGAAAAGGAGGCAGCTTTACTTTGTTTTGCATGGTGAATTTTTTAGAAAAGCCTTTCAAAATTATTATCAGTTCCAAAGCTGTCAGCATCTAATTTTGTCATTATAGCATTTGCTCTATAAAATCTTCTTAGCCTAACCAGAGGCAGCACCCTGCCCCCCCCCCCGATCGCTTCCACCACCAGCAGAATATCCCCTTCTCGCCAAATTTTGGAGGGAGGAGAGGCATTCTGGTGTGCCACACTGCCGCTCGTTTTCTCACACCGGGCCAGAGAAGATGAGCAGGAACACATTGCAGAATGCCCCTTCGCTCAACAGCTGTGGCAAGGGGAGAGGCATTGTGGCAGCAGTGGAAGGGGGGGTAGCATGGCGGAAGGCAGGCAGTGGCACATTCCCATTTCACTTCCAATGGCAAAATGGGATGCTTAGTCCCTAAGCCTAACCATGGTAGAAGACTGACAGTAAGCAGGAGGGAGCATAAAGATCCAAACAGGCAGAATAATCTAAGCAGAGTTACAGAAAATATAGAATGTTGTGTTTATGCCTTTAAACAAGTTGTTCGTAATGGAATTCAACTCTTAAAATTCAAAAGAGTGTAAAAGCTAGGTAAGAAGACCATACATTAAAATGCAAACCATACAGAAGCTGAGCAATTAGTATGCAGGTTATGTTATAGACAAGGTAAAGGGAGTAAGCAGACAAGCTGCAATATGACCATTTTTACATCACAGTCCTAACTATGCCACTTGAAAATCAGTCCCATTGATTTCCAGGTATTTGAATTTAAATATGCTGCATCCAGATGTAATAAACTTTTATTATTTGACGCTTCGCAGTAAGCATTGCTTTTATGTCATAGTTACAAACAGGTCTCCCACACCCAATATGCATTTTGATCCATATATTTGGAGTTGATCAAGTTCAATCTGAGACAGAGTCCCCAAACTCAGAGGTATCTCCATAAGACAAGTTTATCTCTCTCTCTCTCTATCTCTCTCTCTCTCTCTCTCTATCTATCTCTTTGTGTGTGTGTGTGAGAGAGAGAGAGAGAGAGAGAGAGAGAGAGAGAGAACAAGTGCATTTGTCCATAGCATCCCAAGCAATTTCTATTGGTTAATCAGACCCTGACCAAGTATTGATAGACGCAGGGCCATCTTAAGCATACCCAGTGCTGTGGTGCAAAGCTCCCTCTGCCCCGCCCCCATTTCCCAGAGTTGTCAACCTTTTTTCAGGGAGGATGGCACAGCTGGTAGGGCTGGAGGAGGTGGGCAGCAGCTGGAGGGCGGCTGCTCTGGCAGGGAAGAGGCAGAGGCAAGCCGCGGTACCTCCCGGCTCAGCTGGCCGCTTTGTGCCATGGTGGCCATGGCAGATGGAGGCTCCGGGCGCGGCGCTGCTTCAGCGCAGACAGCATGGTGGAGGCGGATGAGGGCAGCGAGCTGATGCTGGGAGGTGCCATGTCCAGCCTCCACCTCTTCTCTGGCGCCCTCCAGAACTTGGCGCCCCGGCGCCCTATGCCACTAGCCTCTATGGGTAAGACGCCCCTGGATAGATGTTCTTTGTGGTCTAAAGCAAGCCCTTGGTGCATGTGTACAATGGAGACACTGTCTAAATACATTGGGCACCTGCTTTAGCCAAGATCTAGGCAAGGGCAGCAATATCAAAGGAGGGCTACTTTAGGTGAGCCTATGGAGAATGGTGTTGATTTTTCCTCACAGACCACCGCTGAGTTTCAAATATAGTCTGCCACATGGAGACGATAAGATGTTGGGATTAAAGAAAATCAGTTCTACATCCTTATGGTTCATGGTTTGGTTCCAAGGAAAAATACCACATCAAAGACTCTCTAATTATTCCAATGGATTTTCACCTACACATAGACATCACTTCTATTATGCTACCAGAACTTGCCTCTTTAGCAAAGGGACCAACGTTTGAGGAATTGCTTGCTACACTGTGGTTTGTTCAGCACCAAGTTAAAAAGCTGGCTTTTTCAGTAGGCTTTTGGTTAGTGTTGTGTTGTTTTTTGACTTGTCTGGCTTCTGACTGCAACCTGAATATTGTATACTATTTGGAATTTTATTCTGCTGCTACATTTTCTGATATATCACTTGGTCAAGGAATAATGATCAGCTGTCATATTTATGATACAGTCACATGGTCCACTTCAGCTTGTGAGACAAAAGAAAAAACTGAATTCGCTGTAGCAAGCTGCAGTATCACATCTAGGATATTACCTCCATGCAAAGCTGCCATTCAGCAGTTCAGAATGACAAAATGACTATTAACCTAAAACATGAACATCTGCTGTTAAACTGAGCACATAATCTATGAATCACTTTGAATGGTTTTAAAGGCAGAAAGGAGTTTACACATTTCTTAAAGAAAATAGCCACCACCCTGCATGTGTGGATTTGTTAAGTCATAATGCTATATCTTAAACCAACAGAAAGCCTTCCCCATATTGTTTTGTCTGCTAAGACATCCCTATAATATGAAAACCAGGAACGTTGCAGAGGACACTAGGTGATGCTTCACATTCAGTTTACATGGTTCTGGTAACTGGCCAGGTCTATCGTCCTATGTAAACTGCGACTGCATTGTGTAATACTTCCAAAACTCTCCTGCGGTTGCACTTTGCAGGGAAAGGTTGGGAACAGTGCATAAGCTGCCTTTCAGGCAACTTCTACCAGTTGTCTTGCTGGACATTTCACTGATGCATAATGGTGAAATCAGGTAGCAGCTAGAACGCCGAAAGTCAATTAACAATTCCAAAAGGTTTCTCTATATTGCATGACATGAGAGAGTGCTTGTGGAATCACATCTTGGTATACTGGCTACTGGTACTTCCTTTTTCTACATCGTCTAATCGCATACAGTAGCAAGACACTTCCAATGGCACTGTCACAAGTACCAAGCTCAAAATGTTGACCCAGGAGGGGCGAAGCTGAAGGGAGTGGGTGGTAAAATCATAAATCACAGCTGGCACAGTGATTCGTGGAATGTGCCTATGGCACAGCTCGCGAAAGAAATGTCAGAAAGAAAGCAGATTCAGCACATTCTTTTGTGTGTGTGTGTGTGTGTGTGTGTGTGTGTGTGTGCAGCACACCCATTAAGCAAGGCTGCCTGTGTTTTAGTTGAATTTTTCAAGGAACAGCTCAAGATTACAAAAGTAGAATCTCCTATTTTGAACTTCTTAAAGTGAACTTAGACCTTCTTTTTAATACCTTAAGTAATGAGTCAGTAACACATGTATGAGTGACCTGAAACAATGACATTTCCTACCAAGCAAAGATTCTAGCTAAATTTGAAGCAAGAACATACAGGGTCTTACCACCCTCACTCCTCATTACTATTTTTTTCCTTTAAAATAGTATTAAAGCACTTGCTTCAATATAGCCAGTAACAGCTGACTGACTGATCTTACTAAACATGTTCCAGTATTAAAGTCATGGTTTTACTTTCTCCTTCCAGTAGAGTATAATCTGTAGAACCAAGGTTACATTTTTCTACAATCATATAAATATTATAAGGTAGGAAGGAACTCAAAGCCATTATGTAATGGTTCTGTGACAAAGATATTTTGTAACAGAAGCATCACAACAGATGCCGAACCAATATGTTATGAAAAACAAAAAACCCACAATGATCTCTGAGTTGTTTAATATGTCAAACAGGAAATGTGGGGGGGGGGGGTTACAAACTGAGGAAACTGAATATAGCTTTATAAAAAGCTTAAGGACATTTTAGTATATGGGAAGCAAATAGTTGGTTTTACTGCAGCTCATGCCAGCCAAAAATGGAAATGTCCAGTTCTTTGCTTAATTTTTTGTTTTTATTAAAGATTTTATTTTGTGTTACAAAACAAATAACAAGTGAAAAATACAAATGGGGGGGGAGAGAGAGGAGAGAGATGGGGGCAGGACATTGTGTGCTTACAATTGTGAAGAACTGAGATTCCCTATTCCATTTGTTCCACTGCTGAATTAGTGTAATATATTTATAAACTTTTTAAATGTTAAGACCTCTCAATTGGTTCTTTTAGAGTTCTGTTGAAAAGAAATTCACCAGAAAAGTTTCTGAAAGACAAATACTAACAAATTTAAAATGAATGGCAAATAAAACTCTCTCTTTTCAGTTGCTTAAGTTTCAAGTGATTTACAGACTGATCCAAAGACTTTCTCTTTTAGGAATTAAATACTATCAGAAGACATTGCCTACAACTGCAAATGTTAGAACCTATAATGTTTTGACTGCAGTTCAGAGGAAAAACGAACACATATTAGTGTAAATGTTGATAAGGATTTTAAATGGTTTTAAATGGTTACAAATCTATTCTAAGTTATTCTCTCTTATTCCAATAAATTAAACTACCAGTCTTCTAGAAGGTATCCAACCAATGTTGTGAACTTCAGACGAAGGGTGGCATACAAATTTAATAAACAAACAAACAAACAACTCTTGAACCATTGCTTGAACAAACAGAAAGTTCTCATTGATCCCCAGTTTCCACATTTATTTATTACAGTAATGCAAATATAATGGATATTTGCATCCTCCCGCTAAACAAGAATGACTGTCGCTTAACTTATAGCTCAGAATCTCATACTTACATTCACACTGTATGACATCTAAATTAAACTGCTGAATGGCTCCCATGCTAATTTGTTTTAAATCATTATCCAACAGCATCTGCATCAGGGAAGTTGACAGATGCTGGCAAGCAGACATACAAGCAGTCTGGGCCACTTTTCCCTATTAAAAAAAAAGGCAAGAAGTTGTAAGAATAGGTAAGTAGGTATGTTTTGTCAGAATGGTCATTTTCTCCCACATTTATAAAGCCCAAGAACGAACAGACAGTAAATGCTACATCTTCCTGTTGTACAGTAATTATTTAAAATTCTGTTTACGAATAGTAGCTTTATTTAGAATAGTATTTTCAAACGACAATGTTAATATGTAAACACACAACTGAAACCAACAAGTTATATACATTCAAAAACACACATCATAAAACAGGTTTACAGAAAACACTTGCCTTAACACTATTAAAATGGATTTCCTGGAATGCTACACATTTCGAGCTTGACAATTCAAATATTCCCCCTCTCTATATATGCACCTATACGTCTGGGAGAACGAGAATTCTATAAATAATTCATCTATGAAGTCATATGCAGCCCTCTGCTGTTCAAGTATACATACATGTTTCACGGCAAACATTTCTGCTCCAGTAATTATAGCATAAACATCAGTGCCGGTGACGGAAAAGGCAGGTTAAACATGCCAACACAACAGCTTATACACATTTCC